>NW_028274807.1:100577142-101794955 GCF_037043125.1 Eumetopias jubatus | reverse complement strand
TGAAATGATCACAAGGGGGCAAAAAATTGCCTCTTGCTTGCCCTTGGGCCGCCGGTTGGAAAACATTTTTCTGGTAATGATTCTAAGCCATCAGCATCACTCTGCCTACATTGGGTAACTTGGGGAGCTTTATAAAATTATAGCTCATAGGCCTTTACCCTGGAGACTGATCTGGTAAATGGGGAGGGGCCCAGATTCCTAGTGTAAGTCTGATGTGCAGCTAAACATGAGACTTGCAGGAATTAACCTCTGGAATTTACAGAGGAGCATATGCTCCGGTAAGAACAGAGAGCAGCAGTTGAAGTACACCCAAGCTACAAAAACTGAACCTTCAGGTGGTGTCTACAAACATACAGGTGTTCGCATCTGCCCCTCTTTTTGATGATAGAGCCATTCTGGACTCTGAGCACAGCTAATAGGTCCTCTGTAGTTCCTCATTTTTCTCCCATCAAGGACTGATACACAAAGCCTATTCTTTACTCTTCCATTCCTGACCCCCTCCCCATTTTTCCCTTTTTCTTTGACTGCTCAGTTAATTTCACTTTGAACGGTTTCTTTCCCATGCATATAAGCAAATTCATCTGACACCTTTTCTGGTCTCTTTTGCAAGTCTTACTCAAGATTTATTTTGGAGGGAAAATATTCTGTTTGTTCATGAATAATAATAGCCTTAAATATAGCTGTTAAATTTTATTCATTCATTCAAAAAATAGTTATTGGACACCTACTTTGTGCCAGGCATGGTTCCGGGTACTAGAAATTAAACTGTGAACAAGCCAGACAAGTTCCTTGCCCTTGTGCAGATTACAGGGTACTGACAGAGACAAAATGATGAACAAGTGATTGATAGGATGGCAAATGGTGATTAAGTGCTCTGGAGAAAAATAAAGCAGGGCAAGATACTAGAGCTTGACGGGTGGGGCAAAGGAGGGGCGGAGGTTGAGTGGGTGAGCAAAGCCTCTGACCACAGGCCTGAATGAAGTGAGGCCTTCTAAGAGCTCAGCAATAGCGTTCCTGGCAAAATGACCAGGAAGTGGAGGGACCCTGAGGCAGGAATGTTTAGCCTGTTCAAGGAATAACAGAATGAGCAAGCCAGTGGAGGTAGGATGTAAAATTAGAAAGATGAGGAGAGTCAAGAGACTTACTTTAAATACTATGAAGTGGTGGTACAAGATGAACAACAAAGGTTGACAGTGGGATTTGGCAAGACACGATGGTCGGTGTCTTCCACAAGGGCAGCCTTGTCGGCATGGTGAGAACAAAATCCTCTTTGAAGTGGGTTAAGGAAAAATTGTGGGAGTTACGGAAGTGGAAATTTCAAGGAAAGACAAATTTTGCTTGCAATTTGCTGTGGAGATAAGGAAACAATTGTGCCAGTAGCCAGAGGGTTTGTGGTATCTAGGTAGAGATTTTTTTAAGATGAGAGAAGTAACAACATACTGATATGCTAATGAACGATCCTCTAGAATGGGAGAAATGCCTGGTTCAGGAGAGAGAATTTTAAGAGGAAAGCTCTTTAGTTGGTAGGGGAGTCAGGAACAGGGAGGAAGGAAGGCAAGAGATTTTTGTTTCTGTTAGTGAATAAATTGATGTTGGGAGAATACCTTAGTTTTCTCTGATTGCGTCTCTTTTCTCAGTAAAACAGGGAGGTCATGAGTTGAGAGTGAGGATAGGGAAAGTGGTTTTGGAAATTAGAGAAAAGGTGGAAATATATAAAACAGTCAACTCAGACACTGAGAGATGGAATTAATTAGGAAAATAGAATAAAAGTGCAATGATGAGTGTCCTGAGATTTATAGTCATAAAATTAAAGGTGAAAACAATCAGGAAGATTATGTTTATAGCGTTCATACATGAAGTCAAAAGAGGATTTAAGCAGATTTGGAGATTTTCCAGGCCAGGCCACAGAGAGAAGAGCCAGGGTAAGAGAGACGATATGAGGATTATGGGGGGTGAGGGACAGTAAAAAAGTGGTAGACTAATGGATCCTGTGTTCTGTTGGGCTGAAGAGTTACTGGAATCTGAGTAGCAGTGCGAGTGCTATGGAAAGTTAGGGGGTAGTGGTTCGAGAAAAAGATGCTTAAGGAAAGATTTCTGAGGTGGACCAAGGAACTAAGTAGCAGGGCTTCCAGTGGATGGTCTATGTGGAGGCTGACAATGGCAGTGGTACAGAAAGTAATAGAGAGAGAGAGGTGCTAGTCCTCCTGGCCACCAGGAGGACAGTAAAGGGTTACAACATAGAGCAGGAGATTGAATAGTCTAACTGCAGACCCTTCAAAGGAGTTGGATGTTTGTGGGAGGGGAAGTGGTTTGATGCAGCACCCAGGAAAGAGAACCCTGCCCTTGGATCTTTTGGTGTTAGGGAGGGGAAAGAAGCCCGCCACCACTTCAGAAGGATGCTGCAGAAGCTGTGCCCTCAGCTTAGAGCCAGGCTGAGTTGGAGCAAGAAAGTGAAGGCAGTGGTCAAAAAAGAGTTTTGAGCATCAGGAGCTTATGCTGATTAGAAATTCTAGTGGATATACTGGAAAAAGATGGAAAGGGGTAGCAAAAGGGAGAAGCAGGAGATGGGGGGCAGCATAGGGGATGTATAAAGGTGAATTGGGATGAGTCCTGTTGATGAGGCTTGGACTTCCCATGGTGACAGAGTAAACAGGGACATGCCCAAAGGTGAGTGATGATCTTTTGGGGGAACATGAGTGTAACCTCCTTTTAGAGATTGCTGTCTGGGCTAGAGACTGCTGGCTGCCCACCCTAATATCTTAGAACCTCGATTTTTATTTGGACATAATGCTCAATGCTGTCTAGAATAAAAACTATTTCCCAGCCTTCCTTGCAGCCCAGTGGGACCTTGTGGGACTTGACATGACTGCTTGGGATTCAGAGTCTAGGGCCGGTTCTCCTGATTGCCAGGCCTGGGCTATGTGCTAGTCATCAGCTGTCAAGGGGGTTGAGAAAGGGAGTATCTGGGTGATTTGCAATAGCATAAAGTCAAACAATCTAAATCCCTGACGATAGGGGATAACTGGAGTAAGCTAAAAGTTCAAAATAGCCTGTGATATCCACCCACTGAGGATTAGTTAGAACAACCTCAGTGCTTCAAATAAGGGATTAGATGAGAAAATGAAATGTGTAATAATTAGAATGACCTAAATGTACTTCAACCTTATACATAAAAGTTAAAAATATAAACGAATAAGGGCAAGCAAACATAATTGTCTTAAAATGAGTTAGAAAAACATTTAAAATAGAAAACATACTACAAATCCCTTATAAGCTCAGATTTGGGGGACATGTGGTTTACTTTTCAATGTTTTGTCTTATTTATTAGAAAAGCAATGGATATTTATTCTAGGGAAACCAGAAAATACAGACAACCAAAAGTATATGTAAGAATCCATAATTCTGTTTAGAGACAAATACTGCTTCCATCATCGGATCTATTATTTTGCCAGAATCCTTTTCCTATACATATATAATCATGTTATTATTTTCTGTAAAATGGAAATCATTCTGTTCCTGCTGTTTTATAACTTAACCATAATTTATTCAAACTACCCACTAATTTTGGATATTTCAGCTATTCCAACTAATCCCTATTGTGGGCCTTTAATTTGTTCTGACTAATCATTCATTTACTGTTAGACATTTAGGCCACTCTGACTTTTCACTGTTGGCAACAATAGGCGTAACTGGTCAAACATGAATTAGGAATTACATGAGACAACAGCAATAAATAAACTAATATAAAAAAAATTGTAAGTCTATTTAGGAGGTTCTCCTCACCAACCTCCACATAATTGACTTGTCAGATTCACTGACTGTTTCTGGTCCCTTTGTAAAACTGATGCTGACCGACACCCATGGGAGCCAAACCCCACAGAAGAAAGCTGCTCTTGAGCATATACATTGCTGGAAGGTCAGCTGCACCAGGGCTGGGATTTTTGTTAGCTCTATTTAATGTATGTCCTAGGTGCTTTCGAACTGCTTGGCATTTATTGAATGAGCAAATAAATAAGGGGAAAGATGTAAAAATTAAGATTTTTAAAAACAGAAGATTCTGCTTGCAGGTGGGTTTTGTTTTGTTTTGTTTTGTTTGCACTTGTCTGTAAATGCATGACATGTTGTTCTGCTTAGAGAATCTGAAATTGGACATCTGAGATCAGTTGTGCTCAGACTTCAGCATACATCAGAATCACTTAGAGGGCCAAGTCCCACCTTGGGCTTTCTGACTCAGTAAGTCTGGAGTGGGCTCTGAACATCTGTACTTCCGTCAAGTTTCCAAGTGATGCTGCTGCGGCTGGTCCGGATGACAACTGTTCCAGATGATACCTAGTGGATGTGGTTTATATAAAAAGATGGTCTTGAACTTGGGGATCGGACAAACTAGCAGGGTCAAATGTGCTGGCTAAGGGAGTTTCTACTGTACTTAAACTTTGATCAGGTTGGGCAACCAGCCTTGAAAAATAGGCAGGAATAGAGAAGGCGGCATATCAGGACAATAGCTGAAATACCCTCACTGAAGGAATCCAGTAAGGTCTCTGTTTCCACAGTTTATATTACCCACACTGGGTGCTGGACACTATTATTTTTCTCCTGAAAACTGGCTGATACTACCTAAAGAAATCTCCCACATCCCTGTAATTTTTTATGCTTAGCTCTGGATTCCAGTGTCAAGAAACCCGACTGGCTAGGCCTTCCTCGTGTGCAGCATCCTGGCTGGCAAAGGAAGCTGCAAAAGTCAGTCTCTTGGCTTTTCAGCTTCTGTAACAGGAATTGGACTCTGTCTCCCCTTTAATTCAAAAGATGAGGATATTCCCAAATATGTTAAATATCCACTGGAGATGACCTCTGAGTTTTGGACCTTGACCGAAAGGGAGACTGATAATGTTGTTGGCAGAAATATGGATGCCAACAGGGGAAACCAGATTGGGAAACTATTTGTTAGATTCTTTTATTAAACATGTCGGTTACGGCTGTTTGGGTACATCATAGAAATCTGGCAGTTCTAAGTAGTCACGTGTCAGATGCTGAATGGGCTGATTTAAGGACTGACTTATTGTCATCTTAAGGACAGTGTCAGGTTGAGCTTGAACAAGACTGAGTAACTCCAGGTCTTCGTAGCTGGTCTTATTCTGGCTCTAAAATTCTCTTGATGGGATTTTTAAAAAGTCAGATGGACAAGCAGCAAGCAAAGAAGCTGATATATTTTGCAGTTGTGTTTTTTTAGTATAGATTGCTTCTTCTTTTCTAGATTAAAGAAAGACAGCCTTATTACTTACAATGTCAAAATACAATTGTGCATGTCCTAAAGACTTTACCAGGAATTAGAGCAGCTGAGAACACAGAAAGCAGGATCCTAGTCTCATAGATAAGGAAATAGGTTTAATGAGAAACTTTTTGTTTGTTTCAAGATTTTATTTAAATTCTAGTTAACATATAGTGTAATATTGATTTCATTGATTCATCCCTTACATATAACACCCAGTGCTCATCACAAGTGCCCTCCTTAATGCCCCTTAGCCCATCTCCTGCCCCGCCTGCCTTCCAGCAACCCTGCTTGTTCTCCATAGTTAAGAGTCTGTTTTCTGGTTTGCCTCCCTCTCTTTTTTTCCTTCCTTCCCCTATGTTCATCTGTTTTGTTTCTTAAATTACACAAATGAGTGAAATCATATGGTATTTGTCTTTCTCTGACTTATTTCAAGTAGCATAATACTCTGTAGTTCCATCCATGTTGTTGCAAGTGGCAAGATTTCATTCTTTTTTATGGCTCCTATTCCATTGTACATATACACATCACAACTTCTTATCCATTCATCAGTTGATAGACATTTGGGCTCTTTCCATAATTTGGCTACTGTTGATAATGCTGCTATAAACATCGGAAAACATGTGCCCCTTCAAATCAGTGTTTTTGTATCCTTTGGGTAAATACCTGGTAGTGCAATTGCTAGGTCATAGGGTAGTTCTATTTTCAACTTTTTGAGGAACCTCCATACTGTTCTCCAGAGTGGCTGCACCAGTTTGCATTCCCACCAACAGTATAAGCGGGTTCCCCTTTCTCCACATCCTCGCCAACATCTGTTGCTTCCTGAGTTGTTAATTTTAGCCATTCTGACTGGTGTGAGGTGATATCTCGTTGTGGTTTTGATTTATATTTCCCTGATGATGAGTGGTGTTGAGCATCTTTTTGTGTGTCTGTTAGCCATGTGTATGTCATCTTTGGAAAAATGTCTGTTCATGTCTTCTGCCCATTTCTTAACTGGATTATTTGTTTTATGGGTGTTGAGTTTGGTAAATTCTTTTTTTTTTAAGATTTTATTTATTTATTTGACAGAGAGAGAGATCACAAGTAGGCAGACAGGCAGGCAGAGGGAGAGGGAGAAGCAGGCTCCCCACCGAGCATGGAGCCCAATGCGGGACTCCATCCCAGCACCCTGGGATCACGACCTGAGCTGAAGGCGGCCGCTTAACTGACTGAGCCACCCCGGTGCCCCAAGTTTGGTAAATTCTTTACAGATGTTGTATACCAACCCCTTATCAGATATGTCATTTGCAAATATCTTCTCCCATTCTGTAGGTTGCCTTTTAGTTTTTTTTTTTTTTTATTTTAAAGATTTTATTTCTTTATTTGAGAGAGAGAGAGAGCAAGAGAGAACAAGTGGAGGGAAGGGCAGAGGGAGAAACAGATGCCCTGCAGAGCAGGGAGCCCAACATGGGACTCGATCCCAGGCTCCCGGGACATGACCTGAGCAAAAGGCAGACACTTAACCAACTGAGCCACCCAGGCGCCCTGCCTTTTAGTTTAGTTGATTGTTTCCTTTACTGTGCAGAAGCTTTTTATTTTGATGAAAGCCCACTAGTTTATTTTTGCTTTTGTTTCCCTTGCCTCTGGAGACATGTCTAGTAAGAAGTTGCTACGGCCAATATCAAAGAGGTTGCTCCCGTGTGTTCTCCCCTAGGATTTTGATGGTTTTCTGTCTCACATTTAGGTCTTTCATCCATTTTGAATTTATTTTTGTGTATGGTGTAAGAAAGTGGTCCAGTTTCATTCTTCTGCATGTTGCTGTCCAACACCATTTGTTGAAGAGACTTTTTTCCACTGGGTATTCTTTCCTGCTTTGTTGAAGATTAGTTGACCCTAGAGTTGTGGGTCCATTTCTGGGTTTTCTATTCTGTTCTGCTCCATTGATCTATGTGTCTATTCTCGTGCCAGTGAAATACTATCTTGATGACTACAGTTTTGTAATAGAGCTGGAAGTCCGGAATTGTGATACCTCTAGCTTTGCTTTTCTTTTTCAAGATTGCTTTGGCCATTCAGGGTCTTTTGTGGTTCCATACAAATTTCTGGATTGTTTGTTCTAGCTCTGCGAAAAATACTGGTGGCATTTTGATAGGGATTGCTTTATTAAATGCGTAGATTGCTTTGGATAGTTTAGACATTTTAACAATATTTGTTCTTCCCACCCATGAGCATGAACTATTTTTCCATTTCTTTGTGTCTTTCTCAATTTCTTTCGTTAGTATTCTACAGTTTTCAGAGTACAGATCTTTCACCTCTTTGATTAGGTTTATTCCTAGGTATCTTGTGGTTTTCAGTGCTATTATAAAATGGGATCAAGTCCTTGATTTCTCTTTCTGCTGCTTCATTATTGGTGTGTAGAAATGCAACAGATTTCTGTACATTGATTTTATATTTTGCAACTTTGCTGAATTTGTGTATCAGTTCTAACAATTTTTTGGTGGAGTCTTCTGGGTTTTCTACATAAGAGTATCATGTCATCTGTCAATAGAGAAAGTTTGACTTCTTCCTTGCCGATTTGGGTGCCTTTTATTTCTTTTTGTTGTCTTATTACTGAAGCTAGGATTTCCAGGACTATGTTAAATAACAGTGGTGAGAGTGGACATCCCTGTCTTGTTCCTGACCTTAGAGGAAAAACTGTCAGTTTTTCCCCATTGAGGAGGATATTCACTGTGGGTCTTTCACATATGGCCTTTTGTGGTATTGAGGTATGTTCCCTCTAGCGCTACTTTGTTGAGGGTTTTTATCAAGAATGGATGCTGTACTTTGTCAAATGCTTTCTCTGCATGTATCAAGAGTATCATATAGTTCTTATCCTTTCTTTTATTAATGTGGTATATCACATTGATTGATTTGAGAATATTGAACCACCCTTGCAGACCAGGAATAAATCCCACTTGCTTGTGGTGAATATGTACTTTTAATGTACTGTTGGATTTGATTTGCTAGTATCTTGTTGAGCATTTTTGCATCCATGTTCATCAGGGTATTGACCTGTAATTCTTCTTTTTAGTGGGGTCTTTGGTTTGGAAATAAGGTAGTGCTGGCCTCATAGAAGGAGCTTGGAAGTTTTCCTTCCACTTCTATTTTTTGGAACAGTTTGAGAAGAATAGGTGTTAACTCTTCTTTAAATGTCTGGTAGAATTCCCCTGGGAAGCCATCTGGCCTTAGACTTTGGTTTCTTGGGAGATTTTTGATTACTGACTCACTTTCTTTGCTGGTTAGGTCTGTTCAAATTTTCTATTCCTGTTTCAGTTGAGGTAAGTTTTTATGTTTCTAGGAATTTATCCATTTCTTCCAGATTGCCCAATTTGTTGGCATATAATTCTTCATAATATTCTCTTATAATTGTTTGTATATATGTAATGTTGGCTGTGAACTCTCCTCTCTCATTTGCAATTTTATTTATTTGGGTCCTTCCTCTTTTCTTTTTGATAAATCTGGCTAGGGGTTTATCAGTTTTATTCATTCTTTCAAATAACCAGCTCCTAGTTTCATTGATCTGTTCTCCTCGGTTTTCTTGTTTGTTTGTTTCTATATTATTTCTTCCTGCTCTAATCTTTATTATTTTCCTTCTTCTCCTGGTTTTAGGCTTCATTTGCTGTTCCTTTTATAGCTCCTTTAGGTGTAGGGTTAGGTCGTGTATTTGAGATTTTTTTCTTGCTTCTTGTGGTAGGCCTGTATTATATATTTCCCTCCTATGACTGCTTTTGCTGCATCCCAAAGGTTTTGGATTGCCACATTTTCATTTTCATTTGCTTCTGTGTATTTTTTTTTTATTTCTTACTTAATTTCCTGGTTAAACCTTTCATTCTTTAGTAGGCTGATCTTTAACCTCCATGTATTAGTGGTCTGTCCAAATATTTTCTTGTGGTTGACTTCAAGTTTCATAGCATTGTGGTAGGAAAGTATGCATGGTATGATCTCAATCTTTTTGTATTTGTTGAGGCCTGATTTGTGACCCAGTTTGTGATCTGTTCTGGAGAATATTCCATATGCATTCGAAAAAAATGTGTATTCTACTGCTTTAGGGTGAAATGTTGTGAATATATCTGTTAAGTCCATCTGGTCCAGTGTGTCATTCAAAGCCATTATTTCCTTGTTGATTTTCTGCTTAGATGATGCGTCCATTGCTGTAAGTGGGGTTTTAAAGTCCCCTACTATTATTGTATTATTATCAATAAGTTTCTTTATGTTTATTATTAATTGATTTATATATTTGGGTGCTCTTGAGTTGGGGGCATAAATATTTATAATTGTTAGATCTTCTTGTTGGATAGACCCCTTTATTATGATATAGTGCCCTCTTCATCTGTTGTTATAGTCTTTGGTTTAGAATCTAGTTTGTCTGATTTAAGTATGGCTACTCTGGCTTTCTTTTGACATCCATCAGCATGTTAAATGGTTTTCTATCCCCTCATTTTCCATCTGTAGGTGTCTTTAGGTTTAAAATGAGTCTCTTGTAGGCAGCATATATATGGGTCTTGTTTTTTTCTTTTTTTTTCCCATTCTGATAACCTATGCCCTTTTTTTTTTAAGATTTTCTTTATGTATTTGAGAGAGAGCACACAAGGGGGAGTAGCAGGCAGAAAGAGAGGGAGAAGCAGGCTCCCCGCTGAGCAGGAAGCCCGAAGTGGGACTTGATCACAGGAACCTGAGATCGTGACCTGAGCCAAAGGCAGGTGCTTAACAGACTGAGCCACCTAGGTGCCCCACCATATGTCTTTTGATTAGAGGATTTAGTCCATTTACATTCAGAGTGGTTATTTATAGACATGAATTTAGTGCCATTGTATTACCTGTAAAGTTGTTTCTAGAGATTTTCTCCGTTCCTTATTAGTCTTTGTTGCTTTTGGTCTTCCTTTTCCACTCAGAGTCCCCTTTAGTATTTCAGGGCCGTTTAGTAGTCACAAACTCCTTTAGCTTCTTTGTCTGGGAAACTCTTTATCTCTCCTTCTATTCTGAATGACAGCCTTGCTGGATAAAGTATTTTTGGCTGCATATTTTGCCCATTCAGCACAATGAATATATCATGCCACTCTCTTCTGGCTGCTAGGTTTCTGTGGATAGATCTGCTGCTAACCTTATTTGTCTTCCCTTGTAAGTTAGGGATTTCTTTTCCCTTGCTGCTTTCAGGATTTTTTCCTTATTTCTGTATTTTGCACATTTTTCTATGATATGTCTTGGTGTTGGCTGGCTTTTGCTGATTTTGACGGGCGCTCTCTGTGCCTCCTCGATCTGGGTGTCTGTTTCCTTCCCTAGATTAGGGAAGTTTTCAGCTGTAATTTGCTCAAATAAACCTTATGCCCCTTTTTCCCTCTCTTCTTCTTCTGTGACTCCTATGATATGATATAATGCTTTATGGAATTGCTGAGTTCCCTAAGTCTATATTCATCATCCAATATTTTTCTTTCCCTCTTCTCAGCTTCATTATTTTCCATAATTTTATCTTCTGTATCACTTATTCGTTCCTCTGCTTCTTCCATTTTTGTGGTCATTACATATGTCAGTTTTGCATCTCAGTTATAGCACTTTTTATTTCAGCCTGACTAGTTTTTAGGCCTTTTATCTCTGCAGTAAGGGACTCCATGATGTCTTCTATGCTTTTCTCAAGCCCAGCTAGTACCCTTATGATTGTTGTTTTAATTTCTGGTTCAGGCATATTATTTATATCTGTTTCGATTAGTTCGCTGGCCGTGACCTTTTCTCGTTTTCTCTTTTGGGGTGAATTCCTCCATGTTGGCATTTTGTCTAGGTCTCTGTCTTCTGTATGTTAGGAGAGCCTGTTCTATGTTTCCTCCTTCTGAGAGTAATGGCTATATTAAGAAGAGGCCATATACAACAGGGCCTGGTTCTTCCGGAATTGTTTCTATTGTGCTGTGTGCACTTTGCTGCTGTGTTTTGGCTGCTCTTTCCCTCAGGTCAGTCCTTTGCAGAGTTTCTCCTTGCCTGCAGTGGGGAGTATTTGGACCTTGTCCAGTGTGTTGTGAGTTTTAACTCTGTGTGCTCTGGTCTCCTTGTTAAAAGAGACCTGGAGGCTCCTGACTGGCTTACTTGGAAGAGCATGTGACTCTTTATCTCGGGATTGTGAGTTTGAACTCCACGTTGGGTTGTACAGATTACTTAAAAAAAAGAGAGAGAGAGTTCTGATCCTATTTCCACTAGAGCTAAAGCTTTGTTGCACTCTCTGGTCAATAGACTTGGTGTGTGGGGGTGGTTAGTGCTAGTGTTCTGGGGGAAGGGCCTGCTGCTGAGTACAGGGGGCTGGGGCTTGGTGTAAGCAGCTCAGGCCTCCACTGTGGCTGCTGTGCTGCTCACTGAAGTCTGTCTGTGCTGATATGTGGGGGGAGAAATGGCATCAGCCTGCTGTCTTGTCCCAGGAGAGGGGAGTTCACATGGGCCACTGTTCAGGAAGCCCTCACAGAAGAGTGAATAATCTCCCCTTGTGTGTCCCGGGCATTCCTCAGATCCCTGCCTTCACCCTGTCTGTGTCCGAGCTGTCTGGCCAACAGGTGGCACAGTACTCCTGTATTTTATCTCAGACACAGCTGGGTTCAAAACTCCAAATTTTAGGGACCCAACGCAGCACGGATTTGCACTGATCCTCTAGCAGACGGTCTCACTGCACTGGGGCTGGTGCTGGTTTATCCCAGAAGGGTAATTGCATGAATGCACAAGGGCTTGGAGTTTATGGTAAAGCTCAGTGAAAAGCTGGTGTCCAGGTTAGTTACCTTCAGCAACTGCCTCTGCTGCTGTGCTAATTAACAGGGCCACACAATGGCACCTGTTGGCTCTTTTGTCCCTGAAAGGCAGTGCCACCTCTCCCAAATGCACTCCAGAAAAGAGAACTGTCTCTCCCAGTGCGACCCAGAGAATCCTCAGACCATGCTGTCTGCTCCCAGGCCTCTGTCCCCCTTCTCCACAGGAACACCTCTACACCCACCAGACTCGACCCCAGTGATGGCATAGACTTCTAAAACTTCAGTCTTTGAGCTCCACTACTTGTAAAAACAGGATAATTAGCCCCTCTTGTTTTCCCAGTCAGTGATTTTGGGGAAGTTTTTCTTATGTAATCCCCTCTGTGCTGCTTTCACTCTATCTGTCTGTCTGTCACTCTCTGTGATCAGGGCTTCCTCCCCTCTGCAGCACCTGTGATTATTTTCTCCCCCAAATCATGTCTCCACACCTCCTACCTTCCACAATGTGACCTCTTTTCTACCTCTAGTTGTGAAGTTTGTTCTCTCAGTCCTCAGATCAGTTTCTTGGGTGTTCAGAATGATTTGATATTGTTCTAGCTGTTTTTGAGGGACAAGTAGGGTCCTACTACTTGTCCTACTACTCCGCCATCTTAATTCCTCCCATCTTGATGAGAAACTTGAGAATGTTATCACAGAACCTATTTGGAAAATATAACAGAAGAAAAAGTGATATTTAAGTAAGAGTTCCAATTGTACAAATTACTTTGAAAATACAAGTAGTAGGGCTCCTGGGTGGCTCAGTTAACTAAGCGTCCAACTCTTGATTTGGGCCCTGCATTGGCTCTGGGCTGAGCGTGGAGCTTGCTTAAGATTCTCTCTCTTCTTCTCTCTCTGCCCTTGCCCCCTATTGTGTGCGTGTGTGTTCTTTCGCTCTCTCAAAAAAGAAAGAAAGAAAAAAAGAGAGAGAGAAAGAAAGAAGAAAGAAGGAAAGAAAGAAAGAAGAAAGAAAGGAAAGAAAATACAAGTAGTATTGTATTTTGCATTCGAGTCAAATAACAGTACTGGAAAAATTTCTCTCTATTGGAAGATGTTTCCACATTCCAGTTTCCACATTAAAACAGCTTAATGAAAGTGCCCCAAATTGTATTGAAATGACCACAAACACCATACTTAGGCATAACAGGATTGATTGTCACCTGGGACTCACTATTCCAGTTGTTTACAGCCAGCATCTGTTCTAATTGTTTACTATCTGTGCCTTGCTGGTTGTTAATGTTTTTATCACCCTTGCTAGAGTATGTATTTATCTGCCAACTAGCAAAGAATATACACAAATTGATAAAACAGGAACAAAACATAAATATTTTTTAATCTGATGTGGTTGTTATTCTCCCTCTCTCCTCCCTTTTTTCTTTATAGCAAATCATAAAGGTGACTTTGTTGTCACCTTCATTAGAGTCACAGAACTCAAAAGGACTTTTATGAGGAAGATTTTTGACAGACATCTTTGAAGAGGTGTCTGGGGAGACTTGGAGCCCCTAGATGACATTTTAGAAAATTGAGCAAGAATGAATAAATTTATTGGCTGTATTAGCAGGATTATTAAAAGTCTTTTCTTTAGTATAAATTTTTATGGAACAAGAATAAATATTGACCACTGAGTTATATAACTATAATGGTGACCATTTGTAAGGCATTGTGGATGGAAAATGATACGATGCCTATAAGCCCAAAACTGACAGGGTTGACCTGAAAGTTATTTCATAATTGCATTTATTAATACTGAGTTACAAAGGTACATGGGTTTTTCAGTAAAAAACTTGACCTGGGAAGAGAATGAGTTTCAGTTTTTATGACTCTATTAAAAAAAACAAAACAAAAACCACTTGTGAAAGGAACCATGTTTTCTCAGTAAAGCCACTCAAAGTATGACATGGTTGCTAACCTCCTGGCAAAACATGCAGTTTTGGTGCAACATGGAGTAAAATGTAGACCCCTAATGATAGCTTAGATTTAGCACCTTCTGTGTGCCTGTACTCTTTTATGCATTCTAGATATAGTAACTCATTTAATTCTGACAGCCATCCTAGGATGAAAAAAGGAATAATTAATATGTCCATTTTTATAGATGAAGAGACTGAGGCATAGAAAGGTCAAGTAACCTGCTCAAGACGACATCACTTGTAAATGGCCAAGCCGGACCTCTACTGCAGACAGTCTGATTCCCGGGCCTCTCATCTACCACGGCTTTATGTCATACTGTGTTGCATTTAGTAAGCTATATTTCACTGTCCTAATCTGACTCGTAATACAAATTTTGAATCACGATTATGGTACCATAAAGGCCCGACCGGCCTGAGGGAAATAGGAATGTCTCAAACCTCAGCTCTGCTCCCCGGGGTACTGCTTCCGTGTGCTCAGTGTCTTCTTTCCAGCCTCTCACCTTGCTGCCGTGCTTCTCTTACCCTCTTAGGATTTTGCTGCTCTGCCAGGCCTAATCATTTTTTGGAGGCAACCATCTTGATCCCCCAACTCTGACCTCAGGAAGGACACAGCTTTCAGCAGTTCCTTGGAGTTCAGTTGAAATCACCTAGTGATTTTCTAAGTCCATGCTCAGTATACAAGGCCAGTATCTCAGTCTGCAGCTTCTATCATCTGGGTCATTTTGCTTTGTTCAGGACTTCACCAAGGACAAAGCAAAATTTCTTCTTTTTCGCTTCCTAGAAGTGTCCTTTCCAGGATCAAGAGGGGATGTGTAGCCCAATTCTAATCGCAACCCTTAATGTGGCAGTTTTATGGCTTCAAAATCTTTTGTGTGTTTGTATTTTAAGAACTTACTTACAGGTGTTTTTCCTTCCCAAGACACTGCATCCCAAGATGCAGAGCACCTTTGCATCCACAGAATCTAGCACATAACAGACATTTAGTAAATGTTTGTTGTGTGAGCAGATGATTGAATCAACAGGCCATAGAAAGGAACAGCTCTTTGGTACAGTAAATTGATAGTGAAACATTCAAATACACTTTAAGTAATTAGAGGTTAGAAGCCAGAAATTGGATAAGAGGTGAGAGCTATACATATAGACACTCAGATTTCCAATAAAGAATTCAAAGTTGAAGCTGTAATTCAAAATAGGTCTTAAAGAGAAAAGCAGTGAAAGATGGGAAAGCAAAGAGTGAGTCTTGAACACACATGAAGTATGGGTGAACGAGATCCAGCAAAGAAGCTAGAGAAGTATCATTTAGAGAGATTAGAAGCAATTCAAGAGCATGCATGTATCAGAAGCTAAGAAAGAAGTGAGTTTCGAAAAATGACCGGTAAAAACAAGCAAATAAAACACATGACCAGTAAGCAGGGTCAGATATATAAGGCAAGTCAAGACAAATGAGGGACAGAAGGCCAATAAATTTGGCAAAAACAAAATAAGTTATTAGAGACCTTTAACATTTCATTTCCAGTGGAATAGTTTTTCACATTTCTGACTTATTCATATTGATTGCATCAATTTTTAACAAAAACTATTTCCCAATATGTAGCCTTTTGTCATTTTTACAAGATTTTTGTAAAGATATACTGGAGAAATCAGTTAGAAATCAGCATTTGGGTTGATCCCAGGTTCACTGGAATAATTTTAAAAATTTCTCCCCATTAGCACTGTATAATCTTTTTTTTTTTTAATTTTGAGTAAACTCTGTGCCACAGATGGGGTTTGAACTCACGACCCCAACATCAAGAGTCGCATGCTCTACCAGCTGAGCCAGGCAGGCACCCAAAAGTATATTCTTTAATAGGTCATTGGATTTTTTTCTGTAAACACTTTACACAGCTCCAAGATACATCTGATTAAAACCTCTTTAACCCATCAGTAATGATGTTAAAGGCTATGCTGGGTAGTTTCTTGCAGGTAATAATAAGAACACCATGGTAAGATTATTGAAGAATTAATTTTACTTCCTAAGGTTCAGGTGTATTTTAAACTCTTCCTAGGAATTTAATTTCCGGAACATGGCTTGAGTATACTTCAAACTATTAAGATTTAAGATCTTCTATAAGTAGTTTTAATTTCTCATCAAGTCTAATAACCATAATTATTTGTTCCTCTCAGTTATCTTTCTAAAAATCACAGACCAATTATTTGACCAATTCTAGAGCATTCTATAGACTAGACTACAAGAAAACACCCAAGAACTAAAAGGCTATAGTTTTAAAGCCAATAAAACCAGCTTTTCCCAATGATAGGAAAATATATGAAACTCTATACTGTATGTTTATATATCAGGCCCAGCCATAAAAAAATCTTAATTATACACCCCCAGGCCTTCTTTTTCCCTCCTATCAAATATCACGAGCTGTCAGTGCCCTCCTTTCTTCTCCCTCCTGTTAGAATTTAGGATTGGAAAAGGATTTTTTTCTCAACCATTCATAACAATGTGAATTTAATATGAACCTTCTCAGGGTATTTACATTTTAAGCATTTTTCTAATTTAGGTATCTATTCACCCAATAAATATTTGAGTTTTGTGTGTAATAGTAGTTTCTGTGAGAAATAGAAGGTGAATTAAATATGAAAGGTACCTTTTAAAGTAGCATGAAATATGTTCAATTAACTATGATCTAAGATTAAAAAAAAAAAGTAAGGAGTACAGGTCTTCTAGAGTTTAAGGAAAAGAGGGGGCCATATTATGCTCAGAGTGGGAAAGTGTTATGAAAGGGTGGTAGTTGAGAGGGTAACACAGCATGATGATTAAAAACAGAATCTGGAACCAGCTTTGCCCCTTTTAGATCCTACCTGTCACTTACTGAATGACCTTGGGCAAGTTGCTCAGTAAGCTATCTATGACTCATTTTCTTCATCTATGAAATGAAAATAGTAGTATTTACCTATGGATCTCTTTTGAGTATTGAGTGATGACATGTAAAGCACTTAGAACACAATGAAAGTCTTCCACAAAGGACTTACTAGCTATTATTCTTTAGATTGGGCCTTGAAAGATAGGATAAGTAGGATTTAGACATGCAAAAATGAGTCAGAATGAAATGAATTTTGGAAGGAGCAAAGGTTGAAATGTAAAAAATTAAACCACAGAAGTCTTTTTTTTTTTTAAGATTTTATTTATTTATTTGACAGAGAGATGCAGCAAGAGAGGGAACACAAGCAGGGGGAGTGGGAGAGGGAGAAGCAGGCTTCCCGCTGAGCAGGGAGCCCGATGCGGGACTCGATCCCAGGACCCTGGGACCATGACCTGAGCCGAAGGCAGACGCTTAACGACTGAGCCACCCAGGTGCTTCTAAACCACAGAAGTCTTAAAAGAAATAGGAATAATTTTTATTTATAATCTCAGGGTAGGAAAGGCCTTCCTGGGTATGACTCCAGATCCAGAAGGAATTAATTAAAGGGTTGATAAATTTTCCATTAAAATAAAAAACAGCATTTTAAAAATGTCATAAACAACACCCACATTTTACATTATTGAGTGAGTTGACCAAAAAGATAAACTTAAGTATTAACTAACTGCTTATGTGATTATTTTTAAAAAATAAACTTTGAACATAAAACTATAAAACTCCCAGAAGGAAACATAAGGGGAAAACTTCTCGACAATGGATTTGGCAATAATTTCTCAGATATGACACCAAAAGCAAAGGCAACAAAAGCAAAAATAGTCAGATGGAACTACACAAACTTAACTTCCACACAAAAGGAAACAACAAATAGAATGAAAAGCCAACCTACAGAATGGGAGCAAACAATTGCAAATCATATATCTAATAAGGAATTAAGGAATATGTATACAAAGGACTACTTTAACAACAACAATGACAACAACAAAACCTGATTTAAAATTGTTCAAAAGACCTAAATAGACATTTTTCTGAAAATATATAAATGGTCAACAAGCATATGAAAAGATATTTAGTATCACTAGTCATTAGAGAAGTGCAAATCAAAACCACAATATCATCTCACATCCATTGGGATAGCCACTATAAACAACAACAACAACTAAACTAAAAACCAGAAAATAACAAGTGTTTGTGAAGATGTAGAAAAATTGGGACACTTGTGCACTGTTGGTGGGAATGTAAAATGGTGCAGCCACTACGGAGTTACTATATTCTGAGTGGCATTTCCAAAAAATGAAAAATGCATTTTTCATTTCAATGAAATGAAATGCATTTCATTTTCATGCATTTCAATCCATATGGATCCTGCAATCCTATTTCTGGGTCTATATCCAAAAGAACTGAAAAGATCTCAAGGAGGTATTTGCACAACCATGTTTGTTGCAACATTATTCTCAATGACCAGAAGGTGGCAGTAGCCTAGATGTCCATCAACAGATGAATGTATAAAGAAATGTGGCACATATATATGAGGGAATATTCAGCCCTTAAAAAAAAAAGAAATTAAAAATAAAAAAAAAAAATTACACGGCGCCCGGGGGCTCAGTCCATTAAGCGTCTGCTTTCGGCTCAGGTCTTGATCCCACCGTCCTGGGATCAACCTCTGCATTGGGCTCCCTGCTTAGTGGGGAATCTGCTTCTCTCTCTCTGTCCTTCCCCCGACTCATGCTCTCTCTCTCTCTCTCTCTCTCTCTCACTCACTCGCAAATAAATAAATAAAATATTTTTTTAAAAAAGGGAATTCCATTACATAGTACAATATGAATGAACCTTGAGGACATTATGCTGAGTGAAATAAATCAGTCACAAAAGGAAAAATGTTGTATGTTTCTACTTATATGAGATACCTAGAGTAGTCAAATTCATGGAAAAAGAAAGTGGAATGATGGTTGTTGCAAAGGGCTAGGGATGGGGGAGAATGAGGAGCTGTTTGGTGGTATTGAGTTTCAGTTTTGCAAGTGAAAAAATTCTAGAGATCTGTTTGTTACACAACAATTTGAATATAGTTAACACTACTGAAAGGTACATTTAAAAATGGCTAAGATGGTAAATTTTATAGTGTATGTTTATGACAATTAAATTTTTTTAAAAATTTAAGTAAACTGAATAATGCTGAAGACAAAGTGGGAAAAAACATTTTTTAAAAACCAGTTTTCTTCAAAATCCCATTTTTTTCCCCTTTGCTCTGGTGTTTGAAGCTTTTATGCTATATAATACCTTCTGAAATCCTACCCTCTCCAATGTTACTCCTTTCCTTTTACCATTAGGAAAATGTGCCACTTCTCATTACCCCTCTTACCTTCCCAGTCATGCATTCATTTAATATTTATTGAGCATATACGATGTGCTAGATATTTTTTAGACTGTAGGATTTAGCAGTGAAGAACACAGAATCCTTACAGCCCTTGATTTCTATTCTAATGGGGGGAGACAGATAATAAACAACAAGTAAATATATAGTATGTCAGGTGGTGTTAGGGGCTTTAAAGAAAATAGAATAGAGTGAGCTGGAAAGGAATGCCAGGGCATAAGAGAAATGCTATTACATTCAATGTAATCAAAGGAAACCTCACATAGAAGGTGACATTTGAGTAAGTATATCGGAAGAAAATGAAGGAAGATGAATGGTAGATATCTGGGGGAAGACTGATGTAGAGGGACCACTGAGGGCAAAGGACCAGAGGCGGGGACAGCTTGATGGGTTTGGGGATAAGGAAGGAATCCAGTGGAACTGGAGAAGAGCAAGCAAATGGGGAGGAATAGCGATTAGATCAGAGAAGTTGGGGGCAGGGCATTGACTCTGTGGGCCATCATATGGACTTCATTTTTACTGTGAGACGGGAGCCATCAGAGGATGCTGAGCAGAGGGATGATCTAACTTTTTTAAATGGTCTCTCTGACACCTGGGTAGGTAATAGACCGTAGGAGGGAGAAGAGGGAAGTAGAGAGGCAAGTCAGGAGAGAAATGATGGTAGCACCGGAGGTGTGAAAAGTGTCAGCTTCTGGTAGATTGTAAAGGTAGAGCCAGTGGGCATTCTAATGGTTTGCATATGAAGTGTGAGAGAAGGAAGATTCAAGGATGACACCAAGCTTTTTGTCCTGAGCTGCTATTGGGATGGAGTTACTATATTCTGAGACAGGGAACACTAGAAGAGGAACATGTTTGCTGGGATAATGTCAGGATATTAGTTTTGGACTGAGATGCTAAATTAGGTCAAGTAGGTAATTGAATATATGAGTCTACAGTTCAGTGGAAAGAGCAGGGTTGGAAATAAAAGTCTGGAAATAACCAGCAGATAGATGATATTTAAAGCCATTAGACTGCATGAGACCTGCTAGGGAGTAAGTGTAATTGAGGAAGTCTTCTATGGACTGAGCCCTGGGGTGCCCCACTTCAGGGTGGGACAAATGAGGAAGAAGCTGCAGAGGCTGAGGAGCAGCCAGTGAGGTGGGAGACTGCTCTCTCCAAAAAAAAACCCCTTTGCAAGTGACTCTGATTAATACATAGCTCTATAGTGTTTTTATCAGTTGCCAGTATGATCTTTACTCTTGCTTACATAGATGGTGTTGATCTTGGATTCAATGGTGAGACCAGTGTACCGGATAGTTTGCCCAGTGTTTTCCCCATAGGTGGTTTCAGTTTTGGTTTTTGTTTTTCCTTTTGGAATGGAACATTTACTATTATGTAAGCTTATGTATGGAAAGTTAAGATAACTTTATCCAGAAGTTAAAAAAATACACATATGGGACCACATATTACCCATACTATTTAAAGGTGTAGTATTTGGTGTGTTGTGTTGTGTTTTGTTTAACAGGATGCAAATCAACTCTCTCCATCATCTCACTGAAAATAATGTTTTGAAATCCCAGTGCAACTAGATTTGGTACCTAGCCCCTCTTCTCATTCATCTCACACCCTGGGCATTCAAAGCACCCTGTTAAAATGCAGTGTAAGAACCTATTGATTTCACTCATTATTACCCCTCCCTCCCTTGCCTCTGGCCACAAATTAGTGTGAGTCAGAAAAGTTGGCGAAATAAAAAGGCTATATATAGACCGTCCTTTTCTATTCTTTCCAAAAGCCTTTTTTTTTTTTAACTAGAAGGTGACAAAAGCCAAGCTCAAAACCAGCTGTCCGCTATGTGTCCTACAGTCAAAGTCCTTTGTACTTTGAAAGCAAACATATTAGCCGGCTATACCCTATTAGTTAAGCACAGGAAGCGTTGCTTGCCATGATTTACCTTTTCCTAAGAGTATATTATAGAAGATATTCAAATTCAGTTGTCGTTAGTGGAAGTCATTGTTTCTAACACCAACCCCAAAACATAAAATAGTCATGTGGTTTTTGTGTCCCTATTCTCTAAATGAGGGAAGAAATTGACACTATGGGCTCACTAAAGCCAAACAGTATCACTTTCTTTTTCCAAGTCAAGATTTTGAATAGTACAGCAGTAGAAAGTAGCAGAAGCACTAACTCTTCAGATATCTCCCTCCTTGCCTTGTCTTTTGGTTGAGGATGTTTGGGGGTTATATTATACTACCTCCAAGTAACTGAATTCTATGACTCATGGAGCTAAATGAGGATGCTTGAGTTTTGTGCTGGCAACTCCACTTCCATATTTAAGGAGGTGACAGAGAAGAGAGCCCTACCTGGGGAAAGGTCACAGTTGTAAATCAAGGAGAACTAAGTCTAGGTGTGTGGAAGGCAGTTGGTAGGGGAGGCGCAAAGTAGAAAATGGGGAAAATTGTTCATGAATTCTCTAAATTCCCCCTCCACACACACACACACACACACACACACACACACACACACACACACACACACACCCCAAAAGCATCATAATATGTGTTTTTTATTTGGACATATTCTATTTTTTAATTAATAATCATGCACTATGTTGGGTTCTACTTTCCAGATTTGGGCATTTTAGCTCTAGAATCCCATTGCAGACCTTGTTTCATTTGTGAGATAATGCTGGTCATCCCTCTTTCATTTCAGTGCTTCCAAACTAGCTGGAAAGGTAAGTAGTTATTTACAGGGTACCACAGTGAAATTAGCAGTAGACTGAAATATGGTTGTGCCACTGATATGTGCAAGTTCTTCATAAAATCTCACTGCTGGGGCCTGGAGATAATACAGTTGTAGAAAAACAATTTGTCAAGTGTGATCTGAAATCCTAAAGGGGATTTTCCAGCAGATGTTAATGCTGGTGCTGACCAAATTGATCAGAAGATGCAAGCTGCATCTCAAAACTGGTCATTATTTATATCCTTCAGCTGCATTCACTAATTAAATCCCCTGAGTTATCTCTGACACTTACCACCTGGGACCAGTCTCCAGACAAAGGCTTTCTTGTGGCATGCAGCTGAGCCAGGTCTGACCCTTCTGTTTCATGTCAGAGTATATATTTTAGCTCTAATCTTTTTGTCCAACTGGATTCAGTGGTTTTCTTGTTGGTGTGCTTTATTTCTTCAGCAAGAATCAGTTTACCAAGCTAGCTTCTGTTTAGACTGGCTAATTAAAACCTGCTCAGTGTGAGTGCAGGCAGCCTCCAAGCCAAATACTGCTCTCCTCAGAACTGGAGTGCCATTTTTATTCATTAGAACAGATGGGCACTGTGAGTTACCCCCAGCCAATCTGACCCCTGTGTTTGCTTTTGAATAGCATGCCCTTATGAAAGTATATCCCCATTTGAATAGAGTCTTCCAGTCTTTGGGGGATCCTATAGAAAGGAGAGATGTGACCTGTGTGTTCCTGAGAACAGATGAAGAATTGCTTCTTGCAGGAAACTATTACTTTATCATGTCCCTGTCAGAGAAGTAAGGCATAGTACAAATAGGTTTTGATAGGAGAGAGAAATAAGTAAAAGGTTGAGAGTAGAGGACACAATGAGAGGACACTAGTAAGCTTGTGAAGAGCAGCTTTCCTAATTCTCAATTGTATTTAGAATATGTCCATGATTTGGAAACTTTCTGAGAGGTTAACTGGTCAATGAGTCTTTAAGAGAACAGCACATGCTCATGGATGGGGTATTCATTTGGAGAAGATTCTGTTTTCTAGTCTCTTAGAAGATGATATTTGGAATGTTGTCTGAACCAAACACAATTCACTTTTTTTCTTTTTTTATGCTTGTCTCACAAGATCACAAAAGAGCTTGTTTGAAATATTTCAACTGGCATTTCTAGCTGGAAATGAATAGATTTATAGAATATGTCATTATTTTTATTTTTTAACTCTCTTTTATTAAAAATTATTATTAACATATAATGTATTATTTGTTTCTAGGGTACAGGTCTGCGATTCATCAATCTTACACAATACATAGAGCTCACCATAGCACATAGCCTCCCCAGTGTCCATCACCCAGCCACCCCATCCTCCCACCGCCCTCCCCTCCAGCAACCCTCAGTTTGTTTCCTGAGATTAAGAGTCTCTTATGGTTTGTCTCCCTCTCTGGTTTCATCTTGTTTCATTTGAGTTGTTATTATTTTTATTTATTTTTTTATTTTATTTTTTTTTAAATTTTTTATTGTTATGTTAATCACCATACATTACATCATTAGTTTGTGATGGAGTGTTCCATGATTCATTGTTTGTGCATAACACCCAGTGCTCCACGCAGAACGCGCCCTCTTTAATACCCATCACCAGGCTAGCCCATCCCCCCACCCCCTCCCCTCTAGAACCCTCAGTTTGTTTTCCAGAGTCCATCTTGACAGTATCTTTTGCAAGGTAAATATATAAGTATCCCCATCCTTCGCTTTATCTTTTCTCCTATCTTCTTCCAGGCACATTATACTTTTATACTGCTATGTTTGATAATATTTATATTCTGTTCTGGCCTTGTATTTGGACCCTCTCTATTTTCTGTGATCGTAAGGGTTGAAGACTGATCGTGGCTTACGTTCTTACAGCTATAGAGATTTTTCACTACAGAAGAAAGCTTTTGCCTGGTATACATTGCATTCTCTATGGGCCCAGTGTCATGACTTGACAGAGGATGTTCTCAGCATCAACCCAAGGTCCAATGGATACTCTTTTCTTAACACTCCATATGTTGATCAATACCAGGTTATGTTTACTTAAAAAAATATTTGGACCATGACTTTTTTCTCTTGGTGTTCTTTTTTTTTTTTTTTTTTTGACTTCTTTTTTTTTAAATTTTTTATTGTTATGTTAATCACCATATATTACATCATTAGTTTTTGGTGCAGTGTTCCATGATTCATTGTTTATTCATAACACCCAGTGCTCCATGCAGAACGTGCCCTCCTCAATGCCCATCACCAGGCTAACCCATCCCCCTACCCCCCTCCCCTCTAGAACCCTCAGTTTGTTTTTCAGAGTCCATCATCTCTCATGGTTCGTCTCCCCCTCTGACATACTCCCCTTTTCTTCCTCTCCTGTTATCTTCTTCTTTTTCTTTTTTCTCAAAATATGTTGCATTATTTGTTTCAGAAGTACAGATCTGTGATTCAACAGTCTTGCACAATTCACAGCGCTCACCGTAGCACATACCCTCCCCAATATCTATCACCCAGCCACCCCATCCCTCCCACCCCCAACCACTCCAGTAACACTCAGTTTCTTTCCTGAGATTAAGAATTCCTCATATCAGTGAGGTCATGTGATACATGTCTTTCTCTGATTGACTTATTTCACTCAGCATAACACCCTCCAGTTCCATCCACGTCGTTGCAAATGGCAAGATCTCATTCCTTTTGATGGCTGCATAATATTCCATTGTGTATATATACCACATCTTCTTTATCCATTCGTCTGTCGATGGGCATCTTGGCTCTTTCCACAGTTTGGCTATGGTGGACATTGCTGCTATAAACATTGGGGTACACGTACCCCTTCGGGTCCCTACATTTGTATCTTTGTGGTAAATACCCAGTAGTGCAATTGCTGGATCGAACGGTAGCTCTAATTTCAACTGTTTGAGGAACCTCCATACTGTTTTCCAGAGGGGTTGCACCAGCTTGCATTCCCACCAACAGTGTAGGAGGGTTCCCCTTTCTCCACATCCCCGCCAACATCTGTCGTTCCCTGACTTTTAATTTTAGCCATTCTGACGGGTGTGAGGTGGTATCTCATTGAGGTTTTGATTTGGATTTCCCTGATGCCAAGCGATGTTGAGCACTTTTTCATGTGCCTGTTGGCCATTTGGATGTCTTCTTTGGAGAAATGTCTGTTCATGTCTTCTGCCCATTTCTTGATTGGATTATTTGTTCTTTGGGTGTTGAGTTTGATAAGTTCTTTATAGATTTTGGATACTAGCCCTTTATCTGATATGTCATTTGCAAATATTTTCTCCCATTCTGTCGGTTGTCTTTTGGTTTTGTGGACTGTTTATTTTGCTGTGCAGAAGCTTTTTATCTTGATGAAATCCCAATAGTTCATTTTTGCCCTGGCTTCCCGTGCCTTTGGCGATGTTTCTAGGAAGAAGTTGCTGCGGCTAAGGTCGAAAAGGTTGTTACCTGTGTTCTCCTTTAGGATTTGGATGGACTCCTGTCTCACGTTTAGGTCTTTCAACCATTTGGAGTCTATTTTTGTGTGTGGTGTAAGGAAATGGTCCAGTTTCATTCTTCTACATGTGGCTGTCCAATTTTCCCAACACCATTTGTTGAAGAGACTGTCTTTTTGCCATTGGACATTCTTTCCTGCTTTGTCAAAAATAAGTTGACCATAGAGTTGAGGGTCCATTTCTGGGCTCTCTATTCTGTTCCATTGATCTATGTGTCTGTTTTTGTGCCAGTACCATACTGTCTTCATGATGACAGCTTTGTAATAGAGCTGGAAGTCCGGAATTGTGATGCCGCCAGCTTTGCTTTTCTTTTTCAGTATTCCTCTGGCTATTCTGGGTCTCTTCTGGTTCCATACAAATTTTAGGATTATTTGTTCCATTTCTTTGAAAAAAGTGGATGGTATTTTGATGGGGATTGCATTGAATGTGTAGATTGCTCTAGGTAGCATTGACATCTTCACAATGTTGATTCTCCCAATCCATGAGCATGGAACGTTTTTCCATTTCTTTGTGTCTTCTTCAATTTCTTTCCTGAGTATTTTATAGTTTTCTGAGTACAGATCCTTTGCCTCTTTGGTTAGATTTATTCCTAGGTATCTAATGGTTTTGGGTGCAATTGTAAATGGGATAGACTCCTTGATTTGTCTCTCTTCTGTCTTGTTGTTGGTGTATAGGAATGCCACTGATTTCTGTGCATTGATTTTATATCCTGCTACTTTACTGAATTCCTGTATGAGTTCTAGCAGTTTTGGGGTGGAGTCTTTTGGGTTTTCCACATACAGTATCATATCATCTGCAAAGAGTGAGAGTTTGACTTCCTCTTTGCCGATTTGGATGCCTTTGATTTCTTTTTGTTGTCTGATTGCTGTGGCTAGGACTTCTAATACTATGTTGAATAGCAGTGGTGAGAGTGGACATCCCTGCCGCGTTCCTGACCTTAGGGGAAAAGCTCTCAGCCTTTCCCCCTTGAGAATGATATTCGCTGTAGGTTTTTCGTAGATGGCTTTTATGATATTGAGGTATGTACCCTCTATCCCTATACTCTGAAGAGTTTTGATCAAGAAAGGATGTTGTACTTTGTCAAATGCTTTTTCTGCATCTATTGAGAGGATCATATGATTCTTGTTCTTTCTTTTGTTAATGTATTGTATCACGTTGATTGATTTGCGGATGTTGAACCAGCCTTGCAGCCCAGGGATAAATCCCACTTGGTCGTGGTGAATAATCCTTTTAATGTACTGTTGGATCCTATTGGCTAGTATTTTGGTGAGAATTTTTGCATCCATGTTCATCAAGGATATTGGTCTGTAATTCTCTTTTTTGATGGGGTCTTTGTCTGGTTTTGGGATCAAGGTAATGCTGGCCTCATAAAATGAGTTTGGAAGTTTCCCTTCCATTTCTATTTTTTGGAACAGTTTCAGTAGAATAGGTATTAATTCTTCTTGAAATGTCTGATAGAATTCCCCTGGGAAGCCATCTGGCCCTGGGCTTTTGTTTCTTGGGAGATTTTTGATGACTGTTTCAATTTCCTTAGTGGTTATAGGTCTGTTCAGGTTTTCTATTTCTTCCTGGTTCAATTTTGGTAGTTGATACATCTCTAGGAATGCACCCATTTCTTCCAGGTTATCTAATTTGCTGGCATAGAGTTGCTCATAATATGTTCTTATAATTGTTTGTATTTCTTTGGTGTTGGTTGTGATCTCTCCTCTTTCATTCATGATTTTGTTGATTTGGGTCATTTCTCTTTTCTTTTTGATCAGTCTGGCCAGGGGTTTATCAATCTTGTTAATTCTTTCAAAGAACCAGCTCCTAGTTTCGTTGATCTGTTCTACTGTTCCTTTGGTTTCTAGTTCATTGATTTCTGCTCTGATCTTTATGATTTCTCTTCTCCTGCTGGGTTTAGGCTTTCTTTGCTGTTCTTTCTCCAGCTCCTTTAGGTGTAGGGTTAGGTTGTGTATTTGAGACCTTTCTTGTTTCTTGAGAAAGGCTTGTATTGCTATATACTTTCCTCTCAGGACTGCCTTTGCTGTATCCCAAAGATTTTGAACAGTTGTGTTTTCATTTTCATTGGTTTCCATGTATTTTTTTAATTCTTCTTTAATTTCTTGGTTGACCCATTCATTCTTTAGTAGGATGCTCTTTAGCCTCCATGTATTTGAGTTCTTTCCGACTTTCCTCTTGTGGTTGAGTTCTAGTTTCAAAGCATTGTGGTCTGAAAATATGCAGGGAATGATCCCAATCTTTTGGTACCGATCGAGACCTGATTTGTGACCTAGGATGTGATCAATTCTGGAGAATGTTCCATGGGCACTAGAGAAGAATGTGTATTCCGTTGCTTTGGGATGGAATGTTCTGAATATGTCTGTGAAGTCCATTTGGTCCAGTGTGTCATTTAAAGTCTTTATTTCCTTGTTGATCTTTTGCTTAGATGATCTGTCCATTTCAGTCAGGGGGGTGTTAAAGTCCCCCACTATTATTGTATTGTTGTCAATGTGTTTCTTTGCTTTTGTTATTAATTGCCTTATATAATTGGCTGCTCCCATGTTCGGGGCATAGATATTTACAATTGTTAGATCTTCTTGTTGGATAGACCCTTTAAGTAGGATATAGTGTCCTTCCTCATCTCTTATTACAGTCTTTGTTTTAAAATCTAGTTTGTCTGATATAAGGATTGCCACCCCAGCTTTCTTTTGGTGTCCATTAGCATGGTAAATGGTTTTCCACCCCCTCACTTTCAATCTGGGGGTGTCTTTGGGTGTAAAATGAGTCTCTTGCAGACAGCATATTGATGGGTCTTGTTTTTTAATCCAATCTGATAGCCTGTGTCTTTTGATTGGGGCATTTAGCCCATTTACATTCAGGGTAACTATTGAAAGGTATGAATTTAGTGCCATTGTATTACCTGTAAGGTGACTGTTAACTGTCTGTTGTGTGTGTTCGTTTCTGCTCTTTGCTGCTTTTAGGTTCTCTCTTTGCTTAGAGGACCCCTCTCAATATTTCTTGGAGGGCTGGTTTCGTGTTTGCAAATTCCTTTAGTTTTTGTTTGTTCTGGAAGCTTTTGATCTCTCCTTCTATTTTCAATGATAGCCTAGCTGGATATAGTATTCTTGGCTGCATATTTTTCTCCTTTAGTGCTCTGAAGATATCTTGCCAGTCCTTTCTGGCCTGCCAGGTCTCTGTGGATAGGTCTGTTGCCAATCTAATGTTTCTACCATTGTAGGTTACATATCTCTTCTCCCGAGCTGCTTTCAGGATTTTCTCTTTGTCTCTGAGACTCGTAAGTTTTACTATTAGATGTCGGGGTGTTGACCTATTTTTATTGATTTTGAGAGGGGTTCTCTGTGCCTCCTGGATTTTAATGCCTGTTTCCTTCCTCACATTAGGGAAGTTCTCTGCTATAATTTGCTCCAATATACCTTCTGCCCCTCTCTCTCTCTCTTCTTCTTCTGGGATCCCAATTATTCTAATGTTGTTTCGTCTTATCGTATCACTTATCTCTCGAATTCTGCCCTCGTGATCCTGTAGTTGTTTCTCTCTCTTTTTCTCAGCCTCTTTATTTTCTATCATTTGGTCTTCTATATCGCTGATTCTCTCTTCTGCCTCATTTATCCTAGCATTTAGTGCCTCCATTTTTGATTGCACCTCATCAATAGCCTTTTTGATTTCGATTTGGTTAGATTTTAGTTCTTTTATTTCTCCAGAAAGGGTTTCTCTAATAACTTCCATGCTTTTTTCAAGCCCAGCTAGTATCTTTAAAGTCATGATTCTGAACTCTAGGTCCGACATCGTACTAATGTCCGTATTGAGTAGGTCCCTGGCTGACGGTACTACCTCTTGTTCTTTTTGCTGAGGTGATTTCTTTCGTCTTGTCATTTTGTCCAGAGGAGAATAGATGAATGAGAGAACAAAAGGCTAACAGGTTTACAACGTCCCCAGCAAATATACTGTATACAAATCAGAAAAGACCTGAAACCAGGGGAAAAGAAAGGGAAAGAAAGAAAAAAGAAAGAGAAAAAGAAAAAAAAAAAAAAAGATAAAAACAAAAACAAAACAATTCAAAAAAGGCAGAATATGATCAAATATGATCAGGCTAGTGCATAGATCAGTGCCACACACTAGATTTTGGGCGTATTTTGGTCTGTTAGAAAAAAGTGCCTCCTAAAATTTTAAAGGAAGAAAGACATATATGTACAAAATAAGGGTTGATACAATGAAGGGATGGAAGATGACTGTAAAGATGAAAATTATAAAAGATTTTATAAAAGGACTTGGTAAGATAAGTTGTTTGAAAAAAGAAAGGAGATTTAAGGAAAAAAAAAAAAGGAAAAAGGGAGAGAATGTGATCAGGCAGGAGACTAGAACAAAGCCATACACTAGTGGTTTAGGGTATATTTTGATCTGTTAGAAGAAACTGTACCTCAAAATTTTAAAGAGAGAACAACTTATATATATATGCCAAAAACAAGGATAACTACTATGAAGGGATAAAATATGACTCTAAAAATGAAAAAAAAATAAAAAATGTTTTTTTTTTTAAAAAAAGGGATTTATAAGATGTTGGTTGAAAAAGGGAAAAAGAAAAATAAAAAAAGTCAACAAAAATTAACTTTGATGAAATAATGAATCATGGTAAAAAAAAAAAAAAAAAAAAAGAAGCCATGAATCTATGTGCAGTATTCCCCTAGCGCTGGAGTTCTCCTATTCTCCTTGATCGATCAACTTGGTCTTGGCTTGCTGGCTGTTTGTGTTGATCTTCTGGGGGAGGGGCCTGTTGCTGTGGTTTCCAAATGTCTTTGCCGGAGGCAGAATTGCCCCGCCCTTGTCGGTCCGGGCTAAGGAAGCTGCTCCAGTTTGCTCTCAGGAGCTTTTGTTCCCTGCAAGCTCTCGGTACAGCTTTGGAGGACCAGGGCGAAAATGGCGGCCTCCCAGTCTCCGCCTGGAGGAGCCGAGAACTCGGGGCCCCACTCCTCTGTGCGCCCCCAGAGAAAAGCAGTCACTCCCGTGTCCTCGGTCTCCGGCCGCACTCCGTGCTCACCCGGCCTGTGATCGAGCGTTGCTATCTCTGGCACCCGACCCCGCTCGGAGTCTCCAAACCCAGCAGATCCCTGCAGTGCGTTCCCGCACCGCTCCTCCCGGGGAAGGAAGGGGAGTCTCCCCGGATCTGCTGCTTGTTGGGTCTCTGCTGGGGGAGCCGTGCCCCGACTGGGCCGCAGATCACAGTTTATGGCAACCCCGAGCTGAGAGCCCGCGACTCTGCTCCGTATCTGCAGCCGGCTTCCCCGCCCCGACACCTGGGAGCTCTGCCGCACTCAGGCACCCCCGGTCTCTCTGTGACCCCAAGGGTCCTGAGACCACACTGTCCCGGGAGGATTCCACCCCCCGCTTAGCCACTGCAGCGACGTCCCTCCGCCGAGCCAACTTTTAAAAGGTCCGATTTTGTGCTCCGTGGCTCTAGCACTTGCCAGAAGCGGCCGGCGGAGGCCCCTCCCCCGCCGTCTATCCTCCCGAATATCGCCTCGGATTCACTTCTCCGCACGTCCTACCTTCCAGTAAGTGGTCGCTTCTCTGTTCAGAGAGTTGTTGCTACTCTCCTGTTCGATCTCCTGTTGAGTTCGTAGGTGTTCAGAATGGTTTGATCCCTATTCAGTTGAATTCCTGAGACCAGACGAAATCTAGGTCTCCTACTCCTCCGCCATCTTGCTCCGCCCCCTCTCCGAGTTGTTATTATTTTTAAAGTAGAACTGTGAGTAGAGGTACTTCACAGCCTTAGTTTTTGCATGTGACTCCTTAGAAACAGGGAGTTGAGGATGTGTGTCCAGTTATCTCAAGAAACATAATCTCCCCACGATGATCCCAAGTTAAAGAACATTTTTTGAATCGATGCCATGGTGAGAAATTGAAGAGGAAAGGGACTGTCACAGAATACAGTGAATAGCAAGTTGTGAGAACTGTAAGGAGCTTGAGGGAGATAGATATGGAGCAGTGCTGCATTTTTCTTTTTTGCCCAATTATGGAGTCTGAGCATCTTGACTCAACTGATTATGCTGATTGGCTCTTCAGTGGCAGTTTCATTTCTTCACCAATTTTCCTATTCTCCAAAGACCTTCAGGGTTCTAGCACATTGCTTAATGGCCTGCCTACATTTTGGTGTTTTTTTGAAGGTCCACTGGATTCCATCTTCATAAGTAAATGCCAGCCTTAGAAGTAAGTGCCCATTATGCTTATCGTGTTACAATTTCACTAAGCTCAGAATTGTCGTGGGAGGTTGAAAACATTTCAGTGGTCAAAGAGAGAGGGTAATTAGCTCATTTAAATCCTCTTCCGTGTTCCATTCTGTCCTTGGAGCAAAGGTGCCAGCCTGTCTTTATAAGAGTAAATGGGGCATGTAGCCTGGCATTATTTAATTCAGCTATCAATCTTAAAAGAAAGTGAGCAGATTATAAACCAAATTAAATTTGCATGCAGCCTGTGTGTGAATATGTTTGTCTCCTCATATGGATTGAGTGCTGGCAACCCCATTTTCTGCAGCGGTTCGTGAAGAAGGGCCATCTTTATAGAAGAATGCTCCATGGCACATTGCAAATACAGGATTTGCATTTACACATAAAAGACCATGACAAGTCAATTTTTAAAAGTGCTCTTTTCATTTTACAAGTAAATTGGCTCTAAACAAGAATTTCTCAAGTAGAAATCTTCAAATCTATTTTGTTTATTCAACAATAATAATATCAAGTGGTTTGCCTATCTTGTCTTATTTTTCTATTAACATGGAAGGTAGCATAGATATTTTTATAAATGAAATTCTACTATTATGGCTTTAGGCTTTTTTAAAATTTGGGTTTAAGGCACCATATTATGTAAGATGTCAAACTACACTTGATGACAACAATTTAAATCTAAGAATAATATTTCTAAAATAGATAACAATAGTAAAAAATTAAGAAAACAAAAATTTTTATTACTATAGGAAGCTGATGGCCAGAGAGTCAAAGCAGAGCTGTACATTCTCCAGTGTATATTTCTTGGAACTCAGGTATTCCAGATATTTTGGGGTAAAAGACATTGGGGGTATGTTGCATACCATACCTCTTATTGGGGATCCACCATTTGACCAATAATTTAACTGATTTAACTTTGATAACTTGGTATTTCCCATACTTACCAAAGCATCAACCCTTTTACTGAATAACCCCAGCTAAACTGGTACTCCATGAAAACCACTTTGGGAAGCACTGAAGTAGAGGATATGATTATTTGATGAATTTAGTCATTGATTATCAATTTTACATAATATGATATACGTTGCTGAACATCTCAATCCAAATTCAGACATTTTTGGTAATTCTGTTTTGTTTTTTCTTTAACTACTAAGCTAAATCATATATACTTTTTGGTGAGGTCTATAACTAGTTTTTAAATATTGCAAACATATGAAAATTCATTCAGAAGTAAAATAGCATCAAAGGACCATTTAGTGGTAAGAGTTTTGTGTATAAAACAAATTCACAAATAAGTAAATTTCAGTAGGTTTTTGTTTTCTGCCATTGCTGTATCATCGGTCTGCTCATATTTGCTGAGTGTTTACTGCATGACATACATCTGCTAGGATCACAGTGACATATTAACAAGATGATGTATCTGAGAACATGGTGGCCTTGTCCTCTAAGATCTTAAACCAGGCTGTTAAAAAAAAGAAAAAGCCATCTCATGACTCAATTTTATGCTCTAATATATTCTACACTTCAAAATATTTGAACATGTACTTAAGTCCTGAACTCTTAGGTAGTCAGATTTGTTCTTTATTTATTACTTCAGCAGGACATCTAAAATAATACCCTCTTTTCCCTCTAAAGTTAAAAGCAATTGAGAAATAAGACATAGGAGATAGTCAAGAAGCAATCAAAATAACAGCTTTATTTTGAAGAAACTGATTGAGGAACCTGACTTCAACATGAGACAGCATTTCAGAGAAGAGGAAATAGGACTATCCCTTAAAAAGATGCTCAACTGCACTACTAATCAGGCAAATGCAAATTAAATTCACCATGAGACACCATCTTATCCACGTGAGATTAACAAGAATTAACAAGTCAGCAATAAGAAGTATTGTTGAGGCTGTGGAGTGACCGAATCACTTTGGAAAACAATTTGGCATTATCTAGTAAAGTTGAAACTGCATATGCTGTGACCGAACAGATTCATCCCTAGATATATTTCTTAGAGAAATGTATATATTTGTATCAGAAACATGTGCAACAACATTTGTAGTCACTTGCTTATAGTTAGAAAAAAAAAACTGGAGGGGCACCTGGGTGGTGCAGTCAGATGGGCATCTGACTCTTGGTTTTGGCTCAGGTCATGATCTCCAGGTTGTGGGATCGAGCCCCTCGATGGGCTCCACACTCAGCATGGAGTCTGCTTGAGATTCTCTCTCCCTCTCCCTCTGGCCCTCCCACTTGTGCTTTCTCTCTCTCTCTCTCAGATAAATAAATATTTTTTTAAAAAAAAAGAAAGAAAAAACTGGAAACAAAAATATTGATCACCAGGAAAATGAATAAATAAAACATGGTGTATATAAGGAATGGAATAGTATACATCAGTGAAAATGAATTACAGCCATATATGTCAACACAGATAAGTCTCAAGAATATACTAGATGAAAACAGCACAGTGAAGAATACACACAGAATGATTCTATTTTTGTAAAGTTAAAACATGACAAAACAAAGCAATATACTGCTTAGAGAACCATCCATGTGTGATTAAACTAAAAAGAAAAGCAAGGGACTGATAAACACCTGCTTCAGGGTGGAGGGGAGCACGATGAGTCAAGAAGGGAATACTGAAGGCTTTCCGGTCACTCTGCCGTTCAGCCTTAGCTGGAATCCTCATACTGCAGCGGTTTTGCATGGTGTTCAGGTTGCCTTTCACTCTATCGGTGCTTAACTGGTGTTTTTGTTAGATCTGAGTATCCTTGATAAGACTAAAAAGGGGTTTTCTTTTGTTCGTGTGGAGAGAGGAGTTTCCAGCCCCTCAACCTACCGGCAACTGCCCAGAATCCCATTAGAAGTCAGAGAAACTCTCTGTGAGTGGGACGTGGGAACATGTTTGGCTTGTGGTTGGATTGGGTTATGTTATGTGAGCATGTGGATGGGGCAGTCATCCCATGATGATATTGCGTTCTATAAGGTTACTGCTCCTGCTGGCTTGAACGCTGTCGTGTTGTAAGAGGGCCATGTGGCTAGGAACTAGGGACTGAAAGGGACTGCCTGCCAATAGCTGGAAATGGCATCAGTCCTACGACTTCAAGAACCTGAATTCTGTCATCAACCTGAATGAGCTTGGAGAGGACACCAAGGTCCAGGTGAGAACCGCAACTCTGCTGACACCTTGATTACACTCTGGGGCAACTCTGAGCAGTGTCCAGACTCCTGGGACCCCCAAGAAATTACACAATAGTAGATTTGTGTTGTTTTAAGCTGCTGAATTTGCCACAAGTTGTTACACCGCAACAGAAGATGACTACACTCCCTGGCTTGTTTCTAACTGTGAAAAACTCTGGGCTGTCAACCTGGTCTGGCCCTCCTTTCTTTCCTTTCCTCACATTTTCATCAAGTTATCATTTTCTGGGTCCAGGCCAGAGCTGATACTCTCCTCTTTCATCATGAATAAGAAAGAAGAGTGCCACAGTTTAGAGCCTGCCTTCCAGACTGTTCTTCCTCCCCTTCTTCCCAAGATATACCTTCATCATGTGCCAGGGCCAGGCTGCCAGGGCAGTGACACTGTCACTAGACAGCACAAGTCAAGCCGCCTCCCTCCTTCCCTTCCCACCTCCCTCCTTCCCCCTTCCCCCCTCCCCTCCTTCCCCCTTCCCCCCTCCCCTCCTTCCCCCCTCCCCTCTTTTCCTCCCTTCCTTCCTTTGTCCCTTCCTTCTTCCCTCTGTCCCTCCCTTCCCTTTCTTTCTTTTCTTTCCCTTCTTCCTTCCTTCCCTTCACAAACACTTTTTTGAGCAGCAGCTATAAAGAAAACAGTCTTTTTTCTTTAAGGAGTTCACGATTTAATGGTAGAGACAAATGACCACGTGGTGATTTCTCTGCCTTCTCTCTCTGCTCTTGGACAAGTGGCTCAAGAGTGGGAGACAGAAGAAGGTAATTATGCTAGAATCTCCTTTCCTGCTGCCACACACCCACTCTCTCCGTTTTCTCATACACACTCATTAGCATCCTGTATAAATAAAATCTTTGGTCTCAATAGAAGTTGATTCTCAGCTTAAATCACTACATGGCTGTTAAGAAATGATGAGGTTCTTTTAAACTGATTTGTGAATCATCACGTAGAAGGAAGGCAGGAAGTGGAAGAAACAGATTTGGATTCTAAGCCTCCATTTCCCTAGAAGTTTGAGCCAGGCCATTGATGTTATCTTTTGTGTTTTTTCAAAGTGTGGAGTTTGTCCTGATAGTCAGTTGAATATGATTTCAGGAACATCATCCTGAAACATTAGAAGTGGCAGGAGTACAAAAATAACCATTTGTTGGTAATGCTTGCAGCTGTTTCTGCAACTGACGCTTCCAGAGTTTTATAATTACAGCATTTTGCACTTGCACTATGTCTTATATCTAGAAATGGCCATGTTAAACAGGATGTTGATAATCAGCTTTTATAACAGGTTCTCTAGATATCTGCCCTATACCTAGGCAGTTGTAACCAAAGACAAAATTAGATGAATATGATGAAAACAAGTTGCTGTCGTCAAAAGGAATTGTTTGCAGTGCTTCGATTTTCAAGTTAAAATAGGGTCCTACCAAAATCCCGGGGTCACAGATGAAGAAAAGCAATCACAGGACTAAGCTAAACATTGCTTCTACTCTTCTAAATACCAAACCTGTTCGATTGCTTACTGGTGGCTTCCTAAAGAAACTTTTAGGGATGCCTGGGTGGCTCAGTCGGTTAAGCAACTGCCTTCAGCTCGGGTCATGATCCCAGGGTCCTGGGATAGAGCCCCACATCGGGCTCCTTGCTCAGCGGGGAGTCTGCTTCTCCCTCTCCCCCTGCTTGAGCACACACACACACTCTCTCCCTCTCTCTCTCTCTCTCTCTGTCAAATAAAATCTTAAAAAAAAAACACCTTTTAAAAAATATATCAAAACAGCTATAGAAGACAGCTTAGTCTTGGCCTTTGGCTCAAGGGCTGGTTTTTATTGCTATCCTTTTACCACTGTTCAGAAATAAATGGCTTGATGTCTCTGTGGGGTGAACATTCAGAAGATGAAGAGGCCCCCAAAGGCATTTTGTTATTTGGGAATTAGCTCTCCTGACCGCGCTACATAAGATTTCACATGAAGGTCCACTTACGTGGAGACTTTCATTTCATTTCACATGATCATTTTGCTATCCGAGCTTAATTATAGACACTGTTACTGATGTTGCCATCCTCTGCATTCTTCTTCTCCATTTGACTTAAATTGGATAAATGGGGTCATGTTCTATACACGCAGAAACTAGAACGGAGGGGAGAGAGAGAGACGGGCAGCCTCTGCCTAAGACATACAGTCCAGATTTAGGGGGACCATCCAAATGGTCAATGTGAACAGCCGCAGAAAGATCCAGTAAGGAAAGATAACTCATCACAGATTCACAGCAGGGTGCTTAGATTCCAGTGCAATTACTGCTTCTACCAGATTTAGTTTTCTAAAGGAACAAATATGGTGTTTGACTTTTGCTTCTTAGCAAGGATTGTTCGGGGTCTCAGGAGATGCCAGAGTAATTTGAAATATACCTGCTTGTTTTTTAATATATCTGTAAAACAGCTTTGAAAAATAAAATAATTCATAGACCATAAAATGCATGCCTTTGAAGACTGCGGTTCAGTGGTTTGTAGTATATATACGGAGTTGTGCGACCATCACCACTACTGCCCTTTAGAATATTTTCATCACCCACAAAAGAAACCTCATACCCTTTAAGAGTCATTCCCTAGTCCTCCACCTCCATACCCTCCAGCCCTAAGAAACCACTAAACTAGTTTCTATCTCTAGATTTGCTTATTCTGGGCATTTCATGTAAACGGAATCATACAATATGTGATCTTTGGTGGCTGGTTTCTTTCATTTAGCATGTTTTCACATTTTATCCATATCATAGCATCTGTCACTACTCCATTTCTCCTTATAGCTGAATAATATTCCACTCTGGATATGCCACATTTGGTTTACCCATACATCAATTAATGGACATTTAGGTTCTTTCCACTTTTTGGCTATTGTGACAAATATACAGTATGTACAGGTTTTTGTGTGGACATGTTTTTCATTTCTCTTGGGCATATATCTAGGAGTGCAATTGCTGGGTATTATGATAACTCTATGTATAACTTTTTCAAGAACTGTGAAACTGTTTTCCAAACTGAATGCATCATTTCACATTCTTACCAGCAATGTATGAGGGTTCTAGTTTCTCCACATCCTTGCCAAAAGGTGTTATTGTGTATTTAATTTTAGCCATCAAATCAGGTGTGAAGTGATATCTCACTGTGGATTTGCATTTCCCTAATGATTAATGATGTTGAGCATCATTCTGTATGTTTATTGACCATCTATACATCCTTGGAGAAGTGTCTGTACCTTTTGCCTATTTATAAGTTGGCTTGTTTGTCTTTCTGTTGAGTTATAACTGTTCTTTATGTATTAAGGTATAAATCCCTTATCAGATATGTGATTTGCAATATTTTCCCCCATTCTGTGGGTTGTCTTTTCCTTTTTTGATGATGTTCTTTGAAGCACAGTAGTTTTTAATTTTGATGAATTTTTATCAAAATTTTATAAAATTTATTAATCAAATTTTATATGATAAAATAAATTTTATAAAATTTATTTATCACTTTTGCTTTCACTGTTATATCTAAGAACCATTGCATAATTCAAAGTCACAAAGCTTTAGCCCTGTGTTTTCAGCTAAGAGTTTCATAGTTTTAGTTCTTACATTTAGGTGTATGATCATTTTAAATTCATTTTTGTATATAGTGTGAGGTAAGGATCAACGTGAATTCATTCCTTTTGCATGTGGTTATCCAGTTGTCTCACCACCATTTGTTGAATGGACTATTCTTTCCCCATCAAATTATCTTGGCACCCTTGTCAAAAATTAATTGACCATAAATGTAAGGGTTTATTTTTGATTCTCATTTCTATTCCACTGATAGTTCCATCTTTATGACAATATCACATTATTTTTATTACAAAGCTTTGTAAATAAGTTTTGAAATTGGGAAGTCTGAGTTTTCCAACTTGTTCATTTTTTAAGAAGGTGTTGTCTATTCTGAATACTTTGCATTACCATATGAATTTTAGTAGCAGCTTATCAATTTCTTTCCCCCCAAAGCGGGTGTGATTTTGATAGGGATTGAGTTGAATCTATCGATCAGTTTTGGGAATATTGCAATCTTAACAATATTAAGTTTTCTAATCCATGAACATGGAATTCTTTGCATTTAATTAGATCTTTTAAAATTTCTATTAACAGTGTTTTGTGGTTTTTCAGTGTACAAGTCTCACTTTTGTTAAATATATTCTTCCATATTTTATCTTTAAAAAAAAATTTTTTTAAGTAAGCTCTATGCTGAATGTGGGGCTTGAACTCACAATTCCAAGATCAAGAGTTACATGACTGAGCTGCCCAGGTGTTCCTGTATTTTGCCTCTTCAATGCCATTATATGTGGAATTATTTTCTTAATTTCATTTTCAGGTTGTTCATTGCTAGTGTTTAGAAATGGTATGTTTACTATTGGATCTTGCAATCTAAGCAGCTCATTTATTCTAATAGTCGTTGTGTTGTATGTACGTGGATTCTTTTGGGTTTTCTGTATGCAAGATTAAATTATCTATGTTGCCTTTCCTTTCTGGATGCCTTTTATTTCATTTTCTTGCCTAATTGCCCTGGCTAGAAGCTCCAGTACAGTGTTGAATAGAAGTGGCAAGAGTGGACATCTTTGTCTGGTTCCCTAATTAGAGAGGAAGCCTTCATTTGGTCTCTCGACATTAAATATGATGTTAGCTCTATTTTTGGTAGATCTTTACTTGGTTGAGCAAATTCTCTTGTACTCCTAGTTTGTGAGATGCTTTTATATGAATAGGTGCTGGATTTTGTCGAGTGCTTTTTTGTGAGTCTATTGAGATGAGCATGTGGTTTTTGTCTTTTATTCTCTTAAGATGGTATGTTACATTAATTTTCATATGATGAATCAATTTTACATTCCTGGGATGAATTACTCTTGAGCAGGGTATAAAACACTTTTTATATGTTGTTGAATTTTGTTTGCTAGTATTTTTTGAGGGTTTTTGTACTATTTTCCTAAGAGAGAAGAGATCCTGGTCTGTGGTTTTCTTGTGATCTCTTTGTCTGGTTTTGTTATCAGGGTAACACTAGCCTCATAGAATGAATTGGAAGTGTTCCCTCCTTTTCTATTTTTTGGAAGAGTTTGTGAAAGATTAGTATTAATTCTTCTTTTCATGTTTATTGGAATTTACCAGTGAATCCATCTGCACTTTGGCTTTTCTTTGTGAGAATTTTTTGATTACTTATTCGATCTCTTTACTTGCTATAGGTCTATTCAAATTTTCTGTTTCTTCTCCAGTTAGTTTAGGTAGTTTGTGTTTTTATAGAAATGTATTAATTTCATCCAGAATATCTAATTTGTTGATATACAGTTGTTCAGTATATTCCCTTAGAATTCTTTTTTATTTCTGTAAGGTCGTTATTGATCCCTTCTTTAATTCCTGATCACAGTAATTTGAGTCTTTTTTTTTTTTTTTCTTCATCTATCTGGCTAAAGTTTTGTTAATTTTGGTGATATTTTCAAAGAACCAACATTAGTTCTGTTGATTTTTGCTCTAATTTTTATTATATCCTTACTTTTGGGTTTAGTTTGCACCTCTTTTTCCAGTTTCTCAGGGTGAAAACAGGTGTTTCATTTTAATCCATCTCAAAGTATTTTCTAATTTCCCTTGTGATTTCTTCTTTGATTCGTGGGTTATTTAGGATTGTGTTCATTACTTTTTATATATTGTCGAATTTCCCAAATTTATTCCTGCTATAGATTTCTAATTTCATTCCTTTGTGGTCAAAGAACATACTTTGTATGATCCCACTCTCTTAAATTTATTAAAGTTTGTTTTATGACCTAACATATGGTCTGTCCTGGAGAATATTCTATATATAGTTGATAACTGTGCATTCTCCTGCTCTTGGGTGGCCCGTTCTATAGATGTCTGTTAGGTGTTGTGATTTATAGTGTTGTTCAGGTCTTCTGTTTCCTTGTTGATCTTCTGCCTCGTTGTTCTATTCATCATTGAAAGTGAGGTTTTAAAGTCTCCATCTGTTATCATTATCTGTTTCTCCCTTCAGTTGTCAGCTTTGGCTTCATGAGTCGAAGAGCTCTGTTGTTATGTGCATGCATGTTTGTAATTGTATCTCCCTGATGGATTCATCCTTTTATCATATTAAAATATTCCTTTATGTCTCTAGTAATAATTTTTGTGTGAAGTCTATTATGTCTAATATTAGTATAGCCACTTCAGTTCTCTTTTGATTGCCTTTTATAGTATACTCTTTCCCCCCTTTTTACTGTCAACCTATTTGTGCCTTTAAAGTATTTCCTAGACAGGATATAGTTGGATCATTTTTCTTTTTTTTCTCTTTAAAGATTTTATTTATTTGAGAGAAAGAGACAGAGATAGCAAGAGAGAGAAAGAGCAGGGAGAAGAGGGAGAAGCAGATTCCCACTGAGCAGGGAGCCCAGTGTGGGGCTCGATCCCAGGACCCTGGGATCATGACCTGAGCCGAAGGCAGACGGCTTCACCTGAGCCACCCAGGTGCCCCTAGTTGGATGGATCATTTTTCAAATCCATTCTCCCAATCCATTTCTTTTGATTTAGAGTCTTTATGTTTAATGTAATTACTGATAAGGTAGGATTTATGTTTGCTGTTTGTCTTCTCTTTGTCATGTCTGTTTGTCCCTCTGTTTTTTCATTATTGCTTTCTTTTGCATTAACTAGAAATTTGAGGAAACTCTGAATCAGGTCAAATAATAAAAAGCCTTACAGATAGAGTCTTTCCAAGGAGCTGCCAGATAAGCCAAATAGTGATAATTGTCTGGAGACGAAGCTTTTTTAGGAGCTCCCAACTTGCTCTTCCCCTTCTATTGGCTATTAGGCTAATTTTTACAGCTGCTACGTTCATAAGGCTTTTGGTTTTCAAGGTTACCACAGTGCTGGGAAGAGAGGAATGGAAAAAGCGCAAGTTAAAATACAAAGCTCGCTCTTCCTACCAAGATTCAGCCATTTTTTTCTTGAATAAACACTTCTTAGTTTCCAGAATTCTAAAGAAGTTGATTTTGACAACTTTTACCAGTGTTCTCATTGCTTTATGGAGGAACAGATTTTTGGAGGTCCTTACTCTGCAATTCCAGGAATCCCCCATCTATAGATTTGTTAAAATTAAATAATTAAATTAAATAATTTAAATCTAAACAAAAACTTTGAGATTAAGTATCTTTTCTAATTCATTAGCAAACTGGTTGTTGCAGTTATTTTTCTGTAACATATTTAAAAGATCTGAAACAAAGTAACATGTTAAAAGTTATTAAAGCTGGGTGGTAGATGTATGGATACTTGTTACATTTTACATTTTATCACTGAGGGAAATATTCAATGATAAACATAAATAAAATATTTTTTAAAAATATATAATCAAGGGGTGCCTGGGTGGCGCAGTTGGTTAAATGTCCCACTCTTGATTTTGGCTCAGGTGGTAATCTCATGGTTGTGAGAGCAAACCGTGCCTCGGGCTCCGTGCTCAGCATGGAGTCTGCTTGAGATTCTCTCCCTCTCCCTCTGCCCCTCCTGCTCCTGCTCTCTCTCTCTCCCTTTCTAAAATAAATAAATAAATCTTTAAATTATATATATATAATCAAGACTGGTTCTGCACACGGTCCTGAGGGAGCACAAAGAAGGAACCCACTGAGGAGGTGGTAGGAGAGAGCCTGAACGTGCCATTGGGTGTGGTTTATATTCACTCATTAACAGATGGTCATTAACTGCCTACCAGGTACATTGACAAGAGTCTGCAGTGCCCTGAGGAGGGGTCTCACTGTTTGTTGAAGGGTTAGAGAAGTAAGCAGGTGTGCACAGGATAGCTCCAAGAGACAGCTAAGTGCTAGGTGCGATGCGAACTTCCACCAAAGGAGGGCCCTTAATCCACAGTTGGTGGGGAAAAGCAGGGCGCTTCTCAAAAGAGTTAACAGCTGAACTCCAAAATGGATAAAATAGGAGTTGGTAGAGGGGTGTTTCATGCAGGGAAAAGTGTACTTGACAAGTTTTTAAAGATTGGTGCTCAGGAAACAAGGTGAAAAAGGAGGCTTGAGGGTCACATAGGCCATCCTAAGGATCGGGTTTAATCCCATAGGCTGAAGGATTGAAGGATTTTAAGATGGGGAAATAGCAGTGTGAGGGCAGCGTGTACAGTGGTTATGATCCTGGGCTCTGGAACTAAAGGCCGGAATCTGGTCTCAAATTCTGGTTCTGAAATTTTCTACCTTTGCAACCTTGGACAAGTTACTTAAACTCTCTATGCTTCGGTTTCCTCCTCTATAACGTGGAGAAAATATTCTCTCTCTCACAAGCTGTTCTCAGCTTTAAAAAGTTCATTCATGTTAAGCACTTAGAATGTTCTGACCACTTAGCAATTACTAAGAAATTCAAGCCATTTTCCATGTAAAGATCAGGTACTGTTTTAGAAGAATGGCTTTGACAGAGCTGCGGGGAAGGTAAGGGTGGGCGGGGGAGACTGCAGGAAGAGACCCTTAGGCTGTCCCAGCAGCGAGGTGTAGGGCTTAGGAGCAGCAGGGTCAGCATCCCTGGGAACTTGTTAGAAATGCACATTTTCTGGGATGGGGCCCAGCAATCTAGAGTTCAACAAACCCTCCAGGTGAATCTTAACGTGTGCTCAGGTTTGCAAAGCATTACCAAATAGATGTTGTCTCCATTTTACAGATGACGGAACTAAAGCTCAGAAAGACTAGGGTCCTTGCTCATGACCACACAGCTATTACATGGTAAAATGGAATCAGACCCAAAGCCAATGATTTGAACCACTATGCTCTTCTTCTCATAATCAGAAAGAGACAGGAAAGGGAATTTCAGAGACAGTAAAGTGATAGAATTAGCAAGACACTGGGTGATTAGCTATGGGCATAGAGGCGGGTGTCAGTATTGACTCCTACGTCTCTGGTCTGGATTAACGTTGATGCCATTCTCTGACTCAGGCTACATGAATGAATGAAGCAAGTTGAAGAGAGAGAGAGTTTGAGGTGCCTGTAGGAAACCAGAATGCAGAGTCCTGGTAGGTTGGACACTCAGGCTGGTGATACAGATCTGGCAGGCGGATGTATACAGATAGGTGTGGCTGAAGATGTGGTTGGGGGGAGGGGGCCCTAGCAAGGACAGCAGAAGACAGGGGCACCAAGGACAGAATCCGGGGGGCAAGTGGAGGAAGAAACTTCTGCAAAGTAGACTGTCAAAAGGCACTGAGCAGAGGTAATGGAGAAAGGGGAAAGAGGAGGGGCTCAGAAATCCAGGAGAAAATCAGCTCCGAGTCAGTTCAGACAGGGGCTGGGTTAAGCATTAGCTGTTGCTGTTTACAGCCACACTGCAAAGCAGAATCTGATAACCATCCCTTTTCCTACCATCCCTCCCACATCAGTAAACAGGGATACATGACATCAAAGACAAAAAGGCCCTCCCATATGGCAGAATGGTAGGAGAGGGTGCCCTAGGCCGGAGGCGGTCATTAATAAAAACTTATCAGGATGCTGACAGAATGCCAGTGTGCATGCCCTAAAAAATTTAAATTGGTAAGATTATATTCCTTAACATGCAACTCCATGCAATAGCTGTAATCTTGATGAATTCTGGTCAGTGTGGATTCAGGGAGGTCATATGCACTAACAGAGTCTAATTTATCACATTTAATGGGTTTGTGGTTTTATATTACACTCACAGTGCCATTAAACACTTACAGTGATCATAATGCTCATTGGCTTTTTCATCTGAACTCTTAAGGTCAAAGCTCGCACGTATACAAACAAAAGCCCTGGCTGTATAGTCCGTTGGCAGCTCATAAAATATAAAATGGGTTATTTCATTTTATCCTCTGTGCTCCCACGAGCTGTGGGAAAGAGCCAGACTTAGTGAACAATGAGGAAGTTGAGTCATGTAACTAGTAAGTATGGAGCTAAGACTTGAAACCGCTGCCCATCTCGCTCCAAAGTTCATATTATTTCCATTAATGATGTCAAAATGGAAGCACATTAAGTTGGCCTGCATGCCTGATAAGGATGTCCTAAACTTTAGATAAATAAGCTATGTGAAAGTGCTTTAAAACTTTGGGAAGAAAGCTGTATGTAGGCAGGATATTTTTGACTATTACCATTAGAAGCAGTATCTGAAAATATAAAAGATGCCTCTAAATAATCCCTAAAAGTACATTCTCATTAGCCCTGCAAAAGAGGATTTTAATATATTACTATTTTCTGCTAACTTTGCTGTTTCTGTCTCCCTGCAGGGGCTCGTTTTTTATACATACCACTTTGGGAGCACCATCTTCCCCTCTCCCATCACCCTTAACACACTCACCCCATGGAATGCTTCTCTCCTTGCTATTCTATGAGGATACAGAACAGTTCTGGCAAGAGGAATCAAAAGAGAGTGAGCCTTTAATCTCTCTGCCTCCATAGCTGTTTTATAAAAGGTGTAACTTGATTATAGTCCTGATATCAGGACCCTTCCCGCCCCTACCTGCCCCCCCAGAGCCTCCCCGAGATCCTGAAAACCATAGAGAAAAGGCTGGGCCCACGCTGGCCCATGGAAGCTTGGGAAATTTTCTTTTTTCCTTTCTTTTCTTTTTCTCAGGGCTACCTGGCTGCTTGGAGTTTACTTTCCACTTGGTGCAAGGCACACAGTTACAAGATGTCAGGAAGGCTTGCCTGTGGCTTGGATAGTGAAGGGCAGGGTTTTCTCAACTTCGTTTTTGGTGTTTGCTGTTTTGATACACAAGTGTCTGCTGCTGGCTGCAGCCTGCCTAGTCTATGGGAAGGGGAGGGCTGGGTTCTGATGAGGCATGGCGTCGCCAGGATACTCTGCACTTCCACAGGAGCTGTTACTGGAAGTGGAGCCCCAGTGGCATTGGCAATAGTCGTGGGTGGCCACGAGTGAGCCACTGCAGGGGGTGGCTGCCATGCTGTCGCTTGTGGGTGGGTGGAAACGGTTGGCGGGTCCGCGGACGCTAGGCCATGGAGCCCATTTGCAGAGGAGACTGCCGAAGGCTGCTCCACGACTGAGACGCACGTTGGGAGATCTTTCTTGACCTCCTGTGTGCCAGTACCGTGGGAGCACACCATGAGCTCAGACAAAACCCTACAGACTCTCTCCTGTTTTCCAGTAACCTCTCCATCATTTCCCGGTCATCAGTCTCCTGTCATTACAATCACATCTATTATCAAGAGGGGCAGAAGTGGGAATTTGGGTCTTTAGAGGACCACTTCTAGACTTCTAGATGGAGTCAGACTTCTAGACGGGTCCAGGCTTCCAGTATTTTTGCTTCCAAAAGTGTTTTTCGAAGTTTTCCAGTACAGTAGCCACAATTCAAAATCCCAAGTTACATGAAATGAGAGAAGGTCCCTAATGTACCTATTCTAATCACCACACAGATTACAGAAACAACGTCCCTTGAGCCAAAAAGGACGGTTTTCAGAGGTCCTTCCTTTGGCATAATCCAGTAGTCCTCAGAAGAGGAATGGGGTGTCAGACAAGACTTCTAAGTAAAAGAACAAGGACACCTGGGTGGCTCAGTTGTTTAAGCGTCTGCCTTTGCCTCAGTTCATGATCCCAGGGCCCTGGGATCGAGTCCCATATCTGGCTCCTTGCTCAGTGGGGAGTCCTGCTTCTTCCTCTGCCCCTCCCCTGGCTCATGCTCTCCCTTTCCGTTTTTCTCTCTCTCCCCCTGACAAATAAATAAAATCTTTTTTTAAAAAAGACTTTTAAGTACAAGAACAGAAAGAGAAAGATCTTAGGCAAGTAGACTTCATCCTGAAGACTGTTCCCCCTCTTTCCTCCTGAAATAGGGACACAAAATGATTCACCCTCATTCTGTTTCATTGCCTTTGTAAGTTGCCACCAAGACCAGATGATCGCTAAGGTCCCTTCCAGCAGAAATCTAGACCTCTCAGAGGCTTGTATTTCTGAGAACTACAAAGGAAGATTCAGATGTCCTTTATCTGTCTGAGTAGGCAAGAGGTCAGGTGCAGTTCAGGCAGAAAGTTCAGGAAGACACCACAGATGCAAGCTGGCAGTAGGGGTTATGCTGGCCTTGTAGTGACCTGGAGGGAAAGCCACAGAGAACAATCATTGAGCAACAGGTTCACACCAGATGATTTCTTGGGTCTTGTTATATGTTGCGGAAACCAGGAGAGCTTTGGTCATTTGCCTGAAGGTATCTAGCTAGACGATGAAGCTAGATTGTGTGATCTAAAGCTCACTTTTTTCCATCACACTCTCTGGCAGAACAGCTCTTCCCTGTCCTTGTGGATGGCAGCCATGTGTTCTGCATCCTGAAGCAGAAACAGCAAATCTGTGATGATGTTCAGCTGATTTTGCCAACCTGTTGAATCCCAAACAGCTTTTCTGTAGAGGTCACGGGAGTGTGAAATGGGTCAACAAGGGAGTAGTGGTAGTAGCATCTTCCTTTGCCTGGGGGGATAATGCAGAAGAGAAATCACAGTCTAACAGAGCTGACCTTTCTACCTTTTTGTCTCCCTCCCACCTCCCATTTTCCCCCAACTCACTTTATTTCAGGGCTTGAACACAAGAGGCCAAGTTTAAAACTACTTCCTTTTAACAGTATCAGCAGATTTAATCAAATGGTCAAAATGGAGCCAATTCCTTTTCCTACAAGTGCCAGTAATGAAATTACCTCCATTGTATTCTGTTAGGATTGGGTATTCATTCCAGTTTTCAAAGAGATTGTACCCTCACCTTGGTTCATTGTTCTATCACCTGATAGGTCACCCCTGAGTAATTTGTGAACACCCAGAGTGACTTAAAAATTAGTGATTTTTAGGGCTAGAGTGATTACAAGGGCTAGCCTTACACATAAATGGAGTTAGCATCACCTACCCGATATACTTTGAAAAGCTCAAGACTTCCTTTCTCAAATACATATAGAGAAATATAGATATATATCTCCTGCTAGCATATGACATTCCCTGAAATCCTGACCTTTTGTTACTAGATCAAGTTGCTGTTATTCGGTGTTCGCCTAACCCCTAGGATCCTCAAACCAAGGTAATAGGAACTTTACCTTACAGGGGACAGATGTAGAGAGAAGGGGTGGGAGTAGGAGATTTTGGGGACTTGAAGCATTGCTTGTGAAGAACAGACCCAAGTAGAATGCCTCAGGAGACAGAAAGCTCTAAAGTACTGGGTGCTAGGGTAGGGGGTCACCACCACCCCCAGCCCATGGAGAGGAGATAGAGTATGAAACCATTTGAGACAAAACCAGACTGTCTCACAGTTGTGTTTGAGCTTGGTTCTGCTTACAGAAGAGGTGAGTAGCCTCAGCAAAAGTGGCGGGCAGGCAGGAAGCTCTCGAACCTGATGTAAAACACACACTTTTCATGATTATGTGGTACAGAGCCCCTTGGTGGAAGAGGAGAAAGTAAATTTTGAGAGACATCAACATTGCTTTTAAGTCTCTAGAAAGTGGTTTTGACTTGTCTTCAGAAGTGCAGAGAGCTTTGTCTCATTGTTTGAAGGGGAGATACAGCTTCTTTTTGTTTTGGATATTAGAAATACTTGCCAAGAAATGAATAAAAAGAATAAGAGATACAGGATTAAAATGACGCGAATGGGAGAAGTACAGGGCGAAAACTCACCCACGTCAGAATGATTGGCTGATTTCCCAACTAAATAAAACCATGTCACATATGAGTATCAGTGGTGATTCCTGCTACAGACATTAAAGTGACTCTACAGATTGTTTCAGTCTTCCCAGTTCCAGGACTGTGGACAAGTCCATTTTCCCTGCCAAGAATGTAAGTGGCTTCTGTGAATCCCATGTGACAATATTTCTAAGAGATGGTTTTGCTGTCTTTAGGACATAGTTCAGGCTTGAACACATTAGGTCTTTTTTGCAGTGCTTTTCAGTTTATAGCCTAACATATTTAGAAAGGGTCACGATAACCCAGCCAGCTGATTTCAACATTTCTTACTTGTCTCCAGTTAAGAGGCTGCACATGTGATATCCTCTTTTATTTTTATCGTCAGAAACCACAGAAATAAAGGGGGAAAGAGTATACCCGGAAGTCTGAATCAAGCTATGACTCAGATTTCCTAAGAAAGTGAAGATCAGAATCTACTTTGACCTCTTCAGTCCTAAGTTCAGAACCACTTTTGGGGCAACATTAACTAATATCCAAGTTGACGACCTTTCTGCCTTTTTGTATCCCTCCCACAAAAGTATATAGCACATCTTCCCTAATCATCCTGTTCATACAGTATTCTCCTGACTTGACCTATCTTTATTGCTAAGTTCTTTACTCCTGGGGAATGGCTAAATTTTAAGTGTATATACGGACGACAGTGGTTCCAGGGTGTGTAGGTTTAAGCCCCATCTTCTCCCTTAACACCTATATGACCTTGGGAAAATTACTCTTTGCGTCTTAGTTCCACTATCCATAAAATGGGAATGCTGAGAGTTTTATTTAATAGAATTGCTGTGAGAATTATGTGAATTACTATGTGTCCAGCACTTAGAGCAATGCTTGGTACAGAGTAGGTGCTCAATAAATGTGAGCTGTTGTTATTCTCTTTCAGTAAATAGTGAATTTTACATATATATAGAGTTGGGTGAAGCCAAGCCAGGTGCTGTGCAAGACATTACAGATCCGTGAGGGAGTTTTAATTGCACAGTATGCATTCCTTTGTGTTATCTGGGGATTTTTTTCCTCTTTATTCATGTTACCATCAGTCTCTTTGCTCGGTACCATCAACCTGTGGTCACCAGTCAGGGCATTCTATTTGTGTTTAATGCTGGAAATTCAAGGGTGCTTTCAGAGCAGAGCTCCATGATTTTAAGAGATTCCCATTAAAGCTAAAAAAAGTATGTGACAAGTCCATTTTCCCTGCCAAGAATGTAAGTGGCTTCTGTGAATCCCATGTGACAATATTTCTTTTTTTTTTAAGATTTTATTTATTTATGTTAGAGAGAGAGAGCTCACACAAACAGGGGGAGGGGCAGAGGGAGAGGGAGAAGCAGACTCCCCGCTGAGCAGGGAGCCCGCCCGATGTGGGGCTCGATCCCAGGACCCTGAGATCATGACTCGAGCCGAAGGCAGATGCTTAACCAACTGAGCCACCCAGGTGCCCCTACGTGACTATATTTCTTGATCCATTGAGGACTAGTTCTCTAGGAAGTCCCTCATTTTTTAATCCTAAAAGAAGTCAGTATTCAAAGTAAAAATCCTTTAAAAAAATTCTTCATATTCTGATCTATGCTTTGTTAGTTTAGATTTTTATTTTCTGATAATGGTAACCATTAGCAAACATTTACTGTGATGGTTTTAAAGATATGCCCATATATTCCTTGATGCTTGTTCCTTCAAGAGATGGAGCTTAATCTGTCTCCTCTTGAGTGTGGGCTGGACTTAGTAAGTCCCTTCTAGTGACCAAAGATGGTGGGGAATGACCAGATGTCATGTCTGATATTAGGTTATAAAAAGACTGTGACTTCTGTCTTGGATGTCTCTTGTGCTCTCCCTTTGTTTCTTGAATCACTTCCTCTGAGGGAAGTCAGCTATCATCCTGGGGCAGCCTGGGGAGTAGGAAGTCAGCTGCCATGTCATGAGGACACTTGGGCCGCCATCGGAGAGACCCACAAAGTGAGGAACTGAGACCTGCCAAAAGCCATGTGAATGAGCCTGGAAGTGTACTTTCCCCTCATTGAGCCCCAGGTAACTGACAGCTTGACTGCAAATTCATGAGAAACTCTGAGTCCCAACCACTGAGCTAAACCATTCTAGAATTCCTTCAGAAGCTGTGTGAAATAATAAATGTTTTAAGCTGCAATCATGATGAATGACTCTATCTTGTATCCATTTCTTCAGCAATAGACTAAGTCACACTGCCTCACATAATTTGTAGCAGAAGGCTAGTTATAGGTTGTATATAACAATAAGTGTGGCCAGGAGGTTTTATTTTTCTTTTAAAAAGCAAAATTGACTCTATCCTGACACTTTTCATTCTTTATCGTAAGTACATCTCCTTGGTGCATATTATAATTCAGTCTCTCCTCTTTAGTGATTAGTCTGACAATCATGTGAAAATTCTTCCATTTTCTTCAGTGGTTCTGCCTCTTACCAGTCAAGGAAGAGCCAGCCCCAAACACTCTCCCTCTGGAAAAATGATCCCAGTTCTTGGTGCTCTGCCCTGTTATAAAGCAGGGTAACTGAATGGGGAAGCTGTATGGAGGAAGCATGTATTTTTTTTCATCTGAACCTATCTTAGTATTGGAACCTCCAAGGTTCAGTTTCTCTTAGAATTGTATGAAGCTCATACCTCATCATATTTTAAAATATAATACATAACTTGTACCATTTGGCAAATTTAGGTAGAAGGCATTGAATAAACCTGCCTTCCATCTGCTGATCAAATGGAGTCTGAATTAAATAAACTTCTCCAATATAGTTGCTAAAATCTGATTTCTGCAAGCCTTTGGTCCTTTAAAAGTTGACCTCCAGAAAGGTGGTCCTAAATCTCAGGCAACCTGTACTCCCTTTGGAAACTAGGTATAAATCTACCAGGTTTGGGTCTAGGATAGATTATTCCATTTGTGGACATTCTTGAAGGCCATAAGAATTTGCTAGAGTTCGTGATCATATTTTGAAAAGTATTAGCTGTCAATCCCTCGATGCTAGGTGAAATACATTCTTTTATCTCTGGATAATCCTTTACTTTCTTCTTTATATTAAGATATTTCTTTCATGGAGTGACAGTTCAGCGTTTTGCGGTCAGAAACTTTCAGTACAATACATAGTTTTATAATTATTTTTAAATTATAGCCTTAGAGATTTAATTCTTAAATAGTGCTAAGATACTCCTCCACCCCTCCTTTATTAAAACTCAACTGAATGTCAGTTAGCCATCGTAACAAAGGACTGATATAACATGTGTTTTTAATTTAAGATCCCAAAGGCTGGGAATTTCCCATTGTACATTCATTTAAATTTGCCAGCAAGCAAAAGCTCTTTAGAAGGTTAAACATATAAACTGAAAATAGAGCAAAAGGAAATCAAGTATTGGAAAATGGGCACTACAGCATATGGTCAAAGCTTTTACTATAAATTAGGTAATCACAGAAAATTCCATATGGATGATTTGTGAACATTCTAAAGTCAGGCTGGGAATTTGCTTCTTTATCATGTTTTCTTTCTAAACACAATTTTCTTAAATAGCATGTGGGTCCATATTCATATTTATAACTCGGTGATGTTTAAGAGCTTTGACATTTCTTAATGTCACTAATTTCCATATTAAGATTTGACATATATTTGGACTCACGTTAACTCGCATGTCCTAGTCATCATCACATGTAAAGAATATTTGAAAAATCTTTCTCAGAGTATGGAAGAGGGAAAAAGATCCCCTTTCGTTGACTTCCTTAACCCTCACCCCCATGCGTATATACACATACACACACATACATGTACACATATGGTCCGAGCTTTCCCCCCCACCAGCTTTGTTCCACTAACTCGTATTCATCAGTCAAAACTCAGCTCAGATATCTTCTTCTCATACCACTGCAAGCAGGTTTCTGTGCTCACCTCTCTCAACTTCAACCGAAATAGAATTCTTTTTCTGTTCTCTCCCCTCTGGCACCCCACTAAACTGTGACTTCTTCACCTCAAGACTGCATCTTTTGTTTTTGAGTTCCCAGTTCATATCAGAATGCCCGGCAAGGAGTCACAGTTCATCTGAAGCTATTTATAACCAGAAAGGGCTGGTTAAAAGCTTGCTAAATGAATGAATAACTTCAGCCTCCAGGCTAGCTCGCAGATGAGTTCAGAGGCTATATATGCATCATTTATAAGCTCAACCAGAATCTTGTTACAGCCAGAGCGGCAGATACTCAGCAAGTAAGAAATAATGCCACCCTGGGGTTTATAGCTCCTTCAGGGGCTGTATGAAGCCAGGCCAACATGGGAAACCACATGCTGGGGTGCCCTCCCGCCCCACATCCCTGCTGCCTGGCGGTTTGCACTGTCTGTGGGCCAGGATCACCTCTGTGTGAGCGAGGCTCCTGCAAACATTTTGCCTATTCAGGAACTACAAGGAGTGAAGTAGGTGAAGAGAAGCATTCCCCCTGTGGGGCTCTAAACAAAATTCAATTACATGAATCATACTTCATGTTTAAAAACCTTGTTCTCTGTTCAAGTCAGAGGTTGGCTTCATTACATTGGCCTGGAAAACAGACTGGCGACGAGTGAAGAAACTACCTTCAGAAGAAGCCAGTTCAACTTGGGGTGGATCCAAGGGAGCGGTGGGGACGTGTGAAGGTTCACTTCTTGCTGCTAAGCAGAGGGGGGGCTTTCTGGGGATGCCGGGAGTAGAGCTCAGATAAACGGAGGGGGTGCCCCTTGAAGTATTGTGATTTTCAGCTCAAAAGATGTCACCGGCAGTTCACATAGTAAGAAATTAGGGGTCAAGAGGGGATTTAGACCTATTTAGAGCACAGTGTTGCCTGTTTAATTATAGAGTCTCGTCCTTCTTACCTGACCCAGCCAGCTCCTTTATCAGTTATGTTCCTGAGACTCATGCCTTAAGTGTCAATTTCAGCTCTTGGGCCCGTAACTGCTGAGGCTTTCTTTTCACACTGGGAAAATAGGAGCTTTTGGGTTCAACAGAGACTCGTGCTAGCAGCCTGGAATATGCCCCAGTTCTGAGGAGGTGCCCAGAGTACCAGACTGAGCCGCTAAAATGCAGCTTAAGTTCTGATTCCCTTGCAAACCAGGTGCCGATCTTAGTTCCTGAGCCTGTTGCCTCATTTAATAAATGCAAATTAATAATATCACTCAAGATCACCGGAAGAAGTATATGACATCACTTCACAAACTCTGAATACTATCCAGGCCTCCATCTGCTGCACTGGAAACGTTACATTCTAAATACCTCAGGGCCCCTTCCAGAATGACTTAGTCTCAGGGATCTGGGAGACGATGTGTGTCCAACGGTGTTTCCAAACTGATCAGCCCCTCTCCCTCACTTACGCCTTGGGGTTTTCACTTTATTATTTTTTCTGCCCTCCAAGAAAACCACGTCCTCATTTCCCAGCTCAGCCATGTATTAAAAAACGGTTTAAAAAAAAACAACAAACAAAACAACAAAACATTTTATACAGCATTAGTACACTTTAACAAAAAGTTTTCTTTGAGTATTGACTTTATAGATTGTCCTGTACTCTTCTTTAGTAGAAGCACATACAGACTTTAGAGAATCCTTAAATAAAGCTGTTTGCTGCCCAAACCAACCACACTCCTGAGAAGGTTCTGCATCTTAGAGAAAATTTTAGAAGCCGGACTGAAGGTGTCAGACCTGGGTCCAAATTCCAGCTCTTCCACCCAAAAGCTTGCGTGACCTCAGTGAGCCTTGTGTTCCAAATCTACACAGTGGATGGGTGATGATGATGATGATGATACATATTTGGTCAGACTAAGTGAGGTCGGGTATGTGCGATTGGCAGACAGAGTGCCTGGCCCACTGTAACTTGTGTAGATAATGACTTTCATTTTCTTTTGTGACTTGAAATTCTGTAACTCCTCCTCTTTTGTCTCCTGCTCGCTCGCTCCCCCGACCTTGCTTCAGCCTCACCTTCTGTAATGTGACATCCAGGCAGCCAGGGCCTGTAGCAGGAACCACCTGGCTGCTTTGGAGAACTGGCTCTCCCTGGGCAAGGTTTCTTGTGCAACAGCACAACAGCCTGTTCCTGCTGCCCTCCACCCTCGATGGTCATCCCTTGTCCCTTTCTGGACAGCAGCATCTAATCGTGTCATGTGGTAGTATCCCAGAAGTGTGATGTCTGCAAACCCAGAGACTTCTGAGCACTGCCTGTGATGAGTCTGGGGCCTGGCATTCTTCCTGCTACCGTTTCTTCCAAAATGGAAACAGGGAAGGCGAAGCAGTAAGGCTTATTGGTACTTCAGTTGGATAGCCTCAGTCTAACTGAAATGCCACGTTGGTTCAGCAAGGAAAATTGAACAACTAAACGAAGTCCAGTCAAGTCATTGTGGGCCATGGCAGAAGACACTCAGTGGGAAGGAGGAAATAAATGCCTGACATTAAGAACACAAAAGTAAAAGGCACTGAATTTGGTAAAAGTGAAATAATTCCTATAAATGAATTACATTAAATGTGGAAAATTAAGAAAATTTTTCAAAAAAAATTTTAAACTGACTTTAATAACCAGTATTTTCTTTTTGTTTCCATCGGATCCTCTTCTGTGTATATTTGCATACCTATTTATTGAAGTAAATGAAAATTGGAATATTTTATATAGTTTCTTTCAAGTAAAAATAGTAATGTAATATATTTTTAAAGAAATTTTATGTACAATTTTACTTCATTTTTCACTTATGAGTACTTTCTCATGACAATATGTGTTCTTCAGAAACACTAGATTTAATGTTTATACTATGCTTATTATTTGGATATTTCATAATGAATATATGTCTACTCATTTTCATTATTTCTATTGTCTTGCTGTTTTAAATAATTCTGTGAGGTCAGTCCTTGTACATGAAGCTCTGTTCATATCTCTGATTATTTTCTTAGGATAAAATTCAAGAATTGGCATTATTGAGTCAAAGAATATAAACAAATGTTTATTCTGTTCTTTGTTTCAAAAGTGAAATATGAAGAAATCCCCTTTAGAAAACTGTTCCTTTCATGCGTTTTTATTGTACAGATTCTTTTTTTTTTTTTTTACCTCTTTCTTTATGCCAGATTTTTTTATGCCTCTTTCTTTTGGCTATGCAAATTCATTACCCTGCTACACCTTCAGGAGAGGGCAATGGTCAGGGTGCGTGGGTGGCTCAGTCAGTTAAGTGGCTGCCTTTGGCTCAGGTCATCATCCCAGGGTCCTGGGATCGAGCCCCATGTCGAACTCCCTGCCCAGCTAGGAGTCTGTTCCTCCCTCTCCCTCTGCCTGCCCCGCCCCCATTCATGCTCTCTCTCTTTCAAATAAATAAAGAAAATCTTTAAAAAAGGGAGAGCTATGGTCTCATTTCCTCCCCATCATCCTCCCTGGATTTCTCCCCACCACCTACCATCTCCCCAAACTGAGCCAAGCTCCTTCCCTGCCATCGCTCCCATCCACACACCCAGGCTCTCATAGCACTGTCAAAGCATTTGCCAGGCTGGGTTCTAAGGTCTGTTTCCATCTGGTCATTAGACAGTAAATGCCTTGGGATTAAGAACTGTATCTTGTTTATCTTTATTGTTCCAGCATCAAGCCTAGTAATTTGCATGCAGTAGGCACTGAATGAGGGAACAAAGAACATAAAGCTATTTAGCATGCATGCACATACACAATCTTGTATTTATTATTAGGTACAGGAGATTGATGTATTAGAAAGAGGAGAAAGAGGGTCATTTTCACAAAATAACATGGCTGTGTTTGCTCAGGTTTTTTTTTTAAGATTTATTTATTTATTTGAGAGAGAGAGAACGGAGGGATGGGCAGAGGGAGAGGGAATGAGAATCCCAAGCAGATTCCATGCTGAGCTTGAAGCCCAACGTTGGGCTCGATCTCACAACCCAGAGATCATGACCTGAACGAAAACCAAGAATCGGGGTCGCCCAACACACTGCACCACCCAGGTGCTTGGTATTGTCCCAGTTGTTGAGGCATAGATGGGATATCACTTTTTGGTATGTGCCCAGATGGGCCAGAAGGATTTTATCCGATCTTCGGGACCGCGGCTTGCCTGGAGACACAGCTTTAGAGTCAGTTTCATAGTCCATTGAACCCAAAACAAGCTGGAAAGTTGATAAGTATTGGATGAAATTGGCCCCAAATCTGATTTGGTTTTATTTATTTGTTCTAAACGAACATAATTATACAGCCTTTATTTTGTCCCTTTAAATGGGGATATCAGTGACTGTGTTGTGTTTGGATGGAAGAGATTGTCTGGAAATAATTTATATGTAACTGCAGAACCTGCCAATGGCATGCTTCTCAAGGGCAAACTCGGCTTTGGAGACTGTTTCTCCTTCCAGCTAGAATTCTTCAGTAATAGATGTGTGCTAATTGACTTGGTGGCCAGGGAAGTCACGTCTGGTTATCAAACATTGTTGGTGCTGGCTATAGTATTTTTAAAATTAAATTTCATACTTGCTAGGCCAGGGTAAAATTTAAGATGTGTAATGGGTAATAGACCTGAGATATCTATCCTCTATCTATCCATCCACACACACTACACAGCTACAAAATAAACGTATAAAGATGTGTCTTCATTTATCTCTCTAGAACTGAATATAACTTGGATTTTGAATCCACGTTGGATCTGATTCTAAAATCTTGCTCTCTTTACTTCCAGGTATATTCCATAATTTCCTGATTTTTCTCACGTTCTTCTATTAAGTTCATGTTTTCATTCCCCTCTTCCCCAGGGGTGATCTGAGTGTCTGAATGTTGTTACTGTCCTGGTATATCTGCTGGGATGATCCAGGTCTCCAGAACCTGTGGTTGGAAGGCCCACTCATCTCAGCTCTGAAGCACCTGAGAGTTGCCCTTCCTCCCTCAGGGGAAGCCCAGCACTTCTCAGTGGTTCTGTTTCTTCACACGAGGCTGCCTGCCTTAGCTCATTCAACCTTTGCGTCTCCATACCGGGACAAAGGTTTATGATTGCTTGGGCTGTGCCCTGGAAAGCAAGGTCTAGGTCTTCTGTGCTTCAAGCTCCACATGATTCTTCGAGACCTACACATCAAAGACTCCCTCCTGTTTTCCTCTTTGTCTCCCCTCCATCCCCCCAAGCCCCCACCACTTGGCCAACCTTAGTGGTGGGGGGCCAGGAAGGGAGGACTCACGAGCGGGAAAACTCGCTGTTTGCTCCATCTTCATATGCCTGTGGTTTAAGTCCAGAACCTGGACTGATGGATGTTCAAAAAGATTTTCTCTTGAGAATACTGTTTCTTTGTGAGCTTCCATAGTCTCTTTAAAGCTCAAAAGCTAAACATGACTACTTCTTTCTCTTTGCACTTTGGCCACAGCAATCCGAGTCTTCCCTAGGATGACGAATGCCGCAGACTGAATGAAGGAGAGTCGTGTACACGCAAGGGGACAGGGACTTCAGGGGATATCTCCAAGTGGCCTTCTTCCAACACATGAATACGTAAATAGATTTATAGCTATACAGTAATTTAAGTAATGATAACTGAACAAACTCAAAGGCCAGGTTTGTTTTAAATTGAAACCAAAGGGAAGAGGGTTGATTCTACACTAAGAGAAAAAAAAGTCAAAAGAAGTGTAATTAGTGGTTAAAGCACCAGAGGGCTCAGGCTGCGCCCCTCGTTTTCAGCCTTCCTCTCCCCTCTTCTCTCTCTGCCTTTCTCCTCTCTGCCTTTTATTAAAAAGCAAATGGCCCTTTTATAAAGCTTGGTTTCCGAAGTTCCTATTATACCCACTCCCACAGCATTCATAAAGAAGCAGAGACAGCACTTGTAATTTGCTGGCAACCCTAAAGAGAAGTGAGATATCTCACTGAAGAATTCTCAAATAACGTGAAGACATGAAAAAATGTACACAGCACTTCTCTGGCTTGTGTAGGAAGCATCAAAGAACCATGCAATTAATTTTATTTATCATTAATAGATACTGGGCTTAGGACCCAGTATGTGATAATATAATTATAAGTTAAGTTCAGTAGCATGCTATCATCTGAACTAAATATCAGCAGTAGTTATGAAAAGTGTATCAGTAGGCATCACAAAAGCTCGTCTGCTTCCTTGTACCTCAAAATAGTCATGCCCAGCGAGTATAGATAAAAGCTCCTGTAGCAAGAGGACCTCCTAGGGTTTTGTAAGTCTCCCCAATGCATGCAATCAGTTTAATAGGAACCAACTCTCCTTAACATGTTCATACTTAACTGAAAAGGAAGGATTAGAAGGCTGTCCATAAGCCACACTCAAGGGTGAAATAAAGATTATTATTACAGCATTTGAAAGTGAAGTTGAAGAACATTTCAATTTCAAAACAGCAAGCAAGAGCAACAGACGACACATCTATATTTTAACTCTGGCAAAGTGTGAAAATTAAGTGAATATCCCATCAGATTCTAAAAGCTTGAATTATGACCTCTCCCCACCCCATTAAATAGATTATTTTTCATATTTAGGATGTCACACCTCTTTTGTGGGAAAAAAACCTTTCTGGCACTGATACACTGTTTCTTATTTCTTCTAGTCATTTTATTAATAAATTAATTATTTATATGTTTGCCAAGGAAGAGCCCAAGTATACCTAAATCTAGAATTAAACTACATAGCACTAGGGTTTAAAATAATAGAATTTGTCATCCACTTGACTGGCTCACATTCAGCCAGTGTCAAGCTCAACGGGTGAAATTTTTGCTCAGGCAAAAATCTCACTGAGGAAATGAAAATTCACAATTTGTAATAGACTTTTTCTCATAAAATGTTATTCCTGCCACTGTGCCCTCTGGAATGTGATGGGGGGGGAGTTGAGGCAGCTTTGGGTTGCAAAGGAGGACCCAAAAAGGTGCGATTTGGGGGAGCTATCTGTGCCCAGCCCAGGGACTCATATAAGCCTCCCTGCATATATGGGTGTGTCCCATCCCTGCTTCCTCCCTTTGGAAACCCACAAAGATAGTTTGCCATACTAGTACTTCAGATCTTGAGTAAAGAAGTCCTTAATGTGTCCTCAGTAAGACTCACATGTGGCCTTAGAGATGTTGCTAACAATATTTCATTCTTCAGGTTGGCTCTGGGGCTCCTACCAGTCTCTGTGTGAAGTAGAAACCCTCTAATGTGCTCTTCTGCTGGAATTCCTCATTGAGTGGCCTTCTTCTATGGTGGCTTTCTTCCTGGGGTGGGTGGGGGCAGGATACGGCCTTAGAAGCAGGGTTCCCCATATGTACCTGAATATGTATTTTAGTGATTTTATGGAGATTGTAGTAAAATGTCTTAGGGAAGAAATACCTTTTTCTGCTTTGCACAGAAACATTGAATATGGGCTAGCAACAGCCTGCCTCCAGGTTGAAAGCAAGGAACACTCTGGCAACACACTGGTTGAGTTTTGCCACTCTCTAGCTGTGTGACCTTGAGCTAATCCCTTAATCTCAGTTTTGTCATATGCAAAATGGAGATTATAGTACCTCATAGGCTGTTAAGATTAAAGAAATTACCTATGCCAAGGACTGGGCATAGGGCCTGACTCTAGTAAATGGTCAGTATGTGGTAGTTCTCATCACTTGGCTGGTACAAGCCTCTCTACACACATAGATCTCTTTCCAGACGCCTCCCACTCTAGGCTCTCATAGCATAAAATAACTTTCAGGCTCATTACTACTGTAAGACTCATTACAGTGGAACTATTGGTTTTTAGTATGAATCGTTAATTAGTATTAATTCAATAACCTTGTGCACGGAGTTAGCCGAACGAGCGGTGATTCTCCCGGCCCAGCTACATGCATTAAGGTAACGTTGAAGAGGGCCTGCGTCTGAGGGAACAAGGACTCAGGCAGTAGACGAGCTAAAAGGAATAAAGAAGGAAAGATTAGAGCTCCCTCTTTAGTTTTCCAGACAGCAGATCGGCCCTGACAGGTCTGTCTCTGCCGTGGCATTAATTATTACAAGAAAGACTGGCGAACAAGCTCTGAGCAGGTCAGCTTTGGTGGACTTAAAGATTATGCAGAAGGGGATGGGGGCCAGGGAGTCTTATCTATAAACTACCTGGCGCTTTACTGTGTTTCAGGGCCCAGCACAGCGCTGGCTGTGGGAGGTGGAGGCTGGAAGTCCCCGCTGACAGTGATCTTATCATTCCCCGTGATTCTTTCATTAGTGACTGCCTTTGCGGGCTCTTTTTCCAATATGTTGCTCACCAATATAATTTCTGTCAGTCACCGTGCCCGGATGTCATCTAGGCCCTGGAATTGTGTTATTGAGCTAACATTTATTGTAAGAATTTTACAAGATAAACCTGTTTCTCCTCATCCTATAAATGTGTTGGTTTCCCTATGCTGCATATATTGAATGGCCTTCAGGCTGTTGACACCTTCACCGAATCCTCTGTCATGCATCTGTGTGTGTGTGTGTGTGTGTGTGTGTCCCCGTCTCCCCCTCCCCTTCCCTACCGCTGGCGACCTCCTCTCCACCCCACCCCCAATCTCTTGCTCCCTTTCCTAAAGAAAAAAATGGCACTTTTCCTTATACTTTTACAGAAGACTTGATGTCACAGAGGGGCATCACTATGTGGCATTGTGTGGGAGCGTGTCCTGGAGCATTATGAAACAAGGTTCCCAAGCCATGTTCATTCTACCTGGTTTTCCCCATTCTGCCCAGCCTCCCACTCCCACTCCCACTCCAAGAAAAAATAAAACTATTTGCATAAGAAAATGTGGTAAGGTGAATTTCAGAAAATAAAGATTCTCATGACTCCAGCTTTTATCTTTTTAAAAAAAGATTTATGTATTTATTTTAGAGAGAGAGAGAGCATGTGAGGGGGGGCACAGAGGGAGAGAGAGTCTTTTTTTAAAGATTTTATTTATTTATTAGAGAGACAGGAGAGAGATGGGGCAGTGAGCATGAGCAGGCACGAGCCAGGAGGAGAGAGAGAAGCAGGCCCCCTGCTGAGCAGGGGATGATGTGGGGCTTCATCCCAGGGCCCTGGGATCAGGACCTGAACCGAAGGCAGATGCCTAACCGACTGAGCCACCCAGGCGCCCCCAGGGAGAAAGAGTCAAGCAGACTCCACACTGAGCAGAGCCCGACATGGGGCTCCATCTCGATCACGACCTTGAGATGACGACCTTGAGATCACGACCTGAGTTGAAACCAAGAGTCAGATGCTTAACTGACTGCACCACCCAGATGCCCCTCGTGACTCCAGTTTTTAAATCACAGCTGTGGGCATACAGAAAGTGGGGGTGGGGAACACAAGGGGTTGAGGGTAATGTGCTTTGATTGGCACCAGGGCAGGGAGTTCTGCTCTGAGGAGAAGTTGAAGGTAGCTCTGCTAGAGATAAGGTGAGGCTATTTGGCAGGGGGTGGGGGAGCTGCGGGGCCTCAGGGCAGCTGAGCCTTGCTTGTCTGCCACTGAGTCACTCACTGATGGATAGTCACTGATGGTAGAATTTGAATCTGAACTTGAGCTGTCTGTGGGCCGTGCTGCTGTCACCATTGTCACTGCTGTTCTCCTGGGCTTTGTTTCCACCTGTACCGAGATTGTCAGCTCTGCTTTTCCTGTTTTATGTCTTGTGTACTTTGCTTTATGCAGTGGATCTGCTCCTGAAGTGTTGTGAATACGTTTTGGTTTTAAATGACATATCATGTTCATCTTAATACAGAAAAGTATAAAGAAAACAAAGTGGTCTAAAATCTCATCACCTAGATAGCCCTGCTCATATATTTTTTTAATAAGGGTGTGAATATTTACATGGTTAGAATATATATATTTACAAAGTCCAAAGCGTGAGTCATACCAGTGCTACCACTGGTACATGTTGTAAAAGCACCTCATGTCACCTCCGTGCTTAGTATCAATGCTTAGCATCGCCCTTAGCATTCAGAGCCTGTGCAGTGTACAAAGCACTATTATTGAATGAGTGCTATAAGAAGAAGCACTTTCTTTTAAGGGACTTTCTGATTTTATATATATATATATATACAACAATGAATAAGGAAGGCATCACCCTGGCCCAAAAAGAGGCTGTTAGTCTAATGAGTCAAAGAATCATTTGACCACAGTTGCCTTTTCTTTGGCTTGCACTTTTTTTTTTAAATAAAAGCTGCCAACATTTAGAAATCAGGAGAGTTCACATAACAATGGCTTCCCTTAAAAAATCTGAAGAAAGGGGTGCCTGGCTGGCCCGGTCAGAAGAGCGTGTGACTCTTGATCGCAGGGTTGAGTTCGAGCCCCACGTTGGGTGTAGAGACTATTTAAATAAGTAAATAAACTTAAAAAAAATCTGAAGAACTATTCACAAGGGGCCTGCATTCCCACATGGCGGTGACCTTCTTCGCTGAGGAACTGCTGTCCCCTTCGCAGGTGTTCGCCGCAAGCCCCACTCACACTCCGTGTTGTGGACCTGACACCGAAACCCGAGGCGTGTTGTGCCTTGTCTTCCTGCCTGCCCTCTCTTAGAGTAGAAAACACTTCAGGGGAGTGCCTGGGTGGCTCAGTCATTGAGCGTCTGCCTTCAGCTCAGGTCATGATCCCGGGGTCCTGGGATCCAGCCCCCCATCGGGCTCCCTGCTCGGCGGGAAGCCTGCTTCTCCCTCTCCCACTCCCCCTGCTTGTGTTCCCTCTCTCGCCGTGTCTCTCTCTGTCAAATAAATAAATAAAATCTTAAAAAAAAAAAAAGGAAAACACTTCAGAACCCGTGCTCCTGTCAAAAGTAGGGGGATAAAGCTACTCCAAGAGGGCCACGAGCTTTTTCTTACTGGCCCACTTCCCTGGAGACATTCGAGTTTGCAGTTCCAATTCAAGAGCAGCAGGGTATTAAAGTTGAAAAGGACCTAGAGGTCAACTCATCCCAGCTACTTGTTTCTGATTTCGGAGAGGTTTGGCTGCCTTCTGATTGCTCGTTATTGAGAATTTTCCCTATACCAGCTTTGTTTAAGTGAATACAGTCACATTTCTATTACATCAACTTTGTGTCACATAATCAAATTTTTTCCTGACTCTCAAACTTTTCTGTGACTTGCACCAAGGTACACTGTAAAAGGGGGCTAGTTGATGGGGACCATTCAGAACAGAAAGGTAGAAACAGGACACAGAAATCTTGACTTCTGGGAGTAGGAGGAGAACAGCCTAGAATAGGAAGAAGCGCTGATTGTTAAAGTGGAATCAGACGATCCAAGTGTGTGACCTGGCCAGGTTGTTATCCTCCCCAAGACCTAGTTTCCCCATCTGGAAAATGGGGACAACCATGCCTTATCTTGAAGGGTAATGCAGATTAAGTTACACAATGTGTTTAGCATTATAATGAAAAATTTCAGTCCTAGGGTCTATCGTTGTTATTACTAGAGTAATCACTCTGGACTCCCAGGTGACTGGGAGTGACTGTTTACTGGGAGTACTGGGAGTACTTTTAGTCATGTAGTCACTCAGTACATACGCCTTGAGCGGTGACACCATGGATAAGACACTGGAAGTTTCTGTGCCCCATTTTCCTGTCTGCTCAAACGGGGGGAATAATACCTGCCCCTCACCCACCCCGACGAGTCAGGAAATCAACTACAAGTGTGTTTGTGAGCCACTTAGTGGTATTTATAGTGCTGAGCAAATTGTTATTACCACTTTGCTATTAATTAAACTAAGTTTTAAAAATATGATAACTAGGGTTTCCAAAGATGCGTGAACTAACCCACGTTACTTAACCTCCCTTAGGATTTCCATTTTTCTCAGGGCGCCCCGGTGGCTCAGTCGGTTAAGCGTCCAGCTCTTGATCTCAGCTCAGGTCTTAATCTCAGGGTCGTGAGATCCATGCTGGATGTGGAGTCTACTTAAAAGAAAAAAAAAAGAATTTACATTTTTCTCAAGCTCAACTCACCAAGTGAATGAAGTGCCTAATATCATCCAACCAGAATATTTAGATAAGTCTAGAAGAGATTTTCTTGTGTGCCTTTACTTTGCCTCCCAGAAATTAAATCAGAGGAGAGAATGCTGGTTTAGAGGAATAGACTAATGACTAATTTGCATTTGTGGGTTTTCCCTAAAGAAAACAAGAATTAACAGGACAACGTGAAACTGTGCCTGATTTGCTCAAGTACAGACTGAGGTCAGAAGCAGACACAGAATATGCATGTAATGACTACCGTGAGGCACTTTTATCACTTCACAAGGTGCCACGGCTTTGGAGGGTGTGGTGAGGATAGAAGCCCTACCCATGTTTCACTTGCATTGGACCAGAAGCCTCGACTGACTGGATGGAAGAACTCGGGATAGGCCTGGGCAGGAGGCTCTTTCTAGTTACGGGCAGTGTGCCTGTGAGCGGGGTTATACTTGTACAGGACGGTCCTCATGTTTTGATCAATGTGTAAAATGTATTTTGCTACAGTTGAGCATCTCCCTGCTGTGGCAATATCTGGAAGATGGTGTGCATTGTATTATTAACCTAAGTGGACATGTTCAGAGCAAGTCAGAAGGAGCTTAGCATTATGTCAGATCGGGATCAAAGAGACAGCGTGTGATTATTTATTCATTCATCTGTTACTTTGTTTATTCAGCAGATATTGAGAACCTGCCATGTTCTAGGCATCAGCACTGTAGTAGGGAAGACAAGCAATGTCTTTACCCTTGTGAAGTTTATATGGTACAGGGGAAGATTGGCATTAATTAAATTGTTTAAATAAATATACAAGATATATACACAACTGTGCGTTGTGAGGGCAGTGAGGAAAGTAAAGAGGAGATAAGATCTACCCCATCAGAGAAGACCTGTGTGATGATGTCACACTTGTACTAAGACATCCCATATGCATTAATTGGCCAGTCAAAGACAGGGAAATATACTAGGCAGAGGGAACAGAAGACAACAAACGGACTGGCATGTTTGGGAGCGGAAGGGGGGGAGAGCAAGGGAAAGAGTAGCATGATATGACATTGGACAGTTTGGGTGGGGGCCAGACCACGCAGCACCTGGCCACCATTGTTTTCACCTGACGCTGAAATGGCAGCGCTTAGAAAGGACCGTGGCTTGGGCTAGAGTCAATGCAATGAGAACAAGAGAGCTGGAGGGGGTTAAGATGTACCTTAAAGGTAAGAGTGGCAGAACTTAATGCAGGACTGAATGTCAGGAATGAGGAAAAGAAAAGAAACAAGAAAAACAAGGATGACTCCTGGCTTGAGTAACTGGATTGTGGTGCCATTTTCTGCGGCTGGAAAGTTAAATAACTTGCCAGACCTCACTCGATTCGGACACTGAAGTCTAGTCTGTGTGAATTTGCTTTTTTCATTTTTTTAATCTGTGAAGTGAGGTTAATAGGTTATATAGGTTTCCAAGATATCTTCCAGATTTGCAATTACATTCTCTGCTAGATTAAATTGTTAATATAGACACATCCTGAGGTCTTAAGGAATATTGTCAGACCCTGGCATGTGATAAATAGTACTATTAATGAATAAATCTTTTATATCAAAACTTGTGGCCAAAATTTGGAGGGTGTTTTTTTTCCTTATGCAAGCAAAAGAAAAGGTGATTTTGTCCATTTTCTCTTGGACACGATGTTTTTCTGGAGTCTTTCAGCAACAAGGTAGTTTGTTCTATAAAGTAAGATTACATTACAGACTATCTCTTGCAACCCCAAACTACAGCTGCAAGGCCCAAACGATAAATTGCCTACAGTGAAGCAGTTTTTGAAGATTATGCTTGGGCCGCCACTCAGGATACAGGCAGGTTTCTATAGAGAGGGAAAGGTGACATTTCAGTGATCCTAAAAACTGCCTGCAGCTCTAATCCACCATCTGGGGCTCATCCGTTTTGGCCAGGTCTAAGATTCTATTGCTAACAAAGGCAGTCCCCGCTGTCTCAAAGCAATAAATTTCTGAAATACACGTCATGAGATAGATCGTTTTTACCCATGGAAACAATGGAATTGTGTCCTTGACAAAGGAATTGGCAGGCCAGGAATCTTAGGTATATGCAACAACACGTGAGTAAAGCAAAGCAGACACTCTAAATCCACCCAAAGACCCCCTTATTGGACTATAAGCCCCAGAACCAGGTAGGATGCTACAAGGAGCAGAAAAATCCAACTTCAAAAGCCATGAGCAGTAAAGATATTTAATGTCTCATGGAGCAAGTCCTTTTGAGGCTGGTTCAACCGTTCCGTGATATCTTAGGGACTCAGGCTCTTTACCTCTCTGCTCTACCTGCAGCAGAGTGCCTTGACCCGGAGGCATATTGCCTCATATTTCAAGATGGCTGCCACAGTTCTGGAAAACAGGTGAGCCAACACTGGACCAAAGAAGTGGGTCATTTTCTTCATTGTGTCTCCTTTAGTGAGAGAGAGAGCCTTTCCCAGAAGCCCCAAGCAGACATCCCCTTAAGTCCTTGTCTATGGAGCACCCAGGTCTCCCACCGCCCACTGTCTAGAAGGTAGGACATTACCCTAGACTTGTTCCCCTCTCCTTTATTTCCTTCACTCTCTATGACCTCTCCATTCAGGCTTTAAATAGTCTGTCTCCTACCCTCTATCTCTATGTTTACCACATTAATTCAGATCTTCATTATCTCAATCTTTCTCTCTGGTTCCACTTTATCTTCCATATTGCCACTGAAACGATCTTTTAGAACACATATCTCATCATGACACTATCCTGCTTAAAACCCTTCAGTGATTCTTAATCACATATGTGATTACATTTCAGTTTTTTTTCTAGCTGTAGGAATGACCTCTCCCTTCCCTCTTTTATTAAAAAAAAGACTTACGTGGAAGCTCAGTACAGCTAACAGATGGGTGTAGACCTGCTGTGCTGAAATGGGGTGGGGAAAGGGCCCAGAGCCAGGTGGATCCCTCTGTTCTTCTCAAAGGGAGGCCGCAGAGCCCTTCCCTGGGTCCCTGGCGGTACAGGCAAATCGAAACACCTCCATGCCAATTGATACGGACCTCAGGTGTCAACCAGGCTAGCGGCACAGGCTTAGATGGTAGTGGAGGCCAGGGTCAGGAACATGGTCTCTCAGAGTGTGCAGAGTGAGAAGGAAAGAGTTAGGGTTATGAATGCACTGCCCCCAAGCCATGCAATATTCCAATAAAGTTTCTGTTTCACCTTCAGACTTTACGAACGTGCCTTATAGTCTCTGATTGTGTTAGACAAGTTAACCCAATCAGATGCTTGAGGATAAAGTGAGAATGGTTGAAGAACAAAAGGCAACTAAGAGCAAAAACTGAGAATAACAATTTCTAATGGTATGAATGGCTATCTTGGTGTTTACATTTTCATTTTTACAGTGTTTTTTACAGGTAAAAGATTTGCAATTTGCTTGGAATCCCTAAGATTAGACTTTTTTTTTTCTTTCACAAAGCTTTTCATATCAGAAATCCTGAGCTGACCAATATTTCATGTATTTCCATTGCTGACCAAGGCAGTTTTGAGTTAAATAGGCGTAAGAATGGAATTTCAAACTGAAATATAATACCTGAATATGCTAAATATTCTAATTATTCTCCCTGCTCCTGATATTGACCTGTATTTATTCTGTGTCCACTTAAGAATTCAGTCTTGTTTATTGTTCTGTGAAGGCTAAAGAGCTGTTTAGGTGCAGTTTACATTCTGTTATAGAATAGGCCTTCTAAATGAGGAGGGAAATATTAATGAAGACACTGATGGATAATTTTCACAAACAAAGGCGTTAACAGTTTCAAGCAACAGCTTAATGGGTCGTACATTTCAGCAGGCATTTGCATACTCAGTGACACTGTCAGGAGGGAGGGAGGAGAGAGGAAAGAGTCGGACAGAGGACACCAGGCAGAAAATAAGGCCAGGCTCCAGGGGGACCACACTGTCCATCTCTATTTGCTTTTATCCACTCTCATTTCAAGAGGGGTTTGAGAAGAGCTTGTCCTTTTGTGTCTTTTATAGGTTCCAGGCAAGCAGGTCGTCAGTCTGGCTCCCCTTCTGACTCTGACCACCCCAACCCCCACCTTCCATCTACCTAGATCTCATTTCTGTCTTCAGAAGGTTTTTCTGCTTCTGCCTTTATAGTCTGCCCCCATTACACCCTGGAGCTGACCTGTTTCTGGCTGCCCGTCTTTGCATCAGACTTTGTGTAGGCAAGTTTGTATGGGCAGCTCCTTCACGGCGCCATAGGATCAGGCTGTTGGCATCTGTCATTTACTGCCTCGTCCAGACCCTCCAGCCGAGGAGCTCACAAGACCCCGCCTCCTCCCCACTTTCAACTGGGGCTCCACAGAAATGAGGCACCAGTGAGAAGCAAAAACAAATATATCAACTGCCAGAAGCTTCAAACTGATTTTGATTCTCTCCTAATCTTTTTAAATGTGATATGTGTTTAAATTAAGAGGAGCAGAAACAAAAATGATTTGGGAAAATGATAATGTTATCCTAGCCTATTTCAGTAACATTCTAACATGGTTAAGAAAACTGCCTGTCAGATTTGATCAGTGTTGTTGAAGTGAACAGCCATCATTCTCAGGAGTGTCTGGAGTTAAATTCTCACCCAGCAGGAGCAGTTTTAATGGCTGAAGAATCCAGTAACAACAAGAAATAGCTGAATCTCAATGCACCGCTGACCTCTTACAATGCCTCTCTCTGTTTCCCAGGTACAACGTGTCTGATTGCTCTACTATCAGATAAGGACCTCACGGTGGCCAATGTGGGTGACTCGAGAGGGGTCCTGTGTGACAAGGACGGGAACGCCATTCCTCTGTCTCATGATCACAAGCCTTACCAACTGAAGGAGAGAAAGAGAATAAAGAGAGCCGGTGAGCTTGTGAGCACCTCCAAGTGCTGCCTGCCGTCCTGTCCGGTGAACAGGGTGGCTTGCTTGCATTGCCTGTGGGGGATGAGACGTTCGGTTACCCCGTGACTAGTAGATCAGCACAGAGGATGCTGCTGAGGTAGCTGACACTTGACTTTGTGACATTTCTTGTCGAATAAGTGGCCACCGAACTTGCCCTTCCTCGTGGCCAAAGATTCCAAAAGAGCCCCCCAAAAAGCCCTTTCCTAGTTTAAAGGCTAATGAGATCTTTGGGCTCCTGCTTGCCTCACCCTGCTTCCCTCCAGCCACACCAGACTAGCCGTTCCTCAAATGAGCCATGTTTCTGCCAGCTCTGTGCCTTGGCAAGCGCCAACCCCACCAGCCAGTGGATAACAATTACTTGTCCTTTAAGACCCAGTTTAAGTGTATCCTTTTGGTAAGCCTTCCCTGTCACTGCACCAAAGGCTCCCCCAGTCTAGGTTAGGTGCCCCTTCAGTTTCCCCACATCCTGTGTGGGTAACCTATTGGGTTACCCTTCACAATATGGACATACTTGGTTCTCTCATCTGTTCTGCCTTCCTGATTGTGAGCTCTTTGAGGGCAGGAATTTGGTCTTGTTCTTTCTGTACTCCCAGCATCTAGCTCAGTGCCTGGCACAAGTAAATATTCTGGGGTTGGGTGGCAGCGGGGGAGGGTCTCTTTTCATATTTTTTTCAACATCTAGAGACTGGGGATACAAACTTACATTCTGGAATTGGGATGGGATGGGGGAATGTTAACAATAAATAAGTAAAAATAAGTAAATTATCTAGTATATTATAAATGATAACTATTATGAAGAGACATAAAGCAGGCAAGGGAATGGGGAGTATCGGGGGTGGTCACTACAGGCCTCACTAAGGTGATATTAGGACAAAGACTTGAAGGAAGATTATCAGTTGATGATTACACTTTCATGATTCACTTTGCGGGATTCTTTTCTGCCCATGGAAGGGAGGACTCCCTCCCTCTCCAGACTGACAACTGCAGCATGTTGGCTGTGCATGATATGCCAGGTGGCAGGCCCAGCGGTCCAAGGGGAGCTCACGTACCCTGGGCCTCTAACCAGAATGGGCCCCTGCTGTCTGGGGTAATTGCAGTTGACTTTCTCTCTCTACAGGTCAGCCTCTGCCCGGAACCTAATCAACATTTGAGTTTTCACAGTAAGAAACTGTACTTTTGAGTCAAAAACTGTTGAAATGTATTACAACCTCCTGCTTCAGTAACTGCTTGAGATGCAGAATAATTTTTAATGAGAGCTTTAGTCAGGCTTTTTGTTGGTGGGACGGAACAAATGATGTTTTAGGAGTATCCATCAAGCTCTGATGAGCTGCAAGCAGTATGAGCAAATACTCCAGCTTCCTTACTTACAAAGACACCATTTCCCTCTGAGTCTGCTGTGACCCTGGACTTAAGATTCAGTTAACCTACTCTTGTGGAAGCACACGCAAGGATGTGTGTACAACACCTGGAAATGTCATCTTAGCATCCTGCGTGCCCTTCTGCAATGGCATTCCCATTGTATCCTATCTCCTCGTCCTTCCCATACCCCCCACCTGCACCCCCATCCTCCAGGGATGCTTTATAGAGGCCGGTTTGGACACTGTCTCCAAGGAGGTTAATTTAACCTGTGTCAAGGGTGTATTTTATAGCAAGGCTTAAGGGACAGTGATTGGTGTTATTACCTTGATGTGTATTTTCTCTGACCTCAGCCTTCCCTTTCAGGACGCCTTTCCCTGTCCTACTTAGCATAACAATACACTACGACCAGTCTGGGCCAAATACGAGTTGGTCCTTCTGTCTTAACTCCTTTTGTTGTTTCCAACAACAGCAACATCAGCTGCCATTTATTGTTTGCTCACTCTGTGCTGGGAGCCAAGCCTAGTTTTTTACATATGCTTTCTCTTTACTTAATAATGTTATCCTCATTTTACAACCGAGGAAGTAGACCCTCAAAGAGGCACGTGTGCCTCTTTGGCACACAGGACACACAGCTAGTGAATAGTGGGACGAGAATCGAGACCCAGGACACTGACTCTGGAGCCCATGCTCTTGCTTACTAGACCACACTTCCTGGAATGTTCTCATACATCCCTGCCCATAGAAGTCCTACCCATCGTTCAAAGCCTCGCTTTATTGCTCACTCTTCCCTGATCATCACAACCAGGTATCATTGCTCCTCCTCCATCTGACTACAGCATTTAGCAGGTACTAGTTTCTTCTCAAAAGAATACTGCTTTGTGCTTACAGTTGTTAATACATGTAGCTTTTCCTTTCTGCTAGACTATCTGCTTCTTTAGAGAAAGGTCTGGATCTTGTATAACTTTATAGCCTACAAAATGCCTTGCATGGAGTATACATTTGATAGATATCTGACAAATAATATGTGAATGAACAAAGCCCTAGCTCCCTTAAAGAAAAAATAATAATAGGTAATACTGAATGCATGGAATACATGTGATACACAGGCACTATGCTAAGTGATTTATACGGAGTAACTCCTTTATTTCTCACAACTCAGTGGAAGAGGTACTATTATTGTCCCCATTTTGTAGCCAGGACAACCTAGAATCAGAAAGCTAGAGCTTCTCATCTGAAGTGACAGAGCCAAGAATCAAATCTACGCAGTCCGACCAAAGAGCCTGAACCTTTCTCCACTGTGCTAAAATACACCCTTCTTTAATCCCGATTCTATTTGGGGAGCTGTTTTGAGATCTAGATGCACCCAGGGGCAGCCTAAAGCTAAATGAAGTAGCCCAGTGGTGTCTCTGGTTCCTGTCCTCATGCCTTTCAGCGCTCTTTGGCCATTGTCCTCGAATCCCTACCCTAGGGCTACCTACTGTCAATCAAGGAGCCCTAAAGGTGTTAAGTTAAAACCAATGCCCTCACCTATATGTATCTGCCTACCCTCACTATTTTTACTGATATATTCCTCAGAGCCTTTAAGATGAGGATCTCCTGATAAAGTGTGAAACCTCAAGCCATGCGGCGGGAAGGCTGCTCCTTCCTGGCAGTGCCCAGGGGAGGTGAGGGGTGCATACGCAGGAGATGAGCCTTGTGTGCGTGCACCCAGACTCTCCCGTGTGTGTGAGATACCAGCTGCTCAAGCTAATGAGCTCATTCTGTCTTTGCAGGTGGTTTTATCAGTTTCAATGGCTCCTGGAGGGTCCAGGGAATCCTGGCCATGTCTCGGTCCCTGGGGGATTATCCGCTGAAAAATCTCAATGTGGTCATCCCGGACCCAGATATCCTGACCTTTGACCTGGACAAGCTTCAGCCGGAGTTCATGATCTTGGCATCAGATGGCCTCTGGGATGCTTTCAGCAATGAAGAAGCTGTTCGATTCATCAAGGAGCGCTTGGATGAACCTCACTTTGGGGCTAAGAGCATAGTTTTACAGTCATTTTACAGAGGCTGCCCTGACAATATAACGGTCATGGTGGTGAAGTTCAGGAATAGCAGCAAAACGGAAGAGCAGTGAACCCTTCCGGGTCTTGGCTTCCCTTGCCTAAAGGACTCTCAACACACTGGTCTCTTCTAATGTAGTGAAAGCGTGGGAGTTACAGTTAGGATCAGCCACCTAGACGTGGGATTCCCCGCCCTGGTGGGCATAGGTCTATATGCAGTAATGAACAGAGGGTGCTCTTGGCCCACGTAGCTGAGAGGCTGGAAAATGGTTTCTTCATGTGTTCCCAATTCTTTCCTCCGATGTTCAAAATATATAAATATATAGCTGTAGATTCACAAGTATGACGTGAACGGCACATGTGCCATATATTCTCCCCTTTGGGATTCTTTTCAAGACCTCTTCCTGGATTCTCCAGGCATCAGACTCTGTCCTGTCTTTGGAGTGGTGCACAGAGCAGGCCTCCAGAGCTGCAGGGGACGGCCTACCGTGGCCCCTGTGAGTCTGGGCGGACAGGCCGATGCCCGCTGCTGAGCGGCAGAGCTATCCTGAGAGGGCTTTGTCCTCCTGAGCCCAGCTTTTCTGCTCAGCAGCAGCCCAGACACAGATGTGAAATGGTTTATTATTCCGTGGCCGCTTTTGGAGACGGGGGGGAAGTGGGAGGATGGGAGCCGCCTGCACAGCAGACATAACCTTTTCCCCTGGCTTCCTTTCTTACTTAAATAGACTCTGTGTGCCACCTGACCTGTCTTCATGCGTTTATCCTAATCGTGCATGACCTTAACCTTTTGCTTCTACCTTACCTTATGTAATAGGCAGCTGTGAAACCACCACCAGACGCCACGATTTTTTGTGTACCAAGAAACCTATTAGGGGAAATGAACAAAGCAAATCACAATACCATAATTTCTGCACTCTTTAAGGGTAGATAGAGGGAAATAGTGGCCAAATAAGTCACAGTGCCCCCTGGGAAATCTGCTGTTTGCGTTAGGAAAGAAAGCTGGGGAGGTCACCACCCTGAACTGAGCTCCGGTGGCCATTTTTATGCGGGTTTTTTTCCTTCTCTCTCTCCTGTCCCAGTAGCTTTCAAGTGTCTTTCAAGCAGTGTTCTGATCGGCACAGCCTTGAACTGCATGTGTGTTCCTTGAAGCCGAGGACAGAGTTCCCAGCACAGCTGGGCATTTGGTGATAAAATGCTGGCACATGCTTCCCCTTGACAGTGGAAAGGCAGCTGCCCGTAACATTTGGATGCAGATCACTGTCCACACCAGGTAGCTTTCCCCAGGCAAGCACAGCCCGCGCCCCCCTGCCCTGCGTGCCGTGGCAACCATGCTCGCTGGCTGGGAATTCAAGCCCAAACCTGTATTGGTAAGTGGCTCAGAGTTATTTCGGGGCCAGTCTTGCCGCTCTTCGTGCCCTGTCCACCAGAATCATGTTTCCAACCTCAGTGTTTTATAAATTAATTGACCGAGTGCTGGGTCGGCCCGTTTGCCTGACTGAGGTGGCTCAAACAACCAGACAAGATTTTTGTTGTGTCCCTACCCTTCTGTGTCTGAAATGCCGAGGTGTCCACCTGGTTTTGTCTTTCTCAAGTGGAAACATTAGTCTTTAGAGCTTCTCAAAGGTCCAATTTACTGGCCACCTCCAGCCCACAGTGCCCCTCCCTCCCTTGCCTTTCTTCAACTGTGGAGCTTTCCCGAAGCGGCTTCCAGGGGAGAACTTGGGAGGATGAAGTTTCCCTTGTGGCTGCCAAGGGCTGCAGCCTGACTGGATTCCTCTAAGCACTTACCGTCTTTTGACTGCAATGAGAATTAATAATGGTTTCCCAAGCGATTTGCTCACTTTTGTAAACTGTAGCATTAGAATTTCCAGCATTAGAATTAGAACCCTGGTTATTTTTTTTTTTTTTAGGTACAGAATGTTCTAGTACAAAATATCTGTCACCATTTTAGATTGAAATATTTGCCTATTGAGAGACAATGAACAATTGGATGTGTGTATTTGGGGACGGGGTCAGGGGAGAGGAAGATGGGAGACAGGCTGGTTGTGCTCAGTGATGGGATGGGCAAGCCAGGTGGCCTTGCTTGGAGATCTAGGACATTCTGACTCTGGCGAGTTACCAAAGCCCACCATCTAACTGAAGGTCAGGAATAAGCAATTTCAGCATTTTATGCTACCCAGTCCAATTTCCTTTTTTTATTTTTAACCCTAAAATTTATATTGACAAGGGAAAGAGATCTTTTAATTCCATGATCATTATTAGTAAGATGAAAATAGACATGTTTTGGTGAAGATGAAAAAGCAAAGCTACAGGAAATTAGTGTTTGTTTACCCTGCACAGGGTCTTCCTGGGTGGTGCCGAGGGCAGGCGTGCTGGCCTTCCCCTCCAGCTGAGGTTACCGGGTGTCTTCTACAGTTTGCTTTGTAGAATTAATTCATTTCTGAATTTAACCATGTAGTGTGTGTATTTCCTACTCCCTTTCTTCTGCCTCTTTTCCTCCCACTTTGGCTTGTAGATTTTTTAAAGACAGATGTTTTAGGCAAAATAGTAGCAGTTTGATTAAGAGTTATGTCTAAAATCAGAGCACTTTGCCCCCCCCCCCCCCCCCCCCCCCCCCCCCCCCCCCCGTCCTGGAGCTCTCTCTCTCTCTCTGCCCCTCATCCAGCTGTTAGGGGTCTGCAGACATCACCCCAGGGGTGCCCTGTGGCTCATTTTCTAGGGACAACAAGGGAAAAGTTGAATCTAGCCTTTAGGGAAATTGTTTTGAGAAGTTTGCATGTGAAGCTTCCCTAAACAGCACTGCCAAAGCTTTGGAATTATCACATGAGGCTGCCCGGACTCCCCAGCCCGAGTTCGCATTGCCAATAGCCCCATAGTGCCAAATTTGGGGATGGTTTTTCATTTCTTTTAGAAATGACGTTGGGAATGAATGACCACATGCTTACGAGCCCCCAGCAAGATGCCAAGCGCAGACCCTCATGAATGCTCTGCTCCGCTGTTGCCCCACCAGCAGTTTGTACTCTTAACATGGGTTGGGATTGGGGGGAGGGGATAGGACAAGATAGGGAAAATTTTTTTGAAAATTCACTGTATTTGCAATTCTCCAATTAAAGGAATAAATAATACATTAAAAACTCCAAAGCTAGTTCCCAAGACCTGCATTCATTTTATGTGACCAACTTGCCCAAGGCACTGAGCTCTGAAGTCACTATTCTAATACAACATGACTGTGCGCATATGTACACATTACTGGTAACCCGCGGCTGTGTTCTATGCCTTGCCTTAGATAGAAGGTATTGGCCTCTTGAATCTTGTCTCTGTAAAAAGAGTATTACAGAGAGTGTTTTCTAGAGTGAAGGAGCATATGCAATCTGGGTAACTTAAAACAGGGCTTATTTCATGCAACTGTAATGATTTCAGCCCACATACATTCTGTGCAGACGGGATTGTGTGAGGATGATGGCATTGTTTCAATCCTATCTGAAGTAATTCTGGGAAACTGATGACGTTATTGAATTGGATCATTTGGATATCCGGCAATACATGAGGGATACGCAAGGGAGTGATCACCTTTTCCTTTGCCAAGTATATCTTGATTTTCTGGATGTTTTTCCCCCTGAATTATTGCTAGATCTAATACTCTTACAACCATGTCAATGAAGAAGGTTTAGAAAGGGCAACATTTCACTGTACATTTGAAAGTATGTGAATACACACTCTGGATGAAGTTTTATTCTTCCATGATTTCAGAAATGATTTTTTTCTCCTTTGACCCATCATCATTAGACTGATCTTCCCTTAATATTCTCCTAAAATTGCCTTAGCCGGTCACACCAGCGTTCCTGAACCAGCTCTGCAGAAATGACATGACTGTTAGATACCACACTGGGGCCTATTTAATTGCCTCTAGGTTAAATCATTGGTATCTGGACTTTTGAACTACTTAGTTGAACACTGCAGGAGTAAAAGAATCCAGTGTTCCCCCAGAGTGTGTTCCATAGAACACAGTTCCAAAGATGATCTTCCAAATATAGGGTTCCATGGTCAAATGAGTTTGGGAAAGATACTATCTTAAAAAGTTAGTGTATATAAGCACACAGAAGGTTTTAATTTAAATGCCCTATGGGTGGGCGGTGGAGACAGGGGAAGAAACACACCACAAATGTAATTTCAGTTAGCTCTGTGCTTTCCAGATTAATTTGGCCAGAGAAACTTTTTTGAGTAACACCTAGTAACATTCCAAGGAGCTTGTGTTCCACAGGACCCACGTTGGGAATTTCTGGCATATGTAAATAGTACTATTTTCTCATTCACTACAACTCTTAGTGGTAGCCGCACATTTTGCAATTTTGAAACACGAGTCCTTTTCACATATGAGGCTGATTTGTTAATGAAAGTGGGAAGAAACAGTATGACTTAATAAGACCCATCAGCAGCTTCCCATTGATAACAGAAGCCCAGCAGTCCTACCTGAAGCTCTAAACTTCTCTCTTTTGTGTTAATAATAGGCAGGAGCCTTGCCATATAGCTAGGGATTTCTCATATTCATTCCAAGAGCTTTCAGTTGTGTTTTTGAAGTCATCTTTGCTTTCCAGATTGAATCAAAATAAATATTTTTACATCTCATCACTATGTGAAAGTTTAGAAATACATATTTAAAACAGTAGAAAAGGAGGAAAAAGACATTTGGTTATAATTCATTTTAAAATTTTAACTAGATTTTTAAAATTATGTATCCATTGTATAATAATGGAAATGTAAACTATTAACACTTATTTACTCTTTGTCCTCTGTCATTCTTTCCAGATTCAATGAAATAATCTGAAATCAACCAAAGCTCATTTGTTCTAAAATCCCTGTCCCATGTTGTCCCACTTTTCACATATTATGTATAGGATTAAGTTTGGTGAGTTACCTCTTGCTTAAAATGTAGGGCTTGGCTATAACTCTGTACTCGTCACGCTCGGCCTGGGCAGGCCTGGGACGCGCTAGGGAATCCTGAAATAACAGATGAAACAAATTTAGTCCAAAACACCACGCACAGTGAAGTTAGGGTAAAGTCATTAATCAGAATTATCAGGAATACATCCACCCTGTGGACATTATCCAAAATAGTAAAAAACTGAAAGTAAAACTGCTTAAGCTAGGTGGCAGATTTCAGAGGGCAAGTGACAGTTGAATTAGATATGTGCTTCTAGACATGTTTGGTAATATGTAAATTTTTTTTGCTAATTCTTAATGTCGGTGCTTTGTTATTTTCTCTTTTTACCACTGTTAAACCGCAGACTGTTTAACTAAGGGTGGATTATGATCATTTTGATGTGTTTAGTAATAACCACACCATCATTTGTACAACCACTTTAATAAATCCAAGTTAAGGACTTTGAAGAGAGCATGAAGTAGCTATTCATTTTAATGAATCACAAAGGCATTTTCATAGTTCAAAACTCTGCCAACAAGCAAGCAGCAAAGGTGCAGTTTATATTTAGAGATGTGGTTTCATTTATTCTATAAGTCCTATAACCTGGCATTATTTAACCACAAAATCCCCTCTGACATTTGCCAAATCCAAATTAATCTCAAAATCTCCGAGGACCTGAGTCCTTGGCTCTGAGCACAAGCAGACTGCTATGGAGGTTCTGGTGGCAGATTGTGATGGGGGACGATTGGGGGCTGGACAGTGTGCCTGGGTTGCTTGCTGTCTCTGTGGGAGAGGGACTGTGTGTGTATCTGCCACACTCTCTCTTCACCTTTTGTCATGAGGAAATTCAGAGATTAAAGATGATAACATGTTTCTATATAAATCTGACAATGCATAATTTAAAACATGTTCACACAGAAGCAAAAACAGAAGTAATAATCAAGGAATTGGGGAAGAAAACCTGTAGGGTACCCAGACTTTAAAAATGTAAAAAAGTAGTTTTTCCAAAAATCAGACTTCAGTCATAGCAACTGCGGACACCTGCACACAGATCAGTAGAAGGCAGTTTTCCCACATCTCACCTATTCAAACAAGAGGCTTCCTAGGTAGAGTATTGGCTAATGCTTTGTTTACGTGTTAGTCAAAGACAGAATTCTAAAGCTTGTATAGGACTGTTAGAATAGGCAGCATCACATCTAAGAAAAATAGTTTGGAACATTTTTTAATTTAAAAAAAGGCAAAATTAATTACCAGTATGGTCAAAGTCAGAATGTAAAGAAAAGCATTTTTGAGAAAATATAAAAGACAAAATTAAAAGAGAATCGTATCAGAGGAAATAATTTAAATTAAGAAAAGGAGGCATATTTTATTACATAATGAATCATGCTTTCTGATATTTGTGTTTTTTCTGGAACTAAGGAGATAACATTGAAATAAGAAAATGAACATTGAGTTATTTGTAAATGCAGTAACATTACAGTCCCTATTCCATTCTTTCCCAATGAAAATGGATATGTGTGGCCTTATTTATTGCTGTCCTAAACGACCTTCACTGTTCTAGGTTCTGTTTACTTTGCAAATCTTAGAAGTGGTTTTACCCTGCATCCTTCGAATTTTTGCATCTTCCAAGCAGAAATACCCCCTTTTAAGAGTTTTTTAAACAGTAAGACAAAGTGATAGGCCCTTCATTTTCCAGTGCCCAGATAAAACCGAAGCCAGATCAACACAGTCACAGCAGCTCCAACAGAGAGCGAGGTTTAGTAGACATAATTTTTCAAAGGCCAACATGAATACCAGTGAGTATTCAGTTTAAAACAGACAGTTACAAACAACAGGGTGATTCAGTGTTCTTGCTTTTTGGAGGTTTTCTAATCCGTATAATACAAAAGGTCATATTTGCTCATATAATAAAAAAAAAAAAAAACACCAATCGTGGAGATGATGATTTAGACATCTTTAACCCAAGAGAATGATGTTGCTTGTGCAAATTTTAAATTTCTGCCTGTATTAATACATGTAAGAATAAACAATGATTGCTTAGTGTACTAATGAAAAGATATAAATCCTGCTATTTGAGAAAAAACTAGAACCGTGGGACGTGAAGCAAGACTACTGTCCCCATTTAGGCTTCAAGACTACAGCCCGTCTTCATGTGTTGATCATTTTGGTTGTCTTTTTACCTCAGGTATATACTCAGAAAATAGAGTAATAAACACAAAAAATGGAGAGAATCCAATAACTTTTGCTTCTATTTTAGAAAGCAGAGGCACCTGGCTGGCTCCATCAGTGGAGCATGCAACTCTTGATCTCGGGGTCATGAGTTCAAGCTTCATGTTGGGTGTAGAGATTACTTAAAAAAAAATTAGAAAGCAGTGTTTGCCCTTTTCAATTTATCTGAAATACTTGTTCATATTGAAACGTTAACACCTACAACATGGTCTCCGGTTTACCCTTTGATTACTCAAGCAAATGGATTTGATTTAGAGCACTTACACGACTTCAAATCAGGCTGTCCAGTTAAAATCTATTTTGCAATGCCTCAGCGTTCCTATGGTGAGCCAGGAAAAAGAAAACAAAAACAAAAGAGAAAAACACTTTAGTAAGGCCAGAGAATGGTTATACTGACAAGCCTGGAAAATAGTAATGAAAAAGCTAATTCCAAAACACTCCAATGTGAACCATGTTCACGTATATAATTTCTATATGCCAAATGTACAGGGTGTATTTTTAAATATAAGCATCATTGCATTTATAACAGATTGATCTACCTTATGAACAGATTTAATTAGAAATCTGTTTTTAGAGCAAAAATTCTGTATTTTTGCTGTAAGTACATCTACTTGTATGTTTTGTTCTTTCCTTTCCTTTTTTTTTCTTTTTTCCTGAGCACCTACCATGTGCCAAGCAGAGGGAGTCTGAGTAGGTCTAGAGGTGACCACTCAGGCATCATCTCTGCCTTCTTTTACAGCCCAACGGAGGCTTCACAGATATTATAACACTCAGCATTGGCTGAATGGGATGAAAATCGGCATCTTTCATGATTTCCTCCAATGGCCTTGGATTTGTGAGGACAAGGCAGAATTACATACAGTAATTCCTTCCTACACACAAGAGAGTGCACGACAAAAGGTTAAGCATATCTTGCTTATATCCAAGCAAATTCCATCAGATATGTTAGATTACCTAAGTTTCCCAAGGATTGAGTGAGGAAGTGAGACAGGGAGCCCCTGGGGACCAGGGCAGGGGTAAGGCTGTCTCCGTAGGAGGCCTCCACCCAAGTGGGACAGCAGCTAGACAAGAGCTCAGTAGTAGTATGGTCAAAGCCAAGGTGTCTCTCCCTTCAGGATCCTTTCCTGAAGGAAAGAGAGAATTGCAAAAAAAGAATAGGGAATAATGAGAACATCTCTCCGTGGCCAATTTTAATTTTTGTTCCCAAGAAGCTATATAGTGTAACAACCTTATGCCCCAAAAAAGAACCCAGAACTGAGAGTGTTTTGTTTTGTTTTAAGATTTTATTTATTTAATAGAGAGAGAGTGTGCAAGCAGGGGGAGAAGAGGGAGAGGGAGAAGCAGACTCCCCACAGTGCAGGGAGCCCGATGTGGGACTCGATCCCAGGACCCTGGGATTACAACCTGAGCCGAAGGCAGACACTTAACTGACTGAACCACCCAGGCGCCCCCTGAGAGTATTTATCAACAGTGTTCATGAATCTATAAATTAGTGAATTCATCACACAGAAAATTGACATGTCTCAGTAATATAATAATTTCTTGGTTTTAAATACGAACAGAAGACTAAATGCCAGATTTTTTTTTTTTTAAATCATAAAGTTGGTATCCATAGTAACTTTAAATATTCCAGAGTCTGGGCATGGAATTTAAGTTTTATATTTTGAACAAAATAGCAACATCTATTTTTTGTATGGCACAGCAAAACTAAATACCAGACTTTTATTTTTAACTACAGAGGCCACCACTTATTTCTAAGTTCTTTGCCTGGGCATCTTCCCTAGACATCTCTTTCTGTCTATGCCAACTGCTTCTTTACCAAGTAATATTAGCTACTGCCAAATTACATTAGAATCCTATTGAATTCGAAGAACAGAAAGTGAATGATAAGAGATTGGGAATATCTCAGAGTGATCAGAAGTGGGGGATTCTGTTGCCATTTTGTTTCCTTTTTTTATTTTATTTTATTATGTTATGTTAGTCACCATACATCCCATCATTAGTTTTTTATTTATTTTTTAAATTTTATTATGTTAATCACCATACACTACATCATTAGTTTTTGATGTAGTATTCCATGATTCATTGTTTGCGTATAACACCCAGTGCTCCACGCAGAACGTGCCCTCTTTAATACCCATCACCAGGCTAACCCATCCCCCTACCCCCCTCCCCTCTAGAACCCTCAGTGTGTTTCTCAGAGTCCATAGTCTCTCATGGTTTGTCTCCCCAGCCTATATCCCCCCCTTCATTTTTCCCTTCCTGCTATCTTCTTCTTCTTCTTCTTTTTTTTTAAACGTAAATGTATTATTTGTTTCAGAGGTACAGGTCTGTGATTCAACAGTCTCGCACAAGTCACAGCGCTCACCATAGCACATACCCTCCCCAGTGTCTATCACCCAGCCACCCTGTTTCTAAGCATGAGAACATATAAAATTCAAATTACATCAAAACAATTTATGATTCGGTAAGATTAAAACCAGAGGTGGAGCTCCATTATTAATGAAGGAAAGAAGGAAAGGAGAGTTGAAGAGAGAAAGAAAAATATCACATAATTGAGTAGTGTTTTTTATGAATGGTATATCCCCAAAATTCTGATCTGATTCCCTGCTGGATCTTGAAACAGTGACTTTGTATAAGGCTTTATAAAACCAATTTCACCATCGTGAATGTTTTTCCATCAGCATTTTCTTGCTATTTTAAAAATTATAAGAGATGATTTATAAAAAGATTCCAGGATCCATAATTTATTAGACAGTGTTTTCTTTTAGGAATCTTCAGATTGTATTTAATAATTAAATTGAAGTTCAAAATGGCTGCTCAGATCAATCAGGCTTTCTGGTAAGTTAGTCCCTAAAAACTATCCATAATAAATACAACAAAACCTTGGCAAAACCTCATTATTCTTGGTACTCTTCAGAGGTTTTTATACCTACTATTCTATATTTGTCTCTAAGAGACATTTGAAACAATGTTAAAATGTCAGTTTGGTGTAGAACTCAGAGTATATGGCGGTGCACGGTCACTCAAGATGCATGGTGTGTCATTCAGGTCCCTTTGATGTGTGCTAGGGGTAGATTTAGCCTTGTAGAGACTAATGTGTTCATGCAATCACTGATTCTGTGTTGTTGTATACAAAATGAACAGCTAAAAATTCACTCTTGTTGACAAGATTAAAGCAAAAATAAACATTAAAGTTACTGGACTTTATACATGGGACTGCTGCTAGTCTTTTGGTTAAACTTATTTTCCATTCTAGTGTCTGCTTTGGAATTTTATCATTTCTCAGTGCTGTTCAGTTAGAATAGCTGTTGAGGTGAGATGCCATGTGGAAAGCAGAAGAACAATTCAAGACCAGTTCAAGGCCAAGACCAAAGCACAACAGACGCAAGAGACAGGAGATATGGAAACTTTGGGTGTTTTCATTTGGAACAGGAATAAGCCTGGCTCTGGCTCAAAACAAGGTAACTTTTAAAAGTGTATGCAACAAAATTGTTTGTTGTTCACACAACACAACTTTTACGCAGCTCTATACCTCATCAACCAAGTTTATATAGTATATAACCAGTATTTGGTGATAAGGGTTAGAGAAGCTATGCATACATGCCAACTATAGCAACATGGTATGACACATGTCTGAGAAAAGTGTTCAGAAGAGGATAACCATCTACCAAATGTTTCACAGATGCAGCAAAGAACACTGTGGAATCTGGACACTGTAAAATAGATATATATCTACACACATCACACATGTAATACTACTTTTAGGTATTCTAAAGATGAAATGCTGAAGCATGAGCAGTACCTGGAACCTAGATGAAGAACAATAAAAGTGAATCAGCAGATTGCTGATTTTGGAATTGGGTGTAACAAAGCAGAAAGATATGGCCTTGGATTATTTTTCTCCTTTTTGTTAAAAATATTTGATAGCCAGAGTAGAAAATGCCTCCCACAAATTCTAGTCTTCTACCCCTTTCTCTAGAAAATTTTTTTTTCTTTTTATTTTATTTAGAGAGAGGGGAGAGAGAGAGTGAACACAGGGGCAGAGGAAGAGGGAGAAAGAGAATCCCAAGCAGGCTCCATGTCCAGTATGGGACCCAATGCAGGCTTGACCCCATACCCCCAAGACCAGGACCTAAGCCGAAATCAAGAGTCAGACCCTCAACTGACTGAGCCACCCAGATGCCCCAGAAAATTTCCAGTATAGAATGAGGGATGCGATTCAAGATTTCAGGATGGATGATCGTCATCTGGGTTAGAGTAAGAATTATGGACTTTTCCAGTACCAGCCACCGACCCAAAGAAATAGGAATCAAGAGCCACAAACACCACACCTTCACTTACAGTGATGGTTTATATTCTCTCTCTCTTTCTTTCCCTCTGTTTCGTTTTAAAAATATAGTAGTGGCAATCTCTCTGGCTTTTTGAGGTAACAACAGCAGATCCTGGTAGCTTAAGCAGAAAGGGAACTTTAAGGATTTCAGTATAAGTGGTGCCTTGTGGAATTCAAGGTCAGTCAGTATTTAGAGGCAGTCTTGGGAACAATTCACACCTAAGACTCAAAAGCTATCAAGGAGTCTACAGAGTTTCCTCTTCCAGCTCGAACAGATTAACTGCTATTGAACTAGGCCATCTACCATAAACAACTCTGTAACTGGGCATGCTATATTAAGCAGCTGTTTTCAGGCTGTGGACAACAGACAGTGCAAGATAGCAATCCTTGAGAGAAGGATCACAAATTGTCCCATGATCAACTCAGCTGCCTGTAAGGAGACAGTTTTCTTTCTTTCTTTTTTTTAAAGATTTTTATTTATTTATTTGAGAGAGAGAGCAAGCGAGTGCGTGAGAGAGAGCATGAGCGGGGAGGGGCAGAGGGAGAGGGAGAAGCCGGCTCCCATAGGGAGCCTGATTCGGGGCTCGATCCCAGGACCCCGGATCATGACCTGAGCTGAAAGCAGATGCTTAATGACTGAGCCACCCAGGCACCCCAAGGGGACAGCTTTCTGATTGTGGCACAGCAAGCTGGAGTCCAAGCTGGACTGAACCAAAGATACGGACATCAGAGTTTAGGGCAAGTGGCATGACTAGAGTCTGTGGAGAGAGATACAGAAGGGGAGCTTCAGGAGTTATGGGTGGGCCCCTCCTGAGTCCTTAGCTGAGGGCTTTACTGAGTGTGCGCAGGGTGAAACACCGAGGCTTAACAGAAGATGGCTGTTGCTGTTTTGAGAGTGGAAGAGAAACACTGGGTACGGAGCATGGCTGGGGAATACCAAGTTCTGGTCCAAGCAGAGTGGGGAGACCTCCTTAACACTGTCAACAACCCACGGGCGGCTGGGTGGCTCTGTTAGGTGTCTGCCTTCAGCTCAGGTCATGATCTCAGGGTCCTGAGATAGAGTCCCTGTCAGGGCTCCCTGCTCAGTGGGGAGTCTGCCTCTCCCTCTGCCTCTGCTCCTCCCCTCACTCATGTGTGCTCTTTCTCTCTCTCTCAAATAAATAAATAAAAATCTTAAAAAGCAAAACAAAACAAAAAAACACTGTTAACAACCCAGACATCCAACCTGAGACACTTAGGCCATGCCTTAAGAGTAAAAACCACTATGTAGATTAAGGCCTACTTCAGACCTAACCTAAATGAGTCTAAAACCAAGCGCTAACAAGATCCACAAGGGAGGCTGAGGTGGAAAGTTGAATTTTAACAAGTTGGAGGGGTTTGAGAACACTTCAGGCTTTTCCAGACAGGCTGAAACAAACCATAACATGTACCCCCTTCCTCCCTCCATCCTTCCAAGCAAGGTCAAGATGATCAGCATTTTCTAGTATAATACAAAATCAGTAAGTCACCAGACACCCAAAGAAACAGGAAAATGTGACCAAGAAACAGCAGTCAATAGCAACCACCTCTGAGTGGCCTAGATAATTGATCTTAGCATATTTTACAGCAGCTATAACAAGTATATTCAAGGAATTAAAGGCAACTATGACCTTAATGAAAAAACAGATAAAGAATCTCAACAGAGAAATGGAAAATTAAAAGTGAAAATTCTAGAACAGAAAAGTAAATAACTGGAATGAAAAATTCACAGATTAGGGTAACAGAACTTGGAGATGGCAAAAGAAGGAGTCAGTGAACTTGATCAATACAAATTAACCAATTTGAAGAAAAGGTGAAAAAAAAAAGTTGAAGGAAAAGTAATGGAACCTTAGGGATATGTAGGACACTATAAAACAGTGTAAGATACATGTTACTCAAATGCCAGAAAGAGATGGGGCGCCTGGGTGGCTCAGTCATTAAGCGTCTGTTCGTCTCAGGTCATGATCCCAGGGTCCTGGGATCGAGTCCCACACTGGGCTCCTTGCTCAGTGAGTTGCTCAGTGAGGAGCCTGCTTCTCCCTCTCCCTCTGCTGCTCCCCCTGCTTGTACTCTCTCTCTCTCTGACAAATAAATAAAAATCTTTAAATAAAAAGAAAAAAAATGCCAGAAAGAGACAAGAGTGAGAATGGAGCAGAAGAATAGTTGAAGAAATGATGGCCACAAATTTCTCAAATAAAGAAAAATATCAATATACTTCCAGGAAGATCAGCAAACCACAGGAAAGCTAAACACAAAGAAAGTAACACCCCAAAATGTCATAATGCCATGGTTGAGAAGTCCTGCTCTAAAACAATCAACTTAAAAAACAATTTTAAAAAAGAGAAATAGCTAAGAAGGCAATTGAGGAAATTACATGGAATATTACTGCTTAGTTAGTTAACTCAAAAGAGGGGATGGTAGGAGCCACAAAGGTGCAAAATGGAAAGTAAATAATGGGATGGTATACTTAAACCCAATCACACCAATAATTACATTAAATATAAATGGACTAAGCACTCTCTGATGGGGGCAAGTCTTTTTTTTTTTTTTAAATGTTGCTGAGACAACTGGGTATTTACATGGAAAAAATGAACTTCAACCCCTTTCTCACTCTGATTAAAATTTTAAATTAGAGATGGATTATAGACCTAAATTTAAATCTTAAAACTCATAAAGCTTCTAGAAGAAAATATGAGAAAATCTCTCTGACTTTGGTGTAGGTAAAGATTTCTTGGGTGGGGCACAAAAAACATGAACCATAAAAAAAAAAAATGTGTAGGAATGTACAATGATATACTTTTGAGAACTATCTGGCATTTTATAATAAAGTTATACACACATCTCCTGGTTGTCCCAGCAATTCCATTCCTATGTGTTTACACAAGAGAAACAAAAACAAGTAACACACACAAAAAACCTGTACAAGAATCTTCATAGCAGTCTTATTCATAATAGCCCCAAACTGCAAACAACCGAAACGGATAAACAAATTGCTATTTATTCATATAACAGAAGAATTCTTGGCAATAAGAATAATAAACTGACACATTTGTGATCTGGAACCATAAAGCTCCTGAAGGTGCTAGGTGCCCCATCAAGATCTTTTGACTCCAGATGTCAACCCTTTACCCTCTTGGGCTCTATCTGGCCTGCCCAGTAGGGAGGCCAATCTGGGGTTGGCATCCACAGGAATCTTTGCTCTCTCTTGCAAGGTCTGAATGGAGGAGAAGCCTATAGAGTCTCAGGTCTACCAGCCTGGCCCTAGACCAGCCATGGAAAAAGGGCACTGGCCCTGGCAAAGGGTCTATTTGAACATGGGCATTTTCTCTGTTTCCGTAAGCTACTGCCCTTCCATGAGCCCTGGACTCAATTTCTGAAGCTCTCCCCAGAGATTATAATCTTGGCTTCACTGAGAATCCACCAAGGGTCCAATGTGAACTATGGGCTTGGGTGATAATGATGTGTCACTGTGGTGTCAGCCCCCGTGATAAAAGCACCACTCTGGTGAGGAGTGTTGGTAATAGAAGAGGCTGTGCATGTGTAGGACAAGGGAGAATGTGGGAAGTTGCTGTGCCTTCCTCTCAATTTTGCTGTGAATTTAAAACTGCTCTAAAAAATGAAATCCAATTTTAAGAGAAAAAAACCCAGCTAATAGCAAAATTTCCCAGATTTATATCTCCTTAGTTGGAAATAATGCTCACTCTTAGTTTGGGCTGCTTAGCCCTCATTCTAAATTTTTTGAGAGGGATTGCCATTGCCAAATAGTGTCAAGTAGACCAATGGACTGTCTCCAGGGTTCTGGGAATCTTAAGAGGGGGAAATCCTCATAGCTTGGGTCACATTGTACTAACATGGTGAGTTATACTAACCATGTAGGTGGAGTTAGCTGATGACCCATTTCTCAGAAATTTCTAGAAGTTTCTAGTATTACTTTGCAGGCAAAGTGATAATGTTCCCTCTACCTGCTTTCAAACGTAAGTTTGAAAACTTACTTTCTGACTGAGAAAAATAAAATTTCACTTCTACAAATTTCATGCTTTTTAAAATTTTACTTTAGGTACAAATCAAGAGAGTTTCAATAACAAAAGTGAGGTTAAGTTGCTCTCCTACCACTCATTGAGCGAGCGATAGGGTTAATTATCACTTGAACTTAGAACATCAAATTAATCACTATTTATAGGTTTTTGACTCTCCTGAAATCTTGAGACACTTCATTTGGAATAAAGTAATTACAGCAGCCTTGAGGCAGGAAGAACAGTTAGGACCTGTGTCCCGAGCACCGGTCACTTCACTGTGACCTTACCAACAGCCAGAGATTTTCCAGCTTCTCATTTATAAAGAGGACATACTGAGTGTTGTTACCATCAGACCCTGAAACTACTTTGTGCCAAGCTCATAAAACAAACCTTCTCTGACAATAGTCAGGAGCAAACCTTAAAAGGCAAGCAAATGTGGCCCTGACCTCTCTTCTTACCCAAGTAAGAAGCCCTGGTTCCACAGGTGAGAGGAGTACAGACTCTTGGGGCTACAACCCTTGGCCTCCTGCTCTTCTGTCTCGGCTCCCAGCAGAGGGAACCACGGACACTGCTTCCTTAAACGGAAGACGAGAAGGCAGTGAGGAAGAGAGAAGGCATTTCCTTTTTGCTCCACTCTCCACTGCGTCCCTGCGGGCCGCTCACAGGCAGGGCACCATTCTCCTGCAAGATCTAGCCCACACCCTCAAAGCTCCCGGGTCACAAACCAGAGGAGGGTTTGATTTATTTCCTCACATCTCCCCACTCACCTGGGGCACAACTCGTCCCGGACAGGGAGATGGTTCTTGTGACCCCGCAGCTAGGATGCCCTTAGTTGTGAGTCACAGACTACTGGCCTCACCACAGCAGTGACTTCCTGTACAAAAGGTCTAGAAGTAAGCGGTCTCAGGGTTGCCCAGGCCCATCGCCTCAGTCCACGGCCCTGATCTTTAGCCTTGTCTCTTCTTGGGATCAACATGGAAGCTATGGGTCTCCACATTGTAGACAGAACATCTGACCAAAGAAAAGAGCTTTTCTCCTTTGTCTTTTTTTTTTAGGGAGGAGGCCTCCCAGACATCCCCCGGGGTCCCACTGGCTGGGACTGGTTTGCTCACCGTGGCCTCCACGGTGGGAGAAGGCAGGAGGGTGGGCAGACTGGGCAGGTGGCTCAGCAGCAAGCACAGCATTTGATCCTGTCCCCCACTAGCTTCTCCCCAGGACAGTTTCTGACCTTGCTTTTCACCTTTACCTAAATTTGTTAACATATTTGTTAAAACATAAAAGTGATTTATCCTTGTTGTTGAAAATGAAGTAATAAAAGGTACTTTAAACAGGAAAAAGTGATTGGGAGGCAACTCTTGTTAACATTTTGGTACATTCTCATCCTGCTAATTTCTGTATGGTTTCTACACCTGTAGTGAGGGGAGAAGAGCGGCATTTAAAATCATCACTTTAGAGGTGCCGGGGTGGCTCAGTGCGTTGAGCATCCGACTCTTGGTTTCAGCTCAGGTCCTGATCTCAGGGGTTGTGGGATCAAGCCCCGGCATCGGACTCAGCATCGGGAGTCTGCTTGGATATTCTCTCCCTCTGCCCTTACCCGACTCGTGCTCTCTCTCAAATAAATAAATCTTTAAACAAATAAAATAAAATAATCACTTCAGCCGCTGCAAACTTTCGAGAGAATGCCATAATTTTTCTTGAGGGAAGTTGATTTCTTTTTATCTGGGAAAAGTCTCGAGCGGGCTTCCTTCAGGGGGAAACGTGAAGTGGCACTCACCTCCACACTACCTGCCACACAGTCTAAAAGGCAACAGTAAAACATAACGGGGACTAAGTTGAAAAACATGTTTTAAATTATTCTTTGATGACCTAAAACAGACGTGAGGGCTTGCGACTGTGGAGAAAGGGCCAGATGTGTTGCGGGCAGGGTTAGCCAGGGGCCTGAGGAGGGTCTGTGAGGATTGCTGTAACAAAGTACCACAGACTGAGTGGCTTATAAACAACAAAGTATTTGGTACAGTTGTGGAGGCTGCAAGTCCAAAGTGAGGGCAGCAGTCGGGTTCTGTGGGGGGCCCCTTCCCAGTTACAGATGACAAATTTGTTCATCCTCAGATGGTGGCAAAAGGGAGACCAACTCTCTGACCTCTTCTTATAAGGGCACTAATCCCATTCATGAAGGCTCTACCCGCATGACCCAATTACCCCCCCAAAGGCCCAACCCCCTAATACCATCACAATGGGAATTCGATTTCAACATACGAATTTTGGAGGGACACAAACCTTCGGCCCATAACAGAGGGCTACAGATGATGGGAAATTTTCTTGAGGAGAGATATTTTAATTATTTGTGCATGACAAACCACTGCAAAACTTGAAAGCTTAAAGCAAAATTTAGGATTTCTCTTGGTTCTGTGGGTTGATGGGGACAGTTGGGAGGCTCTCGTTTGAGGTCTTATACAGTTGGAGCTGGAGTTGTCTGAAGGCTCAACTCCAAAATGAGTTCTTTACTCACATGTCTGGTGCTTCAGCTGGCTTGGCAGGAGCATGGGAGGTGGCCAGGCATCTCTTCTCTCTCCACCCAGCCTTGCACGGGGCTACCTTGGCTTTTCTTCGTGTGGTGGGCTCTTAGTGGGACTTCTTACAGAAACATCATTTCCAAAAGACCAAGGCCAAGCTGTAAGGCTTCTTTTGACCTAGTCTCAGGGGACATGCAGCATCTCTGTTACATTTAGTTGGCTTACAATTATTACTCTAACCATAGTGTAGGCACTCCATGAAAATTCTGAATTACTATTTCAGAAGTCCAAATGCAGCTTTTCATCAACAACACAAAAAACAAGTTATATAGCATTTACCGTGTGCCAACAACCCTATGAGGTAGGTCATTTCCTCTTTTTTGTAGGTAAAGAAACTGAGGCACAAAAAAGGTAGTGATCTGCCAGCGACCACGGAGCTAGTAATCAGAGAAGTCTTAATTCAAACCCAGGCAACCTGGCTCAGGCTTCCTGAAGAAGAAGAGAACCCATTTTAGTGTTTCCGGCACTGGGGTCTGAAACTGCAAATTAATATATTCCCCAAGACAGGTGACTTGAGGGTTGCAACAGACATTTTGCTGTATTCTTTCCTCCTGGGTAACTGATGCCTCTTCACTGAAATTGTAAGAAACAAGCAGAAGCCTGTGGCACAAAGACCCAGGTCCTATGTGTAACTATCTCCCTGGTCTTGGCCCTTGCCCCCTTCTGGAAACCTGAAATCGACATCCCTGCCTTCTACATAGCCCAAGCATTTCCGTAAGCAAACACCCCGACCCTATGCACTGAGGACACGCATTTATTTTGAAATGCCTGTGCAGCCAGCTTCATATGATGTCTTCTCTTGCTGGGGCCTGGTTACAGGAACGTGTCATGCTTCTGGGGGCAGCACTGGTCCCTGGCTCGACTGGCCACTGCCCACTGGCATCTTACTCTGCAGCCTGCATGACTTCCCCAAGATGCCTGGTGGCCACACATTTCCTTAAATCCTTTGGAGACTATAGCCTGGCACCTCCAAGTTCCTCTCACCCCTGAGTCAGGCGTAATCCTTTTTAGAAATTTCTGCATTTCCACTGAGGAATGTGCTCTAACCAAATTTGATGTTAGCAAGGGAAGAACAGTGTAGCTGGACCTGGAACATTCTAGTCCTGGCTTGACAATGACCTTGGACAAGTTGCATGCCTTCGTATCAGAGAACAAGAGTTCCCAAGCCTTTTCTTGGCAAAGATCCCTTCGCCCTCAATGAACCATCATCCATGACTCTGCACTCAATTATAACTTGGTTTCTCCATTTTATTAATCAAACAAAATTAACCCCCACTTAAGCTTCTGTTAAGTATAAGCTGATCATGGCTACTGTCTCAGCTGATTAAATTCTAGCCAATGGAAACATTTTCCTTAGCTTGGGCGACCTTATCTTAGGTAAGCATATGGATTCTTCTCAGCTTTTGGAATTTTGAAAATTGTGTAGACTCCATTAACTACTACTCCTGGCTCTGTTGACCATACCCAGGACTCAAAGACTAAGTCCAAGTTTTGTGCCTCCATCACTTACCTTAAATACAGAGGGATGGTATCTATCCTTGTTGGGCCCTTCTTTGTCCTTACAGGACCCACGAGATGGCCCTTCCCTTGGGCACAAATTCTGTCAAGGGACTGCCCACCCAAATCTCCCCTTGGCTTTCAGGGCCTTGCTAACATCCATCTCCTACCAACACCATCAACATGTGCCATCTATTCTGATGGACTCCTTGAAGGTTTACTCCCATATTAACCACACTGGGACAACCAAGGAGCTGATGAAGAGTGTGAGGGGATTCCCTATTAGAGTTAGTCTTCAGCTCACATAAAATCCAGAGAAGTTGGCTTAACATAAAGATTCTCAGTGGATTAAAGGATGGAACAACCCCAAGATGGCAGGATGGACCTGCCACATATTTACCACGCCCCCTCCACTGAAATCTGGCCCCCTTCCAACTCTTCTTGCTCTCCTTCCATCCCGCAACTGCCTACCACACTGCAACAGAGAAGGGCTTTGTCCCCAACCTCATGCTCAGAAATACTATTGTTACAAATAGCTCAGCTCTGGCTGCCATCTGCTGAGTTGCTGGGGAACACGATAATGCCCAGCACACTTAGGGTGGAGCTCGGGAAAGATTAACAGGGGTGAAAGGGTAGCCAGCTCGGGGAAGGGATCAAAACACCAGCTCCATGTGAGCCAGAAAACTCCAGATCCACTCAGGCCAGACTCAGAACTGCAGGTCCCTGAGCCTCCTCTCCCTTTCACACACTAGGCGTGGCAGATTCAATTACTGCACTCCATCCTATACAACACATTCCTGCCTGCCACCACGTGACTTGCACTATTTCCTGTGAGAATACACTACCCCCACCCGCCACTGGCACTTGGCACGGGATTTACTTCGGTCAGTGGATATATGCATACATATATGCCAATGTGTCTTGCCAGCTCTTCTTTCCTTCCCTCTGTAAGAATGGCATGTTCCAGATAGGGCGTGCCCTACAGTGGGGATCCCGAGATGAGAAGATAGAAGCAGCAGGTCGTGGCCAATGCCAGCAACCAGTGGTGTGCGATGTGCATGAAAAGAAAACATGGCTGATGTCACCCGAGATTTGAGAGTTATTCTTGCAGCATAATCTGGCAGAAGCTAATGTGCTAGGAGTCACAAACTCCAAGCTATGGGCAAGCAAAGCAAATGAGTGAGGCACAGTGTGTAAGGCCATGGGGATGGTGGGGCTGTGGCAGGTGGGAGAGAATCTGCCTAAGGTTAGCCTCCAGCATTAAACTGTGTTATGAGTTAAAATAAGAAATGCTATTTGGTTAAACATCAAGAGGCCAAGATTTTAATAACACAGCTGACTGATATTTACTCCTGAAAATTTAGACTATTAAGAAACATGTAGTTAAAAACAAAAAGCATAATGACCCAGCTTTTGGTTTTTCATAATCATTTTAACATTTTAGAGATCTTTTAGGCACCAATTTCTAGTTGAAAAGAAACAATCTTCTGAAATTTAGCAATTATTCACATTTCAGTTGTGATTTTTGTTTTAAAGGGAAATTTTATTTTAAAAATTCCTTAAGAAATTCTTTGACTTAGCTTCCCCAACATCAATATAAACTTCTACAAAACCAATCTAATCATACCTCAAAAATAACCACCATCTGTCTTAAAGAAAGTGACTCCTATATGAATGGGGATTAGCAAGGGCATATAGATTGATTCCATAGACTATTTAATTGATTTTATTGTAACTGATTATCAGGTCTTAGACCAGGAAAATGGAAATAACGGTCTTATAGAGAATCACACATTAAAATAGTTCTAATTGGGGGCACCTGGTGGCTCAGTCAGTTAAGCATCCAACTCTTGATTTCAGCTCAGGTCATGATCTCAGGGTCGTGGGATCCAGCCCTGAGTCAGGCTCTGAGCTCAGCGGGGAGTCCATGCTTAAGATTTTCTCTCTTCTCCCTCTGCCCTCCGCCCCTCTCAAATAAATATATCTTTAGAAAAATAAAATAGGTCTAATTGAAATTAAGTATTTCTTATAGAATTATAAATATTTGAGTGTTACTAAGAGCTAACTACGTATTTTCAAGTTTATATTTTCTGCCAATGGCTTTGATCTTTTGCCAACCTGTCCTCCAGAAAAAAGGAATCACTTGTCCCATATCGGCCACAATGGGAAATTGCACAACCCCAAGAATATGGGGCAAGGAGTTTTCCTCTTTGACCTACCGGTAGGTCAAAGCACATGTAGAAATGTGCTTCTACGTGACATGGAATTCAGTTATGATCTACGACCACACATTAAGGCTTTCCTTTTGATGTGAAACTAGTAACAATAGCAGCAGCGTGTTTTTTCCCTCTTTATTCTCAAATTGACAGTTAATGAGAACACACATGGAACAGATTCATAATAACAGTCATAATATCCTGGCCATCGGGTTCTCTCTTTTCTTTTTTGTCTTCAGAGTCCTTTCCAAAAAAAGCAAACATGCTGCCTGGCATTCTATATATTATTCCCAATTTTCAAGTGGAAAAATGAGACAGATGTAGTGATGTAAAAACACTGGGAATTGTATTTTTAAAAACAAGACAATAATTCAGATCTTCTTGTTTTAATTCTTCTCTGTATTACCACGGTAAGATATTTATCAAAGTCCAGGAGATTACTGATATGCAGTAATGACCAATAACTTTACACTAATGGAGCTATCAAACAATAAACTCGTCAGTGAAGTAACCGGAGAAAAGTTCAAATGTAAAGGGTGATTCACTATTCTCTTTATACAGTATTGAAACAACCATAACACTCAAACATCAGAAAGTCCTACGTAATATTAGACAGTAATTCGTAACTGTGAAATGCTGTAACATTTTGAAGTACCTTCTGAATGACCAAAACGGATGAAATTTTGCTCAGTATAACTTTAGTTTTTTTTACACAGAACTATGTATTTTTAAAAACTGGTAACCCATGTAAGATATACACAAAACCTTTACCTGACTATTCTGTTCAATGACTAGAACTCCACATTGCTTTGTTGTTATGGACTGATGAGCTTGTAATCCAATGAAATCCTTTTAACACATTCTAGTTTTTAGAATGGCATGTTCAAATAATTTTGTCCTATTAGCTTTATTAACAAAAATCTCCCATTTCCTTTATAAGATGTTTAATTCCTCTTACTATCACCTTCAAGGGGCCTGACTTGATTTTTGTCTAAATAACTCACAAGCGTAACCTTCCAGTCCCCAGTCCATGGGCACTTCATGAGTCTCAGTTCAGTGTAAGTCAACACAGTGACCTTCCCATGAGTTTTCCATTGGCGATTTTAAAGTAATTTTAATATTATCCACAGAATATCCTGTCTTTCTCTAGGCTTTTGCCAAATTAATAATGGCATGTGGTATTCCTCAGCATAACCTGCCAAAATGTGATAATTTCCTTGGAAGAAAAGCCATGTGCCGCAATCACACGTCTGAGTTGACAGACATCCAAATGGATCCTATATAAAAAGAAAAGGTTTGTGTCTTCTGGAATATGGATGTCCACTTTTAATAAATTCAAACAGATCCCAACATAAACATCTTCAAACTTGATGGGTTTTACGTGACTCATCATTTCATAGATTCTTGGCACCAAATCTCTGGACATTATATAACCCAACCCACTGCAGTAGGGAGGAAACACCTTGAAGGGATACTCTTGGTATGAAATATGGGCTTTCTGGTAAAATCCTCTATAGGAATAGTTATCGATTAGAGGATAACCTGTGAAAAACTTTTCTGAGTGGTTTACATTTAAAAGGTACTTCACTAAGTTGCCAGTATTGATGAAAACATCAGTGTCTGTCTTCATGATGTACTTGGCATTGGGGCAAAACTCAGTTACCCACCTGAATGCCATAATTGTTTTCAAGGTCAGATTATTATACGTGTCTAAAAAATCCTGTCGTATTATGTCACCGTAAAGAAGGTGTTCATCCTCTAAGGACAATGCTAACATTTTGTCTTCCTTTTCGACCTGTTGGCCTAGTAAGAAAAATGTAAGAACCTCATATCCCCACCAAGACTTTTTTTCACCCCAAGTAACTCTAACGGCCTGTCTGGCTTTCACGTCTGAAGGGTGTGAGGTCACCAGGATGACAAGAAATGGGTTTTGATGAGAGCAGTTTGAATGCTCTCGAAGTGTGAAGCGGAAGTCTTGTCTGTAAATTGGCTCATACTCATAGAAGTACATCCAGTTTACACGTTCTATCACATTGTAGTGGGGCAGGCTGAGGTACCACATCACAAGGAAACTCAGCAGGGACAGCAGCAGGAGGCTCCATTTGAGGGATCTCAGTGACATTCTGCTCGGAAGGGTGGTCAAGAGAGCCAGGGCCATCCACAGCAGCTCCGAAGCACGCGAGCCTCAGGTTCTGGAAGATTCATCAAAGACCTGCTTAGTACTGCACCACCCAAGACACATCATTAAATGATATCTGATTATCTCCTTGTTTTAAAGTGAAAGAGTTGGGACAATAAAAGCCCCCAAGCAAAACCAAGAATCCTGACCTGAGCCTCCTTAATTTCATTTAACTATAAGCAAATGGATACCAATAGTCAAGAGTGTATTTTAGCTTTTTACACCAAGATCAAGGTTAAAAACATATCCTTCATTACTTTGGGGAAAATAATACTTTTTGTTTGATTTAAATAACTGTTGAAATTCGATTCTGTCCTGGATATCCAGAGGGACAGAGAGAGATGAGTAACGGGGGTTAAAAAATAAACCTGCAGTGAAAACCAAAACAAAAAGCTGCATTTTTCCTTCACCGGTATGGAAAAGACGTAAAGAAATTAATGCAAGGAGATATTACCAGCGACATGTCCCAATAAACCAAGGGTCGTTCTCAGCTGTGTGATCTGATGTGGATTCTAACAAACTCGGAACAAGGAAAACCCAGTAGCTACAGTTATTCACGGCAGATGCGAGGAAAGCAGAGGCTGCTCACCTGAGGGGCAAGTCCTCTGGACAGAAACAGGATAACCAGTGCTCAGGGCTGTGAAAGAGCTTTTACTTGCCCAAACACACCCCAGCTCCCCTTCACCTCACTGGCTGAACTCAGGGCTCAGTCTGGACAGCAAGCGCTTAAATGAAAGGCCTGTCCCTGGTATGGAGTGTTCATGTGTTTCCCATTCTGATCTAGTCAGAAACCGCGCGCCAGATCAGAATCCTGGGAGGGAACCTCCAAGAACAAGTGCTTTTACACAGAGCCCCCGCTGAGACGGGACCAGAGGTAGGGGACACAGAGCCCTTGGCCCGCAGTGACAGTGTGGCCTCAGCTCTGTGCTGGGTCCCGAGGACGAGGCTGGTGTACAGTTCAGGATCCCGCAGGGCTTTCCCGGTACCATGATCTAAGGACAAACACAAACACAGAGTTTCCTAGATCCTCCCACCCACAGACCACACCAAGCACTAAGAAGACCAGAGGAAGGAGACGGGAGAAGGCAGCAAGCCCAAGGTAACGGGGAAACATGGCAGGCTGTTTGTATCAAATGCTAAGAGACTTCAGAAGGAGGACAGGTCAAAAACCTGGGGGGCAGGATGAGGAGGCCCTGATGGTGCCCTTTCACCCACAGTCATCTGGGGGGAGGACTCTGGGAAGCCAGAATTTGTTATGGGGGGGCGTACATTAATGTCACTATACGGGAAGGCTGGCCTCCCAAAGCTTCTACTTTGGGTCACTCTTAGGTCTCCGGACACACAGCTCTTCTGCCTCTTCATACTAGGAAGCTGACAGGGTCTCAGGACCCCTGGTCCTCTGTCTGGCCATATCTTACCTGCTCTGACTAGTCTGGTCACGGTAATCTTTCCTTTCTCTAGTGCTTTCTATACTTTAAGTCACACAATACAATGGATATATTTCATGTATGTGTCTTGCCTCTCCAATTATATTCTATGACCTTGGTGGCAAAGTTGTTCTCACAACTGTCAAAGTGCAAGACAGAGAGAGACCTACAGCAGGAGTGCAATGAACACAGACTTGTCTGTTATGCTATTTCTAGTTGTATAAGGATAAAGGGTAGGTCTGTCCATCCCACTCCATCCTTCTGCCTCCCCCTTACTAGCCTTACATAGCCAGCTCCTGGAAAAACCTGAAACAGAAGAGACCTAGAGAAAGGATTAGAGAAGTAATTAAGCTCTTCTTACATTTTCTCCTCATCTGGCTACAGGACACCGCACAACCTTAGGGCGTTCAATTTATACCTCGGCCAACAATAGCCTGTACATTACACCAGTTTTACATCTCATTCTAACAAATAAGCACATTATAATAAATTTCGGACAAAAAGAAAGAAAGTATCTTGTGTGAGGAGCAGCCTTTATAACTGCATAGAGGCAACGAAGGCCCCATTACTCTTCGATAATGGGAAGAACTCAAAACAGCAAATCTGATTACAGAAGTGATCTTACGTGCATTCTAGAAGCCATGGTTTCTAAAAGTGAAAATGTGCCTGTGGTCGTGAGGTCTACTGCTTGTGGGTCCACAAAGAAAATAAAGCAGCAGCAAGGAGAAGAAGAACTCTCTAGTCCAAAAACGGGGAAAGGTCTTTTCGAGGACTGGCCGGACAGACTTTAGATTACCCACAACACAGGCGGCTCTAAAGGCAGAGACCGCAGTCCCCACCCCAGCTCTGACCTTCAACAAACAGGGCGAGCAGGTATGTTCTTTATCTTTTGGAGCCTCAGTTTCCACGTCTCTGCCCTGAAGATGTCAGGACAGCGTAAACGGGGGATAACGTGTACAAAACACGTAGCTGGCCAGTAAGTGTTCAGTAAATAGGGTCTGTCATCACCAGCTGTGTTCCTCCCTGGGCAGCTATTCTTTCCTGTTTGTGTTCTCTAAATTGATTTTTATTGTCAAAGGAGTTATCCTAAAAAAAAATAATCATCATCTTTATGAAATCTTACTACTTAAAGGAAAATAGGTTTCAAAGCCATAAATATATTTCTATTTCTTACCTGCTTCTTGATTTATTTCTTCTGAGTGAAAGACCTTCAATTTCACCAACTGGACATTCAGTAGTATGCAGCAAAAATAATGCTTGAAATTTCTATAAGACAGAGAAGAAACTTAACAGCATTTACCTAGGGGTCAGGGGATCAGAGGTCATAAAAAGTTAAAAAAGTTACCACTAGCCCATAGAATTCAGAGAGTCCATGGCTTCATCATGGAAAAAGAGCACCTGGCGTTCAAGGCTTAAAACATACATCTAAGTTCTCACGTCGTTCTCACGTCACCTGGTGTCTTCGGTCACCCTACCACAGTTTCACTTCCCTGAGTAAGAACTCAGTGGTCACTCAAATAAGCGAAACACAAAACTTCTAAGAGACACTGTGCTGGTATCCTCTCTTCCATCCCGGCTTCCACACCTGCATTCACAGCAGGTAACCCCGGCATGCGACTGCTGACTACCACTTCCCAACCCCCCCTTCCCCTCTGAGCACATACCCCAGGCACACTGATAGACTGTGAGAAGAGAAACAGTGAGGCAAATCTCACCTCCTGCCATGGTTCACTATGTTCCTGTCTTGGTCTTTACTAGGCAAGCTGGAAAACCAGAGCAGGACATGAAAAACAGGGAGGCACTGACATATATCCCTCCTTATTCAAAAAAAGTTTCCAATGGATTAAAGACTCAAGTGGGAAAAAAAATGAACCTTTCAAAGCACTAAAAGAAAATATGGATGAATATTTTAATAGTTTTGAAGTGGGGAAGACCTTTCAATTACTCAACTGTAAGGAACTAATATAATTTCAAAAATTTCTTGAACAAGATTGAAAAGCAAAAAAATAAAAACAAACAGAAAACTGGAGAAACAAAACAATAAAAAGCACAAACAAGGTTGAAAGATAAAAAACAAACTGGGAAAAAAAACACCTGACATTTTATGACAAAGATTTGTAAACCCAATAAAAAAAAGACTTCATACAAATTAAGAACAAGATGAATACTACAAGAGAATTAATGTCCAAAAGAGAAATTCTCAAGAGAACTACAAATGATCAATTAAATGAGAAAAGATACTCAAACTCACAAATAAGCAAAAATATTGACAAAAATCGCAAACCAGCAAATTCAAGGAAAAAAACATGACAGTACTCAGCATGTGTGAGGGGAAAAGGCATTCTCATGCACTCTGGAGGTAAATTTGAAAACAAGTATCAAAATTTTAAACATGCACACCCTTTGACCAAGCAATATCACTGCTAGCAATTTATCCTAAAGAAATAAGCAGGCAACTGTAATTTAAAATATGAAAAAATTTGATTTAAATGCCTCCCAATAGAGAACTGGTTAAACAAAACTATGACACATCTATACAAGAGCATATACTTATTCATTATATGCAATGAAACTATATTACCTATATTCCCTTGATATATTACTAAATGAAAAGTGCAGTTGCAAAACTGCTTATGTGCTATGAGTCCTTTTGAAAAATGAAAAGATAATTATCTACAAACCCATAGAGTCACATATGCTGAGCAAGATTTCTAGAAAGACGTGTCCCAGTATGTCAATGGTTTCTATTCTGTGGGATTTCTGGAAGATTTCTTCTTTCTTTCATTTTTCTTTTTGTATCATTTGGATTTTCCACGCTATTCATGTATTGTCTTTGTAAATATATAAAAACAAAGCCAAAAAATTTAATTTTATGCTTGCATATCTCAAAGTTCCACTGAGTGGTAGCAACCCTAAGCTAGCAGTCAGGATTCTGAGTTTCATCTTATCCTTGTTCTTCTCCCAAAGTGTGACTACGTACAATTCATGATATTTCTATTAGGTATTATATTCTCTTATTTGAGTGAATATTACCTCAACATAATAAGGAATGATTTTAAAAATCCACTCAAAATACAGTAATTCTAATATAAATCTAACAGGATTTACATTAGCTAATAATAATAGTACTTTATATATATATGTATATATACACACAGATAAATATAAAAATTTATGAAGTGTTCACAACAAATATTATTAGTTTTCCCCCAATAATGCTATATAGTGGGCCAGTTGGTTTTACTGTACCTATCTTATGGATGAATTTTAGAGATTTCAAGTGAATTGAAGATGAAATAAAGACACTTTCAAACAGACTAGGACTTATAAAGTCTACAAACTCTAGCTCAAAGTACCAAAGGAATATATATTTTAGTATGTAGAAAAATGAACTCAGGAGGAAGGAACGGCATGAAAGAAACAAATGGGAGCAGGGAGATAATTAAAAGATAGTAAAAACTAATACAGATAGTAAAACAAAAAGAGAGAGGGAGAAGAAGAAGAAAAAATTATTCTTTTTAATGAGGTCAGAAAAAGTGAAACTAAAATACCATATAAAAACGACGTGGTTGCTGTAAAAAAAGATTTTCACAAAATTAAAATATGTTAATATTCTTACCTAATTCAGAAGGAACAAGGAGAGAGTGATAAACTTTAAGACTGTGCAAAAAATTCATTTAAGAATATACATTAACCTTTAGAAGGACCACTGAATTAGTAGGTACAGATTATGTATCTTCCATACTGAGAAATAAAAGAAACAAAGCAAGCTATCAAATCAATAGGGGGTAGGACAAGAGAAAAAAAGCAGAGAAAATGCATGGCAAATAGAAAACACAAAAGATGTCAGAAGTAAATATAAATGGAAGCCCCTGGGTGGCTTAGTCGGTTGGGCATCTGACTCTTGGGTTTTGGCTCAGGTCATCATCTCAAGGTCATGAGATGAAGCCCTGCATCAGGCTCTGCCCTGGGTGTGGATCCTGCTTGAGATTCTCTCTCCCTCTCCCTCTGCCCCTACCCCCAGCCCTGCTCTAAAAAAATAAAATAAAAAGTTTTAAAAAATAAAAAAAGAAGTAAATATAAATGTATTGTCAGAGTAAATATAAACTCACCTACTAAAAGACAAGAGATTCTCAAATTGGCTTAAAATTCTGCCATAATACTGCTTATAAGACACATGCCTAAAACAAAACAACACAAAAGTTTTAAAATTAGTAAATAAGAAAACATATCAGGAAAATGCCAATCAGAAGGCTGTTGCAATTAAATACTAATGTCACATATTTTAAATGAACAGCATTCAAAAAGGACAAGAAGATTTTGCTACTAATAAAAGCAGCCATCAAATAAGAAAATTTAACAATCATGAAGCTATATAAACATAACATAGCCTCAAAAAAATATAAAGCAAACTGTGAAAAGTATGAGTACAAGTGGAAAAATCTATAATCCTAATGGAAGGTTTTTAACAAATCCCCCTAAATAACTAATACGTCAGCAGGCCAAAAATAAGGATATGCGTGTTTCAAATAATATTAACAAATTTGGTTTAATAGAATAGTAATAGTCATTTCAAAAGCACATGAAACATTTATTAAAAAATTGATGTTAGGTTATATAAGTCATTTCAATTTTTAAAACTCAATTTAACAGGAGTGCCTGGCTAGCTCAGTTGACAGAGCATGCAACTGGATCTCAGGATTGGGAGTTCAAGACCCACACTGGGTGTAGAGACTACTTAAAGAAAAAAAACAAAAACAAACCTCAATTTAACAGAGGCCAAATTATTTGACCACAATATAATTATAACAAAAACATAACTTGAAAAACACATAAAAAAAACTTGTTTGGAAACTGAACATCCTTACACACACAATTTCTGTTTAATCCATAAATTTAAAGAGAACACCATACTGGAAAGTGTACAATATGTGCAACTGAATAAGATCAATTTGCTACATTTCAGTGAGGTACTATTACATCAAGCCCTTAATTGAAAACCGTTGGTTTGGGGCAGGGAAGACAAGCTTTTATTTTTTTCTGCTTTAAAGAATGATCTATAGTTCAGGGGAGACAAACAGCTCTAATTGAAGAGGGAAAACTCCTCTTTATAGAAAAATGCCAATTTTAAATGTAGGTAGAATGACAGAATAAGAAAACTGTAATTTTGCAACTTCTCATGAAATTATGGATTCACGCAATGATTATTAATCAGTGTTTTAATCATCAAGGGGAAGATTAATAAGGAGTTGGACATCTGTGTGGTATCAAAGTAACACCATCTGACTCTGGATTTTGGCTCAGGTCATGATTTCAGGTCCTACTCACAAGGAACTGAAGCAATATAAACTTTACATTGGAGGAATCAGAGTGCTAATTATCAATGTGAGCATTATAAATGGGAGAACAAACACATACTGTTTCCCTCCTAAGGAAATGATACAGTGTGAAATGACAATATTATCTCTGATGAATCCTAGCCAAAAATGTTAACTGGAATTTAATCAAAATTTACACAAAATACAGAGAATAGAAGAACAAGCTAAGGAACACCACAAGCAACATTCAAAGAAAGCCAAGAGCTAGGACTGTCAGCTAGCATGGTGTCTTTAATGAGAAAAGGGAGAGCTGTAGATTAAAAAAGATTTAAGGACACACAAATTGCAATGGATGGTCCTGGACTGGATCCTGGAGAGATCTGAATACAGCCTAAGTATTAGGTGATGCCAGGACGATTATTAATCTGTTTAGGTGTGATAATGTTAACAGGCTACAACAGGCTATTAACTGGGTAAATAAATGTGGTATAGCTACACAACAGAATACTATTCAGCTACAAAAAGAAACAAAGTACTGATACAGGCTGTAACATACCAGTTTTCAAGAATTCAGAACATGGGGGCGCCCAGGTGGCTCAGTCAGTTGAGTGTCTGACTCTTGATTTCGGCTCGGGTCACGATCTCGGGATTGTGGGATTAAGCCCTGTGTTGGGCTCCATGCTCAGCATGGGGTCTGATTGGGATTCTCTCTCCCTCTGCCTCTGCCCCTCCCCCTGCTTATGTTCTCTCTCTCTTTCAAAATAAATAAATAGAATCTTAAAAAAAAAAAGAACTCAGAACATGGATGAACCTAAAAAAACATTAAGCTAAGTAAAAGAAGCATGAAACAAAAAACCATATATATGCGACTCTATTAATGGGAAATATCCAGAAAAGGCAAATCTATAGACAGTAGGTTAGTGGTTCCCTGGGGGTAGAATAAGCAACTGGCCGCAAATGGAGATAAAGAATCATTTTGGGGTAATGGAACTATTTTAAAATTTGACTGGGTGATGGTTGCAGATCTCTGTAAATTTAGTAAAAATCACTGAATTACAATTAAAATGAAATAATTTTATGGTAAGTCATACCTTAATAAGGCTCTTAAAAATAAAATTTAAAAAATTTTCCTATTTCTAGGAGTATGTATTTAGGAGTAGAAAGTCAAGATACCTGTATTTACTTTTAAAATATTCCAGTAATAAAAACTAAAAAGAGTTAAGAAAACAAATTCCCTCTCTCATTCATTTATGGTGGAACAGGAAATGGTAACAGCTCTCTGGAGGGCAATTTGGACATACTTATACAAATTACAAATACTTTACTCTTTTCTCAGTAATTTTGATCCTGGAAATTATTTTAGGCACAGCCGTATATGTCTAAAATGATAAGACATCTTATTGTTATTAGCTACAACATTATAATAGCAAATGATTAGAAATAACCCAAGGGATCAATAAGGGATTACTTACATAAATAATGATACATCCACACAATGAAATACTATACAGATGTTTAAAAAAAGAACAAAGATGTTTTCTACGTACTGATCATGAAAGATTTTTAGAATACATCAAATGGAGAAGGAAGATCTAGAACAATGTTTATAATGTGCTAACTTTTGTGTTAAAAGGAAGAGAAAAGGGGCACCTGGGTGGCTCAGTCTGTTAAGCATCTGACTCTGGATTTTGGCTCAGGTCATGATTTCAGGGTCGTGAGATCAAGCCCCACATCGGGATTCTTGCTCCGTGGGGAGTCTGCCTGAGATTCTCTCCCCCTCCCTCTCCCTCTGGGGCCCCTGCTCTCTCTCTCTCAAATAAATAAATAAATGTTAAAAAAAAAGGAAGAGAAAAAATATGTGTATTTGTGTGTGTATGAGAAAAACAATGGAAAGACACATACAATGGGTAGGGAGGAATGGGGCAGATCAGAAAAGGGGTGAGAGCATCCCTTTTTTTTTAAAGATTTTATTTATTTATTTGACAGAGAGAGAGACAGCGAGAGAGGGAACACAAGCAGGGGGAGTGGGAGGAGAAGCAGACTCCCCAGTGAGCAAGGAGGCCAATGCAGGGCTTCATCACAGGACCCTGGGATCATGACCTGAGCCAAAAACAGACACTTAACTGACCAAGCCACCCAGGCTCCCCGAGAGCATCCCTTTCTTATATTACTTGATATTTCTTTGTTATATTACTTAAATAACATTACTTGGTTATATTACTTTGTAAGTTATATAGTTCTTACATTGATTCTCAAATCACTTGAATACATTAAAATTCAAAACAATGAAAATAAAAATTTTTCCCTCCCCATTTTAAAGTGGTACATATAAAAACACACTGGATGTAACTAATGCAGTCCTTACAGAAAACTCATAACCTTTTAAAACAATACACATTTTTAAAAGTAGAATTATCTTATATACATTTTTTGTATCCACTTGATTTTTTTTAAACGGGTATATAATTTACATACAATAAAATTCACCCTTTTTATTTTACTGTTCTGAACATGTAACCACTAGCACAATCAAGATATGAATCAATTCCATCACAACAAAAATTCTACTGTCCCTTAATCAATCCTTCCCTGAACCTCCAGGCAACCACTGATCTGTTTTTCACCCCTATAGCTTTGCCAAACCAGAATATGTCACATAAATAGAATGATACAGTATGCAGACTTTCAAGTATAATGAATATTTTTTTTAAAAAAAGATTGAAAATAAATGAGCTGACTACTTAGCTCAAGAAGTTAAAAGAATAATTCCAATGTTATTACAGAAACAAGAAAACAGAAGGCATAACAAAGATAACGCGGAAAACAATGAAAAACAAAACAAAAGAAAAAAAGGAAGATTATTTAAAAAACACACATTAGGAATAGAAGGGAAGTATCTAACCTGTTAGAGAAACCATAGCAAACTTACGATGAAACTTTAGAAATATTTCTATTAAAGTCAGTAAAAAGACAAGGATGCCCATTATTGCCTCTACCATCCAGTGTTGCTTTAGAGAGTGTTACTGCCACTAAAACAAGAAGAGGAAATAAGATGTAAAAACTGTTAAGGAAGAGAAGAAAACCTGCCATGATTTTCTACAGAGAAAACTCAAAGGGAAAAAGACAACAGGTAAGAACAGGTTTACCAAGATGTTGGATATGAGCTCACATATATATCCAAAACATTAAAAAAAACCAAAAATCTAAGGAAAAACACAGCACCAACAAAAACTACAGTGTCAAATGAAGCTAACAAAAAATGTGCAGGACCCTGATGTGGAAAGGTAAAAATCTTTTCTGAAGAATTAAAAAAAAAAAAGTGAATAAACAAGAGACAACATATTCAGGGATAAGAAAACTCAAAAGTAAAGATTCCACTTTCCCAAATTAATCAATAAATCCATAGGATTATGAAAGGAATTTAATGATCTAGGAATAACCAACACAATTTTGAACACAAAGAATGAAGCTGGGGTGGGTTGGGTGCTATCAAATCGTACTGAAGAGCTACTGTGATTAAAACAGAGTAGCAGAAAGATTAAACAGCTGAATAGTGCCAAGACTGGAAGCAGATCCAAGTAAACACTGGGACCTGAAAAATGGCAGAAGCTGCATCACAAACCAATGGCGAAAAGATCCAATAAATGGTTTCGGAATAAATGTGGCAAAAGTAAAACCATGTTCATATTTATTTTCAAAATAAAATTCAGGTGGATATGAGAATTTTAAAAAGCAAAAACTAAAACTATTATAGAAAAACAGAGCAGAATATATCTGAACCTATGTGTCAGCAAAGCCTTTGTAAACAAGTTACAAAAAGCATATCCCATAAAAAAGAGGAGAAATACATTGGGTAACATTAAAATAATAAAGCTTACAGGACAAGGCAAGTTAAAAGGTGAGCCACAGACTCAGAGAAGATATTTACAACAAGTGAAACAAAGGACTGGTATCCAGAATCTTCACTATATTTGTTATATAGTATATATTTGTAATAATCTGTTATTCTTTGTTTATATAAAGTTTATATAAAGCTTACAAATCAAAAAGAAAATGGGTGACATGTGAACAAAAAATTCACAGAAGAGGAAATCAGAAAGGCCAATAAATATGAAAAGAGGGTCAAACTCACTAGTGATCAGGGAAATGCAAATTAAAGTCAGATACCAAATTTTTAACCCATCAGGAAATATCAAAAAGTTTATTATTAATCAGGTATTGGAGTAAATGCTATTTATCACACCCTGTGGGTTGAAGTACACCATTACCACCCCTTTGGTAGGTAAGCAATATGGCTACATCTAGTAAACTGAAAACTGGACTTTCGTTTCCCGGGACTACATCCTAGAAAAACTCTCATATATGTACACACATGGAGATATGTGCAAGCATGCTCACTATGGGGCTATGAAAACGGATAATCTGAGGCAACTTAAATGTCTATCCAAAATGTCTATCCATAAGATAATAAATCAATAAAACCTGGTACTTTCTTCCAAAGGAATCCTACAAGACAGTTAAAAGAAATGAACTAGATTTATACCCAGAGCATCAATTTGGATAGTATTAAAAAATAAAATGTTGAGTAAAATATACAAGTTGAAAAATTAAATACATATGTAATACCATTTATATAAGTAGTTTTAAACAGCACCCAAGAAACAGTGAGCTTTCAGAAGCAGCTATGCAAACAAAACTTCTTTTTCTCTCCAAAGATTTTATTTATTTATTTGAGAGAGACAGAGAGAGAGAGCATGCACGGGCGCTCGAGCGAGCAGAGGGAAGGGGAGGCAAAGGGGGAGGGAGAAGCAGACTGCCTGCTGAGCGGGGAGCCTGATGCAGGTCTCCCAAGATCATGACCTGAATCAGTCAGCCGCTCAACCAACTGAGCCCCCCAGGAGCCCCCCCACAAAATTATCTTTTAAAGAAACTGCAGGAATTCCTCCCACACTCAGCAGTGTGGGTGTCACTGTGGAAGAATGAAAGGGGCATGCGGTGAAAAGGGGAAAGAGAAGACTAGCTACAAATACTATAAAGTATTAGCATCTGTTAATTCAGGGTGATGGAAATATAGGCATTCTCTTCTATTTTTAGTTTTCTTTGTATTTAAAATTTATCAAAACAGGAAAAAAAGCGTGATAACAACGCTTGGATATCAGAGTTAAATGGCTCACCTAAATCTTGGCTGTAATATTTAATGGTTGTGTGACTTTGGGGAAGTGACTTAATTTCTCAAAAGCGTCTTTTTTCAGCTATAAACCAAGTACCACAATACCAATTCAGTTACCATGGGGTTTCTGTGGGAACATGGACTATTCAGTCAGTACACTCGGTAGTTTCTGAAGTTAAAGTGACACTCAGGTGTGTGGATAAATGTGGACCCACTATGATGTCACAGGAATCAAACTGGCCTGGCCTGAGACTTGGGATTGGCTCATACCCTGGCAGTGGGGGCACAGGGCAGCAGTTCTCCTAGCACAAGCCTCCTCAGGAAGGCCATGAACCCTGACACTTCTAAATCACATGTCCCAGGAAAGGGGCAGATAGAATCTAAAGCGTCGATGAATAGAAAAATATAAAAAGGCCCAACGGGAAAATACACCACTATTTTATTACTGACTTCTTAAATAATAATGTCATTTATCACTGTGAAGAAGTTATATTTATAATTTTAAAATGATTTCTATTTTATAAAAGATGAACTTGTGATTATATTAACTAAATGTACAGGCACCGACTAGATTCTAAAAAATTAATTTACTTTAAACAGATAATCTCTATCCCACAAGTCTAGCATGCTAGATGCTGGTGCACAGCAGGCCACCAGTAATTACTGGTCGATTTGGTGGTTGATCCACAACAGCTGAAGAAAACATCTCAGGGGTGCCTGGGTGGCTCAGTTGGTTGAGTGACTGCCTTTGGCTCGGGTCATGGTCCTGGAGTCCCGGGATCGAGTCCCACATCGGGTTCCCTGCTCAACGGGGAGTCTGCTTCTCCCTCTGAACCTCTCCCCTCTCATGTGCTCTCTCTCATTCTCTCTCAAATAAATAAATAAATAAAATCTTAAAAAAAAAAAAAGAAACATCTCAAATAATAGAAAAGCCCAGAAAACCTCCAGAGACAAAACAGGTTGGCTGCTTCCAAAGCTTTAACTATCAAACGAAACCTCCATCCTCAGAGAAGAAATCTGCATTTCAGTTATTAACACCAGAACTTTCTGGGAGCCAAAGAGGGCTGCATCTGTCTTATCCACAAGTGTTACAGAGCCCTCAAAAGGGCTCCAGGGACCAAAAAAAAAGGAAATCATTCAAATAAACTTACATTAGTATTTCTTAATGGAGGGCTCCTCAGTTTTAATATGCTAATGTACATTCTCTGAGAAGGGGATATATTCTGCAATGTTTCTCAAATCTGAAGAAACTTTTTTAATTTTCAGTGCCTCTGGCAAGGACTGAAATGGAAAATCCTGTCCTCGATCATCTTTGTAGTCACTGAATTAATAAACTAATTTTGGTGAATTAATAAGTAAAAATTTAAGCAGTAGTTTTAGAATTAAAAAAAATTGTACAAACTGGTTCAATTTTTTTTGGCAAAGTTTTTAGTGTTATTCCACTAAAGCTGAAGAAACATGTACCCTGCGATGTAGCAGCTCCTCGTCCTAGGTAGAATACTCAACAATATGTAAATAGGAACACCAAAAATGTTCAAGAAAGTTCATAACAGCACACTATCCACGATAACCCCAACCTGGAAACAACCATGGTACAAGGGAGAAACAAATTTATATAACAGCGCCTTATACAAAATGGAAATGAACAAACTACAACCTCATGTGAATTCTAGAGAGTCTCTCAAACACAATGTGGAGCTAAAGAAGCCAGACACATAAAGACTAGACACTATGATTCCATTTACACAAAGCTGAAAAGCAGGAAAAAGTAATCTATGGTGTCAAAGATGACCAAGGACACCGGTAACCCCTGGAGACAATTAGGGAATATAATAGGTAGGGGCCTGAGGGGACTCTCCCGGGTGCTGGCCATGTTCTATTTCTTGACCTGGATGGTGCCTACGGGTGTGTTCACTGTGATAATTCATTTCCTAATCTGCACATTTTTTTTTTTTTTGGCAAGTTATGCTTTAAAAAAGAAAGCTAAAACAGCTTGGCAATCCAATCAGTCACTCTGTTTATTTGGTTACTGTGCACAATCAATGTTGGCAGGTGCATACATGACATGCTGGCCCTAGGTGCCCAGTGCTCTCTGTGGTGAGAGCACTGGGAACGGCTACCAGGCACTAACTCTTGTAATCTTCCAGACACCCCACAAATAAAGGCACTTCTGAAATCTTTATTGTTTGCATTGAATAGGTGAGGAAACTAAGGCTCAGGGAGAGTCAATAACTTGCCCAAAGTCACAGGCCTGTAAGTGGCAGAGATAGAGACAAAATCAAACAGGACTCCAAATCTCATGTTCTTGGCACCATCCTCCCCATCCCAGGGAATCTGCTACCTGCCTACTGACCAGAGTTGCTCGAGTGCTTTTAATTTCTCATGACCATCGAACCTTGAAACAGTAAAGCAGCATCACAGCCTTACCATCTTTGCACAGAAAGACTCAAAATTCTCCCTCTCAAAACCTGAAATATGGATTATTAACATCAGGAAAAAACAATAATAATGGGGTGCCTCGGTGGCTTCAGCTCAGGTAGTGATCCCAAGATCCTGGGATCAAGCCCTGCGTTGGGATCCCTGCTCAGCAGGGAACCTGTTCTCCCTCTCCCTCTGCCCCTCCCCCCGCCCCGCTCATTGCTCTATCTCCAATAAATGAAATCTTTTTAAAAAATGGTAACTAATAATTTACGCAGATACAGACCTTCTTATTTTGCATCAAAAATATGCTGGGAACTAAGGGGCGCCTAGGTGGCTCAGTCAGTTAAGCATCTGACTTTTGATTTCAGCTCAGGTCATGATCTCAGGGTCCTGAGATGGAACCCAGAGTTGGAGTCTGTGCTCAGCAGAGAGTCTGCTTGAGAATCTCTCCCTCTACCTGTCCCCTCACTTGCGCACTGCCCCCATTTCTAAAATAAATAAATAAATCTTTAGAAACATATGCTGGACACTAGGAAATTGGGGGACTGGGAAGGTGGTTGGAGGGATCAGTCCAAATGCAAGGACTCCAGAGAAACAGAAGAATTATTACAATGGTACAATTATTTAAGCCAAAATAACCTGAAATTCTTTCCTGGGGTACAAAAATGTTGCTTATTTTCTGCGAGTGGAAAGAAAATTCAATTATTTAAAAAAATATATAAAACTCTTCTAAGTGCAAGTCTAATATATGTTCATTAGAGAATTGTGAATGCAAAAACAAAGCACAAAGACAATGAAAGCTTAAGGGTAACAATCTTAACATTTTTTGAAGAAAATCTATTTATCCCATCTGTCTCTCAGGAATATATAAGCCCCCCATCTCATAGCTGCCATGCCTCCTCCCATCCCTATTTCGGCCATAATGGCTTCGTTTTTGAGCCCTGACTGTGTCAAACTTTCCCTCCCTCGGGGAGTCTGCACTTGTTGTCCCTCTAACTCAAAAGCTGGTTCCTAAAAAGGCTGGCTCCTTCTCCTGCTTCAGATCCCAGCAAAATGTCACTTAGGCGAGTCCTTCCTTGACCTCTTATCCCAAGTTGTTCCCAGGCCCACACCTTCTATCACACCCCTCATTATTCTCCTCTCAGCAGTTAACCCACCTGGATTTTCTATTGTCTATTGTCTGTTCCCTTCCCAAGAATCTGAGGTTTGTGAGGGAAAAGGCCTTGCACACAGTAGGTGCTGGGTGGATATCTGAATGCTGCGCAAATGGTCTGGTAACGTGCTTTTACCCATTCGATATATTAAGAAAAGATCCCCAAGAGTAAATTGAATCCAAAAGCAAACTCCTGAATCTGTTCGTTTACGCTTACTTTTCCTCAGCTCTCTCGTGATACAAAGCCTTCTAATAGGCTATCCTAATTCTGATCCTGTTCATTTTAAAAGGTCCAGACGTGAAAAAGCAAAAAAAGACCCACCAAAAACCACATTTCAATAAAATTCTAAGCCCAAGCATACTAGATTTAGGATCGCCGAAGGAGAAAACGTGTGCTATCATTAAAGATAATTATAAAAGTACCACCAGTTGTGCAAATTATGACTCTTCTTCCACATAAAAAAACAGTAGGTGCAAAGGGTAGAAATCCTAATAGCCCCAACAAGCCCTGTGCACACTGAGTTTAGTACAAATCATAATTACACACATCAGTCATGTCCTATTTCTTATAGAGGGAGACATACACATATCAATACGCATCATGAAGAAAATTTCCCTACTAGCTCCCTCTGCAATTGAACATATTAATTCATAAACAAAGCAATATAAAACTCTACCATTCTGACCTCCTCTGTTTATGTTAGAAACAAACAAAACCAGTGATGCCTGGTCACTACCTCTCTCTTTCCTTTTCTTTCTGGACCCAGTGGTTCTTAAACTTGGCTGTCTATTATAAGCTCTTGGAGAACTTGAAAACCTCTGGAAGCCCGGCTGTACCCGGGACTAACTGAATGAGAGTTGCAGAGCGCAGTGAGGCCCCCATGGCAGTATCTTTAAAAGTTTTCTAGGTGATTCCAATGTGCTGCTTTAGACCTCACTATTCCAAGTGCAGTGCCTGGGCACCACCTGGGAGCTTGCTAGAAATGCAGAGCCTCAGGCCCAACCCCATTTGATCGCAGTGAATCAGAAACTCCGTTTCATGAAACAACACATGTTGAACATTTAGGATGGGGCTGGCATGCAGTAAGAACTAAGTAGATGGCACTGCTATTATTATTTATTAAAGTCCACTACACGGTCCTCTAACGTATTCTTATTTGCTTACATTTGTCCCATTTACAGACCCTGCAGCAGCTCCCAATGTCTCTTATAGGACACCATATGGTCTACAGCACATGTAGACATGCAAATAAATCCTAGTTTATCCACATTCTCCCTCCAAATCAGTAAGTTTTCTTTTTTTCTTTTAGTGGGCTCCCTACCCAACATAGGGCTTGAACTCACGACCCTGAGATCAAGAGTCACATGCTCTACTGACTGAGCCAGCCAGGCACCCCGATAAGCTTCCTTTTAGAATCCAAAGATGATGTTTCCTCTAGCATCTTAAAGTTGCTAACGTTTTGCCACCCTGAACATATAAGCCCACAGGAACTACTAGTAGAGGTTCACATGCCAAATGCGACATTTCTCAGTTCCTCTTCCACACAAGCTCCCCTCTCCTGTGATCTTCCTCCTGCCCCCTGATCTTCCCGTAACTGGGAATGATTGGAACTCTCAAAAGTCCTACAACAGGCATTTCTGGCATCTGGTGGAGAATTACAAAATACATTAACCTTTTCAAACTGAGGTGTGAAATATTCGAGTGGCATCAAATTATTTTAAGGATTGTGCCTATTTGATAAAGCTTACACTCTTCCCTCTTACTCTGAAGCACAGCTGGACATATAATAGAGAATCAAATTTTATTTACTGCATGGATGAACTGGAACCGCGATACTTGCCGAATTAATAACACTTAAGAATGAGATACACTTTACTCTGTTCGGGCAAACAAAGTTAATGTTAAAAAAAAAAACCTTGCTTTCTACTTAATCCAATTTCTTCATATTCCCCTCTCTGCATACTTTTAGCAAAAGCCCCTGCTTGGTCCTAGCACTGTAGGAAGTACTCTCCACATTCCACTATTTGTTGGTTAAAATAATCTATGAGGTATGCACTACTACCACAGCATTTATTTTCCAGTTGAGGAGACTGAGACGTGGAGACCTGATCATGAGTCAGGGTCTCACAGCCAGCAAGCAGGGCTGGGAATCCCGGACTCCTCATCCTGAGTGGGGTCCACAACCACCGCCTCACTAGGCGCCTTCCCTAATCTGTGTTAATCTCGTTGGCATCTTCATGCTTTCTTCCACATAGTGCAGCACCTCTGATCTTCCTCAGGGTAAAGAGCTGTCAAAGCTAACCCAGAAACTTAAAAAACAGAGGAATCTTATGTGCAAACACTGTTCAATTTCCAAGCAGATCATGGTCTTTCTAATTCTCATCCAGACAAGATCCAACTAGTGTTCCCTTCACATACACTTCTCAGAAAAAGAGGAACTGTTGATAAGAATAACATTAATGAGTTTATATTCCAAATAACCCTGAATAAATTACTGAGCTTCAGTAAAAATTAGCAAACACTCCGACACAAAGGCAATGACCATCAGGAGCCAGCAGAAATTCAGAGCACTTGTCTGACTAACTCATCTCCGTATTCAAAAGGTTCCTTCACCTGAAGATCAAATGAAGCCTTAGATAATTCACAAGAATTAAGTTTCTCTGAAGAGGGCAGGGCACTGAATGGTCTTTCTGAAAAAAGTAGACAAGTGAGCCCAGTGCTGGTGCCTCACTGGTTTCAAAACTGGCTGATCCCTCATGACCCATGTGTTTTCCATAGCTTTTGGGCTCGTGCTGGACTGTGAGAACACCATACTGACCAAAACACCCAAACAGAGCAAAAGTGGATGTACCTCTGCAGTCAGGGGTGAGCAGTCGGAAAGAGCCACATGACAGAACAGCCCGGGGGAAGAGGCAACAAGATGACTGGGTCTGGAGAGAAGCTAGGAAAACTGGAGCAGAGCAAAGATCACACAAGTCAGGCAGAACAGTAGGAAGGCTGGCTTGAAAGCTGGGCTTCCTGTCTCTGTTTTGTTATAAACAGTTTTACCTATTGGAGGAAAAGAACAGGGGAAGCCGCTCTAGTTAATATTTCTTCTCATTGTTGCCCTCAGTTAGGAATGTTACATATCTTTGTCATTCTTGTCTGTTAGGCTAAGTCACCAATTACCTTTTCCTTAGTTATCATTTCTTCATTCGACATGCCAGACCTGAGTTAGAGGCTGGGGCTGCCATGGGGAAAAAGAACCCTGCCTTGACCTCAAGTTGTTGACACCATGCAGAGCATGGAGGAAGGTTGAGGACTCCAAGGTTCAGACTGAACATTATGGGTAAAATCCACCTGGAGAAGATGGGAGGAAGACCTCCCAGCTCAAGTGTCTCTAAATGTGTGGTCAGGGTCCATGGCAGGGAACTGACTTTGCACTCTCAGAAAGTGCAGATGCTTGATAAAAATGCAAATTACAGAACCTGTTATCAGTTTAGAGAAAGGAACTATTTAACATTAAGACAGAAGAGCTGATAAGAGTTTTTTCTCTTAGAAAGGAGGTATCTCCATCCTTGAAAACAAAGTCTGTTACAAAATAGGAGCCAAATATAGTGCTTTATGCTAACTTAAAAATGCCTGTACAAAACGCACACCTTGGGAGTTTAGCAGAATTCTATGTTCTAGTCCAGGAGTGGCAAAAAAAATTTTTTTTTTTAAAGATTTTCTTTATTTATTCATGAGAGACAGAGGGAGAGAGAGAGAGAGAAGCAGGCTCCCAAGGAGCAGGAGGCCCGATGCGGGACTCGATCCCAGGACCCTGGGATCATGACCTGAGCCGAAGGCAGATGCTCAACCATCCGAGCCACCCAGGCGCCCGCAAAAAAAATTTTTTTAATAAAAGGGCAGATAGCAAACATTTTCTTTGTGGGCCATACAGTCTCTATCCCAGCCACTTGATTCTGTCTTTGCAGGAAAAATGGAGCTATAGATTATATTAAGCAAATAGATGTGGCTATGCTCCAAAAACCTTTATTTACCAAACAGGCTGCTGGTCTGGAGGTGTTCTAGCCCCATGAAATGGTGTACCTTAGAATATCAAGAAAATCTCAATTTCCTGGGGTGCCTGTCTGGCTCAGTCAGTAGAGCATGTGACTCTTGATCTCAGGGTCATGAGTTCAAGCCCTACACTGGGCATGGAGCCTACTAAAAAAAAAAGAAAATCTCCATCTCCTAAAATCTTTCTTCTCTGTGTTTCCTTATTACTGAAGAGGGGATCCTAGTGGTGGTAACATGTTCCCATATAACATGGTTCCCGGAGGGTAGACAGGGCTGAATAATATTAAGCTAGGCTATGGATGCTCTATGGGGACAACAAAAGGCCTGGCATCCTCACTAATTCACGGTCAGAAACACATAAAATGAAAAATTAATAATCTACTCTAGCTTTCCGGCTTTACTCCCTCACTTCTCAGAGCTTCAAGGGTTACAAGTTATCTCCCTAGCCAAATCTTCCATCGGGCAGCGTCTCAGGGCCTCACCATTGGGATGTTCTGTGGCTTCATCTTCCCCTCATTTAGACAAACCACCTACAAATCACTATGCTTCCTGCACATACCCTCACCATCCCCTCTCATCTAATTCACAACATACCCAAAACTCTGGTGCCAAAAGCAAATCAATATTCATAATAGGCAACTTTTTACTGAAATAAAACCATTGTTCACAGTCCCAAAAGAGATACTTACAAAAGAAATGCTATCAAATGAACTGCAACTTTTGAATGTAACTGCTGTACAAGGCCATTTAAGAGCATCCTATTTGACTCCCCACATTTGACCTCATTCATGCAGTTGTACAGTGTGGTTACCACACAGTGAGCAAGGATGAGCAATGACAACTGTTAGAACTGCAAAAGAAAAGTGTATTTGGCCTCAACATTATATGGTTGTGAATGGGATAAAGGCACTTTTTCAAATGGGATTCTACCTGTATCACCCAATGAAGGAAAGAATAGAGCTGCAGACTGGGCACAGAAATCATTTCAAGGGATATGAACAGAGGAAAAAGTATCCACTGGAGTATTTTCTTAGGAACAAAGAGAGTGAGGGGCGCCTGGGTGGCTAAGTCGTTAAAACGTCTGCCTTCGGCTCAGGTCATGATCCCAGGGTCCTAGGATCGAGCCCCACATCGGGCTCCCTGCTCACCTGGAAGCCTGCTTCTTCCTCTCCCACTCCCCCTGCTTGTGTTCCCTCTCTCGCTGTGTCTGTCTCTATCAAATAAATAAATAAAGGAATAAAGGAATAAAGAGAGTGGAGTCTGAGGTTGAATATGGCCACCAAATTAAGTTTACATAGTTAACTTTTCCTGAGTTATCACGGTATTTTAATAATAATCCAATTTTTAGAAATACATGTATCATCCAAAATGGTTTAGTAAAGCTTAACTCTTACAACCCTCAAATCCTTCAGGGAAAAAAGATATACCAGAATATACAACAGAATTTGTAGCTGTGTAAATGATCCTTAAAATCTTATAAAGGAGACTATTACAGTCAATTTTAACCAGTCAGGATAATTTCTAAATTAAAATAAGATGAACTTACCCATAGAATTTCAGATGAGATTAAAGCACTAGCAGAAGTTTTTCTGCTGTTTTCCATACTCCATGCTTAATTAAAAGATTTGCTGTGAACTACTGAGCAAAAGAACAGAAAAAGAATATATCTAAGTCATAACTCAACACCATCGAGCAATATGACATCTAAAATCAATGCTCTATACCGAGCAAATTATTATACATCAACATTCTCTTCATTTTTGGAAAAGCTTTGGTCCTCTCTTCTTCCTCCTTGCTTTTAAATCACCTCATGCATCCGATCTGGAATTATAATTTGGCCACTGTTTTGATAACAGGCTTTATTTTTCATGGCTGGAATTACCCAATGACCATTCATTTGAATGAACCTTCTAGTCTAGAAGAAAAAAATGTTTTAGACTCTTATCTCTTAATAAATAGCTCCCTTCTTTAGACTGATAAAAGTTCAGATGCGCTTTTATCAGGCATCAACACATTCTGAGAGCACAAACTCAGCTCTCTACATCCCTCTAAGACACCTGGGAAAAGCTAAAACACAAACTTATTCTCAGTTGAAGACTGCAAACTCAAATCTTCCTTACGTCTGAAAACAGAAAAAAAGATATGGTTTGGTAACCTGTTCCTTGGTACTAGCTTTTCCTGACAAAGCAGCACGTCCTAAAACATTGGTACTATGTGCAAAATACAGAGAGGGAAAAAAAACAACCCATCTCTGCCTTGCAAATCTCCCTCCTAGTCCAACAGTGAGAGGAGTGGAAGAGAAGGAAGGAAATACGGAATGCAACGCATCATTCCTTACTGCTTGGAAAAGTGAGGCTCCATTGCACGTTTCAGATTTCTTTTAAAATGCCTGTATGCTGGGCGCCTGGGTGGCTCAGATGGTTAAGCGTCCGCCTTCGGCTCAGGTCATGATCCCAGGGTCCTGGGATCGAGTCCCGCATCGGGCTCCCTGCTCCTTGGGAGCCTGCTTCTCCCTCTGCCTCTCTCTCTCTCTCTGTCTCTCATGAATAAATAAATAAAATCTTTAAAAAAAAAATAAAAAAAAATAAAATGCCTGTATGCCGTTAAGATCGCCTCTTACAGCCCTAGCTCCTTGGGGTTTCCTTTTCTCTCTGCCCAATTCGCCCCTTCTCCTCCTTGGGTCCATATTCATTACAATCCCTCCCGATGAAGAACAACCCTCCCACAAGCCGACTCCCAGGCCCTTCCCCAACGCCTTGGGTGTGCGTTCGCCCCGGGCCTGCTGGGAAATCCACCAAAACCGAGACACCATCCCCTCCTCTCCCCCCGCAGCCGCGGCCAACGCGCCCCGGGCTGCTCCCCGAGTTTGTCGCCGGAGCGGCCCAGGGCAACGGGGATTCCGGGGCTGCGCCCTAAGACAGAGCAGGCAGGACAGCGTGCTCCTTGCAGCCGCGGCCTGGGCCCTCCACGCGTCCCTGCGCCCCTCAACGTCGCCCAGGGCCCCACCGGGTCCCCTTTTTCCCCGCTCACCGGGATCCGGTAGCTAATCGTCACCGAGGCCGTAGTCCCTGGGCGCGGCTACTCCCGCGCCACCCCGGCGGCGCTCTGGGAGAGGGCCGGAGTGGGCGGCACCGCCCTGCCCGCCTCCCGGCCTCGCCGCCCCGGCAGTGCCGTCCAGGGAAAAGCTAGTCCCAAGGCCAAGCCCGCCACCCAGCCCTGGGTTCTCCAAGGCTTTCGGATCGCCCCCAGTGACCCCGCCTGGCACTCACCTCCCGCGCGCGGCACGAAGCCTGCTCCGACACCACCTGGCAGGTTGCCGACGCTGCCGCCCCGCGCGCACACGCAGCCTCCCGCAGCCTCACGCACGGCCGGGCGCGCGCAGACCACGCGCCGAGGCCCGGGAGCCCCCTTGCTCGCTCGCACGCACGCGCGGGCCCTGAGCCCCGGCATCGCGGCCCCACTCGGCCCGCAGTCGTACGCGCTCTCCTGGGCGCGCCCTGTCTATCCTCGCCATCACCTTGCGTTCCGAGTAGGGTATGTATTTTACATTTGGGGCTTGCAGAGGCTGGGGAACTTAGCGACCGACCTCCGGCCAGGATTTTGCTCTGTTTACTAGCGGCGTAAATTCACGGCCTCGAGGCAGTCCTGGAGGGATTTACTTGTTAGAGTCCGCAAAGAGCTGTTGAGGAGAGAAGAAACCTCGGGAAGTTCCTTATCTCAGAAGAAATGTGCGTTCTTCTAGAATCGATGGAGAATGAAGGGAGTTGGGGGTGGATACGTCAGGTTACAATGGTCTGGTGTATGAACAGGAGTCCCAGGAAGTCTCTTGCTTTCGGGGAATTCATCTCGAAACTCTTCTTTGGTCTGGAGAATTCAGTCTGTCCTACCCAGAGCTTTCACTAAGTGGAAGAAGTGGTGAGGCTTTTAGGCGTGGGAGCTGGGTGTTGCTGTATGGGTTCTTCTGGTCGTGCTGGTCTTTGGGTGGAGGTGGTTGAATTAATCCAGAAATAATGTTTCCTCTCTTCTCCTGACACCACTGGCATAGTGCCATCTGAAAAGAGTTCCCCATCCAGGCCGCTTGGCTGTGGGACTGTGAAGAGCTTGGCTCCAGCATCACCACGTGGAAAGTTGAAAGAATAGTTCAGGGAGCACCCAAGTACTTACTCCAAGGTTGAATAAGTGTTAATCTTTTGCCATAACTGCTTTTTCTCTCGCCTAAATATTTCAGCCTGCATTTCCTAAAAATAAAGACAGACATCCTTCTGTGCAACCGCATAAGAAACTTAATCACATCTAAGAAACTTAATAATGTGATAATATAACCTGATATCTAGCCCATATACAAATTTCTCCCGTTGCCAAAAGATGTCTCATACATTGGTTTTGTAGAAAGATAGTCCAATGAAGATTCATGCATTGCACTTGTTATGTTCCTCTCTTTTAATGCAGAACAACCCCCCCCCACACACACAAACACATTTTTTTTGTTGTTGTTTTCATGGCATTAACTTTTTGGAGAGTCTAGGACAGTTACCTGACAGAGGATTCTGCTCTCTCCATTTGTTTGACTTTTTTTTCCTCCTGATATCATTTAACCTTTTCTCTAGCTCCCACATTTACTGTAAATTAGAAGGAAGAGAAGGACGTTTGATTAGATGTCAAGAATCCTTCAGACTTTAGGAGGTGCTCTTCATATTGTTTCCCATCTGGAAGAACATAGTAGTAAATATTAAACACATAATATTAATTTCTAAATATATAATATTAGGTTGCCCCAGTATCAACTGAAATCTGAATTGTCCTACAGATTTCTCTATATAGTCCATTATAAAGTCTACTTTCCCTTTTGCAGTTAATAGGTAATCCAGGGAGTGGAGGCTTTGGAACTCTTTGTAGGAGAAAATCTTAGATTCCTGCAAGGAGAACACAGGTTAAAAATCCATTCACCTGGGTGGGTAGAGTAATCATCTGGTTCATTCTGGTACCTACTACCTCAGATCACCTTGTGATAGATGCTTCATTGAATTAAATTCTAGCTTTATTCAAAGAACAGTAAAACTCTGGTCTCTTTAGAGTTTGGGCCACTGTAGAGTTCCTGTGGTTAATTCTGTAAAAGCAATGGTGCTTCCTATAGGTCTTGTGATGTATGTGTTAAGAAGATTTTATAGAGGCACCTGGGTGGCTCAGTCAGTTAAGCGTCTGCCTTTGGCTCAGATCGTGATCTCAGGGTCCTGGGATTGAGCCCTTCATCCGGCTCCTTGCTTAGTGGGGAGCCTGCTTCTCCCCCTGCTTGTGCTCTCTCTCCGTCAAATAAATAAATAAAATCTTAAAAAGAAGATTTTATAAAATCCAGGAGTGTCCTATATGTACCTGGGCATACCTGATGTATACTACCCGCTCCGTTCTAATAACAGAAAAAAATCAAGAATATGTAATGCTGTGTGTTATCTCTGCCTGTGGTCCTCTGGTCTCTGACTCATATAAATATCTATGGATGTGAGCTCATCTGTTTTAAGCTCATAAGCTGTGCTGGGCAAGAGCTATGTCAAGTTTACTCTATATAACAATGACCACCTCAACTTCCCCAAGAGAACTCCCAAAGGGCATCATCTATTGCACAGACAAATGGAGAGTTACAAACAGACAGCCTATATCCCCACTTCTCAAAAAAGGACAATTTTAATAAGTTGGTCTAAGTCACTGGGTTGTATCAGTGATTTTCATTTAAATCAGCTAATTAGTGTCTGCTCTTGCCCCTAACTGTTGACCTGAATTTCATCAGAGTCAGCATACTAAAAGTCCCAAAGCCTGAAGCTGCAAGGCAGAAGCGAGCCTTGTAAGTGATATAGCCTCATTTTTGTCACATTCTATTGGTTAAAATCAAGTGAGGGACTATTCAAGGTTCAAGTGGAGGAGATCAGACAAGGGCATGATCACCAGGAGATGAGGCCCACTGTGGGAGAGGAGGGAAATATTTGGAAAGGAGCTACTGCACTGCTCTAGGCCAAATGCAAATCCAGATGTGTAGTATTGATCGTATTAGTCCTGTGCTCAAAATTTGGTGGGTCTGTGTCATCTATTGAACTTTGAGCCTAGCCATAACTGTCCATCCCCAGATGTAACCCACACATTTGCTTCAGCTGTAAATATGGCCTACTGTTTCTTCTGGCTTACGGATTCCTTGGTTCATCTGCTGCTGCTTCCTTGTCAGACTGCTGCTTTCCTTTGTCCGCAAAAGGGAAAGAATAGAGGAGTGAAATATGCATTTAAAAATCATTTGTGATAATTTGAAGGTTCTCTGAAAAATAATATAGGTGAATATAGGAGTTAAAATGGATATACAACAAAACTATATTTAGATAGTAGTAGTAGAAGTTCAGGCTAAATGAATATTCAGGTCTAAGTCACTGTTGTGATTCTTTTCCTGGTTCCAGCCCTGGCAGGTGGCTGTGCCCTTTGCAAAGGGTAAAGTGATTACTGCTAGCTAATGCCTTTATCACAGCCATTCTTCACCCCACCTTGGCTGACAGTTTACCTCACTAAGGAAAGGAAGTCCATTGGGATAACAAAACTAGGCAGGCTCCATTGCAAATAGGTTAATCTAGGGAGTGGAAAGACCTCTGTATTTGGAAGGATGCTTTAGGACATTGATACTATATCTTATAAATTCTGTATTTTTATTTTAGAAAAGTTATAGTTCAATACTTGTTTTTTTTTAAGGATTTTTTGTTTTTAAGTAATCTCTATACCCAATGTGGGGCTCGAACTCACAACCCTGAGATCAAGAGTCACATGCTGTGCTGACTGAGCCAGCCAGGTGTCCCCCAATACTTGCTCTAAAAATATTTTGAATGTACCATGAATAACTAGTATGTATGTGTGCTTATAGCTGCCAAAATCTCCCTAGAATGAAAAACAGAGCCATGGACAGCCAGATTGGGATAAGAAATCCACCTAAATTAAATGAGTGAGAAGAAAAGGTCCAAAACCTTTTAGAGATTATTTCCTTTGAGGCAGTCTCTTTGTTCATTGTGTAGCATTTAGCAGCTTATGATTCAGTTACCCATTGCGGTAGAACAAACTCTCCCATGTATTAAAAATATATGTTTGATATTTCTCACAATTCTGAGGGTTGGTTGGTTCCTTTGTGGTTTTGTTTTGGCTTACACAGTTATGTTCAGTTATGCTGTAGCAGGGATCAGCAACATTTTCTATAAAGGGCCTGATAATGTGTATTTTAGGCTTTGTCTCTGTTGCATATTATTCTTATTTATTTCATTTTTTTGCAAACCTCTGAAAAGCAAAAGCTATTCTTAGCTCAAGGGCCCAACATAAAAACAGTCTGAGGGCCAGATTTGGCCCTTAAGCTGTAGTTTTCCAAACCCTGAATTGAAGAGTCAGTTGAGCTGAAGGTCCAAGGTAGTCTTACATGTCTGGCAGTTGGTGACGCTATCCACTGAGGGCCACGATTCTTCTCCTGGAGAATCTTCTGGGAGGATTCTCTCATTGACAGGAGGATGTGGCCCCTCAACCTTCACAGGCTACATTGTCTGTGTGTGGGCAGCATCTATGCATGTGGAAGCTGTCAGACTTATTAAAGCATAACCTGGGGAGTCAACAAGGTCACATATGCCACATTCTGTGGATCAGAGGAAACCCAGAGGCCAATTTGAATTCAAGGGCTGGGCAAATAGTAATAGTTTCTCACTTTCTATGGGAGTTGCTGCAGATACTGTGGTCACAGCTAGCTGAACTAAATGGCAAATTTCTGCTGTGTGCCCCACCAAGGGAGATCAAGGGCTGATGATGACCTTGACATTAGACTGGCTCTCAGAGCCTTATTCAGATCATTTCAAATTGAGTCATAAAACTTCGAATTTATGGTCTCCGATGGCAGCTTATTGTCTTACTCTCTCCTTTATCCATACTGCATTTCTTTTTTTTTTTTAAGATTTTATTTATTTATTTGAGAGAGAGAGAATGAGAGAGAGAGAGAGCACGAGAGGGAAGAGGGTCAGAGGGAGAAGCAGACTCCCTGCTGAGCAGGGAGCCCGATGCGGGACTCGATCCCGGGACTCCAGGATCATGACCTGAGCCGAAGACAGTCGCCTAACCAACTGAGCCACCCAGGTGCCCCATACTGCATTTCTCTAGCTCCTGCATTTCCTGTAAGCTAGCAGGAAGGTTGAGAGGTTTTATTAGATGGAAAGAATCCCTTACACTTTATGATGCCTTTATACTTACCATCCTGTTCCTGATTCTGTGGGCACTGACTCACTTTCCTCAGTACTTGTTTAGAAGTGCCCCTGCCTTGAGATTATCTACTCCCTGAGAGAAGTGATCATGCCCTCCCACCCCACCTGGCTATGATATATCTTCATCAAATATGTATTGAATTTAACTGAATAGTTTTATGAAGTTTAAAGTCAGATCATTTGCTTACTTCACAAAAGCAGAACAAATTTAAGAATTCCAGCACTACCTATAAATTCTAGAAGAATGGCATGCATCAAAGAATTATATTTCATACCCCGATAGTGTCTAACCAATCAGATGGTTAAACTCCCTAGACGTTTTCCAAATATATAATCAAGAGTTAGGAAGCAGTCGGCTTAATGATAAGTTTGAACTAGCAATCACCTTTAAAGACTTACTACATTTTAACTTTAAATTTGTCTGCAGATGAAAATCGAAACATAACGAACAGTTTGTAATGTATGCTGAGTATCTTCCAAGGCAGAAGTGATTCTGAAGAGGATTTCTAATCTATAGTAAATGCTGCTACTAATTGCTCAGTTGAATTTTTTAATATGTGTTTTCTCCCAGATCTCATTGTAACTCTGTCTTCTTCTACTTGATGGAAACCTTTGACAATTTATTATGTTTAGAAGCAGCTAGGGTGTATTTCTAATTGATGATTTGTTATCTTATATTTCTTACTTGACTGTCCACATTTTTCATTCTCTTCAGCATTTTCCTCCAGCGTCTCCTGTCTTACTGAACTAGATGGATGGTGCTGCTTTGGTGCAAAGGCAGGCAGTATTTCAGTCTCTCCTCTGTGTCCTTCCATCACATTGTGGGTACGTGCAGGGCTGATGCTAGATGGCATGTCTATGGCTTGAACATTAACAAAGTGTATGTATTCACATACACTCTATCAGCTGATTGTTAATGCATCAGTCCTGGGGGATGGATGCTATCACTGTCTTCATTTGGCAGGTGAGGAAACCAGTGAACAGATGTCCCAGAATACCTCAGATTTAACATGTCCAAGTCAACCTCATAAAATCTTTTTATTCTCTGGATACCTGATTTGGCTAAAAGCAGCCCCATTTATCAGTCACCCAAGTTTGACCTTCAGTTCTTCCTTTTTCTCCCTTAACTTCACAGGTCCAGTCAGTCACCAAAATCCTGTGGCTTCTCTCTCTCTCTCTCTCTGTGAGACCCCTGCCCTTCTGATCCATCACATGCTCCCTAGAAAGCTTTATCTCACACCTGGGTTTATGTCCTAGCTTTCTGTCCACTCCCCTGACATCCAGGTTGCCTGTCTGGTCTTTCACATTGAGCAGTTTTCCTCAAACCCAAATCTTTTCATGCACTCTTGTTTTAAATTGGTCAGTAGTTCCCTGCAGGGCATAATCCAAAGGGCTATAAAGCCCTTCACAATCTGCCTCAGCCTATCAGTTCCTTTTGTTCTGGTTCCTACTGTGGGTACATTTTCATGTACTTGTCTTTGCACCCACTGTACCCTCAGAATGTAGTTTCACTCTCTGATTCCCTCCACCCTAGAAACTCACCTACCTAACTCACCCAAGGCCTATGTCTTCTGTAGTTGTGCTTCTCAAACTTGAATGTGCATGAGAATCACTGGGGCGGTAGGGGGTGTCTGGTTGAAGGCAGATTCTGATTTAATAGGTCCTTGGATGGAGTATGAGATTCTGCACTTTAACAGACTGATTGGTGATAGGATACTACTGGTCGGTGGGCCATACTTCAAGCAGAAGAGTCTAGAGCTGCAATGTCCAATAGAACTTTCTGTAAAGATAAACATGCTCTTTGCTTTCTAATACCGTAGCCACTAACCACTTGAACCTATTGAGCACATGAAATGTAGCTCATGAGACTGAAGAATTGAATTTTTAATTTTACTTAATTTTAAGTAGCCACATGTAGCTAAGTGGCCACCGTGTTGAACAGCAGATCTATATGAATCCCTTTTCATCTTTCAAAATTCATTTCAAACATGGCTCAAGCTCAGGACCAGGCACATAATTTGTGGAGGCCAGGGCAAAATGAAAATGCAGGGACCCTTGTTAAAAAATTATTAAGAATTTCAGGATAGCAACAGCAGAGCGTTAAATAAAGCACACTTCTAAGTGCATGAGTCCCATGCCCATGAAGACTGCCCTGCATAGACCAGGAGAAAAACTAACAAAAGATATGGACAGGTAATTCACTAAAGAGGAAATCTGCATGGTCAATAAATATTTGAAAAGACGCACATTTTCATAGGAATCAAGGAAATGCAAATTAAAGCCACATTGAGATATACTTCCATATCTGCCAGAAATTTTAAAGTCCAGTAATACCAGTTTGTCAGTATATAGTCACTGCTGGTGAAGGTATTGTGTATCACTTCTCTAGCAAGTTGTACCACCTCTCTAGCAAGATTGAAGATGTACATGTTCTATAAATCAGCAGCTCCACTCTTAAGTGTCTTCCCTGGAGAAACCCTTGCACATGCGTACAAGAGGATATCTGCAAGAATGTTTATGACAGCTGTCTTTTAATGAGGGGAATTTGAAACAAACTAAAAATACACACATGGGAGGCTGATAAAGCAGTATTTTCTTAGGAAGAATTTTATGTTAACATTTAAAATGAATGGATTAGAGCTATATTTCTTATCTTGGATAAATTTCAAAAATATGATATTGATCAAAGAAAACAAGTTCCAGAAGGGTGCTATTTGTGAGTATGTTTTACAGATGTGAAAGCCATAGCTATATATTGTTTGTAAATATACACATATGGTAAACATATATAACCAAAGCACAAAAGTGATAAATGCCAAAATCAGCTTTGTGATTACTTCTGGGGATGGGATAAAGGGACAGAGACTAGGGTGCCCAGGGCACTTCACTGGATCCACAATGATTTATTTCTTTAAAAATAATGTTTTGGCTGAGACAGACACACACACAGAGGAAATAATGCAAGTACTAGAAAAAAGTAATGGATGAATTGCTTTTTAAGAGAAGGAAAACTCTGCACAATGTGACTCAAAGTTAAGCAATAAAAGATTCACAAGGACATCTCTAAATAATTTTAAAAACATTTTTTCATGAGAAAAAAAAAACCTTAAGAAAAGTAAAAGAAAAAAATGACAACTTGGAGAAAATATTTGTATTGTGTATGATTAAAGGGCTACTATTTTTTCTCAGTATTTCATTATGAACATTGTCAAACATATAGCAAATTTGAAAAAAATTATGTAGGAAACACCCATATATCCACTTATATTATTTTTGATGGATTCAAAGTAAACCACAAACATCTGTAAACTGCTTTTTAAGTACTTCTGCATGTTTATCACTAATCAAAGTTCAATATTTGTTTATGTCTCCAGACATAAAATTTAAATGCAATAATGCACAAAACTTAAGTGTACATTCACTGATTTTTGACATGCATACACTTGTGTAACTCAAACCCCTATCCAGAGAGCTAATATTAGTAATATACCGAGCTTCTAAAAATTGAGAATCAAATACCAACAATACAATAAGAAAATGAGTAAAAGATATGAACAGACAGTTCCACCAAAAAATACAAATAGCCTATAAGTGTATGAAAAGATGCTCAACCTTTCTATAATAAGGGAAATATTTAACAATGAACAATCAGAAAAGGAAATTAAGAAAACAACTCCATTTACAACAGCATCAAAAATAATAAAATACTTAGGAATTAACCAAGGAAGTGAAAGACTCATACACTGGAAACTATAAAACATTGCTCAAAGAAATGAAAGAAGACATAAATGGAAAGATATTCTGGGGGTGCCTAGGTGGCTCAGTCAGTTAAGCGTCCCATCTTGGTTTTTGCTCATGTCATGATCTCCGGGTCCTGAGATCAAGCCCCACGTCGGGCTCCACACTCAGCACTGGGTCTGCTTGTCCCTCTCCCTCTGCTCTTCCACTCCCTCCCCCACTCCCCGACTCTCATAAAGAAATAAAATCTTTAAAAAAAAAAGAAAGGTATTCTGTATTCGTGGACTGAAAGACTTAATATTGGTAAGATATCAGTATTACCCGAAGTGATCTACAGATTCAATGCAATCCCTATGAGAATTCAAATAGCATTTTTTGCAGAAATAGAAAAATCCATTTTAAAATTCATCAGAATCTCAGGGGTCCCCAAATAACCAAAGTAATCTTGAAAAAGAAGAGAACAAAGTTGTAGGTCTCACATTTCCTGATTTAAAAATTTATTACAAAACTATAGTAATCAAAACAGTATGGTTTTGTGCTCGCTTCGGCAGCACATATACAAAACAGTATGGTTTTGGCAATGAGACCAAAGGAATAGAATAGAGAGCCCAGAAATAATCTGTCATCTGTATGTTCAAATGACTTCAGTAAGGGTGCCAATATCAATCATGGTGAAAATCCAGTCTTTTCAACTGGATATCATGTCCAAAAGAATGAAGTTGGACCCTGACCTAACATCATATATAAAAGTTAACTAAAAATGGATCAAATATTTACACATAGAAGCTAAAACCGTAAAACTCAGAAGAAAATGTAGAGGAAAACCACATTTGTTTGTGCAAAGGCAAAATGTATAACCACCATGGGGGTGATATTTGGCAATATTACCTTTGACCCAACAATCTCACTTCTAGGAATGTCTCCCAAAGATATACTTTCAAAAAATATGAAATTACAGGCACAAACCTGTAAAACTGTAAACCACTCAAATGTTCAGTGACAGGGAACTGGTTTAATAAACTACAGTGCATCTAAGCAGTGGAGAATTATGCAGCTGTAGAAAGGAATGAGAAATATCTTGATATATTGGTATGGGACAACTGCCAGGCTATATCGTTAAGTGAAATAAAGTAAAATGCAAGTTATGGTACACTACCTTTTGTATGAGAAATGGTGAGAAAATATTGGTATAGTGGGAAAACATTTCTTTATATTTTTCACAAAGTAACAATGAAACAATACATCAAAAACTAATGAAAATGGTTTCCTATGTTGGGAGAGAGAGTGCAGGATAAAAGGGCAAAGATAGAAGAAAAAGTTCTGTGGGTGCATCTTGTTATATAGTTTTGGCTTCTGAACCATATAAACGGTTTATATAATTAGAAAACAGGAAAAATAAATCCCTAAAATTGAAAACAAATGGAACCAAATGAACATAACCATGTATCAATTTGGTACCATAGCTATGTAGATAAAACAATTACTTCATTTTAAAATACAGTATACCCCTGGTAGGATGTATTCTAAAGAAAAAAGAACTGCGAAGAAATTTTATACTGCATTTGGTTGTCTTATTTGTAGTAAAAATAGTGATGACATAGGAAAAGACATATAATTGTGTTAATACCATTAGAATTTGAGAATTTCACTGTAAAGGAGATACAAGTATAAAATTTTAAAAGTTAAGTAAAAACAGTAATGACTGCAATGAATTGAAACATCAAATATGTATAAATCTGTTCATGATGATGCTTTAAAGAACACATTGGTTACCATTGGAGGTTGCCAGATTACTGAGTAATGTAATTTAAACATTGATGAATAGGGGGGGTTAATCAAGTATCCTGCCTTTCCTGTATAAATAAATAATTAGTGAGGAATAGTTCTTCATAGATGAGGAAGGCTTTTGTTTTTGTTTTTTAAGATTTTACTTTTAAGTAATCTCTACACCCAATGTGGGGCCCAAACTCACACCCCGAGGTCAAGAGTCACACATTGGTACTGACTGAACCTGCCAGGTGCCCTGAGGAAAAGTTTTTTGTAGATGAGTGCCAGCTAATGAATAAAGAAGCAATGATAGGATAGACCACCACCATTTTGCATCCTCTAATGATGTAAAGGCTATCTGGGAAACATCACCTAAGGTTACTAAAAATATTAGGTAAAATGTTGATAGGGAACCTTACAATAGAGAAAGCTGGCTACACCACCAGAGCCCAGTGATCAATTTTAGCAACAATATAGCTAGGACAATAATGTGTACTTTGTGGTGTGGTGTAATTGAAAGTACACAACCATCCGTTGAGTATTCTTGCATAAAAAAATCTAATTAGGCTTCTAACTTATTTTACAGGAAATATGGGAGATAGATAATTAGAGCAATGATAGGAGAAACAGCAATAGCTTAAAATAATTTTATCAGTGAAAGGAGAGGAAAATGAAACTAAATGAACTAAACTTTCAATTCCAAACCTTTAAGCAAACAGTAAAAGAAATCAAAGCAGGAAGAAGAAAATAATAAAGATTAAAAAGCAGAAATTAATTATTGGAAAAGAAAAAATAAAGAACTAATAAATAAATCTTCGGGAAAAGGAAATAAAATAGTTCTTAGGCAAAAAATAAATAGACACACTACCAGCTAACCTAATCAAGAGAGGAAACAAAGGGAGAGAATGCACAAAATGAGAAATGACAAGGAAGATCTAAACTTTGCAATGGTAGACATTTTTTAAAGTTTGCAACTACTTTGTACAATTTCGTGCAAATGCACTTGAAAATCTAGTTGAAATAAATAATTTCCTAGCAAACTTAAAATTTCTAAAATTGTCCCTAGTAGAGATAAAAATTTAAATAAATCAATATTCATGGCAGGAGTAGAGAACAGCCTATGCAGCAGAGATTTCTGTAAACAGACTTGGAGTGTTTTCAAGGAATATTGTTAAATGAAAAAAAAAAGTTGTGGAAGAGTATATATAATACAAATATTTTTATAGGAATGGGGGAATAAGACAACATATATATTTGCATATTATTATTATTTTTTTAAAGAAAGTGTACACCAGTGGTGGAAGAGGGAAAGGGAGAATCCCAAGCAGTGGAGCCCAGCACTGGGCTCAATCTCCTGACCCTGAGATCATGACTTGAGTGGAAATCAACATCAGACATTTAACCAGCTGAGCCACCCAGGTGCCCCTATATGTGCATATATATATATATGGATAAACCAGAAACTAATGAAAATGTTGAAATAGTATGACTGCTCTGAGCTCACTTCTTTATGTAGTTTTGACTTTTGAACCATGTAAATGTTTTGCATATTAAATCAATAAAAATTTAAAAAACAAACCTTAATATTGAACACAGATACAAATTAACCATACTGATGAAACTATCACATTGATCCTATAACCATTCAGAAAAAAGAATTCAGTTTACTTTTGAGCACAGTACTCCCTTAACAGAAGGTATTTTAAGTACAAAAAGAATTGTGAATAATGACATTTTCTTCATAGGTTTGTTTTTTATAATGCTATCAGTAAAGAGATTCTGAAGTTATTTTGTGTATGTTGAGAAAATTGTTGGAAACCAGGAGATCTTTCCTCACTATGGGAGAAGGGAGATTGTGATTGGAGTAAGAGGAGGATAGGAAGAATTATGTTCTTTTGAAATTAGATTTGATTTGAATTAAAAGTATCAGTATTAACTCATGCTTCTTTAAAAATGTTTATTTCCTAGCTCTGTCTCCTGAAGAAGCCTAGAAGCAATAACGTTCCAGTAACACTGGGCATACGTCGTACACAGATGCTGATTTCTAAATACTATTTATTCTCCACTGAAAGGAACCCAGTTTCTTTGGGGAAATGGCTGATTTTAAGTCTGGGATACAGGAAATACACAGTAAGTTGGAAACATCTTGTGCAAAAAACTGAGGAAGTACTCAAAATTAATGGGGACATGTCAAAAAGATACAGGAATTAGCTTAAAATTTTTCCTGCTGCCCAAATTTGTGATACATTGAACATCAAAAAGAACAATGATGATAATGGTTTATATCATCTTGACTCAGAAAAGAACCCATTAGTCCATAGTGACACTCAAACTAAAGGTGGTGGTGGAGGTAAGCTTTCTTCTTTCAAAGGCTGCCAGCTAAAAAATGGGGAAAAAATTATAGAATTAGAAAAATCACCATTTGCAGCCACCATTATAATCATCATCAGGATCATCAAAGGATGCTAAAATTATTGGGCAGAAGATTTTTGAGGATTATTGGGCAATGGGATATTCACACATTACCATGTATCACCCTGCAGATTGGAATATATAGTATACACACTCACACACCCACAATGTATTGAGATTGTACCCTAATCTTTATAAACTTTCAGTAGCCCAGAATTGGGGGAAGCTCTTTTATAAGATCTTCAACAGTAATCTTCACTGGAAAGGAGGAGACTTCCCTTTGCTTTGTGTGTGTTGTTTTGGAACATTCCTCACTTCTAGAGACATAAAAGTATTGTTCCTGAGGGAAACTGAGCCTACCAGAATGGAGATGTTTAGATTGAGAAGCTAAACCAAACATTTTATTTTGTAATGTGAAACTGGTGTGTCTTGCCAAAGAGTGGTATTTTAGCAAAGCCAAGACAATGCAGACTTGTGTCTTCCATAGGAGAAAGGATTATTTTCCATATTTGGATTTAGATTTTACTCTGTTTGGTTTTTTATTGCTGGAGATGTGTATATATGTGTTCTTTGTGGAGTCATGCACAGAGAATTAGGAGCAGAACCTCTAAAGCTGCAGGAGAGATAGGCATACCTGATCTACCTCTGGGACTTTGAAGAAGTGGTTTGGACTTAGTCCAGTTTAGCACAGAGTGGATTGTGGATGTGCCCACTAAGATTCTATAACCCAGAATGTCCTGATGTTGGCTGCCATATGTCATAATTATCTTGAGGGGTATGAGGGGGTGGAGCTTAGAATAACCATAGCCCTGTTTGGGTGGTGATTCTTTTGAAGGGAAATAATTCTACTGGTGATCATCCACTTGACTAGTAATTGTAAATTATTGTGGTACAAAATTTAAAGATGGAGGAGGTACAGGAACTAATAAAGAAGAACTTTTTTCTCTTTTGAGTCCTTGCTGGGAGTATGATATGGACCTTGAGACATCAAGATAGACAGGGGCCAAACAGGGAGGCAGTCAAGGCAGGGTCCCACTGGGGGTGGCATCTTTGACAGAAGCCATTTTTAATGACAGTAAGAGGGGACTGCCTGTGCTAAGCTTCCCTGCCAACATTTCTCAGCTCTGGTGGGGGGATGAGGGAAGGGCTTGTCCCAGCCAGGGCTCAGTGGTAAAGGGCAAAATGTTGCCTCTCCCCTGTAGGGCAAAGGGGTGATAATGAGGATGTCCCAAGTTAGCAAAAACACACAAATATTTTCCAAAGGGCGTAACTTCTGTATAAATCAATTAATTGATGGGAGTGTGTACCCATTATTCATTGGTTCTGTCTTTTCCTTATAATGAATTCACAATCTCCTATCATTAGGAGAAATCCCAATGGTTTTGAAAAATTAATATTTTTTCATAAGTTTGCCAACAGCAGATCTTGGACTTCTCAGCCTCCATAATTCATGAGCCAACTCCTTATGATAAATCTCTGTCTCTATCATTATGTGTATATAGATAGGTAGGTAGGTAGATTTAGAAGATATACATTTATTGGTTCTATTTCTCTGGACATCCCAGACTAATACACTAGATAACGAATATACTCCTTCTTTCATGAAATACTTGGTTAGAGAGAGTTTAACTGTCATATATTTATATCAGTCTCATTCTTTTAACTGCTGTATGATATCCCTTGTTCTATGGTATATTTAGCCATTTCCTTTTTGATAGGTACATAAGTTCTTTCGGGATTCTATTCTCAGAATAATTGCAAGCAATATTTTGGCAAAGTACGTTCCTTCCATTATGGATTGAGAATAGCTGAGCCAGTTCTGGCCATAGGGTAAAACACACATGAGAGGAAAATGGAAGTATCTTCCACAGTGAGGATTTGTTCATACTGTATCACAGACCTTAGGACAATAGCTCCCATTCTTAAGGCTTTGTGACCTTATTTTGCCAAGTCAGGACATTTTTTAAAAAGCAAAACAAAATAAAACAAAGAATTTTCTGTTGCCATCATCATTTTCAAAAGCAGGCTATTATAGGGGCACTTGGGTGGCTCAGCAGGTTGAGCATCTGGCTCTTGATTTTGGCTCAGGTCATGATCTGAGGGTCATGAGATTGAGCCCTGAGTCGGGTTCCATGCTCAAAGCACAGAGTCTGCTTGAGACTCTCTCTCCCTCTGCCCCTCCTTCCCCTTCTAAAATAAGTAAATAAATCTTAAAAAAATGAATAAACAAACAAATAAAAACCCTGGCTATTTTAACATAAAACCTCAGTTTAAAGGATGGTTGAATAAAATTCAATTTTATTCAGAATTCACTGCACTGTCTTTATTCTCTCTTTGTAGTCAGCAGGTGAATACATTCTCACTCACCTGTTTTGGTCTCCATATACATTAATACTATTCTGACTTTTAGATTAACAAAGAATTTGGAAGATAAGTAAAGTGAGAGAGTTCCTGCCTTCTGACAAAGGGAGAGATCACAACCTAAGAAAAGATAGTTAAGGATGTTTCCTCAGACTCTGACCTAGGAAGTGATTCTAGAATGAGTTGGAGAGAATTCAAACCTGGGTTCTTGAGGTCTCAACCAAAAGGAGGCCTGGCATGGAAGGATGAGTGTGAGGTTGCCTGAAGAGATTGAAACCCATTGGGAAAATGCTGTGACCCAGTATGCTCTGCAATGATACCACAATTATAGATACCAGAACAAGTTATTTAAAGAATAACATCTGAATCTATTATGTCATCTTTATGCTGCTTTCTTTAACACATTTCCCTTCTATAGCATGAAAAAATTGTGAGAATATAAAGTTCATGTGAAGTGAAAAAATTGGTGATTGTCTTTTGAAATAAAATAGCACTTTTAGTGGTCATAGCAGCTGTTCTATCTTCAAAGACAAGAAGAAGAGGGAGGATTGCTGGCCCAGCAAAAAAGTAAATGTGAAAAATAAGAGGATAGAAAAGCACTTTCTGTGGTTAGAAAGGCCCTGGAGATGGGATGCCTGGCTCAGTCAGTAGACCATGCAGTTCTTGATCTCAGGGTTGTGAGTTTGAACCCCACGTTGGGCATAGGGCTTACTTAAAAATAAAATCTTAAAAAACAAACAACAACAACAACAAAATGAAAGACAGGCCCTGGAGCATCAGTTCAGCCAGCACTGTGGTTCTCCCCCTATAATCGCACTGGAGGCAGCAAGGTATAGAGTGAGACCCCAGCTAAAGATCTGTGACTTAGGGTCAATTCTGCCACTCTCAGAGAAAAACTTTGGACCAACCAATGGTCTCATTGATTCTTTGTTTACTCTATAAAATTGGGGTAAGAAGATCGCCTTGTGTGACAAGAGGATAAATTTAAAGCCCTGTGAAAATTAGAAAGTGTTATACAAACCAATTATAATAGTTACAAAAACCAGAAAGGTGAGGGGGGAGTTGGGATGGGCCAAAGCTAGGTCATATGGGGACTTTGTGCAAATTAGAAAAAGATCCCCCTTTGTTGGACACAGCGTGGTGCCAGGCTCACAGCTGGGTTAGTGGAACTTGGGCTGAATTGTAGCCCTACCATGTTCCTTGAGTTGCATGTGAACTATCTGCAAAACTGCATGTGGTTGACCCAGTGGTCAGGGCCCTTTGTTCTGGGCCTCAATTTCAAGGGAGTCTCCAATTCTGACTTCCATTCAGTAGAAATACATGCAAGGGATCAGGATGAAGCTCTATCGCAATGATGATTCTAAATGGTATTCATCTAGCAAAATACAAAGAGTAAGCGGTCTCAGTCTCAAGCTGCTTGGGCCTTCCTGAGACTTTTGTAGAGCCTAGTTATTTAATAATCTTAAAAATATCCAGTGACATTCAGCTTTAGTTAAGGTCATTGGTTAAGTAGCTGTGTCAGCAATATTTAGATGTAGGACAAATAAAATAATAATTGCACATAGACACATAACCGGTATATGGTCTTCACCCTTGGACAGCTTTCATTTTGCCGTGTTTGAAACCAGCCTCGAAAGTGGACTCAGTACTTTGTTTCATCTGCCTTCTACCCTCCCCATTAATGGCTCATTTTATCTGTTATGCTGGCTTTCTTTTCTTCTGTTAAACACATCAAATTCCCCAAAGGAGGCAAAAATGATACATGCACCCCTATGTTTATAGGAGCATTATCAACAATAGCCAAATTATGGAAAGAGCCCAAATGTCCATCAACTGATGAATGGATAAAAAATATGTGTACACACACACACACACACACACACACACACACACACACACACACAGGAGTATTACTTAGCCATCAAAAAGAATGGAATCTTGCCATTTGCAACGATGTGGATGGAGCTAGAGTGTATTATGCCAAGCGAAGTAAGTCAGTCAGAGAAAGACAAATACCATATGATTTCGCTCATATGTGGAATTTAAGAAATAAAACAGATGAACCTAGGGAAAGGGGGAAAAAAGAGAGAGAGAGAGAGAAGCAAACCATAAAAGACTCTTAACTCTAGAGGACAAACTGAAGACTGATGGAGGAAGATGGGTGGGGGATGGGCTAAATGGGTGACGGGTATATCGGAGAGCACTTTTGATGAGCATTGGGTGTTTTATGTAAGTGACAAATCATTAAATTTTACACCTGAAACCAATTTTACCATATATGTTAACTAATTAGAATTTAAATATAAACTTGAAATAAACACACACACACACACACACACACACACACACACACACACACACCAAGTTCATCCTACCTCTGGACATTCGCACTTGCTGTTCCCTCTGCCTAGAATGTTTTTCTCCCAGATTTTTGCATGGCTCAGTTCTTTCAACTCAAATGACCTCTCTCATCAGAGAGGCATCTGAAATAATTATATTGCTTCTGAGCCGCACTTTTTTTAAATTTAACATTTTAACATCTCTGAACCTGAGATGCATTTAACAATTCCTAGTGTCTTATGGCTGTGATTAGCCAGGCAGCAGGCATGGCTTAATTGTCATTGCTCATGTGTACAGATGCAAATTGGGATGTTATTCTTGGTGGACCTACTGGACATTGGCCTCTTCTTCACAATTTAGTCAACCAGTCAGTTACACTAGATACTTACATATCTAAGAGAGAAACTCAAATGATATTCTAACGATCAGGAATATTTTTTTTCTAAAGATTTTCTAAAGATTCACAGCAAAATTGAAAGGAAAGTACAGAGACTTACCATAGACTCCCTCCCCTCACAGGTGCACAGACTTCCCCATTACCAATATCCCTTACCATCACAGTACATTTGCAGGAAGGTTCTTTGTGTTTGAAAAGGTTGAAGCAATGCTGACTTTCCTCACCAAAAATGAGAAAACACAATTCATTCTCTGGAGGGCTTCTCCTGTGACAGAAGCCCACCTCAGGTATAACTGTTCATGCATATATTCTAAACTTCAAATTTGTTTAAAAAATTATGTACCATAGATATTTATGAGTAATATGCATCTTTCCTAAGAAGATTTTATCAAGAGTATGATGGAAGAATTGAGTTATTTATCTTAAAAATATTTGCTCTCCAAAGGCTGAGAGGATTTATTGTTCTGTTCATCTTAAAAATGAAAAACTAGTAAAATAATAAATAAAAAAACTCAGTGACAGCTGACAGTAAATATTTTCTAGGATCTGCAACTTGTATTCTTCTGAAAATGAATCTTTTGGGGATTCAAACTTTCTCACTATTCACTAACCAAAGCTATTTCAAATAGCTGATCTTTCTCAAGTGGAGCTTGTAGCTTAGTTTGTAAAGTATTTGCTTCCAAAATATGTATTTTACTTGGTCTGTTTTGCTTATATTAAGTTCAGTAGCTAACCTCTCCATGTCCATTTAAACAAAATATTTCAGAAGCTCTATACTACTCACATTTTCAGTTTACTGGAGAATCTAAATTTGCTTCTGAAAAAAGTAACAGAACAGTGCTCAGCAAACATATCCTTTTTAAAACTCAGAATTCAGTTTGGGTTTTTGTTTTATGTTGTTTTTATTGCTTCTAATCTCCCAGGCAGCAATTGTATGTCTCACAATCTTGATTTTGTTTCAGAAAATAATGTTGAAGATGAGGTAGAAAAGATCTCCTAGTTCTTATTCATTCTTCTAGTTTTTGAACCAGTTTTTCTTACTCCTGATTCTTCATAAGTAGATGTCACGTGTAAAATACCCATGTCTAATGTTGATGAAAGTAAAAGTATGGATTTCATACCCGCTTTGTCTGTTTGGCTCCCTATTTTCCAAGACCTGACTCTTCTTTCCACTTGCACTGCCCCTCTTCTTTCTCATCCTCAGGCTCTATCCATGCCAGCATTCGATCACGGTGGGAACACCCCTGTTCTCACAACTTGCCTCCACTCTCTTGGCCCTCGTCATGCACTCAGAGCACCTGAATCAAAGCTGGGCCAATCACAGTCCCTCTGAGGGCATTTGGAATGTAGACTAGAAATTCTAGGCTTATTTTGCTTCATTTTCGGAACAGAGGAAATGGAAACTCAGATATCAATGGATACTTTCCACCTTATGAACCAGGAAGTAGGCCAAACCAGTGTGTAGTAAGAGAGGAGGAAAGAAGAAGATACAGAGATTGAAGCAGCTTTGAAGGGGGGGTGAGGGGGTAGCGCACCTTCCTGGCCTGGCTGCGTTCTACCCTTGAGCCATTTGAATAAGCTCTGCTTTTTATGATAAATTATCGTTTTAAAATTTCAGCTGGTTAGAAATGGTTCCTGTTACTTATAAGAGAAATGTTAACCAGTACGGTGCTTTCTACATGAAACTTTGGGGAATTTCTATTATTTTCTTAATTATTTTTATTAGACAGCTGTTGTAATAGCCACAAAAGGACTTTCCTCAGAAAATTTTTCTTCCTTTTTTTATATCTCAGATTTACATGTTTAATCTTTCTTCTTTCCTTGATAGAATCAATATTACATATCTCTCTGTGGGGGGAATGCAAAGGGTTGCAGGAAAATCTGAAAAGGCTGGAATGATATGGTCCATATATGTTCTCTAAGTAAAGCTCCCTTCAGGGACAAAACTCCTCAAAGAGGAGAAACATCTGGGGATAGAATCCAAATTTAGCAGGACACAGCAAAGGCCAAAGAAAAAGAACATCCAGCTTAATAGTGGGATGGGGGTAGGAAGGAACAAATTTCAAAATGTAGGCTTGCCATTTTCTTGCCAATTTTTCATTAGAAAAAACATTGAGGGGCACCTGGGTGGCTCAGTCAATAGGTGTCTGCTTTTGACTCAGGTCATGATCCCAGTCCTGGGATCGAGCCCCACATCGAGCTCCCTGCTCAGCCTGCTTTTCCCTCTCCCTCTACTCCTCCCCTCTGCTCACATGCTTGCTCTCTCTTTCTCATAAATAAATAAATAAAATTTCTTAAAAAAGAAAAACCTTGAAACAAGAGAACTCTAGAATTATGTTCTAATATAAACTTATTAAGGTTTCATCTATCTTATCAAAGTTTCACTCTAAAGAGTTATCCAAAACAACATCATTTTTTAAAGCTTAAGAAAACTAACATAAAAATTGAGAAACAGAAAAGATGGAGATTAAGTTCCATCAAAGTTCAGGAAAGAGGGCACCTGGGTGGCTCAGATGGTTAAGCGTCTGCCTTCGGCTCAGGTCATGATCCCGGGGTCCTGGGATCGAGTCCTGCATCGGGCTACTTGCTCAGTGCAGAGCCTGCTTCTCCCTCTCCCTCTGCCTTGTGCTCTTCTATCTCTCTGTCAAATAAATAAATAAAATCTTAAAAAAAAGTTCAGGAAACAGAGAATATACCTATAGATGATGAAAACTTGCCCAAAAGACATTCTCATAAAGCAGATTAAAAATGATAATCTAATATCTCAAATCAACACGAAGAAAATAATATAACAAATGAAAGAACAAATAAATTTTATTTGAGGTGATAGAACTCAGAAAAGAATTAAAATTATTCAGAAATAAACAAAATGAAAAGGCAACCTACTGAATGGGAGAGGATATTTGCAGATGACATATCCCATAAGGGGTTAATATCCAAACTATATAAAGAACTGATACAACATCATTAACATGAAAAATCTGGTTAAAAAAATGGGCAGAGGGCCTGAATAGTCATTTTTCCAAAGAAGACATACACAGGGTGAACAGACACATGAAAAATGCTGATCACTAATCATCAGGGAAATGCAATTCAAACCACAATGAGATATTACCTCACACCAGTCAGAATGGCTAATATAAAAAAGACAAGGACTAACAGTGTTGGCAAGGATGTGGAGAAAAAGGAACACTTGTGCACTGTTAGTGGGAATATAAATTGGTGCAGCCACTGTGGAAAACAGTGTGGAATTTCCTCAAAAAGTTAAAAAGAAATACCACATAGCCAAGTAATTTCACTGCTGGGTATTTACTGAAAGAAAACAAAACACTAATTCAAAAGGATGTAGGCACTCATTTGTTTATTGACACATTATTTATAATAGCCAGATCCAAAAGATTTGGAAACAACGTAAGTGTCCATTGATAGATCAATGGATAAAGATGTGGTATGTGTATACAATGAAATATTACTCAGCCATAAAAAAGAATGAAATTTTTCAATTGCAACAACGTGGATGGACTTCGAGTATATTACTCTAAGTGAAATAAGTCACACAGAGAAAGACAAATACCACATGATTTCACTTATATGTGAAATCTGAAAAACAAATGAACAAGTAAAAAAAACAGAAACAGACTTGGGCGCCTGGGTGGCTCAGTTGATTGGGCAACTGCCTTCGGCTCAGGTCATGATCCTGGAGTCCCCGGATTGAGTCCGGCATCGGGCTCCCTGCTCAGCGGGGAGTCTGCTTCTCCCTCTGACCCTCTTCCCTCTCGTGCTCTGTCTCTCAAATAAATAAATAAAATCCTAAAAAAAAAAAAAAAGAAACAGACTCAAATACAGAGAACAAAGTGGTGAGTGCTGTAGGGGAGAGAGGGAGAACAAAATGGGTGAAGGGTATTAAGAGGGACAAACTTCCAGTTATAAAATAAATAAGGAATGAAAAGTATAGCGTAGGCAATATAGTCAATAATACTGAAATAACTGTGTGGTGACAAATGGTTAACTACTCTTAATGTGGTGAGCATTGCATAATATGTAGACTTTTGTAATCACTGTGTTGTACACCTGAAACTAATAGAACATTGTATGTCAGTTAAGCGTCTGCCTTCAGCTCCGGTCACGATCCTGAGGTCCTGGGATCAAGCCCCACGTCAGGTTCCCTGCTCAGCGGGGAGCCTGCTTCTCCCTCTGCCTGCCACTCTCCCTGCTTGTGCTCTCTCTCTCTCTCTCTCTCTCTCGACAAATAAGTAAATAAAATCTTTAAAAACAAATAAAATTACTCAATGGAATAAAAAAATAGAATTCTGCCATTAAGTGACTTAGGTCTAACAGATTATGTTCTGGGTGACTCTTAGTCCAAAATTTCAAATTCCTTGGAATATTTGATTGGCTCAGCTTAGGCTGGGTATCAATCCCAGAACTGATGATCAATTCTGGGGGACAATTTTATGTATTATAGATATGACTGATGAATGGTCCACCTTGTGTATCAAGGGAAGTTTCCAAAGAAACATAAAGTATTGCTGGCTGAACAGTACTTTGAAAACTGTCTTCTCCACTATGCCCACCAACCCATTTCATACATCTGAAGTTTTCCTATCTCTGCGTGTTGCAATTCTCCCACACACAATTGCAGCCATCCCTTTCCAATAGAAGATGATACAAATTTGTGTCCCTTCATTCATCTAGAGGAAATGCCATAGGAAACATACACCTGTAAGCCAAGGATTTCCTAGAGCATGCTTATTCCTCTAGTTCTGTGAAAATATCCTTATATATTCTACAACCCATGAATTAGCTGGAAAAATTTATCTTTTGTTAAACGCTTATTTAGATTGCTAAAAAGAATCATTTTCATTAACTTTAACAAGAGTATTGCTTACTCTAGGGGCGCCTGGGTGGCTCAGTCAATTAAGTTTCTGACTTCAGCTCAGGTCATGATCTCAGGGTCCTGGGATCATGCTCTTACCCCTTCTGGGCTCTGTGCTTAGTAGGGAGTCTGCTTGTCCCTCTTCCTCTGCCCCTCCCCCCCGCTCATTCTTGTGCGCCCGGGTTCTCTCTCTCTCTCTCAAGTAAATAAAAAAAATATTTAAAAAAAAAAAGTATTGCTTACTCTAAATCTTTATTTAATTTTACTTGAAATCTACTGCTGGCTGTCACTCATTAACTAATTCTCTGCTCATTTATTTATTCCTAAAAGGTACTAATTAGATATATATTAACAGGAATATGTTTTTAATTTTTGAATTAATGAATTCACTGAAATGCTTTCTTTAGATCTGCTTTATTAGTAACCCAACATTTTTCTTTTATTTTGTTAATTTGCACAAAATAGATTAAACTGTACTCTTAGAAACCACAATTATGATGAGTGTTATCCAAATGGAGTCAGGATGTAATGTCCCAAATTAAATATTTTATTCAACTAAGATTGGTTCCTTTTTTGCAAATGATGATTTGCTGTTCTAATTCTGTCAAAGGCACAATTACCAACTATCGTTTTCAGACATTAAATGCAATTGCATGTGGGATGCCTGGCTGGCTCAGTTGGTGGAACATGCAACTCGTGATCTCAAGGTCAGGAGCTCGAGCCCCAAGTTGGGGGGTGGAGATTGCTTGGGGGAAAAAAAAAAGGGAAATGAAATTTCTCTCTCTCTCTCTTTCTCTCTCTCTCTCTATATATATAGGAATAGCACTTCTCAGAAATAAAATCTGTAGATTTAAAAATTAGAATATAATTGATGTTGTATCCTGTCTCATTCTACTGAGTATTTTTCATCCATAAATCCATAGCTGTATAGTTTATAAGCTCTGTCTAATTCAGTAAGAGATGAATATCTAATAAATCTTTTTATATTGATTCTTTTTCTTTTTCTTTTTTTTGAGATTTTATTTCTTTATTTGACACACAGAGAGAGAGAGCAGGAACACAAGCAGGGGAGTGGGAGAGGGAGAAACAGGCTTCCCATGGAGCAGGGAGTCCGATGCGGGGCTCGATCCCAGGACCCTGGAATCATGACCTGAGCCGAAGGCAGACACTTAACGACTGAGCTACCCAGTGCCCCATATTGATTATTTTTCATCAAAAATTTTTTTGTATGTATGTTTTGATCATTTGTGTTTACATAATAATTGTAAGGTTGATTTAACGTAGGAGACATTTTTTTAACCTTAGAGTCTTGTGTTCCAGAGATTCTAAAAACATTAATTTCAGTGTATATGTGTATTTTTGTGACAGAGTAGGAAAGAACGGTCAATATAAGACACTTAAGTGTAAAAATACAATACATGAGGATAAAATTTTGGGAGGGGAGTAGACTGCAAATATAAATTCAAGGAGAAAACACATGACATACAACTTTTGACTGTTAAAAAAGAACTTGTTCGGGTGCCTGGATGGCTCAGTTTGTTAAGCAACTGCCTTTGGCTCAGGTCATGATCCCAGGATCCTGGGATCAAGTCCCACATCAGACTCCCCCTGCTTTGCGGGGAGCCTGTTCTCCCTCTGCCTCTGCCTGCCACTCCCCCTGCTTGTGCTTTCTCTCTCTCTCTTTCTGTCAAATAAATAAATAAAATCTTTAAAAAAAGAACTTGTTCAAAACTGCTGGTTACCAGAGGGGATGTGGGGAGGGGGGATGGGTGAAATAGGTGAAGGGAATTAAGAGTATGGTTATCATCATGAGCACTGAAAAGTGTATGGAATTGTTGAATCACTATATTGTACACTTGAAGCTAATATAACACTGTATGTTAACTACACAGGAATTAAAAAGGGAAATTGTTCATATATTTTTTAATGGATGCTAGTAGCTTTCAAATTGCTATACTGTAAAGTTTCTATTGAATTTATTTAAAAGAATAATGCATCTTATTTTTTTTAAATGTGAATATATATAATATGTCACGAATTATAACCACTTAAACTTATGCTGAAAAATTTTAGGTTACTTAAAATCATGCAACAATGTTTTTTAAATATTCTTTTGAAGAATTACGGCAAAGAAGTTTGAACACTGCTGCTATAAACAGCAACAGGGAAAAGAGGAAAGAGATTAAAGATTCTGTTTAAATTATGCTAATTCTTAAAAAGAATAAGGGGAAGGGGCAATTATTTAATCTTCTGGCACTACTTTCGGATGCCAGGCAGAAGCCTGAAGTCTGAAGAAGAAGTGAAAGCTATTACCTTCCCTTTAGAGGCAAGAGCCAGAAGTTGAGTCCCTCACTTCCTTCTTTCCACTAACCCTTAGTTCGTAGTCATAGACAGTTGGAAGGGAGGCTGGACAAAGTAGTTATTCTGATGGCCATTTGCCCACCCAAGAAAATACAGTACAGGCCTTGTTCTCATTTTCATAAGTGGTCATGCAGCTTTAGCTTGGTGTTAATGATTTCCCTCTTTTATCCATTCTACTGTTTGTTCTTTATAGCCAGAGTACATGATAGGAATAGCAGGAGCATTATACTACTGCTTGACATTTTTTTGGCATTAAATAAATTTTTGTTTAGAGGCGATATTGACTAAGAAAGCATGTTGGTATGGGATGTTCAATAAGTGAACAGATGTTAATACTGGCAGAGGAATGATGGATAGGGGAAGCCTATTCAAATGCACATTTAAGCATTTTTTCTTGTTATAGTCTACATGATGAAAGGAATCAAATAAAATCAGCCTGACAACAGGTAACTAGCTCTCAGGACCCTAGAGGAATGGTACCATCCTGGTGCCAGGGTTTGCTACCCTGCTAGAAAATTAGGTAGTCAACAGTAGCAGGGTTGGCCTCTGTGAGGGAAGATCCCTTATTGAGTCCACGCATATGCCGTCCCTGTAAAAACTATTGGTACTAGATAATTCTCTAATAGACAAGTAGTTTTTGCCTGTTAGATAATTGAATATGCACCCAGCAGGTTGAGGAAAATGGATAACTGACATCCACAGAAACAGTACTCGTATGTATATGGTCATTAAGAGCCTTTTTGTACCCCATGGCTTTGTGTGATGAGTTAAATGGGATATGTATTAGTGAGTGATCTGTTTGCTTTGTAGTAAGATCCAAATTAACCGTGGCTTAAGTAAGATAGAAGTTTAAGTCTCCCATAATAGTTTAAACATCAACAGTCTGGGGTTGCAATGGTATTGAGGATCCAGATTCATTCTAATTGCTCTGTCATCTCTAGAATATTGCTTGCAGGCTTATGGTGTTTCACAGTCATCATTACATTCACATGTCAGGCAGAAGTCTGAAGTCTGAAGAAGGAAGAGTGAAAGCTAACTATCTGCCTTTAGGGGCAAGATCCAGAAGTCCCTTCCCACTAAAACCCAGCTCATAGCTGTAGATAACTAGAAGGCAGACTGGAAAATTCAGTTCCTCAGTTATTTCAAGGGCCTACTCATTACGTACAGTCATGAAAACTCTATTGGACAGCATAGACATAAAAAATTTGCATCCCTGTAGAAAGTAACATTGAACAGTGTTGCCTTGAGTCAAACTACAGTTTATAGGAAGTATGAAAGCTAGAAGAACAAATTAAATGATGCCATGAGGAAACAACCAGCCAAATTTTAAATTCTTGATCCAGTTTTATCAATTAAATGATATTTTAAAAGGGTTTTAAGAGACATAGCATTCAAAGGTGATTAGTAATTTTGAATCTTGATTGGAACAACTAATTATAAAAAAGCAATTTTGAGATAAGAAAATATGAGTATATACTGTATATTAGATGCTATTAAGGAAATATTGCTTATTTTTAAAGATGTAACAATGGCATAGTGCCAAAGGCATACTAAAATATCTGGGATTTGCTTTAAAAATATTTAAACAAAAAGCAAAATAATGGAGAGGGATAGGTGAAATGAGATTGGAAACATTTTAATAATTGCTAGTTATATAACAAGTACATGAGAATTCACAGTAAATGATATTCATAATAAAAATTAGAAAAAGAAATAAAGGTGGCAGCTACTAATATGTCCAAGCTGACTATTGCTACACAGGAACAAAGCCTTGAGTTGCCAAATCTCTACATTTTTCAAAGAAGTGAAAACTCCACATTTTTTAAAAATAAAATCTCTTGATTTCATAAAACAACATCAATGTGGCCAAACAAAATATATCAGTGGGCTGGAATTTGTCCTTAGCCATCTGTTTCTCTCTAGGAAAAACTTGTTTTGTTAATGAGCTGTTTCCCCCCAAATTTAGAGTGTGTTCAAGCTTTTGAATAACTTCTGGAAACCAGTGGTTCATGGTTCCGTGTCTGGGGACTCAGAGGTGAGTGACACATTGCTACTGTCCAAATGGAGCTCTGAGTCTTGTCAGGGGAAGGGCATGTAGCCAAAGGCTTAGATCACAACATAAGTGTATGCAGAGAGGAGCAGGCAGAGATGCAGTATTAGTCCTGCCATGGTGTTTTGAGCTGAATTTTGTACCCCCCCCGACACACAAAGTCATATTTTGAAGTCCTAACCCTCAGTGCCTCAGAATGTGACTTTATTTGGAGACAGGGACTTTGAAGAGTTAAGTTGAAATCGAGTCATTAGGGTGGGCCCTAATCCAATATAACTGATGTCCTTTTCAGAATAGATTAGGAAGAGAGCCAGGGAAATGGCAGAGTAGGAGGATCCTGAATTCACATCCTCCCACATACATACCAAGGCAACAACTACGTGTAATGCAACTCTAAAAATGACCTGAAGACTGGCAGAACAGACTATCCCAGCTAAAGACATAAAGAGAAGACTACATCAAGAAGGGTAGGAGAGGCAGAGAGGCTGTTGCCAACCAAACCCATGGTGTGGCAACCCGCAAGTGGGAGGAATATCACAGGCACAGAGGAGGGAGGGGATCAAGTCCCACACTGGGCACTGGTTTTTATTATTTCCTTCCTTCTACCAACTTTGGGCTTTGTTTGTCATTCTTTTTCCAGATCCTTTAGGTTAGATTGCTTATTTGAAATTTTTCTTATTTCTTGAGGTAGGTCTGTATTACTATAAACTTCCCTTCTTAAAACTCCCTCTCTCTCCCCCTCTACCCTCCCCTCGCTTGTGATCTCTCTCTCTAAAATAAATATGGGGCGCCTGGGTGGCTCAGATGGTTAAGTGTCTGCCTTTGGCTCAGGTCATGATCCCAGTTTCTGGGATCAAGCCCCATGTCGGGCTCTCTGCTCGGCCCGGAGCCTCCTTCTCCCTCTCCCTCTGCCTCTCCCCCTGCTCGTGTTCTCTCTCTCTCTCTCTGTATCTCTGTGTCTCAAATGAATAAATAAAATCTTGGAAAAAAAATAAAGTATCAGTGTGTCATGCTATCATTAAAATAAATAAATAAATAAACAAGCAAATAAATAAAATCTTTTAAAAAATAAAATAAATGAAAGTTACAACTGACACCACATACAAAGGATTAGGAGACTACTACAAAAAATTATATGCCAACAAATTGGACAATCTAGAAGAAATTGATAAACTCTTAGAAACATTCAATCTTCTGAGACTGAATCAGGAAGTAATAGAACTGACTGATTACTAGTAATGAAATTGAATCAGTAATTAAAAAAAAAACCTCCCAACAAAATAATCTGAGACCAAATGGCTCCACAAGTGAATTCTACCAAAATTTTTTAAATTTTAATTATTTATTTAAATTCAATTAATTAACATATAATGTATTATTGGTTTCAGAGGTGGAGGTGAGTGATTCATTAGTCTTATATAATACCCAGTGCTCATTACATCGCATACCTTCCTTGATTTCCATCACCTAGTTACTCCATCCCCCACCCCCCTCCCCTCCAGCAAACCTCAGTTTGTTTCCTATGATAAAACCATCTCTTACGGTCTATCTCGCTCTCTGATTTTGTCTTTTATTTTTTTCCTCTCTTCCCCTATGATCCTCTGTTTTCTTTCTTAAATTCCACATGAGTGAGATCATATGATAATTGTCTTTCTCTGATTGACTTATTTCACTTAGCATAATACCCTCTAGTTCCATCCACATCATTGCAAATGGCAAGATTTCAGTTTTTTTGATGGCTGAGTAGTATTCCATTACACACACACACACACACACACACACACACACACACACACACCACATCTTTTTTATCCATTCACCTGTTGATGGACATCTGGGCTTTTTCCATAGTTTGGCTATTGTGGACGTTGCTACTATAAACATTGGGGTGCACGTGCCCCTTCAGATCACTACATTTGTATCTTTGTGGTAAATCCCTAGTAGTTCAATTGCTAGGTCATAGGGTAACTCTACTTTCAATTTTGTGAGGAACCTCCATACTGTTTTCCAGAGTGGCTATACCAGCTTGCATTCCCACCAACAGTGTAGGAGGGTTTCTCTTTCTCTGCATCCTCGCCAACAGCTGTCATTTCCTGAGTGGTTAATTTTAGCCATTCTGACCAGTGTGAGGTGGTATCTCATTGTGATTTGTATTTCCCTGATGACAAGTCATGTTGAGCATTTTTTCATGTGTCTATTTTTTGCCATTTGTATGTCTTCTTTAGAGAAATGTCTGTTCATGTCTTCTGCCCATTTCTTGCTGGATTTTTTGTTCTTTGGGTGTCGAGTTTGATAAGTTCTTTACAGATTTTGGATACTAGCCCTTTATCTGATAAAACATTTACAAATATCTTCTCCCATTCTGTCAGTTGTTTTTTGAGTTTGTTGACTGTTTCCTTTGCTATGCAAAAGTTTTTACCTTGATGAAGTCCCATAGTTCATTTCTGCCTTTGTTTCTCTGGCCTTTGGAGATGTGTTTAGCAAGAAGTTGCTGTGGCTGAGGTCACAGAGGTTGCTGCTTGTGATCTCCTCTAGGATTTTGTTGGATTCCTGTCTCACATTTAGGTCTTTCATCCATTTGAGTCTATCTTTGTGGATGGTGTAAGGAAATGGTCCAGTTTTATTTTTCTGCATGAGGCTGTCCAATTTTCCCAGCACCATTTGTTGAAGAGACTGTCCTTTTTCCATTGGATATTCTTTCCTGCTTTGTCAAAGTTTAGTTGACCATAGAGTCAAGATTCTCTATTCTGTTCCATTGATCTGTGTCTGTTTTTGTGCCAGTACCATACTGTCTTGATGATTATAGCTTTGTAATAGAACTTGAAGTCCAGGATTGTGATGCTACCAGCTTTGGTTTTCTTTTTTCTACTAAACATTTTAAAGAAGAGTTAATTTCTATCCTTCTCAAACTATTCTAAAAAAAATAGAAGAGGAAGGAATGTTAATTCATTCTACAAGCCCACTATTACCCTGATACCAAAACCAGACAAAGGCACTACAAAAAAAAAAATTATAGATCAATATCCCTGATAGAGATGCAAAAATCCTCAACAAAATATTGGCAAACTGAAATCAACAATACATTAAGAGGATCATTCACCACGATCAAGTAGGATATAATCCAGGGATGCAGGGATGGTTCAATATCCACAAATCAATCAACATGATATACTGCATGAATAAAATGAAGGATAAAAATCATACAATCATCTTAATATATGCAGAAAAAGCATTTAATAAAATTCAATATCATTTATGATAAAAAGCTCTCCACAAAGTAGGTAAATGTATCTCAACATAATAAAGGTCATATATGACAAACTCAGAGCTAACATCATGCCTCATTGTAAAGAGCTAAAAGCTTTTCCTCTAAGATCAGGAACATCAAGGATGCCCACTCTCACCACTTTTATTCAACATAGTACTGTAAGTCCTAGCCACATCAATCAGACAAGAAAAAGAAGTAAATCATCCACATTGGTAAGGAAAAAGTAAAACTGTCACTATTGGCAGATGATATGAAAACCCTAAAGATTCCACCAAAAAACTATTGGAACTAGTTAATGAATTCAGTAAAGTGGCAGGATACAAAAGAAATCTGTTGCATTTCTATGCCCTAATTGCAAAGTAGCAGAAAGAGAAATTAAAAAACCAGTCCCATTTACAATTGCATCAAAAAGAATAAAATGCCTAGTAATAAATTTAAGCAAGGAAGTGAAAGACCTGTACTCTGAAAACTAAGATATTGATGAAAGAAATTGAGGACACAAATAAATGGAAAGATATATCATCTTGGTAGATGAAAACTAAGATATTGATGAAAGAAATTGAGGAGGACACAAATAAATGGAAAGATATATCATCTTGGTAGAATTAATATTGTTGGGGGAGCCTGGGTGGCTCAGTCTGTTAAGCATCCAACTTTTGATTTCAGGTCAGGTCATGATCTCAGAGTCATGAGATCGAGTCCTAAATCAGGCTCTGTGCTGGACGTGGAGCCTGCTTATGATTTTCTCTCTCCCTCTCCTTTTGCCCCTCCCTCATCTCTCTAAAAAAAACCCAAACTCAAATGGATTAAAGCCCTAACTGTGAGACCTAAAACCATATAACTCCTAAATGAGAACATAGGCAGTAAAAACTTGGACATTGGTGTTCACAATATTTTTCTGGGTATGTCTCCTCAGGCAAGGGGAACAAAAGTAAAAATAAACAGTTGGGATTACATCAAACTAAAGAACTTTTGCACAATGAAGGAAACGATCAAAAAAAGGAAAAGTCAACCTACTGAATAGGAGAAGATATCTGATAAGGGGTTAATATCCAAAATATATGAAGAACTCATAAAATCCAACACAGATTTAAAAAAATAAAACCACTCACAAATAATACAGTTAGAAAATGGACAGAGGGTGCTCACTTTGGCAGCACATATACTAAAATTGGAACAATACAGAGAAGATTAGCATGGCCCTGTGCAAGGATGACATGCAAATTCATGAAGCATTCCATATTTTTTAAAACATGGGCAATAAAAAATATTACAAGAAAAAATGGTCAGAGGACCTAAATAGACATTTTTCCAAAGACATACAGATAGCCAACAGATACATGAAAAGATGTTCAACACCACTAATCATCAAGGAAATGCAAATCAAAACAATAATGAGAAAACAAAACAAAACAAAGAAAACAAAACCATAATGAGATATCACCTTACACCTGTCAGAGTGGCTACTATCAAAACCGACAAGAAATAACAAGCATTGGTGAGAATGTGGAGAAAAAGGAACCCTCGTGCTCTGTTGGTGGAAATATAATCGGTGCAGCCACAGTGGAAAATATTATGGATTTTCCTCAAAAAATTAAAAGGAGAAATACCATAAAACCCAGTAATTCTACTTCTGGGTATTTACCAAAGAAAACAAAGACACTAATTCAAAAAGATATATGCATCCCTATATTTACCACAGCATGATTTACCATAGCCACGATTTGGAAGCAACCTAAGTGTCCATCAATAGATGTATGGAAAAAGAAGAAGTGATATATATACACAATGGAATATTATCAGCCATTAGAGAAATGAAACCTTGCCATTTGCAACAACATGGATGGACCTAGAGCATATTATGCTAAGTGAAATAAGTCAGACAAAGTCAAATTCTATATGATTGCACTCATATGTGGAGTCTAAAAAATAAACAAAAAGCAGAAACAGACACATAAATACAGAGAACAAACTCATGGTTGCCAGAGGGCAGGGGGAGGGGGGAGGGGCAAAATAGTTGAAGGTTATTAAGAGGTACAAACTTCCAGTTATAAACTAAAGAAGTCATGGGGATGGAAAGCACAACATTATATAGTCAATAATATTGTAATAATGTTGTATGGTGACAGATGGTAACTACACTTTTCATGGTGAGCATTTTGTAACGTATATAATTATCAAATCATTTTGTTGTATACCTGAAAGTAATATAATTGTAATACTATATGTCAATTATACTTCAATTAAAAACAAAGAAGCTGGTCATCCAAATGACTTGTTTAAACAAACAAATTTTTTAAGAAGGAGAAGAGATTAGGATACAGACATACACACACACACAGATGACCATGTGAAGACATAGCCAGTAGACAGCTATCTGCAAGCCAAGGAGAGAAACCTTGGAATTAAACAGACAACATCTTGATCTTGGGTTTCTAGTCTCCAGCCTTGTAAGAAAATAAGTCTCTGTTGTTTAAACCACCCTGTCTTTCATATTTTGTTATGGCAGCCCTTGCAAAATAATACACGTGGGAAGTCTTACTTTTGCTCAGGGAAGTCTGTGAAGGTTTCATAAAGAAATTGCTACCTGGAGTGCCTGGGTGGCTCATTCGGTTGAGAATCTGACTCTTCATTTAGGCCCAGGTCGTGATCTCAGCGTCATGAGATTGAGCCCTGCATCAAGCCCACGCTCAAGCATGGAGTCTGCTTGAGATCCTCTCCCTCTGTCACCCCCACAACCCCCGCTCCCTGCTCGTGCATACACATTCTCTCTCTAAAATAAATAAATAAAATAAACCTTTAAAAGAAAAAGAAAAGAAATTGCTACCCCTATATTGCAATAAAAGTCCTAATTTCCCCCTGTCATGAGGAAATTCTTAGGTTCAGGGCATAGTCTGCACCTCTCTAGGCAAGGTCCAGTGACTTTAATTGCTTCCTATATGTTTATGTCTTTTAAATCTGTCTCTCAGTCCTCATTTTTTCTCTATACCTGACCACTCGCCTGACCACTAGATGTGTTCACCTGGATGTCTCATAAACTCTAAATGAAATATCTTCCTTTCTACCCACCACTCAAACACACACCTTCTCTTGTGCTCTCATTTACCATCCATCCATTGTCAAGTGGAGAACTCTGGGACTCAGCTAGACTCTTCCCTTTATCTCCACTTGTAATTCATCACTAGTTCTAGCTTACCCCACCTCCTGATGATCCTGTCTTCCTTTGCAGACATGTCTAGACCTGCCTCAGTACAGGCCCTTACCATTTCCTCTCTTATTTGTTGGTCTTTTTGGTTTTTTTCTTCTCCAGAGTTTCTCCAAAAAATGTGAAGCTGATGATGTCATTTCTTTGTTTAAAATCCTCTGATGGTTTCTCATCACCCATGGCATAAAATGAAAAATCCTAGGCCTGTCAGATAAGGACTTTCACCACAGGTAAGTGGTGATTCCACATATAAGTGCCTACTTTCCTTGGTTTTATCTTCTCTCTTCTCCAAGTGTACACAATAATACCATACCCGACTACTAGCAGTTCTGCAGATAAGCCATTATTTTACAACTCCTTTGCATATTCATGGTCTCTTTTTTCTTCCCTGTTAACTTGGGGAGCGTCTGGTCATTGTTAAAGACTCTGTGCCATTATTACCCCCTTTTATGAAGCCTTTCTCACCTGTACCTTCCTAAGCACTATGTTCTTGAAGACAGTTGATGGAGACCTTTCAGTATAGGCAGCAAATAAATGTCTATAAACAGCTCTGTGTAACTTTGCTTGAAAGCCACCAAAAGCACCCTGGGAAAGGATGCTGTTTCTACCAGGATGACTGGTTACAGATGAACCGGCAGCCAATACTCTTGCTTTGCTACAAAATCAACAGCGGGACATCCTGCTGCTTCGAAATTTTTCACATGGTCTTTGAATACTTTTGGTGCCTCTCCATTCAGTATAACACCTTCAGACACATAACTAATCTACATACATGTATCTGGACCCAGATCATTGGGATACCATCATGAGACAGTCCAGGTCAAGGTCCAGGTCCTGATGACATCCTATTGATATTGAGCATCATTCCAAAATGTGCTGGCCTGCCCTGCCCTTCCCATCCCCACTCCACTGGAGCAGTCACTGTCATTGATCAAGAAAATCATCTGCTCCTGAGATATCACAGCTACCTACTTTCTGACCACAGCCCCCCATTTGGTGCTCTGGCTCTGGAAGGTGCTACTTCATACCCTCCATGTCACTGCCATTTATTTATATCCACTACTTGTAGACACACAAACAAAGATTCTAGAACAGAGCATCTCTAGGACAACACCTTTGAAACAGATTAATCACTGGAGAAGTGTAAGGCCAACACCAATCAAAGCCAGTGTTTGGCTCAATAGGAGAGAAGAAAGTCTTTGGAAGCAAGATCTTGTTATTTGATGTGTTATTGGTTTCCTGCATAATCATTTCCTTTTTGTTCTTTTATAATAGTTTGCAAAACATTTTTAAACATGGTGACTGTCACAGCAGTGCTAAGTTGCACATAAAAATATAGAAATTGAAATAAATTACAAGTCTTTATGTTTCAATGCACATAAACCTAAATTGGGTTAAACAATAAAGAGAAGTGAAGGGTTTCTGAATGGTAACTGAAAAATCTGGAAGTAGGGCTAGCTTCAAATAAGGCTTGATCAGGCTTCTGGGCTATGTCATTAAGAGCTGACTGAGTCTTTGAAGGAGAGCATTACCCTCACGGAACTGAGGAGAACAGATTACAGTGACACCAGCTATAGACTTTGGTGGTAGACAGCTGCAGGATGCCCCAAGGTACCTGCCTGACAGGGAGTCAGTCCAGGAAGCAGTAGAGACCAGCCACTCGATCTTAGACCATGGAGAATATAGAAGACACTTTGTTTTTCCCAGGACCTACCTTGTCTCTATTTCCTGGCTATGACCTTGTATAGCTGCACACCTCACCGGTGGACCCAGAGCCTGCCTTGGAGAGAATCTGGGAAAAGGAGTGAAGCTCTGAAAAATAGCATTTATCCTGAGATCATGACCTGAGCTGAGATCAAAAGTCGAACACTTAACCACTGAGCCATCCAGGCACTCCTCAATTGATCTTTTAATGCCTATCATATTCTTTAAAAAAAGAGGGAAAGTAAAAAAAAAAAAAAAAAAAAAAGTACATTAAAAAGAGAGAATAATTTTCATTACTTCTTATCCTATACAGATCTTTTCCCTGAATATATCTTGGTTTATAATGAATCAAACTAAAATATTGGTCCAAAGCACTTAATAAGCTCTAAAAGTAAACTGTCACATATATTAACAATGCAGAACTTGTCCTTCCAACCAGTTTTGATGCAGTCAGATCAAATGGGGTGGCAAGAGTTAGCTGGTAAATGTGGGCAGTATCTGTTCCCAGCTCACACCACCCTGGATTGTTCTACCCTGGATTTGGCACCGTATTAATGAGTGGGCTGGGTATCTACTCTGCTTTGGTTGTGCAAACCTGGCCAGTTCTCTACTATAAACTTCCAGACTAACAAGCTCACAGGAAGTGTTTGGGACACTGGAGCAGTGTCATTTTATTTTTTCTTTGTCATTTTAACGTACATGCAAGCTACCCAAATTGCTTTCCAAAAATGAATTTCATAAGGAAATTATATATATAATATATATAATATATATATTATATGTATATATACAGTCCCAAATTATATATATTTCTAATGCGAGTAGCATTTCTTAACTTCTTATTCAGCAGCATCTCCTTTAGTCTGCACTAGCATCAAATTTCTTGGCTGACTCCTTTTCTCTGACAGAGGTGAAGCCAAGTGGAAAAAACAGTCAACATTTTCCATTTCTTTGGCCCAGATGACCAGGATCCTGCATTTTGCTCCACTCTGCCTAAATAGCTACACAAATGAACATATAAAAAATAATATTAAATGAGGTAAGAGTAGGAACATGTAAAACACTGCCTTTTTTATTTGATGAAGCAATCAAGCTATTCTCTAAATATTTCTCATTGTGGTAAAAAGCACCCATGCTTGCATAGGCATTGTTTTATACTTCTGGTCACATACATACATTTAACTGCACACACAAAAGGTAATAGTTATAAGGTACAATAACATGTGAAATCTATTCTTAAAATTTGTTTTAGCAACATAGCCTCTGTGTTGTATGCAAGTTAAATTTCATGTTTAAAGTATTTCTTGCACTGACTAATATATAATTTATTTATTCCAATTTAAGAAGGGGTTTCAGAAAAGAAATGTTTAAATAATGGTCAAATTGTACCATAGGTCAATTCTGATCTAGTATGCAAGGTCCAATTACAATGGAAGCTGTACTTTGGCCCTCTTATTAAGGTCAGCAAAGAGAATTCTATACATCTTAATCATATCTCCTATGACTAATTCAGTCCCTAGGATTATGCTTATGAATATTTTATATGTAGCTTCCAGTAATAGTGCTCATTCTATCAATCAATATCAAATTAACCTCAAGATTACTGAAAATCTGGAATAAAATATAAAATATTGAATCATTCATTTTTAATAGCATAGGTTATAAATGTGTATTGCTCTGGAGAAATGACTCTTGATTTTCTAATGCAAAATTTATGAGACAGTTTGGAACAGTGGAGAAAGTTCTGCCTTCTTCCCACCACGTTGGAGGATCTGCTTAGTGGAAACAACTAGCAGCCATCATGCATAGAACGTTGGTTCATCTGTGCCTTGTATTCCTGAAGCTGCCCAGTGACAATTCAACTTGAGGAAATACTACTTTAATGTAATGTTGTCTAACAATTCAATTTAATAAACATTTAATGAGCAAAGTAAATGCTAGGTTGTATTAATAAGGTATCCCTTAGTTGCAAGGAAAGACAGTTCTAATTCAGGTTTGTTTATGTGAAGGCTAAGGGTGCAGAGAAGTCTCATAGTGCCTATGCTAACAGGGCAGGCTGGCCTCACTGGAACTAGCAAGCTGCCAGACATCTTCCTTCCCTTCCCCTGACTTACACACCCTTTTCCTTTCTGTCTTCCTGTCTTCTGTTTCCTTTTTTTTTTCCCCACTGCATGACATTTTGCCCCTGCCATATTTCCGCTTCATTCTGCCTTCTGTCAGCCTCCTGTCTGCTCTCTGACCAGCTTATACATGAACCATAGGAGCTACCCCTAACTCATAGTTTCAGGCTCTATGTCTACGTGACCTGCCAACTAGAGTTTGTGTGTGATTTTGTGTGTGTTCTGTTTCCAAATTCAGAAGAAGAGAATCTGATTGGCATAGCCTAAGTATCCATTTTGCTCCAATTCGCTATTGCCCCAGGAAGTAGAATTCAAAGGTCGTGTGTAGTTAGTGATGCCCCTTTTATACTTTTATACCACACAGGTAAATTATCCAAGAAGACATGGGAGTGAGGAGGATGAATGAAATACTAATTCTGGTCCCTGTGTTTCAGTTTTATGGAAGAGGCCAATACATAGATCAGTTTAGCACAAGATAGATGGTTAAAAGAGGTTCAGAAAGCTCCTGGAGTATGGAGGAAGGTCTAGGAGAACTTCTATGGTTGGTGAACATTCAGTATATCAGGAATACCTTGAACAACGGTTGAAAGGAGTGTGGAATGAGGCCCAAGTCGATGTGGGGTTATGGAGGTGGGCATGACTTGAGAGGCAGCTAGTGTTTATCTTTTGCAACAGGAAATCATTAAAGATTTTTGATTGGGAGAGTCTCACGATCAAATCTGTGCTTCATGAAGATGTCTTAGAACATGGTAGGTAGATAAATTGGAGGTAATGTAGGGCCTGGAACTCCTGTCCTCCAGGAGCTAGGCAGATCCATGGATCTCCATGAGGTGTATTAATGGTCTGAATTAGGAGAAAAGCCATGGAAGAGAGTGCTCACGAATAAACACTATATTTAACAAGATGATGTAACTTTCCTGTGGAATGTATAAGTAATAACTGGAGTTTGGAGTGATGGCAACATGTTAAATATTCTTAGTAAAATCTGGCATGATTTTTATAGTTATTTTCCTCCATTATTATTTTTTATTGAAGTATAGCTAACATACAGTATTATATTAGTTTCAGGTATACAACATAAGGATTCAACAATTCTGTACATTACTCAGCACTCGCCACAATAAGTGTAGTCACCATCTGTCACCAAACAATGTTATTATAATCTAATTGACTGTATTTCCTACGCTGTACTTTTCATCTCTGTGATTATTTTGTAACTGGAAGTTTGTACCTGTTAATCCCTGTCACCTATTTCACCCATCCCCCATCCACCTCCCAACTGATGGTTATAGGTAACCATCAGTTCTCTATAGTTAAGAGTCTGTTTCTTGCTTTCTTCTATGTTGTTCATTTGTTTCTTAAATTCCACATATGAGTGAATCATATGGTATTTGTCTTTCTCTGTCTAACTTATTTCACTTAGCATTATACTCTCTAGTTCCATCCATGTTGTTGTAAATAGCAAGTTCTTTTCTTTTTTATGGCTGAGTAGTATTCTGTTGTGTAAATACACCACATCTTCTTTATTTATCTACTGATGGACACTTAGGTTGCATATCTTGGCTATTGTAATCATGCTGCAACAAACATAAGGATGCATATATCTTTTTGCATTAGTGTTTTCATTTTCTTTGGGTAAATACCCAGTAGTGGAATTACTGGATCATATGGTATTTCTATTTTTAATTTTTTGAGGAACCTCCGTACTGTTTTCCACTGTGGCTGTACCAGTTTGCATTCCCATCAACAGCGCACAAGGGTTCCTTTTTCTCTACATCCTGCCAATACTTGTTATTTCTTGTCATTTTGATAGTAGCCACTCTGACAAGTGTAAGGTGATATCTCATTATGGTTTTGATTTGCATTTCCCTGATAATTAATGATGTTAAGCTTCTTTTCATGTATCTGTTGGCCATCTGTATGTCTTTGGAAAAATGTTTATTCAGGTCCTCTGCCCATTTTTCGATCGGATTATTTGTGGGGTTTTTGGTGTGTGTTGAGTTTTATGATTTCTTTATATATTTTGAATATTAACCCCTTATCACATATATCATTTGCAAATATCTTCTCCCATTCAGTAAGCTTCCTTTTCATTTTGTTGATGCGTTTTTCCACTGTGCAAAAGCTTTTTATTTTGGTGCAATCCCAACTGTTTATTTTTGCTTTTGTTTCCCTTGCCTGAGGAGACAAACCTAGAAAAATTTTCCTACAGCTGATGTCAGAGACATTTCTGCCTATGTTTTCTTTCTAGGAATTTTATGGTTTCAGGTCTCACATTTAGGTCTTTAATCCATTTTGAGTTTATTTTTGTGTATAGTGTAAGGAAGTGGTCCAGTTTCTTTCTTCCTTCCTCCCTTTCTTTCTTTCTTCCTTCCTCCCTTTCTTTCTTTCTTTCTTTCTTTTTCTCTTCCTTCCTACCTTCCTTCCTTCCTTCCTTCCTTCCTTCCTTCCTTCCTTCCTTCCTTTCTTTCGCCATCCAATTTTTCCAGTGATGCAGGCAGCCTGGGTCTGAGGACCATGTTTGGGGAGGGGGGAAGTCCCATGGGACCAGCCAAGAGGGTCCTTGGATTCACGAAGGATGGAAATCAAACATGAGCCAGAAGAAAGTGAAAGCAGAGTTTATTGAAGCTATAGAGATAGACTCTCTGGGAGATTCAGAAAGGAAAGGAACATGAGTCCCGTCTTTGGGGTTTGGGGGTTTTTATTGAAGATGGTGATCTGGTACACATGTCCTCTCAGGCATCCAGGAACCAGTTAGAACAAAGATGAGGGCCCAGGTGTTATTCCTGGGAGCCAGGGAGCCTTGGCATCGAGATGTCTAATGCCTGTGGTCTGGAATACGCACATGGTAGCTTCTTCCAGTCATTCTCACCTGGTCCTTCCTCAAATGTTATCTATTCTAGAGAAATCATTAACTCCTTGTCCCTTGCAGGGAAGACATATGCTATTTGTATTACAAGGCATGTGTAGAGTGGGTGGGGGTGCAGACCTTAGCAAGAATAGAAATGGGAAAAGAAGCCAAGGAGAAAGAACCAGCTTTTTTTCCTCATGAGGTCTCTTCAGTTTCCCTGTCTCACCAGCAGCATTTGTTGAAGAGACCATCTTTTCCCCATTGTATAGAAAGCTTTCTGTCAGCACCTGAGGACTGCTGGCCCACAGGCCAGTGGTTAGGATGGAGTCCTCTACTTGGTCCGAGCCTGATGTGATGAGGTGCCATGGCTGGTGTCTTAGTGGGGGACAATGAGCAGCACAGTTAGTGATAGCGTTGCTGTGAGGAAGAGAGGTGCTGTGCAATCACCAGCAAGTGACAGACAAATCTTGAGTCTTGGATTAAAATGCTGACGAGGAAAGAGATCCCATAGGCTACAGGTTACAGAGCTCCGTGACACAGACAGGTCCCTGTTCTCTGGAAGATAGTAAAGACAGAGAAATCAACCCAGGGGATGCCAGGATTACAAATCTGAAAGACATCTTGTACAAATGTTATCTCCTGGGATGATCCGTCTGGGGCCATCAGTCCAATCCTCAGTCATGTAGTATGTTCTTAGTGAACAATTAACAAATGCAAAACACAGTACAGGCACCAAGGGGCCTACAAAGCCAGTGAGGCAGAAGGGATGAACATTTTTGAGGAGACTTTGCAATGCCACCTAATTAACTTAATTTAATTTAACTTAATTTAATTTTTACTTCTAGACCTGTAAAAGTTTTATTGCAATCATAGGACTTTTTCTCTGTCCATCTCCTTGCTTACTTTGTGCCATTCTCTAGAATTCATGACTTTTCCCCAAACACACAAGGGTCAGAGGGAACTACTTCCCTCCGGAAGTCAATAGTCGAGATGAGGAACTAGCCTTGCCCCACATCCTCTGAATTTCCCCCAGCCCAGGTTTCTGACTCATCCTTCCTACCCTCAGTGCCTCTTGATCCTGTCAGCTCTGGGCTCTGAACCTCATCCCGAGCTGCTCCTGTTCCTCCTCAGGCAGCTGCTTCCTCCAACCAGAGCATACAATCTACTTCCAGAGCTTCACCTTCTGAAACCTCCCCTTCCAATGCGTGGGTTGCACTCTTTCTCAAAGAGACAATAGTTTTTTTAAAATACAAAAAAACCTGTTACCTCCTCTCCTTCCAATTTTAGTATATGTGCTGCTGATTGAGCACCCTGTCACCTACTCTCAAACAGAATTTTGGAAAACAAAGTGCAGAGAAGAGAACATATTGCACTCTTACTCTTTTAGACCTCACTACTTTGTATCTCTTTGTTTATGCAAATAAGAAAAACATTTGCATTAATTCTTCGCTGTAATAATTGGTTTCCAGTTTACAAAGTAGAAAGTTGTTTGAAATTACAGATAGGTAAAACATGTACACAGAAGGATAGGGAATGGAAGGACAGAAATCTTTTAAATTTAAAAATTGTCAGAGGGCGCCTGGCTTGCTCAGTTGGAGGAGCGTGTGACTCTTGATCTCTGGGTCATGAGTTCAAGCCCCACATCCGGTGTAGAGATTACTTAAAATAAATTAATAAAATTTAAAAAATGTTCACTTTTAAAAAAATAAAATAAATAGCTGTAGAGTAATTGAGGGTAAGTTTTTGTTGTTTCCAAGCTTCGATCTCATGTTACTATTTGATTTACAAATAAATGTGGGTTTTTTTTAGTTTTTTTAGTATGAAGAGCAAATAATAGATTTTTTTCACTTGGGCTGGTGCATGATTCTCTCCAGTTTCCCAACTGCCTGGGTATGAGTGAATGCTATAATAACAACCAAACCAGTGCTTAACCTACATGAAGCATTTTCTGTGTTCCAGCTTTTAGTTTATTCTAAATGTTCATCTTGAACACAGTGCATTATGTTGCATAAGAAATGCATTATAACGGTTTAGATCATTTTAGCAATTCATCTTTTTAATGAAAAGTATATACAATCACATACAATTATACTAGAAATATTTTCCATATATTTAGATATTTTAAATCAGATGATTTTCTCTATCTGGAATGCCCGTCCTCCACTCATTGTCTACATAAATTCTTTATAAATTAAAAATCCACACATACACTCCATAAGTACATTCTTATCATAAAACTGGAAATACTATAGGAGTATATATATATATATATATATAAACTATCTTTTCTCCCTTAATGTTAAGCAATTCTGTTATGTTTGAGGGATTAATGTGCCCACTGACAAGCTAGGTTTTTCAGTTTCCTGCCCCCGTGTGGTCATATGGCCCCGTCAGCCAATGAGATAGATGCTAACTGGGCATGACTTCAGGGAGAGCTGTTTTTTTTTTTCCCCCTGAGAAAGACATAAACTCATCTGGAACACATTTTTTTTCTCTTTATCTTCTTCATGACTGGAATTTGGAGGTAATGCCTGGAGGTACAACAACAATCTTGTGACTGTGAATATGGGAGACACACCTGAAAGATGGTGGAACCAAACCTGGAAAAGCCTAGAGCCTAGATTTATGTGACCCCAAAGTAAACTTCCTTCTTGTTTAGGTTAATGTTCCTATTCTAGGCAGCTACATATCACTTACTTCCAGCCCCCAATTCCAGACCCACCCCAGAGATACTGTGTATTTTTTGAGACCCATCAATATACATACATTAAATTTTTATCCCAGTTTTTTTCCAGAAATGGGATAATACTATATGTATTATTCTGAACCTCCTTTTTTGACTCAAGAATATGATCTAGATATCTTTCCATGTCAGTACAAAAGGAGTTATCCTTTTAAAAAATATTTTGCAGTGTGCCTGGCTGGCTCAGTCAGTCGAACATGCAACTCTTGATCTTGAGGTTATGAGTTCAAGCCTCACATTGGGTGTAGAATTTATTTAAAAATAAAATCTTGGGGTACCTGGGTGGCTCAGTGGGTTAAGTGTCTGACTTGATTTTGGCTCAGGACATGATCTCAAGGTTGTGAGATCAAGCCCCACAAAGGGCTCTGTGCTGAGCGTGGAGCCTGCTTAAGATTCTCTCTCTCCCTTTCTATCTGCCCCTTCTCTGCTCGTGTGCACGTGCTCTCTCTCCTTCTCTCTCTCTAAAAAAAAAAGAAATAAAATCTTAAAAAAATAAAATAGAGAGCTTTTCTTTTTTTCTTTTAAAGTTGACACTTGCTTGTTCAAGCAATAGAGAAAAAAAATTAGGTAAAAAGCAGCAAATATTCCTAAATCCCACTATTTTGAAATCACTGGTATTATTATTGGTGAATATTCTTATCAGCTCTCTCTGAAAATACTGGGAGTCATTCTCTTCCACTACCACCTCACACACATACACATGTGTACAAACACATACAAATACACAAATACATAAATACACAAACACACACAAATACACACAACACACAATCACAAAGACATATGCAAATATATGGGAGAGTGAGCGAGAGAGAGAAACTTACAAATCAGAAGCTATTAAAAAGTGTTTAATTTGGGGGTACCTGGGTGGCTCAATCAGATAAGTGTCTGCCTTCAGCTCAGGTCATGATCCTGAGGTCCTAGGATCAAACCCCACATCAGGATCCCTGATCATTGAGGAGTCTGTTTCTCCTTCTCCCTCTGATACTCCCCCAGTCATGCTATTGCTCGAGCTCTCTCTCTAATGAATAATAAAAAAACCTTTTTTAAAAAAGTGTTTAATTTTGGGGTGCCTGGGTGGCTCAGTCGTTAAGCGGCTGCCTTCGGCTCAGGTCATGATCCCAGGGTCCTGGGATCGAGCCCCGCATTGGGTTCCCTGTTCAGCGGGAAGCCTGCTTCTCCCTCTCCCACCCCCCCTGCTTGTGTTCCCTCTCTCACTGTGTCTCTCTCTGTCAAATAAATAAATAAAATCTTTAAAAAAAAGTGTTTAATTTTAATTGAATTAAACAGAGGAACTAGTAGAATGCCTTTAAAAGTTATGACTACAATTGTTATAGAAAACCAGAAAGAAATACCCAAAATTCAGACCAGATATCATTTTTAATACCCATAAGAGTTATAGAATTAATAATAGAAATAGTTGAGGCCAAATTAATATGTCATTAATGTCATATTATTTTCTTTTGCTAAAGAATCTGTGCATATTTAGCATTATAGGTTGTAATACTAACAAGAATTATACTTATTAGATTAACAACATAGACATGTGATTCCAATTTAAAATGTAGAATTGAGGGGCGCCTGGGTGGTTCAGAGGGTTAAGCATCTGCCTTCAGCTCAGGTTATGATCTCTAGGTCCTGGGATCGAGCCCCACATCCAGCCCCATGTTGAGCCCCATGTCAGGCTCCCAGCTCGGTGGGGAGTCTGCTTCTTCCACTCCCTCTTCCTCTCTCCCTGCTTGTGCTCTTTGTCTCTCTCTCTCTCTCAAGTGAGTAAGTAAAATCTTTTAAAATAAATAAATAAATAAAATGTAGAATTGAGTAATTGATTTAGATTTATGAACTTAAGTAGAAATTTTACTGTTTATATATAGTATTAGAACATTTAGTGGACCTTAAGTTTCACCATATTTTTAAATTTAACTAATTTCGGGGCGCCTGGGTGGCTCAGATGGTTAAGCGTCTGCCTTCGGCTCAGGTCATGATCCCAGCGTCCTGGGATCGAGTCCCGCATCGGGCTCCCTGCTCCTTGAGAGCCTGCTTCTCCCTCTGCTTCTCTCTCTCTCTCTCTCTCTGTCTCTCATGAATAAATAAAAAAATCTTTAAAAAAAAAATAAATTTAACTAATTTGGTTCATAAGGGGGCGCCTGGGTGGCTCAGTTGTTAAGCGTCTGTCTTCATGATCCCAGGGTCCTGGGATCAAGCCCTGCATCGGGCTCTATGCTCAGCAGGAAGCCTGCTGCTCCCTCTCCCACTCCCCCTGCTTGTGTTCCCTCTCTCGCTGTCTCTCTCTCTGTCAAATAAATAAATAAAATCTTTAAAAAAAATTTAGTTCATACGAATGATTTAATTACTTGGGAAGGTTTGTCATTTAGACAATTGAAGGACTTAAAAGAAAGTCAATATATTAAATTTATAAACCCTGTTTAAAACATTTAAAAGAGTTTAACTACATTTGAGAATGTAACCAAATATTAATTGAAGGCCATTAAAAGTGACAGTTCAAATCTGCTTGACTTATAATGGAATAATGAGATTTGTAAGCCAAAGTTAAATGCTTAAAGAAGAATGAAATTAGAATCTGTAGATTAATAAATTGATTATTCAATTTTAAAACCAAAATTACTTCTAAATTGCCTTTTCTGTGACCATAAGAAAACTCACATTTATGTAAGAAGGAAAAATAAATGAAGTGAAACTTAAAGAATTTTGGATAAATGTTTCTTCACCATTCAGACGTATTGTGTCTCCTATCTTCTAAGATTAAGACAAAGATTATGAAAACCACTAAGGATTTGTGGTCATTATGTTTTTATTGTTCTTGAAAACTATTTGTTGATTTTAGCATTGAAAACGTTGAGAGACCTTGAGAAGAAATGGTGTCGATTACATGACTCCCTGAGAGGAATCTGAAAATATTTCTCTCTTTGATTTAATCATTTGGTTTTGAGCCCAGGATTATTATCTTTCCATTTTGCTCTTTTCCCACCATCCTGGTTTTTTTAAAAAACTGGAATTTGGATGTATTTATTATCAGAAAATAAATGGATTTTTACAAAAACTCTTTATAGATTATGGTTTACTGATTAGTTCAAGTCTATTATTACCAATAAAATATATTGTTGTTTAAAAAACAAGAAAATGTTCCTGCTATGAAAGATAACAGGATTAACTCTTGGAGATAACAGGATTAACTCTTGGAGATGGGGTAACCAACCATCCCAGTGTGCCTGGGACTGAGGGGTGTATTGGAACTCAGGACTGTCTGTGCTAAATCCAATAACCTTGGTCACCCTAATGGAAGGCATTGGGGCACAGGTGCAAAGACTATAGATTCTAACACCTACATTTGAGATTTGGCTCTTCAGCTTATTTTCTATTTATCATGAGCAAGTAGCTTCTTTTCATGCCTCTACTTTCTCATCTCTGAAATGGTGAAAAAACACCTTTTCCCACTACCCAGGGAGGGAATCATAGGGCTTAGTTCTGCACTCCCATTGTAACCTAAAGAGAAACTTTCACAATGTCCAGAGCCCTGACATCCTGCAAATGAAGGAGGAGGATGTCCTCAAATTCCTTGCAGGAGGAGCCCATTTAGGTGGGATCAACCTTGACTTCCAAATGGAACAGTACATCTACAAAGGGAAAAGTGGTGGCGTCTACATCATAAATCTGAAGAGAACCTGAGAGAAGTGTCTACCGGCAGCTCGTGCTGTTGTTGCCATCAAAAACCCAGCTGATGTCAGTGTCATATCGTCCAGGCACAGTGGCCCGGGGGCTGTGCTCAAGTCAGCTGCTGCCGCTGGAGCCACTCTGATTGTGGCCACTTCGTTCCCGGAACCTTCGCTAACCAGGTGCTGGGAGCCTGCAGGGGCTGTGTCTCCTGGTGGTTACGGATCCCCGGGCTGACCACCAGTCTCTCACAGAGATGTCTTCTGTTAACCCGCCTGCCATTGCTCTGTGTAACCCAGACTCTCCTCTGCCCTGTGTGGACACGGCCACCCACACAACAGCTCGGGAGCTCACGCAGTGGGTTGGAGGTGATGGATGTTCGAAGTTCTGCACACGTGTGGCACCGTCTCCCGTGAACACCCATGGGAGCCCACCCCTGATCTCTCCTTCTACAGAGAGCCTGAAGAGACTGAAAAGGAAGAGTAGGCCGCTGCTGCAAAGGCCATGACCAAGGAAGAATTTCCGGGTGAATGGACTGTTCCTGCTCCTGAGTTCACTGCTACTCAACCTGAAGTTGTGGACTTGTCCAAAGGCATGAAGGTGTCCTCTGTGCCTATTCAGCAGTTCCCTATGAAGACTGGAGTGTTCAGCCTGCCACGGAAGACTGGTCTGCACCTCCCACTGCTCAGGCCCCTGAATGGGTAGGAACAACCACTGAATGGTCTTAAGCTGTTCTTCCACAAAGGCAAAGAAAATGGAAATAAGGCTGATGGAAAATAAGCAGTTTCAGTAAACAAGCAAACAGTGAATATTTATCTCAAAGGATTACTGTGAAAATTAAATGAGTTACTCTATGGAAAGCATCTGCAGTAATTACCTACAGTAATACCTAGAGTGTGGTAAGCACTAAATATATACTAACTGCTCTTGCGAGCTCCCCACAGGAACATCAATTATTGGACAGGTCATGTTTGTTCTTCATTTTATTTTGTTCTCTGAAATTGTTTTAATTTCTCTGCCCTTCTCCTCTGCATTCATTGTGATATCCTCACATCTTTCTATCATGTCATCTAGCAGACAATGGCAGTTGCCTGCCTGATAGAAGTTTCTCTCTTCTTCCTCACTAACAGAACTCTAATTTAGTTTTGATGGCAACATATATAGCTTAAATACTTGATTTAAATACTTGAAGCAAGGGGTGGATGGATGACGTAGGACACAGTTCTGGCCAAGGAGATACTGTGTAAATCTACCATGTGGGATATTTAGGAAAACTCTCTGAAAGGAGGCTGACTAAGCTGGGGCAGGCATATCTTTTGTCTTTTTCCTCCTCATTATTTCTTTCTAGAATATAGATGCAAGGTGGAAGGAGAAGAGCTCTCTTGGTATAAGAACTACACCCTGGAGATGCTAGAGCAGAAAGCTAGCTGGATCTTTCATAGCTCCTTTGAAGAATCAAAAAAAAAAAAAAAATCACACCATGATTTGTTTAAACATTTCTCAAGTTTCCTGTTGCACACCAGTGAAAATAATGCCTAGTATTACAAACCATTCACTTAATTTTTTAGCAATGTAAAAAATGTGGAGTACTTTAGTAGTTTTCATGTCATTTTGAGTTGGAGTCATGCTAATCCCATTTTTGAGATTTGCTCCAATTTCAATGTATGTGCTACTGAAAAGACCAGGATACTGTTTCTTCTTTGATGGTGAAAAAGTGTTTAAGAGGAAAGTAAGGTCACCAATATCAAGCAAATCTTGTCATCTTCAATGATAATTACATGAGCCAGTGGGGCGAGCCACAGAAGGGGAGAAAGGAATGCAATGGGCTGTTCTCCATAGAGAAATAGGCATTATCTTTTGTCTCTTTCTGCCAGGCATTCAAATTACCATTTTCAAATTTTTGAGAAAGAGATGTCTCTAAAAATTATTTTCTGTCTTCTGTAGTTTTGCATTGTCTACTGTATAATAAATGCATATTGAGATAATAAATTTGATAACAGGTAATTAAAGCAAGAAAGCTTAAAATAGTTCAACTCCAGAAAAAGGACTATGGCCAACATTGGTCTGGGATTGAGAACAAATCTGTACCTGTTGTTGTTATTACTGAATTAGAGTTGCCTGGTAACTCTGCCCAGCTGTTAATTAAGCACTTAGGCAGCCACGGCCATTAACTCTTTCAGGTCCCCAGGACACTGCTTAGTTATTGCTTCAATTTACTCTACTAAGCTTACTCGTAGGTAATGCCTTAAAACATTGCGACTATCTGGCTCATAATATGTTTCATCTTCTTTATGAATAGATGGAAAAAGCAATTCTAATTTCATTCCTCGTTCATTTTAATTTGGGTTAGCAGATGTTCTATGTGTACTGCAGTCAACTATTTAATTTGCATTATAGAAGAGCCTATAATAGCAATTTATCAGTGGTTTTGTGTGTGTGTGTTGTTATAGTGTGGTTTTAATTTCCTCCAAAATGCGGCTATAAAAATGGGATATATTTTATTTTTTTAATTCACGTGGAATATCCTAAGAGCAAAATTGGGTCTATAAAATTCAAGCAATGTTTTAAAATTAGCTCTGTTCGAAGAGGAAATGAGGGAAATAGAGGGGAAAAAAAAAAAAGGAAAGCAAGGAAAAGAAGGAAAGCAACAGTGAAGCTCTCAGCCTGCCAAGGATGCGGATCCATTCGGAGAACAGGTTTGTGGTGGGCGGGGGAACATTCCTCGTTGTGGTATGATGTTTCAAAAGCTTTTCTTATATGTCTTTTTTTCATGGGTGTGTGTATTAAGGAGGATGTTTGTACAAGCCACCATCTGAACAAATGGAAGGGAATGTATATATCAATATTTTAGTTTGGTAATTATAGGCTTTCCCAAGTCTTATTTAGGGTTAACCAAACAGTAAATGTTTGTTGTTCTAAGCTTCTAAGTTTTGGGGTAATTTTTTATGTGGTAATAGATAACAAATAACAATCTATATCATAAGATTGTCTTGATGACCAAATGAAAGCAAGTGAATAATATAGATTATGATCATTAGGTTGGTCTATCAGAACTTTGGTCAGGAATTTACTTCTTTCATATAGATTGTACCCATTCTCTTAACAAGCTCAATTTTTTTTGATGTTCTGATAACTTTCAGTTCTTGTTTTAAATTTCTCCAAATTCCCGCACCACTCTTAGAGGGTAAAGACATTTCTACTTTCACTTCACATTGGAAATATATGATTGGCAAAAATAGTGAATTCCTAGATCTTACAATAAAAATAAATTTCATTGAAAAAGTATTCAGCTGGGCTCCTGGGTGGCTCAGATGGTTAAGCATCTGCCTTCGGCTCGGGTCATGATCCCAGGGTCCTGGGATCGAGTCCCACATCGGACTCCCTGCTCCTTGGGAGCCTGCTTCTCCCCTCTGCCTCTCTCTCTCTCTCTCTCTCTCTCATGAATAAATAAATAAAATCTTAAAAAAAAAAAGTATTCAGCTGTTCTCTAAAAACCTGTATACATGGATTTAAAAAAAATAGTTTCTGGCTGGTATGCTGGAAAATCACCTTGACAAAGCCTACATATTCTCTGTAGGGGTTTGATTAAAGAGTGGTTACTCTATAATCTCCTATATTCGGGACTGTTTCTCAAAGACTACTGGGCCTTATCAATAACAACCTCATCTTTACATCCACTGGTGAATAATGTTTACAAGATAGTATTTTAATTGCTCAAGGCCTAGATCTCAAACTCAATTCCTCTAGGGGCTGAGCAGGTCAGGAAAATGAATGGGAAGCACAGGTCCTCCAGAAGCTGCAAATACTCAGATCACCTCAGTGTTCTCATGCAGGAATTTGAATGCTGGGTTGCCAGATTCTTCTAGTTTCAAGAGAAGATGGAAATCTGGGTTTAAATTTATGTGCTTTAAAAAATTTTTCAGAAAAAACTCCCCATAGTTTAAAATATTATTTCATTTGTTTTAAACATTTGCAGATTGAATAAAATATATCTGTGAACTACAATCATTTCCCAGATACCAAGAGATGAGAGAGAAGCTGAGTGTATAGACTGCAAAGTTATTATTTTGTGGACAAAACCTGTATGTGCTAGAAGAAAGTTTCAGAAGCTTGTGTTTTTCATATTTCCAGGTGTTGGATAAATAAGGCGTGGTTTCTATAAAGAGGCCAACTATGACACTGCATCATCAGACAATTATAGTGTTTAAAGTCTTCTCATCAAGCGCTCTCATTCATACAGACAAACTAACTTTAATTTCCAAAAAAGATATTTCCCCCACGCCTGTAATCACTTTCCTGTGGATTCACAGTGGCCTATGTTACAACACTGCTGTTTAACCAGCTGCAAAAACAATAAATGGAAGCCAGTGTAGAAAAAGGTTTTCTGTCAGTTGGTTAGCACTGATTCATCATCATAAGGGCCAGGAAAGCTGGGGTTCTGTCACCATCACCTCAGGGATGTCAGCAACCTGCAGGGTCCAAAATAAATGTGCTCCACTTTTACTCTTTTCACTTTCACAATGTTTGTTACTTTATTCAGCATGACAGCTCACGTAAATGTGAATCTATTGTCATCATCTCAGGAATATTATTAATGCATAATTACAAGGCAGGAGCTACCTTTTGAATTGTTGGAAAATGAGAGAAGATGACACCTTTAGCCTCTTCTAGGGTGGTTCACATTCTGCTATTTCTACCATGTGTTGTTCTTCTTATAGCTACTATTTTGGACCTACTGATTTCTGGCTATTGAAAAGAATAATATAGAATACTTTGTTTTTCTGATAGGTCTGTTGGGTAAGATTTATTGCATCCTTAATTTCAATCCGGAAACTAAACTTTCCCAATTAAATCATAAAGAGAATGGTTCCATTAATAGTAGACATTACTCATTGTATAAAGTTTATTTTAAAAACTTATTAAGTGGTCATACTTTCCCAGACTGCTATTGATGATAAAATGTTGAGCAAGACCCTAAATTAGTGAAGTCAATTTAAGTGGAAGACAATTGATTACTAACAATATTTACTTTCATATATAAGAAAAATCAATAGTTTTATCTCCTTTACATATAATAGACAATGGACATTTTTCATTAGCCTATCAGTAAAAATGAAGACATTTAATATTAGCAGTTCTTTAAAGAATGGGGATATTTTGTATAAAAACAAGATTAAGCAATTTCTAGGGGCACCTGGGTGGCTCAGTAGTTAAGCGTCTACCTTTGGCTCAGGTCATGATACCAGGGTCCTGGGATCAAACCCCACATCGGGCTCCCTGCTCAGCAGGAAGCCTGCTTCTCCCTCTCCCACTCCCCCTGCTTGTGTCCCCTCTCTCGCTGTGTCTCTCTCTGTCAAATAAATAAAATCTTAAAAAAAAAAAGATTAAGCAATTTCTATACAGATTTTGAGCCTCTTTATGTTATGTTTTCAGTAAGGTTGAATACCTGAAAACTGTGAGTCCATTGTCATATTTCTTTTGTCTTCTGAAAGAGAATTATGAAGTAAGTGTGAACTAGCTTCTCCTAGTCCAATCCTCCTGCATACGACACCTGTAAACTCTGGGCAAAGATAAACAACTACCTGGAGGCATTGGAGACTAAAATCAGGTAGAAATTGGGTCAAAAGTTGGAAGAGGAAAATTGCACTGGGTGAGTTTCTCCATTTTCAAAGACTTTTAGTTTGAGGACAAGCACTAGGAGGGGTAGCTAAAACCTCTGTGCACAGAAATCCACAATTTCTTGGCTTGAAGAACCAGAGAGCAGAATTCAGAGGGACCACAACAGCTGGAGAATAAAGGGAACATCCTGGAAAGGAGAGAGCCTGAGAGGGGAACCTCAAATTCTGCATATGAGCTCTGCTCAAATTTCTGGTTGAGCCCTAAACCACACATACATGGGGAAGGCTCTAAGCAGCCCAGGTGAGGCTAAAATAACTGAATAATGATTTCAGATGTACACCCACTGCGGGGAAGACAAAGTTTGAAAATTGGTTCCACCCACTAAAACAACAAAAAATCAGCACTTTTCAGAGGAATGGGACCAGAATGGGGTCACCTGCCCCTGTCCTAAGTGCAGCAGAGTTAGGGCAGTGATAATTTGCCATTTTGAATCTTTTTCATAGGAAAAGACCCTGCTAGAAAAAACATAGAGGGTTGGAAAGCAGGTAGATAACCTAGAGGGTCTATACATTTACGAAATCGATAGAGCCTAGTTGGGGCAACAGAAGGAATTCAGTTCTGTTGGATTGGACTAGGAAACTTTTTTTTCTTATTTTTTTATTTTTATTTATCCCATTTTTAAAGATTCATTTATTTATTTTAGAAAGGGAGAGAGAGAGTATGCATGAGCAGGGGGAGGGGCAGAGACAGGAAGCAGACTTCCTGCTGAGTGCAGAGCCCCACAGGGCTCAATTTCTTGACTCAGATGGTGAACTGAGCCAAAATCAAGAGTCGATTGCTTAACCGAATGAGCCACCCAGGTGCCCCAGAAATTTTTTTTTTTTAACAGGAGAAAAGCATACAAATCTAATGCAAGTTTTATGTGGCATGGAAGCCTTCATAAGGAAATAAAGACCCAAAGGAATAGTTAGGCCTTTGTATTTTTATGCCAGGTTTGTTGTGACAGCCTGAGCAACTAATACAACTCATCTGCATAATTACCTCTTTTCTCTTCCGTATTGTAATCGACATCTGAGTCCAGGACTTTCCCACATTTTCAATATGCAGATTCTCTGCAGATCATCATGGAGATATGGTAATGTCCGGACCATGTGCTCCTGAATTTCAAGGTTTTGACTATGTTACCTATTTGGTTAAACCCATAAGCTTTGTTGCTTTTCTTAACTGAATTCTATTTTGAAGGAAGATAAATAGCTCTCGTAAAAGTCAGCGTGAGGCTTTTTGATAGATTGATGGTCAACATGTCGCTGTGAGTCCTTCATGAAGCAGGGATGAGTCACACCAGCCTCCTCTATCCTTGAAAATTCTATGATCTATTCCAAAACTCTGATAATTTCTCTAATCTTTTGACAGCACTTCCTGGCATGTGACAGGCAGTTATTTTGCACTTGTATTAGTGACAATAAGAAAGGCAGCTTTATCTATGTGTGGTCATTCCTCAGTGGCTATTACTTACTTTACATGATTTATACTTTCTATAGCTCTTTTGCTGTGCTCTTTGGATACGTGATTTTTGAAGACAATTTAAGAGCATTTGGAGTCCAAACTTAGGTTAAAATTGAGCCTTGAATACAGTTATCAGTCCCATTTATTATTCAGCTAGGCATTGGCAACATATTTTTTAACCCCTCTGGTCATACAAAACCAAAAATCTTTGCTAATTTCATATAAAAGTAGTATCTCATCACTTAATGGCAAATAAAAGCTATAGCTCATTTTTAGATAAGACATGACTAAAAATAGATATCTGAGAACAAAGAAATATGAAAAATCAAAGAAAAATAATAATTTAAAACTACACCCAAGTATAGACATTTCTGCCTTCTGCGGGGGGTGGGCGGGGTATGGAGGTGAAGGATCATGTTGGAGAGGAAGGAATTTTCCACTGTTCAAGGTTCTTCTTGAACCAGGGGCACTTGCCTGACTCTGTTGGTGGAGCATGTGACTCTTGATCTCAAGGTTATGAGTTTGATCCCCACATTGGGTGTGGAGATTACTTAAAAATAAAATCTTTTAAAAAAAAAGATTCTTCTAACTGGACTAAGAATTAAATTAACATGAGGCAGATTAACAGGAGAAAATCAAATTTCATTTTGTACATGAGGGGAATCCACACCGATATGAAATTACAAAGACAGGCGAAATGAGGTATATATGTCATTCTGAACTAAGGAGAAGGGGATAGGAATCTGGGACTTCAAAGGGAAAGAAAGCAATTCACTGGAAGATGAAACAGGGTAAATGGTAAACAAATGTTTACTGGGCCATGCAGAAATAATGGGACATAGGAATTTTAACAAACACACTTTGCTAAACTTCTCTACAATCCCTAATTCATATTATAGTATAGTTATCCGTGGCGATGTCTCTCTTCCTGGAGCAAGTCTTCTATCTATTCTTTCCAGGCAGTGGGAAGGGAGGTCAGAGTTTCTTCTTGAGGCTTTTGGGCCTTGATCGTTTTCAATTCAAAAATAATCTACATCCAAGGTGGCTTGTCTTGGGGCAACTTGTCCTTGGCCCCTACAATAGCATAATTCCTATTAGCAGTTGAACAATGTATCTTTACTTCTCTCTTCCTTCAGACACTGATGAGAAAGGAAGAAGGGAAAAGACTGAAATTGCAAAGCCTCTGCCCATTTTTCTCTGCAATTAGAGAGTGGGATTTGGAGTCAATGCCCACCATTATTAAAGCATTTGGGAGTGGAAATGTCTTTGATGTGCCAGAGCCTAGTTAGTGGTTGGGAAACAAAATTGCTCTGCATAATAATACAAGGGAAATTGAGTTTACTGGGGAAACCTAGGGGAGGAAGTTTTCTAGAGGGGAGAAACAGGAAGTGTGGAAAGGGAATATGAAAACATGGCAGGAGACCAGAGCCTTTGGAGATGGAGGTGCTCTGGGCAAAATTCCAGTCATTGGTGTGACCCACAGAACTTAACAAGGACATCTAAAGTTCCACTTTCTGTTGTTTGCCAGGTGCCACTATCTTATAGTCTCATGCTTCAGATACATCATTCCAGAAGTCTCAAAAGCTGCTGCACATGTGTGAGGATAAATAAAAATGATTTTTCTCTGCTTGTAAAGGGAAAGAAAAATGTTCCCTGTTCCTTCTTCCTTGAAAGGGTCTCTTTAGAAACAAAACAGCCCTTGATTCCCTACTCTAACACTTGGGAAGGTAGACAAATCTCTCCAGGGCTAGATAAGCCCCATGTTACCTGTGCAAAGATGTATCCAAAATCTGGGCTTCATACTCCCTTGAAAGTTCCACACACAACTCTGGAGTTAACCTAGCAGACTATCTTGAGTAACTATTTGTTTCTCAAGTAGATAAGAGGGGTTTAATTATTCTTTCTTCTGCTTTATTCAGTTAATTATATGAAATTTTATTCTCACTTCATAGTTACTCATGGCTACCTATGTGCATGTACTGCTCTGTTGGCTTACTGAGTAGTAAATTAGATTCTTGGACTCAATTCTAATATGTGTGTTTGGCAGTGCTAGCATGTCCCAAACACCAAGCAATTCTCAGAAACCAGCAGGGTGTCCAAGAATTTAACTAAATTTTGACACTATCTTCCTGGAGACAGTATCAGATTCCTCAGACTAGGGACTGAGGAATATAAGATAAGACATAAGACTGCTCTCTACCGATAACACTCCCCTGCCTTAAGACACTAGCCGGTCATAACCCCAGACTGTTACCTGTGATTCTGAACAACTAGCTATAAATCAGATTCCCTTCACCTCCCTTTAATTTCCTAAAGATGGAAGAAATGCTAAGATAAGGTATGGGGAACGGGGTTGGAGTTCCATGCCTTCTCCAAGCATGCCACTCTCTCCAATCTCCACATGGTCACCAACCTGGAAACTCTCCAAACCCCATCCTTTTAGGTTTCAATGGAGGCTTTATTAGACAGGCATGATTAATTCAATCACTGGCCACTGGTGATTGACTCAACCTCCAGCCCCTACCCCCTTTCTCCTCCCTAAAGGTAGTTGGGGTAGGACTGAAAGTTCCAAATCTGTAATCACATCATTGGCTGCATTGGCTACCAGCCCCCATCCTTATGTGCTTTCCAAAAGTCACCTCATTAACATAACAAAAACACCTATATCACTCTCCACTCTCATAATTATGAAATTCCAAGGGTTTGGGGAGCTGTATGAGCCAGGAACAGTGGACAAAGACCAAATATATATGAGAAATATATATTTGGTCATCTAAATGACCAAATATATATTTCTTAGAAATCACATTATCACAAGTACTAAATCAATTTTCTTTCTTTTCTGCATTGATGTGGAGGGATCTCTATTCATAGGACTTTTATTTCTTTAACAAATGCAAATGTCTTATTTTATGCTTTAAAATGAAATTAAGAAAAAGGAGATGTCACTTATATTGGGGACCATGCTCTAAAGAGGAGATATGGCATCCATACACAAATAATTTATCAAAAGCAAAAATTTGGAGCCAAAGAAGACAAGGAGAAAAATAGTACCTCCTCCTCCACACCCACTCCCACACCAACACAGACACAGGATCTTCTTACCTTAGTTGACATCTGGGACAAACACATAAACTAATGTTTGACCTAATTGGGATTATGCTGCATGGATTGTTTTGATTTCTACTCTTTTTTTTTTTTAAGTAAGCTCTACACCCAACATGGGGCTCAAACTCACGACCCCAAGATCAAGAGTTGCCTGCTCCACTGATGGAACCAGCAGGCACCCTCTAATCTTTTTTAAAAAGGAACATTTGTGTAACATCTTTCATGTTATGGAACATTTTTTAAAACATCAGCTTGATGACTGTATGATAACATTGAATGGATACATAAAAATTTATTTAATAAATTTACTCTTTTTTGTTATCATAGATAATATTTCATCAAGTAGGTCTGTTTTTTGTTCACTTTGTATTTTCCCTGTATTTTTATTTGGATATAATTTCAAACTTCCAGAAATTTCCAAGAATAGTACAAAGAACACCCATATACCCTCTACCTAAACTCACTTATTAACATCTTGTCTCATTTGCTCTATCATTTGCTTTTTATGTTGGGGGGGGGTTGGGGGGGACTTTCTCTACCAACTTAAGTCAGATTGGGGTCATGAGGACCTGTGAATTAACTGACAATAGCCAGATTCACAGGATAAAAGACAAGATTTACTTACATACAGTGGGAGTACTCAGAATAGTTTATATAGCAGCTTAGTAAGGGGAAAAGGGTGTGGGTAATTAAGAGCTTCAATGGGAATGTATGCAAGATTCCTGATGTTAATGCGCCATCTCCTTCCTGGCTGGAAACTCCCCTGGAGGGCAATTAATGGCAGCTGGATTCTCAACTACTGGTGCTAAGAGTCCGTTTACTCACAAACAGGAAAATTCCTCAAAGTGGGGTTAATGGCAGCTGTATATTCTGGGTGCTCTGCTTTAGTTAGATAAGGAAATTTCAGATAAGATTTGTTTGTGCACCTTTTGTAGCTCAAATGTTTCTTATTTAAAATAATCTTTATGACTTTTTGGTGGATTATTAGTATCTTCATCTCTCTCGCTCCATGTATATGTATGTCCAGTATATACACATATATATGTGTGTGTATATATTTATATTTACATTTATAGAAAGGAAGCAAAATATGCCACCCTAAAATATGTCTCTTTGGCATATTCATTATTTTAAGCTGGTTATTTTTTTTAAGATTTTATTAATTAATTTGAAAGAGCGAGAGAGCACTCCAGCAGAGGGAGGGGCAGAGGGAGAGGAAGAGAGAGAATCTCAAGCAGACTCCCTGCTGAGCTCAGAGATCCACATGGGGCTTAATCCCAGGACCCTGAGATCATGACCTGAGCTGAAATCAATAATTGGACACTTAACCAACTGAGCCACCCAGGCACCCCTAAGCTGGTTATTTTTAAGAAACCGCAGACACAAGAAACTTTGGAAACCCAGTGGAAGTAATCTTTTTGTAAGAGACATGTACATTAATAAGAAAAATCTCCTTTTGTAAGGGTGTCTTCTGACTGTACCAGGAAGAGGAGAAAACTGTATGGTTTCTTAACCTCCACAAACTGTTATCAATGGAGAAAGCCTGGAGTTACATCTGCATTACAACCTTACTCTTATTTACTGTGCTTTTCCTGGTAACCTCCCACAACTGACTCCCCACCCCCAACATCTTCTTTTGCCTTTAGCTGAGGATGGTGTTTAAAGTGATGCCTTTGGCCATTTGTGGAAATTACTGTTTTCCTGGGTCTCTCCCATGTATGCGGAAGGTATACATGTTATCGAACTTTTACTTGTTTTTGTCCTGCTGATCTGTCTTACATCAACTTAATTATTAGCCCACCCAAAGAACCTAGATGAGAAGAAGGGAAAAATTTTCCACCTCTGCAGACGGCAACCACGAAGGACAAACTTCACGGACTTGACTTTTTGCTTGCTCTGAGCTGTAGCAGCTGAGAGCCTGGGATGTCTGACAGGACCCCGCAGAAAGTAAGAATTCTTTCCATGTTGGTTTCCCAGTTCTCTGTCTGCAGGGTCTGATGAAAGCAAGAGTGGGGACGGAAATTTTCCTTTTCTGAATGTAGATTAGCAGAAGAAAATATTTGTAAAACTAGTTCCTTTGGTATAGTGACTCTGTTAAGGAATTGATTGTGGGTGACTGGTGATAAAGAATTCACCCAAGGCAAAACAAAGGAGATGGAAGTTTATTGACTACAATGCAAGGGAGCTGTGGGCAGGACAGCAAAGGAGAGACTGCCAGGAGACAGTGACAGGGAGCAATAATTAAGGGAGAAAGTGAGGAGGTATGGGAACGTATGGCCTTTTCCTTATTTGGTGACTGTGTCCAGTTGTAAGTAGCCTATTGGTCAGCTAGGACTTATAGATATTTTGAGGTGGGTTGCCTAATTAATGAGCCTGTTTGCATTCAGCCCGGTGGTCACCATGGGCCCTTTTACCTTACTCAGGTTTCTATTACTCAAGCCTATTTCCTAAAAGTGGCCTCTACATTGGTAATGAATACTCTTGTTTTTTATTGATCCTTTCCATCCCAGGGATAGGCACTGTTTTTCTTCATCTCTGTCTGCTGTTTCATTTGTTATCTTGTTCTATGTCCTGAGATTGTGGCTTTGTGACCACTGAGAATATTCTGTCTGGGCTCTCAACCCAAAGATGCACCTACTGGGGTGCATTTTGGTGGCCAGTTGAATAGACAAGGATTCTGAGACACAAAGTCACAAACAGCATTCTCTTTGTCCAACTGTGCCAACTCTCAGAGGATTTCGTGATAGAAGGTCCTGATCTGTAAGGGGCTTTTGTCATCTCAACCTCTGCTGTTTTGTTAGTGCTGAAAAAGTCCCATTACAGGAGCCTCTGCTGGCTGTCACAGATTAGTGGGTCTGCATCTGGAGTTATCTCATGTTCTTGTGGGAAATGGGAAACATTATTTTCACCATACCATTCTTACCACCTGTAGCAATGAAGGCCTTTGCTTTCTTAGACTGTCTTTGGGAGCAAACTTTCTGGGATCTTGTGAGGTCTGCATTTTTTTTTTTTTTTTGCACTCTCTTGTGGGATGGCTTTTTCATCTTTGGTCAAGCCATAAAAGGCTTCTTGTTTTGAGTTGCTGTTAAGATTAATAGACACTACTTATCAATGGCCAGATGATGAATCCTTTGAATTGGACAAACTTCTATATTTGAATTTTTTAAAAAAGAGAGCGCTCCTCTAAACAATGATCTTTTTGGTACCTTTGGAAAGACCAAATTAAAAAAGTGGACACAGAGGTATAATAGCTAGCCTTAAAGGTTCTCTTCACAAGATGAAGGAACAGAAATTTGACTTAAGACAAAAATCAATATTCACATCCAACATAAATTCCCTTCCCCAAAACCTGACCCCATCTGCCTGTTTTAATTTCCCTTTCCTTACAAGATTTATAAAGAACACTCTGGCCTAATCTCTAGGCCCAAACTATACAGGTTACTCATGTAAATGCTGAAAGCCAGAAAGTAAATTTAGCAGAAGCATCTAGGACCGGCAGTAGGGCTCACTTGCCTATTTCCTACCACCCCTACTTTCCAGGGCTCTGAAATCAGCCAGCTTCAGACCTTCTAATGCAACCTCCTTTGTGGAGCTATCCTAGACCCCACACACAAAGAACTCATGTCCCCTGGACAGCAACAGATCTTTGAAATTATAAAGCCTTTCTACCTCTACTTTCAGAATATCTTTCCAAATTTAAAGAGGAGTTAGAAAGATTAGTGTCCATTCACAACCCACCTCACAGAGGAAACAGATGACCAAAATTCCTCCTAGGCCCTCCTAAAAATGATCAGCTGAAGGCTAGCATTCGGGGGCTGATAAAAGCCAAGGTTGAACTGTATACTCAGAAAAAGGTTTTTGTTAAAACACTTCATACAGACTTTAACAAAAGCATAATTATTTTGATTCCCACCTTAGCTGGAAATCTCCGTGATGTAAAGAAGCAAGTTTACCTGGCAAGATGGGTCAGTCCCTTGATATTCAGGCTGTAATCCAGTTCTTTAGGAGTATTGGAAACCACTGTTTTTGTCTTGCAGCACTATATAAAACCAGAAATGTGACTCTTAGAAGCAGTTCAGAGCCCATCTATCTTTACCAATTCCCAGGCCTCTTGTATTCATCTCAAAATGCTTGCAGATATTGGGATGTTGGAAATGGAATTTTCCTGCACTTCAGAAAAAGAAGGAATTATTTAAATTACCGTAGACCTCCGATAGTAGGCCAATATTCCCCCAAAACTCCACCTCTGGAGGAAACTTGAATACTTTCTCCGTGCCTTTGTTCTGTAGATTTTCTATACCCTTCTCTAAGACCTAAGAGCCACTCTGAAATGCAAACGTTAGGGAGAGGTTTCTCATTAGTAAGGTTAAAAAAAAAAGAGATAGTATTTGGAAATTGGGCAAATGAAAAATCTTCTTCCCAAATATTGGTAATTGTAAGATCTATGTTTGTGTCTGTTTGTATGTTTATGTGTATCTATAAATGTATGTTGTAATGTGTGATATTTTTCTACCTCCAGATAGTATTGTCAAAATTAATTTGTGAAAGAGCTATATTTAATTGGCTTAGACAGGGGTGCCTGGGTGGCCCACACTGTTAAACATCCAATTCTTGGTTTTTGGCTCAGGTCAAGTCTCAGTGTTGTGAGATTGAGCCGCGAGATGGGCTCTGTGCTTAATCTGGAGTCCACTTAAGATTTTCTCTCCCTCTCCCTCTATCCCTCCTGCTCGTGCTCTCTCTTTCTCTCTCTCTAAAATAAATAAATAAGTATTTAAAAAAATAAACAATTGGCTTAAACAAACAAAAATATTTACAAAAATATTTAGTATTCATAAAAATTCTGAAAAAAATATAACTGAGTAACAGAAACTAACCCAAATGCTTTTCAAGTTCACCTGATCTAAGATAATCTTTGGTAAATAAAAGCTACTTGAAATGTATTGGTTTAATTAATATAGACATGTTTTCAGAGTTACCAACATTAAGTGTGATGCAGATAGACAACTACATGGGTTTACTGATCAAATTCATATTATTTCTGTTAAAAATTTGTCAACAAAACATGAAGTTTTCATAACTAATCTGAACATAATTATTAAGAACAAGTGAATTAAGTAAATGTAAGGTTAAAGTTTATAAATGAACTTTTCAGCAATATTTTTGTCTACTGAAATAGTTTCCCCAAATCTTTTTGGTAACTTAAAACCTTAGAGTTTTACTAAGTTAAGTTAGAGGATGGAAATTCATGAAATATGTAGATCATTTCTAACTAACATAAATACTGAAACATTAGTTACTGAAAATAAGTTTATTTACTTTTATCTTCTTATTACAGAGAAACTAAAGATGTTAGTAAACATATCCTGTGCCACAATGAAAGATTGTACTATTAAAAGGGGGTACATACTTCTAGGAAGTATGAAATGTATTCATAAATTTGCCCATCTAAAGAATGCTGGTATAACTGACAGTTCACAATTTCTTATTTCTTAGTTTTTACTAGAAATTAAAGTTTCTATGGCTTGAGAATTCTATTATATGTAATTAAAACTACTAGAAATAATGAGGGACACATTTCTATATGCAAAGAAAACAAGATGTGTGCTTTTTTGCATTTCTATACACCACCAAGACAGAAGAAAGAGAAATTAAGGAGTCGATCCCATTTATAATTGCACCCAAAACCATAAGATACCCAGGAATAAATCTAACCAAAGAGGCATAGGATCTATGCTCAGAAAACTATAGAATACTCATGAAAGAAATTGAGGAAGACGCAAAGAAATGGAAAAACCTCCCATGCTCATGGGTTGGAAGAAAAAATATTGTGAAAATGTCTATGCTACCTAGAGCAATCTACACATTTAATGCAATCCCTATCAAAATACCATTCACTTTTTTCAAAGAAATGGAACAAATAATCCTAAAATTTGTATGGAACCAGAAAAGACCCCGAATAGCCAGAGGAATGTTGAAAAAGCAAAGCAAAGCTGGTGGCATCACCATTCTGGACTTCAAGCTCTATTACAAAGCTGTCATCATCAAGACAGTATGGTACTGGCACAAAAACAGACCCATAGATCAATGGAACAGAATAGAGAGCCCAGAAATGGACCCTCAACTATATGGTCAACTAATCTTCGACAAAGCAGGAAAGAATGTCCAATGGCAAAAAGACAGTCTCTTCTACAAATGGTGTTGGGAAAATTGGACAGCCACATGCAGAAGAATGAAACTGGACCATTTGCTTACACCACATACAAAAATAGACTCAGAATGGATGAAAGACCTAAATGTGAGACAGGAATCCATCAAAATCCTAAAGGAGAACACAGGCAACAACCTCCTCAACCTTAGCCTCAGCAACTTCTTCCTAGAAACATTGCCAAAGGCAAGGGAAGCAAGGGCAAAAATCAACTATTGGGACTTCAAGATAAAAAGCTTTTGCGCAGCAAAGGAAACAGTCAACAAATCCAAAAGACAACCAACAGAACAGGAGTAGACATTTGCAAATGATATATCAGATATCCAAAATCTATAAAGAACGTATCAAACTCAACACCCAGAAAACAACTAATCCAATCAAGAAATGGGCAGAAGACATGAACAGACATTTCTGCAAAGAAGACGTCGAAATGGCCAACAGACACATGAAAAAGCACTCAACATCACTCGGCATCGGGGAAATCCAAATCAAAACCTCAATGAGATACCACCTCACACCAGTCAGAATGGCTGAGATTAACAAGTCAGGAAATGACAGATGTTGGTGGGGATGCAGAGAAAGGGGAACCCTCCTACACTGTTGGTGGGAATGCAAGCTGGTGCAACCACTCTGGAAAACAGTATGGAGGTTCCTCAAAAAGTTGAAAATAGAGCTACACTATGACCCAGCAATTGCACTGCTGGCTTTTTACCCCAAAGACACAAATGTAGTGATCCAAAGGGGTACGTGCACCCCAATATTTATAGCAGCAATGTCCACAATAGCCAAACTATGGAATAAGCCCAGATGTCCATCAACAGATGAATGTATGAAGAAGATGTGGTATATATATACAATGGAATATTATGCAGCCATCAAAAAAATGAAATCTTGCCATTTGCAATGATGTGGATGGAACTAGAGGGTATTATGCTAAGAAAAATAAGTCAGTCAGAGAAAGACAAGTATCATCTGATCTCACTGATATAAGGAATTTGAGAAACAAGACAGAGGATCATAGGGGAAGGGAGAGAAAAATGAAACAAGATGAAACCAGAGAGGGAGATAAACCATAAGAGACTCTTAATCTCAGGAAACAAACTGAGGGTTGCTGGAGTGGAGGGGGGTGGGAGGGATAGGGTGGCTGGGTGATGGACATTGGGGAGGGTATGTGCTATGGTGAGCGCTGTGAATTGTGTAAGACTGATGAATCACAGACCTGTATCCTTGAAACATAATACATTATATGTTAATAAAAAAAATTTTTTTTTAAAAAAGATGTGTACTTTTAGTAAGAAAAAGTATGAGGAATAGAGTTACATTTTTGTTGAGGGAAAAGAAAGTCATTTTGTCCTAAAGCAAAGCTGATTATCTCTGAATGGGAGAGAACTAGGGACAAACTAAAACACTCATAGAAAGTTGTAGGTTTACAAAAAAGGAATCTTGGGAAAGGAATTTTATATGCGATCAAGCTAGATAAGATTGAATTCATTTGATACAAAGGTTTTAAAAATAAGCTGTAATATCAATAATGTACTTATATGAAACTGGAACTTAGATTATTGGTCTGCTCCTGAAGAGGCTGTAAAGGGTCTTTCCTTACCTTTTGGGTATGGCCTAGAACAAAGAATTTGTATTTTATCAAAGTGATTTCCTGTGTTCCATGTTGTTTTCATCAGGTTTTTGATTACACTAAAGTAAACGTAGTCTTCTCAATATTAAAAGAACTAAGTTTTGCTCAGAACTATGTAGCCTTTTATATTTGCCTTTGAAATCTTTAAATGTCAGTTAAGTAGATAACTAAGTATTTCACAGTGACCTATGGTCCTATTTAGTCAATTGTCCAAACATTTTGATATTTTTGATAAAGTTTCCAAAATAAAATTCTTTTAAAAAATGTTATTAAGTTTTTAATTTTAATTCCAGTGTAGTTAACATACAGTTTTATATTAGTTTCAGGTGTACAATATAGTGATTCAACAATTCTATACATTACTCAGTGCTTGTTATGTTAAGTGTACTCTTAATCACCTTCACCTATTTCACTCTTCCCCTCACTCGCCTCCTTTCTGGTAACCATCTCTAGTTAAGAGTCTGTTTCTTGTTTTGTCTCTCTTTTCTTTTTCCTTTGCTTGTTTGTTTTGTTTCTTAAATTCCACATATGAGTGAAATCATATGGAATTTGTCTTTCTTTGACTGATTTTGCTTAGCATTATACTCCCTAGCTCCATCCATGTTGCAAATGTTAATATTTATTTTTTATGGCTGAATAATATTCGTGTGTGTGTGTGTGTGTGTGTGTGTGTGTGTGTAATATAGGACCTCTTCCTCATCCATTCATCTATTGATGGACACTTGGGCTGCTGTCATAATTTGGCTATTGTAAATAATGCTATAAGAAACATAGAGTGCATATACCCTTTCAAATTAGTGTTTTTGTATTCTTTGAGTAAATACCCAGTAGTGTGATTACTGGATAGTGGTGTAGTTCTATTTTAAATTGTTTGAGGAACCTCCATATTCTTTTCCACAGTGGCTGCACCAGTTTGCATTTCCACCAACAGTGCACTAGTGTTCCTTTTCCCCCACATCCTTGCCAAGTCTTATTGTTTCTTTAAAATCAAATTCTTTTTTTTAAGGATTTTTATTTATTTATTATTTGACAGAGAGAGAGAGAGACAGTGAGAGAGGGAACACAAGCAGGGGGAGTGGGAGAGGGAGAAGCAGACTTCCTGCTGAGCAGGGAGCCCGATGCGGGGCTCGATCCCAGCACCCTGGGATCATGATCTGAGCTGAAGGCAGACAATTAATGACTGAGCCACCTAGGCGCCCCTAAAATCAAATTCTTAATGAAGTTATTTTTTGACCCAGAAGAAATTTTGGGATATTTAAGAAGGTCCCAAGAACATCTTAAAAGATTTGTTAATCTAATTAGGCTTATTTGGTATATTACACAGGAAGCATTGTCAAATAAGTGATGCTAAACCTTTTTAGATTCTATTTGTGAAGATATATGTTATTAAAATAAGTGTTCTAGAAAATGTATGAAATTTTTAAAAATTTTGTTTGTCTTGGTATGATGTTAGCACTTGTAATTCCTTGTAATTCTAGTTATTATCTTGAAGTGTTGTGTGTCACAGAAATAACTGAATTTCCTTGTCAATTGCATCACAGTGAACTCTCAGCAGATCTTTAATCATGGACATTTTTAAGTCTTTTGTCATTTATAGATATTGTTTTACTCTGATAATCTTGCAAGTGTGTTTTATCTTCAGAGATTCTGGAAAGGACTTTTGACAAATACAGGGTTCTGATAACCTGAAGTTCACAAAACTGAATTGGGTAAGAATTTCTGGAACTAGGAGAAAAACTGGATTCAAGCAAAAAAGAATTAATAACATGGGACTGAATGAACTGAAGAGGATAATTGTAATTTTTATGATTTTTTTGCTTGAAACATTGCTGACTTTTCTTAAACTTTCTAAAGATTTATTTATTTATTTATTTTCGAGAGAGAGAGAGAGAGAGAGAGAGAAAGAGAGAAAGAGTGGGGGAGGAGCAGAGGGGAAGGAAGAGAGAAAATTAAGTAAGCTCCGTGCCAAGCGTGGAGCCTGGTGTGGGGCTCTATCTCACGATCCAAGATCATGACCTGAGCCAAAATCAAGTGTTGGATGCTTAACCAACTGAGTCATCCAGGCACCCCAGAAATATTACTGATTTTTAAAAATGTTTTGTCTTTCCAGATTTAAGGAAACTTTTTCTCTTAAGCTGATTATGACTTACAGCAATCTGATAAAATATACCTTTGTGAACAAACTGAAACATTTATATTTTTCTTCCTACCCAATCCCTCCAGAATTCAGAAACTCTCAGTGAGCATTCTTATATTTTCATGATAATATATTTATTTGCCTAAGTTCAATAATAATCTATTGTCCTTGTAACAGAACACACACAATTATAAACATTGGTTACAAGGCTTTGACTGGAATGTCATATTTGAGAGAGACGTTCATAGACTCAGATATGAAGAAACAGATTTAAGAAAGTAAGGTTGACTTTATGGAGTTAATAAAACCCCTTGGAAAAACAGCCTGGTACCTTGTTTACAGAGTTTCCAGCAGCCTTACCAGGTGAGTAAGGAGGTCACTTTCTGGCAGATGCAGGAACCTCAGGATATTTTGGGAACCTTGAGAAGAGGAGTTTACCCAAATCTATAGGTATTGCAGGTGAATCTGATGGCAAATCTTTGGCTTGGCTTCCTGGCCTGGAGAGACTTTTAAAAGTTCAATATGAAACTCCTTAAGAGAGCTTCCATCAGAGGAGATTTTATTAAAAAGAGCCTACGTGGTCAACCACAATTTTTGTCACGCTTAATGTAAATAATCGGGTCAAGTTTACTGAAACTAGATTTATTTTGCAAAAAATATTAGTCTTAATTTGGCTCTCTTTTGTGGAAATGAGGGTAATTTTAGAGAGAAAAAGTATGTTTCAGTAACATACCTTTGTGGTTATTAGATTTTAGTTCTGATTGTCTTTGAGGATTTGTTGTTTGCCTACAAAGTGGACTGGATCCTAAATTCTTCTGGTTTCCTCAAATATCTGGCTATGACTCCCCAAATTAATGTTTCCAATTTTCTTGCATCCTTTTGATTTAGAATCATTGAAAACTAAAACTGCTTTTTTTCCTGAAGTCCTGCAAACTGAAGCTAGACTGCTTGATATAAACTTCAGAAAATTGCTAAAATAGCTCATGTTTAGCCAATGTTCAATCCTATTGCCATGTGGGCCTCTCAGAAAGATCACCAGAGACATTCAGACTGCAAACCAAGAAAATCTTTCAGATTGCCACTGCCTGCCCTCACTTTTTCTGAAGATGCTTTGATCCTGACATCAGAAATCTTGATTGGCTCCCACCTAGGCTCAAAAACTAGTTTATAATCTGCTCCAACCATTAACCTTTGTTTTTCTTTTGTTTCCATAAAAATGACTCTTATTATTTACCTGATCGCTTATACAGTATAGGCCTGAACTTGGGAGTCCACCTGCAAGATCACCTCCTGAAATGAGACACAAATGTTTAACTGAACTGACATATTCTCTAGACAGAGACTGGTTCAATGAGATATAGAGCAGTTTATCAACTTAGCTTCTAGATTTTGAAATTTTTAGTTTCAAAGATGAAACGGAAGGGGGACAAAATATACCAACCCCAAATATGCCTGCCTCTATGACATACTGATTATTTTAAGCTGGTTATTTTTAAGGAACTGCCAACACAAGAGAAGCTCTGAAAATCCAATGGAGGTTACCTTCTTGTAAGAGACATTTACATTTATAAGGGAAATCTCCATTTGTAAGGGTGTCTCCCTCTCTGTACCAGGAGGAGGAGGATATCTAAATCTAGAAACTCTTATCAGTGCAGAAGGCAGGGACTTACATTATAATCTTACATGTGTTTACTGTGCTTTTCCTGGTAACCTCCCATAACTGATTCTCCACCCCCAACATCTCCTTTTGCCTTTAGCTGAGGATGGTGTTTAAAATGATACCTTTCGCCATTTGGGGGAGTTACTCAGTTTTCCTGGGTCTCTCATGTATACAGAAGGTATACATGTTCTTAACCTTTTGTTTGGTTTTCTTCTGTTAATCTTATATCAATTTAATTGTTAGATCAGCCAAAGAACCTAGAAAGGTAGAAAGTAAAATTTTCTTCCCCTACAATCTGTCTTTCTATCTATCCAGATAGATGGAAACATAGATTTAAACTCAGAGAATATGTATCTTTTTGTGAACCATTTCTTCCTACTATATTTACCTTTAATACTCCAGTCTGTTTGAACTGTTAAAAGATAATGAGGCATATTTATAATTTTTTTAAGTTTATTTGAGCAAAAATTTATTAGAATCAAGCAGCTGCCACACTGGAAGTGGTTAGGGATGCTCCACTGACAGAAGCAAGAAGAGATCCTTATAGAGAAAGTGTAGAAGTGAGGTAAGGAAATTATTTGATTGGTTATAACTTTATTTAAGTTTAAATCTTAAATTTAAAATTGCCTTATTTGGAAAAGCCTAGCTAGCTGGGTGTGATTGGTTGTCCTTTGGTTTTGATTTCTTAATGTTGAAATATTTACAGTCTTAGGTTTTGGTTTGCTTATGTAGAATGCTAAGGTATTAAAACCACCTCAGTCTAATGGCCTCCTTGTTTACTTAATATAACATTACTAAGAACAGGTAGATCTGTTAGATAACCACAGTGCAGTTATCAACTTTAACATATTTAATATTGATAATAATTATATTTCCTAATCTACCATGCACAGTCCAATTTTGTCAATTGACCCAATAATGTATTTTATAGCAATTTTTTCCCCTTCAGCACAGGATGCAGTCTAGGATCAGGCATTATATTTAGTTGTCACATCTTTTTAGTCTCTCTCTATTTTTTAAAGATATCTCCCATGTATATATGAAGTATACATGTTAATATACTTCTGTTTATTTTTCTTGTGTTAATCTGTCTTTTATTATGGAGGGTTCTTAGCCACAAAACCTGAAAGGTACAGGGAAAATTGTTTCTCTACAGTGTAAGATCTCATAAGACCCTGCAAATACTCTCCTTTTCATCAAAAATTTCCCTCTTGGGCTGCCTGGGTAGTGCAGTCAGGTAAGTGGCCGAACTCTTGGTTTCAGCCAGGTTATGATCTCAGATCATGAGATCAAGCCCCACGTTAGGCTCTGTGCTCAGTCAGACTCTGTGCTCAGTGTGGGGTCTGCTTGGGATTCTCTCTTCCTCTCCATCTGTCCCTCCTATTCATGCTGTCTCCCCCCTTTCTAAAATAAATAAATACATCTTAAAAATATTTTCCCTCTAGATTTAGCATTTATTAATGATTTGTACCTGAACCAATTTTACTGTTTTGGTTGAAAAATAAAGATTTTCCCATTCAAGCACTCTTTTCATATTAACAAGTCAGCACTTTCTTATGCCTGGAGTGCATGAAATCGTGCTTCTCTCTCCACCCTCATTAACATTTATTATCTTTTGCCTAACTTTGTAGGTTAGAAAGTATATCATAATTTTTGTGTTTCTAGGTTATTAATAAGGTAATTTTAATTTTGTTCATTAAATTATTCATATTATATCTACTTTTATCAAGAGCTTTGTGTTTTATACATCTGCATGAGGTATATATATTTTAATGCTGTTAACCTATTCTCATATTTGTGACAGTTATTTTTCTAGTTTGTTATTTGCATTTTGATTTTGTTTATACTTTTACCTTATATCTAAATATTTTTTTATATTGGGGGCACCTGGGTGGTTCAGTCAGTTAAGCATCCGACTCTTGATTTTGGCTCAGGTCGTGATCTCAGGGTCGTGAGATCCAGCCCTGCATCTGACTCTGCGCTGGGTGTGGAGCTGGCATGGGATTCTGTCTCTCCTTCCCCCTCTGTCCCCCCCACCCCCCACTTGTGGGCTCGTTCTCTAAAAAATAAATAAATAAAATTTTTTGTGTGTCGAGTCAAAATATATCCATGTTTTCCTTTGTGATTTTTTCCATTATATAATAATTAGAAAGTCTGTTTTATGGAGTACATAATAAATTACATAATCAATACTTCAGCGTTGAGTATATTCATGCTGCCTATATTGAAAGGGACTTTGTGCACGCACGTGCGCACAGGGGTGGGGGGGAAGAAGAGATAAGGAATTATGGTGATTAGTTCCAAAGATTTCATAATAGTAGCAGTTATTAATACTGTAACTGATAGTGAAAAAGACTGTGTGTGTGTGTTTATAAGAACTCTTTTAACACCAGGATCATTCACAACTTTCTCCTTAGGGTCAGGTGTAGTTAAAAGGTATGTGGAATTTAAGAAACAAACCAGAGGATCATAGGGGAAGGGAGGGAAAAATAAAGTAAGATGAAGTCAGAGAAGGAGACAAACCGTAAGAGACTCTTAACTGAGGACACAAACAGGGTTGCTGGAGGGGAGGTGGGTGGGGGGATGGGGTAACTGGGTGACGGGCATTAAGGAGGGCACTTGATGTAATGAGCACTGAGTGTTATATGCAACTGATGAATAACTGAATTCTACATCTGAAACTAATGATACACTATATGTTAACTAATTGAATTTAAATAAAATAAGTTTTAAAAAAGGTAATAAGACAACATGAAGCAAAAGATTAGTTGCTGTTATTTATTTTTACCAAAGACCAAATGGGGTAAAGATGCCCTCTAGTGGAAGGTTAGGTCCCCCCAAAGTCAAACTGAAAGTATAAAAAATCTGCTATCGTTTTATAAAATGCTCTACTTATGCAATTGAGATGTGGGGTTTTTGCTTTCTTTCTGAACAATAGAATCAATAACAATTAAAAAATTAATTCTCTTACATAAGAAATTATATTCCCATTCATATGTTCTTCCTGGATGGATTTTATTTATCTTAATCACTTCTACGGTATATTATCCTATAAATAGGAAAAACCAAATTGTCACAGTCTCTTTTTTGAAAAAAGAATTGGTCACTCTTTATTGACAAGTATACCTACTCTTATAAGTATATGCAAGTAAATATTGACCTGTTCAATAGATAATCTGAGTGTGTTATCAGAATTTGCTTTAATTTTATGAAATTGTTTTAATATTGTGAAAGTAAATAGTTCGTAAAGTTATCAAAAGAGCTAATGATAAATATTAGAAAAGGAAGATGTTGACAGAAATACTTACTATATGACTTTAGGTGTTGATGTGGTTGAAAAAGAGATAAAAGGATAAAGGAATTGGGTGTGTAGGGTTAATTTTGTGGTCTTTAAAAAAAACCATTCTGGGCCAATTGGATATCCATCTGGACCAAAAAAAAAAAAAAATGAATCTTAACTTCCCCCTCACACCATAGAGAAAAATTGATTCCAAGTGGATTGCAGATTCCAAGTGGATTGCAGAAAGGTAAAACACAGAAGAAGAAAACAGTCATCTTCAGGATAACAAATATTTCTCAAACTGTATACACAGAGCACTAACTACAAAGGAAAACGATAATTGTACTAAATGAAAATTAAGAACTTCTTTAAATATAAACCACTACTAAAGGGAGTGAAAAGGCAAATCACACCCTGGGAGAAGACATTTGAATTACACGTATTCAATAAAGGACTCATCAAGAGGGAATATGTAAGGAATTCTTATAAATCAATAAGAAAAGAACATAGTAGAAAAATGGACAACGTAATAGGGACTTTACAAAAAAATTCTAGTGACCAATAAGCTTATGAAAATGTGTTCAACTTCCTTAGTCATCAGGGAAAGTAAACTTAAATCACAGTGTGATAAATAACACTATAACCAGAACTGCGCTGGGGCTCCTGCTTGGCTCAGTCGGGTAAGCGTCTGCCTTTGGCTCCGGCGGATTCCAGGGTGCTGGGATCGAACCCCACGTCGGGCTCCGTGGGGAGCCCGCTTCTCCCTCTGACTCTGCTTCCCTCTTTCTGTCTCTCATGCATAAATAAATAAAACCTTAGAAAAACAAAACAAAACCAACCAGAACTGTGCTGGTAAATGTTGGACAATGGGCTTTCTATAGGGGAAAAAGAAAGTATGGTGTATGTATCACAAATTGACAAATAATAAAAAATGAAATATAAATGTATTCTTTATTCTAAGTTCCATATGGCGAATTGGTTTTTATTGAATGCTTTTATTGACTTTTGCTGAACTCTGGTATCCATATCTGTTTGTAATTCAACCATGCTTTGATAAATTTTTTAGCTATTCACAACAATATCAGCTATAAATATGACAATTTTGGGTTTAACCAGCATTATTAACATTTCCCCATCACTTTCTTAAGTCTATATAAATCAACAGTACAATAAATCAAGCCCTGATAAGTAACATTTCTCAGTTTCTATGGTGTAAATACTCCACTGTAGTCAATTTCATATTACCCACAAGATATTGCTGAAGAGATGCATGTCAGTGCCCCATTATATAGTATTTCCACCATACAAATACAACTAATGTAAATATCTTAGTAGCATTGATGATAGTCAGATGTAGTAAAATAGGAGATATTGAAATTTGAATACTTATTACCTTTGTTTTAATATAACTTACTTAAATTTATATATAATTTAATTTTTAATAATGATTGTGTTTAATACCTACCTCTCAAAATTATTGAAAATGTAACCATTGGCTCTTGAGAGCTGGTATGAGCCAACTCTAGCATACTCTTCAACCTACCAGAAGAAATAAGACAGCCAATACCAAGTGAGGCCCTATGACCTGACAATTCAATTCCTAGATATATGACAGAAATGCACACATATATTCACCAAAGATATATACAAGAATGTTCATAGCAGCACTATTTATAATAGCCCTAAGCTAAGCCCTAAGCTTAGCCCTAAGTGACCCCAGAGTCCATCAATAATAGAATAAATAAATAAATCACAGTGTATTCAGTGAGAATATACCAACTATTATTACATATACCAATATGGATGAATCTCATAAATGTAATGTTGAGCGAGAGAAGCCAGACCCAAGGCATACATACTGTATGTTTACATTTATATAAAGTTCAGAAATAGGCAAAATTGATCTACAATATAAAGTTCAGGAGAGTAAATACCTCTTGGGGTTAGGGCTCAAGGGATTCATCTAGTGTCCTGGTTATGTTCTTTTTCTTAACCTAATCTTTTTTTTTTTTTTTAAGTAATCTCTACCCTCAGTGTGGGGCTTGAACTCACAACCACAAGATCAAAAGGCACATGCTTTATCAACTGAGCCAGCCAAGTACTCCATGTTCTTTTTCTTATCTAGAATTGTTTATACAAATGTGTCCAGTTTGTGAACATTCATCAAACTGTACAACTTGAGACCTGTGTGCTTTTCCATGGTTGTTGCATTTCAATAAAGCATTTACTTTAAAACATTTTTATTTTATCTTTTAAAAAGATTTTACTTATTTAACAGAGAGAGAGAGAGAACAAGCGGGGGGAGCGGCAGGCAGAGGGAGAGGGATAAGCAGACTCCCCACTGAGCAGGGAGCCCGATGCAGGGCTCGATCCCAGGACCCTGGGATTATGACCTGAGCTGAAGGCAGACGCTTAACCAACTGAGCCACCCATGTGCCCACCTTAAAACATTTTTAAATGCACTCTCTCAATTTCAAAAAAATAAAACTGACCTAACTGATAATTCCAAGGTAAAAGTAAATTGGTTGATTTCATTATATTTGAAGGAGTAGGGGAGTAGAAACCTGAAGGCTAATGGCGTCCCATTATTTAACCAGGAGACCATGTGAAAGGAATTTTATACCTTTGTGACTCAATCCTTTCTACTACAAGACAGTAGTATTGGTGAATTACACAAACCAGAAAATGATTGAAAGAAAAAGCTTGTCAAATATCTGTATTAACCTTAAAAATATCTAAATGCTTTATGAAGCTAAATTATGTCAGAGAGTGCTATATCCAAAAAAATTATGTGTTTTCCCTAAAAATATGGTTTCAATGATAAGAGTGAAGTAGCCATTTAAAAAGTTTTCAAAGACATAATAACCTTATTCATTTTTGCCTTTGGCCTGGATCCAGAGGGGAAAACAGCTGCAGGCCAATAAAATAAAAAGCAAAGGAGTGCTTCTTGGTGAAAGATATGGGTAAATGGTAAAATGAATATTGGAAATGGAGTGAAGGTTCCATCACCTGTAAACACGAGGGAAAGCAAGAAACAGCTTTCTGCTGAGTGGAAGTTAATAGCATATGTTGCAGATAAAAATATTTTCCAAAGATTATTAATTCCTATAGACACCTACATTTTCAAATTAGTATCAAATTAATTTTGAAGGCTTTCTCCTCCCATAGATAGTATATCAAAATATTATGTAAAAAAAGACATTTGATTCTATTGCTACACAAAGACCCTCCTAGAAGTTACTGCTACAGCACATTTCACATTTCATAAATTTTTATCTCTGGTTTGACCTCGACTTGCCTTTCTGTGTAAGTTACTTAGCAGAACTTGGCTTAAGAATATGTGATATGTCTAAAAGAGTATTTGTTTTAGATGGATGTGATGGAAAGAGATCCTGTCTTGAAGATTCCTGTGAGGTTTACGTTTTGGTCAAGGGGGAGCACCACCACCGAGCACCAGTTTGGCAATAATCCTACACATCTCCTTTGAAAAGATCTCAGAATTTTAACCAACAATCAAAGATCTTGGGATTGTTTTAGACACTTTGGCTCTGCACGCCTAACCAAGTTAATAAATGTGAACATGAGGCTCAGATCAACTGAACAACCAGATGCAGACACCACTTGGCTAAGTCAAACAAGGTTTATGCATTTAGAGGTGCGGCATGAAGTCAGGGCGGGTAGGGTATACAGTGGAGAGATCAGTTCTCATTTCCTGTGAACAGACAGAAGTGCTTCCCTTGAATAGCCCTCAAAAAAGCCACACCAGCAGACACACCATCGGGGATAGTCAATCTGAGCAAATGAAGTTCATATCCTACCTTTCAAAACTCAGCTGCCCCATCAAAAAGAATGAGATCTTGCCATTTGCAACGACGTGGATGGAACTGGAGGGTGTTATGCTGAGCGAAATAAGTCAATCAGAGAAAGACATGTATCATATGATCTCACTGATATGATGAATTCTTAATCTCAGGAAACAAACTGAGGGTTGCTGGAGTGGTGGGGGGTGGGAGGGATGGGGTGGCTGGGTGATAGACATTGGGGAGGGTGTGTGCTATGGTGAGTGCTGTGAATTGTGCAAGACTGTTGAATCACAGATCTGTACCTCTGAAACAAATAATACAATATATGTTAAAAAAAAAAACGAAGAAGAAGATAGCAGGAGGGGAAGAATGAAGGGGGGAAATCGGAGGGGGAGACGAACCATGAGAGACAATGGACTCTGAAAAACAAACAGGGTTCTAGAAGGGAGGGGGGGATGGGTTAGCCTGGTGATGGGTATTAAAGAGGGCGCATTCTGCATGGAGCACTGGGTGTTATATGCAAACAATGAATCATGGAACACCACATCAAAAACTAATGGTGTAATGTATGGTGATTAACATAACAATAAAAAAAAACCCCTTAGCTGCCACTTCAGACCCAGTCTTTTTTTTTTTTTAAGATTTTATTTATTGATTTGACAGAGACACAGTGAGAGAAGGAACACAACCAGGGGGAATGGGAGAGGGAGAAACAGGCTCCCTGCCAGGTAGGGAGCCCGACGCGGGGCTCAATCCCAGGACCCTGGAATCATGACCCGAGCCGAATGCAGACGCCCAACGACTGAGCCACCCAGGCACCCCCAGACCCAGTCTTAAACACACGGTGCCAAAGCAGTCTAGGACGTGGTCTTGCTTGGGGACATGCTGGAGATAGCTGCACCATGGCCAGGGATATCTCATCTGTCCCAGAGTCGTATGACACATATAAGGTTTGCAAGTGTAGAGTACGTAGTACTTGTACTCTTAACCAAATTGAGCCACCCAGGCACCCTACTTGTACTCTTAAATAAACTTGGCATTCATTACTCTAACCTCTAAAAGCTAAACTAGCTTGGGCCAGATAACATCCTGATTTCCATGCTGGGGAGCAGAGCAAGAATCCATTACCCTGATGGCCCAGGAGTCATGTTAAGGCACCACTGGACCAACACTAGGGGCCTAGTCAACAAGTCCAGACTTACTTAGGTTGACAAGGAATCATAAGACTGAAGAAAGAGGGGCACCTGGGTAGCTCAGTTGTTAAGCCTCTGCCTGCAGCTCAGGTCATGATCCCAGGGTCCTGGGATCAAGCCCCACATCGGGCTCCCTGCTCAGCGGGAAGCCTGCTTCTCCCTCTCCCTCTGCCCCTGCTTGTGTTCCCTCTCCCACTGTGTCTCTCTCTCTGTCAAATAAAATCTTAAAAAAAAAAAAAAACTGACAAAGGATAAAAAAGACCGCAAAATACCTACCCAAGCCATAGACTGTCCATTATGTAGTCACTGGCCGTTATAAGACAACTTTTCTACATCATTATTTTCTATGTGGTTTTGTTTTACTTTGTTCATTTGTTTTTGCCTTCATTGAGATATGAGGAGAATTCTATCTAGTCATCCTTTCATCAGGTGAAATAACCATTTGCTTTGGACATGCCCTTCCTTTCAACCCAGTTTTTTTTTTTAAGTTTTTATTTATTTATTTGTTAGAGAGAGAGACAGAGAGCACACACATAAGCAGGGGGAGTGGCAGGCAGAGGGAGAAGTTGGCTTCCTGATGAGCAAGGAGCCCGATGCAGGACCCTGGAATCATGACCCGAGCCGACTGAGCCACCCAGGTATCCCTGAACCCAATTTTAAATGATAGGATGCAAAGTTGGAGTTTCTCCATGCAATCCTAGCAATTCAGGTTCATCATTGGATTAATCCATAATGTTTTAATCAGGGAAGAACTGCTAGATGTTACACGTCTCTGCCTAAAGCTTAGCTTACCTTAACTACTTTTTTGTGCTGAAACTCTTATTCATCCTGGATCATTCTGCTAAGGCAGAGAGCTGATTAGAATCAGGAGCCAGGTTCAAACCCTGGCTTTACCACTTTCTAGCTTTGTAATCTTTGTTAGGTCCCATAAACCTTGAACTTTGCTTTCCTCATCAGTAAGGCAGGATTAAATCTACCTCATGGATTTGTAATGACAGTTAAGATAATGTTTGAAGCCTTGACTAGAACTGTGCTTGACATATAGTCTATGTTCAGTAAATATAAATTGAGTCTAAATCTGACAGTTTGGTCTTTTGGAATATGTAGCATATGCCAAAATTCTTTATCATCCACAATTTTTACTGCCAGGGATGGGTTTTACTGAAAACCTTTAAATTTCAGCAATAAATTAATTGCTAGGATTTTAGAGGATGAGTTTGTTATGTTCTATACAGAAATAAAAATGCTTGCCGCTAAAAGCATTTCCTTGTATGTGAAACTAAGGCTCGTGACTACATGCCAGGCAACTCACAAATACATATCATATTCTGGGCCACCACTTATTTTCTTGGAAGCTTCTTGAGAAAATTAATGAGTGTATCCAAGAGTTTGTTGAACTCAAGTAAATTTTCACTGAGGTGTTTGCTTGCTCACTTTGTTAGTTGGATTAAAGGTTATGGGAGAGGGGCATAGTTGACAGTGCAGTTGATGGACTAGGAAACAGAGCCTGCACAATAATGCAGGCAAGGAAAATCACTCCACATAGGGAAGATTTTAATTGGTTTCTCAAGGTAATTACAGACTCTATTCATGAGCTAATTCTGAATTTTAAAGGAATACTGGAGGAGTGCAGCCATGACCATTTAGGGCTTTCTATTTTACATTTATAAATATTAATTGAACACATTACCACTGTCTAAAAATGGTCTAGCCAGCTTTTAGACTTCTTAACTTAGTGCTTCCAACTGTGTTAATTTTGGCAATGAATGTGCAAATTATTAAGCTCGTTTAAGGATTCTAAACTTGGAAGGGGCAGAGATAGGGAAATAGGGGGAGTTGTTTGAAAATTAGCAAGAAAGGGACAGGACAGTAGTGGGCAATGGCTCAACAACTTTCCATCTCTAGTTGCTGCCCAGTCTCTGTCCGCTCCCATGATCTAGGCTGACCTAATTATAGGTGCCAGCCCTGAACTTCAGAGCTAATTAATGCAAAGAAACAAGGGACTGCTGGAAGCCCTACAGGTGTCACCTAGTCGAGTTCCCAGGGGAGCAGGGACCACAATGCTAGCAGCAAAGCTGTGTCCCTGGTGCATCCCACAGAGTGATGTCTTTGTGAGCTTGACTGGGTGAGTTGGCTCTGCTGTGTGATGTTGGGTGGTGTTCCTGGCTGCATGGCCCAAGTCTGGTCCTCCAACTTCCTTTGTCTTCTGGGGCCTACCAAGAGCATGTTCACAAATTCCTTTCTGCTAAATAAGCCAGAGTCAGTTTCTCTTGCTTGTAACTAGGAATATTATGTGATGGAACAATTAAGTCAATTTTTAAAAAACCAATGTTGGGCTATCAAAATTTCCATGGATTGGATTTGGTGTGGCCAGTTTGAGACCCCTCCTGATAAATTATAAACTCCTTTATAAACGAAGTGGGAGAATAGAAAATATGAACAGAATCCATACAAGTTAGGTTTCTTCATTTTTTTCTCCTCATTGTCAAAGTAATACATCATCCTAATTTTTTAAGATGGTGTTTTTAATAGAGGAATACTTATCTAATAATTCTTTAACAGATTGTCATAGGTTCAAAGAAAAGGCAAGGGTCGAGGTGGAATGGCTAATGCATGGGGCACACACAATTAGTGTGCTGGATCTCTTGGCACACTATGGTGTTCATGAAAGCTGGCTGGAGAATGCATATTTCCTAATACCTGGAAAAATAGTGTAGCTTGGTGAGAAAGACAAAGGAGACTTTCCCTTTCTTTCTTTTAACACTCATGCCAAGCAATAAATGTTGTCTATTTTAAGCAAAACATTGTGCTAGCAATCTGGAAAAACTCAAAGAAGCAGGAGTCACCTGAATACCCTTGAAGGAAACATTTACTCATTCATCTTTCAAATGTTTATTACATGCTACTGTATTAGATAAAATGGATACAAAGGTATACAAGGTACAGCCCTTGTCCCCCAAGGCTTATGGTTAATAAGTCCCATCATTCTCATGACACCTGTGTGGCCTGGTGATACACAGGAGCCTATTAAATATATTTATTTACTTACTAGGTTATTTATTTTTGGCTAACATTTTAGACATGTCCAACCAATTACCATAGCCTATGATTTTTTTTAAAAAATTGATATTCATTGCAGCATCTCGAGTTTGCAGAGTTAAGCAGTATATAATCAGCAAGTTATAAATAAATTCAGATTATACATGTATGTTCCTAAAGGTGACATGTATAAGTACATTAACTAAAAGCATGTATCTAAAATAATGATTAACCTCATGGGGCGCCTGGGTGGCTCAGTTGGTTAAGTTTCTGATTCTTGATTTCAGCTCAGGTCATGACCTCAGGGTTGTGAGATTGAGCCCGGAATGGGGAGGGAGGCTCTCCTTCTCCCTCTGCTCCTCCCCCCACCCCTGCTTGCACACATGTGTGTTCTCTCTCTCTCAAAAAATAAAATAAAATAAAATTATGACTAACCTCTTTTTAAAATGCAGAAATATAAAATTATACTTTCTTTTTAAAAGAGATTATATACTTCAAAAATCAAATTTGGCTTATATCAGAGATGGATGACAGCTACAGGATTGTACTCTTCAAAGCCAATTACCTAATTTTTTGGTAATAGCAATGACATTAAAAGAAAAATTACCCCCGCATTTTAATTGCCAATCTAGCATTGAAGAAAGTTCTGCAAAAAGGAAATGCAACTTTTGAAAGGCTTCAAACTCCAGATAAAGATCTGCTAGGTTCAGATTAAAATCGGGAATGTTGCAGATGAAAAAGAAAGGTACAGTTTATTGGATGGAATCAAAAGTTGTTGACATTTCTTTGAATCTTGAACTACTAAAGTTCATTTCTCTAAATATTTCTTTCTATTAGTTTTTCTTAGTGGTGCAAGTTATCTCAAGTAGTTTGCAAAGTTCTTCTCTACAAAACACTTCTATTTGCTGCAGAACAAAAACTGTTCTGCATTGACTTAACAATATATATGTTTTTGCTATAAAATTGTATCATGGCAGACATCTAACAATTTTTCCACTAAAACAGAACAGTATAATATTTTTGTTCTATCAACATTGCATTTAAAAAATGTTAATGTTAAACACAAAGAACCATTATCTTATTTGGCTATGAGATACTGAGTTGGAAAAACCTACTTTTGTGTTTCCCCTATACTCTCACACTCTGCCACCCTCATAACTTCTGATACTTCTGGTCACCAAATGTGTGGAGGGTCCCCATATCCAGCAATTCTCCAGGACACCTGCTGGGTGTCCTACAATTTAACTCAATCCTGGCGCTATCAACCCGGAGACAATGTCAGAAGATAGTGTCAGATCCCACAGTTTAAGGGCTCAGTCCCACAAGACTGCTCTCACCCCACTTCAGATGTCAGTCTCAAGTGGTAGGTCCTCAGCTTACCCACAATTTCTGTCCGACATGGCTACAAATCAGTGGTTCCCACCACCCACTCCCCAGATTCACAGAACTGAGTAGCTCACAGAACTCAGGGAAACACTTATGTTATCAATTTATTAAAGGATATGATTGAGGATACAGATAAACATCCATATGAAAAGATACCTAGGGCTAAGTCTGGCAGGGTCCTGAGCACAGGGGCATTTGTCCCCATGGAATTGGGGTGCATTGCCCTCCCAGTACATGGATATGCTCACCTACTTGGAAGGTCTCTGAAACCCTTACTGTTGGGATTTTATAGAGGCTTCCCTCACATAAGCAGATAAATTATTAACTCCATTTCCAGCCCTTCTCCCTCTGGAGGATGGGGGTCGGTGAAGCTAAAGATTTCAAGCTTCTAATAATGACTTGGTCTTTCTGATAACCAGCCCCCATCCAGGAACCAAAGAGGATCCCACCCAGAGTCACCTCAACAGAACAAAAAATGCTCCTAGTGCTCTTATCATTTAGGTATTTACAAGGGTTTTAGGAGTCCTATGTCAGGGACTGTGGATGAAGACCAATTATATATTTCTTATTACGCATCTCATTGTCACAGATATAATTTAAATCTTTTATTAAGAGAGAAAGCCTATAAACAGAATGCAGAATTTGAAGTTTAAAGGTTGAAGAACCACAAAAGGCGAAATCCAATCAAGTGGTTTAGCAACTTGGAAAGAGGTTAAAAGCACTTAAGTATCTTAAAATCTGAGTCAAAATCTGGGCTTCCCCTCTTTCTAGGTATCATACTTTTGCTAAGTGAGCTTCAGTTCCTTCACCTGTCAAATGGGGATCACCACCAACTTCTTAGGATTGTTGTGAAAATTAAATTAAATAGTGAGTGTAAGGTGTCTGGCTTGTCACATGGTAATTTAACAAATGTCTGTTCTGTATCTTTCTCTTCTCTAAAAGTTTAAGATCTAGTTGGGACTATATGATGTACACCCAGTAGGGGGTAAAGAAAAATCCAAGAGTTAAGCCACAACTCACATGCATGGAGGTGGTTGGAGAAGATGATCTTTAATGTCCCTTCTAGCTCGAAACATCAATTATTCTGTGACAGCTGTATGAGAAGTGGCAGGGGGCAGTGCATGATGAATCGGCAGTTGGGAAGTGCAGACAGTAAGTGCTGTGAGGTCGAAGAAGGGAGCATCTGCCCTGGGCTGGAATGGTTTTGGAAGACCATTAAAAAATTCTGAGCCATCTCAGTGACAACAAAAGCCCAATTCAATTAGGAGAGCAACTGGCAAGAGTCTGATTATAATACAAATGCAGGTCTAGCTGAGGAGAATAAGAAACAAAATACTGGAGAGAAAGAAGAAAGGAAAATGCAGTGTCAGCAATTTGGTTTCTGAAACACACAAAGAATATTAAGTAGCTATCGTGCTTTTCATCCTTAAAATAGTCTTTTAAGGTGGACAAAGTATATCAGCCCTGTTGAGAATCTTCCAAGAGTAAAGAATTTGTTAGAAATGTGTTTGGTTATAGGTGTGCCTGGGTGGCTCAGTCGTTAAGCGTCTGCCTTCGGCTGGGGTCATGATCCCAGAGACCTGGGATCGAGCCCCACATCGAGCCCCTCATCGAGCCCCACATCGGTCTCCCTGCTCCACAGGAAGCCTGCTTCTCCTTCTCCCACTCCCCCTGCTTATGTTCCCTCTCTGCTGTGTCTCTCTGTGTCAAATAAAATAAAATCTAAAAAAAAAAGAAAGAAAGAAATGTGTTTGGTTACAAATAAGAGATAACCTGCCCAGCATTGTTAAACTGCTTAAATAAATAAAAAAATTTTTTTTTCTTAAATAGAAAGAACTCTAAAGGTGAATAGTCCAGGGTTGGAGCATCTCATAATAACACAGTCAAGACACAGCTTCTTTCTAGCTCTCTGCCTCAGCATCCTTAGCGTGATGGCATATGCCCTCACTGCTTGTTGCCTTCTGGTCAAGATACGGCATCACCTTTGCATTCTAGACAGGAAGCAGACAGGCAAAGGAGCAAAGAGTGAGGACAAAATGGCATATTCATTGAGCCTGTGCCTCTTTATTAAGAAAGCTAAAGTTCTCCTGGAAGATTGCCCAATAGACTTACCCTTCTAACCTGCTGGCCAATATTGTATCTCATGGTTGTTCCGAGTCCTAAGGACACCGGGGAGAAGGGGTTCGTCTGCCAACCAACAGTGTAGACAAAAGTATTGAAGCCTAGTGAAAAAAATTACTACGAGAGATAGAAATGAGGAGTTGTTTTCCTTAAACAGAAAATTTTACCTGTTCTTTAAATAAATCAGACATTTTAAAACTTTGTAATAATTGTAGATGCACATGCACTTGTAAGAAATAGCACAGAGAGACTGCCTGAACCCTTTAATCTGTCCCCGCAAAGGGTTACATCTTGCAAAACTGTGAGTACAATATCGCAACTAGGATATTGACTCAGATATAATCCAAATACAGATCATTTCTATCACCACAAGGATCCTTCATGGTGTCCTTTTAGAGCTGCACCTACTTCCCTCCTGCCCTTTCCTTCATTCTTAATTTCTGGCAACCACTCATCAGTTCTCCAGCTCTCGAATTTTGTCATTTCGAGAATGTTCCATAAATGGAATCATAAGGTATATAACCTTTTGGAAATGGCTTTTCACTCAGCATAATTCTCTGGAGAAGCTGGAGATTCACCCAGGTTGTCCTTTGTACAATAGTTTTTTTCTTCATGGCTGAATGGTATTTCATCATGTAGATTTAAGACAGTTTATTCACTCTTTGAAAGATATCTGGGTACTTAGGCTATTGCAAAACAAAACCAAAAAAAAAAAAAGCTGCTGTATACATTTGTGTACAGGTCTTTATGTGAACATAAGTTTTAATTTCATTGGGATAACTGCCTAGGAGTACAATAGCTAGATTGTATGATAGTTGCATTTTTGGCTTTTTAAGAAACTGCTAAGTTGTTTCCTAGAGTGGCTATACCACTTTGTATTCCCACCAGCAGTGTGTGAGTAATCCAGGTTCTTTGCATCCTTGCCAGCATATGGCATTATCACTATTTTTTCATTTTAGCCATTCTGATAGATGGGTAGTAATATCTCATGTTTTTAATTTGCATATTCCTAAAGGCTAATGATGTTAAACATCTTCATATCTGCTTTTTTGGTTAGGATATCTTCTTCAGTGAAATATGTCTTCATGGTTTTTTTGCCCATTTTCTAACTGGATTGTTTTTTCACTTAAAAATTTTGAGAGTTCTTTATTTTATTTATTATTTTTAAAGTTTATTTTTTTAAAAACCACATCCAATGTGGGGCTCAAACCCATGACTCCAAGATCGAGAAGTGTACTCTCTTCCAACTGAGCCATTCAGGAGGCTCAAGAGTTCTTTATATGTTCAAGATCCTGGTCTTTGGTTGGATATGGTTTGAACATATATTCATATTTTCTCCCACTCTGTAGCTTGCTTTTTATCCTCTTAACAGGGTCTTTCACAGAGCAAGTTTTTGATTTTGATGACATCCAACTTATCAGTTTTTTCTTTTATGGATCATGCTTTTGGAGTCAAGTATAAGAATTCTTTGCCTAGTCCTAGATCCCAAAGATTTTTTTTTCTGAAATTTTTTGTAAAAGTTTCATAGTTTTACATTTCATCTTAAATCTGTGATCCATTTTGAGTTAATTTTTATGAGTGGTCAAAAAATTAAGTCATCCAATAAGATATTGGATTAAATTTATACATTAATTTGAGGAGGATTGACATCTTTATTGTGTTGAGTGTTTGAATCCATGAAAAGAGCATGTCTCTCTCCTGATTTAGGTCTTTGTTTTCTTTCATCAGCATTTTGTAGTTTTCAGCATACAAATTTTGTGCACATTTGGTTAGATTTACCTATGTTTTTCAGTTTTTTTAAAGCAATTGTAAATAGTATTGTATTTTTAATTTCAGCGTCACAAGTTCATTGTTAGTATATATAAATACAGTTGCTTTTTTAAAGGATTTATTTATTTATTTTTGAGAGAAAGAGCGATTGAGAGTGTTAGTGGGGGGAGGGGCAGAGAGAGAGGGAGAGAGAGAATCCTCAAGCAGACTCCCTGCTGAGCGTGGACACTGAGCTCATGACCTGAGCCAAAACCAAGAGTAGGACACTTAACTGACTGAGCCACCCAGATGCCCCCAGTACAATTGATTTTTATTTTATTTATTTATGTATTTATTTATATATTTTTTAAAGATTTTATTTATTCATTTGAGAGACAGAGAGAGCATGAGTGGAGGGGAGAGGGAGAAGCAGACTCCCCACTGAGCAGGGAGCCTGACGTGGGGCTCAATCCCAGGACCCTGAGAGCATGACCTGAGCCGAAGGCAGATGCTTAACCATCTGAGCCACCCAGGCGCCCTGCAATTGATTTTTAATGTTTATCTTGGATCTGTGACCTGATGAACTTACTTCTTAATTCTAGGAGGATTTTGTTCTGTTTTGGTTTGGTTTTGTTTTTTCTAGATCCCTTGTGATTTTTCCATTTAGGCAATCATGTCATTTGCATTTCAGGGGAGTTTTATTTCTTTTTTTCTGATATGTTTGCTTATTTCCTTTTCTTGCCTTATTGCACTGAACAGAACTTTCAGCACTATGCTGTACAGGAGTGGTAAGAGTGAACATACTTGCCTTGTTCCCAGTCCTAGGAGGGGGAAGCATTCAATCTTTTACCATTAAATATAATGTTAGCTGTAGGGTTTTTGTTGATGCTCTTTATCAAGTTGAACAAGTTCTGCTCTATTTCTATTTTACTAAGAATTTTTATCATGAATGGTTGTTGAATTTTGTTAAGTGTTTCTTCTGCATCAGTTGATATGATCATGTGATTTTCTTTTTTAGCCTGTTAATATGGTGAATTACATTAATTTTCTATTACTGAACCAGGCTTGCATCCCTGGAATAAAGTCCGCTTAGTCATAGTGTATAATTCCTTGTATGTATTGTTGAATTCTACTTGCTAATATTTTGTTAAAGATTTTTGCATCTATATTTATGAGGGTATTGGTCTGTAGCTTTAGTATTCTTTCTCTTTCCTTCCTTCCTTCCTTCCTTTTTTTGTACTGTCTTTGTCTGGTTTTGGTATCAAGGTAATAAATGTTTCAAAAAAAGTTTCAGAAAATGAATTGAAATTCTCACTTTCTCTTTTATTTTCTGAAAGAAATTTTGTAGAATTGATGCTAATTCTTTAAACTTCTGGTAAAATTCTCTAGTGAAATATCTGGAAGGTTTTTTTGGGGGAAGGTGGGATTTTTTATTTTATTTTATTTTATTCATTTATTTGACAGAGAGAGACACAGCGAGAGAGGGAACACAAGCAGGGGGAGTGGGAGAGAGAGAAGCAAACTTCCCGCTGAGCAGGGAGCCCGAAGCGGGGCTCGATCCCAGGACCCTGGGATCATGACCTGAGCCAAAGGCAGACGCTTAACGACTGAGCCACCCAGGCACCCCGAAGGTGGGATTTTTTAATTACAAATTCAATTTCCTTACTAATTATTGGGTATTTAATCTACTAAATTTTAGGTAAGTTGTAGTGGTTTGTCCTTTTTGAGAAACTGGACTATTTCATCTAAGTTTTCAAAGTTTTGTGTGTAGATTTGTTCATAGTATTCCCTTATCAGTCTCTGATGCTTTGCCAGTTATCTAAATCTTCAAGATATTAAAAAACATTGTATGTATCATCAATTTTTAGTTTCTTGTAGAAATGCCCCTCAGAGCCATCTTATTGCTCCAGTGGAGAGGCATCTTCTTTTCTTTCTTTCTTTCTTTCTTTCTTTCTTTCTTTCTTTCTTTCTTTCTTTCTTTCTTTCTTTCTTTCTTTCTTTCTTTCTTTCTTTCTTTTTTAGAGCGAGGGCATGAGCAGGGAAGGGATAGAGGGAAAGGGGGAGAGAGAATCCCAAGCAGGCTCCATGCTGGGTGCCCAACTCCACGACCCTGAAATCATGACTCAAGGAGAAATCAAGAGTTGGTTGCCCAACTGATTGAGCCACACAGGCGCTCCTGGAGCCATCTTATTGCACCCTCTGTGTAGCATAAAGCTGTCACCGGGATTTTGTTTAATTTCTTTCCTGTTTCCTAAGTTCTGTGCCTTCCTTTTTCTTGGTCTATATCTATCAGTAACTTACTCAGAAGGGTGAAACTGAAAAGGTCTTTATTATACACTCACATTTTATTGATAATTTTGGCTGAGAATACAATTCAAGTTTGGAAATAATTGTACTTCAGAATTTTCAAAGTATTTCTCCATTGCTTTCTTGTTTCTGGCATTGCTGTTGAAAGTTTGAAGCTATTCTGATCTCGATCCTCAGTTTGTGACTTGTTTTTTTCCCCTCAGAAGTTTCCAGAATCTTCCTTTCATCACCAGTGTTCTAAACCTCACGATAATGATCTCTGGTATATACCTATTTATACCCATTTTGGTAAGAATATGGTAGATTCTTTCATTTGGTAAGTGTCCTTACATTTTGGAAAATATTTCTTGGATTAGTTTTTCGATAATAATTTTTATAATAATTTGTGAGATTAATTGGGAGACCATAGTCAACTAACTGAAAAGTGTCCCAAAACAAATCAGCTACACACCCAGACATTTTAGAAAGTACTTTTTCTGACATCCAAATTTGTTTATTTACACTCCCTGTACATCCTTGGGATCTGCCCCAAAACTCAACTTTAGATGCTATAGAATGCCCTCATAATAAAAGTAAGTTCATTTCTATACAGTTTTGAAAAGCACATTTTCCCCATCATCTCCAGACTGGCTGGCCACCGCAGGTACAGTCTGATGTCTTCTCCATTCTTGCTATCGGAGTGAAATGAGAAAACAGCACCAGTAATCTTGGAGATCACCTGAGAGTAAGAGGTGAGGAGGATTTCATCATGAATGGGGCAATGACATGGTAGCAATTACTGAAAAGGATTAGAGCAAAAATGTCAGCTTTGTATCTCCAGATTCTTAGTTTTTTTGGACCCAGCACATACAAGTTTTTGGTGAAATTTATTTTGGTGTTTCTAAAGTTGTTCATTTCTGATTTTTTCTTTGTTCATCTTCTCTTTTATGAAGCCTATAAAATATATCATTATAAGATATTTCTTCATCTATTACTGTAGTAGTAGTTCTCTTCCATCATTAACATCTTGAAGCTGGAGGTCATGCGGTGATTACATTTCTTTTTTTTTTTAAAGATTTTATTTATTTATTTGACAGAGAGAGAGAGCACAAGCAGGAGGAGTGGCAGGTAGAGGGAGAAGCAGGCTCCCCGCTGAGCAAGGAGCCTGATGTGGGGCTCCATCCCAGGATCCCAGACCCTGGGATCATGACCTGAGCCGAAGGCAGATGCTCAACCGACTAAGCCACCCAGGAGGCGCCTGGGTGGCTCAGTCAGTTGAGCATCTGACTCTTGATTTCAGCTAGGGTTGTGATCTCAGAGTCATGGGATTGCCCTACATAAGGCTCCGCACTCAGCAAGGAATCTCCTTCTCTCTCTCCCCCCTTGCCCTCCTCCAATCCCTCCCCCATACTCTCTCTCAAATAAATAAATAAATAAATCTTAAAAACCTACAGTAAACCATTATAAATTCAATCAATATCAATTTTGGAATTTGCAAAAGTGAAGAGATTTCTTGAGTATTATTGTAATTTTATTTTTTCTGTTTTATTTACTATGATTCTATGTGAGCTTTTTTGTATTTTTAAAACTTTTGTTGAAGTACAATATATATGCATGGATCATGTTATAGCTTAATGAATTTTACAAACTGAACACTCAAATTTCAGTGTTTATAATCTTTCTTTCTTTCTTTCTTTCTTTTTTCTTTCTTTCTTTCTTTCTTTCTTTCTTTCTTTCTTTCTTTCTTTCTTTCTTTCTTTCTTTCTTTTTTTAGAGAGAGAGAGAGAGAGCATGAGTGGGGGTGAGGGGCAGAGGGATTAGGAGAGAGAATCTTAAGCAGACTCCACACCCAGCGCAAGGCTTGATCTCACGACCCTGAGATCATGACTCGCCACCTGAAATCAAGACTCAGATGCTTAACCTACTGAGCCACCCAGGCGTTCCAGGAATTCCATTTCAATGCCAAGGTCAAACACACAGAATTTAAGTTTGTAAACACACACTGAAGCAAAGATTTGAATAAGGACAGAGATCCTGAATACAGGGACTATGGGACAAGAGAACCCATTTTTCCAAGATGAGATTTGAGAACTAATAAGTGCAAAACAAATTTCTCTCTGGTGTAATTTGCCCGTATTATTTCATTCTGAGGCCAATCTTAGCAAGCTCATCTTAGGCTTGTGGCTGAGACATTTGAGACCAAACACTTACTTCTGACATCTGGAGGTCTTATCTGGAGGGAGAGAAGTATGAGGAGAGATATAGGTACTTTCTGCCACATAAGTATTTCATTTGTCAAAAGCCTGTGGCCTTTCTGTGCTAACAAGAGAGGGGTCCATATGAGGGTCCATATTTTTCTAGGTCCCCATGGAACTTAAAGGGAAACTTTCACAATGTTCAGAGCCCTTGGCATTCTCCTGCGAAGGGAGGAAGATGTCCTGTAATTACTTGCAGCAAGAACCCACTTAGGTGGCACCAACCCTGACCTCCAAATGAAACAGCACATCTACAAAAGGGAAAGAGATGGCGTATTTCAAATCTGGAGAGATCTTATGAGAAGCTTCTGCCGACAGCTCGTGCCATTGTTGCCATTGAAAAACCCGGTTGATGTCAGTGTCATATCGTCCAGGCACAGTGGCCCGGGGCCTGTGCTCAAGCCAGCTGCTGCCGCTGGAGCCACTTCAATGGTGGCCGCTTCGCTCCCAGAACTCTCGCTAACCAGGTGCAGGCAGCCTGCAGGGGCTGTGTCTCCTGGTGGTTACGGATCCCCAGGCTGACCACCAGCCTCTCACAGAGATGTCTTCTGTTAACCCTCCTGCCATCGCTCTGTGTAATCCAGACTCTCCTCTGCGCTGTGTGGACATGGCCACCCACACAACAGCTCGGGAGCTCACGCAGTGGGTCAGGGGCGGTGGATGCTGGCCCGGGAAGTTCTGCACACGTGTGGCACCATCTCCCGTGAACCCCCAGGGGAGGCTAGGCTTGATCTCTCCTGAAAAGGCCATGACCAAGGAGGAATTTCTGGGTGAATGGGCTGCCCCAGATCCCGAATTTACTGCTACTCAGCCTGAGGTCTCAGATGGTGTGCAGGTGTCCTGCCGTTCCCTATGGAAGACTGGAGCTCCCAGCCACAGCTCAGAAGTGCTCTGCAGCTCCCATTGCTCAGGCCACTTGGTGGGTAGCAACAACCCCTGAGTGATCCTAAGCTGCTCTTCCACAGACTCTTTTATTTTTTTTTAAGATTTTATTTATTTATTTATTTATTTATTTATTTGTGAGAGAGAGAGAAAGAGAGAGAGCGCACATGAGAGTGAGTGCGTTCATGTGTGCAAGTCGGGGGAGGGGAACAAGGAGAAGGAGAGAGTCTTAAGTAGATTCCACGTTAGGGACGGAGCCCAATGTGGGGCTCGATCTCATGACCCAGAGATCATGATGTGAGCCAAAATCAAGAGTCCGATGCTTAACCAACTGATCCACCCATGCACACCTCTTCCATAGACTCTTAAACAGAAAGTGGATCTCTCCTGAAAAGGAAATAAGGTTAATGGAAAATAAACAGTCTCTTAAAAAAGAAAGAAAAGAAAAAAGTCTGTGAATAATAGATGTCCTGAGCCTCAGAAAGGCATGCAGCCTGGTGTGGTGGTGAGGGCATGGGTACAGTTAGATTAACCATAGTTCAGGTCCCAGTTCTGCCACTTAACTTGCTATAGAATTCTCAGCAAGTTACCTAAGCTTCTGGAATATCACCTTGTCTGTAAAGTGTAAGCTCCACAAGGGATGTCTGTGTTGTTCGCTGTTGTATATCCAGTCCCTAACAAGCCTGGCACTGTGGCACTTGGTGCCAAATCAAATAGGGTATTAAGGGACTATTCTGACAAAGAAAAGAACTGCCCCTGACATTCAGAAGCTGCCCTGTACTCACAGGTAGCCTACATTATTCTCCTGTTAGACAAAAACAATTTCACAGAACATCCACCCCTGACAAGGTTACTCTACACCATACTAAAATGAGACAAAGCAAGGCCACTGCATAATTTTGTATAACCATAGATAAATACAAGGTCACTGTGCCACCCACAAAATACCAAATACTCCCTCTCTTGGCCAAAATGAGTAATTGCTACTTCTTTACCAACTGCAGTTTTATCTTTTGCCTCTCTTCCTATACATAAGATTTGTGGAGATATCCATTCATAGAATTACCCCTACTTTCTGACAGCATCCAATGTAGAGCAGACCCCTACTTTCTTAGAGACTCTCTCAAGTTACCCAAGAAAGCCCAAATTCTATGCTAGGTTTCTTTCTTTTTTTTTTTTAAGATTTTATTTAAAGATTTTATTTATTTATTTGAGAGAGCAAGCGAGCAAGCAAGAGAGAGCACAAGCAGAAAGGGGGTGGGAGGGGAGGGGCAGAGGGAAAAACACAGACCTCCCTGCTAAGCAGGGAGCCTGATGGGGGTGGGGGGTACTCCATGAGAGGACCCTAGGATCATGACCTGAAGGCAGATGCTTAACCAACTGAGCCACCCAGGGGCCCCTATTTATTTATTGAGGGGGGAGAGAGCGCGTTCACATGTGCGCACAAGCATGAGTCGGGGGAGGGGTAGAGGGAGAGGGAAAGAATCTCAAGCCGACTTCCCACTGAGCAAAGAGCGCAGTGCTGGGCTTGATCTCATGACCCTGAGATCATGACCTGAGCCAAAATCAGAGTCAGATGCTTAACCAACTGAGCCACCCAGGCGCCCCTATGATAGGTTTTTTTCTAACACCCTCTTAATGAGACACTCCATGATTCCTCACAATATGTTTGCATTCACTTCAGTGAATAATAAACACAATCTGTTTAACTACAGTTGTGTTCCTAGTGGTATTTGGCTTAAGGGAAATGACAATATGGATGGAAAAAGTGGGAAGATAAGCTTTCTTCAGAGTTGTTGTATCAAATGGATAATTAATTCACCAAAATACATTGAGGGTCTGTTTTGCACCAGGCTCTGTGCTAGGTGCAGAGAAGATGGAGAAGAACGAGACTCAGACTGCTCTCCAGCAGCTGAACCTGTGGAACATGCAGAGTAGAAAATTTATGATCAAATTTAATGTTGTTGGCACCATTATAGAGGCATACACCTTCTATAAAGATGTTGTAGGACCACACACAAAGGAAGAACATCTTTTTTAAACTTACCACCTCCAGAAGTGTAAGATAATAAATCTGTATTATTCTATTGCAGCAGCAATAGGAAACTAATATATGATACTACAGCTTAATCTTTAAGGCAGACTGTCCCAGGCATAAGCAAAGGTGGACTAGTTCCTGTAGGACCCTCCAGCTGGTCTGTATGGCTGCATGCTTGGGAATGTGACAGGGTGTGTCAGGATTAGATCCTGAAGGATCTTCTTTCCATGCAGAGAAATTGGAAAGAATCTGAAAGTTGTCAGAGACCACTGAAGGATTAAAAGCAGGAGAGTGTGACAAAATCAGATTTGCACTTAGAAGGATAGGTTGGAGTCTGGAAGTAAGGAGAAGGAATGGGAGATTACTTAAGTACCCTAGGCAAGAAATGAGAAGCCTACTTTGGTCACCTTCTATAAGATGACTGCTTATTCCTTGACATTTGGGGTGAGAAGACAGAGAAAAATGATTGTGTTCTTTAAATATTTGAAATTCCGTCATGAGAAGAAGTGGTTAGGCATGGTCTGTGCTGTTCTAAGATCAAGGTATAAAATCATAGGAAATATTAAATGCACTAAGGGAAGCACATTCTAACAATTAGTGGACTAAAAATAACAGACTTCACAAATAATTGGGTCTTACCTTTCTTTCATCTCTCCAGCAAAAATGCATTTGAGTAGTTAGGCTGTAGCAGGCATTAGGCATATGATGGGAACAAAAGAGACAAAGACACTGCCCTTGATGGAGTTTGTTTGTGTATTGTGTGTGGTACTGTTTACAGATAACTTTTATATAATCACTTAACAACAAGAAGCAAGCAAGCTCCCAATCAGGATATCTGATGGGCGAGGTTAGCCTGGAGCGAACGCTGGCCAGGGAAAATCGGGAAGGACGATAACCCAGGAGAAGAGTTGGAATGTCTGTGCGAGTCTCAGGCACCGTTGCATGAGGGAGGCCACGCCTTCTCTCCCCACTCCTCCCCACTTGCCCCGCCTCTAAGCTCCGTTCCCACCCCCAGTGCTCGCCTAAGCCTTCCCCTTCCTCCGCCTCCTAGCCGCCCCTTTAACCTCCTTCTCTCGGACTGCGGGATTTCGAGCTCTTCTCTCGCGAGATCTTCGCTGTATTGGAGCAGGCTGTGGTCGGCGCTAAGGGGGCGATAGGGGTTGTTCCGTTGCTGTTTCCCCGCAAACCTGGGTCTGTTCCAGACTAGCTAAGTAGGTTCTGGGGCGGAGATCCGGCCTGCTATCGCGCGGGGTCCCTGAAGAGAGAATAGGGCGGATTCCCCCAGTTGGGGCAGGCCTCAGGCCGCGTGCGTGCCGCGTGTGCTCCGCGGTCCAGGAGCCTGCGTGAGGTCCCACCCGCTGGGTGTGGGGTCGGGGTAGGTGGCCCGCGGCGCTGTGGCACCGCCGGCGATTTCTGCAGCGCGTGTCCGAGGCCCGGTCGCTGCAGGCGTGAAGGTGAGGGTGGCGGCCCTAGCCTTTCAGACCCCTGCTTGGGCCGGTAGGGGTTGGCGCCGAGGTGGTAACAGCGGTCAGCGGCCGAGTTTAATGGCCCGAGGGTCTTACTTATGGGAAACTCCGGAATTCCCTGGGTTCTGATATAAAGGAAGTTATTTCTTGGAGTTGCCACGTGGAATTGGTTGTTAATTAGTGCTTTACGAGGCTTGGCTGCCTTATTAAGAGGAGAAGGAAGATTTGTGTAGAGCTGAATAGACAAATGACTTAAATCCCACAATTCATTCTCTTAAAATCAGGGCATACAGAAAAATGGAGTATATGACAGAATCCACCGACCGCACCCCTGGACACATGTGAGTCGTATCTCTTTCCCCCATTCCCTTTAAATTTAACGGTATTAAAGTGAGTCTTTGAAACTTACTGCCTGTGGGGAAAGCTTTTTTTTTTTTTTTGGAGGGGAATTCTTTCTCTTAAGTGGGAAAAGTGGAAAGCTTTATTTCCTGAGACAAATTCATTTTTAGTTGGAAAGTTTGTTGTAGTAAATACTTGCTTTAAGAGTGTTAAAATATTCCCTGTATCTTCTCGATTGGCGTTGTCCATGTGATAGCCATTAGCCATATGTGGCTATTTAAATTTAAAGAAATTAAAATGAAATAAAACTCAATATTAAGTTCTTCAATCATACTAGCCACGTTTCAGGTCCTCAGTAGCCACATGTGCCTGGTGGCTACCTTATTGAACATCATAGATTAGAGAACATTTCTTTGGGACAGCATCAGTGATTGCTAAAAATTTCTTGTCCCCAGTGCACGTAGAGTTATGACACCAGTCCATTATACTGAATCACTAGATGTAATATTCTTTTCATCCTTCGAAAAATTTTCTGCTCTGGTTAAATGTTGCATTTTGGCAGTCTTAAAAAAATGTCTTTGGACTATAAAGCTGTCTGATAATTACCCTTAGAAATCTGTTAGAGTCTCTAGACTATTTGGACAATACCATACTTTGAGGATTTTTGGAATTATAGCCATCCTTGTTTTTCTTGCCTTAGTATTCCAAGGTGACACTTTATCTACAGCATCTTTGAAGATGTCTTTGCCAGGTTGTGGTTTTTTTTTTTTTTTTTTTTTAAACAGAGATATTATGGCCTAACCTTGAAGGCTTTTATTTGTTTGATAACCAGTGCATTTGTGAAACCTAATTTGAAAATTTTATGTTTTATTTATTTAAGCTTGTGCTGTGAGTGTGGTGTCCCAATTAGTCCAAATCCTGCCAATATTTGTGTGGCCTGTTTGCGAAGTAAAGTAGACATCAGCCAAGGCATTCCGAAACAGGTCTCTGTATCTTTCTGCAAGCAATGTCAAAGGTATGGTGCAGTACTATTTTATTCTACTTAAAGTTGAGATTTATATATAGGAGAGCCAGTGGGGTATGCTGAGATGACACCAAGGTACATAGAATAAAGCACATGTAATTGAGATATAATTATTTATGTTGGTGTCGCCAAAGATTTTAGGATTTGCAATTTTGTAGTGTACTCTTCTGGTTTGCCCTCGTAAGCTGGTAAGTTAGTGTAAAGGTATTTGAATCTGCTTTTTTTCTTGTAAGGGTGTAATAGGTTTGATGTATACAGTTAATAGGTATGAGTTGGTGTTTGTAAGGGTAAGTGAAAGCAGATAACTAAGGACATAATATTGTTATTATCATGAGGGTTTTTTTTTTTTCATTTTAGTCACCAGAAGTTATGTATGATAAAAAAAACCTTAAGTTTTAATGTTTTAAGTAATTAGCAAGGTGTTTTAAAAATCTATTAAAATGCCAGTGTAACAAAATGATAATGGTTAGCTGTTGAGTAACACAAAACTGCCTAGTGACACTGCCCATATAAAGTTAATTGCCTGTGATTTCCTAAGTGGGTTAGGACTCTAGTGGTTCTTAACTTTTTTGGGGGGGTGGTGAGAGGGTTGGCTCATGAATCCCTTTGACAATTTGAAAACTATCTTTCCAGAAAAATGCTTAAAATGTACATATATACAAACACATGAAACTTTACTGTTTCAACGAGTTTACAGTTTGCAAGTTTGGCATGTATGAGGCTTGATCAATTACAGATATTTGCTATTCTTAAAAGCATGGTGGAGTGAAAAAAGCACAGGACAAAGAATCAGGAGACCCGGTTTGTCTTGGATTTCTCACAGACTAGCTTTTTGAAACTGCCAGTTAACCTCTCTAAGCCTTAATTTCCTCATCAGAATGAAAGGGCTTTATTAGGTGATAGATGAAGCCCTTTCTGACTCCAAAAGCATGCTTATAATAAAGGAACCTCTATAAGGTTTTTGAATGAACCTTTAAAAGTGAAAATCAGGCGCCTGGCTGGTTCAGTAGGTAGAGCTTGTGACTCTGGATCTTGGGGTTGTGGGTTCGAGCCCCACATTGGGTGTAGATATTACTTAAAATCTTAAAAATAAATAAAAGTGAAAATCAGAACATTCACTTAACAAATATAGCAAAAACAAGCACTCATATAACATATTTAGAAGTGTTACGTATTTAACAAACATTTACTGAGCACTTACTATGTGCTTGGCAAGGCTTTTTTTTTTTAGGATTTTATTTAGGGGTGCCTGGGTGGCTCAGTCGGTTAAGTGTTTGCCTTCAGCTCAAGTCATGATCCCAGGGTTCTGGGATTGAGCCCCGTGTCTGGCTCCCTGCTCAGTGGGGAGCCTGCTTCTCCCTCTGTGCATGCGCCCCCCCCCACTTGTGCTCACTCCCTCTCTCTGTCAAATAAATAAATAAAATATAAAAAAATAAAGATTTTGTTTATTTGACAGAGAGAGAGAGAAAGCATAAGGAGGGGGAGTGGCAGAGGGAGAGGGAGAAGCAAGCTCCCCTGTTAAGCAGGGAGCCCAGTGTGCGGCATGGTCCTGGGATCATGACCTGAGCCGAAGGCAGATGCTTAACCGACTGAGCCACATGTGCCCAGGGATTGAAATTTTAATTTAATTAGGTTTTATGTAAAATTTAAAAACAAGTTTTACAATTTAAAATTTGGGAAGGGACTTGAAATAGATGAATAGTCTGAACTACTGTTGATACATAGTATGAGGTACTAATTTACCTTTTTTGTAAATCAGCAATTTTTAAGCATTTTAGATGTTTAACCATTTTAATGCCATTTTAAGATGATTTCTTACCTGTTTTTCAAAGTATAGCTTCAAGGAACTCTTAGGAATTTTGTCAGACCTCACTGGAATTCTTTGCTGGTGTTTGAAGTAATAAGATCTCTTTAATAGATTATATCAGATTGGCTTTCTCAAATATACTTAGGATTTCACTTTTTAAACTAAAGCTACTGATCTAATTGAAAGTTTTCTGAAACTATTAAATATATTTGGGTTAAATGCTTCATATCAACCTTGGGAATTATTGTCTGATTAGTAATCAGTGTTATATCTGCAGATTCACATTGAATTTTTTGGTTTTCCTGAGAGATGCTGGGTTTCAGTATTTTTTTTTTTCTTTCTCAGATATTTCCAGCCGCCTGGAACTTGGATACAGTGTGCATTAGAATCCAGGGAGCTTCTTGCTTTGTGTTTGAAAAAAATCAAAGCCCCTCTGAGTAAGGTAGGTTAGTCAGTTAAAATCAGTTTTTGTAGGTATGTGTTTTTGTTTTTATATTTTAATCTGTTATTTTCAGAAGATCCTATATGATTAGGTTTCCCCAAAATAACCTAAATGTTGGTAAGCATCCTACTACAAAACTATGTTCATTTTTTAAAGTTATATATATTTATACATATATATATTTTATGGAAATGAAAATCTTTTTGCTTTGAAAGATTTAATGTAGAATCATTTTTTTCACTATTTATTGAGAACCTCTTATGTGCAATAGATTTTTTCCTGAAAATAAACAAAACCATTGCTAAACATAATTTAGAAGGTTATAGTATTAGGGCTACGGTATTCAGTCTCTTTATTTTCAGTATTACTCTAGAAAGAAAATATTTGTGCCTGTTACTTAAAGTCAGTGCATTAATATCTCCAAAAAACAAATAGAATTTTAGCCCAGTTTACCTCTCTGCATAACACTTTCAGTTGTCTTTGTGTTAAATTTTATGACTGATTCATTTCCACCAGATATGTTTTTAATTGAAATGGACTCTTGGTTTGAAAGTCTTCAGATTCTCTTTTAAGCTCTGATAAAATTTCATGTAATAGTTCTTTGAAATTTTTTCCTTTCTTTTCTTTTTTTCTCCTTGGAATTTCTGTTAGTCTGTGTTGGCCCTACTGGCTTAAAACTTTGTCTTTTTCCCCCTTATTGTTTTTAATCTTTTTGTCTTTTTTTCTGTGTTCTTGGTGAGTTACTTTATGTTCTGGTTTGTGTATTGATTTTTTTTGTTCCAGCAGTGATATTTTTATGTTCCAGAGTCTTTACCATAGTCTTAATGTTTTGATGCATTCTGTTCTTTTTTAAAAATTTTTTTCTTTTTAATTTTTCTTTAAAATTTTTTCTTTATTTGAGTATCGTTGACAAACAGTATCACATTAGTTTCAGGCATACAACATAGTGATTTGACATCTTTATACATTATGCTCTGCGTATAAGTGTAGCTACCATCTTTTACTATACAACGCTATTACAATATCATTGTCTATATTACCCGTGCTATACCTTTTATCCCTGTGACTTATTCATTCCATAACCGGAAGCTTGTTTCCCACTCCCTTTCCCATTTTGTCTATCTCCATAGCCCCCTTCCCTCTGGCAATCATTAGTTTGTTCTCTGTATTTATGGGTCTTACTCTGCCTTTTGTTTATTCATTTGTTTTTTAGATTCCACATATGAGTGATATCATATGGTATTTGTCTTTCTCAGTCTGACTTATTTCACTAGGTCCATCCGTGTTGTTGCAAATGGCAAGTTCTCATCCTTTTTATGGCTGTGTAATATTCCATTCTCGCTATATACCACATCTTCTTTATCCATTCATCAATCGATTAACACTTAGGTTGTTTCCATATCTTGGCTATGGTAAATCATGCTGCAGTGAACATAGAGTGCATATATCTTTTCAAGTTAGTGTTTTTGTTTTCTGTGGGTAAATATCTAGTAATGGCAATTTTACATCTACGGTATTTCTGTTTCTAACTTTTTGAGACACCTCCATACTGTTTTCCACAGTGGCTGTACCAATTTACATCCCTACCAACAGCAATGCTTTCTGTTGAATTTTTCTGAAGGTTTGCTAATAGGTTTTTAAAAAATTTCCTTCTGTTCCCTAATTTGTCTCCGGAGTCAGTTTTTTGTGTAACTTTCACTTTCATACTCTGGCTTTCAGGCTTTTGTCAAATGCCTGGTGAGTCTTAATGATTCATTAGTTCATTCAGGAATGATGATTAAGTGTCAGTTCTGTGTCAGTCTGCTTTTGGTGTTGGGGATATAGCAGCGAATGACAGAGGCAAAAATGTCTGTCTTAGGTAACTTTTACTCTAGTTGGAGGGGAGGGTGTGGAGCAGGTGTATTATACAGTATGTTAAAAGGGTCTCAATTCTGTGGAAGGAAAAACCAGGAAGGGGATAAGAACTGCATAGGGAAGAGTTGCAGTTTAATATAGAGTGGTTAGCATTATATGTCAGCTATACTCAAACAAAATAAATAATTGAAATAGAGTGGTTGGGCCTCTCGGATGAGGTGACATTTGAGTAAACATTAAAGGCAGTGTGGGAGGGAGCTGTGCAGAAATCTGGAGAAGGGGAAAACTAGTGGGGGATGAAAACAGCAATCATGGAAAGTCCCAGGTCAGCTTTTACTCTGAGTGTAGTGGGTATAAAGGGTATAGGGTAGGGTAGTAAGATGAATGATTTATGATTTATCAGGATCCCTCGCTGCTGTGTTTAGAATACATATGAGGGAAATGGGGGTGAGGATAGAAGTGGGGACCTTTAGGAAGTGATTGTAGTAATCATGAGTGATGGTGGTATTTGGATCAGTAGTGGCAGTGGTGAGAGCGGACAGCCTGGATCTCCTTTGAAGGTAGCCAGTAGTGTTTACCGATGAAGCTGGATGTATGTATGTGACGGATGAGCATAAGGATTATTTGACTTCTATGATTCTTGACTTGATTAACCAGAAGGAGGGAGTTGCTGTTAGTGAGGTAGGGAAGGCTTCAAGAGGAGCAGGTCAGGGTGGGAGAGATGAGCCATCTCATAGTGGTACTTAGGTGTCCATTAAACATGGAAGTAGACATAGTAGGCAGCTGTATAAATAAGCAATGGACTGGTCCAGACTGGGGATAATGAATTTGGGATATAGATGGTATTTAAAGCTGTGAAATTGAGTGAGATTTCCTAGGGAGTTTAGTTAGAGAAGGGAAGAAATGTGAGGATTGAATCCTGGGGTCTTTTACTGATAAAAGCTTGGAAAGATGATAAATCAAAGGAGACTGAAAAGGAGTTGCTAGTGAGGTAGATGAAAAATTAGGTGAGTGTAGTGTCTTGGAACACAAGGGAAGTATTTTACAAAGGAAGTGACTGGCTATGTAATTTGCAGATGATGGGTCAAGTAATGAATTTGTAGATTTAGTAATGTGAAGACCATTAATGACTTTGATGAGCAGGTTCTGTTTAGTGGTGGAAGTAAAGACCTGATTGGAATGGAAATGAGAGAATAGGAGGACAGGAATTGGAGATGGCAAGTATAGATAATTTTTCTGAGTTTTGCTGTAAAGGGAAACGAATGGGGTAGTGAGTAGAGGGAAATAAGGGGAAGGGACCCATTTCTCGAAGACGTGAGAGGTTATAGTATATTTATAAGCTATCTGGGAGTTGTGGGAACAGAGGGAAAAATTTGTGAAACTGCACAGAGACAGAATAATTGACTGGGGGATGACCTTGAGGAGTGGAAAAGAGAGAATGTAGCCTATTAGTGGAAGAATATCAACAAGTATTTGGCATTTACTCTCTCCCAGGCACTAATTTGGGAGCCTGGAATATTTTGTGCAACAAAACAAAGATCTTTGCTCACTAATGGGGTATTCTTAAGGTTGGTCTTGATGGGGCAAGGACAGTTCATCTGTGGTAATAGGAGAGAAGGTGCTGGTAAGTGGGAGCTTCTGGAAACTCTTCTGATTACTTTTTATAATTGAGAAAACAAAAGCCTGGGGAGTAGTTATGAAGGAAAAATTAAGATGTTTGAGGAGCGAGGGGAAGGTATAAAATAGTCCTCTATAGAGTGGGAGAGGGAATATACTAGAATGATGTTGTGTGGTTGCAAAGATTACTGTTATAAATTTAAAGACTTGCATGTTGTGTATTTATTTCTCTACCCCTATCAGCTGCACAGGTGAGGCATAGAACTGGCAGGGCACTGGATTTAACAAAGATTGTGATTTAGCCAAATGACCAAGGTAAAGTGAGAGAGGGACCAAGGGAATTGAGTGTATGCATGGGAATGATTCTGGCATGGGAATGATTTTGATGATTGATCTTGAAATTAAGCTAGGATATGATGGAAGTGAGTAGACAAGGAGGTATGAGGGATAGTGAAAAGGTGGTAGGATGAATAGATGATAGGTTGCAGTAGGTTGAAGGATTTTTGGTGCTCAGGAACTAGAATGAATGAGCTGGAAGGATAAGAGATGGGAATCAGGAAGTGGATATTTGGAGTTGAGATTTTGGAGGGGTTTCAATTACTGGTAAAAGGATATGAGTAGCAGAGAGAGAAGGAGGACAAGATCTTGGGGAAAGAGGAACTTGAATGCAAATGCTAGGGTATTGTGGTGATAAATATGAGGATATTGAAATCACCGAGTATTAATATTGTTGGAAAGAGCAACAGTGAGCCAGGAGCTAAAGTCTTTGAGAAGGTGACCCTGCAAAGGTTAACAGATGACTATCACAAAGAGTGGGTAGCATATCCTTAAGATTCAAAACTGGGTGTATTTAAGGAGGAGGCAGGGAGAGTGGTTTGGAATTAGCAATTAAGAGCAAGGAGGACACCTCTCTGGCTCTTGGTCCAGTGATAAGAATGAGAAAAAAATTAGCCATTACTTTAATTAGCTGCAGGGGAGCAATATATATAATCAAGAGATTAGAAGATGAATGGAATGTTCAGCAAAGAGATTGAGAATTTAGGAGGTTTTGTTGTTAGTGAATGTTGCATTCCAGAGGGAACAATGAAAGCTTTTCAGAATTTTGGGAGGAGTGTTAGATGGGACAGAATAGGGAGTATGTGGAACCAACCATATGGAGATTAGAGTGTGGGGGATGAGGGGTGACTGAAGTGTCTGGGACTGTTGTAAAGAAGGATAAAGGGTCCAGTAAAGTTGATCAGTTTTGACTGTCTGAGGACAGATAGTGTGGTGAGGCTGTGTTGCTGAATGTTGAAGTAGATGTCAAGGGTCTTCTCTCCATTCCTGTAGATGAGGTTGGAAACTGAGAGAAGGGCAGTCCTAGAGCTCTTGGGTCTTCTTGACCCTTGTGGATGGATGGTGGCTGAGGGAATAAGAAGCAGCCTGTTACCCTCTGTACCTGGTGTGGCTTATTGACTACTAGGTTTTGCTTTAGTGGAACCAGTCATATGAGGAGGGTTTTACCCTGGAGTGCTGTATCTACAACTAGTCTAGTTTTCACCAGACAGAAGTTGATAAAATTATCATCTGCCCACTGATGTCTCCCAAATCTGTTATCTACAGCTCTGATTTCTCCATAGAACTCCAAACCAAATGTGTATCTTAACATCCACTTAACAACTTCATATAGGTATATCATAGATAAATCCTCTTAAACTCAAATGTCTGAAACCAAATGCAGCATCTTCTCTCCATCAAATCTGTCCTTTATTTATTTCAGAAAAATAGTTATTTCCTAGATGCCCAAGCTGGATGCTTGAGCCTCATCCTAGATTCTGTTCTTTTCCTCCTTCCCATATCCAGTTGTCACTCAGTTCTGTAGATCTTTTTTCCTAAATAACTCTGTGTCTTTCTACTTCTTTTATTTCCAGCACCTCTCAGTTCAGATCACCTACAACTACTGCCCAAATTATTGAAACAACCTCTCTTTTTTGTTTTTCTCTCTTTCTCAAAACACCCATTTTAGCCATATTGAGCTACATTGAGTTCCTCACATGTAGCAAACTTTCTTGGCCTCTGCTGATACAGCAGTGAGTTACCATTGTGGATTCAGTATTTAGCCTGAGATGCCCTCTAATGAACTATTTATTTATTTATTTTTTTAAAGATTTTATTTATTTATTTAACAGAGAGAGAGAACAAGTAGGCAGAGCAGCAGGCAGAGGGAGAGGGAGAAGCAGACTCCCCACTGAGCAGGGAGCCCGATGCAGGGCTCGATCCCAGGACCCTGGGATCATGACCTGAGCCGAAGGCAGCCGCTTTCCCACGGAGCCACTCAGGTGCCCCTGAACTTTTTTTTTTTAAAGCCACATACTTAATGTAGATAGAATAATCTGAGTAGAAACTTTTGTATATGAGATTTCTAGTAGATGATGAATCAACAGATCTTTGCTTTCTTCTAAAAAGTATAATTTCTATTTTTTAAAAAGGTATACTGGGGCGCCTGGGTGGCTCAGTCGTTAAGTGCCTTCGGCTCAGGTCATGATCCCAGGGTCCTGGATCGAGCCCTGCATCAGGCTCCCTGCTCCACAGGAAGCCTGCTTCTCCCTCTCCCACTCCCCCTGCTTGTGTTACCTCTCTCGCTGTGTCTCTGTCAGATAAAAAAAAAAAAAAAATCTTTAAAAAAAAATAAAGTATACTTTTTAAGGGAAAAGGATTTTTTTCTATGCAAATACTTTAATTTTTGTTTGAATTATACCAGTTGCATTAATGTAGTCCTTAGATGGTCCTTTCCTTGCACTTTTTGTTGCCAGACCTCTGATGATAATTTTTTTTTTACTGGTGATGTTGAGTAGTCATGCTAATCACAGATTCCTTAAACTTATGAAATTTATTTGTTAATGACTTGTTCTTTCATCTTTTTTCTCAGGTGGGAACTTATGTTTCTTTTTGTTTGTGTTATTTTGAAGGTACGGCTTGTAGATGCAGGTTTTGTTTGGACTGAGCCCCATTCTAAGAGACTTAAAGTTAAGCTGACTGTTCAGAAAGAGGTAAGCTGTATACAGTTTTTTCAGCATGTCTGGAGTGTAGGTAGTGAAAATGAAGGGATGTTGGTAAGTTACCTTATTTGAATAGCTTAAAAGGAAAAGATTACACTCTTAATTTTAACCTTTCTGGGTTTTTTTTTGGGGGGGGTCATCTGCCAGATGATCAGGTCATTAGTAAGAGCAGCCATTGCTCATCTTTTCAAAGTTATTTTTATTAGAAAAAAGATTGAGGTAAAAGCATGAGCTAAGACAGTGTTTCTCAAACTTGGCTGAACATCATTATAAGTCATAGTAAGTGAATCAAACTGGATCCATCTGGATGTGACACTCAGGAATCTGTGTTTAAAAGCTGCCCAGGTTATTTCTGATGATTGGCTATGTTTGGGAACTATTAAATTAAGGAATGTCTTCTTTTTTGGGAGTTTTCTTTGTCTTATTTTTTTATACATATACACACACATATATAGATATATAAATCCTTCAAAGACTATCTTCACAACCACTTTAACTAAAGGTAAATATGAAATGTTATTAATTTAATCCTACAAATTAAACCTGTTTTTTTCTTGAACTAGGATTACTTATTTTTATGATTTTTAATTTAATTGATTTATTGTGGATGTCCTCAAAGCATTCGTGGAAAAAGACTTTAAGTTATTAACTCTAAGTATTAAAGTTACTAAATATTATTTTCTTTTAAGAAAAATATTTGTTATTAAACAGAAAGGAAAGAAGGAAGGAGTGTGATTTTTTTTTTTTTTCTCGCCCCCTATCAGGTGATGAATGGTGCTATCCTTCAGCAAGTGTTTGTGGTGGATTATGTTGTTCAGCCTCAGATGTGTGGAGATTGCCACAGAGTAGAAGCTAAGGATTTCTGGAAGGCTGTGGTTCAAGTGAGGCAAAAGGTATTGAGAGAAGGATGATGAGTGAAACCTTCATCTTGTGTTTCATTTCTGTCAGTTACAAGCAGTTAGTAAAACCACCTCCTTTCCCTTTTCAAATCCTGTAGGTACCAGCGATAGTCTAGGTTTCTGGAACATTCGCTTTTGAAAATAGGTCACTATCACGTTTTAGATAATCTTTAAAGATTATTTTTGTTTTAAAAATCAGTGCGCTATACCTATAGATGGCTTTTTTTTCATTTCCTCTATTAATCTAATAATGCATTTATATTTAGACTTTGCACAAAAAAACTTTCTACTATCTGGAACAGTTGATTTTAAAATATGGAATGCATCAGAATACACTTCGTATCAAAGAGATTCATGGTAAGTTAAAATTTAAAAGCATTTGAATTGATGTCAGAATTATTTCAGCTAACATAAGTCTTATCTTTATTGATAATATCTAGAATAATACTGTCCAAAAGAACTGTTTCTTCTGTTAGGAAGAAAAAAAATCTTGTTTTTTTTTATCTGCACTGTCCAATATGGTAGCCACTAGCCGTATATGGCTATTGAATACTTGAAATGTGTCTAGTGCAACTGAGGAGCTGAATTCTTAATTTTTTTTGTTTTAATTTAAATTTACACTAAGTAGCTACCAGATGAGTAAACCAGTAACTGCATTAATACAGTGTAAAGTGCTGTGATGGAAAACTCATTGAAAACTTGTTTCATGCAGAGATTAGTTTCTGATTGGAAGAAAATTATTTTTGAGATCTCTAAGTTCTTTTGTAATATTTTTGGTTTTGATATGCAAATGATATAGTTAGATTTCTTAAAAGGTAGAATTCAAAATTTTTTGCATGATTTCCTAATGGTTCCTTAGAGTGTGTTCTGTCTTAGCACTTACTGGTGGTGTAGTATACGTACTAGATGGTGGATGGATATTTCTCTAATTGATAGTAGAAAATATAAATGTTCTTAAGCAGACTTAAAGGTTAGTATTTTTAGATGGTGCTTGATATGGTGAACATCTATATACATTGTTTTCCTAGTCTCTAAAGTATAGGTTTAGAGATACTGTTCTTAAAGGAATGACCAAATTCTTACATCATACTCCTCATTTTAAAACTGGGAGTTCCACTGTTACTAATTGATCTGTTACTCATATCTTGTCTTGGGAAAGTACTTAGAGAAGTGTGGTTTTGGGCCCTTAAATGGGGGGAGATGTATGTAGTGATGTCACCAGGAGAAAATCTTTTAAGCTTTGTATCTGACCTGAATGCCTTAAGTAGACATAAGGTTAATAGTCTAAATCCGTGAAACACAATTTATTTTATTCATTTAAAAAAAATTTTTTTTAAATTTATTTGAGAGAGAGTGAGCGAGTGAGCATGAGCTGGAGGTGGGGGTGGGGGCAGGGAGGAACAGAGGGAGAGGGAGAAGCAGATTCCCCACTGAGCAGGGAGCCTGATGGTGCTCCATCCCAGGACCCTGAGAACATGACCTGAGCCAAAGGCAGACACTCAACCAACCAGGCACCCCAAGTCGGTGAAACACAATTTAATATTTACTGTGGGTAAGGTACCTTGCTGCCTATTTAACATGGTGCCTGGCTACTTGTGGCCAGCCACCAGGCAAAAATACACCTTTGTTCTGAGTAACTCTCCTTTGAGCAACTCTTTCGGGGATAAGTAGATCCAAATATTATAGCTAAGAAAGCAAACCACTATTATTCTTTTTCATCACCATGGCAGAAATATACTCAAAGAATTTTTTTGTAGCAAAAGACTTGGATACATCCTGGGACATGCTTTTGCAGTCATATTCAAAACCAAAAATATTGCAAGTTTAGGGGCCTTTTTTCATCCAGAGGAGTTAATCTTTTTTTTTCCACATGCTAGTTCTTGGTTTGGTTTAAATGAATTTTTTGTTTGTGGTTTATTTGTAACTTTGTTTTTTATAAAATCATAGTAATAGTAAAAATTCACACATGGGATGTATATGTGAATTAAAGACCTCTAAATCTCTTTTATCCATTTGTTATCTCCAGAGGTAGCCCCTTAAAACAAGATAGTATAATATGTACTCTTTTGGGGGGGGTAGGGAGAGGGAGAGAGAGAATCTTAAGCAGGCTCCATGTCCAGTGTGGAGTCCGACAGGGCTGTCTCACAACCCCGAGATCATGACCTGAGCCAAAATCAAGAGTCAAACGCTTAACTGACTGAGCCACTCAGGCGCCCCTATAATATATACTCTATGTAAATTGTGATCGCATTGGTTTCCCCTCAGGTGTTTGATCATTCTGTAATATTCTGTGACCTGCCATCTTACTTTATGTGGAAACCTTGCCATGTCATTGAATGTGGTCCTATTCCATTACTTTAACCACTGTGTGTGTGTGTGTGTGTGTGTGTGTGTGTGTGTGTGTATGTATTCATTAATCAATGTATATTTAATTATTAGGTTATATTCTGTTGACTGGCTTATAAGATATTCCATTTTTTGCTGCTACAAATAACATTATATTAACTTACCCTTATGTTTATGTATATTTGGTGGTTTTTCTTTGAGATTGAGTTTAAGAATTGAAATGACTAGACCGGAGTATGCAATTGTTAAATTTTTATATGTACTGCTAGATTGTCTTTCAAAATAGTGCCGGTGTACTGTCCCAACACTTGCAAGAATTTTCATTTTTTCCCAAACACTTGCCAACACTCTAAAATTGTATTGGCCTTTATGATTTTTGCTGTACTATTAGAGAAAATAATGGTATCTTGTTTTAATTTGCATTTCCTTGATTACTAATGAGGGTTAACATTTTTATATATGTATTAGCCATTTATGTTTATGCCTTATGTGAATTGTATGTTTTTCATGTCTATTTCTTCCTCATGTATTTTGTCTTTTTTTATATATATATCTTTTTCTTTAAATTTTTTTATTGTTATGTTAATCACCACACATTACATCGTTAGTTTTTGATGTAGTGTTCCATGATTCATTGTTTATGTATAACACCCAGTGCTCCATGCAGAACGTGCCCTCTTTAATACCCATCACCAGGCTAACCCATCCTCCCACCCCCTCCCCTCTAGAATCCTCAGTTTGTTTTTCAGAGTCCATCGTCTCTCATGGTTCGTCTCCCCCTCCGATTTCCCCCGCTTCATTCTTCCTCTCCTGCTATCTTCTTCTTCTTTTTTTTTCTTAACATATATTGCATTATTTGTTTCAGAGGTACAGATCTGTGATTCAACAGTCTTGCACAATTCACAGTGCTCACCATAGCATATACCCTCCCCAATGTCTTTATCACCCAGCCACCCCATCCCTCCCACCCCACCCCCACTCCAGCAACCCTCAGTTTGTTTCCTGAGATTAAGAATTCCTCATATCAGTGAGGTCATATGATACATGTCTTTCTCTGATTGACTTATTTTGCTCAGCGTAACACCCTCCAGTTCCATCCACGTCATTGCAAATGGCAAGATCTCATTCCATTTGACGGCTGCATAATAATATTCCATTGTATATATATACCACATCTTCTTTATCCATTCATCTGTCGATGGACATCTTGACTCTTTCCACAGTTTGGCTATTATGGACATTGCTGCTATAAACATCGGGGTGCACATACCCCTTCGGATCCCTACATTTGTATCTTTGGGGTAATACCCAGTAGTACAATTGCTCTATCATATGTTAGCTCTATTTTCAACTTTTTGAGGAACTTCCATACTGTTTTCCAGGGTGGTTGCACCAGCTTGCATTCCCACCAACAGTGTAGGAGGGTTCCCCTTTCTCCGCATCCCCGCCAACATCTGTCATTTCCTGACTTGTTAATTTTAGCCATTCTGACTGGTGTGAGGTGGTATCTCATGGAGGTTTTGATTTGGATTTCCCTGATGCCGAGCGATGTTGAGCACTTTTTCATGTGTCTGTTGGCCATTTGGATGTCTTCTTTGGAAAAATGTCTGTTCATGTCTTCTGCCCATTTCTTGATTGGATTATTCTTTGGGTGTTGAGTTTGATAAGTTCTTTATAGATTTTGGATACTAGCCCTTTATCTGATATGTCATTTGCAAATATCTTCTCCTATTTTGTCAATTGTCTTTTGGTTTTGTTGACTGTTTCCTTTGATGAGCAAAGGACATTTCATCTTGATGAAGTCCCAATAGTTCCTTTTTGCCCTTGCTTTCCTTGCCTTTGGTGATGTTTCTAGGAAGAAGTTGCTGCAGCTGAGGTCGAAGAGGTTGCTGCCTGTGTCCTCTTTTAGGATTTTGATGGACTCCTGTCTCACATTGAGGTCTTTCAACCATTTTGAGTCTATTTTTGTGTGTGGTGTAAGGAAATGGTCCATTTCATTCTTCTGCATATGGCTGTCCAATTTTCCCAACACCATTTGTTGAAGAGACTGTCTTTTTGCCATTGGACATCTTTCCTGCTTTGTCAAAGATTAGTTGACCATAGAGTTGAGGGCTATTTCTGGGTTCTCGATTCTGTTCCATTGATCTATGGGACTGTTTTTGTGCCAGTACCATACTGTCTTGATGATGACAGCTTTGTAATAGAGCTGGAAGTCTGGAATGGTGATGCCAACAGCTTTGCTTTTCTTTTTCAACATTCCTCTGGCTATTCGGGGTCTTTTCTGGTTCCACACAAATTTTAGGATTATTTGTTCCATTTCTTTGAAAAAAGTGGATGGTATTTTGATGGGGATTGCACTGAATGTGTAGATTGCTCTAGGTAGCCTTGACATCTTTACAATGTTTGTTCTTTCAATCCATGAGCATGGAATGTTTTTCCATTTCTTTGTGTCTTCCTCAGTTTCTTTCATGAGTGTTTTATAGTTTTCTGAGTACAGATCCTTTGCCTCTTTGGTTAGATTTATTCCTAGGTATCTTATGGTTTTGGGTGCAATTGTAAATGGGATCGACTCCTTAATTTCTCTTCCTTCTGTCTTGTTGTTGGTGTATAGGAATGCCACTGATTTTTGTGCATTGATTTTATATCCTGCCACTTTTATATCCTGCACTTTACTGAATTCCTGTATGAGTTCTAGCAGTTTTGGGGTGGAGTCTTTTGGGTTTTCCACATAAAGTATATCATCTGCAAACAGTGAGAGTTTGACTTCTTCTTTGCTGATTTGGATGCCTTTGATTTCTTTTTGTTGTCTGATTGCTGTGGCTAGGACTTCTAATACTATGTTGAATAGCAGTGGTGATAGTGGACATTCCTGCCCCGTTCCTGACCTCGGGGAAAGCTCTCAGTTTTTCCCCATTGAGAATGATATTCGCTGTGGGTGTTTCATAGATGGCTTTTATGATATTGAGGTATGTACCCTCTATCCCTATACTCTGAATAGTTTTGATCAAGAAAGGATGCTGTACTTTGTCAAATGCTTTTTCTGCATCTATTGAGGGATCATATGATTCTTGTTCTTTCTTTTGTTGATGTATTGTATCACGTTGATTGATTTGCAGATGTTGAACCAACCTTGCAGCCCAGGGATAAATCGCACTTGGTTGTGGTGAATAATCCTTTTAAGGTACTGTTGGATCCTATTGGCTAGTATTTTGGTGAGAATTTTTGCATCCATGTTCATCAAGGATATTGGTTTGTAATTCTCCTTTTTGATGGGGTCTTTGATTTGGGGATCAAGGTATTGCTGGCCTCATAAAAGGAGTTTGGAAGTTTCCCTTCCATTTCTATTTTTTGGAACAGTTTCAGTAGAATAGGTATTAATTCTTCTTTAAATGTTTGGTAGAATTCCCCTGGGAAGCCATCTGGCCCTCGGCTTTTGTTTTTTGGGAGATTTTTGATGACTGCTTCAATTTCCTTAGTGGTTATAGGTTTGTTCCGGTTTTCTATTTCTTCTTGGTTCAGTTTTGGTAGTTGATACATCTCTAGGAATGCATCCATTTCTTCCAGGTTATCTAATTTGCTGGCATAGAGTTGCTCATAATCTGTTCTTATAATCGTTTGTATTTCTTTGGTGTTGGTTGTGATCTCTCCTCTGTCATTCATGATTTTGTTGATTTGGGTCATTTCTCTTTTCTTTTTGCTAAGTCTGGCCAGGGGTTTATCAATCTTGTTAATTCTTTCAGAGAACCACCTGCTAGTTTCGTTGATCTGTTCTACTGTTCCTTTGGTTTCTATTTCATCGATTTCTGCTCTCATCTTTATTATTTCTCTTCTCCTGCTGGGTTTAGGCTTAATTTGCTCTTTTTTCTCTAGCTCCTTTAGGTGTAGGGTTAGGTTGTGTATTTGAGACCTTTCTTGTTTCTTGAGAAAGGCTTGTATTGCTATATACTTTCCTCTTAGGACTGCCTTTGCTCCATCCCAAAGATTTTGAACAGTTGTGTTTTCATTTTCATTTGTTTCCATGAATTTTTTAAATTATTCTTTAATTTCCTGGTTGACCCATTCATTCTTCAGTAGGATGCTCTTTAATCTCCATGTATTTGAGTTCTTTCTAACTTTCCTCTTGTGATGGAGTTCTAGTTTGAAAGCATTGTGTTCTGAAAATATGCAGGGAATAATCCCAGTCTCTTGGTACCGGTTGAGACCTGATTTGTGACCTAGAATGTGATCTATTCTGGAGAATGTTCCATGGGCACTAGAGAAGAATGTGTATTCTGTTGCTTTGGGATGGAATGTTCTGAATATGTCTGTGAAGTCCGTTTGGTGCAGTGTGTCATTTAAAGTCTTTATTCCCTTGTTGATCTTTTGCTTAGATGATCTGTCCATTTCAGTGAGGGGGGTGTTAAAGTCCCCACTATTATTGTATTGTTGCCAATGTGTTTCTTTGCTTTTGTTATTAATTGCCTTATATAATTGGCTGCTCCCATGTTAGGGGCATAGATATTTACAATTGTTAGATCGTCTTGTTGGACAGACCCTCTAAGTAGGATATAGTGTCCTTCCTCATGTCTTATTACAGTCTTTGGTTTAAAATCTAATTTGTCTGATATAAGGATTGCCACCCCAGCTTTCTTTTGGTGTCCATTAGCATGGTAAATGGTTTTCCACCCCCTCACTTTCAATCTGGGGTTGTCTTTGCATCTAAAATGAGTCTCTTGCAGACAGCATATCGATGGGTCTTGTTTTTTAATCCAATCTGATAGCCTGTGTCTTTTGATTGGGGCATTTAGCCCATTTACATTCAGGGTAACTATTGAAAGATATGAATTTAGTGCCATTGTATTGCCTGAAGGTGACTGTTACTGTATATTTCTGTGTTTCTTTCTGATCCCTGCTGTTTTTAGGCTCTCTCTTTGCGTAGAGGACCCCTTTCCATATTTCTTGTAGGGCTAGTTTCGTGTTTGCAAATTCCTTTAGTTTTTGTTTGTCCTGGAAGGTTTTTTATCTCTCCTTCTATTTTCAGTGAGAGCCTAGCTGGATATAGTATTCTTGGCTGCATATTTTTCTTGTTTAGTGCTCTGAAGATACCATGCCAGTCCTTTCTGGCCTGCCAGGTCTCTGTGGATAGGTCTGTTGCCAGTCTGATGTTTCTACCATTGTAGGTTACAGATTCTTCTCCCGAGCTGCTTTCAGGATTTTCTCTTTGTCTCTGAGACTCGTCAGTTTTACTATTAGATGTCGGGATGTTGACCTATTTTTATTGATTTTGAGAGGGGTTCTTTGTGCCTCCTGGATTTTGATGCCTGTTTCCTTCCCCACATTAGGGAAGTTCTCTGTTACAATTTGCTCCAATATACCTTCTGCCCCTCTCTCTTTCTTCTTCTTCTGGGATCCCAATTATTCTAATGTTTTGTCTTCTGGTATTGCTTATCTCTCGAATTCTGCCCTCGTGATCCAGTAGTTGTTTATCTCTCTTTTTCTCAGCTTCTTTATTTTCTATCATTTGGTCTTCTGTATTGCTGATTCTGTCTTCTGCCTCATTTATCCTAGCCGTTAGTGCCCCCATTTTTATTGCACCTCATTAATAGTCTTTTTGATTTTGACTTGGTTAGATTTTAGTTCTTTTATTTCTCCAGAAAGGGTTTCTCTAATAACTTCCATGCTTTTTTCAAGCCCAGCTAGTATCTTTAAAATCATGATTCTGAACTCTAGATCCAACATCATACTAATGTCCGTATTGAGTAGGTCCCTGGCAGATGGTACTACCTCTTGTTCTTTTTGTTGAGGTGATTTTTTCCATCTTGTCATTTTGTCCAGAGGAGGATAGATGAATGAGAGAACAAAATGCTAACAGGGTAACAACGTCCCCAGAAAATATACTCTAAACAAATCAGAAAAGACCTGAAACCAGGGGAAAAGAAAGGGAAAGAAAGAAAAAAGAAAGAGGAAAAAGAAAAAGATAAAAATAAACAGAATATGATCAAATATGATCAGGCTGGTGCATAGATCAGTGCCACACACTAGATTTTGGGTGTATTTTGGTCTGTTAGAAGAAAGTGCCTCCCAAAATTTTAAAGAAAGAAAGACATATATGTACAAAATAAGGGTTGATACGACGAAGGGATGGAATATGACTGTAAAGATGAAAATTATAAAAAATTTTATAAAAGGAATTGATAAGTTGTTTGAAAAAAGAAATTAGAGGGGTTAAAAAAAAAAAAGAAAGAAAAAAAGGAGAGAGAATGTGATCAGGCAGGAGACTAGAACAAAGCCATACACTAGAGATTTAGGGTATATTTTGATCTGTTAGAGGAAACTGTATCTCAAAATTTTAAAGAGAGAACAACTTACATATATGTATGCCTAAAATAAGGGTAACTACTATGAAGGGATAGAATATGACTCTAAAAATGAAAAATAAAATTTTTTTTTAAAAAAGGATTGATAAGATGGTTGAAAAAGGGAAAAAATTAAAAAAAAAAGACAGTTAAAAAATTAACTTTGAAAGACTAAAGAATCATGGTAAAAAGGCCATGAATTCTATGTGCAGTATTCCCCTAGCGCTGGAGTTCTCCCGTTCTCATTGATCAGTAAACTTGGTCTTGGCTGGCTGTTCTTGCTATCTTCTGGGGGAGGGGCCTGTTGCCATGGTTCCCAAATGTCTTTGCCGGAGGCGGAATTGCCCCACCCTTGTCAGTCAGGGCTAAGTAATCTGCTTGGGTTTGCTCTCGGGAGCTTTCGTTCCCTGCCCTGCAAGCTTTCCCTACAGCTTTGGAGGCTGAGTGAAAATGGCGGCCTCCCAATCTGCGCCCCAGAGGAGAACTTGGGGCCCCGCTCCTCAGTGCACCCCCAGAGAAAAGCAGTCAATCACTTCTGTCTCCCCGGTCTCCAGCTGCACTCCGTGCTCACCTGGCCTGTGACCGAGCGTTTCTATCTCTGGCACCCGACTTGGTGTGGAGTCTCCAAACCCAGCAGATCCCTGTGGTGTGTTCCACACTGCTCTTCCTGGCGGAGGAAGGGGAGTCTCCCCGGATCTGCTGCTTGTTGGATCCCTGCTGGAGGAGCGGTGGCCCGACTGTCACCGATCACAGTTTATGGCAACCCCGAGCTGAGAGCCCGCACCTCGGCTCCGTGCCCGCAGCCGGCTTCCCTTCTCCGATACCTGGGAGCTCTGCCGCACTCAGGCACCCCCGGTCTTCCTGTGACCCCGAGGGTCCTGAGACCACACTGTCCCGCGAGGGTACCACCCCCCGTTTAGCCACTGGAGCGACGTCCCTCAGCGGAGCCGACTTCTAAAAGTTCTGACTTTGTGCTCCGCTGCTGTCACTTTGCCAGAAGCCGCTGACCGAGGCCCCCTCCCCTGCCATCTATCCTCCCGAGTATCGCCTCGGATTCACTTCGCACGTCCTACCTTCCGGAAAGTGGTCGCTTTTCTGTTCAGAGAGTTGTTGCTGTTCTTTTCTTCGATCTCCTGTTGAATTCGTAGGTGTTCAGAATGGTTTGATCCCTATCCAGCTGAATTCCTGAGGCCAGACCCTCATTTATTTTGTCTTATTCCAGACATCAATCTCATTACGTGTGTGTGTTATGTATGTATGTTTAGAGAGCTAGCATGCATTTGAGTGTGAGCCTAAGGCAGCAGATAACTTCTTGCATTGTCACATGCCTTTTATCATTTAAATTTTTTATTCTTTAGTTATATAGCTATGGCTTATAACTTTTGTGTCTTATATAGGAAAGCTTTCTATACTCCCATCATTATATTTTTAAAGTAAATTCCATTTAGATTTTTAATCTTAACCGTTAGAGTTTTTCCTAGGTTACTCTATCTTTTCCCACTGATTTGAAAGATCTCCTTTCTTACGTACGATAAATTCCTTTATACACATGACTCACCTCTGGTTTGTTTTGTCTCACTGCTTCTACCACAGTATGTGAATTATACTTTATAATATGTATGCCCTTATTAATTTTTTTGTAAGATTTGGTTGATAGTAAATAAGAACATGGATTCTGAAACTGATTTTGTGGGTTTGAACTCTGTCCCTCCAGTTTTTTTTGCTGTGTGATCTTAGGCAAGTTATTTAACTTCTCTGAGCCTCAGTTTTCCCATCAATAAAACAGAAAGAATGGTAATAGCATTTACCTCATAGGATTATTTTAAGATTAAATAATCTATGCAGAACACTTAGAACCCTGCCTGGTGCATAATCATGTTTATTTAGTTCTTTTCTGTACTTTGGTGAAACATTTTATAGTTTCCTTTTAAAGATTTTTAAATGTTTCTTGTTATTTTTTTTGGCTCCTCTACACTGTTTTGTCATTGTGGATGGCAACTTTTTAAAAATTTTATTTATTTGAGAAAGAGCATGAGTGGGGTGGGGGGGGAGATTCAGAGGGAAAGGGAAAAGCAGACTCCCCACTGAGCAGGGAGCCTGCTGCGAGGCCTGGTCCCCAGACCCCAAGATCAGGACCTGAACCGAAGGCAGACGCCCAACGGACTGAGCCACGTAGGCACCCCATGCATTTTTAAATTGATTATTGCTAATATATTAATCTTGAAATTTCTTAATATCACTGATAGTTTATAGTTGATAACTCTTGATTTTTTAGGTAAACCATTATCTGTAAACAATGGTATTTTTATTTCATCTTTTGCATATTTTTCCTCTTCTTTTTTCTTTCTTTTTCCCTTTGGCTAGGAATGGAGAGTTACATGATACAGTAACATGGTCATATGTCAGGCATTATCTTTCTGTATTTCATCCCTAAATGTAATATTTGTTGAGATTTCTATTTGATACATGTGCATTCATAGTTATATACATATATAAGCTGTTCAATCCAGTCTTTTCATCAGTTATATTAGTGACATCGAAAGAATTGCAAGGTTTGCCGTCTTTCTACCTAGTGTTTATCAACCTCTTGAAGTTTTGTAAGAACCTGCCCATTGAGCCTGGGTGCCTCAGTCGGTTAAGCATCTGACTTTGACTCAGGTCATGGTCCCAGGGTCCTGGGATCGAGTCCTGCATTGGGTTTCTTGCTCAGTGGGGAGCCTGCTTCTCCCTCTCCTGTCCTTCCCCCCGCTCGTGCACACATGCACGCTCTTTCTCTTTCAAATAAATAAATAAAATCTTAAAAAAAAAATGCTGCCCATTGAGACATTCAGTTTGATATGGGGGGGTAAAGGCTTTTCAGTTTCTTTTGTTAGGGTATTAGTCTTTCTAAGGTATTCTGTTGCTTCTTGAATTACTTTTAATAGCATTTTCCAAGGAAATCATTTCATCTAGCTTTTCACATTCTTGGCATAAAATCCAACATAGAATATATATTATAACGTTAGATCTCATCCATAAACTATGGTTGTATCTTCTTTATTCTTCCTAATGTTGTTTGTCTTTTCTCATCTCCCCTCACTTCTTTCCGTCTATCAGATTTGCAAGTTTTGTCCGTTGGTTTTTTCAAAGAACTAGCTCGAATCAAGTCTTTTCTTTTTTAATTTTTGCTTTAAAATTAACATCCATCACCGTATGTATTAAAAATTTTTTTTCCTTCTACTTTTTAAAGTTTTATTTTGTTTGAATTAATTGAAAGCTTATTTTTAGTTTCTAATAAATATACTGAAGTTTATAAATTTTCGTGAGTTCATGTTGGTTTTGTAGCTGGTATTTATAGCTACCTTTTTCCACTGTACATTGCATATTTCTTTTATTTTCAGCATCTCAGCTGTTTTATTCTCTTGGGTATATATCTACGTGTAGACTTGCTGAGTCATATGGTAAATTTATGTTTTTCATCTTTTTTTATGTTTATCTTTTTAAGAAACTGGCAGACTATTTCCAAAGTGGCTGTACCATTTTATGTTCCCATCAGCAATGTTTGAGGGTTCCAGTTTCCACATCTCCTCACCAACATTATTGTCTCTTTTTGTTCATAGCCATTCTAGAGGGTGGTGTAAAGTGATGTCTCATTTTGTGGTTTTACTTGCATTTCCTATTGACTAATGATGTTGATCATCTTTTCATGAGGTTATTAGCCATTCCTGTATCTTTTTGGGGGACATAACTATTCAGATCTTCTTCCTATATTTTAATTGGATTGTTTGTCTTACTAAATTTTAATTTTTTTTAATATATTCTGGATACGAGTTCCTCATCATATATATGATTTGTGGGTATTTTCTCATAGCCCGTAGCCTGTCTTTTCATTGTCTTAATGTTGTCTTTTTTTTACTGTGATATGAACACTTAACATGAAATCTTCTCTCTTAACAAAATTTTAAGTATATTTACATTATTGTTGACTATAGTACAATGTATAGCAGATCTCTAGAGCCTTTTCATCTTGCTTAACTGAAGCTTTATGCTCATTAATTGGTAACTCCCTATTTCCCCCTCCTCTCAGCCCCTGGCAGCCATCATTCCACTCTTTGATTCTGTGAATTTGAATATTTTCGATACAAGTGGAGTCAGGTAGTATTGGTCTTTCTGTGACTGGTTTATTTCATTTAGTATAATGTCCTCAAGGTTCACCCATGCTGTTGCATAATGCAGAATTTCCTCCCTTTTTAAGGCTGAATAGAATTCCATTGTATGTACACACAACATTCTATCTATTCCTCTGTTGTGGAAACAACCCAAATGCCCATCATCTTGGCTACTGTGAGCAGTGCTGCAATAAACATGAGAGTGCTGATATATCTTTGAGATTCTGATTTCAGTTCTTCTGGATAAATACTTAGACGTGGGATTAATGGAACATATGGTAGTTCTATTTTTAATTTTTTGAAGACCCTCCAGGCTATTTTTCATAGTGGCTGCACTGTTTCGCATTTCCACTGGTGTACAAGAGTTCCAGTTTTCCTGTATCCTCATCAATACTTGTTTTCTGTTGTTGTTGTTTTAATAATGGCCATCCTAATGAGTATGAAGTGATACCTCGTAGTTTTGATTTGCATTTGCCTGATAATTTTGACCTTGAGCATTTTTCATATACTTGTTGGCCATTTATATGTCTTATTTGGAGAAATGTCTATATAGTTCCTCTGCCCATTTTTAAAATTTAAACATTTTAACTAATCAGGTTATTAGTTTTTTTCCTGTTGAGTTGTAGGAGTTCCTAATATTTTTTGGAGATTAACTCCTTATCAGATATATATGGTTTGCAAACGTTTTCTCCCTTTTTGGAGGTTTCCTTTTCACTGCGTTGATGTTTCTTTTGCTGTGCAGAAGCTTTTTAGTTTGATGTAGTCCCAGTTGTTTGTTTTTGTTGCCTGTACTTTTGGTGTCATATTCATGAAATCATTGCCAAGACCAGTGTCACAAAGCTTTTCTCCCTCTGTTTTCTTCTGGAGGTTTTATAGTTTCAGGTCTTTCGTTTGATTCTTTAATCCATTTTGAGTTGATTTCTGTGAATGGTGTAAAACAGGTCCAGTTTCATTCTTTTGCATGTAGATATTCAGTTTTCTCAATACCATTTGTTGAAGAGATTATCTTTTCCCAAGGGTGTAATTTTTAGCACTTGGATATCAGTTGACCCTAGATATGTGGATTGGTTTCTGGGTTCTCTGTTCTGTTCCAGTGGTTATTAGGACTGTCTTTTTGTCATTACCAAACTGTTTTGTTTACAGTAACTTTATATTTTGAAGTCAGGAAGTGTGATGTCGTTTGAATAGCAAAAGTTTAAAATTTTGAAGTCCAGTATGTAATTTTTTTTATTTTATCCAATATGCTTTTGGTTGTCATGTTTGAGAACTCTTTTAAGTCAGTGTTACAAAGATTTTCTTCTGTGTTTTATAGTTTTAGCTCTTAAATTTGGGTCTCACCCTTTTTGTGTTGTTTTTTGTGCATGGTGTGAGGTAAGAGTCTAAATTCATCTTTTTCCATGTGGATATCCTGTTTTCGCAATGAAAAGACTATCCTTTCCTCAATGAATTCTTTGAAGTCTCTGTCAAAGATCTGTTGACTGTACATGTCAGTTTAGTTCCAGCTTCTCGAGTTTGTCCTGTTGATCCGTGTATCTGTCCTGTGCTAGTACCGCACTGTCTTGACTAAAGTTATCAGGTTTTGAAATTGGGAAGTATAAGTTCCCACCCACTTTGTTCATCTTCGGAATTCTTTCGGCTATTCTGAGTTAGTTTGGAAGAGTATTTCTATAAGAATTTCCTAGCAGGTAGGTGTGTTTTTAATTATCCATTTGTTGCTGATTTTTAATGGTACTGCATTGTGATCAGATAATACTGTCTAATAATTCATACTGTTTAGAATTTATTGAAATTAAAAAATTGTACATGATTGTTTTATGAATATTCTGTGAGTTTTTAAAAATAATATGTATTCTTGGGACCGTGTTCTATAATCTCAGTTAAATCAACCTTGAGAGTTATTCAAGTTCTATGTATCCTTCCTATTTTTAGTCAGTTTGGTCATTTTGTTTTTGTTTTCTTTTTTATTTTATTTAAATTTAATTAACATATAATGTATCATTAGTTTCAGTGGTAGAGTTCAGTGATTCATCAGTTGCGTATAACACCCAGTGCTCATTACTTCAAGTGCCCTGCTTAATGCCCATCACTGTTTCCCCATCCCCCACAGGCCTCCCATCCAGCAACCCTGTTTGTTTCCTATAGTTAAGAGTCTCTTACGGTTTGTCTTCTCTCTGATTTCGTCTTATTTTATTTTTCCCTCCCTTCCCCTATGATCCTGTTTTGTTTCTTAAATTCCACATATGATTGAAATCATGTAATTGTCTTTCTCTCATTGACTTACTTTGCTTAGCATAATACCCTCTTGGTCATTTTATTTTTGATAGTCTCATACTAGCCTCCCACAGTGATTGCACATGTGTTAACATTTATTAATTTCTTTTTTCTTTTTAATAGTTTTTGTTTTCTGCATCTCAGTGCTATGTTATTAGATGCATTCCTATTATCTTCATGGGAGATTATTATATAAAATACACTTCTGTGTAGTTCCCGCCCCTTTTTTTAAGTAGGCTCCATGCCCATTGTGGAGCCCAATGTGGGACTTGAACCCACAACCCCAAGATCAAGACCTGAGCTGAGATCAAGAGTCGGATGTTTAACCAACTGAGCCACCCAGGTGCCCCATTTCTCTCCCCCTTTGATCTTGAATTTTATTTTGTCTGAAATTAAAATTTTGAATCTTGTTTTCTTTTGTTATTATTTGTCTGATTTGTCTTATCTTTTTGTTGTCTTAATTGATACATTTTTTATGTTTTCTAATAATTTGTTTACTACACATTTAATTTGTGATATAGTCATGTTAGTAGAGGAAAGTCTTACTTTGCAGAATTATTTTCATGTGGCTTTTCTTATTCTTTTTAAAGATGGTCTGGATTTCTATTATTCCTCAAAACAGCATGCTCAGAAAATGGTAGAATTTCTTCAGTGTACAGTTCCCTGTAGGTATGTTCTGAACCTAAATGTGATTAAATCCAAAGAGCTGGGAATGAATGTAAATCATGTCCATTCTTCAGGCTTAGACTACATCTCTTATGTTAAAAAGTTTAAAATTGTAATAGGAATATTTACATAATTAGTAAGCATCTATTGGATTAGCCACTTTACAGGAATTATTAGCCAAAGAGTATGTAAGAATCTCTTTAGGGAGCTAGACCTCACACTGTGATAAGTACTATAGTGCTAAACCTTTGAATGTATTTAAATAATACAAAAGAAAGATGGGGGTACAGGGCTTTGGGGACAAGCTTCATGGAAGAAGAAGAAATTTCCTAAAATGGGAAATTTTCAAAGGTAGAGTTTATAGTGAAATGTGAGATTAGTGTGAACAAAGACTTGTGGTGGACAATGTGTGGCTTTTAATGGATGCTATATATAGACTACATTCGTCTGAGCCAAGTGCATGTTTTAGAGGTTTTGAGTAGATAAAATTGAAAAGAGGTAGGGTGCAGTTGGATTGGTGAAGGTTTTGAAATGTAAGTGGATGAAATTAGGCTTTGCCATAGCAGGCATCAGAATGCAGTTTCAGACCTTGGACAGTAATCATTTGATTTGATAAAAATTGATATTCCCTAGACTACAATAAGTAGGAACCTTTATGTCTTTTTATTACTATGAACTTTTTTTCTTAACAGACACAAAACCTCACAGAGATTGATCTCTCAGGATATCCATAGTAACACATACAATTACAAAAGCACTTTTTCTGTGGAAATTGTTCCAATATGCAAGGTACTTTTTCTCATTTAATTAATCCATGTCTATAAAATACTACAGGTAATTAATTGGTTTGTATGTAATTATTAGCTCTTGATTTCCTTGTGGGATTGGTTAAAAATTTAGAATAACTTCTTAAAGGATTCCTTTCTGACGTATTCAGCCATATTAAAAAAGATGTTAAATAATTATGCTTAAAATTATAAATTGACATACCTTTCACTTTGGTATACTAACTAAAGGCCTGGTTGCAGTTTTTTAATGTTCATATTCCTTAAAATTTGTGATCCTGGTGGACACACAAAAAGTTTGAATACAGGAAATGACATTAAAATAAATATCAGTGAACCACTTTGTAGAATATGTATAAAATGGATTTTGGCATGATAAAATTAAACAGTATTGTAGAAATGAAATTGTAGAATCATTTTTTTGTGATTTAAAAACAATCTGAATAAAACTTAAAATGTAGATTATGATTTCATTTCATTGGATTAAGGTAAAACCCTGCTTCAAACATATAAATGAATTAAAATGCAACAAATAGTTACTGAGGATCTACTATAGAGAGAGTAGTGTATTAAGGATTATTATTTAGAGGTCTCTGCCATACAGGAACTTATATGTCAATATCTACTAATAACAATAAGTGCCATAATTTATTGTGAGCATTCCATATAAAGTTAGTGTCTAAGTATTTGAGTATATTTCACTTCTTCATGTCTTGTTATACCTGGGGTAAATCATTTCATCATTTTGAACATGAGGAAATTGAAGCTTGGGGAGGTTAGATGACTTTACCCAGAGTTACATAACTCCAAAATGAAGCCAGGATTTGTGCCTAGGTCTGTGACTCTAAAGCTTTAAAAATACTATACTAATTTATGGTGCAGTGTATAGTAACAGGGATGAAATGATAGTGTAAAACAGGATCAGCAGGGACACCTGGCTCGCTCAATTGGTAGAACATGTGACTCTTAATCTCAGGGTCATGAGTTCAAGCCCCATGTTGGGCATGGAGCCTACTTTAAAAAAAAGTAGTGTCAGCAAACTTTTTCTCTAAAGGGCCAGATAGTGAATGTTTTTGCTTTCAGCCCCAGTAGTCTATTTTGTAACTATTCAGCTCTGCTCTTATTTTACATAAGTAGCCATAGATAATAGGTAAATGAATAGCCAAGGCTATGTTCCAGCAAAACTATTTACATAAATGGTGTGGGCCAAATTTAGCCTGAGGGTCATATTTTGCAGACCCCTGGTTTAAAACTGAACATTTTCCTGGTACAAAGCCTGGGAAGTGTGAATCTAAGTGTGATGCCATCTTTAGGCCATGGGTTAAGTGCTTTGAGTGATTCATGAAAGTATCTGAATAAATGCACAATGTAAGAGTATTTTCATTTAATCTGTTGAGATTCTTCCTAAGTGAAAAACAAAGTACTGGACTAGGTGCTATTAGAGATGCACAGAACGCCCCCCCAGTGGAGGAGCCTATGATTGTGAATTGATACAGCTTAAAATATAACCCAGATCTTTTTGTATTTTAATACAGTTTAAAAACAGGTAACTACATTGCTGGTAATATCTCCTAATGTACACATGGACATACGTGCTTTTTGGGCATTAAATTTTTGATTACCTATTGGTGCATGTAGCCATGAAAAAGAAACATATGGCTCCTCTGAAATTTATTTTTTATGGAAATTGAAAGAAGTCACAGGTAGATTTAGAAAATCACTTTCCTTCAGATGCTTACAATACTTTGTTTAGAGTGTACACTGTATTACCATAGAGCAATAAGCATTCACACTTCAATAAAATTGAAATAAACTGAATACTTTGGTGAATAAGATCTGGAAAAATACTTTTAAAACATTTTTATTAAGACAGATATTTCCATCTTTAGAAGGAATAGCTTATTTTCTGTTTCTCCAAGATTTGATTCTTTTCTTTAGGCCCTTTGTTAATAAATAGAATTAACAACGTTTTGGTTTGGGTACATATACTTTGGATCAGGTTTATATTGATGAGTGTTTATTGGAGACAGTTATTTAGGATTTGCTTCACTCTAAATGTTAGTTCTTATGCCTAGGATAATGTTGTTTGTCTGTCTCCAAAACTGGCACAAAGCCTGGGAAATATGAACCAGATTTGTGTGTGTATTCGAGTGACCAGTGTCATTCATCTCATAGATCCAAATACCCTACAAGGTAAGTTTTAGGAAATATTTGCCTTGACAGTTTTGTCCAGCAAGCTGTAATAATTTATATTGCTAATTTCATCAAATATTCTCAGTAATATTGTTATGAAAAACTAGTTAAGATTTTTACTACTGTCTAATTCTTAAAAAACACTGGAATTTTTAAAGCTTTTAAGTAACCCCTGAATTTTCTATTCGAAGAAACAAGTCTGTGAATTTTAAAAAATTTACTAGGTTAGGCCATTTATTTTTACTGAAATTGACTTATTTACCTCAATTAATTTTTGTGAATAATTATTTAAGTTCATTGCCAAGTTTAGTGTATAGCAACTATTTAAAGTTTAGAACATTTCACTTATAATGCAGTAAAACATTTAGTTTAAATATGAATTTTAACTAATTTTATCATAGTACACATAATTTTTAACATTCCCTTTGTAAAACTATTTTTTAAAGAAAATCTCATATCGATAGGAGCATCTACTTGATCTTTTTTATGTATTTCCTGTAATGTAAGTTTTCTGTTATAAAAAAATCAAGTTTACATTTTTTAGAAAGTCACTTTTTCTTGTCAATTTGAATTCATAAGTCAAAGGTCTTTTTGCAGTATTGGGATGAATATCTGTCAGGTAGAACTTTATTTCCTATTAAGCAGCTAAGATGACTGATAACGTTTCTAAAGTGCCAGCACATGAAACAGCTATATAACTGAGTGGATCTGATCTTATTTACTTTTTAAATTTGTTTTCAGTAGGCTTTTTTAAGGAGTCCAACACAGGACTTGAACTCATGACCTTGAGATCAAGACCTGAGCTGAGATCAAGAGTCAGGCAGGCGCTTATTTAACCCACTGAGCCACCCAGGTGCCCTGATCTTATTCTAAAGGCACTTAGCTATGTGGGGTCCTGATGATAGTAACTACTTAAGATATTATTGACACCTGAAATTTTTCTTGTGCTATGAGAAGTTTGGGGCTGATTCGGATGATTCTAGAGAGTTGCCACTGTGGTCTCTTGACCTCATGCTTCCTAGTTCATATATATCAACTTCTTCCTAATACATTTGGTGGCTTTTGAAATACTTCATTTTTGATATTCCGTGTTTATACTTAGTTGCGGATATTGATGGAAGCACTTTCTGGAGTCACCCTTTCAATAGTTTATGCCATCCCAAACAGCTAGAGGAGTTCATTGTGATGGAATGCAGCATAGTCCGAGATCCAAAACGCAATGCAGGTGCTGGAATGATATCAAAAAAGGTAAGTTCCATCCTCCCCATCTTTTTTCCCCCCAACTTAACTGTTCTGGTCCCTCTCGTATTTTTATGTTTTTTAGTTTGTTAGTAATTCCAAAATGTGGTTCCACATAAAGCTAACACCTCATTAGGTTACAAATGCATTCCATGTTTGTATGTTATCTGTTTTTAACACGTGGTCATTGTGGTGAAATATATTAGACTTACACTATCTGGTAAGTTCATTTTTCTCTTTAATGTTAGAAACATTTTTAAAAATGTTTATTGTGAAAAAGATTTCTTAGCTTTACTCTTGTATAGGAGGACCAAAAACCTTTTTTGACTTTAAAAGTTTTCAAACATTTTGAATTTAAGTATTTGTTATATTATCACTAATTACTGAATACTTCAGTATGCGTCTCTAAAACATAGGAATTTCTACATAATCAAAGTATTATCGTTCGTATAAACTTAGTTTATATTCAGATTTCCTCGTTTGTCCCAAAATGCCTTTTATGGATTGTTCAAACTAGTATCCAGTTGGGGACCATATATTGAATGTGAATGTTATACCTCTTAAATCTTTTACTTAATAATGGCCCCCTTCACTTTTTTTTTTCCTTTATGATACCAACTTCCTAAGGCAATTAGGGCACTAATCTTATAGGTCTCTAATTGTATTCTCATGATGTTATTTATCTTCTTAATTTCTTGTATTTCTTTTAAATGAAAAGTGGATCTAAAAGACTTGCTTAAACTTAGGTTATGTTTGGCCAGAACATTTCAGAATTGACACTCTGTGCTTTTTATGATATGTTAAGTGATAGTAATGGTTGGCTATTTCACTGATAGCCAGATCTCTTCATTGTAATGTTATGATTTTTTTTCCCTTTGTTATTAGCTTACCTGTCTTCCTTCTTTCCTTTGGGTCATTCATATTGTCCCAGATTTAATCAGTGGGAACTCCCATGCCTTAAAAAAAATTTTTTTTTAACAACTTGTACTTTTTTAGAACAGTTTTAGGTTAATAGCAAAATTAAGAGGAGGTAAGAGATTTCCCATATACCTCCTGCCTCCACACATACCATAGCTTCCTCCATTATCAGTACCCACCCATCAGAGTGGTACATTTGTTAAAATTGATGAATCTACATGGATACCTGATAATGACCCAAAGTCCACAGTTTACATTATGTTTCACTCTTAGTGTTGTACATTCTTTGAGTTTGGTCAAATGTATAAGGACGTGTCTTTCATTATAGTATCATACAGGGTATTTTCACTGCTCTAAAAATCCCCTGTGCTCTGCCTGTTCATTCCTTCCTCTCTCTTAACCCCGTCAATCACTGATCTTTTTACTGTCTATTGTTTTGCAGAATTGTATATAGTTAGAATCATATAATCTATAAGTGCCAAATAACATTTCACTGTGTGGATTTACCACAATTTGCCCATTTACCTAGTGAAGGACATCTTGGTTGCTTCCAAGTTTTGGCAATTATGAATAAAGTTGCTATAAACATCCTTGTGTTTGCAGTTTTTGTAGAGATATAAGCTTTCAACTCCTTTGGCAAGTAAATACCAAGGAGCATGTTTGTGGTATCATTTGGTGAGGTATGTTTAATTTTGAAGAAACTGGTAATTCACTATTTTTTTTCCATTCTTTCCTAAATCTGGGAACTATCATTTATTTCAGTTTCTCCCTCTATCTCTTTGCGATTCCTTAATTCCCCAGTCTATAACTCTTAGTATTTTGCTCTTGATCCCATTTACATCTCTTTTTGTTAGTAAAAAGTATTGGCAAGTGCTATATTTAATTCAGCCTGGAAATTTGAAATGTCAGTCACGATTGCTTATAAAATCCTGTGTTTGAAAGGGACTTTAATGGTTTTCCAGTTTAAAATTTCCAGTTTAAAATTTCAAACTTGGGGGGTACCTGGGTGGCTCAGTTGGTTAAGCGTCCAACTCTTGATCTCAACTCGGGTTTTGATCTCAGGTCATGAGTTCAAGCCCTGCGTTGGGCTCCATGGAGCCCACTTAAAAAAAAAAAAATCAAAGTTGGGATGTTGTTTCTGCAACAGGACAAAAAGGATTATACTTCAAATAGCCCACATCCAAAATACTGATCTCATGAAGATTTGGGTTCTCTAGTAGTAGTAGTAGTAGTAGTAGTAGTGGTAGTGGTGGTGGTGGTGGTGGTGGTGCCACTGGGATTGCTAGATTGCTTTGTCTGAACCTTGGTTTTTTGAACACTGTGTGTAAAACAGGGGTTTGTTAGGATATTTTCTGGGGTGAAGATTTTTCATTTATTCTTTTTGCTTGGTCTGTATTACGTATCTCCCTGTGAAAACATTTGTTTTGAAAACTCTATATATGTCTGTATTTAGGTGATACTGTTAATGTTTTATAAAGTCTCAAATAAAATCTTAATAAAGTATTTATTTTATATATTCCTTATTGAGTCTTTCTCTTTACTCAGTACAGTAATTTGTTAATTTTGACAGTGTTTCAGAGATCTGAAAAATAAAACAATTGCTGTCTTTAAAATGAAAATTAGAAAACCAAAATCAACATTGTATTAGTTTCTATGAGATGCATTTTGAGTTATGCTTGGATTATTGAAGAGTGCATTTTCTTTCCTGTCAAGCATACCCTCGGGGAAGTCTGGGTACAGAAAACTTCTGAAATGAATACAGATAAACAGTATTTTTGTCGTACTCATTTGGGACATCTTCTAAATCCTGGAGACCTGGTGTTGGGGTTTGTATTATTTTACAGTATTTTAAACTGGCAATTAGCATTGCAAATTTTCTTTGGGAGCCAGCAAAGCTATCTAAAATACTATCAAAGATGTGTTTCCAAAAAGAATTTAAGAGTTTTAGGAGCTTTGCAGTTCACTTTATTGATAGCTAAATTAAACTAGATTGGACAGAAGCCCGTAGGGACTCCATTTTGGCCATCATCTTAAAGAATCATTTAATCCAAGATTTTGAGTAACTGAACCCTGAAGTTGTATGGTTAGATCATATTTGTAGCTTTTTTGGGGAGTGGATAGTTTTTTATTATGAATATGCTATTGCTCAAATATTTCACTTTCAAAATATGGAAGCCATATATGTAAGAATCCTTCACAGGCATAGGACAGTCTATTCTAATATGGAGCTTACCAGCATGCTGTAGGCATTACTTTTGCTCTTGTGGGTTTTGTTTTTTTTTTTACTAGAGAATGAGGGTTTTTTGTTTGTTTGTTTTATTTTTTAATTAAATGGAACCATCTAACTGAATTCTAATGTTATACTGATATATGTCTGTTTTGACTCTTTTACAAGTACATAGTAAGATGGACAGTGATGGGTAATATGTGAAACCTAGAGATCAGAATGTGTTGTTATCTTTACCCTGATCTGTAGAGGCATGTTCATTGTATAGTAAACTGCAGAACTTTTAATATGGGAAAGCATATTAAATGTTAATTCTAGAACTTTCGGGTGAACATCCATTAAATACGAAGGAATGTGGAAAGAATAAATGTTTTTGTTGTTAAGTGTTTAATTATTTTTATTTCAGGTTTGATTTGGCCAACTGTAACTTAAATGATGAGTATGTCAACAAAATGAACTCTGATAGAGTCCCAGATGTGGTAAGGCTTTAGATTTTTTCCTTTTTTCCTGTGTTAAAGAGGATTGATATAATAACACTTATGGGTAAGATGCGTTGAGTTCACATTTATGAAAATAACAAATCAATTTAGAGGTTCTTTTGAAATTACAGCTAAGCGGGGCTCCTGGGTGGCTCAGATGGTTAAGCATCTGCCTTCTGCTCAGGTCCACATCGGGCTCCTGGCTCAGCAGGGAGCCTGCTTCTCCCTCTCCCTCTGCCTGCTCATGCTCTTTCTCTCTCTTTTTGTATCTCTGTGTCTCAAATGATAAATAAAATCTTAAAAAAAAAGTAAAAAAAAAGATTGCAGCTAAGGTATAATGGCAAAAGTCTTCATATTTAATCATGTGTCTTTGTGGGGAAAATCCAAGATTTATTGAGTTTTTCGTTGCTCTTATAATTGAATTTCCATTCTCTGTCAAAATGCTTGATACCATCTGTAGAGCAAAAATAAATTTGCAGCTAAAAATGATGACCATTAGAACTTAATTTAGGTTCATTCTTCTTGGCTCAGCTTATTTCATATATTGTTCAGTTAAAGTGTTTAGAATTAAAACCATTATTCAGATTTTTCAGGTTTGCATGTAATTGCAGTTGAAAATAATCTTTACAATGTTGAGTTTTAGAGAAAGAATGTTTCTTCTGAAAAAAGCCTGTAAGCCTGTTAAATTCTAACATGAGTTTATTAGAATCATAAACAAGAGTGAATGTGAGAGACCCTAATTCCTGCCTGCTTAATCTTCACTAATCTCTTTAGATGTGAGCAAAAATGAAGTCATGGAATAAGAAGGACTCCCCCTCTCACCACCCGGTTGTGCTTTTATTAATTAGTAAATTAGGAAATAGAAGCACAGTTTAGATAAAAGCCTAACAGAGTCCTAAGAGGCTATCAAGACAGTCTCATACAAGATTTTGTATTGTGTAAAATTATTTTTATTACACAATTTTTTAAACTGTCCCAGGACATACATTTTGTAAAAGATAAATATAGTTCTACAACTGCTTCTTAGTAGTCATAAAAGGGAGGGAAAATGTCTGCCTGTGGTAATATTTCAGGATGATTATGTGAATGGTAGCTGAGAACTGAACTTTGCTATAAAGAAAGACACCAGGGGTGCCTGGGTGGCTCAGTCGTTAAGCATCTGCCTTCTGCTCAGGTCATGATCCCAGGGTCTTGGGATTGAGCCCCGCATCGGGCTCCCTGCTCAGTGGGAAGCCTGCTTCTCCCTGTCCCACTCTCCCTGCTTGTGTTCCCTCTCTCACTGTGTCTAAAGAAAGAAAGAAAGATAACAGAGGGGCGCCTGGGTGGCTCATTCAGTTAAGCGGCTGCCTTTGGCTCAGGTCATGATCTTGGGGTCCCTAGGATTGAACCCCGCATCAGGCTGTGCACTCAGTGGGAAGTCTGTTACTCCCTCCCCCTCTGCCACTCCCCCCCACTAGAGCTCGCTTGCTCGCACTCTCTCGCTCACTCAAATAAATAAAATCTTAAAAAGACACTAGAAATGTGAAGTTTTTGGTATAAAAAAGCAATTTAATTTTGAATCACTGGAAAATTTCAATTATTAAATTTTAACAGTTATGAAAATAATGGCAGAATGCATTTTTGTAAAATACTAAGTACATGTAGAAAAATATTGCAAGTTTTCTTGACACTACCTCTTGATCCCTACTTTTGTCTCCTAAGATGGAACCACTGTCATCAGTCTGGTGACTTTCTGGCTTTCTCATAGTCTTTCATTTTTTAACTTTGTTGGACTTTGAGGCCTCTTCATTCCCATTTTTTTTTTTAACTTTGCAAATATTGCTGTTACTTTTAGGTATTAATCAAGAAGAATTATGACCGTACCAAACGTCAGCGTCGTAGAAATTGGAAACTGAAAGAGCTTGCAAGAGATAGAGAAAACATGGATACAGATGATGAAAGGTCCTACTTTAAACCTTATGTATTGTCTCAAAGGAAATCCTTATAATAAATCTGTATTGTTTTTATATATAGTTATCACATGATTGTTGCATTCAGTATTAGTTTTGTATTCTTATTGTGTTAACTGAATCAGTGTAAGAGGCTGTTGTGTCAATTAAATCAGTATAAGAGAATATAATGATATATATGTATATATATGTAATATATATATTAATATTATTATTTCATGGGTTTTGGCCTGAGAATTGCAGCATTATTGTAAACAGTGCATTTGAAAAGCTAAAATAAGTACTTTGTGGATATCACAAATAACAAGTGAGTACTTGTGACTTGGGACAAAAAGAAAAGCCCATTGATATCAAATATGCTATTTTTCAAACAACTTAAGGAGAAACGAAGATGTTGTGTTCTAGAAAAGTATATTGTACAATTCAGAAGTGGCCTTAATGATGGTGAAGACACTGATATCTAAAAAAAATGAAGAGTTTAAGTAAAATTGTGTCATGAAATGTGAGTGGGAAATAGTAATACTTCCAAAATACAATCTCATAAGGTAATTTAAAATAAGTATTTACAAATATATATTGTGAAGTTAATTAGATATTGTATGTACATATTTATTTCAACTATAGTCTTAAAATTGTATGTATTTTAACTTGGCCACAAGACTTTGGGGGGGGGATGGTAAAGTGGAGAATGTTTTCTTGTCTTATATTTAATATTACCTTATATTCAAGTATGTATTTTTTTAATCATGTAATTTTGAAAGAAAAGATTTTTTTTAACTTGTTAGTATTTAAATAACATCCGTATTTGACCTTCAGATATTATTTTTAAAGATTTTAATACTTGGAACACATTTATCTTATAGTGCTGAAAATGAAGAAAACATAACTTCTATTTTGTTGGTAAAGATGAAATAGTTAAATGTTTCTTTATCCTTCTGTAGGCAATACCAAGATTTCCTTGAAGATCTTGAAGAAGATGAGGCAATTAGAAAAAATGTAAACATTTATAGAGGTTAGTGTTTTAGGAGTGTTTAAGTTGTATCTTTTGCTTTTGTATAGATATATTACCCCAGTATAAGTATTTTGATATCTTAAACTTTCTTTCCATTAATGACTTCTGTTTGTTTTTAAAACTTGACTAAACATTTACAAAAAATAAAAATACTTGCAGAACAGTAAGACTTATTAAAATGTTGTTTTACCACATTTGATATTATTTGTATCCTGCTATAATCCCTCAAGTTCCTGATTCTTATACTAATGGATATTTATTCATACATTTATGTAGTTCATTCATTTAGTGACTATAAATGCCTGCTCCAGATAGGATACAAGAACTGCAGATACAATATGGGTAAATAACAGTAATGATGGTGGGGGAGGCATTTTGCATATTTCCACATTTGTATTTATTTGAAATCCTCCTTGTATTTTTTTTTTTAGATTCAACCGTTCCTGTGGAAAGTGACACAGATGATGAAGGAGCCCCTCGAATTAGTCTGGCTGAGATGCTTGAAGACCTGCACATTTCCCAAGATGCTACTGGTGAAGAAGCTGAATCGATGATGACACAGTGAGATTGTGTTGTAGATGATTTCCATGTCTGTAGACTCAGGATGTTGGATGAAATAACTTTCATTGTCTATTCCGCCTATGCTTCCATATTGAGAAAGGAGAAATTTAGTTTTAAACTTCAATAAATAGGACTGTTTTGATTGCTCACTCAAAGCACTGAACGAGATTGATAGCTTTGAAGTTTTTGGATAAAAGATTATGGAGAATGTAATTATTAATGATATTTAGGCCATTTTATGTGTGGAATTTTTTAAGTTTGCCTTTTTAGGATACCCTAGTATTTTCGCATACTGTAGCATCGGATTTGAAATCTCAAAAGTTGTGATGCCTTGGAGATTACCTAAATCTTCAAGTATAAAACAAGCTTTTACATTCTTTTTGCATTGATGGCTTTAGTAAAAGAGCATATGAAGAATCATTTTTATATGAACTTGTTAATGCACTTTGATCCACTTTAGATCATTTTTATGTCATTGGGATAGGTAAGTCGGGGTTCAGTTTGTTACTGGACATTCAGGGGGAAGTTAATCTATTTTATTCATAATATTAACATCTTCAAAAGCTTAAATTGGGGTTTTTTTATTGCAGAAGAAAATATATTTAAAGTATTTGGATTTGTAGCAAACATAGATTATTTAAGGGTTAAATAACAATTTGTACTTTTGTTATATTTGCTCATGCCAGCAGCTTAGACCAGTAGCTTGCTTGTATCATAAAAATGTCTTCCTATCACTTCCAAGTATTTTTGCTTTTGAAATTTTGGTTTACAAATTGAGAAGGAATTTTCTTTATATAAGTTTCTGTCATTGAATGTATCACCATCAAAAAGAATATTAAGATCCAGCACATAGGTGACGAAATAATAAAAATGATCTTTATGCTTTATAAAACCATGAGTCAGACTTGAAAAAGGAATGCCTTCCACATCCTTGAATGAAAAGCATTGGCTTCAGTTTTTTAAAGTGTTTTGAGAATGAAATCTTAAGATCCTATTTCCATAAGCAAGATTAGACTTAATAAGTATGCCAGAACTAAAAGCTAATTCATAAACTCTAGGTATACCACCACATAAGGAAATTGAGTAAGCGATGAATGGAGCATTTCCTTTTTTTAAGATTAGACTCCCCAATTCTGAAGTTATGGATAAAGGTTTGAACTTTATATAGTCGTTGCTGTTCGGTCTGCATATTTAGTTAAAATTTTCATTTGTGATTTGTGTTTACCTCTTCTATGTCAAGACTTGAAAAAGCATGAAAATAAAAACATTCTCCCCTTTTTTTGTGTGTCCTTGAAGTGATTGTATTAGTGTTATATTTAAGTGACAGAGTATCTTATGTACTATTCCTAGGTGGAATTATTTAAGTACTTGTCATATGATTTTCTCACTGAGAAATATAATTTCCCACTAATTTAGTCTTACTCTTTTTGATGTTGTCTTTATGAGTAATGAAACCTGTTGGTTGAAAGAAGGCTGTGACAAGGTGAAGGAATGTAGGTAATAGAAAAACTAATAAGCCAAGTTCTCAGAGTTACACAGCCTTGATAAACCTACCATTTTAGAGTATAGTTACTCTAAAGTTCCCAGGCTATGGGTTCCCAAGTACTCTTGTTATTGTCCCAGAGTTGATACATTTTGGGAAGGCTGGTATTAATCAAATTTTCAAAAAGCTGGTTTATAATATAGGAGTGATTTCTAAGCCAGTATGATCAGTTAGCTTCTTTTGTAGTCAGATCTTCACTTGAAGGTGTTGTTTTGTAGTTGAAAGTCATTTTATGAGCAAGCAAACAGTTGAGGGAGAGAGTTACTTGTATAATTCAGATATTTAACAGCATCAAGCTAATCCTTGCCACAGTAGAATCTAGAACTCCAGGCTGAGTGCCAAGACTAGACACTACTCCTCTGTACTCAATACTGAGAAAGGGCCAAGTTTTCCCTGGACTATTTTAGTAAAATGTGTTTATATTGATTCTGTCCTTTAGATTACTTGATCTGTTATTTTTAGCCCAAGGATGTTACTTTTTCTTAATTAAATTTTGAGGGGCACCTGGGTGGCTCAGTTGGTTAAGCATCTGCCTTCAGCTCAGGTCATGATCCCAGGGTCCTGGGATTGAGCCCCACGTCGGGCTCCCTGCTCAGCCGGGAGCCTGCTTCTCTGCCCTTCTCCTCTGCTCATTCTCTCTCTCTCTCTCTGAAATAAATAAATACAATCTTAAAAAATAATAACTTAATTTTGATATAATTTCAGACTAAGTTATAAGAATATTACAAAGAATTCCTGGATACCCTTCACTCAGATTTGCCAAATGCAAATGCTCACTTCATTTGCTTTCTTTGTAATTAATTTTTCCTGAACCATTTAAAGTAACCCCCCAAATATTTCAGTGTCTCCCCCCTCCGCCCAAGAACAAGGAATTTTCTTTTTTTTTTTTAAAGATTTTATTCATTCATTTGACAGAGACACAGTGAGAGAGGGAACACAAGCAGGGGAAGCAGGAGAGGGAGAAGCAGGCTTCCCGCAGAGTGGGGAGCCCGATGTGGGGCTTGATCCCAGGACCCTGGGATCATGACCCGAGCTGAAGGCAGACGCTTAACGACTGAGCCACCCAGGCGCCCCAGAACAAGGAATTTTCTTATATAACCATAGTGCAATGATCAAAATCAAAAATTAACATTAGCATAGTACTGATATTTAATCAGTGGTCCATATTGGAATTTTGTCAGTTTGTCCCAACTACAAAGTCTTTTATAGAAAAAATAAATCTAGGATTGTGTGTTGCACTGGGTTCTCATATTTCTTTTCTTTTCTTTTCTTTTTAAAGATTTTATTTATTTATTCATGAGAAATGGGGGGAGAGAGAGAGGCAGAGGGAGAAGCAGGCTCCCAAGGAGCAGGGAGCCTGATGTGGGACTCGATCCCAGGACTCTGGGATCACGACCCGAGCCGAAGGCAGACACTCAACCATCTGAGCCACCCGACTTCTTTCATCTGGACCAGTTCCTGAGTTTTTACATCTTATGTAATTGGCATTTTTGAAGAGTCCAGGCCAGTTATTTTGTAGAATGACATCAATTTGGGCTTCTTTGATATTTTTCTCATGATTAGATTTAGGGTAAACCCTTTTAGCAGGACTAGAAGTGATACCAAATTCCCAGAAGTAATACCAGATTCTCAGTGCATTTGTATGATTTGTGCTGTTGATTAGTCCACATGTCCCTAAGCTTCCTTGGTTATTAGTTGGTTTTCTGTTTTAAGGAATTAGAGGATTTATTCCTTTATAATCATTATTTTTGCTTGATTTTTCTTTTTAAATTTATTTTTAACTTACAATGAAATTCAGTCTTGTAATTTACAGTTCCATAACTTTCAACACATGTAGATTCATGCAGTTACCACCATAATCAAAACAGAACAGTTTTATCATTCCCCTAATCCCCCCCAAATTCCCTTTGCTACCCCTTTGTTTTCAAGCCATTTCCTCATCCTTAACCACCCACCACCCACCCTGCAACTTCTGAGATGTTCTCTGACCTCATGGTTTGTTTTTTCCAAAATATGTGAATAAAATCATATAGTATGTGGCCTTTGAGCTGTTTTCACAACATGGTGCACTTGAGATTCATCCAAGGTGTTGTATATATCAAGAGTTTGTTTCTTTTTATTTTGAGTAATACGGAGTTCCACAGTTATCCATTCCCCTGTTGACATTTGAATTTCTAGGTTTTGATGATTAGGAGTAAAGCTGCTGTGAATATTTCTATACAAGTTTTCATTCTACTTAGGTAAAAAAGTAGGGATGGGATTGTTGGATCCTATTGTAAATGTATATTTAACTTTATAAAAAGTTTGCCAGACTGTTTTTCTGAAGTGATTTGTGCCATTTTACTTTTCCACTGGCAGTATGTGAACATTTCAGTTACTCTGCATCCTCACCACTACTTGGTGTTGCCAGGTTTTTTTAAAGCCATCCTAACAGGTGGATGGTGGTGTCTTCTTGTAGTTTTTTTTTTTTTTTTTAATTTTATTATGTTATATTAGTCACCATGCATTACATCATTAGTTTTTGATGTAGTGTTCCATGATTCATTGTTTGCTTATGTATAACACCCAGTGCTCCATGCGACACTTGCCCTCCTTAATACCCACCACCGGGCTAACTCATCCCCCCACCCCCCTCCCCTCTAGAACCCTCAGCTTGTTTCTCAGAGTCCATAGTCTCATGGTTTGGAGATCTCCCCATCAGATTTCCCCCCCTTCATTTTTCCCTTCCTGCTCTCTTCTTTTTTTTTTTCTTTTAAACATATAATGTATTATTTGTTTCAGAGGTACAGGTCTGTGATTCATCAGTCTTAAACAATTCACAGCGCTCACCATAGCACATACCCTCCCCAATGTCCATCACCAGCCACCCCATCCCTCCCACCCCCCACCACTCCAGCAACCCTCAGTTTGTTTCCTGAGATTAAGACTCTCTTATGGTTTGTCTCCCTCTCCGGTTTCATCTTGTTTCAATTTTTCCTCCCTTCCCCTATGATCCTGTGTCTTGTTTCTTAAATTCCTCATATCAGTGAGATCATATGATACTTGTCTTTCTCTGATTGACTTATTTCGCTTAGCATAATACCCTCTAGTTCCATCCACGTCATTGCAATCTTCTTGTAGTTTTAATTTGCATCTCCCTAATGGTTAATTATGTTGAGCATCTTTTCATGTGCTTTGTTACTCATATAACTTTATTGGTAGAATGGCTGTTCACATCTTTTGTCTTTACTTGGAAATTGGGTTTGTTTCCTTATAGGTTGAATTTTTAAATTTTTAAAATTTTTATTTTATTTTTTTAAAAGATTTTATTTATTTATTTGACAGAGAGAGACACAGAGAGAGGGAACACAAGCAGGGGGAGTGGGAGAGGGAGAAGCAGGCGGGAGCCCGATGCGGGGCTCCATCCCAGGACCCTGGGATCATGACCTGAGCCAAAGGCAGACGCTTAACGACTGAGCCACCCAGGCGCCCTGAATTTTCAATTTTTTTTAAAGATATTATTTATTTGAGAGAGTGAGAGAGAGCACAAGCAGGAGGAGGGGCAGAGGGAGAAGAAAAAAACAGGCTCCCCCCTGAGCAGGGAGCCCGATACGGGGCTTGATCCTGGGACTCCGGGATTGTGACCTGAGCTGAAGGCAGAGGTTTAACTGACTGAGCCACCCAGGCGCCCCTGAATTTTTAATTTTGATGCTCACGTTGTCCCAGAATTAGCCAGTGGGTACCCCATCAATCTGGCTTCTATGTCCTTTTGATAGGCTCTTATGTGGAAATGTTGGGGTTCAGGAGTGACCGGTCAAGAAAGAATTCTTGAGGCATCTTCAGTGCAAACAGGGTGGTTTTATTAAAGCATGGTGACAGGACTCGTGGGCAGAAAGAGCTGCCCCAGAGTTGTGAGGAGTGAATGACCATATATTGGGAGGGGGTTAGGGATAGCCTAAGTCTCTCAGGAATTTTGGAAGCAAGGCTTCCAGGGCCTTGAGGGGCTAGCTGTTACTAGGAAAAGTGTAATTTACTACTGTCTAGTAAAACCTTAGTCATGAAACCCTTCAGATGTGTATCAATGGGCCATATGCTTGGAGGATGTTTGGGGGTGGGGGTAGAGATAAAAGAAGTTTCCAATTATATGTTTGGTTTTTTTTAAAGATTTTATTTATTTATTTGACAGAGAGACAGCGAGAGAGGGAACACAAGCAGGGGGAGAGGGAGAAGCAGGCTTCCCGCGGAGCAGGGAGCGATACCAGAGCCCTGGGATCGGGACCTGAGCTGAAGGCAGACGCTTAACGAATGAGCCCCCCAGGCGCCCCTCCAATTATGTTAAAGGAGATCTATGGAGGTCAGGTTAATGTCAAGCTAAGATTGCCTTTCGCCCTTAGCAAAGTATAAACATTGAGGCATTTTGAGTTCCTAGAGGAAGGTCGCTCTGCCTGTCTTAAGGACTTATCAATGCTGTTAAGTTGTAAGGGAATTTATTTTTTTTCTTCTGTCTTTGTTCTCCACATTATTGTCCTTGTATTTGATCTTGTTCGTGGATACTGATGTTTTAATATAACTCTTTGGGCAGGTTTTGGGTTTCCCTTGCTCAGGCCCCACTCTACTCTTGGCTTATTTTCATGATACAGACCAATTTACCTAAAAATAGAGGAGTCTCAGTTGAGTCACCCTGTGAGTTAAGGAGTCATGAAATGGCATCATAAAAAGCACAGATAGAGGCAATTCATTCTGTTTATCAATTCTGTCACATGTTGAAATAACTTGAGCAGTGGAGTGGTAAGCCTGGATGAAGGCAAGAAGTCAGTCTCAATATCTCTTTGAACTTCAAAGTAGTGTGCGGAAAATACTCAGTTTTAGTTCTCTGACTTGACACATTTTGAAAGAACTGCTTTATTACTTAGGGAAAAGGTATGTGATTCATGATACCTTCTGGTAAAACAAGTTCTCTGTAATACGTAAAACTTATTAGGTGTGGGTTTGGCAGCCACTGTGTTTCTTCTGTAGCCGGGCAACTTGTATTGTTATCTGATGGAGATTTTGTTTTCTTTTTTGGTGGAGTTAGCCCTGCAGTGGTGCCTGCCACACATTTTTGTTGTGACACAGTTTCACATAAATACGGCTTTTTATCATTCACTTCATAGCACTGTTGTGAAGTAATTTAGATAATATATGTACTAGCATTAGTTTATGAAGTGCTGAACAAGTAATTCTGGGGAAGCTGTATTATATAGAAATAAAAAGATATTTTGGGGTCAATTTACCTGCACCTGTTAGCTGTAGGACTTAACCTTTCTAATGTTCTATTTCCTCACATTTTAAAAAGGAATAATACTGTTCACTACACAGAGAATTGCTGAAATTCTTAGCGTACAATTCATAGCATATTGTAATTATTCAATAAATAGTGTCTGCTTTTAAAATTTATACTCACAGTTTTAGTGTTTACTGTTTAAACAAGTTGAACACTAGTTTACAAGTTTACACTTTTAGAGCAGCATAGAGCTTATCCTAGAAAATCTGTGTGGCACAGAGAGCTATAAGGACAAAAGCGTAAATTACCCTTATTTCCAGTATAAGATTATCAGTGTTAAAGTTTTGGATTTTTTTTAATAGGCTTTATTTTTTATAGTTTTAGATCTTCAGAAAAATTGGGAAGGTACAAAGACTTTCCATATATGCCACACCCAGCTTCTCCTTTTATTACTTAATGAGTCAGTGTTGTTACATTGTTAACTCAAGTCTTTTTAGTTTAGTAGTTTATTTAGATTTCTTTAGTTCCTATTTAATGTAGGTTTCCCCCCGCCAAGATCCCATTCAGGATACCATGTTAAATTTAGTTGTCATGTTTCCTTAGTTTCCCCTTGGCAGTGGCAGTTTTTCTGACTTCCCTTGTTCTTGATAGCCTTCACAGTTTTAAGGAGTGCTTGTCAAATATTTTGTAGGATACCCCACTATTGGAATTTGATGTTTTTCTCAAGGAACTGGGGTTATAGGTTACAGGTTATTGGGAGAAAGACCACAGGCAAAGTGCTATTTTCATGACATTATATCAAGGCATGGACTGTCAACATGATTTATCACTGTTGATGTTGGCCCTGATCACCTGAGGTAGTAGTTGTCAGGTTTCTCCACTGTAAAGTTACTCTTTTTTTCCCCCTTTCCATAATGTACACTTTAGAAGGAAGTCATTATGCACAGACTATACCTATGAAGTAGTGAGTCATACTGTCGCTCCTTGAGGGTGGGATATCTATATAAATTATTTGGAATTTTTCTTTATGGAAGATTTGTTTCTTTTCTCCCATGTACTAATTTGTTCAGTCATTTATTTATAGCAGTATGGATTCATGAATATTTATTTTATATTTTGGGTGATTATCTAATGCTCCTTTATTTTGTTTGAATTGTTCTAATTTTGGCCATTGTTCTCATCTTCTGCCATCCATTTATTTAATTGTTCAATTCTAGTATACAGAATTGTTAACCTGTATCCCATGAAAAACAACTTATGTGCGGTTCCTTTTGCCTTAGTCTTACAGACTGCACTCATTTCTAGAGTTACTTAGATCAGCACCTTCAGGGTGATCAGATCCCCTTCAGTGACCTTGTTTTATATATTTGTAATGCAGTTAGAATCTCTTGTCACAGTCTGAATTCAATCCCCTGACCTAAATGTTTTTTTTTAATTTGCATACATGAAGGTTCATTATTTGTACAATGAAGTATTATGGGCTTTGACAAATTGATGTTTTGCAGCCACCATTATGGTATCATAACCGAATAGTTTTAACACTGTCCTAAAAATGCCCTGTACTTCACCAATTCATCCTGAACCCCAAACCCTTGGCAACCATTGATCATTTTACCATCTCATTAGTTTTTCCTTTTCCAGAGGGTCATATAATTGGAATCCTATAATATGTAGCCTTTCATACTGGCTTCTTTCACTTAGCAATATGCCTTTAATGTTCTTTTTGTGGCTTGCTAGCTTGTTTCTTTCTACTGCTGAATAATATCCCATGCTTTGTTTATCCAGCTATTCATTCATCTTGGTTACTTCCAGCTCTTGGTGATCATGAATAAAGCTGCAGTAAACTTCCTTGTGCAGGTTTTTGTGTGAACATGGGTATTCAAATCATTTGGATAATAACTAGGAACATGTTTGCTGATCTTGTGGTAACAGTATGTTCGGCTTTGGAAGAGGCTGCCAAATGTCTTCCATAGTGGCTGTCTATTCTGCATTCACACCAACAGTGTATAAGAGTTCTTGTTTCTCTGCATCCATATCAGCGTTTGGCATTGTCAGTTTTTTGGATTTCAGCTATACTAATAGGTGGGTAGTGGTATCTCATTGTTATTTTAACTTATAGTTCCCTGATGACAGATGTCATGAGCATCTTTTTATATGCTTATTTGCCATCTGTATATCTTCTTTGATGAAGTATCTATTCAGACCTTTGGCCCATTTTTAAACTGGGTTGTTTGTTTTCTTATTGTTGAGTTTTAAGAGTTCTTTGTATATTTTGGATACAAGTTCTTTTTATCAGATATGTATCTCCTAGTCTGTGGCTTGCCTTTAAAAATATATATGAAAATAATATATGTATATTAATTATTTATATGTAATACACGTACTTCTACATGATTAGAGATCATACTGCCTATATAATTTTTTTTAACCTTCTTTTACTTCTTAGCATTATTTTATGAGTCTTTTCTAAGCCATTAAAAGTCTTATAGGGGCACCTGGGGGGCTCAGTCGTTAAGCATCTGCCTTCGGCTTGGGTCATGATCCCAGGGTTCTGGGATCGAGCCCCACATCAGGCTCCCTGCTCAGCGGGAAGCCTGCTTCTCCCTCTCCCACTCCCCCTGCTTGTGTTCCCTCTCTTGCTGTCTCTCTTTCTGTCAAAAAAATAAAATTAAAAAATAAAAATCTAAATATAATAATAAACCAACACTCCACTGGTAGATTGCAGAAATAGCCCTAATTCTTCACTTTTTCTTGTGTTTCATTCCCTTTATCCTACAGCCTACAACCAAATAATAAACATTTAAGACTTGGCAGGTCATATGGTCTCTGTCATAACTACTCTGCTATTGTAGCATGAATGAGCCATAGCCCATATGTAAATGAAAGGGAGAGGCTATATTCTAATAAAACTTAAAAAAAAGGCAGTGGGCCAGATTTTCTCTGAGGCCTGTAGTTTGCTGACCCCCGATGTAACTTTGTAGAGCCCTTTTACTCTTACCCTGGGCTTTGATGATTAGAAGGAGGTAGAAATTCTGAGCTTAGACATCTCCAGATGGCTTGGGCCTCTATCATAGCTGTGAGAACTTGCCTGGTTGCATGTTGGAAGAAGAGATACAGATCACACAGACCAGATGGCCCCAGTTGCTCTAGATGAAGGCAGCTAACCCTCAGATGTGTGAGTAAGCCTATCTAAGATCAGCAGAACCTTCGAGCCAATCCCCCAACTGACTGCAGCCATATGGGCAATAAACTTGAATAACACTGTGGGTTTGTGGTCATTGTACAGCATTATTGTTGTGGCATTAGGCAATCGATAGCCTGATATACCAATATCTTATTAGCTAGTCTCTGAAGTTGAGCATTTCCAGGTTGGTTTCCATCTCCCTCCCCCCCCCCCGCCCTATAAGAAATCTGTCCATTTTGCTCATTATTTTCTTAGGAAGGAAATAACTGTCAGAGAGTAAAAATCTCAGGACATTACAAAATCCTTTCTAGATAGATAACTACCATGTGGTACGGTTTATGCGAGTGTCTCTTTTATTGTGTACTATTCTTGATCTTTGACATGTTCTATCTGTACATTTAATGTTTTCTAGTTTAACTCAGGTGAGGTCCAGTCCACACTGATTTAACTTCTATAGCAGTTACTATCTGTCCTACTTTGGTAGTTTTTATATGCTCCTGAGTTATTATTACTATTTTTATATGTATTTGTCGTTCTCTCTAACTAGACTGTACATTTCTTTAGGGCAATGCAAATATAGCACAATGCATAGGTCCTCAAATAAGTAGGTGATGGTACTATCTGATTTATGTGAATAATTTGAAAAATGAGTAGAAATTTTTGTTGGGTATAGTTTGGCTTTAACTAATTCCTTACAAGTCTATCCATAAAATAAGAAACCAAAAGGATCTTAATGGCATTGGAGAGATGGTAAGTGGGATTTATAGGGAGAGTTGTTCATGATGTTCAAGACTTCATTTTATTTATAGAAATAGAATCTGCATCTAGTTCTAAACTTTGGTAAATTCCATGGTGAGTAATGCTAATTAGTTAACCACAGAGGTTTGATGTTGTAGTGTAACACAGACTGTTCAGCTTAACACAGTAAATTGTTGTCTTCCTCCAGGGTCCTTTACTTATATAACGGCACAAATGCTATTTATAAATAACCACATGGACAGAGGACCTATACAGAGAAGCTCTTCTCTAATCAGAAAGGAATTTATTCGGTGGTATTCCACAAGTACAAAATATGTGTTTTCTGTGTTTTCCTGTATTTATACATTTGGATCAGAATAATGTCGAGGGGCTGACTACTTGAGAAAGGCTGAGATAAATCAGTGTTCACCTGGATTCAAGAGTGACAGTGTAAAGTGCTGTACAAGTCTCCGTGGAATGTTACCAGACAGATTTCTGGGGTGGTAATAACTCTGAATGGTCTGGGATGTGGAATTCTGTCTTCAAAGAGGATCTCTAAAAAATTTGTATTTTGATTGTAGAGTTCCATTGTGGTCTTTTGTCTTTTATTTTGTGAGACTAGATAGTCTCTGATGCTAGGTAAATTTGTAAGATAGCAAAAAGTTTGTTTGGGGTGGTTCCCTCAGTCTCTTACTCTTTGCCTTCCCTAGTCACATTTGCCCTTTCTCTCTTTTCATAGGAAATACTTTGATACTAAAGGCTAAATAAAGTTATGGAGTAGAGTGTTACCCCTGACAGTATTTTCGTTTTTGTCAGGGACCAAAGGCTTAAGCAAAGGCATATTCAGATGGAGGAAATATTTGGGGAGATAGCAAGTCTTTTGTGTGTGATAGATTGAATTGTTGGTCACAATTCTTAATTTCTCTGTAGTAACATATTATAGCTTTATATTTGCCCCATCTTCATGGTGGTGGAATGTATTTCTTCGCCCCTTAACTTTGGATTTGGCTGTGTGACTTGCTTTGGCAATGGGATGTTAGCAGGTATGGTAAGAGGGTAGGATTAAAACGCTTCTGCTTATTTGCACTGGTGCTCTTGTCCTGTCATCACTGTAAGAAGAATATCCCTGGGTAGTAGTCACTGCCCTCCCCAACTTGGCTCAGAATGGAACATTTAAAGTAGTGTCATCCTAAACAGCTGATAAATCCATGAGTGTGAGAATAAGTGATTATTGTTAAGCTCTTGAGTTTTGGGTGGTTTCTTATGCAGCATTATTGGCAATAACTGATAGTCTTTGCATCTTTAAAATTTGTTTCATTAAGCAGTTAATGGATAATACTTTTTCTTATTACAGAAATAGGCAACCTCCTTTTTTCCTACTGGCAATTTTAATTAGGGTTAAAGTTCAGGTGACAGTTGATATACTCCTATAGATTCCCTTAGAGCAGCCTGACTTTCACTCCTACTTTCGCTGTTACTCTGAGTAGGCACAAAAATTATTTTGGTTTCATTCCCATATATTCTCCTTTCTGTATTATAGGTTCTAATGCTTTAGCTAGTGCTCTGGAAGGTGCCCTGGGCAGGTGGGGAAGGTTAAGATGACCTAGCTCCAGTTTTTCCTGACTCTGTGTCAGGCTGAGCAGCTTCATTTTTATGTAGATATTTGATTTTCGTGTAAGATTTTGTTAGGAAAAGTATTTTTTTAGGAAATTGAATACTGTTGCTATAAACGTACTTGTACATTCGTACCATGGAATAATATTCATCAATATAAAGGAATGAACTATTGATACAACAACCTGGATGGATCTCAGGGGAATTATGCTGAGTGAAAAAAACTAATCTCAAAAGGTTACATACTGTATGGTTCTATTTAGGTAACATTTTTGAAACAAACTTACAGAGATGAAGAACAGCTTAGTGATGGCCAGGGTTTAGGGATGGGGGTGTATGTGGAGGTTGTGTGTGGCTCTAATGGGGTAGCATGAGAGAGCCTCTTGGTGATGGAACAGTTTTTTTTTTTGTTTTGTTTTGTTTTTTAAGATTTTATTTATTTGAGAGAGAGAGCATGAGCCAGGGGAGGGGCAAAAGGAGAGGGAGGTGGCTCTCAAGCAAACACCATGCTGAGCGCAGAGCCTAACCTGGGGCTCTTCATGATCCTGAACCCATGGCCTGAGCTGAAATCGAGAGTTGGACACTTAACCGACTGAGCCACCCAGATGCCCCAGTGATGAAATAGTTCTTGATTGTGGTGATGATCACATGAAACTATCCAGGTGATAAAATTGTGCACACATGTGAATGCGTGCGCACGCATACACACACACACAAATGTTTGTAAAACTTATAAAATCTGAATAATAAGTTGTGTGGATTTGTGTCAGTATCAGTTTCCCAGTTTTGATCCTATAATTGCATAAGATTACCATGGTAGGAAGCTGGATGAAAAATGCACAGGATCTCCCTGTACTTTTTTTTTTTTGGCTACTTCCTGTGAGTATATAAGTATTTCAGAATTAAAAGTTATGGATCAAAAGCAGTGCCATGTATCAGAGCTAATATTAGAGGAAAAGAAAGAATTCTTTGCTGTTATCAAGTGATTTATTTGAAAGAAATGAGTGAATATTGACATTTTATTGTGCAATTTATTCATCTTTGATAATCTGAGATGTTCCTTAGAGAAAAGTGAAAGTGACTAAAGAGTGTGTGTGTGTTTATTAAGTTCTATCTAATGGAATTTATTTAGAAGAGTCTCACAAAAGAGCCCATTTTTTTCTTTTTTTTTTCTTAAAGATTTTATTTATTTATTTGACAGAGAGACAGTGAGAGAGGGAACACGAGCAGGGGGAGTGGGAGAGGGAGAAGCAGTCTTCCCGCAAAGCAGGGAGCCCGATGTGGGGCTGAAGGCAGACGCTCAGCGACTGAGCCACCCAGGTGCCCCAGAAAAGCAGTATTTTCCAGATGGTTTGTAGTGTGTACTGACATAAAGGGGCCAGAAGTGGAAAAAAGGAAGACGGCAAGTGGGCCTGGAGTAATAAACAGATGAGGAGCTGCAGACACTGAAGCCCTTTGTGCTGACCTGTAGCTGTGCTCAGAGGCAGGGCTGCTCTACTGAAGAGATGTCACCTAACCGAAGGGCGTTTGGTTAACCAGACCTGCCGGCCGCTTGTCTGGAATCACCCGTTGTTGTAGCAGCACACGTGCCTGCCGGCAACTGCCACACACTGGGAGCCCCAGCCTTTCTTTTTCTTCAGCTTCTTCCGTTCCCTCCACTGCCTAACAGGAAGCCACCTGGCAAGAGAGTAGAAATACAGTTTGACGTCTCCCAGCCCCAAGATGTTCAGAATAGCACATAGAAGGGTAGGTAAAGTGAATTTATAACCAGTAACTGGCTCTCTCTAGGAAGAACTCAGAGGCTTGAGCACCGCCATAGAGGGAGGCCTTAGTTTTCCTCCTGTCTTTTGGGCCTTGGTTTTAACGCCTTTAGAACCACAGAATTGAATTGTTTATGCTCATTTTATGGCATGTTGTCCATGGAAATCATCATGCCCATTTTTCTTCTCCCTTTGTTACCCTTGTCACATATGTCTACCTTCCATACTTTTATGTAGATACATTGAAATTCTTGAAAGATATATAATGTTATTCATGGGTTAAATTTAAATAAAGGCTGTTGTACATTACTCTATTACACTCAGCCTTATGTTTTTAAAGTAGATCCATGTTGCTACATATAAATTTGGTTCACCATTTCTCATCGCATAGTATTTTTCCATATGTTTATATCACATTTTCTCTTATCTATTTTCCCGTTGATGGGCATTTAAGTTGCCTGCAACTGTTTTTCACACAATACTGCAATGAACAGCTTTATCCCTGTTTTATTATTCATCTGTTCAGAATTTCTGGGATATATACCCAGTGTGGCAGGCAGCCTTTAAAATGGTTCCCAGTGGTTCTTGCTTCCCGATATTCATGCGCTTTTTTAAATTCCTACTCTTTAATGTGGGCTGGACCAAGTGATTCTTTTCTAATGAATAAAATAGGGCAAGTGTGATGAGATGTCACTTCTGAATAGTTTACCAAAGATCTGTGACTTCTGTCTTGCTTGCCATTTCTCATTCTTCTCTGGGGGAAACAAGCTGCTATGTTGTGAACTGCCCTATGGAGAGGTCTGTGTGGTAGGGAACTTACATCTCTGGCCAACAGCTATGTGAGTAAACTTGGAAGCAGTTACTTCCCCATTTACTCTTGAGATAACTGTAACGCAGGTGACCCTTGACTGCAGTCTTTTGAGAAACCCAAACTCACAGATGTCTAGCCAAACCACATCTGGATTCCTGACCCACAGAAACTTTGAGATAATACGTGTTTGTCATTTTAAGCCTCTAAATTTTGGGGTAATTTGTTACACAGCAATAAGTAACTATACATCCAGGAACAAGATTGTAGGGTTATAGAATATATGCATACTTAACTAAGTACTGCCGGATTTCTTTCCAACAGAAATACTTGAGAGCTTGTTTCCTCACATTTTCACTAGCACTTGCTAATATCCTTTATATTTTGCCAACCTGATAGGTGTAAAGTGATATTTATATTTATTTGATGTATACTGTATTTCATTTCTTTTTTTGGTCAGTGCTTATTTCTTTCCTCTTTCTTGTGTTGATTTGAAGAAATGTGTAAATAGCCCTTGTTAGTTTCAGACATTACAAATATCTTCACTCATTTTATTATTTGTTAAATTTGCAAATGTCCTTCATTAAACAAATATTTAACTCTGATGTAGTTACGATCATAATTTATTTCTCCTTAAGGTTTGTGCTTCTCTAGATCTTGTTTAAGTAGGACCATTGATATCCATAATTTAGATTTTTTCAGTGAGTCTTTCCTCTAAAAACTCTTGGATGAATTGAAGTAGGTTTACAACTATGGAAAAAAATTCTTTTGTTGCCCATTTCATACAAATTTCCTTTGCTACACCACTGTCAAGTACTTATTTTGCACATAATGTGGTAACTTAACTCATCCACAAATCTGAATGAAGATGAGGTGTGACCATGTAGTAAGTGACCTGATTTAGGTTGATAGGGAAACCTAGAAGTAAATTGATACATTGGTCCCCAAGTTACAGAAACTATAAGATAAACTATATTGCAAAATATAGTTTCTGCTTGCTTTTAAAACAAATGTCCACCAGATGGCACCAGTGCACACTACGTACTTATAAAATCAGATGTACTGTTTTCATGCTTCTCTTAAAATCTGTTAAAAATGTATTGACCATGTAATTAAGGAGATAATTCTGACTCCCTACAAGTTAGTTGTCAAGAAACTTTTTCTGAGTCTCCAGGTTGGTTGGGTGAGGTGTTTTCCTCTGGAGTCCTGTAGCTAATAGCATTCACCTGATTGCTCTGTAATTATGTACTGGAGTCTATTTCTTCCATTTTATTTTATTTTTTTTTAATGCTTTTATTTAGTTGGGGGGGGAAACGGGCAGAGGCAGAGGGTGAAGCAGACTCCCTGCTGAGCAGGGAGCCCCACCCCTATTTCTTCCACTTAGGTAGAGATTGAGACATTTTTAGCCTCAGTATGCCCTAAATAATGAGGCTGTCATTTTTTTAGTAGTCACTAGGTTATGAGTTAAAGCCAGGTTTGGGAGAAGTGAAATCTAAAATGTAGATTTTACAATTTAAAGGTATCTTTCAATGCTTATAAATGCAAGTTTGGAGAACAAATGGAGATAAATATTTCATTGTTTTAATTTTATATATTGAATTGATAATGAAAAACATAGTTAACATTATTTGCCTCATTCACTGGACTGATCTAGAAATCCCATTTACTTTTGGGAAATAAACATGAGAAATGTATAGGCCTTGAAAAATAAATTTATGTATTAATATGTCCAAGGACCATAAAAGTGACTTCCAAGCAACAGTCTGGACTCCAAATATCAAACTTTCATACCATTTATCCTGAATGGCACTAATGAAATTCAGGCTCTGTGTCTGTGATGTCTAGGTGTCCTAGAAAAGTTTCTATGAGCTCCCTCTTTCTTGTGTTTGAAGAGATGATATTTTTTTCTGTGTTATTGATACATTTGAGATCGAGCAGGGACTGGAGTCAGCTCCCCTCAGTCCTGACTGCAAATCCCAGATTCCTTGATAGTGGAAACACTATGCCCCTTTGAGTAGCATATCTTGTAGGAATGCGGAAGCAGTATGCTTACCAAGGGGGAGACTTGACTAGGAAGACTGGTGAAGACCAAACCAGTCTATGCCAAGGTGGACTCCAGTGCTGACCTTTCACCAACTGTTTCCCTCATTTTAGTACGGAGTATCACACCCAGGAGTGGATTTAAACATGCTAATGAGATATGAGATGCATAAGGAAGCATGGGCTGTCCACTGTGCCTGTGCACCCAACTTTTGTATCTCTCTCCGCCCCTACGTGCTTAGCCGGCACTCCTCTCCTGCCTTAGCCTCTTTAAAAACTTTCCCTGGCCTTTGTTTGAGGAGTCAACCTGAAGGACCCTTTCCTTTGTGCTGTCTCCTTTGTGCTTGAGCATAGGCCCCAATAAAAGTCTTGCCTGAAATTCCTGCTTGGCTCCAGTCAATTTCGATTGCTTGGAGAGCCCAACGACCCAGGATGGTAACACATTGAGAGGTCCAGCCAAGCATCAGACTTTCCTGGAAAACATATCACCTGTGGCAGGTTACTTAGTATGCTTTCTCTAGTAAATCTTCTTTTTTAAAAAATGATCAATACCAATATTTCCCAAAGTGTGATTAGTGAAACCATAGTCTTCTTAGAAGCTATTTGGGAAAGAAAAGTGTTCTGTTTTAAAGTGTTCTCATATTTTCCTCTTCATTGGTCACATTGCCATGTTCAAAGATCTGTGACTTCTGTCTTGCTTGCCATGTCTCATTCTTGAAGCCCTATACTAATGATTCTCAGTAGAGTGGTACTGTCCCCTAGAGAAGGTTTTATAAATTATAAATTTGTGGGAGTGTTTTATTGTCATACTGATTGGCCTAGAGGTGATGGACACTAGCTAGCCTGCAGTGTACAGACAGTCCCACAAAATCATGAGTTGTCTCTTGCCCTCTGGGACTTCCTCTTATCCTTGTGGCCATGTAGCTGAAAAATCTGTTTTATAATTCGGGTAGGTCCTAGCTCTGTTTTACATATAAATACAAAGTAATTGTGATTTTTCTAATAGACACTGAATGTCTTAGGAGTACAATGACCATGTAAATCCAGGGAGGATTGTATTTTGTTTGGAGCTTTGCCAAGAATTATTTACTATTTTAGAAAAGCACATCATGAGCAAACACCACTTTTTGTATTGAGTACTGATACAGCACAACTCTGTAGCCTTGTTTGTGCTGTCATATTCACCATGATTCTCTCTACAAGTGTCTCACTACTATGTCTTTTGGGTTAGTTATTCTCAAGCATTTATGTATTAAAATACATATTTTATTGCTGGTGGTCCTTTTGGAAATCATTTATGTAGGATATGTCTATGAATTTTGTTTTAGGGTAGTAGGGAGGTGTTAACAAAGAAAATTTGTTTACAACAAAGGCATATTGGATCTAATCGGGTTGGGGATCACTATCCTAAGTAGAGAAATCTGGAGAATTTTCTTAACCCCGCATTTGCTAAATTAACTTGATAATAAGACCTTTTTTGTGTATAACTTGTTAACGTTAGGGAAAGCTATTCTAACGCAAACCCTGTCATTAATGTAACTTTTCATAGTACCTTATATTTCTCAAAATGCTTTCACATGCCTTATTACAACTTATTTTCACATTTTATGAGGTCTATAGCATAGGTCTTCTCATTCTGTAGATGCAGTAGAACAGGAGAATTCAGGTGACTCACCCCAGGACACTCAAAGGTGGGTGACAGAGCCACAGACAACAGGCCTGATTCCCTGATTCATGTCCTTTTTTTGCGTCTTATGGCTCTGAAAGTTTGCCAATCCTAGCACAGTCCTCTCTCCATCCGTCCATGCCTCCGTAGCCAGGAAGTAGGCACGAAAGAGGTGGAACTGCATCGTTGTGGCACTGGGGCAGGTGAGGCATTCCACACCAAGGGGGGGCCTGTCCAATCTGAAGCCTACCAGCTTATTTCCTGATTCCTACTTCTTGCTGCTTGCCTTTCAAGTTCATCACCTTTCTTGTATCACTAGATCAAAAGGGTGATGAAAGGAAAGGAGAGAAAGTGACTGCAGCTCACTGGTTAAAGCTAGCAGAAGGAATGTGGAATTTGTGATTCAGCATTGCTTTGTATTTGTTTTCTCATTTTCTTCTGTACTTCCCAGGGCTTCTGGTTGGTATTTGCATAACCGATGCTAGTTGAGATCACAGGCCTATAGGATGTCTGTTCTTAAAAGGAAATAATGGCAAACAGCTTTTACTGCATGTCAGACATCATTCTAGTACCTTATGTACATTAATTCATGTAAGCCTTACAAAAACTTTATGAAGTGGGTAATAGGATTATCTCCATTCAGATGAGGAAACTGAGGTGAAAGAGGGTTAAATCACTTATTCCAGGTTATATAACTAGTAAGTGGTGAAAAAGAGGTCAGTACTTGGCCCCAAGTCGTTCAGCTAGTAAGTGGCAGAACCAATTGGAATCTGCACAGTCTGGCATCAGAGAAAAGCTTATGGATTACCAAAGAGGAATGGACTGTGGTGTAGTCAGAACATGACCAGGTAGTCTTATGGTTTTCTTTTAGGATGAGGATTGCAAGGGGCACCTGGTTGCTCAGCTGGTAGAGCATATGACTCTTGAACTTGGGGTCATGAGTTCGAGCCCCACGTTGGGGATAGAGTTCACTTTAAAAAGATAATAAATAAATAAATTCGTAAACAGGATGACTTGTGAGAACTTTTATTGAGAATTTGTAATGAAGTTTGAGCTTTGTTTTATTTTATTTTTAAGATTTTATTTGAGAGAGGCGTGGGGGGCAGAGAGAGAAGCAGGCTCCCCACTGAGCAGGGAGCCCGATGCAGGGCTCAATCCTGGGACTCTGGGATCATGACCTGAGCCGGAGGCAGATGCTTAACCAACTGAGCCACCTGGGTACCTGAGCTTTGTTTTTAAATCTAAAAAGAGTGTCATGGTATAAGAGGTCTTACAAGAAACTCCCTACCTCTAAGTTTCTTTATTTAGGGGTCACAGTCTCTTAAATTCTATTAACATATCAAACCTCTGAGTTTTCTTTGGGTTCAACTGTTACATATATTCTTAAAAGACTAATGTATTAAACTGAGTGACAGAGAGACTTCGTCATTTTGAGCAAAACTAATGGAGTGAGACTAGAGCCTCCTGGCCAGCTACCATCTTTCTTTCCTTCCCTGTTCCTTTCCTCAGCTCTTTGGCGTTGCTGTGGCTGCACTCCAAATAATATCAGCAGCAAGGTCCACGAAAAATAGATTTAAAAAGAGGAGCAGGACATTTTTATTTGATGCTTGCTGCCAAGTTTCATTAAGCTGTGTTGCTTAATGAAGCTTGGCTTTCCATTTATCCCTCTGTGATTTTGTGTAAGTTTATTACCCATCCCAACATGTGGGCCAGTGCTTCTTTTCAAGCTTGTGCTAATTGATTACAGAGACCCGAGCCAGAACTTAGACAAGACAAAGCTGCAAGTGCAACACCAGGTGGCGAAGGGGGCACATATCCGGACTTGAGATGATGGTGAACATGCTGGTGACCAGAAGGGAGGTGTGCTGTGGGCCAGTGGGCATTCCCTGACAGAGTGCCTTCTTGCTCAGGGGTGGGCACCGGGCACTTTCCATGTAATGGCAAACAGTTAAAGATTTCACTGGCATCCTTCCTGATTCCGGAATTAAGATTTTTTTTTTTAAAGATTTTATTTATTTGACAGAGATACACAGCGAGAGAGGGAACATGAGCAGGGGGAATGGGAGAGGGAGAAGCAGGCTTCCTGCTGAGCAGGGAGCCTGATGCGGGGCTCGATCCCAGGACCCTGGGATCATGACCTGAGCTGAAGGCCCACGCTTAACAACTGAACCATCCAGGCGCCCCTGAATTCAGATTTTAAAATAAGGCAATATATGGATTTTTTTACAAGTCCAAATTGTGATGAATTGTTCCTCAGGACTCCCTAAACAAGCATGTCCTATCTACCCTAAACATACACTTATCCAAATTGTGACTTCAGACAAGCCTGATACAAAGATCATTTGTTTTACATTCCTCTGAACACATACAAAAGGGAGCATACAGAATAAAGGTATTATTTGTTTCAGATGCTACCACAAGACATTTTCATAAAGTATGTGGTAGGTATTAAGAAGTTAGGTGTTTTGAATGCTGAGCATAGGAGTTTGTTACCAGAGAAATATCAGATGGAAAGCAACTCACAGATGAAATCTGGAAATAGCTAAGTAAAATGAGTGGATCACAGTGCTTTTCTCGGTGGCCACACGGCCAGGATTAAGAAACCATGGAATTGGAAATTCTTGGGCTTGACTCCTGATTTGCTGTGAAACAGTGGGAGGTCCAGGTAGCTTCTCTGTTAGTGTCTTACTCACCCATCTTACCAGGGATAATGAGCATTATATACAATGATGAATGGGAAAGTATCTTGAAAACTGAAACTTACGTACTATTAAAGAGGCTGTTGTTACTCATCAATTCTAGTTCATAATAGAGATAATTTAAATGAGGCTCATTTTTCCTTTGCGAATGGATTCTTTCCTCTATTATGATAATACTATTGATAATGTTTATTTATTTTAAAGATTTTATTTTTTTAAGTAACTTCTCATGGGGCTCTACACACAACATGGGGCTCAAACTACAACCTTGAGATCAAGAGTTGCATGCTCCATCGAGTCAGCCAGGCACCCCCCAACTTTTTTTTTAAGATTTTATATTTTTAAGAAAATCATGAATGAAAGAAGAGAGATCACAACCAACACCAAAGAAATACAAACCATTATAAGAACATATTATGAGCAACTCTATGCCAGCAAATTAGATAACCTGGAAGAAATGGATGCATTCCTAGAGATGTATCAACTACCAAAACTGAACCAGGAAGAAATAGAAAACCTGAACAGACCTATAACCACTAAGGAAATTGAAACAGTCATCAAAAATCTCCCAACAAACAAAAGCCCAGGGCCAGATGGCTTCCCAGGGAAATTCTACCAAACATTTAAAGAAGAATTAATACCTATTCTTCTGAAACTGTTCCAAAAAATAGAAATGGGAGGAAAACTTCCAAACTCGTTTTATGAGGCCACCATTACCTTGATCCCCAAACCAGACAAAGACCCCATCAAAAAGGAGAATTACAGACCAATATCCTTGAAGAACATGGATGCACAAATTCTCACCAAAATACTAGCCAATAGGATCCAACAGTACATTAAAAGGATTATTCACCACGACCAAGTGGGATTTATCCCTGGGCTGCAAGGTTGGTTCAACATCCGCAAATCAATGTGATAGAATACATTAACAAAAGAAAGAACAAGAACCATATGATCCTCTCAATAGATGCAGAAAAAGCATTTGACAAAGTACAGCATCCTTTCTTGATCAAAACTCTTCTGAGTATAGGGATAGAGGGTACATACCCAATATCAAAAAAGCCATCTATGAAAAACCCACAGCAAATATTCTCAATGGGGAAAAACTGAGAGCTTTCCCCGAGGTCAGGAACGTGGCAGGAATGTCCACTATCACCACTGCTATTCAACATAGTATTAGAAGTCCTAGCCACAGCAATCAGACAACAAAAAGAAATCAAAGGCACCCAAATCGGCAAAGAAGAAGTCAAACTCTCACTGTTTACAGATGATATGATACTGTATGTGGAAAACCCAAAAGACTCCACCCCAAAACTGCTAGAACTCATACAGGAATTCAGTAAAGTGGCAGGATATAAAATCAATGCACAAAAGTCAGTGACATTCTTATACACCAACAACAAGACAGAAGGGAGAGAAATTAAGGAGTCGATCCCATTTACAGTTGCACCCAAAACCATAAGATACCTAGGAATAAATCTAACCAAAGAGGCAAAGGATCTGTACTCAGAACTAACTATAAAATACTCATGAAAGAAATTGAGGAAGACACAAAGAAACGGACAAATGTTCCATGCTCATGGATTGGAAGAACAAATATTGTGAAGATGTCAATGCTACCTAGAGCAATCTACACATTCAATGCAATCCCTATCAAAATACCATCCACTTTTTTCAAGGAAATGGAACAAATAATCCTAAAATTTGTATGGAACCAGAAAAGACCCTGAATAGCCAGAAGAAGGTTGAAAGAGAAAAGCAAAGCTGGTGACATCACAATTCTGGACTTCAAGCTCTATTACAAAGCTGTCATCATCAAGACAGTATGGTACTGGCACAAGAACAGACACATAGATCAATGGAACAGAATAAAGAGCCCAGAAATGGACCCTCAACTCTATGGTCAACTAATCTTCGACAAAGCAGGAAAGAATGTCCAATGGCAAAAAGTCTCTTCAACAAATGGTGTTGGGAAAATTGGACAGCCATATGCAGAAGAATGAAATGGACCATTTCCTTACACCACACACAAAAATAGACTCAAAATGGTTGAAAGACCTCAATGTGAGACAGGAGTCCATCAAAATCCTAAAGGAGAACACAGGCAGCAACCTCTTCGACCTCAGCTGCAGCAACTTCTTCCTAGAAATATCGCCAAAGGCAAGGGAAGCAAGGGCAAAAATGAACTATTGGGATTTCATCAAGATAAAAAGCTTTTGCACAGCAAAAGAAAGTCAACAAAACCAAAATGGTGAGCATGCTGGTGACCAGCATGTGTGCCATGGGCCAGTGTTTCTTCCTAGAAACATCGCCAAAGGTAAGGAAAACAAGGGCAAAAAGGAACTATTGGGACTTCATCAAGATGAAATGTCCTTTGCTCATCAAAGGAAACAGTCAACAAAACCAAAAGACAACCGACAGAAGGGGAGAAGATATTTGCAAATGACATATCAGATAAAGGGCTAGTATACAAAATCTATAAAGAACTTCTCAAACTCAACACCCAAAGAACAAATAATCCAATCAAGAAATGGGCAGAAGACATGAACAGACATTTTTCCAAAGAAGACATCCAAATGGCAGCAGACACATGAAAAAGCGCTCAACATCGCTTGGCATCAGGGAAATCCAAATCAAAACCTCAGTGAGATACCACCTCACACCAGTCAGAATGGCTAAAATTAACAAGTCAGGAAATGACAGATGTTGACAGGGTTGCAGAGAAAGGGGAACCCTCCTACACTGTTGGTGGGAATGCAAGCTGGTGCAACCACTGTGGAAAACAGTATGGAGGTTCCTCAAAAAGTTAAAAATAGAGCTACCCTATGACCCAGCAATTGCACTACTGGGTATTTACCCCAAAGATACAAATGTAGGGATCTGAAGGGGTATGTGCACCCTGATGTTTATAGCAGCAATGTCCACAATAGCCAAACTATGGAAAGAGCCAAGATGTCCATTGACAGATGAATGGATAAAGAAGATGTGTATATATATATATATATATATATATACACACACACAGTGGAATATAATGCCGCCATCAAAAGGAATGAAATCTTGCCAGTTGCAACGACATGGATGGAACTGGAGGGTATTATGCTGAGCAAAATAAGTCAATCAGAGAAGGACATGTATCATATGACCTCACTGTAATGAGGAATTCTTAATCTCAGGAAACAAACTGAGGGTTGCTGGAGTGGTGGGGGGGTGGGAGGAATGGGGTGGCTGGGTGATAGACATTGGGGAGGGTATGTGCTATGGTGAGTGCTGTGAATTTTGTAAGACTGTTGAATCACAGACCAGTACCTCTGAAACAAATAATACATTATATGTTTAAAAAAAAAAAAAGGTAGCATGAGGAGAAGAATGAAGGGGGGGAAATCGGAGGGGGAGATGAACCATGAGAGACTATGGACTCTGAGAAACAAACTGAGGGTTCTAGAGGGGAGGGGGGTGGGGGGATGGGTTAGCCTAGTGGTGGGTATTAAAGAGGGCACGTACTGAATGGAGCACTGGGTGTTATATGCAAAGAATGAATCATAGAACACTACATTAAAAACTATGATGTATGGTCATTAACATAACAAAATAATACATTAAAAATATATATATAAAAAAAGAAAGTAAAAATGAAATGTTTTGGAATGTAAGCCTTTGTCTGCATTCCTGATTAGTGCCTGAACATAAAGTTTCTAGAAGTAAAATTATTAAGTCAATCTTAAGATATGCATTGCTATGTAACATGTTCTCAAAACTTAAAATCCAGTCACTTAAAACAGTAACAGTCCTTCATTTGCATACAGTTTTGCCATTTGGGGACAGTTTGTCTTGGTACACGTGACGTTACCTGGCTGGGGTAGCTTGACTGGGCTGGAGGATCTAGTGCCTCTGTAAGTCTCACATGATGGACAGGTTGGGCTGGCTATTGGCTGGGACCTTTGTTCTGCTCCAGGTGGGCTTCTCCACTGGATTCCAGAGGGAGAGGTGGAAGCTGCCAGTCCATTTATAGGCTGGACCTGAAACTGGGAGAGTCTCTTCCAGCATGCTCTCTTGGTCAGAGCAGTCACAGGCCAGTTTCCAGAGGGTGGCAAAATAGACCACATCTCTTTCTGAGGGAAGTGACAAAGCATTTTTGGTCATGTTTTTGATCAATATAAGTTTTACTTACCTAACATGTCCGCAGGAACCTAGGAGATAATATGATCTATTAATTATCTTCATCTTGGAGGGACCAAAGAAGATTTTAGATAACCTTATCAGAACAGAAATGAATGAATAAAATTGTGTCTTCATCCCTTAATTTTCTCATTATCTCTAGCTATCTGGTGGGCAAGCCCCTTAACCTCTCTGAGCCTATTTTCCTAACTGCAAAATGGGGATAATAGTAGGTATACTGTGAGTCTTCGAGAAGATGTTTATGAGGGGCCTAGCATAGGCAGAGCCTGGAATGTAGTGGGCACCATCATTAACCTATTATGATCTTCCTCATGAGCCAAGAAAGACCTTACTGTCAGAATATCAGAGTCAGTTCTCTGAATGGCTTCCCAGGCCAGGATTTGGGTTGCGTGAATGCTGCTTTTCAGCTCACCTCAGTGTCCATTACTCACAGGTAGGTGTTTCCATATCGTGTGTTGCCCTGTGCTGCAAATCAGGTGCAGGTTCCATATGACACACCACTCTTGTCAGGCCACGGCTGGAGCAAATATCTGTGGGATACTATGATATACTCCTTTGAGAATAACCCTTTGGGAGCTTCTCAGAGCAATCTGGTGTCCATTCTTAATACTCTCAGAGTTCCATGTTTGTATTATGACTAATAATAATTCTTACTTGTATGGCACTTGACAGTTTCCACAGAAATTTTATGTGTTTTTTCTCACAGCTGTTCACAGCTATCCTTAAAGGCCTACAGGGCAGGTCATTTTATTTCCCTTTTATGCATGAGGAAGTCAAAGCTTGGAGGGCTTATGACTTCCGAAGTTACAAACCTAGTAAGTGCCAGGCCCAGTACCAGACGGCTCCTATAGGCCCCATCCAGAATTTTCCCATTAGGTAGTATGCTGCCTAATTCTCCACCAAGGACATTTTAGCAGGTGGCTCTAGGATGAGATGTATACAATGGATGTTTTTTCCCCGTCTTCCCTTAAATGGGGGGGGAGAGTGTCATAGTCAATGTGGACTCTAGAATCATTGTGTACATTTGGATCCTGGCTCCATCTCTTGTTAGTTGTGTTGTGGGAAGTTATTTTACCACTCTGTGCCTCAGTTTCTCCATATATAAAGTGAGAATAATATGGGTACCTAACTCATAGGAGTATTAGAGATTTATTTATTTATCTATTTAGAAGTTTTTATTTATTTTAGAGAGAGAGTATGAGTGGGGTGGGGGGAGGGCCAGAGGGAGAGGCAGACTCCCTGCTGAGCAGAAAGCCTGACACAGGGCTGCATCCCAGGACCCAGAGATCATGACCTGAGCTGAAGACAGATGCGTATCCAACTGAGCCACCCAGGCACCCCAGGAGTATTGGAGATTTAAATGAGACCATCTACGAAAAACACTAACACAAAGCCTGGCACCCAAGTGAACATTTAACTAAAGCCCCTGTTCTTACTTGGTGTGATCAGAGAAAGTGAGAGCTTACCTTCTATCCAAATGTTTGCATTGCTGGCCTTTCACTGTGCCTTGGACTTCAGGCACTGGTTTCAGGTGGGCTCTGTTGTGTGAAAGAACTCTCTTTCATAAGCATCCACACTGCACTGAGCACCCTTGGCCCCATTATCATGGTTTTTCAGATTTGGCCCTGAGTGGGTGAAGCACAAGACAGGTAAGTATCGATTCTTTCCAAAAAAGTAAAAATAAAAAATAAAAAATCAGCCATAACCCCTGCTAATATTTTGGTGTATTCCTTGACAATCTTGTATAATCTTTAAGAAACTGGAATTGAAGGAGAATAGAATATGCTACTCCCAAAAATGCCCCTTTCGCATATTGATTATTTTGAATTAAAGTTATTTCAAAGACAGCTGGTGCAAGAAGGACACTCTGATGCTCCTTTGTCCCCCTGAAAGCAGGAAATAAATCTCCCATGTGAAAGATACTCTACCCTGTAGCAAAAGAGTAGAGGGCACTCTTATCACTAAAGATAGGGAATTTAGGGCCAAGAAGACTATATTAACAAAACTTGTTACTTCTTCACTAATTTAATACCCCAAGCCCAAACCCCTTTATTTTGTCAATTCTTTACAAAGTTATTGTTTCCTTGTCTGAAAGATATAAAAGCTGCCTGCTTTGGTCACCTCTTTGAGTCTCATATTTTTTATGGGGCTCTCATCCGTACAAAATCAAATTTGTTTTTCTCCTGTTAACTGGTCTTATGTCAATTTAGTTATTAGGCCAAAGAACCTAGAAGGGAAGAAGGAAAAAGATTTTCACCCCTGCAGTTTTGGTGCCCAATGTGGAGCTCTCCACTGGCTGCAGCAGCTCAGAGATCCTGGGACCTCTGACAGGAGCCCACAGAAGGTAAGAATTCTTACCATGTCCAGATGTCTCCCAGTTCTCTGCCTGCAAGTTCTGCTGGAAGCAGTGGTGAGAGTTCTTTTTCTAAATTTAGATTAGCAGGAGAAAATATTTGTGTGCACTAGTCCCTTGGGTAGAGCAACTCTGGTAAAGGTTTGTTATGAGTACTCTTGTTTTCTATTGATCGCTTTCCTCCCAGAGACCGTCATCGTTTTCTTTTGTCTCTGTCTTTTGTGTCATTTGTCATAACAAAGAAAACCACAGAGTGCAACACAGGCATGGGTCCTATAAACCTATTGTTTGAGCCAGCCTCACAGACTGGTGAGTTCACGGTTCTCAACAGACCAGCATCTATTTAGAGAAGCTTTGCTGTGAGTCCCCTGTGTAAAAACTGGATGAAGTTTTTCTTTCATCTTGTTCTATGTCTTGAGAGCTTAGCTTTGTAACTAGTGAGAATATTCTCTCAGATTTCTGCCAGCCAGAAGATGTACACACCAGCTTGCTTTTGGTGGCCAGTTGAATAGATGATGGTTCTAAAAAACAAAGTTACAAACAGCACTTTCTTTGTCTGGCTGTGCCAGTTCTTAGGGGAGTTTGTTGCAAAAGTTTCCAGCCCATAAAGGACCTTTATTGTCTCAACCTTTATTGTCTTAATGGTGCTGGAAAAGTCCCATTCAGGAGCACCTGCCTAGGTCTGTACCTGGAGGCATCTCATGTTCTCATGGGAAACTGGAGACACCATTTTCATTACACCATTCTCACTGCCTGTGACCACGAGTCTTTGCTTTCATAGGGTAACCGGGAGTGAACTTTCTGAACTTTCTGGTGCTGGATCTTTTGTACTCTCTTTTGGGACACCATTTACGTCTTGTGTGCCATAAAAGGGTTCTTGGTTTGAGTCAATACTGAGATTAATATAAGATCCTACTTATCAATGATGGGTCCTTTGAATTGGAAAAGCTTCTGTATTTGAAAAATATTTAAGAGAGCTCTCATTCTGAACAGTTGTCATTTTGGTACCTATGGAAAGATCAAATTAAAAAGTGGATTCAAAGGAGTATAATGGCTAGCCTTTGGGACTAACAGGATGAAGGAACAGAAATTAGACTTAGAAAAAAGTTAAAATCCACATTCAACATAAATTCCCCTTCTGAAAATCTAGCCCCATTTCCTCAGCGAATTCCCTTAGCTCCCCAAACTCTTCCTCCTTCCCCAGAAAATCCCTTAAACACCTAGCTGCCTGTTTTAACTTCCCTTTCCCTACAAGATTTACAGATGGCACTCCAGCCTAATCTCTAGGCCCAGGCTATATGGGTTACTCAGGTAAATGCTGAAAGCCAGGAAGTGTATTTAGCAGTAGCACCAGGAAGTAAATTTAGCAGACTTGTTTTGCTGTCCCTTCAAACTGCTCCTACTTTCCAGGTCTCTATAATCAGGCTCTGACAGTCTTAGGCCTTTCTCTGCAATATCGTTTGCAGATGTAATCCGGAACCCTCCAGCCCCACCTGAAGAATTCATGTCCTCTGGAAAGCAACAGATCTTTTAAACTATAAAGCCCTTTTACCTCCACTTTCAGAAGATACTACCAAATTTAGAGAGGAATTAGATTAGTGGCTAGGGGCACCTGGGTGGCTCAGTCAGTTGAGCATCAGACTCTTGGTTTTGGCTCAGGTCATGCATGATCTCAGGCTTGTGGGTTGGAGCCCCACATCTGCTCTGGCTCAGTGGGGAGACTGCTTTCCCTCTCCCTCTGCCCCTCCCCCCCATCTTACACATGTGCTCACTCTCTTGCTCTCTCTCTGATATAAATAGGTAAATCTTAAAAAAAAAAAATTAGTGGCCATTTACAACCCCACTCACAAGGACCTTGATTAGCTGCAAGGATATTCTTCCCACCCTTGATTATACTGTAGTTAACAGACAGATCAGATGGCCCCCTGGAGAAAACCCCCTCTCAAAGAGGAAACACATGACCAGAATTTCTCTCAGGCCCTCCTACAAATGATCAGGAAATAGAACAGCTGGAGGCTGATGTTCAGGGGCTGATAGAAGATGCCATAGAACTTTCCCCCCTAAGGGGAACTGGTCTGAGTTTGAATTGTACATTCAGAAAGAAGGAGAGCATCCAAAGGCCTTTGTTGAATGCTTTATACAGATTTTTCAAAGGCATACTGCACTGAAGCTCCAGAACATAGAAATCTTTTAGTTTCTCTCTTGGTAGGAAAATTTATCCCTGATGTAATAAAAAGGCAAATTCAAAATAGTGTGAACGGGTGTGCTAGTCAACCTCTAAGCATTATAATGGGAGAAGCTACCCAATTCTTTGAAGAAAGCTATCAGGAATGCAGGAGAAAATAAAGGAGTTGAAATTGACAATTCTTCATTTGCAACTTGAATCTTTAAAGAAACAAAAGCATAACTCTGATAACAACTTAAAGTCTGCAGAGAGCCTTTCCTATTTGCCTCCAGACATTTTCAAATGTAAAAAATCAGGCCCTTGGAAACACATTTGTCCTGCTCTTAAAAAAAAAAAAAGAGAAAAATTTAAATAGTAATTACCTTAGACTTCAGGTAAAAATTTGCATTCTTTCTCTGTCCCTTGAGGTGTAAGTCTTACCATGTCTTTGAAATATAAACACCATCAGAGATAACGAAAATACTGTCTACAATCACGAGAAACTGAAGGAAAAAAGTGTGTGTGGGAGGCTTTTAAAAATACAATCTGCTTTGAAATCTCTCTTGCTCAAACTCTAGTCTACAGCTTTCATAAGATTATTTGTCAAAGGCAAATACAAATCTTAAAAGTCTTCTCCACAAATAGTAAAAAATTTAGCCATATGAGTGGGTAAACTTAACTTATTCCAACTGCCAGAAACACAATTTGGATTCAACTGTTACTTGTAAACTTGTGAGTTTTATATTATTGTATTTGATTCATGGCTAACATTTTAGAATGAAAGCTCTAAGGTCTCAGTTTGTATCTGCCTGTGTGTTTATGTACGTTTATATATGTATGTTATAAATGTGTGATTTATTTTTCCAACCTCCAAATGGTATTTCCAAAATTAATTTGTAGTAAAGCCCTATTAAACTAGCTTAAAGAAAGATGAGCACTTATCAAATTAAATATTTCAAAACTCTCAGAAGTATAATAGAAGTCAACCCAAGTGCTTTCAAGTTCATGTCATCTAGGATAACCTTTAGTAAATAAAGGCTAGTTTAAGTTAGTTGGTTTAATCAAAATAGGAATGTCTTTAGAGTTGTTGGCATTTAAAAACAGTTAATGGCATTCTACCTAGGTTTACTTAAAGTCAAATAAGTTCATATTATCTCTGTTATAAAATTTGTCAGCAGGAAAAATAACTTAAGATAATGGCTAGCTGCTTTAATATCTCATGAAATTTTGAGTAATCTAATATGATTATTAAGAACAAATGAATTAGGGGCACCTGGGTGGCTCAGTCAGTTGAGTGTTGGACCTTGATTTCGGCTCAGGTCAGGGTCATGAGATCAAGCCCCAGGTGGGGCTCCATACTCAGTGCAGAGTCTGCTTGGGATTCTCTCTCTCCCTCTGCTCCTTTCCCCGCTCACGTGCGTGCTCTCTCAAATAAATAAATAAAATCTTTAAAAAAATGAACAAGTGAATTAAATAAATGCAAGCAAGATAAAAATTTTTAAGTGAATTTTTCAACAATAATTATTTTTTATGATATGTCTACTTAAAAGTTTCCCAAATCTCTGTGGTGACTTTTACCTTCAGAGGTTTGCTAAGTTAAGTTAAATGATGGAAATTCCTTGAATATCTAGGTCATTTTTAAGTAAGATAAAATACAGAAACATTAATTATTGAACATAGGTTTATCAACTTTTGACTTCTTATTGCAGAGAAACTAAACATATTTGGATCTGTCAGTCAACATGTCTTGTGCCACATTAAAAAAATTGTACTGTAAGAAAACATATGTTTCTAGAGGTTATGAAGTACATTAATGGGTTTACCAATCTATAGAATACTGGTATAAGAGTTCACAATTGCATACCAGAAATTAAGGTTTCTAACAGTTAAGAATTCTGGGTGGCTCAGATGGTTGGGCGTCTGCCTTCAGCTCAGGTCATGATCCCAGGGTCCTGGGATCGAGTCCCGCGTCGGGCTCCCTGCTCCTTGGGAGCCTGCTTCTCCCTCTGCCTCTCTCTCTCTCTCTCTTTCATGAATAAATAAATAAAATCTTAAAAAAAAAAGAATTCTAATTAATATATGAGATAGTAAGGGACACAACACTATGCAAGCAAAGTAAGATGTGTTTGGGCTCAGAGAAAGTATGAGATATGGAGATGTATTTTTGTTAAGGGAAAAATAATATAATGCTGATCATTTGAGAGAGAGAGAGAAATAGAGAAAGAATTTTTCTTGTGTGGTCATGCTAGCTAAAATAGTACAAATTTATTATAAGCATTTTTTAAAATAAGGTATTTATGGAAACAAAAACTCAATTTTCTTTCATCTGCTAAAAGGACAGTTTTCTTGGACTGTTAGTCCCCTCTTGATAAGATTGTGGAAGGTGTTTCTTTATCCTTTGAGTAATCTGCCTAGAAGGCAAAGATTTTGTGTTTTGTCAAAATAATTTCCTGTGCTTCGTGTTCCCTTTATCAGGTCTTTGATTACTTAAGAAGACAGTCTTTTCTATTAAAATAACTAATTTTTTTTTCTACTGTGTAACTTTCTGTATTTTCCTGCAAAGTTTTTGGTTGTCACTTTTGTTAAGTGGATAACTTAGTATTGTTTCACAGTAACCTGTGATTTATTAATCAAGTTTTTAAAACCTATTAACATTTTTGACAAATGTCCCCACAAATCAAATTCTAAATGAAGTCTTTTCAGCCTTGAACTTACTTTGGGATTTTGCAGAGGGTCCCTGGACCGTCTTGAAAGATTTATTCTCTCTCCTTGTAAAAAGGGATGAAAAACTAATTAGGCTTATTTGATATGTTAAATTACATGGGAAAGCATTATTAAATCAGAAGTGATGCTAAACCTTTTTTGGGTTGTATTTGTGTGACTATATATTGTTATGTGTTCAAAAAATTGTATAAAATTCCTAAAAATCTGATATATAACATTACTAGTCATAAATGCATTTATCACCTTAAAATGTTGTGTGTCACAGACTAACCAAATTTCCTTGTTAATTGCTTCATAAAGAATTCTCATCAGATCTTTCACTACGGCCTTTGTAAAGTCTTCTGTCGTTTCATAAAATTCCTTATGAAAAGTTCCAGCAAAACAGACTTTAAAAGAGTCCATATAGTTAATCACTAGTCTTGCTGACCTTATGTAAATAATCAGACCAAAGTTATTAATACTAGACTTATTTGCGAACAAATTAATCTTGATTTGATTATCTCTGATAGAAATGGGGTTACCTATAGAGAGAAAAATGATATTTCAATGGTAAACTGTAGTACACACTTGTGGATATCAGATTCTAGTCCTATTAATTGTCTTTGAAGTTTTGTTGTCTACCTCTAAACTGGACTGGATCCTGAATGTATCTAGTTTCCTCCAATATGTAGCTACAACTCTCCAAACTAACATTTCCAAATTTCTCCCACCCTTTTGCCTTGTAGTCATTGAGAACTAAAACTGCCCTTTTCCCAAAGCCGGGAATGCTAAAATTGGACTTGATATAAACATCAGAGAAATCACCATAATAGCTCATGTATGGATAATCTTTATGACTGTTGCTGTGTGATCTTTTCAGAAAGATCACCAGAGATATTCAAACTGCAAACCAGGAAAATCTGTCAGAGTGCCACTGTCAGAGTAAGGACAGAGTGCCTGCCCTTACTCTATCCGAAGATTTTTTGAGTCTGACATCTAAAAATCTTTTTGACTAGCTGTCTTCAGAACTCAGAAGCTGGGATTATTGTCTGCTCCAATCATTAACCATTGTTTTTATCTTATTTCCAAAGAAATGCCTCCTATTAAATACCTCATGCAAATACTCACACCATATAGGCCTAACTTTGGGAGCCTACCTACAACACTGCCCCTGAAATGAGACACAACTGTTTAACTGAGCTGACCTATTTTCAAAGACTAAGAGACTAGTTCAGTGAGATAATGGAGCAATCTGCCAATCAGCTTCTGAATTGTGAAACTTCTTGGAAGTTTCAAAGGTGGGGCAGGAGAGCAGAATATGCCGCCCCAAAATATGCCACTTTGGCATATTGATTATTTTGAATCAAAGTTACCTAAGAAACAGCCAGTACAAGAAGAATACTCTGATCCTCCTCTGTTCCCCTGAAAGCAGAAAATAAATCTCCTATGTGAAATGTTCTCTTCCTTTACCAGAAGGGTAGAAGGCATCCTTATCACCGGACATAGGGAATTTAGGGTAAAGAAGGCTATATAAACAAAACATGTTACTTCTTCACTAATTTACTACCCCAAGCCCAAACCCCTTTATCTTGTCAATTCTTCACAAATTTATTATTTCCTTGTCTGAAAGGTATAAAAGCTGCTTGCTTTGGTTCCTTCTTGGAGTCTCATATTTTTTATAGGGCTCCTGTGTGTATGAAATTAAATTTGTTTTCTCCTGTTAATCTGTCTTATGTCAATTTAATTATTAGGCCAGCTAAGGAATCTGGAAGGGTAAAAGCGAAAAGATTTCTACCCCTACAGATTCGTATTGTATAAAGACTTTTTGTGGTTTGCTTTCTTTTCTTTTTTTAAAAGTTCATATTAGCTTTATTTGTAATAGCCAAAAACTGGAAAGAAACCTCATATTCATCAATGGGTGAATGGTTAAATAAACATGATATATTCATACCATGGAATTCTGCTTAGCATCAAAAATGAACAAACTGTTAATATATACAATAAATTGCATAAACCCTCAAGGATATTATCTTGAGTGAAAAAAACTATCTAAAAAGGTCACAGATTGCATGGTTCTATTGAAATAACATTTTTGTGGTGATGGAACTATTCCATAGATAGATATTTTTTTAATTGAATTATAGTTGACACACAATATTACATTAGTTTTAGGTGTGTGATTTGCTTTCTTCACTTATGTTTACATTGTATTTCCATGTCTTTAGTAATGCTGAAAAATATGCTTCCATGGTTGCATTGGGGATTCCATATGTGGAGGTGCTATTACTTATTACCAGTTTGGTGTATGGGACAGTTAATTTTATTTTCCTTTTATAAATAACACTAGAGTAAACATCCTTTTACACAAATTTCTGAGATCTTCTCTGATTACATCAATTAAATTCTTATATAAATAAATTACTTAAAATAAGTTCCTAGAGGGGCACCTGGGTGGCTCAGTCAGTTAAGCATCTGCCTTCAGCTCAGGTCATGATCCTGGAGTCCTGGCATCGAGCCCCACGTTGGGCTCCCTGCTCGGCGGGGAGCCTGCTTCTCGCTCTCCCTCTGCCCGCTTGTGCACGCGCTCTCTCTCAAATAAATAAATAAACAAAATCTTAAAAAAAAAAGTTCCTAGAAATAGAATGAATTTTTAAAAATAAATTCCTAGAAGTAAGACTGCTAAGTCAAAAGGAATATGCATTTTGAGAAGTATTGCTGACCTGCCCCCTAGCAAGTTGTGTCAATTTACTACTCCTACCAACAGTGTTTGTATCAGTGCGCAAATCATTCAAGGCCTTCCACATTTTCTCCTAACACACTCTTCCGTGCACCCTTCTTCCCAGTACATTCCTGTATGAAGCCTCTGCTTCAAATACCCTCTGTTCCAGTTACATTGTTTTGTTCAGTGTCTCTCAAACATCCCCCATGGGTACCATCTCTGGGCCTTTGTCATGCCTTTTCAGAAATGTCTTCCTCCTCTTCTGCATTTCTGAGTCATATTTCCATAATTCCAGTTCCAACCCCTCTGCAAAGCCTTGCCTGATTGTCCAATTTAGTAAACTTCCTCTGAAGTTCCTCTACCTTTATTGTCTGTGCCACATGTTTGTCACTTGTCACATGTTGTGATTTGTCTTTTTATATACGTCTGCTTTGTTTCCTGAAGAACTCATATAGTACAAAATTACACTTAAAAATCCCTTTTATTACCCATAGCACAAATGTAGCTTTTTGTAACTAGCTTTGTGTAACTATGTTGTGTAACTATATTGTGATACATATAATGTATATAATAACATATAGTATAAAACTCCAGTGAGGGATCATAATGAACCCTCCCCCTTATTCTAGTCACCACCACCACCAACAAATACAGGTATCCCTGTCAGGGCTGTCCCACACTCCAAGAGGCCTCAGACCTCAGCTTCCTTGAACTTAAACTTCCTTTGTGCTATATTTATCTAAACTATCTAAAAATGATAGGGGCTCTTTTCCACATAGCACTTAAGGAACAGCTAAATTCAATTTTAAATCATAAAATTATGATAATCTGGTCAATGTCTAGAATCAGGAATCAAAATCAATTTTTTTTTTTAACGAAGAAGGTGAATGTTTTATTATTAAACTATCTTCCTGCAAGGCTGTTGCTTCATTGTATAAAAATAGCACCAGCAAGTGCAGTATATTGCAAAATTAAGGTAGTATTGTTCTTTATCTGACACATACAACTAACAAACCTTTCTCTACTGCCAGTTATTTCCAATGGAAAGATTATTTAAGCATTTTGACCCCCATCCAGGGATAGGTGTAAGCTTAAGGCTTAAGGCAACAATGTCATCCTTGAATTACATAATTTTTATAACTAGTTTTTAACCAAAGATAATTTCAGGATTCTGAATATTATAACTGGAGCATAAAAATCAGAGGGTGTTGCAAAACAGATGCATGTTGTGTTTTTCTGCAATCATTATAAAGTTAAGGGGTATTTTCTTCCATTAGCATTGTTGCAAGTAGTTTCTTTCTCCACTGGTATTGCTAATAGTTGCTATTTTAAATCCTCTGTGTACCACTAATTTAAGACAACTATGCTAGATTAAGTTGTTTCATACTAGTTTATTTAGGGGTTCCATTTTCACTCCTCAATAGATTTTATGTATTTCTCATATGCTTCTTCACTCATTAATTCATCCAGTTCTGAAGGATCACTGAGTGCTATCTTGATCAGCCAACCATCTTCATAACAAGATTTGTTGACAAGTCCTGGATTTTCTGCAAGAGCTTCATTAATTTCAGTTACTTCTCCTGATAGAGGAGAATAGAGTTCACTAGCAGCTTTCACACTTTCCAAAGCACCAAACTCATCTTGTTTGTTCAGTTTTGTCCCAACTTCAGGCAGACTACAGTAAACAACATCTCCCAGAGCTTCCTGTGCAAAATTGCTGATTCCCACTGTTCCAATACCATTTTCTGTTGTTATCCATTCATGTTTGTCTGTGAATTTACGCACGGAGAGCAGAGCGGAGCCCGTGCGCAGTGTCCGGACGGCGCCCGCCCTCAGCCCCCAGGGCCGCGTCAGGCACCGTGCGGCGGGCGCGGAGGCGACGCGCAGACTGCAGGCCGCAGCCCGCACGCTCTGCACCGCTCGCAGCGCCATGTTCGCAGACGTGCAGGGGTCGCGGTACAAGGGACTCGGGAACCCCAGCCGGCAGGGCAGGAAACAAAATCAGTTTGACAAAGGATATATATACACTGCAACAACAAACCTAAGTGTCAGTTTTTAAAAATACTTAATCTGAGTGGTATAGAAAGTCTAGATACTGTTAGTGATCAAAAATGATACTCCTTCAAGAAATACTGAGATCAAAAACATGTCAAAGTCACATTATCTAAATAATGAAATACATAATGCAAATATGCCATAAGAAGCTGAAAATTCTATCATTTTATGTTGCATTTAGATACAACAGGTGCTGCTTCATCCTAACTAAATCATTACAACTAGATCATCAAAGTATCCAGGTAATCTTCGTGGCAATCTTAGGAGATAAAGTATATGAGAAGATAGTTAAAATGGACATTTGTCATCCTTTACAGTTCATAGAGGCTGTCATCCTACTGGAGTAGCATGAGCACACTTTCCAGTAGACGTCGATTGTACACACGAAGAATTGGAGACCTGAGGAGACTGAGGCTGGGTTAAAGCCACACAACCAGTAAGTGGGGGTCCGTGAGTCACACCCAGCTCTGTCTGCTTCTCAGTCTAGTTCACGCTCAGGTATGACTTGTACTTCTACTGCATATTAAGAGCAGGTTTCAGGTTTAGAGGCCTCACCCTGGGCTCAGGATCTTTGCACTTTCCATTCTCTCTGTCTGGATTGTCTCGCAGACATCCATTTGGCTTGTTCCCTCACCTCCTTCAGTTTTCTGCTCTGGCCACTTTCTTTGTGAGTTCTTCCCTGATTATTTAAAATCCCACTTACCCTCACCCCGACACACATACCCAAGAATTTCTCTGCCTTTTTCTTGCTTTATTTTTCTCCAAGCACTTACCAGCCTCTGATATGTTAAATATTTACTTGCTGACACTTGCACGTAAGCTCCACAAGAACAGGAGTAAAAATTCCTAATAAAAATTGTTCTGCTCCCTGTGGTATCCTAGAGCTAGAGCAATGGATGGCTTCTAGAAGACAACAAATATTTGTAGGATGTATACAAACTAAAAAAATAAATCCATGTAATTTCAAGTTTGAATTCATAGCAGTACAATTGCCTTCTGTGGCCATAGTCTGAACAGCCTGATTTCTAGCTCTGAGATTTTCATTCATTCACTGTTTTGCTTTACTTCACATAATTTATCACTGCCTGAAACTTTATTATGTATTTATCCGTGTACTTATTTATTATCTGTCTCTTTATTTGACTATAGTATTAGCTCTAAGAAGGCAAGGGCTTTGCCTGTCTTGTAAAGGGCTATATCCCATCACAGAAGACAGTATCTGGCACATAATATGAGTTCAAGAAGTAGCTCTGATAAGATAATAAATTAGTAAGTGTATTAATTTAAGAAACATTTATTGACTACCTGGCATGACCTGTCTTTAGTTTTATGAGGGAGAAAAACAAGTCAACAGGGAATTGCAACATAGGTAGGATTTACCATGGAACGGGGGGGAAATGTGCAGATACCCCTAACCTGATTGTGAAGGGTCACAGAGAACTTTCCAGCTGGGATTGTCCTGAGCCAAACTTGACGGGTGACAGCATATGCAAAGGCACTGGGTCAAGCAAGAACATGACAAAGTGTTGGAAGTGCAAATACTTTGATATTAGACCGGGCCTCGGGGTTGGAGGAGAAGGGGTCAGGGGAAGCTGGAGAGCCAAGGAGCTTGTGGGACATGGCAGAATGCAGGACTTGATTCTGAGGTTAGTGGAAGACTTTAAGCAGGGATTTGGCATGAGTAGATTCTCTTTGTCATCTCACTGTGGCATTTGGAAGGAAGAACAAGGCAGCAAAAATCACTCCTCATTACCAGATCCGCAAAGTCAGCAAACTGTGGGCATGAGCTGGGACTGTACCACCCAATAAGCCCCCACCCTGGCAGGTACAGAAAGCCAGTCACAGGCCCAGCCTTCTGGAAGTGGACGGGCTAGACTGTCCCATGGCTCTGTGGGGACATTCAAACCCCACGACAGTGCTTGGTGACAGCTTATGGGTGTCTGAAATGCCCGCCAGGAGCTTTCCCACTAGTGTAAAACCTGGAAATAAGCAAAGCTGTAAAAATCTATATATCTTGATAAGCTAGTAATTCTAAATAACTCTAGAAAGTAATAGAAAGATTAAAAACTCTCCTTTGCCCACTTTCATCATGCATACAATTTTAAATAATACGTGCAAATAGTACATTTAATACTTGGAGGAGATTTTTCTAAATAATCAGCTGGGTAAGCAGAAGATAGAAGTGATACTATGAATCAACCTTGACTGACTCTCTAGTTTCTTGAGACCCTATGATAATTTGTGTCAGCAAAATCAACTTCCACCTGCATATAATAGGGAGAGAAATAGTAGGGGGCCTGTAAATGTGGGGGCAGAGGGATCTGTGCCTCTGGGGAAAACTTCCAGCACAGTGAGGGGGAAAAAGCTTAGTGAAGAGCGTGTGTCCATTCATTCAGCTCACCTGTAGTTGGATCTGCATGTGAAAAGCATGGTTTTAATTCTTTAACAGGAATCAAGGCTGGAGGGTAATAAATAGACTCACACAAATGCATTCAACTGATTTTTTTTAAGAAATTGTGGTCAAACTCACATAACATAAAATTAGCCATTTTAAAGTGACTTTGAGTGCGTTCACAATGTTGTGCAACTACCATCTCTGTCTAGTTCCAGAACACTTTTATCACCCCAAAAGGAAACCCTATACCTGTTTAGTATTTGCTCCCCATTCTCCCTTCCCCCCCGCCCCATCTCTAGGAATTCACTTATTCAGGATATTTCGTATATATGGAATCACACAATATGTGACCTTTTGTGTCTAGCATCTTTCACTTAGCATAACGTTTCAAGGTTTATCCACTCTGTAGCATGTATCAGTACTTCATTTCTTTTTATGGCTGAATAATACTCCATTGTATGTATATACCATATTTTGTTTATCCGTTCATCACTTGATAGGCATTTGGGCTGTTTGCACCTTTTGGCCATTGTGAATCATGCTGCTGTGAATATACATGTGCATGTACTTATTTCAGTATCTGTTTTCAATTCTTTTTCGCATATACTACTAACTGATTTTTGGGAAAGAGGCAAAGCAATTCAATAGAGGAAAGACAGACTTTTCAACAAATGGTGCTGGAGCAATTGGACATCCATAGTCAAAAAAATAAACCACGACTTACCCCCGATAACCTTATACAAAAATTAATCCAAAATGGGTCAGAGATTTAAATGTAAGATGTAAAGCTATAAAAACTTCTAAAAGGAAACTGGTGCAGTCACTCCAGAAAACAGTATGGAGTTTCCTCAAAAAGTTAAAAATAGAGCTACCCTACGACCCAGCAATTGCACTACTAGGTATTTATCCAAAGGATACAAGCATAGTGATTTGAAGGGACACCTGCACCTCAAATGTTTATAGCAGCAATGTCCACAATAGCCAAACTATGGAAAGAGCCCAGATGTCCATCGAGAGATGAATGGATAAAGGTGTCCTGTGTGGGGATGGCATAGCCACTCTGGAAGGATGGTTTGGCAGTTTCTTATAAAACTAAACATGCACTTACCATAATGACCTGGTGATTGCACTCTTGGGTATTTATGCCAGAGAAATGAAAACTTATGTTCACACAAATGTTTTGTGTGTACATGAATGTTTATAGCAACTTTGTTTATAAGCACTCCAAACTGAAAACAGCCAAACTCTGGTACATTCATACTGTAGAATACTACTCAGCAATCAAAAGTAGTGAACTATTGATACAGGCAACAACCTGGATGTTTCTCAAGGGCATTATGCTCAGTGAAAAAAGTCAATCTCAAAAGGCTAATACTTTATAATCTTATTTATATAACAATCTCAAAATGACAAAACTATAGAGATGAAAAACAGATTAGAGGTTGTGATGGGGCAGGGACAGGTGTTAGGAGAGGATGTAAATATATATGGAGTGTACGAGAGGGTTCCTTTGTGACGATGGAACAGTCTGGTGTCTGGATTGTGGTGGTGGCTACATAAATATATATGCTTGGGTTACATATGCATATATGGCATAGAAACACAAACACACACAAATGAGTGCATGTAAAAATTGGTGAAAAAATGAACACGATCTGTAGTCTAGTTAACAGCATTGTACAAATGTGGATTTCCTGTTTTGATACTGCATATAAGATGTCACCATTGGGGAAAGCTGGATGAAGGGTACTACAAGTGTTTCAAAATACAAACTTAAAAAAAAAAAACTAAGTAGTGAGTAAAAATGCTTGTAAAAAACTTAGAAATACCTGTATTTTGAGCATATAAATGAAAGTGTGATTTTAGGCCTTGCTGCATATTCCAGGTGAGCTAGAGGGAGTCCGTGCCTTCTAGGTGCTTAGGTAGTGGGTAAGAAGGTTCAGTGAATGGCACATTGTCTCATAGGAGGTGAGCATGTAAACAACCTCCTATAATCTCTGAATCAAAAACATTGATTAATTCCAAGCAAAGTGTGGCAGGAATTGAGAAGAAAGAGATTTTAAAGTAGTCCAAGAGGCTGGGAAAAATTTCTTAGGGGAGGTGTTTTCTGATATGAACCTTGAGGGATGGGTCCGATTCTGAAAGTACAGAAGAGAGTAAGGAAATTTTTCATGTGGATCTTAGAATTTTTTTTTTTTTTTGGTTAGTATTTTTAAAATCAACCTTCTACTTTCCCCCAAACTTATTCTTTCATGCCTTTAGCCTAGGAACCTAGATGAGTTTATATATGGTAAAAATGCACCACAGGGACTGGCTTGAAATGTGCTTATTTTGAGGCTCAAAGAGTGTTTAACATCACTTCATAGTTCTTCAAAGAGAAGTACTTTGAGAGAGAACTTGAATTCCTGGGTCCTATAGCCATATGCCTAGAGGTACCAAGCTACAGTCATGTAGCTGGGAACCCTGCCAAAATAAAAGAGTATCTCTTCCATCCTCATAGTTTTTTGTTTTGTTTTGTTTTGTTTTTATCAAGAAGAACTTGAAAAATGAATCCCACCAAGTGCTGCTGACAATAAAGAATATTGCCCCAGGTAGGGACACAACAGACTATTTGCAGTTAACAGAGTCTTGATTCTGTATTTTCTTGCGTCTACTTAAATTTGGGCTCCAGCCCAGAGAAGCCCAATTCCAAAGGAAAGCTAAGTGCCAGATATAAATAGACCCAGACAGGGCACAGGCAATTTATTCTATCATTTGTTGTAATGAGGAACTTACATTTTACTTGGCCCTGCCTTACCTTATTGGCAAGTGTTAACTCTATTATTTACCTAGTGAAGTTTTCCTCTATTTTTGCAAACATGAATTTGTACTTTAGAAAGAGGACTGCAAGTCCTTTCAACTCTGTGGAGAAAGAATGCCCTTGCAGAGCCAACTGTTAGGGTGCACATACAACTACAGACAGAACCTGGATGTTTGGCTGAACAGGGCCCTGGAGATTACCTTATTAAACAACCTCATTTTGCAGGTGAGGAAACCGAGACCAGAAGAAAATGCTCCTTTGTTGCAGAATAAGTGGAGTTTAAACTGCCCGTTCGTGTATTTGTTCGTTCAGTACATTCTGAGCGCCTATGAGCCAGATGCTGTTCTGGATGTTGGGGGACACGGGGACCCTCTCCCAGGGAGCTGACAGAAGTGCTTGTGAAGGAGGGACGAGAGAATTAAAAAGTAAACAAGCGAACTTCCAATTTCATCACAGTGTCCAGTACTGTAGACAAAGAAGTCCTGGGAGAGCGACTCTCTGATGTGGGTGGGAGGGGCTCGGAGAGGGCTGTTGCCTAGAGGCACATGTAAGCTGAGGCCTGAATGATGAGAAGGAGCCAGCTGTGTTAAGGCAGTGGCAGAGATTGTTACAGGGAGAGGAAGAGCTGAAGCCCTGAGGCAGGAAGGTGCCTGGCAGTTTCAAAGAGCAGAAAGCAGATGAGTTCATAAGGAGGGAGATGTGCTGGTAGGCGGAGAGCTTGAGGGTTTAGACTCTACAGGCCTTGTAGGCCCAGGGGGCGACTTTTGGGATGTTGCAGCCTTGAGCAAAGGAGTTGCAGGATTCTGGTTTACATTTTTTAAAATAGTTCATTGAGTATCCTGTGGAGTGGACGGTAGAGAAGCAAGAGCAGAAGCAAGGAGACTACTGGCACAGTCAGGCCAGACGAGAAGGAGTAGCATAGAATAGGGTGGTGGCAGAGACAAGCGAGGGAAGTGATTGCATTTAGGGTATATTTTGGAGACAGAACTGTTGGGACTATGGTTGGATTGGATATGGGTGTGAGGCCAAATGAGAGTAATCAGAAGGACTGAGGCTTTTGGCTTGAGTAATTGGGTAGGATCGTTTCCTGAGATGGGGAAGTCTGGAGAGGAGCAGGTTGGGGAGAGTGTGGGTGGGGTGAGGAAACATTTATCAGAAAAAAATAAAGCGGTATCGAGAATGGGGGAAAACAGGAGTAGATCCATTTTGGTAGAACAGTAAATGAAGGCCTCATTCAGAAGTTGACATTTAAGGTGAAATCTGAAAGATGCAAAGCCAGCTAAAAGAACATTCCAGATAGAGGGAACCACAGGTGCAAAGGCGCAAGAGAAGAAATGGCTTAGCAAGTCAGAGGTTAAGTGGAAGGAGCTAGTGTGACTGCAGGGCAGGGAGTGAGATAATCAAAAGAGTGGTTTCTATTTTTTGTACTGCTCGGGAACAAGTTTAACACTGTAACTTAGATGTGCAAAAAGAAATATTGCTTTTTTTTCCCTTTATCACTGACCTGATTTTCCTCACAGCTGCTACCCTGAATAGGAGTAGAGACTGTAAGAAGGGACCAGAAATTTAAACCTGCCCATTTGTGTTATATTCATTGCTTTCGGATAACTCCATTGCCTTCACAAGGTGTGTGTGTGTGTGTGTGTGTGTGTGTGTGCGCGCGCGCTTGGGGGGAGACTTTGGGTCCACACACCAGTCGTGTACTGCTTTCTAGCTCCCCTTGCCTCCATCTTGACAGGAGCCAAGCTCCTGTCGTGTACTTGTCCATCCAGTCAGGTGACATGTCTTGGGAGAACTCTTAGCCTGCTCTCTGGGCACAGTCGGCCTGGAGGTCTTTCCTGCACACTCACCCCTACTTCCATTTTCTCTGATGCCACAGTTCCTTCTCCCTGAGGTTTGAGAGCACCTGTGACTCCCAACTTAAGGCACTTCTGAGTCACCTCATCATTGTTCTGTGGCATCTTTAGCGGCAGCAACATCATCTCACGTCCTTCACAAGGCTAGCAGGAACCTGGGGCTCTTCTGTGCCATATGGCAGCCAAGGAAGTCTCTGGGTAATTAAGTGTTCTCACTCCCTGACTGGGCTATGCTGCCATTTTTACTTTGCTGTGGTCTTTCATTGTTGGTGCTCTGTGTGGTGATGCCCTCTCAAGAGTTGTCAATGGGAAGGGGCAGCAGCTCTTCCACTTTTGACTTCCTTCTTGACCCTCGACCTGTCTGATACCTGCCCCAGCGATGTTACGGTCCAGGGTGGTGTGGTGGTGATCCATAACACATATGCAGCTGACAATTGGCTTTCTCTACCTCTCTTCTTTTTCTAGCAAATTCTCTGACTAGAAGGAGAAAGTGTCCTTCTTCCTTCTTATGATAGTTTAAAAACATACCTGCAAATTCTTTGATACTGTCATCAAGAGGTGGAGTCTATGTCACTTCCCTTGAAACTGGGTGGACGTTTGTGTCTTCCTTGATGAAAAGAACATGGTGGAAGTAATGTGGTGGGACAGAGGCTGGATTAGAAAATTCTGTGCTGCTTCTGCCAGATTCTCTTGAGACTCACTCTAGGAGCTTTTAGTCACCATGTGAGAAGCCCAGCTACCCCGAGGCCACCATTCAGGGAGATTATGTGGGGAGATGAGAAAGAGAGGGAGAGGAGAGGGAGGGAGAGATCTGAGGAGCTTGAGCTGTTAGCTGTTCAAGTATGCCAGGCCAGGTGCCAACATGCTAGTTAAGAAGGTGTCAAGATGTTATCAGTTTCAACCACTGTCTGATTGCAACCTCAAGGGACAATCTGAGCAGGAAGCACCTGGCTGAGTTCATTCAATGCTCAGATTTATGAGCAAAATAAATGATTGCTTCCATTCTTTTGGGGTGGTTTGTTAGTAAAGATTGGAGTACTCACTCCTCCTGGAGCTCACATTCTTACCAGTATTTTTCTTCTACCTTCAATAATGTGTATACTATGGCTTATAATTAAGCAATAGGTCCAGGCCTTCAAGTAGAATGACCAATTACCCTAATTTGACTGGGATCGAGCAGGTTCCTAAGATGTGGGACTTTCAGTGCTGAAACCTGGGAATATCCTGGGCAAATTGAGATGAGTTGGTCGCCCTATTCCAAAGTTTGCTTTCAAGCTGAAGAAATTTCGGGATTTTTAGAATTACTGCATCACTATGAATTTTAGTAAGTGGCTTTGGGCTTGGATGCTGACCCATTGTTCTAGAGGATATCTGTCCTCCCAAAGGGAGTCAATGAGTAGGCTAATGCAGGCAAAGATAATTAGAGGATCTGAAAAAATATTTCAAAAATATCTCCTACAGATGGGGAAACTGGATCAGACAAAGTCACTGACTTTTCCAAGGGCAAATAGTGACAAGGCCATAATTTGGGATACAGATTGTTGGACTTAAGTCAAAGGCTCTTACCTCCATATTATGTCATTTTCAATCCTCATCGATCTTTACCCTGTGAATATGGTATAATAGTGAACCCTCGATACTATTTAGGCTGAAGGAGAGATGTCCTTGCCAGTAATATAGTTCACCATCTTCAGCTCTAGGCAGTGCACAGATTAGAATAAAATCTAATCTGGGCCATACCTGGACAAACAGAGAACCAGAAAATACATCTCGATTAAAACAAAACCCTAAACCGACGTCAGGTCTGTTTTGAAATGGAGTTTTAACAGTCGCATCAGAAATGTTGGTGAAAAATTGTAGGCCCTGGTACTGCTGTCCCAGAAGAAGCCCAGTTAACTTTGGGTCCCGGTGTTAGGGCTCTCCTTGAAAGTAAAGGATGGGGCAGCTTCCAGCCAGCAGCAGGACAGGTATAACTAGATATGGGCCAACAAGTGTTTCTGGGTGTGTCTTTTGGCAATGAAACCCAGACTGCTTTAGCAAATAAATAGGAGGCTGGTAACTATCTACTCTGCCTAGAGCTGAAGATGGAGGACTAGGTGGGAGGAAGGGTGGAGAAGGAGAATATTACTTGAGGTCTGACTTGGCAGGAAACTGCCATTATGCTGCTTGCCCCACCTCTGTTTAGAAAGTGTGTGTGGTATGCTTGGGTGTGGGCTGTGTGTGTACCTAACCACTACAGTACAGCTTTTATCAAAGAAAACAGATTGCTCACTGATAGGACATGACCACCCAAAAGCCAGCCCCATCCCGTGCAAGGGATCCAGGAGGAAGCTCTGTTTTGACCGGCAAGGCAACGTAGTGAGGAGGCTGTGAATCATACGTGGTTAGATTTGGTTGGCATGTGAGCAGGCGTGAGTTGCATTTCATTTAATGATTATAAGATAAAGCCCTATAATTTTGCACAACCTAGAACTCATTCAGGAGCAACTGAAATTAGTTTAAAAAGAAAGTCAAAGCTCTTGGGATGGAGTACTATTTTGAGATTTTTAACCTTTGCTCTTCTTCTGTATTTCCTCTTTTTTTCCTCCTTCCATTGAAGCAGGCAATTAAGTTTGTTCTTTGCTTCCATGGGGGGTGGGGGGGGGGTTATGGTTGAGAGGCGAGCAAGCCTTGTCTGCTTGTCTTCCTGGCTTTGGGAGCAGAGGTGGGGAGGATGTGGGTCAAAAAAGCACAGAAACAACATATTGGCCAGAAACCCAAAAGAAAAAAAGATTTCTCCAAGACAAGAGAGATTTCCCAGCACTGGAAAGAGAGAGAACAGAGAGCTCTAAAGTTCTGAGACAGGGGTGCCTGGGTGGCTCACTCGTTAAGCATCTGCCTTCGGCGCAGGTGGTGACCAGGGTCCTAGGATTGAGCCTTGCACAGGGCTCCCTGGTCGGCAGGCGACCTGTTTCTCCTTCTCCCACTCCCCCTGCTTGTGTTCCCTCTCTCTCTCTGTGTCTCTCTCTCTGTCAAATAAATAAGTAAAAATCTTTAAAAAAATAAAATAAAAAAATAAAGTCCTAAGGCAGAGAAAAAACATACCCTGAATCTTGCAACATTCATTCACTCAATTCCTGTATACACCATGCACTGTCCTAAGAGCACTGAACAAATACATAAAGACCTTGTGCATGTGGAGCTAACATTTTAGTGAGTATCAAAACATATGGGATTCTGATATGCCAGGGGCTATTCTAAGTGCATGGGATGTATTTACTTCTCAAGACCCATTGAATTAGATACTATATTCCCAGCTCACAGGTGAAGAAGTTTCAACATAGAAAGGTTACATAATTTGCTGATCTCCTAGCTAGTAAGTATCAGAGGCTGAACATTGAACCCAGACAAGCAGGCTTCATTGCTCTTAACTGCTTGCTTAATTTCTAGGCAGGGCTTTGGGAGGGTGGCAAGGCACTAGAGTTGAGAAATCTGTGTGGAGCAGTTTCACAGACTCCCATGCCCCAGGTAGGTTAGGGTGGCAGTGAAAAGACCCTGAAATTCTAGGGGCTGCAGCCTGTGATGATGGATGTCTCTGAGTCAGTCTTCCCCTGAGTGTGTTCCACTGCCCCAAATTCTGGGAGGCCAGCATGAAAACAGAAATTAAGCTGAGTTAAACGAATACAAATGATAAAATAGATGACCAAAAAAAATAAGAGAAAGAGAATAAATGTTTTTGTAATCCTGAGTCTGTAGACTTAAGAGCTAGCCGTGTATTTTGGGAAGTGTGGGAATTAGAGAAACCTATGTGCTGCCCGTGGGAGGAGTTAAAAATCCCAATCCCTTCACACGTTCCCCGTCCCCCCCACCCCTCGCCTGCCCAGAATTGGGGCACTGTACAAGGGGGACTAGGATTTCATGAAGGTGGAAGCCCAATCAGGTAGAGCTTATATTAAAAAAATAAATAAATAGGGCACGTGGGTGGCTCAGTCAGTAAAGTCTCTGCTTTCGGCTCACGTCATGATCCCAGGGTCCTGGGATCGAGCCCCACATCGGCTCCTTGCTCTGCGGGGAGTATGCTTCTCTCTCTCCCTCTGCCTGCCACTCCCCCTGCTTGTGCTCTCTCTGTCAAATAAATAAATAAAAATCTTTTAAAAATAAATAAATAAATAAAAATAAAGTTCATCACTCCAATCTTTGTTTCTGACATTGCATTGACTTCTTCTCCCTCTTATACAGACCATTGTGATTATACTGGGTTAATCTGGATAATCCAGGAAAACTGCTGAGTTTCTATTGATCAAACTCCCTCTTAGTCTGATTGATCCAAATGTCAATTAGTGATGGACAGTCTTAACATTGCAGTTGTGTGAACTGCTTTTAAATAAAGCAAGCATGGCCCGTGTTTCATATTTACATAGCCCAGAATATGTTTTTATTTTTTTTGGTACATATCCAACCATTTTGAATTCAATAAGATTTGAACTTGAAATACCTCAAATACAATGTCATTTGTCAAAGAGGAGATGAAATTTTTTTAAAATTTTTTAAAATTTTTTATTGTTATGTTAATCACCATATATTACATCATTAGTTTTTGATGTAGTGTTCCACGATTCATTGTTTGTTCATAACACCCAGTGCTCCATGCAGAATGTGCCCTCTTTAATACCCATCACCAGGCTAACCCATCCCCCTACCCTCCTCCCCTCTAGAACCCTCAGTTTGTTTTTCAGAGTCCATCATCTCTCATGGTTCGTCTCCCCCTCTGACTTACTCCCCTACATTCTTCCTCTCCTGCTATCTTCTTCTTTTTCTTTTTTCTTAAAATATGTTGCGTTATTTGTTTCAGAAGTACAGATCTGTGATTCAACAGTCTTGCACAATTCACAGTGCTCACCGTAGCACATACCCTCCCCAATGTCTATCACCCAGCCACCCCATCCCTCCCACCCCCAACCACTCCAGTAACACTCAGTTTGTTTCCTGAGATTAAGAATTCCTCATATCAGTGAGGTCATATGATACATGTCTTTCTCTGATTGACTTATTTCACTAAGCATAACACCCTCCAGTTCCATCCACGTCGTTGCAAATGGCAAGAGCTCATTCCTTTTGATGGCTGCATAATATTCCATTGTGTATATATACCACATCTTCCTTATCCATTCATCTGTCGATGGACATCTTGGCTCTTTCCACAGTTTGGCTATTGTGGACATTGCTGCTATAAACATTGGGGTGCACGTACCCCTTCGGATCCCTACATTTGTATCTTTGGGGTAAATACCCAGTAGTGCAATTGCTGGATCGTATGGTAGCTCTAATTTCAACTGTTTGAGGAACCTCCATACTGTTTTCCACAGTGGTTGCACCAGCTTGCATTCCCACCAACAGTGTAGGAGGGTTCCCCTTTGAGGAGATGAAATTTTATACAAATTGATTGTGTTTACTTATTACAAGCTATACTGGTTTTCTCATCTGAAATCCCAAGAATTCTTTGTGTATGTGTTGTCCTCCAGCTTGGGTATCTAGTGCGTGGACACCCTGTCTGTGAATTCAGTCCTAGGTGGTTACCTGCTTTTTCTTCAGGAGAGAGAACTACTGACTCCAGTAAGTGCTCCTTTAACATCCTGCTCATATTGCAACTGCTAAATTCAAGTCGTTCTTGGGGCAGTATGGTTCAGTTGGTTAAGCATCTGCTTCAGCTCAGGTTGTGATTCCGGGGTTCTGGGATGGAGCCCCATGACAGGCTTTCTGCTCAGTGGGGAGCCTGCTTCTCCCTCTCTCTCTGCCTCTCACCCCAGCTTGTGCGCTCTCTCTCTCTCTCTCAAATAAATAAATAAATCTTAAAAAAAATTCAAGTGATTCTATTATCATTATGTGTCTGTCTATGCCATTGATTGCTGGGCTCTTCAGGTCATGTTTATATCTTCAATCTTTGTATCCAACACAGGGAACATGGCATCTGAGGTATTGTGAGTCCTCCACAAATATTTGTTAAATGGATTCATTTATTGAAGAAAGAACCATACTTTATTTGATTCCGTGATGAGAACTTTACATCGTTTCTGGTTTTCCTTTCCCTTGCATACTAGAAAACTTCAAGCCAAATTGCTCTGTGACAATAACTCTCTCATCCTAATTCTAAAAGATATTTTACTTCTGTTCCTATTTTTCTTTAAATTAACCTGACTACGTATTTTTATTATACATAATGCCAAACGCTTTTTAGAACTACAAAGAACATAACTTATAAATAACATGTTTGGCAAATTTTGAATCGTCTGGGATTTATGTTTAAGGAAGACCAATGCCTTTCACCATAGTGAACCTAATCACTATGATGGTAACAGTAGGAAAAACCAAGGAGCAATAACTATCAGATAAACATGGGAAGGTGGTGTGCATTGTGCTTATCAACAGGAAAGACAAATAGGGATCATTCAAAGAATTGACTGCTGATGTGGAACTTCAAACAGGTACACTTCTATGGGGAGAGTGGCTGAGGTTGTCTGGTACAGATGGCTATTATGTTGCTAGAAGAATCATGTTGAAAACATTTATTTTACTTTTAGTTATTTTTTTTTAACATCTAGAGAAAGAAAAGGACATAGAAAATCTAAAGGATTTCTCAGAGAAAAAGGAATATTATAAACCTGGTGAGAAAACCGTCCAGTGGTCCAATTATGAGAAAGGCAGACGGAAGATCCTCGTACCAAGGTCAGACAGAGTCTGGAAGGTGCACCTCAATCATGATGAGAGAAAAACAGTATTTGAGATTGGGGAATGGTAGCCTTGGCTAGTTACAGGGACATAAATCAATAAGAATATTGTTTTGTAAAATAAGGAGGATATTCTCTGAAATTACTCTTGGTTTTGTTACAGGCTTACCAAAAGGCCTAGGGCCAGAGTGAAATGGGAAAACAGGAAACAACAGAAGAAAAGAAAAATCAAAATGCTTGATGACAAGGCAGAGCTTTATTTATTAAAGTTTTTACTTCGGAAAATTTTAGAAAGTAAAAAAGTTCAGCTTTTTTTTTAACTGAAAATAGACGATTGGTTTTACTTAGAAAGCAAAGAACACTTTTTAAATGAATACAAATAAATGGAAGAATCCACAAAGAAGCAGTCATCTCATCATTACGTGAGTCAGTAGTCACTCTGTAAGGTGACCAGAAATATCTGGTTTTGTTTTTTTAATCCTGATGATATAAAACTTTCCAATTTTTTACTAAAGGTTAAACAAAGGTAGTTCAACCTTTAGTAAACAATTGGTTTTTCCAATTGGTCCAACAGTAGACAAGGTTTGCTCTTATAAATGAATTTGTGGGGCACCTGGATGGCTCACTCAGTTGAGCGGCCAACCCTTGAGATTGCAGCTCAGGTGATGATCTCAGGGTCCTGGGATCAAGCACTCAGTGGGGAGTCTGCTTGAGGATCCTCTCTCTCTCCCCCTCTCCCTCGGCCCCTCCCCCTGCTCACATGCTCTTTCTCTCAAATAAATAAATCTTTAAAAAAGGTGAATGAACTCCAGTTTCAAAATGAAAAGTGTCCTCATTTAGAATATTTTTGTTGTCCAAAGTTGGTAGCAATATCCCGGTATTGGTAAGTGGGCAAGGAAGGTGCCTATGGGAAATGCTGGGATCTGTAAGTGGGAAAGGAAGTTCCAAGAGGGTTGGCTGGGCTTGGCTGTAGTGAGAGTTCTAGTTCTCGAGCTGCTCTCAGAAAGCACAAAACATGTAGCCCATCTGAAATGTCCTATTATCATGATTAACATTTAATCATGAGATTTCACATAAGCAGCCACATTTCTGATTTCTCTTGAAAAATCTGAGAGCATTCAACCGTAGCAACTATCACTGAGGAGGACTGAATAGCTGCTGCTCATTGGGACAGGGCTGGCCCCCTGTCGTCCATTCCTTCCCACTCCTGTTTTCTTCAGACGTGGAGACGAAGTGTCAATTGCCATCCACCCATGAGATTGCACAGGTGTTTGTCTTATGGTAGTAGTAATAAGATATGAGAACATGTCTTATAACCTTGTCTATATCAAAAGTGTGAAATAGACCAAGATGCCACATAATTCAAGAACAATGGGCAAAAGCAAATTTCCTTGTGGAAGTGAAGAGTAACCTAGGGATTCATATGCATATAAAATAAATCTGTATAGAAATCACTTGCCTGTTTTACTCATTTGTTCCCTTGCAGACTTTGGGTTTAAAATGCCTGGTTTAGCTTTTGTAGCTGCGATCTCATCTTTGGGCATAGATCACCCCTGAGGCTAAAATAATATGTTTCTTTTTCCAAGAAACAGTTCCCTTTTCTTTCTTTTCAGTGAAACTCTGACTTTTTATGGTGGTAAAATGCCCACAGCTGGGTCTATGCCAAAAATTTTAACCACATTTAACCCTTACTTCTCAGCTTCCTGTGTTGCTAACCACATAACCCAGTGCTGACCAATGAGATGTAGGCAGAACATGCTGAGGAGTTGAGGAATTTATTTACCTGTAAAAGGGAACAGGTGCAGTTTGTTTGGCCTTTTACTATTACCCCCTTCTTCCTGCTTTGAAATGGACAAGTTCTCAGGAGATGTAAAACCCATCTTGTACCCACAAGGAGACAGCCGTGGGGGCAAAAGCCAATTTGTGAAGGATACTGAGCAGAAATAAAGCAAGAGTCTAGGCCCTTGGGTCCAGGTGAATAGCTAAACCAATTGCCAGTAACTACCTAGGTTTGATTATAAGAGACAAACCCTTCATTGTTTATATCATGGTTGTTTGGCTTTTCTGTTACTTGCAGACATAGGCATTCCTAATTGATTCGTTCTTCTCCCCTCCCCTCCATTCATATGTGCACAATGCTTCTCACTGATATTTTGTACTTCCTAAGTCTGCCAAATTATGTCAATACCCCAATTCAGTTCCTACCAGACAATGTTTGCAAGGCATAATGCTAGGATTTGGAATGCAGGATCCTATAAAGATGAGCAAGACAAATACTTTGTGTTAAAGTATCTTGTTATCTAGGGGCACCTGGGTGGCACAGTCGGTTAAGTGTCTGCCTTCGGCACAGGTCATGATCCCAGTGTCCTGGGATCGAGCCCCACATCTGGCTCCTGGCTCAGTGGGGAGCCTGCTTCTCCCTCTCCTCTGCCTCTCCCCCTGCTCATGCTCTCTCTCTATCTCTCTGTCTCAAATGAACAAATAAAATCTTGAAAAAATACAAAATAAATAAAGAATCTTTTTATCTAGAAGGGAGAATTAGATACCTGCACACAATAATTGCAACACAAAGTAGCACAAAGACAATGCGCAGGTTGTTACAGAGTGTTCAAGGTGGGGGTGACAAATGCCATCACACCTGGTTCCTGGCTGGAGTCATCAGGAGGGATTTCTTGGAGAGGGTGGAATTTGAGATGAGTCTTGAATGTTGGGTAACATTTTAGAGGACTCCCTTCTAGAAAGGGACTGGTGGGAGGAAAGGCCTGGAGGCAGCAAATGTAGAACATGTTGGAGAACGAAGGTTCTGTAGCCCCCTGCTCCCACACTCCAGACCCACTGGCCTTGCTGGTTCTTCTGGGAGCAAGCTAGTCCCAGCTGTGCACTCTCACACATGCTCCTTCTCCTGCTCATGGCTCTCCCTTCTTCTCCTGTATGCTGGCCAACTGGGTCTGTTGTTTCCTTAGAGAGGACGTCTGTGGGTAGCCAAAGTCGAATAGGTCCCACCTGCCACTCTTTCTCTTGTACTTTTTCTTTGCCTTTACAAAATTTAGATGCTCGTTTGTTTAGCAATTGTTAATATTTACTGAAGACCTGTTGTATTCCAGGCATTGGCCTCACCTAGTAGCTATATTAGTGAATAAAAAAGTCAAGGAGCGCCTGGGTGGCTCAGTTGGTTAAGCGTCCAACTCTTGATCTCAGCTTAGGTCTTGATCTCAGGGTTGTGAGCAAAAAAAAAAGTCAAGCTTCATGCCTGTACATGCAGGTAATGAGACAGGTGATTAACAAACATAAAATTATTACCTATTGTGTTAAATGCTGGGAAGGAAATAAGGGTAATCTGGGAGACACCTGGGGCTGGCAGGAGATAAATTCTGTTAATGACAGCACCTACTTCAGAGGATTTTGTGACGATAATAAAGATGATATATATATAAAGAGCTAAATAGAGGGGCTGGCACATAGTCAGCAATTAAATTAGTAATTACAAGTTTGTGTGAGTGTCTGAGTAAACTTTTTATTGCTACATATACAAGAAAGAGCACAGAGCAAAAGTCTATAGCTTGGTGAAATTTTTTTAAAGATTTATTTATTTATTTATTTATTTATTTATTTATTTATTTATTTCAGAGAGAGAGAACATGTGGAGGCAGAGAGAATGCTTGAGCAGACTCCCTGTTGAGCGTGGAGCCTGCTGCAGGGCTTCATCCCAGGACCCCGATATCATGACAGCTGAAATCAAGAGCTGGCCACTCAACCGACTGAGCCACCCAGGTGCCTCTGTAGTTTGGTGAATTTTTATAAATAAAACACACACATGTTACCCTTCCCAGATCAAGAAACAGAATATGACTCGAACACTCAGAACCCCATCATACTTCCTTCTAGTCACTTCTCAAGGGAAATTATTATTTTACCTCTAATAGCAGTGAATGATTTTGTCTGCTTTTTGAACATATTTATATAAAGTATGTACCCTTTTGTACTTTTTTTTTCCCTGAAAAATGTATTTTACAGTATGGGATTTTTTTAAAAAAATGTATATATTCTGTTGAAAATATTGATATGCAAAGAAATAGTTTTGGGTCAAATATTTTTAAAATTTAGATTTGATCAATTAATTAAAATCAGAAGTGTTGATTTTATTGTTATAAGAAATATTAATTCTTGTAAGTCTTAACTGAGAATTTCTGCATAAATGATTGCTGTACAATGTATCAAATCTAAACAGTAGTATAGCAAGAAAATAAGTGGTCAAAAATAATTACACAGCAAAAGGAAAAATCAACAAGGTGAAAAGACAAACCTATGGAACAGGAAAAAATATTTGCAAACCATACATCTGATGAAGGGTTAAGATCCCAAATATATCAAGAACTCATACAACTCAATAGCAAAACCCCAAATAATCCAAGTGAAAAATGGGCAAAAGATCTGCATAGACATTCTTTCCAAAGAAAACATACAAATGGCCAGCAGGTACATGTAAAGATGCTCAACATTACTAGTCATCAGGGAAATGCAAATCAAAACCACAATGAGATATCACCTCATGCCTGTTAAAATGGCTGTCATCAAAAAGACAAGAGATAATAAATGTTGGTAAGGATGTCGGAAAAAAGGAACCTTTGTGCGCTGTTGGTGGGATTGCAAACTGGTACAGCTACTATGGAGAGCAGCAAGGGGTTTCCTGCAAAAAATTAAAAGTAGAACTACCAAATGATCCAGCAATTCCACTTCTGGAAATATATCCAAAGGAAACAAAAACATTAATTTGAAAAGATATCTGTGCCCCCGTGTTCATTGCAGCATTATTTACAATAGCCAAGACATGGAAACAGCCTAAGTGTCCACTGATAGGTAAATGGTTAAAGAAGATGTGAGATATATATATATATGTATATTAATATTATTCAGCCATAAAAAAACAAGGGAATTCTGTCATTTGTGAAAACATGGATGAACCTTGAAAGCATTATGCTAAGTGAAATAAGTCAAACAGAGAAAGACAAAAACTGTATAATCTCACTTATATGTGGAATCTAAAAAAATAACCAAAAAAAAAAAAACCCACCAAACCAAATTTATAGAAAAAAAGAACAGATTTGTGATTACCAGAGGTGGGGGGGTGGGGAGAGGGGGAATTGGAAGAAGGTGATCAGAACTTCCAGTTCTAAGATAAATAAGTAGTAAGGATGTAATGTACAACATGGTGACTATAGTTAATGTTACTGTATGATATATATAGGAAAGTTGTTAAGAGAGTAAATCCTAAGAGTTCTCATCACAAGGGAACCAAATTGTTTTTCTTTTCCTTTTTATTCTGTATGTGATGGTGGATGCTAACTAAACTTATTATGGTAATCATTTCACAATATATGTAAGTCAAATCATTTTGTGGTACACCTTAAACTTATACAGTGATGTTAATTACATCTCAGTAAAACTAGAAACAATAACAAAAAAATTTAACCAGTAGCAATAACCAGACTCCCTTTTCAAAGAATCTGAATACACAAAGAATGGGAAAACATTGTTGTAAGATTTTGCAGCATACAAAAGCATTTGATCCTAATTCATCATCATCAACACCCCTTTTTTCTCCAGTAGTGCTGGACCTAGGTTAAATCCTATCAGTTCAGTAGGTTTATTACGTGAGCCATAGCACACACGTGTGCAGGGTAGGTTCTGAATGCCAACGTCTGTCAAAGGTTGCTTTAGTAAGACACAGGATTTCAATGTTGATATCATTGACTAGGCTTTTCCTTCTTTTCTTCCAAGATGGGTCATGCTGTCCTCCTGGTGTTTTTTTCTCCAGGTGGAATGGATGAGTTGCAACGTCCTATACCTGGCTACCAGGACAGACGAGGCGAGGCAGGAAAGCCGTTCTGACTCTGGGTGCTCCCAGGGGCGGGGTGGTGTCTGATGCCCTGGAAGCAGCACCTTGCCTACACAGACCACATTCTCTAGCGTCTCCCTGGATACCTTTATCTTTAACTGAAGCTGCCGCTCCTGCCCCAGCATTGGCAGTCCCAGCCTCAGCAGGGCTATGCTATGCCTGCGGCTGTAGTGTGTTGATTTTCTTTTCTTTTCTTTCTTTCTTTCTTTCTTTTTTTTTTAAGATTTTATTTATTTGTCAGAGAGAGAGAGCACAAGCAGGGGGAGTGGGTGAGGAAGAAGCAGACTCCCCGCAGAGAAGGGAGCCCGATGCAGGACTCGATCCCAGGACTCTGGGATCATGACCTGAGCCGAGGGCAGACGCTTAACTGACTGGGCCACCCTGGTACCCCTGTAGTGTGTTGATTTTCATTGCTGTGTAGCATTCGATGGTGTGACCATGCCACAATTTATTTATCCATTTCACTGTTGATGGCTTATTTTTAAATGTTTGTCTTTTCACCAGGTTGCATCTCCACACAGGTTCAAAAGATTTTTATCAGATGAATGTATATTGAGTAGGTGATATGAGATAATACTGGAAAAGTGAATTAGGGCCCTATTATGGAGAAATGTAAAAGTCCAGTAAAAAGTTTGCAGCAATTTCTTAGGCGAGAAGCTTTAGGGGAAGAGGTTAAAAGCATGAACTATGGTGGGGGCGCCTGGCTGGCTAAGTTGATAAAGCATGCCACCCTTGATCTTGAGGTTGTGAGTTCGAGCCCCATTTCGGGTGTGTTCGCTTAAAAAAAGAAAAAAGCATGACCTGTGGAGCCAGACTATTTGGGTTTAATGGCCAATTCTACTTACTACACTTAGTAGCTGTGTAACCTGGAGGAACACACCTAATATCTCTGCCTCAATTTCCTTCTCTAAAACAATGGGTGTCATAGGGAGCTTGTAAAGATTAAATGAGTTAATATTTAGAAATCGCTTGGACCAGGATTGAGCACATGGTAAATTCTACAGCACTGATCGTTAAGTAGAATGAGGGTCTCTGCCGTCGGTTTTTGAACAGGGAAGTGGTATTGTTGGAGCAAAGTGAGAGGCTGTCAACAAGGCAGGACCAGCGGTCCAGCTAAGGTGACTGTTCTTATAAGGAGGGTGACGGTCCCTGACCCCAGGGGTGTTACCTGTATCAGAAATGCTAGCAAGCAACTCAAATGCAGAGAAACAGCTTGAAAATGGGAGTGACAAAACTATAGTTCAAAGATTCCATCCTCTGACTCAGCAGACAAGCTGTGAACGGGCAGTTTGGAATTATGACCTGTAATTAGAAAACTTACATCTTTTATAACCATCAGTTAACGAACAAACTGTAGTTAGGTGGAATTTCAGAGCAACGGAAGAGGGATTTTTTTTTTTCCATCCCACTGAAATGACACAACGTTAAGAGTCTCCCTCTGCTCCCTGGGCTCTTGAGATTTGCAGGAATTTCCACTGGAAGTTTCCTGCCGTGAAGTTGTCTTGTGTTGTGCTAGGTTATTCTGCTGGAGCCAAACTACAGAACAGTGAATATGTAAGAATCTGGGAAGAAACAGATGCTACACTTCAACTGCATAATTTGAAAAGAGTTTAAGAAAAGGACCATTTTACAGAGTTAGGAGATATAAAAAGGTAGTGCAGAACCCTGAGACTTGCAAACTTGGGAAGATCTGACCACCCTAGATCTGAGGGTGGTGGGGAAGCTCACCAGAACCCAGAGAGGGCTGAGGACAGAAGCTGTGGGCTTTGGTACACCCAACCAATGGTTCCCTGGTAAGGAGGGAACTGTGAGAATGCATCCTGGACTTTCCTCTTACCCTGCCCTCCCCACTCTGCCAGTGTGCCCATTGGCGGAAACTTTCTGGAAGCCGGAAGGCACAGGAGTCCAGTGATGCAGGTCATAAAGGTCAGCCTTCCCAAGACACAGAGCAGGGGGAATCCACAGAGGCATGGACCTGAAGGGGCAAATAATGCATGTCCCGCAGAAACAGAAAACAATGGCATCGTCCAGACAGCCCATTTAGCTACTTTCAGAGTCAACGTAATCTCATAAAACAGCTACGATTAATATGAATAGTAATAATTGGCATAGTAAAAACATACTTTTAATTTATTGGGCATCCCCTGTGCCAGGCACTGCACTCAGCACATTGCATGCTTTAGTTCACTAAATCTTCACAATATTCCCATGGTTAGTGTCACTGCTATTTTGCAGATTAGGAAAACTGAGGTGTGAGAGAATTAATTGACTAACCCTAAGTACCATAGTGCAAAGGAAACACCTGGATCAAAATGTAGTCCCATGCTTTCTGAAGCCAAAGTCTGTGCCTTTGTTACCACTTGAGTGATCTACTGATCCCTTTTATTTATGCATTCCCTTCAAGTATTTTCTACTCAGTTAGATGATCTATTTACATATAAATTGAAACAATACAGAAATTATAAAGTCAGTTAAGTCCTTCCCATCTCTGTCCCTTAAAATATTTCCCTTCTCAGAAGTTCTCAGAAGTCTGTTAATGGTGTGGTATGTCTCCTTTCAAACTCTTTTTTCTATGCATTTACAAATTTACATGTACATATGCAGCTATTCTATTTTTACATAAATAAGATCATTTTGTTTATAATTTTCTTCAACTTTTAAAGAATTAACTCATTTTTTATTGATGTATAATTGACACACAGTGCTCTGTTAGTTTCAGGTGTACCAGAGTGGTCTGACATCTCTATACATTATGCTCAGGGCACCTGGGTGGCTCGGTCGGTTAGGCGTCCGACCCTTGGTTTCTGCTCAGGTTATGACCTCAGGGTTGTGAGATCAAGCCCCATGTCAGGCTCAGCACTGGGTATGGAGCCTGCTTAAGATTCTCTCTCTGCCCCTCCCCACCTCTAAAAAAAAAAAAAAATTATGCTAAGCTCACTGCAAGTGTAGCTGCCGTCTGTCACCATACGATACCATTACAAATATCACTGACTATATTCCCTATGCTGTATATTTCATCCTCATGATTTATTCATCCCATAACTGGAAGCCTGTGCCTCCTACTCCCCTTCACCCATTTTGTTAACTTTTTTTTTTACCCTGGCTTTTTCCCCCTACTTTGGACCCCTCCATACTATAGTGACTTGAATTATTTTATGTGCTGGCTTAAATACGTATAGATATATAATTACATATAAAACCCCCTTGTGCTTCTAGGTCATACACAACTATAAAACCCAAATGAATTAAGGACCAACAAAATTCCAAAATAAAACATTATCAGCATTAATGTAATACAGTTTAATGTAATTGAAAGGAAATTATAGATGGATGGGTTTAACAATAGGATGATGTTTGATTTTTCAGTTTTTGACTTGATCCTTTTGATTTTGAGCATGATGGCCCATTTTTTATGTCATCATCGTCATTATTTTTATTTTTCCTTTTAAACAATAAACACTATAGTCTCTTTTGATCCTATGACCAATCAATGTAATAGAGCATGCCAAAACTTACTGAAAATTTTACAAAGGACCATTGAACACAAATATTTTCCATGTATCTCTACAATTACATGTTCTGACAATAAACTTTTGCAAGCTGATTGATACAGAAGGAGATACATACAAAAAATGACCTTGCTTCCTGAATAGTACTAACAATCATACCCTTACATCTGAACTACTGTGTATAATGTGATCTGATTCTTCAACCATTGTTTAGGTTTGCATAGCACAAGATGAGGTAATTTGGCCTCCAGTTGAACTTGGTGCCTCATTTCCATTCTAGGTCTGTCTCAATTCTTTCCTCATTAGCTTCATGCTTTAGAGTATGTTACTGCACATTTTGGTGATGTCATGTCAAAATCCCAATTTATTAAGTAACTTAAGAAACTAAAGCATTAGTCCGTGAAAATATCTTTCAATTTTGAGTATCATTGCAAATATCAAGATTTATCTTTATCATTGGCTAAAATAAATCATTTAAGTATAATAGCAGCCATGTTGTCATTTGGGTATGAAGATACACCAGCTCAAATGTGTCCAGTTATGTCTATTAACACATAAAAGTTAAATGCTGTCCTTTCAGATGATCAGGTGATAATAAGCTGATTACAAACAGCAGTGCAAATATGCAGACACTAGAATTAGTGGCAGTTTGTGGGTATTAAGTGGTCATCCAGATTGACCCAGAATATGCTTGTTATTTTTTCAAGAGTATCAACCATATGAAAATAAAGAATTAAAATAATCCCAAGATATTTGTGGGTATACTTCCCTCCCCCCAGTTATGTGTAAGTGAACATCCACAGTTTAAGAACCACTGTGCACTATGTTTTATGTTCCTGCATGGGGTATAAAGGCAATCAGGATTAGGGGCAAGGAGGAAAGAATTGCTAGAGCCAAGAATTTATAGAGTTTCTGTCTGCTGCTGGCAAGGAAGTTGGTGTTAAGAAAGAGATACTGTGGGGCGCCTGGGTGGCTCAGTTGGTTAAGCGTCTGCCTTCGGCTCAGGTCATGATCCCAGGGTCCTGGGATCGAGCCCCGCATCGGGCTCCCTGCTCAGGGGGCTCCCTGCTCAGCGGGAAGCCTGCTTCTCCCTCTCCCACTCCCCCTGCTTGTGATCCCTCTCTCGCTATGTCTCTCTCTGTCAAATAAATAAATAAAATCTAAAAGCAAAAACAAAAACAAAAAGAAAGGGATACTGTGGTCTGTGTGGGTTTCTGCCTCCCCAAAACCCAACCCAAGAAGATATTTCTCCCTCCTTCAGACAGGCTTAGACTAAATTCTTTCTGTGATGTCTAGGCCTTGAAAGATTAATGTCAACCTTCCAAGTTACCACTCCACTAGTTTGTACTGTGGCTTGAGACCCTAGTTTCCTGTTCCAAGGTGTACTCATTTGCTATAAAAGGTAGGAGGGAAATCCATGGTGGTTATATGGTAATGGCCTCATAAATGTATTACCCTGTTATATAACTCACCCAGGTGGCATGAGTGCCAGAAATGTGTTTTGTTTTTTATCTTTTCTTGTGATTCAATATAGGTATATCCCATTGAAAGAAAAGTGTCCCCTTAAAATACTACTTTTTCAGACTAAGCAATAGTTAAGAAGAATACAAAGGGTTAATTTTTCCTTTTTTCTCTCCTCTCCTCTTCCCTCCTTCCTTTCTTTCCCCCTTTCCTCTCCTTGTCCTTCTTCGTTTTTCTGAAAGATACCCTTTAGGTTATCTCCTTTGACTCAGAAGTATGGAATAGACATTCCCAAGTTGATAGATCTCACTGGGGCAGAGCTATTGCTGGACAAGGATCTCCAAGACTCCCAGAACTGTGCTTACCATCCTAAGCATCTGCTAAGGAGTATAAATCAATAATACATTAATAAACACTGAGCCTTATAGAATAATTTATGCATCTGCTAAGGAGTAGAAATCAATAATATATTAATAAACACTGAGCCTTATAGAATAATTTATCCAATTAATAAATATAAATGAATGAGGGAAATCTAAAACTGTCATTGGGCAAATACCATAGTAATAATAGAAACAGGCAGGATCCACTGATGGATAAAATCAGTGGGTGAAAGTTGGAGTAGAAACTGGTTATTAGCAAAATCTTAAAGTATCAGTTATAAAGAAAAAATAGTAACTTGCAATGGAGAAACCAAACAGATGCCACCGTAACCAAATGGCCAAGGTCAATGTCACTGGTACTGAGATGTATCAATATCACCTACCTCTTGATATGATGCACTGAAGACACATCACTTTTGTAGTAATCTTGTCAAAAAGGCACCTCTGTTAAATCACGAGAAAACACCAGATAGGTCCAAATTGAGGAACATTCTACAAAATACCTGTCTAGTACTCATTAAAAAGTCAAGGTCATATGTCAGATAAAGGGCTAGTATCCAAAATCTGTAAAGAACTTATCAAACTCAACACCCAAAGAACAACTAATCCAATCAAGAAATGGGCAGAAGACATGAACAGACATTTTTCCAAAGAAGACATCCAAATGGCCAACAGACACATGAAAAAGTGCACATCACTTGGCATCAGGGAAATCCAAATCAAAACCTCAATGAGATACCACCTCACACCAGTATGAATGGCTAAAATTAACAAGTCCAGAAATGACAGATGTTGGCAAGGATGCAGAGAAAGCAGAACCCTCCTACACTGTTGGTGGGAATGCAAGCTGGTGCAACCACTCTGGAAAACAGTATGGAGGTTCCTCAAAAAGTTGAAAATAGAGCTACTGTACGACCCAGCAATTGCACTCCTGGGTATTTACCCCAAAGACACAAATGTAGTGATCCGGAGGGGTATGTGCACCACAATGTTTATAGTAGCAATGTCCACAATAACCAAACTATGGAAAGAGCCAAGATGTCCATCAACAGATGAATGGCTAAAGAAGGTGTGGTGGGTGTGTGTGTGTGTATATATATATATATTGCAATATTATGCAGCCATCACAAAAGGATATCTTGCCATTTGCAACTATGTGGATGGAACTAGAAGGTGTTATGCTGAATGAAATAAGTCAATCAAAGAGAGACATGTATCATATGATCTCACTGATATGAGGAATTCTTAATCTCAGGAACAAACTGAGGGTTGCTGGAGTGGTGGGGGGTGGGAGGGATGGGGTGGCTGGGTGATAGACATTGGGGAGGGTATGTACTTGGTGAGCACTGTGAATTGTGTAAGACTGTTGAATCACAGACCTGTACCTCTGGAAGAAATAATACATTATATGTTAAAAAAAAAAAAGAAGAAGATAGCAGGAAAGGAAGAATGAAGAATGAAGGGGGGAAATCTGAGGGGGAGACGAACCATGAGAGACTATGGACTCTGAAAAACAAACTGAGGGTTCTAGAGGGGAGGGGCCTGGGGAGAGGGGTTAGCCTGGTGATGGGTATTAAGGAGGGCACGTTCTGCGTGGAGCACTGGGTGTTATACGCAAACAATGAATCATGGAACACTACATCAAATAAATAAATAAATAAATAGAGAAGAAAAAAAAGCAAGGTCATGAAAGACAAGGATAGACTGAGGAACTGCCACAGGTTGGAGGAAACTAAGGAGACAACCAAATACAATATGGGATCTTGAATTGGTTCCAGAACAGCAAAAGGACATTAAAGGGAGAAAGTAAATACATTCAAGTAAGATTTATAGTTCAGTCAATAGTATCGTACCATGATTCATTTCCTGGTTTTGATCACTATGCTATGGTTGTACAACATATTAACATTAAAAGAAGCTGGGTGAAGGGTATGTGGAAATTCTCTGTACTATTTTTGCAACTTTCTGGCAAGTCTAAAATTATTTTATTTATTTATTTTTAAAGATTTATTTATCTATTTTAGAGAGAGAGAGAGGAAGAGAGAATGGGGTGAAGGGCAGAGGAAGAGGGAGAGAGAATCTTTTTTTTTAAATTTTTTAATTAACATATAATGTATTATTTGTTTCAGGGGTACAGGTCTGTGATTCCTCAGACTTAGACAATTCACAGCGCTCACCATAGCACATACCCTCCCCAATGTCCATCACCCAGCCACCCCATCCCTCCCACCCCCCACCACTCCAGCAACCCTCAGTTTGTTTCCTGAGATTGAGTCTCTTATGGTTTGTTTCCCTCTCTGGTTTCGTCTTATTTCATTTTTCCCTCCCTTCCCGTATGATCCTCTGTCTTGTTTCTCAAATTGAAGGAGAGAGAATCTTAAGTGGGCTCCACACTGAGTGCTAAGCCCAATGTGGGGCTCTATCTCATGACCCTGAAATCATGACCTGAGCCAAAACCAAGAGTCAGCCATTTAACCAACCGCGTCACCCAGGTGCCCCTAAAATTATTTTAAAATAAAAAGTTAAAAAGAAAAAGTACTCAGAACAGACATTCTCTCTTGAGAAGGGCGGAAAAAATTTCAGTCTTTAGGACCATCTTTAGAGTGCCCAGCAAGTTGATGGGATAAAGATCTTTGAGAACATTTGTGTCTTGTAGTTTGTGTGAGGATGTGTGAGGAATTTTATTGATTTTATTTTGTCCTCCCTTTTCCATTTTCTGCCAAAATATCCTGCTTTCCCTTGGTAAGTGTGATTTGAAAATTGTGTTGTATTTTAAATGTTATTATAAAATTCTGAGCACACAATTTTTCCTGTTAGGAACTCATTTCAAACTTTTATAGGGAAATAAAATGAGTTTTCCTTCCCCCAGTTATTGGTAGCAGTCTGCTTTTAGAGACTATATCTCATCTTTTAAATGAGTCATAATTGTGTCCAAATCTGATAAAATTAATCAATCAGCACATGTCTACTTACCACTTGCTGAAAACTCAGGACATAGCTGCAGTCCTTAGTGAGCTCGCAATCTCTTTGGAGAAACAAGTGAACATAGGGAAAGCAGGGCAAAACCCGAAATGAAGCCCTGAATGAGGTTGTGGTGCAGAATTTAAGTGCTGTGGGAGGAGAGGGGGCTAGGGGGTTGGAATGGTCACAGTAACTTTCCTGCATAAGAAGTTATTTCAATACAAAAAAAATTATTTCAATATCAAAACATCAAGTCATACACATCAAGCATATACAATTTTTATATGTCAAAGATATCTCAGGAGAGCTGTTAATAAAAAGAAATTATTTGATCTCAGTCTTGCATTGTTGGCAGAATTCCGTAGATGGGGGTGATGGAAAGGACTTCACATAGGGAGAGAATAAACCAGCAAGCCCGCACTCAAGCGATCGATGACAAGCACAGCCTGCCTGGGGTAGCCAGTGGATGTTGACCTGAAGTTTGGTCAGTAGCCAAGAGCGGGAGGAGAAGGGGGGCTGAATTATGGAGATTCTTGAAAACCAGGTCAAGAACATTAAATTACAAGCCTGTAGCAGATAACAGAGTCTTCACATGTTTGGGAACAGGGAGTCTATTGTAGTGATCTAGATGGGACCTGAGGCCTTGCTAGGTTTGCATGTTGATAGTGGGGATGGAGAATGGACATGACACAGAATATGTAAGAAACATTCAAGATTTGATAAATATGAGGGAAATGGAGAGGAGTCATAGAGGACTTGAGAGTTTTCGGCTCAGGTAATTTGGATGCCAGTACTCCTGACAGCAGGAAATTCAGGAGGCAAAGGAATTCAGGGGGAAAGGACATTTTGGTATAAAGTTTGAGATATTGTGAGAGATTTGAATGAAAATGTTTTAGTAATAGTTTTATAAACTCATTCATTAATTCACTTATTGAAAAAACTATCACGTGTTTTGTGCCAGGAATTATGCTAAGTGCTGCATATCTTATCCCAGGGGAGTCTGGTAGAGCTAGACATCTATGCTCTGAGTGTAGGGAGCATGAAAGGGCTCTAGGAGCGTCAAGGCAGGGCAAGTTTCTCAAGGTGTTGGGACTATGGGACTACAGGTCAGACAAAAATGGAAGATCAAAAAATGTTGAAGTCATTTGCAAGAAATAATACGTGGAAACCGAGATTGGCTAAATCCAATTTTAATGGAAGCAAAAAGGCAGAAGGTCAAGGTGTGAATCCTGCTGAGACACAGAGAGAATAGGAGAAAATCAAGTGTCAGCAACAGGGAGAAAGTACTGGAAAATTTGCATGAGAATAGGTAGTGGTGTCCCAGACCCTGGAGAGAGAGTCTCAAGGAGTTTGCCAATTGTTTGGATTTTGGAACAGCTTTGAGGGGATGGTTTCAGGGGAGCCAAACTAGCAGAGGTTGGAGAGGAGTTAGAGAGGAAGTGAAGGCATTAAGCACTCGTGTAAAAAGTAAGGTAATAAAAGAAATCTAAAAAATAGGAAAGTAACCAGACAGGGCACCAAGAGAGAGTGAAGTAAAATCTCCATTCATGTACTCTGTAAAACACACACACACACACATAAAACAACTGATTCGGTTGCCAGGCACTGTGATGGCTACTTCATGTATACTTTCTCTTTTATTCCTCACAACTTTTTGAGTGAGTAGCAACATTTATTCAGAAAACATTTATTGAGGGCCACTTGGGGCCACGTAGTGTTTCAGGGGACAGGGATACAATAGTGGACAAAAATAGACAGTTCCTGCCCCCATGGCACTTATTTTCTAAGGGGAGAATTGACATGAAATAAACCATGTCACGCATTATGAAAAATTGAAAAAGGAACAAGGTGTACTGTTACGGGACTTATCATTCAAACAGGGCTGTGCTCCAGTTCACCTTTGTCCTGTGAACATGCATTTTGCTAAACAAATTAATAAAGGAAAGGCCACAACATCTTTATGAAAAAAGTTCTAATTTGCAGAGAAGTGTGCACATGAGCACCCTGGGTTTGCTATAACTCTTAGGGCCACTCTGATTGTGGGCACTGATGTTAGGTAACTTCAAGTGGAAGTTTGTTCTGCTGCCCTCCTGAATCTTTGGATTCACCTGAGGCACCTTATCAAAACCAAGAATTAGGCCAAGAGTGTGCTCTGAAAGTAGCGGAGCTGGTGTTTAGCCCTGAACCTGGGAAGTTGGCTCAGGTTGACCAAATGCCCCCCCACCCCAACTCCCAGGGGCAGCCTGGAATTTAGAACCCCAGATATGTCTTACCAGGAGTGGGAGTTTCTAGGCACTATTCCCACTCTAGGCTCTGGAGTTTCCCACTTGGTCTTTTTTTTTTTTTTTTTTAAAGAGATTTTATTTATTTGTTTGACAGAGAGAGAGAGCAAACAAGCACAGGCAAGGGGGAGAGGGAGAAGCAGGCTCCTTGCTGAGCTGAAGGCAGACGCTTCACCCACTGAGCCCAGGCACCCTCCCACCTGGTCTTGACTCCCTATTTCTGTTCTCCTAGCTCCTGCCAATCCAAACAATTATTTTCTTTTTGCCCAGATCTTGATCTTGGTTTTTAACCTCTGCCCAATAGACTGATATCACCTCTGACTGGTTTTTTTTTTTTTAAGATTTATTTATTTATTTGAGAGAGACAGAGAGAGAGGAGGAGGGGAAGGAGGGGCAGAGGGAGAGGGAATCCCAGGCAGACTCCATGCTGAGCACAGAGACCAATGTGGGACTTGATCTCAGGACCCCGAGATCATGACCTGAACCGAAACTAAAGAGTCAGCTGCTTAACCAGCTGCGCCACCCAGGCTCCCCACCTCTGACTGGCTTTATTTTTTATTTTTTTTAAGAGTCTATTTATTTATTTGAAAGAGAGTGAGGGGGAGAGAGAGAGCACAAGCAGGGGGCGGGGTAGAGGGAGAGGGAGAAGCAGACTCCCCCCTGAGGAGGGAGCCTGATGTGAGACTTGATCCCAGAATCCTGGGATTATGACCTGAGCCGAAGGCAGACACTTAACTGACTGAGCCACCCAGGCGCCCTGGCTTTATTGTTTTTTCTAAGCTGGTTTCTGTCTCTGGAAGAGTCAGGATCCCACCATCCTGAATAGGTTTCACCATTTTTTCCTCCTGTCTTTCATCTGGGAGGCAGGTAACTTCAGGTTTCCAGGATATATGACCATTGTTAAATCAGATTGACTTTTGAGCCTGGATTGAGTGTCCCATTATGGTAATTAACCCAGAGTCAACCCAGGCTTTGAAGAAGTGAGAAGCAACCATGTCCTCCTTGCCATTTCTTCTCTGAGCTTCTCAATGCTGTCAGGTCTTACAGGTAAATGTGACTTACAAGGCTTGTATCTTTGCGTGTCTGTGGAGTAAAGTCACCGTCACGGTCAGGTCGAAAGTTATTCATTATTATAATTAATTTGAAAAATACGACTGTTAAATGAAAGGCATGGTCCCAAACCAGAAACAAACAAAAACAGGATTCCAATGCAGTCCCTTTTTATTTTCTTTGATCAGTGGGCTGTCCTGTTGGCCCAACCATCCTTAAACTAAGGCTCGGCGTTATAAGTAGAACCAATCTTTATTTGTCTGAAACTCGCCAAAATCTAGCATCTTCCCCCTCATATCTTCATGGAGTTACCGGCTCATTACCTTTGATTTATTGGAAAGTCTGAAGCTCTTGCCTATAAGAGGGAACAATTTCCTCACTCTCTGGTGCCCTGAAATATTTTCTCCTTTCCTAATCAAGAATTTTATTAAATCTTTCCCTCCCTTTCTAACAACCCAAGAACATCACCTGGAAGTGACATTATGCAAAGCAAGTTACTGCAGTTGGGACAGGACTGCACTTTATTCTTGCACATAACTTAATAGGTTTTTTTTTTTTTTGAGTTTTGGGGAGGGATGGTTAACTCCATTTATGAAATAATGTATTTAAAGGGGGGGGGCTGGATGACTCAGTCGGTTATTATCTGACTTTGGCTCAGGTCATGATCCCAGGGTCCTGGGATGGAGGCCTGTGTCCAGCTCCCTGCTCGGTGGGGACAGTGGGGAGTCTGCTCTTCCCTCTCGCTCTGCCCCTCCCCCTGCTCATGTTCTCTCTTTCTCTCTCTCAAATAAATAAATGAAGTCTTAAAGAAAAAAAAGAATGTATTTTGGGGTCCAAGCAATATAACCAACTGGAACGGGAGAATGTTCATATTGGAGAATAAATTGATTTTAAGGTGGCCAATTGCTATTTATGCTATTTACTCATTAATATGTAACTCAGGCATCATCTCAGGTAGAAAGCCTCTGAATTCCCCCCCCCCGCCCCCCACCTAAGACACTGCCAGGTCAAACCAGGATGTATGGTCACCCTCTGTAAAATTCTGTCTAAATCTCAAAGTGTTTTACTACATGCACTGATCTCTGGCAGTCACAGGGAATCAGTACATAATAGAATGGAAAAATAAAAAAGTAGGGTGAAGGGGGGTGGTTGATATAGATATTCAGAAGAAGATAATCTTTCATCCAGTGGTTAAGCCCATGTGCAGACTGCCTCAGTTTGAATTCCAGCTCTTTCAGTGATTACGTAGCCTTGAACAAGTCCCTTACACAATCTGTGCCTCAGCTTTCCCCCTCTGTACAATGGGGATCCCTAAATGGATTGCTGTGAGGACTAAGTGAATTACCTTTGCAAAATGCTTAGAATAGTGCCTGACACATAGTACCCGCTGCATAAATGTTACCCTTTCTTATCATGGCATACGTTGGCTTAGCAGAAGAGGTAGAATTTGAACTAGAGCTGACAGGTAAGTGTGACTGGCTAAAGACAGCTATATCCCAGTATGTACATAGGGCTGTAAAGATTAGCGCTAAGGTGGTGGAAACAGTTGTTTTCATTTTATTTCTACTGGTCTCCATCCATTGCATTGGGTTGGGATGGCAATTCTCTGGTGTTCGGCCCAGTGGAAATTAAGCTTCACTTTCCTTCCGACCTCCTGATAGACATTGATAAGTTGATAATGGATTTCTGTCCAGTGAGCTGATACAGCCTCAGAACGCTTCTCAACACACCGTCCCGAAGGCCCTGCTAATGACTGAAGAACCGAAAAAGGCAAAAGCGTATGTGCCATTCCCAGGTGAATGTCTCACCTCACAGCAGAGAAACCTGGAGCCTAGAGAAGCGAAGTGACCTCCCCAAGGGGACACACAGCTACCAGAGCAAGAACGAGAACTTGGGTTTTTCTACCCTCCGGTTGGCATTTATCTTTTCATCATCCACCACTGGTATTCATTTTTCTATTACACATTATCACTTGGTTAACTTAGTTTCTAATTAGAATGGCTTCTGTCACCAACTACATTGGTATGGCTTTAGATGGTTTAAAAATATGTGTGTGCGTGTATTGTCAAAAGTTCATAAATAACAGAAGGAAAACCAGGGATCACCTAAGTCATAATTAGTAAAAGTTTATTGTGCATACACCAAAAAGACTATTCTCAAACCGAGAGCACTGGAACCAAAACATGGAATGAGGCTCGGCGGTGCATTGTTATAAGACAATTTATATAATAGAAAGGCGGTGACTCTTTATTCTTCACAGTGATTGGTTTATAATATTATAATTTTCTTAAATGATGGGGAATTGGTTAGTGGTTACCTCATATCAAATTCGGGAAACTGTTCTGCTTATGATTTCCAGAGGCATAAGCAAGAAACGACCTAGTCAAGTTCATCCGGCAGCATAAGCTAAATTAAGCTTTGCTTCTATGACTAAACCGGTTTTGTCTGCTCAGAGAATTTTTAAGTCTGGTCTCTGTTTGTTTTTGATTTTTAACAATCTCCTATATTATGTATCTATTATGGGAAAGACGGGTAGCCGCAAGTAATTAAAACAAAAGGAAGCGAGGTACAATCATGCGTCCATAGGACGCCTTGGTGCCTTCCAACCGTACGGTGAAATGGAGAAGTCTTGCACGTTCTGCAGCAAGACTGATGACACAATTTGGCTTAACTGAATTATGGTGACATGATCTTGTACTCAAGTTGCAAATGAAAAAGCTCCACCAAACTCATCAGCGGCAGATCGAGTGTACTTAGAGCTTCAAGCCTAGAAGCATAAATTGTGATATTTTATTGCTCTTAAATGATGCATGATGAATGATTGAAGACATCATCCCATGGGACAGAATCTGGTGGGGAGTGTGATGTTCTTAACTGTTTAGCACTTTAAGCTCTTAAGGCAGTGTTAAATACTTTTACAGAAAACCTGTAGGGAAGTGATATTTGTTATGATTTAGACTGTGTCTAGAGAAACAGTGGAGCCTTGACCCTGTCATAGACATGTTGGGGAAACTGGCAAATGGGAGAAAGTTAAGTGGAGTGTCCAGCTTTACACTGGATTTTAGTGACTTAATTAGCACTTAGTGAAGCCCTGGTAAAGTGGTTCTTGGTCTAGGCTGAATATTAGAATCACCTGGGGAGCTTTTTAAAGAACCATGCTGCGGTCCCCTTCAGGGATTTTGATTTAATATTTTGGGTGGGGCCAAGCACTGGTGGTTTTTAAACCTCCCAAATGCTTCTAATGTATAGCCACAGATGAGAACCAATGGCGTGGTACTTGAGGAGCAAATTCATCATTTAGCCTTTAAAAATCCTCCTTCTTTCAGCAGAGTATGCGGGGATTGCTGCGAAGGAAAAATATAGGAGCGGAAGAGGAGTAACAGGTAGGAGAATCTAAGGGAGGGTCAGTAATTTCTCAAAACCTTCGTCTACACTCGTTCAGAGTTTAAAAACTTTCTTTAGAGGTGAATCACTCAATACAAACTCTAATGACAGATCACGTCTGGAAATAGGACTCTGTGCTTCCCGACCTGGAATTGTCAAAAGGACTTAATTGTCAAAAGGACTTATTCATTAATCAGTTCATTGAATGAGCTCCTACAAAATTACACGGGGCCAAAAACACAAAACACAAAAACCAAAACACACATACACAAAACACAAGGTCTGTGCTCTCCAGAAGCAATTCACACAGGACTCTGTGGAAACTGACAAAGGAGAGACACGGAGTATTCCTCTGTGGGTAATGGACTTTTCCTCCCCCTCACCCCTCTTTTGGAGCCAGTTACTTTTTCTGGCTGAGGGAAACATAATTCCGGGCTGGGAGGATGGCAGTGCCTTTGCATAACAAGGTGTAAAAGATAAGCTACCAGAGGTTACATCGGACCCTTGTCTGTTGGCTAGACCAGGACAGGAACCGAACCGCTTCCGTCTTTGTAGATTCTACTCAGAGCCGGTCCTCTTATCCCCAGTCCTCTGTGTTCGTCCAGTGGTGAAAACTGAGGTTGCTGAGAAAGACAGTGAACCCTTCCTGGGGCAGCAAGTAAGAGTAGGCAGGCGGAGGGCCCCCAAGAGGCCTGTGGGAGGGGGTGGGGGAGGGGCTGCGGAGTGGGCGTGGCTACTGAAACGTAAGGTGCAAGCTGAATCCCCCGGGAAGGCCTCTCCTATAAACCCACCACCCATTCAATGAACTAGTTTTTCTCAACTGAATCTGCGGTGAAGGACTGACTGATTGCTCTTTGGGATTTTGTGTGTTTGCTTGTTTGTTTTTATTTGTGGGCTGTCTTACCTTTCTCCCCGTAACAACGATGGTTAGTGCGAGCGTTACAGAGGCCATAGAATTTCAGAGAAAGGTCAGGGTCCTATCAATAACCAGGGAAAGCTTCAGGAAGCTGAAATGCTGAGAGTCACTAGAATTTCATAGACTGTAGACTTTTTAATTTGAAGACACTCTGGAGAGACCCAAATCCATTCCCTAATTTTCTAAGGAGGTTATTGAGCTTTGAAAAATAATGACGTAATGGGGTTGGGATGGGATGAGACAGAGTGAAACTTAGAAGCCAGGCCATAGGGGAGGGAAGACATAAGACCCACTGGAGGATGGAGAGAGGATCAGTTGCCTGATTATTCAGAAGATTTTTTTTACTATGGGCAAAGGTGAACTATTTTAACAAAAGAAACTGAAATATTAATGTGAACAAGATATAAAACATTTGGATATGGCTCTTGTTAGGAAAAAAATATATGAGATCAGGGAATTTCTTTGAGGGATGAAGATGGAGGAGAGGCATTGCACTTTACTTGGAAGTGCGACTTTCCCAGTATGAAGGCAGAAAACAAAAGGATAAGCCTTCTTCCATTTTCCTTCTTCCCTCCCCTCCCCCAATCTCTCTGACTCTTCTTCCTCCTCGTCCCTTTCTCATCTCATTGCTGAGTGGGACACCAAGCTGGGTGACATGGGGCTCTCCTCCATCGCTGCATCCCTAGTGATCAGGACGATGCCATCCAGGGAATTTACCCGCTGGTGTGTGTGTGTGTGTGTGTGTGTGTGTGTGTGTGTGTGTGTGCGCGCGCGCGCGCGCGCGTGTGAGAGAGATGTGGGGCACTCTCTCCTCCATTTTGCAGTCTCCCCTCCCCCACAATCAGACATCTGGGTTAAGTGCTGCCTCTGTTAGAAAGAAAACTACAATAATAAAAAGCAGCAATTTGAATTTTGAATTCCATCTGGAAATGATTAGAAGTGTGAATTTTGTTAATGGAATACGTCATCATTGTTCACAAAAAAGCTACAGAAATAGGCTTTGCCATTATAGTAAAGGCAACTGTAATTTTATTTTGGAACTCCTTCTGCCTCCAGTTTCCTCATAATTTCTAACCAAATAACTGAAATTAAAAATTGGTCAGCCATGCTCCGATAACACTACTATTAAATCTTCTCAATACCATTACTTTCACTGTTGTCTGCATAATAATTCGGGAATGAATCAAAGAGAACCCGAGCCCTGAAGTTTGCTTCTAAAGCCTTTTCAAGCTCTAGAATTAGTCTTGGGGTAATTTAATCCCTAGGAACAACCATGCTACTGATATTTTGGCTAGTCCGTTTTGATGATGCAAAGTACCTAGAGAATAACATTCTGTTTCATGGTGGAAAACTGGAGTCCTTTCTTCCAGTCAGAAGTGTAAGGACTCTTGATGACATACAGTGGAAAAAATAGAAAAAATATATGAAGCTGGCTTCCTTCAACCTCTCTTAGGATAGTTAATCAGCTCCGGAAATAACTTTACCAAACTGGGAAGTTTCTTTTGGAGTTTAAAGAAAAAGGTTTTGGGTATTTAATGGAATTACTCCTTTGATCCAACCTATAAATAAGATGTGTGACTTTCTAGCTTCAAAATATGTCAAATCAGACCTCTGTGTCTCTGCTTCTGATACTGCCGCCTTAGTCCAGCCCTCTCCTGCATGGGTTCTCCCTGCTCTGACCCCTGTCCCTCCCACCTGCCCTCACACAACAGCCAGTGTCCCCCTCTTACAGTGTGAGATCACCTCCTTCCCACCTCGTCCTCCTGCTACCATCCTACAATGAGAGAAGTTTGGATTCAAGTCTCACTGGGTCTCCCAAATGCTCCACCCTCCCCGACTTTCTGTTGCTTCCTCTCCAGCACTCTGCTGTTCCATTCCTAAGACCTTACCACAACTCATAAATATTTTGTTTGCTTATTTTTTTCCTGTGTCATCTTGTGTACCAGATTGTATGATTCATGAATTTGGGAGTGTTACTGTTTCAGTCTCATTTATCTTTGTTTCCTAGTGGCAAGCTCAACGACCAGCCTGTAGTAGACTTTTCCTCCAGCGTTTTTTTGTTTTTTGTTTTTTATAAAAACTTTCAAACAAGGGCGCTTGGGTGGCTCAGTCATTAAGCATCTGCCTTCGGCTCAGGTCGTGATCCCAGGGTCCTGGGATTGAGTCCCACATTGGGCTCCCTGCTCAGTGGAGAGCCTGCTTCTCCTTCTCCCTCTGTTCCTCCTCCCACGCTCATGCTCTCTCGCTCTCTCTCTCTGGCTCACTCTCATTCTATCTTAAATAAATAAAATCTTAAAAAAAAAAAACTTTCAAACATGCAGTAAAGTTAAGAGAATTTTACAACGGACATGTGAATACCTACAACCTAGTTTCTACTAGGCTTTCTTCATTAGATATCTATCCATCTCTCCACTCCTCTATCTGTACATGGTTGGCTTTTAATATGTTTGTTGAATGAATGAATAAACAAATGAATGAGTGCTACTCTTTTGGTTGATAGATGGAAGCTATTCATTCTGAGGTTGGCCCAATACGAATACTGAGCTTCCTTGATTCTGCGTGGATACAGGGTATGTCATGTGCTCTAGGATGTGTATCTGCTAAGCTCTGTATTGTGAACTGGGCTAGATACTGGGGATTCAGAAATAAGAAAAAATTTCCTGCCTTTCAGGGGCGCATGCTCTGCTAGTGAGCGAATCTAAATAAGGTAATGATGGAAGAAGAAAGAAGTAGAAGATGTGAACTAGTGATTTTTTTTTTTTTTTTTTTTTTAGTACACACAACTTATTAACAAAGACTGACCAGTGTTATCTTGGTGTTAAAACTGCCTGCTTTCTCAGCATTTTGTATTTTTGGTTGCACAAGTAAGGAAAAGCAGTTGTTGACTTGGCCAATATCCGTGCAGGAACATTTTATGATTCCAAGTTTAGTGAGTGACAAACACAAGCCCATTTTAACCATGAAACTTTTGACTATTCCTTTTTTTTTTTTAAAGTTCTGTGACCACTATTGAAATATACAAATAATAGAAGAAAAGAAAAAGCATATAAAAAGTGTTTGTAATCTAGGCTAACACTGGTCATGGTAAAGAGCATCTCTGCCTAGCAGGACAAATTGACAGAGTAGCGCAGGTGGGTCTCTCTTCCCTTCTGTATGCAGATAGGTTTTTCCCCCCCATACTATGTTTGATTATATTTGATGAACCCTGTGTTTATCATTTTGATTGCTCAGAGGAAATGCTTACCTTCAAAGTGACAGCCTGGGGGCAGTGCTTTGCAATATCCTTTATTAGGCTTTACTGTGTCTCTTCACATTTATTTTAACTCTTATTTTTAGAAGGAGGATTTTAAGGTCAATGCACTATCTTTGTAATTGAATTCCAAGAGTACTTAGCAGGGGTCCTTGTATATAAGCATGTTGAATCATTGAGAACTGGGAATGCATCCAAGTTCATGCTTAACTGAGAATCCTCTTTTAAATATTTAAAAGTGAAAGCGATCTTTCAAAATAGGCCTATGGGCCTGGACAGTGTAGAAATGGGTGAACACAGCACCAGGGTAAGCAGCAAAGGTGGAACTGGGACCTGGGCTTCTTGTTCCTCTGACCTCCGCTGTCTCCTCATGCCCTTGCCTCTTTTAATCGATGTGGTTCTGTTTCCTAACCTGTCGGTGACCCCATCCCATCATCTTTCGTTTGCTCCCATGGTCCTCCCACCGGCTCCAACGTGCCACGTATTTCCGGGCCCAGAGGAGCCCCGCCCTGGACCTGCTTCCTTGCTTTGCCACTAGCAGCTGAAGGACCTTGAACAAGAAATGCGTCTTTTCCAAGTTCCACGTCCCTTACCTGTAACTGGGAGACCTTAATATCTACTCCAACATGTAAAATGGGTTCACTATGGAGAAGACCCTTAATAAATGTTCATTTTAACCCGCTGTTTTAAGATCAGTTGCCCCAATGGATTATAAGAAAAGATAAGTTTAGGGGCACCTGGGTGGCTCAGTCGTTAAGCGTCTGCCTTTGGCTCAGGTCATGATCCCAAGGTCCTGCGATCGAGCCCCGCATTGGTTTCCCTGCTCAGCGGGAAGCCTGCTTCTCCCTCTCCCGCTCCCCCTGTTTGTGTTCCCTCTCTCGTTGTCTCTCGCTCTCTCTGTCAAATAAATAAATAAAATCTTTAAGAATAAAAAAAAAAGTCTGGGGACAAGTGTGGATGGAAGCACCTAGATAGTTGGTGCAATATGAGGAGAAAGCAAATCTGGAGGTGACTGTCTTATTTACAAAATTAAGCCTAAGTTTATTTGGCAAAAATCAACAAGTCCAGGTTCAGATCTGGTTTATCGTCAAAACACGTGTTTTTGGTTTTGTTTTGTTTTTTAACAAACATGCATGTTAATTTGGCATGTCAAACATCTTTCTCTCTAGCCTTCCTTGGAAATGTTTTTTCCATAACACAAACATGGGTGCAAATACTGTCCAAAAACTATTTACATTTTGACCCTCAGAATTATGAACCTTACTATTTATTGAAAGGAAAGACGAACTGTAAGGTTTGGTCTTTGGCATTCACATTTGATTCAGCAGTACAATTAAAAACCTGTGTTTGTTTTAAGATAAACACTTTGAAGGAAATTTAATAAATCTTGTTTTTGCTCTGCAAAAGAGCCACTATATCAAAGCATTTAACTGGAGCTGTCGAGTTCCTGCTGGTAGACTATTACTTCCAGCCTATTTATTAGCTTTTCTTCCTGTAGCCCAATACGTGCTTCCCCCCACCCTCCTCCACTGAGTGAAATCACAGAAAGAAAGCAATTTCTTTTTTCTTCCCTCCCTCCACCCCCCGGGCACCATGCAAGGCAAGTCAACATCACAAGTCATGATATCTGAATTTACTTTGATTATATTTTGTTCCTTACACTTAATATTTTTTGTATTATAATACTTACTGGGTTATCTAAAATCAACATTGTTGATTTTAAACTCTTATAAAGCCAGACTTTTAGAGGCATTTGAAATAATTCATGAACCATTCTGAAAAGAGATAATTGCCTCCCACCTATTCTTTTGCACTTGAAGTAAAAGAATTTTAGGTATCAGCAGTTTGCTAGAAAATAAGACTTTAGGGGGCCCATATAACTTATTCACATCTTTTTATATGTGTAAACAAATAGGATACTTTTGACAGGAGCTTATGAACAATTTTTTTTTTAAATATACCCTTTAGTACAGAATAAATATCAAGGGAGCATTTTAAACATGATTCTGGTAGGTCTCTTATGAGCCTACTTTTCAGAAAAATTTTATATGAAATTTCCTGATTAAAAAAAAATCTAAAGTTGTAGATTTAAGTTGAAAGAATATGGTTGGTATGTGAGGCAAGGTGTATGTATTATATGGACTAATGCACCACGTAGCATGTACAAAAAAACCTAAAAGACATCTATCCCACACTGCAGGCAAGATATAAGAGTGCATAGACAAGAGAGTTTTTCAGATCATACAATGAAAGAAGACACGTATTCACGTAACACCGGTAAGTTGTAAGCAACATATACATAGGCAAAGCCAATTCACAGAATGCAAACAGGATCAATTAGAAATTGTACTGTGATAGCCACACATTTTGGAGAAAAATTCCCAAGCCAGACGAATGTGGATTGGGATAAAAACATAGGCGGTATACACCACCATAGCAAAAATGGTCAGTAAGATTGTATTGAACATGGATTGCTCCCAGGGCTCCAAGACAGCACAGCAGCTAATGATTTGGTATTGATAGTAGAGCCAGGAGAAATAGTCCTTCACACGCTTGAAATCCATTGTTGGCTCCTTCAAGCTGCAGAAAGTCTGTCCTGTTAACAGATTAGAAGAAAAATGAAATGAGGAACCAAACACAGAATCTCCTTAGATTTTCATGATCTCAGCATGTTAAAACCTTTAAAAGAATGTCAATGATCATTGGATGGATTATTTATATGAATATTATATTAGAAATAATTCACAGTATATTAATCATAGGAGCCCAAAATATTGCCACTATGGATAATAATTACTACCAGGATTAATGGCAACAATATTATTAATAATAGTAATAGTTATCTAAAAACGATAATTGCTAGTGGATAATCTAGTGAAAATACCTAAAAATCAAGGCTAACCACATTTTCTTTAGCCATGTATGCAAAGAGTGAGAAGTGTGAATATTCTATTTCCTACAACATGTATTCTGGAAGAAGATTTAAAGAATGGTGTGCAGAAAAAAGTTAATACAGCGAGCCTGAGGCTACTATATTTACAAGGGTCTGCTTGCAAGTTTTTGGCCCTTGGCCAGCATCTGGGAACTTGCTTTCGGAATGTTCTCTCTATTCCCTAATGGATAAGGATGATTCACTATGCCTAAACTGTGAAAACACTGTAATTTTTGGTGAACACCTGCCTTATTCTGGAAGTCTGAATTTTGATAATTGTTAGGCAAAGGATGTCCACAGAACCAGCCCCAATTAAAACCCTGGTGCCGAGTCTCTAATGAGCTTCTCTGGGGAGAAATATTGCATATGTATCACTGCACTTTTTGCTAGTGGAGAAAGAAGCACGCTTGGTTTGTCCACTCATGGGAGGGAGAGAGCATCGGAAGCCTGTAAAGATATGTTTTCCAATTCCACCTGTATCTTTCTTCCTTGCTGATCCTGTTGTACATCCTTTCACTGTAATAGTCTCTAGCTGTAAGTATAAACATATATTGAGTTTTGTGAGTCTTTCTAGTGAATCACTGACTATGTGGGCGGTCTTGGGGACCTCCAAAGCACATGGAAGCCCAAAGGTGGGTGATCATTTGGTTTTTGGGTAAAGAAATTATGAAAACCATATAAAAAGGTTTTGTTGGTCCCCAGATAGAATCACACTTACAACCACATGCATGTAAAACTTCCTAGAAAGAAGGGCATCTATTATTTCTTAAAAAGATTCTTGGGAAGATTCTGTAAACTCCCACAGACACTATGGGAATACAAGCTGACCCTTGTGCCTCTTCTGCTTATTCCTAAGAATATAACGGTGCCACATCATCTAAGTCCACTTTGCTTACATTTACTATTCAAATCACAGTTAAAGTTTTTGAAGATAATTTCTACCTTCTGACCTAAACACGTCTCTCTTTTCTTTGATTCTCTTTGAGTAAAATAAGATGTTTTTGCTCCATAAGACTACGGACTCCTCAGGCTATGGGGAGACTTTCATGATCCTAAAGCCCGCCACAAAGATGGTCATAAGTAAATATGTGCTGAATGAATGAGTGAATGAATGAAGAGTAACCAACTTAAAAAAAAAATGATTATAGATCACTCATAGTCCCAACCTAAGTAGGATATGGTTAGCTATTGTTGACTTTCAACAGCTTGGTTTTGATAAGTAACTATTTCTGATAAGGGTAATTTCCACAAAAACTCAAAATAGAAAGTCTTTGTTGCGATTATCTGTAATAATGGCCAGGATAATCCAAATAAGTCGATGGTACAAACTGAAGTCATTGTGCTTTCTTATGAAAAGAAAAGTCAGTCTCCCATCTGTCCTAGAAGCCAGAGCAGGAACTAAGTAATTGGATTGAAATGCCTTGTCCTGGTTGGTGGACCTTGGTTAAGAAGTCACTTCCAACATTCTTTTTCATTCCTAGCTCTGGCTGCAGAGAAAGAGCAAAGGCCAATAGAGTTTGGTCTCAGAGGAAGTGAATGACAGAAGTGGTCATTTCAGTGAGCAATATTATCCAAGCAACCAACATTTTCCATTGAGAGGCCAAAATGGAGAAAATTAGGAGGTATCACTATTTGAGCTTTTAGGCTGTCCTACTAGACAACTGTATATTTCAAACTAAACTTACTTGTTTAAAGATCTCATTTACAGCTACCCATATTTGCTTCCTCTTCATTACCTAGATATGGTTCGGGGTGACACTGGGTAACTGTTCGGGAATGTGAGAAAACATTCATCAGGTATCATGTCCAGGCTGTACTAGGCAAAGGTGGAAGACCAATGGCTCAGACAGGCACAGACCCTCCCCTTAGGAAGCTTCGTCCAGTTGAGGAGAAAGGTAGCAATCAAGTGGTATACACAAATATGTATATCAACTACATTATGCCCTTAAGGAAAAGAGCAGCGTATGAGAGGCTATGGGAAACCTGATCCAGTCTTAGCAAGTCTTGGAGGAAGAGATGCTTGAGGTAAGATCTGAAGGATGACTATAAGTCATACAGATAACATCGATAGTCAGGTGGGGAGAATGGCCAAGAGAGGGATCAGCTTATGTTTGTGCAAAAGTCAGAGGTGGGAAGAGGTTTGACAGATGTTTGCGGGGGTCAGGGAACGGAGCCATAGACACCTGGGGATGGAGAGTGGGAGTAGGAGAAAACTGAAGAGAAGGGGGTGGCCAGAGTTAGGCCAAGCACAACAGGGACTACTTGGATAAGCTAAGTATTTTGTCTTTATCCTATGAGTGAGGGGGGCTGTGGTGGGTTTGAGACAATAAAGCGTTAAGCTCATAGGGACATGTGGCCTTCTTTGCATTCTAAAGCCAAGATGAAAAGATTTTCAAGACCAGTCATTTCAGAAAATCTATACCTCTGCTGTCCCAAGGGTGTTACTCATTCAGAATCAACCTCCTACCAAAAATCTGCTTAAAATATTCTTAATACTCTTTTCACTTTTATAAATGAGATAAACGACTCATTTAGAAATATCACTGGCTTGGGCGCCTGGGTGGCTCAGTTGGTTAGGCGACTGCCTTCGGCTGGGGTCATGATCCTGGAGTCCCGGGATGGAGTCCCGCATCGGGCTCCCTGCTCAGCAGGGAGTCTGCTTCTCCCTCTGACCCTCTTCCCCCTCGTGCTCTCTATCTCTCATTCTCTCTCTCAAATAAATAAATAAATAAAATCTTAAAAAAAAAAAGAAATATCACTGGCTTTTTCTCTATACTTTTTCTCATTTTAGCTTTTAAAAATACACACAACAAATTGCCTGGCCATAGCTTTCTCTTCTATTTTTAACTTTTTTCTTTTTTAGTAGTCTCTGTCCCAATGTGGGGTATAGATTTGTCTTCTAAAATTAAGTTTCTTGCTCGAGCAGCCCCGATGGCCACCTCGACTGCAGTCTTGTGAGAGACTGTGAGCCAGAGGCATGCAGCTAAGTTGTGCCCAGATTCCTGAGCCACAGAAACCGTGAGACAGTCAATGTTTGTTGTTTTCAACCGTAAAAACCAATCAATCGAACGGACAAACAATAGATCTGAAGCACACCAACGTGCATTCACCAGAGGTGGATACCTGGTAAGACCTTGATATATACTGCTAACAATTTAAAGAATCAAGATTTTAAAAGTTTTTCTTGCCAGTTTTCCTGGCCCCTCTGTCACTTCCCAGGACCCTGTGTCACTTCCCAGTTCTCTCAGGAGCCAGCTAGGACATGTGAAAATGCTTGTACCGTCACATCTCACTTCAGTCTCTTGAAGCCTAAAAGTCAACAAAAGGCATTGATTTCTCCCCTCACTTTGATTCTTTCTTCCCCTTACTGATGAAAAGCAATTTTAAAGATGGTTTATTTGTTCCTTAGCTGGAAAGGTAACTATATAAATTAGTCATGGGGAGGAAAAGTATATCATAAGAAATATCGTCAATAATAACTGTAGTAACTTTGTATGGTGACTACACTTACCGTGCTGAGCACTGGTGAGTACGTTGAATCACTGTGTTGTACACCTGAAAGTAATATAAGATTGTATGTCAACTACACTTTAGTCAAAAAAAAAAATTACTAATGCAGCCGGGAAACAAAGGAAACAGAATTATAGTACATTCTAGAATCTATGTGCATTTTTACAGAATAAAAGGGGATAGCATTTTATAAAACATTTAAAAAAAAGAAAAGGTGAGAAGAGAGAGTTGGTTATTATTGGTAAAGCATCTGTTACAATCTATTGTTAGAAAAACACTATATTTAGTTTCTAGATTTGCTTAGGTAATATATTTCTACTTCCTTTTGAGCCCATTTTAAAATTTCCTATGGGAATACATCCAAGATTAAAAAAAAAAAAAAGTCCTTAAGATGAGTAATGTGGGTAGAAGAATTCACTCATTCATTAACAAATGCATTTTGAGTACTACTGTGTGATTTCTTCTGAACAGTGATGGCTTCAGAAGGAATCTGTCCCCAAAATGGCACTGTAGACAGGAGATGCTCTTATAGGCAGCACACTGGACCATGTCACAAACACGCAGTGGATGAGGGGTCAGTAATGAACACCACATGGGGGATAGGACATGGAAAGATGCTAAGAAGGAAACTAGGAGACTGGGCTGAGTTTGGGGAAACAAGATGGCAGAAATGCCATGAAAGGAATCACCCATTGGTAACTTAGAACTGGATGAGAGCAAACATTTCAATGTCTTAATTTCTCACAGTGAAATGTGGAATTCGTTTGCCCACTTCCTTAAAGACCTAATGCAAAGCTAAACAAAGGACTTAAACTCAAGCACACAACAAATCTCCTGGTTTTCAGTTGTGTGCTTTTGAAAGGTGATTTCCATACATGGAAATGAAGGAGGCAGTAGTTTGTTGCCTTTAAAAAAAAACTTCCCTCCAAACTTGATGATTTTTAAAAACTTCCTAGATCTTTAAGGAAGCTGTCCTTTTTTTAGGGGCAGCATTGCTTAAGCAGATAGTGATATGTCTTTGGGGGCCTAGATGGGTATGACTGACAGCTGAAGCTGAGTGATGGGTACACCCTTGGGTGAACTGGGAGGGCTGGGAGCCCCTGCGGAACACAAAGCAATTGAAGCTCCAGGTAAGAAGTAGAGGGTGAAGCAAAGGGCAGCAGCGTTACCTGGAGAAATGGCCTGTGAAGCCTAAGGAAAGGCTTTCTCTGGGCCATTGTTTTAAATCATGAGGACCAGTGTAGGACCACATTCTAAGGTGCCTAATGGATTTGATTTATTAGAGTTTCTCTAGTAATAATAACAACAAAACAATTTATATTTTCAAAGGATCTTTTATAGTTTGAGAAGTGCTTTTTTTTGCATTTGCATAATGCAGAGTATGAGTTTGGGAATAAAGATAGATGTTGGTTCAAGTCCTGACTCCTCCACATACTGGCTGTGTGACCTTGGCCCAGTTACTTAATTGTTCTGGGTCTCAATTTCCTCACCTGTAAAATGGAGACAATAATCCCTACTGTTTAGGGTTGCCGGAAGGATTAGCAGAAATGCAAGCAAAACATCAAAGATTTGCATATGGAGGAAGGACAGAGATAGGAAGATAGAAACTAACTGGAGAAAGCCTTCCCTTCTTCCCTCCCACCCTCCCATTTATTTACTGAAAATAATTATTGACATGCTGGTAATTGCACTAGAAACTGGAGATTCCATGGTGACAGTCATCATTGCCCTTGAGGATTATAATTCAACTGAGTATATTCCACCAATCTACATTAGAGACAATATTTACCACATATAACAGGTAGCTAAAGTGAAACTCAGAATGTTAATGACTGGATGGACTGTAGAGATCCCCTAGACTAAATTACTCATTTTAAAGAAAAGGACCAAATCTATGGGGTTGACATCAAATTGATATTAAATTGGTTGACATTGAAATTGGTTTGTCAAACCAAATTGAAGTGACCGGACCAGGTGGAGAACACCTGGTATCTTGGCAGTTGACACTGGATGAATGAAGTGAAAATTCCGGTGAAGGTTGTCTGTGGTCTTAGAAGACTCAAAGTTGAGCAAGGACAATGGATTCAGGTGTGTGGGATATCTGGAAGACCTCAGCCCCTACCCTCTGTTTCCCCAGACTCTACTCTTCCCTTACTCAAGACTCTTTCCTGAATTCCCACCCTTCAGATGCTCCTCTGACCAAATGAGGATCTGGATGCCTATTTATTGCAAATGTTACTGGGAACTAGCAAAAATTTAGGTTCTTGTTAGTGATGCACATCTTAGCATGGCTTTACCCATGCTACAATATGCAAAATAATAAATTGTTTTGTTGTTATTACTAGAGAAACTCTGATAATTGGCTTTAGCCATGGCTTGACCCAACTTGGTAAAGCAGAATTTTACCAAGCAGAGGGGAGGAGGAGAGAGAAGGATTATTAGAGTCCTGGGAGACACAGGAAGAGACTGAATCCTGAAGGGAATCTAGGACACTGGGGCCCTGGAAAATAGTAAGGGCTTGGAAGTCCCCTAAGAAGTTATCTTATAATTGATTGGAGAGTAAGTGACTATTTTTTATTTCTGAATGTCACTGCCCTTTTATCAACAGGTGATGATTTTTTTCCCCCTCACTCGATTTGTGTACAGTGAGGAAGGAGATAAAGTTGCACCTCTTCTCCCAGAATGAACGGAGAGGACCTGGGACTTATGACCCACATTACTCAGGGGCAGGACTTTGTTCCGGTCTGTATGGACAAGAAAGAATACATAGAGCAACAAGAAAACACCACGTGTTCCCATGAACCCATGTGTATGAGTCATGAAACGAGAGCATTGTGAAGGGAACGTGCAGGGAAGGAATGAAAAAGAGAGGCTGGGCTTGCTCAGGAAGTTCTGTGTTGTTGTTTTCTCTACATGAGAACAGGAGTGGCAGGAGGTTAGGCAACTGCAACGAGGGGGAAGCAGCAGGTGCTTTGGCAGGCTGGAATTGACCTTGTGGACATTGCAGAGGCTCGCTCTTGCAGCCCTCCTCCACCTAAAAAAGCTACTCCAAATTACCGGATTTTCTCAGTGTGGGATCTCCCTTTCTAAACATTAGCCTAAAAATGAATCTTCCCTCTTGGGGGGGAAAAACCCATTTTGGGTTTTGGGTTAAATTTTGGGTTAAATTTACTTCTAAAATGTCAGCATCTGGGGCTGAGGAGAAAAGTCAGAAAGATGTGCAGTTGATTTCGAGTTAATTCCTTTCCGACTTATTTTGGAACTTCGCGTCAATCACTCAATTTGTGTGTGTGTGTGTGTTTGTGTGTGTGTGTGTGTGTGTGTGTGTGTGAGCTTCATATTTGGAACCTGAAAATCTGAGATGTGAAAAAAGTGTCCTGCCTGCTGCAGAGAGAGATGCTGTATCTAAAAAGAGACCGTGTCTGCACTCAGAAGTAGCTTTCTTTGGAAAGAACTCAGTATTTTTTACTCAGGTTCAAGCCTCCCTTTGATTAAGTAATTCATTTTTATTTTTCTTAAAGATGTTATTTATTTATTTGCCAGAGCGAGGAGCACAAACAGGGGAAGGAGCAGGCAGAGGGAGAAGCAGGCTCCCTGCTGGGCAAGGAGCCGGATGTGGGACTAGATTCCAGGACCCTGGGATCATGACCTGAGCCGAAGGCAGACACTTAACTGACTGAGTCACCCAGGGGTCCCTAAGTAATTCATTTTTAAAAGGAGCAGAGTGATTTCCTCCCAAAGAGTACTGTTTGACAAAGGGGATAAAAAAGTAAATTTAGAGTGGAGAAGACTGATTAGCACTACCTCAGCCAGTGGATCAAGGCCAAGATCAATAGTGATAAATGATGTTGATGGTATGTATCCATGATATCATGGCATGAAAATGGCACTTTACCTCTGCGGTCTTCCCCCAAAGAACCCACAACCTCAGTGCAATATGAGAAAAAACATCAGACAAAATTCCAACAGTGTAGCATCCTGCAAAATACCTGATCAGTACTCTTTAAAACTCTCAAGGTCATCAGAAGCAAGCAAAATGTGAAAACCTGTCACAGCTCAAAGGAGCCTATGGAAACATGACAACTAGATGTAATGTGTTATCCTGGATGGAATCTTGGAATAGAAAAAAAGGATATTAGGTAAAAGCAAAGGAAATATGAATAAAGTATTGGCTTTACTTAATAGCATGTCAACCTTGGCTCATTAATTGCAATACTAACGTAAGGTCTTAATAGGAGAAACTGAGTGCACGGTATGTGGAAACTCTCTGTACTATCTTCTCAATTTTTCTGTAAGTCTAAAGCTCTTCCTAACAATAAAGTCTATTAATTTTTTGAAAGCAAAATAATTAGGAAAGTCTTGAAAGTCCAGAGTTATCCCTATTCTAAACTCCAATGAACTAAACTCTGCTCTTCTGGGAACGTCTTGCTAATAACTCTGAACATGGTTAAATAATACCCTTTCATAAAGGAATGGCTTTCAAACATTTTTAAACAGAATAGAGAGGGAAAGTACATTTTGCATTGTGATCCAGAGTACACACACACACACACACACACACACACACACACAGCTCTATAACTGAAACAAACATCTCTCACAGTATTACTCTACAGTGCATGCTACTTTCTTTTCTATTCTGTTCTAGTTGATTTAATTCTACTGCATTCTATGTTATTCTCTTTGGTCATTAAAAAATATCCCAGTTGTGAACTACACCAATTATAACCTACAGTTGGAAACACCCTGCTTTAAGGCTTAACTCAAGTGCCAGCTTCTCTAAGATGCCTCTGCACTGTCCAATATGGCAGCCACTAGTCACATGGGGCAATTTAAATACTTAGTGCTCAGTAGCCACATGTAGCTCATGGCTACCATATTGGACAGCATAGATATAGAACATTTCTGTCATGGCGGCAAATTTTATTGGGCAGTGCTGTGGATTCTCTCCATATCTTGGTTGGACTAATGAAATAGCCTACAAACTTATCTCCTTTCACCTTACAATCTTCCATCCCGATGCTGGAATTAACTTTCTAAAATCACAGATTAATTTCTTTGCTTGAAACCCTTCAATGGCTCTCCATTTCCTATGATATGAAATATTCCTTTAAGGCCCCTCATGATCTCATTTTTCTACCTCTCCAGCAGCATCTCTGAACTCTCCCGCTAAATTCCATTCACTCTTAAGCTTCCATGCTTTTGTTCATCTTTTTTTTTTCTAGAAATGTTCTTGTGCCCTTTCTCTTCTAGATAAAATCCTGTTCACTTTCAAGACCTAGCTCCTATATTCTCTCTCCTATGAAACATTTTCAGGAAACTACCCTTCCTGAGCAAAATATATTGCTTTCGTTTATGTGTTTTAATTGGAACGTTTCAGCACTTATACCATAATATAATTAGCCATATAAAGTTTCTCCACTAGACTAGGAGGTCTTTGAGAACTGGGAATATGCCCCAGTCATCTCTTTAACCCCAGTGCCTGGAATGTGGGATACTTGCATGCTGGCTGGTGAGCTGGTTGGCTGGCTGGCTGGCTGGCTGACTGAATTGTAAGTAGGTTGAGGGCAGGGAACACACTTGTACTTATTTAATATTTCCATAGCACATGTGGGCTACATAAAAGGTACTTATGAATTCTCATTGTCTGCTTTCAGGCAATGAGTTTTAGGCAGATTGTTTTTTGCAAATTCAGTACAATCTGTCCTTTTGTAGGAAGGAAAGAAGCTGGTACTAAATTTTTTTCAATGTAACAAATGCTTTTTTTTTTCTCATACTATTTAAAGTTCATGGACTCTGTGGGGAATAAAAAAAAAAAACACTTGTGAAGTCGTTTTAAAGCCCATTAAAATGGCTTTTACAAGTGCTTACTCTAGGTGAGTAATAATTTAAGATTGGTAGGTAGAAAAAATTGTTTTAATAGAGAAAAATCCCAGGATGGGAACATCTGGAGACCTTAATTGTGTTGTAGCTTACTCTTTTCTATTCATTCATCCATTCATTCATTTTGCTTCCTATTCCTGAACAAGTTCCAAAATCTTCTGGGTCCCAGCCTCTCTATGTAAAATGAAGATCATCATAACTGCCTCCAAGTGTCTCAGTGATGCGGTAGGGAATGTAGGGGTAGGTCGTGAGCTCTTTAGAAGTCATAGTCATGGTCCTAGTAGTGTTTGTTGATGTTTCTTGTGGACTGGTACAACTTTAAACTATTTGCAAGATTTTTCCTAAGTTAATAGAGTCAAAGGGTCTTTGTGAAATAACGGTTACCTATAACGGAGTGCTGTGTATATTTTATAGGAAGAAAAAACCTCAACCTTTATTTGTGTTCGCTGGTTGAATTGTCTAGTAATGTTTTTGAAAAACTAAAACAACATATGTATATAGTGATCACCACAAACCACTACTTGAAAGGCAATGCAATCTCTAAGCACATTTTCAAATGTGTCTTGGGCAGGGCAACCACATACCACTCACTTTGTGAGCTGTGCCCTGTGCAACCTTATGTAATAGTTCTTGTCTTGGAGACCTAATTGCAAGTTGCTGCTTTATGTGAACACGGTTTGATTCACAAAGATACAAAGTTCCTACGATTAATGGCAAAACTTCATATTGTGTCTATGTCAGAATCAGGCATAATAGCAGTTTATTGGTCTCCCACTTTCCAGATATCTTGCTCTAAGTTTTCTGTGGATGACTCCAGTGTTTTTTTGTGCCTCACAGAAAGTTCCATCCTTGCTTCACATTTTCCTGTGAATTTCCTTTCCATCTTAGAATACTCTCCAGCCATCCTTTGGCAACCAATGCCTCATGCTGATACCCGGGTTAATATTAGTAGTCAGACAAGAAGTGATGGATTTGAATAATTCTAGGCTCCTCGGAGAGGAAGAAACAAACAATTGTAAGTCAAAGCATGTTACTGCTTTGGGCAACTAAGTTACTCTAAGTTGTCTAATCCTGTACTTAGAAGTGAGTTACTGAAATAATGTACTAAAAAGAAAAAGTCTCACCAACAATTTAGCCAAGTTGTTGGTACAGTGTTGGTTTGAATTATATGCAAGAGCAGAGTGTGTTTGTGGCTTATCTGAACTGACCTGATTGCCTCCAATTGTCATTGACACTAACAAAAGCAGAACAAGAGAAAACATGTATTTCCAGCCCAACTATCTATTGAGACCGCTGGGCAAAATGGCATATGTTGGATAACTGTAATTTCAAAATAATCCTTATTGTTTGGCATATTCTGACAGATTCCAGAGGGATTTATGAATTAAAGACTTCTGCCCAGGAAAGAAAATTTGGAATTTGACTTTAACACAAAATTTCATAATAGTTTAAGAAATATTAAGTTCACATTAGATCAGTCTCTATGTTGGGTAGCTATCAAAAAGAAGATAAATATTTTGAAACTAAAAAAGAGCAGTAAGTACATTCGTGTTGAGTAGATGTTATGAATAGGAAGAGAAATTTGTAACAAGTGGGATGATATATTTTGTGTTGTTCCTGGTGTCCTTTCATTTACTCATATAGAAAAAAGCCAAGTACCTCTGTTTATTTCTGCCCAAACTGGAGGGGAGAGTAGAATTTCTGAGCCAAGCTTTTAGCTAGAATGTCATTTCTTAGGATGAACCTCTTTATTACTATTTTTAAAAATTTTTTTATTAACATATAATGTATTATTTGTTTCGGGGGTACAGGTCTGCAATTCACCAGTCTTACACAATTCACAGCGCTCACCATAGCACACACCCTCCCCAATGTCCATCACCCAGCCACCCCATCCCTCCCACCCCCCACCACTCTATCACCCTCAGTTTGTTTCCTGAGATTAAGAGTCTTTATTACTATTTTATTAAAGAAGAAGAAACTGGGGTGCCTGGGTGGCTCAGTCGTTAAGCATCTGCCTTCAGCTCAGGTCATAATCTCAGGGTCCTGGAATCGAGCTCCATGTTGGGCTCCCTGCTCAGCGCAGAGTCTGCTTCTCCCTCTCCTTTTCCCCTCCCCTTACTCGTGCTTGCTCTCTCTCTCTCTCTTAAATAAATGAAATCTTAAATAAAACAGTCTGAACAATATATATTTTTTGTCATTAAAAGTCTTGAGATTCTCAATTTGTAGTGGGGCATGACTAGCTGAGCAAAATTACATAGATGTACCATCCAAAGCTGAGTAAATAAATAACCCCAAATGTCTTCAAATAATAATTCGGAGGTCCCAGTGGGGTTCCCTTTCTCTTGACTTTTAGGATACAAGAGGAAAATCAGAAACTGCCAAACTACAAATAACCTTCTGAGAGGAGGGATGACATGTTTACGTGTATTCTTGGCATCAGTGAAAGTCAGTATACAGAATACATACAGTACTTGTGGGAATTGTAAATTCTATGATATGCCTATTTGTTTTTGACAGTGATGTGAAAAATGGGGCTTATAAGACCCCAGTACCCAAAGCACTTTAAAAGAAGTCAGAGTGGAAAAGTGGTTAAATTGTTTGGCCGAAACTTTTCTACTGTCATTACAGAGCCCTTTCTAGGCAACTGTATTCCATGCACATCATAACAGTTCTGCTTTGTGTTTTCTTCCCCAGCTCTTGGCCATCAAACCCACAATTTTTTTTTAAAGATTTTATTTATTTATTTGACAGAGAGAGACACAGCGAGAGAGGGAACACAAGCAGGGGGAGTGGGAGAGGGAGAAGCAGGCTTCCCGCGGAGCAGGGAGCCCAATGTGGGGCTGGATCCCAGGACTCGGGAATCATGACCTGAGCCGAAGGCAGACGCTTAATGACTGAGCCACCCCGGCGCCCAAACCCACAATTCAGTAAAGGAACTACGTTCTTATTGTTTGTTTCTAAGGACTCTGTTTTCTTAGGAGCTAGAGGCCTGACCATGAAAAATTAAACCTTTATCTCATCCTATCTATCGTCATTATATTTGATGTGTCTTCAGAAACAGAAAACTTATTTCTAAGAAACAATCTGAGGCCGAAGAAGGTGAGTTACTGCAACACTGATCTGTCACAATCATACCTGGTGAGCACTTGCTCCCAGAGTTCTGTCAATGGAAATCTGTTTGATAGGCAGGCAGCTGGTCAATCAAGACACGTCCAATAGTATGTCCTAACAGTAGTTTTCTTTGAAAATTTATTTTTTTGATAACATTGAATATTTGCTCATAAAACTTTTTTGTTTTTTTTTTTTATTTTCTGTCCTTCCTCCTCTTTCTCATTCTTCTGGTTTGTTTTTTACTTCTTATTACACTGTTTGGAATGCTTCTGGTGATGAGTTCAGTGTTTTTCTTATTTTGGTGACCAACAACACTGAACTCTCATAGGCATGATTTTTGTGACAGTAGTAATACAGTCTGTTGTTTTTCACTGCCCTCAACTGAGCTGCTTCTGTGTCTCAGTTATTATTGCTTTTAGGCAAATAAGTAGAAATCTAGGCTGACTCCAAGGGTCATAGAGATAGACATGGCATTGTTGAGATGTTTTCTCTGTCAACGCCCAGATCCGAGGGTATTTCCCTCCGGGGTTGGTTGGCATTCTAGGTCAGCTAGTTTCTGGCGTAGGGAATTTAGGGGTACGAGGAGGGGGGAAAGGAAAGACAGGTGTTCATAGAGTTACGTCAAAACAGGTTGTTGCTTTTAGGCAATTAAATTACTCTAAATCTTATGATTTCGTACTTAAAATTGAGTTACCTAAATGATATACTAAAAGAAAAAAGTCTTATTGACCATTTAGCCAAGTGGATTTCTCATTCTCCCGGTAAGAACTGTGTAGCCATATTATTACTGGCTTCATTCTCTTTCACCTGCTCCCAAGTGCCTGGCTACCTTGCATGATTCTAGTGAAAAGTGGACAAGTGCTAAGCTGCAGGCCTGTTCTTTTAAATGGGTAACAACTGCTTGTTTCCCAAGAATTTTATTGATTTTCAAGTAAATGTGAGAAGGCTAATGGCAACTGGGCATATTAAGAAAAATATTTTCAGCCGGCAGATTTTATAACCAATTTAACTATAGGCGTAAATTGGGTGAGATAAAATGTTCTTTTCCCTCTTGGAATAAATGTGGGCTTGTTGGTCAAGAATACCAGAGGGAATCTCCCAGGACATAAGCATATTTAAATTAAGATTTCATAGTACGTTGAATGGTGGATCCCAAAGAGATATGTCCACATCTTGGAACTTGTGAATGTGGCCTTATTTGGGAAAAGGGTCTTTGTAGCTATAATTAAGTTATGAATCCCAGCACAGGAGGTGCAGAGGAAAAATTCTCCGTAAAGCCTTTGGAGGGAATGTGGTCCAGCTAACACATTGATTTCAGACTTCTAACCTCCAGAGCTATCAGAGAATACATTTGTTTTAAGCCACCCATGTTGTAATACTTTGTTACACCAGCCCTAGGAAACAAATTCAGATCTCTTTAAAAACACTAGAATTTTGGGATGCCTGGGTGGCTCAGTCGGTCGAGCCTCTATGTTCGGCTCAGATCGTGATCTCAGGGTCTTGGGATCGAGTCCCGCATCGGGCTCCTTGCTCAGCGGGGGGTCTGCTTCTCCCTCTGCCTGCCACTCTCCCTGCTTGTGCTCTCTCTCTCTCTTACAAATAGATGAATAAAATCTTTAAAAAAAAAACCCCAAAAAACATTAGGGGCACCTGGGTGGCTCAGTCGTTAAGCATCTGCCTCCGGCTCGGGTCATGATCCCGGGGTCCTGGGATCGAGCCCCGCATCAGGCTCCCTGCTCAGCGGGAAGCCTGCTTCTCCCTCTCCCACGCCCCCTGCTTGTGTTCCCTCTCTTGCTTTGTTTCTCTCTGTCAAATAAATAAAATCTTAAAAAAAATAAAAAATACAGAAAAAACATTAGAATTTTATAATGTGAAATTCTTTTCAGAGAACAGAAAAAACGTTTATTAAGTACCACTGGCAGGCACTGGCTAGATGCTTAACTTAAGTGCCTTCTATTTTAAGGATGAAAAAACTGGGGGCAAAAGTTTCACAGTGACCGAATGCGGAGCTGGGTGAGAATCTCACTGAGAGACTGGGTGTGATGAGTAGTGATGAGCTCTGGCCCTGGATCACATCTGGGTTTAACCCTGGCCAAGTGACTCAACCGCTCTGACTCAGTTTCCTCAAGTGGGAATTAGGAATCATAACAGAACTTCATTCATAAGATTTCTGGGAAGATTAAAAAGTGTAAGGTATTTACAATAATACATAGGAAGAGCTAAATGAATCTTAACTATTATGATTACTACATAGTGTTTTATATACTACATTACTTACCCTGCACACTCTATTAATATTACTAATCATTGCCTTAGCTATGAATACCAGGTATAGATTAAAGGAACATGAGCTCATCTTTAAGACAAGGCATCTGAACTTTGTTATTCAATTAGAGGCCACTTTTAGAGATACTCTTCTTTAGTATGTTTATTCAGTTCTGGTGTGGCTGTCATCAAGGAGATAAAAAATATATCACTTCATTTTAAAGACCAGAAAACTAGCCCCCCCCCCCCCCCCCCCCCCCCCCCCCCGCCTCGGGTGGCTCAGTGGGGCGCCTGCGTGGCTCAGTCATTAAGCGTCTGCCTTCGGCTCAGGTCATGATCCCAGGGTCCTGGGTTCGAGCCCCGCATCGGGCTCCCAGCTTCGCGGGAAGACCGCTTCTCCCTCTCCCACCCCCACCCCCACCCCCCGCTTGTGTTCCTGCTCTATCTCTCTCTGTGTGTCAGATAAATAAATAAAATCTTTAAAAAAAAGAAGGACAAGAAAACTGAAGCGCATTAGCTTTTTGCACTTTGCTTATTGCCAAAAGCCAAAGCGGAAACAACAGTGGGATTTGGTCCTAGGATTCTCTCGCTCCGAGCGTTGTTTCTATCGCCGCACTGGCCCTCCTGTGAGAGTGCTGTACAAATGCTAAGGGTCCCATGAGTGGCTTTGAATTAGGAAAATCAGTCCTCGTTATCAATAAAGTAATTTAGGAGCTTCCCAAACTATTTTAAAATGAAGACATTTTTGCCAACCATTTCAGAACCATAAATCTCTTAAAACATTGTGGCAAAGGGAAGGATTAAGAAACAATTTAGAAGATAAATCTACTTCTTTTTGTCCCCACCCCTACTCTTTTCCCCATTTTCCATAGATTTCATCAAAGCGGTCATGACAACAATTAGTGGTAATCTAGGTTTTGGGTTTTTTTTTTTTTCATTTTACTTCCTTTTCTTACTTTCTTAAAAATAAAGAAACAGAACAAAAATGAAGGTCCTATTATAAGCACGGATCGTCCTCACTTTCACTGCTAACATCTTTGAAAGAAAAATGTTTTCATTTTATCATATTTCTCAATTTGTCCCATCCAGTTAATTAAATACTTATTAAAACATTTAGTACGCTCTTGTATCAAAGGTCTTCCAGGATAAGATGCCGCTCCATTTAAATAAAAGATGAAGGATGCTGAAACAGAAGACGCCTTTAACCAGCAGACCCATAAATAAGAAAGGAGCTGGCATTATGCAGTCCTGACCCTGGCACTTGTACTAGGCTTGGCCAGAGGTTCTTAACCTGGAGGCCAAGCACTTGGTGGTGGGGCGCATCTAGAAACCCCTTGAGATGTTAGCAAATTTTGCATAAACCTTTTTCTGCACACGCTTTCAAAGAAGCCTGTGATGTCTGTTAGCTAAGCTGTTTCAAGGCCTCATTGCTAAAGCTAATTGCCCCATTTTATTCCTTTGTATCATCTTAAATGTCATTATAATATCAAGGATATAATGTTTGTTGGTTGCTCAAGTGAGAACCAGAAGCCCCGTGTTGTTGAAGATGTCATCTTGTCATCAAAAGGGTCAGATTTCTAAAAGTGAGACTCCATGATATAATCAGAAGAATTTACCTGCCGAGGAGGGTCCAGAGCTGGGTTCTTGTATTTGTGCCTCTGTGGAATGATCCTGTGTGGGTTACTCCTCTTCTCTGGGTTGCTGTTTCTTCATCTGTGAAATAAAGATTTGAATTAACCCAAAGTTGCCTTCAAACTTCAAAACAATTCTGTTCCATGTAAAAGATTATGCAACCTCTTAAATGGATATCTCCCACAAAATTCTAGAATATATTACAAAAACAAGGTATAACAAGCTAGTCATATTTAAAAATTGTTTTCAGAGAAGGTTACAGTTTGAAAACATGCCATTGGCTAGTCACTTCCGAATGTCCCTGGGGGACTATGAGGTGCCATGTTACCATCTATAGCAGGGTTCAGGGGACCCCCAAATGGGACAGAGACAAGGCTAAGAGTCTTGCACCTCATTTCTAGCAGAACAGCCAGCTTTTAATCTGCTTTATATGGTGGGTTTTATGTGAGATTTTGTTTGTAGAAAATATGTTTGTTTTTTTTTTGAAAATGTTTTTTGATTTTGATTAGTCTCTTTTGATATCCATGGTAGGGAGAAAAAGGAAAAAGTTAATCTTTTTTTAATCTGTTTAAAAATCTGTTTTTGGAAAGGCACTGGAAACAATCAGAAGCCCTAAGGCTTTTTCCTATTTTGACATTAGCTGTGTCACATTAGGCAAGTCAGATAGTCTTTCTGAATTTTTGTCTTCACATATAATGATAATAGTATCTGATTAACAAGGTATTTGTAAGAACCAAATGAAATGTTTGTGCAAGTGCTTCGTAATTGGTAAAGCATCATCAAGTCGGGGAGTGGGTTAAAGACCCACTGGTGAGGCCCACAGGTCTGCATTTTCTCCTGACCACGGTAGCATTTTTGTCCATCCGAATTAAATCATAGAAATTATGCATGATCAAATTTACAGATAAGCCCAAGTTATGGGGTGGAGTTATAAGACTTAGCAGGTTACAGGGTTCCAAGTATGGTAAAACTTAGGGGGAAATATAAAATCTTGTTCTTCAATTCAAAAAGTTAACTGTCTAAGGGTCAGATGGGGGAAAATGTGGCCGATGATCAGTTCAAGTAAGAAAGAATAAAGAATTTAATTTGACTTCAAGTTCATTACGAGTCGTTAGTGTTGCAAAATGTTGGGCAAATAAGCAATCTAATTGTCTCAGTCCATTTGGGCTGTTAGAACACCACAAACTGCGTAACTTATAAGCAATAGTAATTTATTTCTTGCAGTTCTGGAGACTAAGAAGTCCAAGATCAAGGTGACAGCATCACTATCATTCTGGTGAAGGCCCTCTTCCTGGTTCATAGCCGGTACCTTCTACTGTATCCTCGCATGGCGGAAGGGGCAAGAGATCTCTCTGGAGCCTCTTTATAAGAACACTAATCCCATTCATAGGGGGCTCAATCCTCATCACCTAAACACCTCCTGAAGGCCCCCACCTCCTTCTAATCCCTTTGGGGGTTCAGATTCAACATGGATTTTGGGAGGATACATTCAGACCACAGTGCCAGTGTTCTTCTGTATTTATAGGAGTACTGTGCCACAGGTGACAAAGGGGGCTACAGCACTTGGCTTTGATTAGCATCCTTCTTCCAGCTGTTAAAAGCAGTTACTCCAGCAGGCTGAGCACATCCAAAGGAAGCTAAATAGAGAAAAGTCTGGAAGGTTTTTTTTTTTTAAATTAACATATAATGTATTATTTGTTTCAGGGGTACAGGTCTGTGATTCATCAGTCTTATACAATCCACAGCGCTCACCATAGCACATACCCTCCCATAGTATCCATCACCCAGCCACCCCATCCTCCCACCGCCCTCCCCTCCAGCAACCCTCAGTTTGTTTCCTGAGATGAAGAGTCTCTTATGGTTGGTCTCCCAAGTCTGGAAGGTTTTCAAGGGCAATGTTGAGGGAAGATTTGAGGAGAGAAACGTGTCGTGGAGGTCTTAAAAGATCTGAAAGGTTTTAAATGATGTTACAGGCAGTCATGGAGGCGAAGGTTTGGAATTTATTGTTTTCAGAGGTGAATCTCAGGGAAAACTTTAAATAATAAGAGCTATCTAAAGGGAAAGCGATTGCCTAGTTGAAGTAGTGAGATTTCCATTAGGGAAACCGTTCAAGCAGAGACTGGACCACACCTCCCGAGGGTTGCTATCAATCAGCAGGAAGGTTTTAAGAAGAAATTACTAAGATTTCATCAAATCTGAGATCCTATTTCTACAACAGAATTCAATATCCCACTGGAGAATGATTTGCTTCATTAAATTTTGGGGGGCTGTAATAAAAGTGTGGATTTTGAAATTGGCAAGCTGGAGTTTACTACTGTGTGATAGTCAGGATGCTGTTTAACCCCTGGGAACATCAGTTATGTTGTCAGTAACACAGAGATGATTATTTCTGTGTTGCTGTAAAGATGATACAGCACAACATTGGTAAAGAATACTTAATGGTGCCTGGTCCTAGTAAAGGGCTCAGAGAGTAAATTTTATCACAATTATTATTTGTTCCTCTTATTTTCTACGTGCATTTTATTTCTTCTCCTAAGAGATTCCTTTCAGGTGACTCTACTGAACCTTTTAGAGACATATGATGTAAGTGGGTAAAATGGTGACTTCCGTGAGCCTAGGAGAAAGAATTCACTCCAAAGGTCACAGGGGTACCATATCACCTCTTTTGTGTTTGCATCAAAAAAAAAGTTTTCTCCTAAATGGAGGAAACCTGTGGAACAACTTCTTTGTCCTAAATTATAACCTGATTTTCCTGCCCATCAAAACCAGAACTAGGTCAACCTGATTGATTTTTTTTCTTTGTTGAAAATTTTAGGCAATAAAACATCTTATTAAAAATTTAAGGACCAAGATCTCCCTTGTGGAGTAGAGGAAGTATCTACAGCCTTGAGGAATAAAAAGAGCTGATAACTGAAGAATTGGGGTCAGTTATGTCTTCTTCCTAGGCCCAGTTTCTTTCCATCAATAGAGTGATCCTAAGCTAATTTTACTTAAAAATGACTTCCCAGTTGATGAGTTAGTAAAGGAGAAGTTTACTATTCTGAGGGGAAGACGAAAGCCAGGAGACTCCCCCGTGGTTGGGAGAGAGACCATGTGAATTCTGTTTGCCAGAAGCAGAGGGAAGCAGAGAGGATGCTGGGGTTCCATATGTTGGTCACAGGTTGGCGTTTGGTCTCATTCAGAAGGTAATAAGGACTTGTCTGGGAGGAGGCGCTATGATAATTCTGACCAAAGGTCTCACACAAAAAGAGGATTATTCAATTTTCAAAAGAAATGAAAAGGATACTATAACACTTTTAGGTTTAGATAAGACTCCACTTCAAATAATTTTTTTCCCACTTTTCTTTCTTCTGCATCAGTGAACATTTATTGATGCCTAAGGGGCGTGACATTTTATGAGGCACGAGTGTGTTCCAGAACGGGGATGAGCTGGTACTTGGGCTATCTACAGGGGAGGGTGAGAGCACTAGAGGTTATTATTGCTCCAGAAAAGGTGCTTTGGACATGCCATCTTGAGCTTGTTTCCTCCTCTCTTTTTCTAGTCCATTTAATTTTCTTGTTCAATATCCTGCTTATATTAATTCCCAAATTCTCTTTTTAATCTTTTCGGAGAGCTTGAACTCAAAATGACACCTTTAGCTTGGAATTCCTAATTGACATCCTTTGATCTTACAATGCAGCTGAAAGGGCAGAGATGCAATATTTGAATAGCAAACTGTCCCCCAGGAAATTGCCATTCTATATTGGTAATAAGAGCAGGTAGTATTTATTGAACAACTTTTGTCCCAGAACTTTGCTAACCACTTTATATGTTTACTTTATATAGTTCACTTAATAACACTATAGGGGAGGCACTATTTCTTTTCTTTCTTTTTTTTTTTTAAGATTTTATTTATTTATTTGACAGAGAGAGACACAGAGAGAGAGGGAACACAAGCAGGGGGAGTGGAGAGGGAGAAGCAGGCTTCTTGCCGAGCAGGGAACCCGATGCGGGACTTGATCCCAGGACCCTGGGATCAGGACCTGAGCCGAAGGCAGACGCTTAACGATTGAGTCACCCAGGCGTCCCAAGCGGAAGCACTATTTTTATAACCATTTCACAAATGAGGAAAGTGAGACATTGGGGAATTTATTTTATTTTATTTATTTTTTAAAGATTATTTGAGAGAGGGAGAGAGAGAGAATGCAAGCCAGGGGGTGGGGGGAACAGAGAGAGAGGGAGAGAAGCAGACTCCCCACTGAATGCGGAGCCCAAGGCAGGACTTGATCCCAGGACCCTGAGATCATGACCTGAGGCAAAATCACTGGACACTCAACTGACTGAGCCACCCAGGCGCCCCTGACATTGGGAATTTAAAAGCTGACCCACAGTCTCACAACTAATTTAGAGTACACAACTCTTAACCACTCTGCCAGACTGCCTATCTATGCAAAGAGCGTTGATCTTAACCTGGCAAATCATTAATCTACCCACCCATCCATCCACTCAAATATTCATCAAACATGTGCTAGAGAGGGGCGCCTGGGAGTCTGCTTGTGATTCTCTCTCTCCCTTTCCCTCTGACCTCACCCCGTGCTCCTCTCTCTCTCTCAAATTAATAAAGAAATCTTTAATTTAAAAAATGTACTAGAGATGTAAACTATGACTAAGACTGACATGGGCACTCTCCTCTAGCCACTTTCTAGAGAGGAGAAAGGACAGTTACACTAGCATCCCCACACAGTGTGATAGCACTATGACAGGGAAGGGGGCAGGGAAGGAGGCTCTAACCCAGTCTGGAAGGGGGTGTCAGGACAGGCAGGTGGAAAAGTTCTTATCCTCATCACTGTGTGCTTCAACTATTTTGTAGCAAAAGGCATATAATGTAACCTCTACAAAGAGAGGTCTTTGAAACAAGGTCTTCCTCTATGTTGTTCCCCCAGCACCTGGCACAGAGTGACTGCTCAATTAACATCTGTAGAATAAATGAATTAGAATTCTAATACTCCATAATAAACCCATTATAACAGGGAATCTTTTGACTTATTTCTAACTGGACTCTGAACATGCTTAAATGCTTCTCCTCTAAGCCTGAAATAAATGCTCTTTTTTTTTTTTTTTTGTACTTAAAAACATCAAGTCCCTGCTCCCTTTTAAGCCATTTTCTAAAAGCTCTATTCCAGGAGAACTGCCACATCCATTGTCTTTTCCTACAGCAATGTGTCCTCTGGTGTCTTTTAAAACAGGGGCCTTGGGGTGCCTGGGTGGCTCAGTCGTTAAGCGTCTGCCTTCCGCTCAGGTCGTGATCCCAGGGTCCTGGGATCGAGCCCCGCATCAGGCTCCCTGCTCTGCGGAAAGCCTGCTTCTCCCTCTCCCACTCCCCATTTGTGTTCCCTCTCTCGCTGTGTCTCTCTGTCAAATAAATAAATAAAAATCTTTAAAACAGGGGCCTTGAGTAGAGATTCTGGGACAGTCCAGGAAAGTGGAGACTCTGGTTGCTTCTCCTCTCCTTTTTCGGGTGATCTGTGGGATTCCATGCTCTGTTCGCTAGTTCTGAAAGCTCCGTTCTCCCTTCACCTTTCCAAGATGACCTGGAAAGTTATCTTCCCCTCATCCTCTCCCCAACCCTCTCACTCTTCAAAAAAGATGTAAACTTTGGGAAAGCAGTTCTTAATTATTTACCACACGGTCCTCCGGCAGACTACAAGAATCCAGGGCAAAGCAAGAGAGAAAGGCAAAAGAAAACCAAAACCCCAGGCTAATGATTTCCCTCAACAAGAATTTTTGTTATCATAAGGTAGTGTTTTATTTAGGTTATGGTTCTTTGGAGCAGGTGTTAAGCTCTGTCTTCCTTGGGGCTGCGTTAAGACTCGTATTTTCCTTAATGAGACAGCAGCAAATCCAAGGGAGCAAAATAATGCTGATGGGAAGGGGACACTGAGACTCCTGAGGGGGAAGTTCCCTTGGAGCTAGTCATCCTCACGGTCTATCTCAGAGACACAGGGCCAGGTCTGTACACGAGTATCTAATTACATAATTTTACTTCCTAGCATGATGCCACAGTTTAAAACTGTACCTCATTCCCTTCCCTGCTTAATTTTTTCTCCAGAGCCCTTATCTCCTATCATACACTGTAATTCACTTAATAATAATAATAATAATAATAATAAATTTTTTAATCATTCTTTAAACGGCTGATGTCCCCTCTAGAATTGAAGCTCCTCGAAGGAGCTTATTTTATTACTCATTCAGGGCCTAGAGTTGTTCTGGCCCAAGATAGGTGCACAATAAATATCTATTGGATAAATAAATTATTAATCCCGATCAAAGCAATATTAATAAATAATAAATGTGATCAAGCTTTTTTTTAAGTGTATTTAATCTACAGACAACTGGTTGGACCTTTAAAATTATTTTGTATAAATCTTCTAATTGGATAAAATATGACAATAGGACCTTTACAAAAGCTTTGATGGTCAAAAGCCAAATGGAACCCATTTTCATCAGCATGGTATGCTCTTCTAAACATATACATGGAAGGATAAGCCTGTGCTGATGACAATAGAAACTCTTGTGTTTTCCTGATGCAGGCAGACTTACTTGAATCCCTAAAGCTAAGGGTATGGTTAGGCTCATTGTACTCATAACTGTTGCTAGCAGCAAGTTTAGCTGCTACTTACCAGCCCCATGGAACTCAGAGACTCACTAATTTTATATTCTTATTTCTGGACAAAGCACTATCATCCAATTCCATGGTTCTTGGTACAGGATCAGGCAGTTTATGGGAACTCAAACCATTAAGGTGACTAGAGGAGTATATGCATTATTTGAGAGCTCCTCTTGTATTGGAGATCATATAATCACAGGAGATGCTTTCTAGCAGCGCCATGTCGGTGTAGTCTGAAAACCACTGTGGTGGCCCCAGCTTTTCCTTCCCCCTCCCCAAGACTCCTACTCCGGGGGCCAATCTAGTGGGAGTGAAACTGGGCTAATCTGAGTGGCAAAGTTCACTTTTGGTTGAGATTTACGTAACCTCCTTCTCTCATGCAGTGTGACCTCTTTCAACAACTGGTCTGAAGAACTGATAAAGGACTAGAGTTATCTAGAGGTAGGAGGAACAACTGGCCTCACTGGGCTTAAATTAATATGGCAAGTTGGTGAGTCCAAAAAGGGCATTTACAAGCCAATTCTCTGTAAGACTACATTAATGACACTTGACTACTTTCCTTATTTATTTATTTATTTATTTGAGACAGAGAGAGAGAGAGAGAGAGAGAGAGAGAGAGAGTTCATGCCAGGGCGGGGGGCGGGGGGGAATGGGGGCAGAGGAAGAGAGGATCTTAAGCAGGCTCCATGCCCAGCACAAGCCCAACTCGAACCTTGATTTCATGACCCTGAGATCATGACCTGAGCCGAAATCAGGAGTGGGATGCTTAACTGACTGAGCCACCCAGGCGCCCCTACATTTGACTGATTTCTAAACAGAGGAAAGCTTGGGTGGGTGTGTAAACATGTGCAAATCACAAAGCTGTGTAACACCTGTGCCACTCTTGATTATTTCATATATTTCAATGTGGCCCTTGGGGAAAAAGCCTCATGTGGGGACACCTGGGTGGCTCAGTCAGTTAGGCATCTGCCTTTGGCTCAGGTCATGGTCCCGGGATCCTGGGATCAAGTCCTGTGTCAGGCTCCTTGCTCAGTGGGGAGTCTGCTTTTCCCTCTGCCTGCCACTCCCCCTGCTTGTGCTCTCTCTCTGACAAATGAATAAATAAAATCTTTAAAAAAATTTTTTTAAAAAAGCCTCATGTAAACCATTTGTCTAGTGGTATATGGGGATTCATGAACTCCCAAGTTCTAAATCCACCCATTTTTTTTTTTATTTTGGCCAATTTATTTTTAAAAACCAGCTTTATTGAGATATAATTCAGACAATTCAAGTACACACTTCAGTAGTCTTTAGTATACTCACAGTGATATAAACATCACCAGTCAACTTTAGACCATTTTCATCACCCCAAGACACCTGTATTCAACTTTTTTTTTTTTAATTTATTTATTTGAGAGAGAGAGAGAGAGAGAGAGGAAGCAAGAGTACATGTGAGCAGGAGGAGGGGGAGAGGTAGAGGGAGAGAATCTCAAGCAGACTCCCTGCTGAGCTTGGAGACCGATTCAGGGCTCCATCCCAGGACCCTGAGATCATGACCTGAGCTGAAATTGAGTCAGATGCTTAACTGAGCCACCCAGGCGCCCCTGCCACAGCAACTCACCATCTTATATTCCTACCACCAATGTGTGATGATCCCGATTTCTCTACCTCCTTTCCAACAGTGTTATTATCTGCCTTTTTTATTATGGTCATTTTGGTTGGTGTGAAATGGTACCTTATGCTTTTGATCTTCATTTCCTTAATGACTACTGATAGTAAGTACTTTTTCATGTGTTGATTGGCCGTGTGTACATCTTCTTTGGAGAAATGGCTCTTCGATTCCCTTGCCCATTTTTGAATGGCTTATTTGTCTTTTAGATGTTAAATTTTTCTTCATATGCCTTAAGAATGGGGGTAGTTGGAGGAAGAGCCTGAGACCTCTTGCCCGCTCCTGCCTAGATGAAAGTTTCTACAACACAAAACGGGTGGTAAGTTGCCAGTAGCCTGCTTTTCCCAGGGTATACCATAGCCCTAGACTGGGATCTAAGTTGAGAGGGAGCCCTGTGTTCTTGGCTGCAGGCCCCGGGAATGGAGCACCACCCCCTAGCTGGAAGGGGGCAGGGAAGTGGGTTGTGGCTGAAATGCCTCACATTCCTGCTGTTTTTACTGAATTGCAGTAGTTTGTCTTGAGTAAAGTTTTCCTCATTTGTTGTCTTTCTTCAGAACAATTTCCAGAGACGAAATAGCTCATCTGTAATTTTCACCAGTGGTTGTTTTGCTACAGAGTGGGTTCATGGAGCTCCTTACACAACCTTTCTGGAAGTTGAGTTCCTTTTGAATAATTTTTAATGCAAATGTTGCATCTGTTATACTTGGTGGTAAAAGAGTTTATGTTGACATAGTAGATAGAGAATTATGAAGGACAGTTTTTACAAAAGTAAATTTTGTAAATTTATTAACATTGGATTAAGAGAACTGATTGAAGTTGAGGCCTGGTTGACTTTTAACTTTATATCCAGTCAAATTCTAGAATGCTCATGCATTTGATTTGACAAACTATTCTTAACTTATTGTTATTAAATGGCCGAATAGAAATATTTGAATAATAAGGGTGACAGCGCATTTCATATGAGATTATTGCTCTAGTAATCTATGTACAAAGCCATCAAAGCCATTGACAGTTATCAAAATGATCCCTGTTTTTGAAAGCACAGGAATAATTAAAATGTGAAAATCAAGTTATTAAAACCTCATTAGTTTTATGCGTTAATCTAAAAAGTTCACAGGCAAAAATGTCCATGTATTTCTTAATTAATTCAAAAGAATGACCACATCACTACGTCTTTTATAAAAACAACTTTCCCAATTTCCGTGATGAACCCGTTTGTAGTTTTAGGGCTAAGATTTACATTTAACAGTTCCTCAAATTCTTTATTGAATCAGGAGCTGAACTCATCTATGTTAATTGCCAACCAGTCGAATATCACTTTAGTTGAAACAAACATAGAACCTCGGCTCATATCTAAAACCCTCCTCTTTCCATTCCTTTCCATTCCATGGCAAAGCTAACTATTCCTTTCTCCTGGGGTTTAGAAGTCTGGTTACTCATGAATGATCACATAAGCATCTTTGAGAAAATACATACTGCTTAATAATCATGAGAAAATGTTAAAATGTACTCCTTGTTGGAAATTCTTCACTTTTTGGGCAGTTGACTTGTGTGTACTATCACCTAAAGTAGCTTTAGGGGCAAAAAGTATTATATAAGAACATAACACTAGAATATTTAAGAATGAAACCAAGCATCTCCCAAAGATATTTCCCTGAATAGTTACTGAACTACACAAAGATAAATACGAAAGTAATTCACAAAGTAATCTCTTCTTTGGGCTGGGAAAGTTTCGGTAATAAAGTTTGGCTTCTGTTGAGTGAAACCTCTTAGTTTCTAACTATGTTAGAAAGGCAACGGTGTTACTAAGGCAAATGGAAAAACCCATTCAATTCTTAAAATTTTAATGCAGTTAAATAATAAACTGATAAATTGCATTAAAGCTAGGATTAATTTTTCCCCTATAGAGACAGGAATTCTAACCTACTAAAGCTACTTTAGCGTTCAAGCATATATTTTGGAAGATGCTTACCTCCCGGTTGGGTGTTATCTCCCTGCGGCTTAGGTGAGCGCCCAGGCTTTGGCTCCTCCCCAGCTGCTGCGAGCTTCCCACTGCGCCGGGCGCCTCAGAGCCTCCTGGAGTTAGGTGTTCGGCCCCGCCCTCTGCACTATTGCTAAAACTCCAATTCTGCCAGACCGATTCCGGTGATTAATTATTGACAAAAGGAAAACACTCCCGCGCAAACTTGTGTCCAACCGCACTGCTCCCAGCGATTGCTTCCAGAGGAGAATGCCGGCTGCACCACTCCCCTCCCCCTTTGCTCTACGGTCCCAACTTCCCACACGCTGCCACTCTCTGTCCTGGGCGATCAGGCTCGTCCTCGGAGGAATGCAGCCCAGCGACTTCTACATTTTTTAAATTTGGTTTTCTGCAGCTCGTTAGCACTTCTCCGGGGACCAGCCTCTCAGGAGGGGGCGCTTTCCGGATGCAGGGGAAGCAGGGGCTCTGAGAGCAACGGAGGAGGCGAAGGCGTCGCTGTCACCTCCGGCTGCTGCAGTAAAACCCCGAGCCGCGGCGGGGTTGGGGAGGAGGGGATAGGGAGGTGTCCTCCCCCCTTGCTTGGGCTGGGAGCCCCGACACTACCAGAGGGGCACGTCCTTCGGTAGTGGTGGTGGGGGCGGGCAGATAAACGGGAGGCGCGAGGTGGGAGCTTTGGGGCTTTAGCCGGAGCCAGCGTTAACCCGACCACGGGAAGCCTGCGCCCCGCATCCATCCATCTGCAGACTTGGGCAAGGGGGCGAAGCTCGGCGGATGCTGAGCAGGACTGCGGTGTGAAACTCGGCAGCAGGCTGCGAAGTGAGCCCAGGGCTCCGGGCCGGGGCGGCAGTCGGCCGAGCAGGCATCTCCCTACATTTGTTTGTCAAAAATCGAAGAAAGTAAACCCATTTAACGTCGGCAGCTGATTTTGGTGCCTTCGAACGCGCAAAAACGCCTCTCCCCGCCCCACTCCCTCCATCCTGCCCCGTTCCCTCCGCCCCTTGGCTGGGAGGTTAATCGTTGAAAAACTGGGCCCCCCCGGGGAAACAGAAGGAAGGATCGTGCCCGGGGAACTTGTGTGTGCTCACTCACAAGTGAAGAGAATTAATCCGGGCCCGGACTGCGGCAGGAAAGCAAACTGGGGAGAGCGGGCTGGGAGGCGGCTCGGCGGTGCAGACCCGCGCGGCGCGGGCTCCCGCGGTTCCGGGGCCGGCGTGCCCAGCGCCCGCGCTCCACTCTCAACGATCTTCCCGAGGAGGCGCGGGACCGCGAAGAGCATCTTCCCTGGAAGCCCGCATCCAGAACACCATCGATCCCTTCTCTACCGAGCGCAGGATGCTTAGATTTAACGTGGCGGCTGCTGGCTGCGAGCGCAGAGGCCCTTGAGGATCCCGGCCCCGATATCTCCGCCACCGAGACTCTCTGCCCAAGGCCCGGGGACGTCCGGGGCCCAGAGCCTCTTGTGATTAATGAGCATTTGGGCAACTGCCAGTCAGCCCCCACTGCTGAAGGAGGAGGCACTGCACATGCTCGGCCAGGGCTGATGGTGCTGAAGCGCGAATTTGAGCTGCGGGCAGGTTTCTGCTCGTTTTCACCACACTCTTCCAGCAGGTTCCAAGCTGCGGGTGCCACGAAGAGGGAGTTTTACGTTATTGAGAGGGATTTTCTCCTCGCAGGAGGGGGTGCGTCCCCAAAGGAAGCTGAAGGTGGTTGGGGCCAGGGAAGGGAGCCACTAGGAACGGAGGAGCACTTTGGAACATGTGCTGGCCAGTTTTTACATGGTTATCTTTTCCTTCTCTGGAACTGTATCTAAATATGAGCAACCACGCCTAGTATTTTTTATTTCATTATCACTTTGTGTTGTTCACATTCCTTATCTCGCTGCCTCTCCTGACAAACCTTGTAATTTCGGCAGAGCAAGTAAGACCACACCATTGAGGCGTGGAAATAGATGAGGAAATAGAAAACCTGAAAAGTGACTTGTCCAGGGTCACCAAGCCCGTTGTGTGGTAGGACCAGTACTATTACACTAGTTTTTAGGTCTCGTTCTTCATTATCTAGTTCTCGCCAATCACCATGTGATTGTACATTTGTGGAACTATAGAAACAGGCCCCTTTTCTCTGTGCCAGAGATTTGTGAAATGGATAGGAGACCTTGCAATTACTTCAAGTGGAGGTTGGGAGAAAGTGGTACATTTGGCAGAAGCATCCAGACTATTAAAAAGGATCTTAAATGACATATGTGTAATATAACCACACACAGATAAAAGAGATGTGTATCTTTTCACCTCCAAATGGAAAATAGATTTTTTTTTCTATCTAATCATAGAACATTCTCAAAACTTAACTAGATCATAAAATAAAGATCACATTTTTAAAAGACAGGGAAATCATACAGACCACATCAACTATTGAAGCACAATGAGGATAAAATTAACAAAAAAAAACTTAACACGAAAAATTCCTTGTCATTGATATACAACTGGAAATTTAAAAATGCTTTAAATCTAGATTAAAGAGAAGAACAAATGAGAAATTACAAAATCTTTAGAAATAGAAGAAAAAAAATCCTGCATAACAAAATCAGGAGAGTATTGAAAAGCAGAAATCATAAACCTTAAATGTATTTATTGCAAAATAATGTACAAACCAAGAAACTTAGAAGAAATTGCAAAAGCATTATATTAACTAGTAAAGATTAAGCAGAAATTAATGAAATAGAAAATAAAAATCCGGGAGAATTGATCAATAAAAGGAAAAAACGTATTCATTGAAAAAAAATCAAGGAACAAAGATACAAGTAACATCAGGAAGGAAAGATGGAAGGAAAGATTATATATAACCACAGAGAAAGAGGATATTAAAAAAAAAAAGTCTCAAATGATGTTCTTTTGCCATGAAGAGGATTCTCCCTTTAAGCTAACTACAAATTGTGAGATAAGAAATGGTTAAGACACACCACAGCTTATGGAAAGGGGAATAAGATTTAAAGAACCAGGCAGAATTGTTTAGAATATAATAGTATGAGAATTTGAAGCAATGATAATTTATCAACTGAACATTTTGAACAAGGCCTTTTGTTGTCATTATCATAAAGCAGCTGTTGAATTCTTTAGGTATTCCAGCAAGCATGGAGTAGAAATCTTTTAGCAATAGTAAAAGTTAAAAGTAATAGAAGAGTATATTCCCTCAGGTAACCTGGGAGGTTTGAGGACAAATATGGGAAGGGAATGGGATCACTTTGTAAAAGCTGTACCGACTGACCCAGAAAGGTTGTGTGGAATGTATCTGGAGTTCAGCATACCAGGAAGGAGAAAGGACCTGATGTGGGAATCCACTTAAAATAACCAGCTGTCAGTTACCAGATCTGGTATGCATCTGCTGAGAACCGTCTTACTCCCGGGGGAGCAAAATGAACAGTTTGAAATATGAGTTTTCTCAAGCTTCCAAATGTAACCAGGGTGTCCTGGTAGAAAAAGCTATGGACTTTGGGACAAAATCGCCCTGGGTGCAAATCCCAGCTTTTCTACTAACAAACTGTAGTCTGAGACAAATTGTCTATTATTTCTATACATTAATTTTCTCATCTGCAACGTGGGAATAATATTGACTTCATTGGGTTCGTCTGAAGAATTAAATGAACCACCATTTACGAAGTACTCATACGGTTCTCCATCTCCCTCCTCCCTGGCTTTTCCTCTTCCCTTCCTTCCTCCATTCTCCTCTAAATACCATCATTCAGGAACTTCTCTTCTGTATTTTGACATTTCTTCTGTTTTGTTAGTGGAACTCTATGTTCCTTCCCTTTCTTTCAGTGACTCAGCCGCCTTCTCCATGGCTCTTTAGCATTGAGAAATCCAAGCCTCATGACTGAGCACCTTTGGAATACTTTAGAAAGACCCCCCTGAATTGAAAATTAACTCAGCCCCCTCTTATAAAGTGCATGGCAAAAACAGGATTGCCCACCTGCCCGTCAGTCTTTCCTCCCTCCCTCCTTTCCTTCCTTTCTTCCTCCCTCCCCCCCATCCCCCTCCCTCCTTTTCTTTACTTCCTTCCTAGTACACTTTTTTAAGTTCCTATGGAGCTATGTTCTAGCAGCGTGAGTGAGTGAGTAAGTGACGTTGCTCCAACTCACTGATTCCAGTTTCACAGATATGCATATGCTTAGGCTGAAGTCTTTCATTGTGGGAAGACCCTAACCCTTAAACAGTCTCAGTTTTAATAATAAAATAAAGATCATATTAATAATGAGAGCCAGTAGTTCTAAAGATTGGAAAAGCAGTATTTCATTAAGGAACTAATGTGACCGTCCCATTAACTATCAACAAACATGAGATGTACCATAATAGGCACAATTCTTGCCCTTAAAAGGATACTTCTTAGCAATAAAGAGACCCCCAAAGAACAATACAGAAACCCCCAGAGCCGTTGTAAGACCAGTTTAACAAAAGATTCTCCAATATGTATCTACAGCTATTTGGACAAGACAAAGAAGACAATGGAAAGCCAATGAAATCAAGAGAAAAGAATACAGCCCCAACTAACTATATCAGCAACATCTATCTCTCTTTATCAACTCTTATTCTCTTATGTTCATTTTATGACCAGGAGGAGAAAAAGTAAGAAACCCAGTAACAGGAGTGTTTAAAAGTGAAAACAGGGGCGCCTGGATGGCTCAGTTGGTTAAGCGACTGCCTTCGGCTCAGGTCATGGTTCCGGGGTCCTGGGATCAAGCCCCGCATTGGGCTCCCTGCTTGGCGGGAGGCCTCTTTCTCCTTCTCCCTCTCCCCCTGCTTGTGTTCTCTCTCTCGCTGTCTCTCTCTCTCTCTTTCTGTCAATTGAATAAATAAATAAAATCCTTAAAAAAAAAGCAAAAACAGAAATTTGAGACAAATTTTATGGACTTCTTTCTGGTTTGCTTTCACAGTGTGCAGGTTAACCCTTATTTTTATTTTTTAAATTTTTAAAATTTTATTTCAAAGATTTATTTACTTATTTGAGACAGAGAGAATGAGCCAGCTTGAGGTGGGGTGTGTGAGGTGGGGTGGGGGAAAGGAGCAGAGAGAGAAGGATAAGGGGGTGAGGGGCAGAGGGAGAGGGGGAGGGATAAGCAGAGTCCCTGCTGAGTGTGTGTGGGGGGGCTTGAGCTTGAGGTGGGGCTCCAGGTGGGGCTGGATCCCAGGACCCTGAGATCATGACCTGAGCCAAAGTCAGATGCTTAACTGACTGAGCCACTCAGGCGCCCCCTTAACCCTTATTTTTTAAAAAACATTATTAGGTTAGTACTAATTATTTTTATGATGACATAAAATACTCTAACTCTTTATAACACTGAGAATTCTAAAGGTTTGTGAAGTTGACATGTACTAGTTTTTACCGAGTCATCAACTAGCTTTGCAGTAATTCTGCACCCTTGGCTAAGCCAGCTAATGTCTCCAGAACCACATCATGGTTAAACCCAGGTAGTTGCATAAATTATGGGAATATATTAATTAACTCAAAGAACCCATCTCAATTTCCTTCTGGTTAGTATAAGGATCTTCATTAGTAATTTTTTATTTATCCTTGTTTTCTCTGAATAAGGGTATAATTCTGTTTTTCTGTTAAATGGAAAACATTTTTTTCCCCTCCTGGTTACATTGTTACATAGATGCAACTGATATCCTCCATTACTATCAATTGCTGTGTTTCAGTTTCCCTCTATCAACATAGAATTTTATTTTCTTCCTCAGTTAGAACTGTAAGGTTGAAAACAAACAAACCAACCAGGAAAGTTGTATGGCTTGTGTCTTTGAGCTCTATGTCAAACTTCAAAAGAATAATAATAATAACAGTGATAAAGATAATAATAATGTTGATATAGCTATAATTTATTGAACTATTACTGCCAAGGTTTCCATACATCATCTCTTTGTCTTGCCACAAGTTCGCAGGGTAGGAGTTTTTATCTCATTTTTATAGACAGTAAACCAAGAATCAGAGAGGTTGTAACTCCTCTAAAGTGACACAACTTTTAAGAGTTGTCTGTCAAACCCTGTCATTTGCCGTATCCTCCGTTGGCTCACTATAAACAATCTTTCCATGATTTCTCGTGTATCACTTTTCTCAAAGAAGGTGGCTGTGTTGTGCTGGTTAAGAGAACAGATATTGGAGCCAGACCTCCCATATTTAAATCCATGACCACTTAACTTGTGAATGAGGACAACTTACTTAAACTTCTCCAAAGCCTCAATTTCTTCATCTGCCACAAAGGATAATAAATGTATTAAGTTACTTAAGTTAATATACAAAAGGCAGTCAGAAGTGTGCCGGGCATTGAGTAAATGTCTCATAAGTGTTCCCTACTGTTGTTTTGAGAGTTCAATGAGATTATAATGCGTATAAAGCAGTTAGCTAAGTATCTGACCCTTAGAAAATGCTTAATACATCTCTTTTGCTTATTAAAATCTTTTATAACATATACAGCTTTAAACTAGTCTTTTAGGAACATAACTGGTCACTCCTTCCTCTTCCTTCCCTCCATCCCTCCCTATCTTCTTCCCTTCCTCCCCTTTTGGGCCAACTATGACTCAACTGTGTTTTCTATGAACTACCTTTTCAGGGAAACCCATTGTTTGCCCTAATATTTCAGACCAACATAAAACATTCTTTAACTCAGTATCATATATTTATTTTTTTTTAAAGATTTTATTTATTTATTTGAGAGAGAGAGAGAGAAACAGCACAAGAGGGGAGAGGGTCAAAGGGAGAAGCAGGCTCCCCGCTGAGCCGGGAGCCCGATGTGGGACTTGATCCCAGGACCCTGGGATCATGACCTGAGCTGAAGGCAGTCGCTTAACCAACTGAGCCACCCAGGTACCCCTGTATCATATAATTAGATATAGGACTCTTCACTTCCTTATCTGTTTACAAGACTTGTACTTAAAACAATAGTTGACAAAAAATAAGATAAATTAACTCGGGTTTTAAAAGTAGAAATTAGTTTAAACATAACAGCTTCCTATTTTATGAGAAATTGATTGATTCATCAGTTAAGGATAATAATGACAGAACTCTCAGGGCACCTGGGTGGCTCAGTTTGTTCAACATCTGCCTTGGGTTCAGGTCATGATCCCAGGTCCTAGGATCAAGCCCCGCATTGGGCTCCCTGCTCAGCGAGAAGCCTGCTTCTCCCTCTCCCTCTGCTACTCCCCCCACACCCTCTGCTTGTGCTCTCTCACTCTCACCCTCTCTCAAATAAATAAATAAATAAATAAATAAAATCCTAAAAAAAAAAATGACAGAACTCTCAATGTCTGAAATACAGATTGCTCTAAAGTGGCTGTATTAGGGTTTTCCAGAGAAATAGATCCAATTATGGAGAGAGAGTGAGAGCAAAAGAGAAAAGGGGGGTGGGGCAGGAGGGAGGGAGACAGTTTATAAGGAATTGGCTCACTTTAGTATGGAGGTTGACAAGTCTCAAGATCTGCAGTTGGCAAGCTGGAGACCCAGGAGAGCCAATGGTGTAAATTCCAGTTGAAAAGATGGCAGACTCCAGACTCAAAAAGAGTTGATTTTGGGGGCGCCTGGCAGGCTCAGTAGGTAGAGTGTGGGATTCTTGACCTCAGGGTCATGAGTTCAAGCCCCACGTTGGGCGTGGAGCCTACTTAAAATAAAATAAAATAAAATAAAATAAATAAATAAATAAATAAATAAATAAATAGTTGATTTTTCAATTCGAGTCTAAGGTTAGGGCAGAGGTGGGGGTGAGAGAATAGAAAGTAACTGCTAATGAATATGGGATTTCTTTTTGGGGTCCTGAAAATATTCTGGAATTAGATAGTGATGATGGTTGCACAACTCTGTGAACATACTAAAAACCACTGAACTGTATTTTATAAATGAGCAAGTTGTATGGTATGTGAATTATATCTCAATAATGCTACTTTTAAAAAATGATAGGTAAAAGCATATGACAGCCATTTAAAAAATAAACTGATGAAGATCAATATAAATTTTGGTTGCTATTTGTGGTAAGATTCTGTTTTAATTTACATGGGCAATGGCATGTTGTGACCTGCCTGATTTTAAAAAGTCTAGTCTTGCTGGGAAGAATTTCTTAGGTGATTATTATGTGGTTTGTGAGATGCTTCCCCAAATTCCCCTGATGCCTCCCATAAAGCTATCATATAAACTTAAAATACAGGTCACTGGATCAGATATTGAAGACTGGGACAGACTGCTCCAGAAAGGACCCTGGCTACTTTCCAGTTGCCATTGTGTTTCCATGAGCTTCTTTTCCTGTTGTTGTTTACTGTTGGCATCTGATTTTTCTTGTTGCCTTATTCTCTTATTTCTTATTTTCACTCTGGATTTGTTTGTTCTTTTTATCCTTAACAGCAACCTGACCCAAAAGTTACATTTGATGGTAATTAAAGTAATACCTTTACAATGAATGTCAAATTCTCCACCGAAAAATGTCACAATGCCAGAGCAGCTATGAATTTTCGTAGTACATTAAAGTCAGAGGAAGATGTTTTGTTGTTGAAGATGGGTGACAATGCGCTCAGTGGGGAATGGGCAATGTTAGGGCTGGAGTTCTCTCTCCCTTTCTCATTACACAGCTATTAATTATTGCTGAGGAGTCTTACTCCAACTAATTAAGGATAAAAAAAGAAGTCAGAGAATATTGTTGCTAAATCAAAAGCCTTAAGGAAACAAAACAAAAAAAGCAATGAATCCCTTAGCAAAATACAGGCAAAGTAAGTTTGTTCTGGGCAGAGATTTGGTTACATGTCAAAATCCAAAGTAAAATGGTTGGATCATCCAAAAAGTTTGGCCACTGTGATGATAAATTTTATGTGTCAACTTGACTGGGCCAGGGGTCCCCAGAAATGTGTTCAAACATTATTGTGAATGTGTCCATGAGAGTGTTTCTACATGAGATTAATATTAGAGTCTGTAGCCTAAGTGAAGCAGATTGCCTTCCCCAATGTGGGTGGGCCTCATTCAGTCAGTTGAAGACCCAAATAGAGCAAAAAGGCTGAGGTAACTCCTCCTGTCTGACTTACTATAAGAAAGGTAACTGATGGATAATATATGAAGGCCAAGAAGGTTAATTGGCATGGCTAAAGATACTTAGTCCATGTCAAATATAAAATGAGAGCGCAATTTAACCTTTCCCACTAGTATCATATTAATTCTGAAAACTTTTAAACCAAGAAGCACATGGAGAAGATCAGGGGGAAAAGCAGGATGGTACTACATGATTTTTATTGAATTACATTAAAAATGCATATTGTCATATCATCCAGCTCCTTTAGGGCTAAAAGAAGGGTTTCACTCAGATGATGTATTTCTTTTTTGAGCTTCTAAATGAGGAAAGTGAGAAAAGGCTTATAGTTATCCCCATGTCACATTTCAGTGACTCATTGATGTGAAGATACAAGACTCTTGACTTAATAAAAGTTAAAGTCTAACTACCAGAGATGGAGTTAAACATATAGCAAACCATCTAGACTCTCTTTTCTACTTGTGTTTCAGAGGTAGGGATCTCTTTTACAAGTTGACAGCTCCTAGAATGTTGTATCTCCTTAGGCTTTAGACTTGCGCATCCAGTTAAGTATTTGGTTGAGCATCCAATAGAGAAGTGCATGATGGGATAAAATAGGTATTAAATTACTGCAACTAAATGGGTGATGAGTATTAAGGAGGGCATTTGTTGTGATAAGCACCGAGTGTTATATGTAAGTGATGAATCACTAAATTCTACTCCTGAAACTAACATTACACTCTATGTTAACTAACTGGGATTCAAATAAAAACTTGAAACAAAAAATTAAAAAAAAATAATAAAAAAAATAATTACTGCAACTGAAAGGAGAGGAGGCTATCTAGCATTCTCAGAGAACACTTACAAACCAGGAAGACATTGTCAAGGTGAGGCAACCAAATGAACCAAGAGGAGAGTGCTAGACCTGGCTAGATATTACTGATCACACAACTCTCATCAGAAAGGGGTGGGGCACCTGGGTGGCTCAGTTGTTTAAGCATCTACCTTCGGCTGGGGTCATGATCCCAGGATCCTGGGATGGAGCCCCATGCGGGGCTCCTTGCTCAGTGGAGAGTCTGCTTCTGCCTCTCCCTCTGCCACTTCCCCCACTTGTGCTCTCTCTGTCTCTCTTAAATAAATTTTTAAAAAAGAAAGAAAGAGGAAAGGAGGCCTACTGAGAGTTTTGATGGTGGAAACAGGAGGTGCATTAAGAGAAATGCCTGTCAGGGGCGCCCAGGTAGCTCAGTTGGTTAGATGTCCCACTCTCGATCTCAGCTCAAGTCTTGATCTCATGGTCATGAGTTTGAGCCCAGCGTTGGGCTCCATGCTGGGTGTGCTTAAAATAAATAAGTAAACAAGTAAATAAATAAGAGCAATGCCTGCCAACAAGGCTGTGAGACATTGTGGCCTAGGAGGAATCGCCATGACTGACTATACCTTTCAGGTCTGACCTTGATGAATGATGCCGGCTGCCTGGGCCCAAGATGAAGGAATTTTCAATGGTAAATGGTTAAAAAAGACATGACCTAGTACTCCAGGAAGTGTTCCCCAAGGAAGCCAGGTTAAAATCTGTGATTTCTTCTCTGAGGAAAATGTAAGTAGAGGGACAGGGGGCTTCTGAGATGGGAATGAAACACAAAAGAACTTGCAGATGAAGATGGGAGTTGAACTGCTCTTGGCCACATAGTTATTATCTTATCAATTGTCTGAGAATCTAACCAATGCAATAAAGGAAAGGGAGACATTTTAATGAAGGCCACGAAATAGACCCTGGGCATATGTGGGTGTAACATTTTTTTTTTTAAGATTTTATTTATTTATTTATTCATGGAGACAGAGGGAGAGAGAGAGAGGGAGAGAGAGAAGCAGAGGGAGAAGCAGGCTCCCAAGAAGCAGGGAGCCCGATGTGGGACTCGATCCCAGGATCCTGGGATCATGACCTGAGCCGAAGGCAGACGCCTAACCATCTGAGCCACCCAGGCGCCCCGTGGGTGTAACATTTTTAATGCCACTATATTCAAATTATTTTAGAGGTCCCTAAAATCTGTGCTTTTGCTGAGCCACAGGCTTGAATTCTGACTTTGAGGTTGGAATGAGAGAGCAAGTGCCTTAGTTAGGAAGTGACCTTGCTCGTAAGAGGTAATCTTTAAAAAGTTGTTTTGTTTTATTTTGCATTCACTTTGAATGTGCCATCAACTCTGGTGAAAACCAGTAGGAGGTGACATGAATATTTACAGCAAAATATTTGCCTTCCTTGAATTTTATTTCACTTTATAATAAAAGATAGAGATATTTTTATTACCTAGATAATAGAGTTTATTTGGGGGAAATCGAGCTGTTCCACATTTCTATTTAGAAATTTCTTAGATATGGCAAATAGTAGGAAAGCGAAGCTTTTGTCATGAAGCTGCATTTCCATAGTAAGTATCCAAGTTTAATTGAGGAGAATATTGAAGAAAAACTGGAAGAGTTTATTTTTTCATCTTAGTTTCAAGGAGGCTTATGGTTTCTTAAGAAGAAAAGAGTCATATTACTATTGTTTCTAAGGGAAGCTGAAACACAGTTCTGGGTAATAGGTTACCTAGGCATTCTCCTCCAACTGTTGTGTGACTAATATATGATCAATTCCAAGTTATCAGGGTCAAGTTATTTATACTGCAGTAGCTGTTTGGATGTGGCACAGTTTTGTGGAGGGCTTACTCAGAAGTCTCTTTGACAGGTCTCTGGAAACTACCAACTCAAACTTAAGTCCTTCTAAGAACTAAGGATATTTCAAGTCCCAGGAGAAGAGAGCCAGACTCAGGCTCATTGGACTTCATAACCAAAGACCTGATTTTGAGGAATAACAGAACTGTGAATTTGGACCCAGGGTAGCTCAGAAGCTACTCGGAGCACAGATTTTTGTTGTTTGATGTTTATAAAGCTGAACAAGTTATTTCAGTCAGCAATATCTCAACATTTGTGTCTTCCCTTTTGAGGCATTTGGCTCAGAGCTTGTCTCCTAAGTTTAGAAGCTGCAGGGGCAAGAAGATCCTATGCTTTCTGCCAGGAGCCTTTTCTCTCCCAGGGCATTTGAGGGATAAATAAATGAATAAATGCTCAAGCCCTCCTTCTGATTTTGAAATCAGTAATAGCAAAGCAAGGAGCAATTAAGAGGTAGATCAATACTTGAAACAAAATGAGCACTAGGAATTTCCTTGTACTTTTGAAAAACGTCTTATATTAAGACAAACTGTTTTTCTCTTTTAAATTTTTTTTTTATTTGTTTCAGGTTTTCATTCTTTACACTGAAACAATGTAATAGTTTGAGTCACTATAGCTCAGAGATGGTACATTTTATTTGCCCCAAATCTTCTATACTGGATTTTATCATGACTTTTGTTTTTGTTTTAAATTCAATGATTGGCTTTACAAGAGGTCAGGCATTCCTAGATACATACCCTCCTGTGGTGTGTACTCCTCCGGATCGGCAGAAATCATGCTTTTCCTGATTTCATCTTAAAATTATCTTTCATGGAGGCGTAGAACATGGTGTTCTGGATTTAGCAGATTTCAAGACAACTTTAGTAATTATAAGCCTTGAAGTTTTAAATAAGACTGGAGCTCATTTAAAAAAGAGCGGAGGCATTCTTAAGGGAGAATTATAAAAATTTCTAATCAAGGACTGTAAAATTGAAGGCTTCAATTCTACGCTATGGCCACTAGGGGGAGAGAGGGAGGGAAGACAATGAGGGTGGGGTGTTGCGTAGGTGGGGGGAGACGCACACAGACAGTTCTCCCCTAGAATGAAGAGAGAATGAAAGGTGGCTCAGCTAGGGAGGCTGATGGATAGAGAGTGAGAGACAGGAGGAAGGGTTTAGTGGTAAATGCGCTCCAGAGACACTTTGCTTTTTTACCATCTTAATAAATAATCCGCTTTTATTTGAGCCCTCCTTTACTTAGGGGAGGTTTTTGACCTCCTGTACCTCTTGCAAAGGACAGGATCCCTACCCTCTCCGTATCCTTTTAAAAATATCACTTGCAGCCCTTTTGGTTGACTTTTTGTCGTTGTTGACGAGGAAATAATCAATGTCCTTTGAAATGCCTGTTCTCTCCAGTCATACCAAATAGTATTCCTGACTTGCCTGGGAAGTATCTTTCCTACTCTTATTTACTAAAGCTAACGGTTTCTCTTCGCCAAGGCTAGTCATTTAACACATGGAAGGTGTTAAAAATTTACTTTTCAACTTAGCTGTTGGATCATTTAATTTAAATTTGACACAAGTTGCCTGACTGGCTGTTTGTTTCAGTGCGCATCTGGATATCTAGATTACCTGGCTAGCTGCAAGTTAGCACCTATTGATGTGATGAGTAAGATGACGTTTGTAAAAGGAATTTCCCATTGCCTTGCACATAGCAGGCACTCAGTGGTTATTAGTTGTCTTACTTCCTTAATAGTGAAGTTCATGAAAGATTTTTTAAAAAGCTTTTATTTATTTATTTGAGAGACAGAGTGAGAGAAAAAGAGCGCGCGTGCACGTGCATGAGTAGGGGGAGGGGCAGAGGGAGAGGGAGAAGCAGACTCCCCGGCAAGCAGGGAGCCTGATGTGGGACTCTATCTCAGGACTCTGGGATCATGACCTGAGCCAAAGGCAGACGCTTAATGGACTGAGCCACTTAGACGCCCCTGAAGGATTTATTTTATAAACAGCAATCATATCATGTGAATAGGTTAGGGATCCATGTAAAGTTACTCCGCAAATTGGTAGGTGGGCCTTCATCTTTTTGAAGACTGTCATATTTACATCTCCTAAGAATATTGTAGGAAAGTTTCTTGCAATATAGACTGATGGAAAGTGAAGCCAAAAGATTTCTAAGGCCCCTTTCATATCTAGGATTTGGTGAATTGTAATAAACCAAGGTGGGGGGGATCTCTCCAAAATGACCACAGAAAACCACAGAAACCCCCTTAAAAAGTGCTGCTTGACTCTATGTAACCAGAGTGAGATCTAATGAGCGGGCAGGTGTGGGTTATGTCTATCGCACTATTGACCCTTGCTCATCTTTTATTATTTTGTTCAAAGAAAGTCCAGAGACTAACAGAAGAGCATTATGGAGCTTTATTGATCTCTGCTGCTGACTGTGAACTGGAGCTAGAGACTTGTTAAGCTAAATGAGCTCAGCTGAGACTCCGGCTGCCCATGTTTATGCAGAATCTGCACGTCAGCTGCTGGGTCTGCAGGGCCTCTCCACCCCCCACCAGGTGTAAACCCTTCCCTAGACAGTTTTTGAGCTGGTTTGTGTGTGTGTGTGTGTGTTTCTGAACAAAGTTAAAGTGTGCCCTCTTATTGCTGGTAAGTAAAATTGTAACTTCCTGGTTTGCTGAGTGGGCAGTGTTAATTTCACCTCGGTGCCCCCTGTGGTTGGAGATATTTAAACAGAGATTCCTTAGCAATAAATATTAGAGGGCGGTGGTTCTCCAGGTGTGGTCTTAAGGCCAGCAGCATTCGCCTCACCTGGGGGCTTGTTAGAACTTGCCCTTGCTCCAGGTGGTTGTGATGCTTGCTAACATCTGGGAGCCCTGTGATAGGAATAGGAGCCAGAGCTCAGGAATTCTCTAGGAGGCGGAAGAGGGAGGAGCGTATCAGAAACACTTGGGTTTCTTGTCGAGCTCGCAGTCTCGCTTCCCTTTCTGACACTCTTCCTTCTCCTCCCTTACTGCACAATGAGTCATTACTCTGAGAGTCTGAACACATCTTTTGGAGGTGTCAGGGTGAACCATTAGATGGATAAATGAAATTTTCCAAGAGATGGTCAGTTTGGATGAGCTTTTTAGGGTACTTGTTAATAAAGATGTGTAAAATTCTGTTGTCATTGCATCTACTCTAGAAATACTGATAGCCCCACCTAGTCTCATGAGTTGGGCAGAAATAGGAGATGTGCAATTGTTTTGCAATCTAGGACTAGCAACTGGTTGCAGATTGTTCCTAGGAAACCTGAAATGTTTTCTACTCCTTTCCAAAATGAGTTTTAACCTCACTGTGTTATGCCTTGTACTTTGGGTTTCTCGGAGGTGAGCCACCCTTCATGTGGCATTGAGAAGAGATAATGAGGGGACCGGAACGCTCGTGTGGCCTCTGCCAGCCTGCCTGGGCACAAAACCTGGCTCCACTACTCACTACATCTGTGACCTTGAGAAAGTTCCTTTATTTCTCATGGCCATTTTTTTTATTTGTAAAATCAAGCTACTAGTAATATCTACCTGTTATTAAATTTTAAGCATTTAGTGAGTTAATACATGTTAAACTCCGGACACATAATAAATGTTCAATAAATATTAGCTATCACTATTATGACTGTTCTGTAATGATATAAAATTACATACAACTGTGAAGATAACTAATTAGAAGGGTAGGTGAGACTGGCCTCTATCTATAATCTGTCAGGATAGAGTGAAGAAGCTATGGAGTTCGACACGCCTAAGTGTGACTTCTTGTTATGTATCATGCGGCAAGTAACTTAGCCACTCCTGAGCCTCCGTTTTCTTAGCTGTGAAATGGAGATAATGCTGATTGCGTTGCAGGGCTGTTGAGAGCAGAAAAAACACTTTGAAAGAGGCTGGCTATTATTCTTTTTATTGCTGCTTGCTATCTTGGCTAAATTTTAAATAGCAACTTCCCTTTTCTATGGAAATCTAGGAGTCTGATTTAGAGGAAATGTGTATATGCTGTGGAATGGCCCATATGCCACTTAGCTATTAGAATATGAATCATTATTTCTAAACTTAGTGTTCCTCTGTTTGTCTGCTATTTGCTTTTCTCAGAAATCCCTACATTCAGATCCAATCATCAACTTTGGATATTAAAAGAAGGCAACCTCAGTTAAGTGCATTTTTAGTGGGAGCTACCACAAGTCACTTGTATGAGGTTGTCTGACCAAGAAATGATGGAAGGAGGACTGTGACATTTTACATTTGTACACAGCTCTTCTATTTACAAAGGTTTTTAAATGTTATTATCCTTTTTATTGAGGCACAACTTACATATGGTGAAATGCATAGGTCTTAAGTGTGCGTTCTCTATCAGTCTTAATGAATGTATACACTTCTATCAAGGCACAGAACATTTCCATCACCCCAGGAAGTCTCCTCATTACCCTTCTCAGTCAATTCCTCCCACCCCAGCCCCGTGCAACCACTCTCTTGATTTCTGTCATCACTGCTTAGCTTTTCTTGCTAGGAAATTTCATAGAAATTAGATCGTTGCAGTCTTTGTGTCTCTTTCCCCTTAGTGTACTGCTTTTGAGAGTCATCTGTGTTGTTGCATGTATCAGTAATTTGTTCCCTTTTGTTAATGAGTAATATTCTATTGTGTGGATACACCACAGTTTGTTTATCCGATTTCTTGTTGAGGGACACCTTGCTTATTTCCATTACTCGTTTTGATTCCCGGCGTAATGCTGTTGGATAGGCAGAAGGTTCTGCTGTCTCCATTTTCCAGATTAGGAAACTGGGGCTCAGAGAAGGGGGGCATGTCTTTTCACTGCTAGCATATGATGATTCCAGGCAGAAATCCTGGTCTCCTGGTCCCAGGGCCTCTACGTCCCTCCCATTTTCTAAGGCCAGTTTGCTTTGATCTGACCCTGACTCATATTTGATGGAGAAAGACTCAAACATCAAGATTCCAGAATTCAGCTCAGTCTGGGGTAGCCCTTGGCAAAGCCTTAGTTTCTTGGGTGCAGCAAATGGGTTTCTGAGGCTGGCCCCAGGGATGAACCAGAGCAGGGGGTCTGGATGGGTGAGGTTATAGACCTTCAGACGTCCTGAAGGTGCTTGAGGAGAGAAGCGTTGTCTTCCACGGTGCAAAGGGGAAGCAGGATGGACGCAGAATAGAACAGGCCTCTGTTCTCTTCCTGCTCTGCCACGTGCTAGCCGTAGGAGCTCACGCAACTCCGCCTCCCTGAGTCTCTTTCCATCTATAAGAGAGAGAGTTCAATGCTTTTCTCCCAGGTCCTGTGGTAGAAATTCCTTACACAGGACCTGCCCTTTCTGTGCTCTATCAAGGGTGGGCAGAAGGGAGCATTCCAATGTGCTGTTGACCTTGCTGTGGGATTTCCACTGTGTGGAAGAACTAATCCTCCCCTTTGTGTCGGGAGACAGTCATTCATTACTTATAGACTCTGAACAGAGACAAGAAGGTTTACTTGTCAGTAAAGTACTCACAGAAATAAATCAGAGGAGGGGCAAAGAGGGACTCATTTGCTTTAAGAGGGCTGGGAAAAGGAATAAAGCTAAATGTGTCCTTTGAAGACACTCTTGTCATCCCTTCTCAAGAAAAACGTGAACAATTCAGGAGGATGTTCCTTGTTCAGGATGCTGATGAGACCTCATGCTTCAAGAAGGCCTGCAGGAAAAACAAAAGGAGAAAGCATTTTGTATCAGGCTTCCATCATCCCATTCCTGCCTTGTTATGGATTTAGTAATGTCTCTGGTTTTCAGCTTCTCTACCTGTAAAAGAAAAATAGCACTCCTTGTCACACACTTCAGGATTTGATGTGAAATTTGAGGAGTGCAGTTTTCTAATAATTTACATGCATGCAAAGATTTCAGTAGAAAAAAAGTACTTATGTGGGTACTATGTAATATAAGGTTAAGTGTGCTTCCAAGAAAACCTTACAATCTATAAGATTGCTATGTGGATGATTTAATAATGGGATACATTAAACTAGCAAAAATGGGGATGAGTCTTAGAAGAAATTATGGTTGGACGATTAGTTTGGTTAGTAAGAGCTTCTAAGGGAATTTTCAAACAGCTCATGACATGACTGAGTTTTGATGAGCCAGGGTTGAAAACAGCTGACCTCGACAAGTACCTAGATTCCTGCAGAACCAGCCCTGCTTCACAGCATTTCCCTTTCCCAGGGCCTTCAGCCTTCCCAAGGGAAGGACATACTTCTAAAGACTCAGTGCTCGTGGTTGGGGAGGCAAAACAATCCTAAAATCTGGATATCAGAGGGCCTGCCAAGTATTTATGCAGGAAACGAAATGATAGGCTTCATGTAGGGCTTTCCATAATTGGCATTTCAACACCATCGCTCTGCTGGCTCAGCTTTTGAAGGTAGCAGATCCCTGGAGTGTAGGAGGAAGAAAGAATGAATATGCCTCTAAATGTGGAGTGCCTTTTTTAATGAAGGATACTTGAGAGGGAAGAGATGACCAGAAGACAAAATGAGTAAGATAAAAGCAATAAGCATAGACTAGAGAAAAAGTTGTTTTCTGCAGCAGATGTTTATGTAGCAATTGTTTGGTTTGGGCTTTGTGTTGGAGAACATTTTCTTTCAGAACTTACACTAATTTATGTGTTACTCTCAAGTGCATTGCATAATTTCCATATTTATTTATATGCCTGTCTCCCTTCGAGGCATAAAGAAAGTGCCATTTTGAATTTCAGGAGACAACAGGGCAAATGATTTTAGCCACTTATTTAAAAGTTAACATTTATTGGGACATCTGGGTGGCTCAGTTGGTTAAGTGTTTGCCTTCGGCTCAGGTCATGATCCCAGGGTCCTGGGATTGAGTCCCACATCGGGCTCCCTGCTCAGCGGGGAGTCTGCTTCTCCCTCTCCTTCTGCCTGCCGCTCCCCCTGCTTTTGCTCCCTCTCTCTCCCTGACAAATAAATAAAATCTTAAAAAAACTTAACAGTTATTGAGTGGGTTTTATGTGCCAGGCACTGGAATAATCACTTTTATATATAGTACTTTATTTGATTCACATAATCATATGAGAAAAGTATAATAATTATTTTTATTATTATGTTACTGTTGAGGAAACCCATGGCAAGAAGTTAAGTTTAGACAACTGTAAGGAGCAATGGTTATATACTATATTGAGTTTCTTGACGGTGGAGGTCCTATCTCACCTCTCTTGGATCTTGTGCACTCAGCTGAGCATCTGTAACATAATATTTATTGAACGATTTACAGAACCCAAATATTTTTTTTAATTTTTTTATTATGTTAATCACCATACATTACATCATTAGCTTTTGATGTAGTGTTCCATGATTCATTGTTTGTGCATAACACCCAGTGCTCCATGCAGAATATGCCCTCTTTAATACCCATCACCAGGCTAACCCACCACCCCCAGAACCCTCAGTTTGTTTTTCAGAGTCCATCGTCTCTCATGGTTCGTCTCCCCCTCCAACTTACTCCCCTTCATTCTTCCCCTCCTGCTATCTTCTTCTTTTTTTTTTCTTAGCATATATTGCATTATTTGTTTCAGAGGTACAGATCTGTGATTCAACAGTCTTGCACAATTCACAGCGCTCACCATAGCACATACTCTCCCCAAAGTCTATCACCCAGCCACCCCCTCCCTCCCACCCCCCACCACTCCAGCAACACTCAGTTTGTTTCCTGAGATTAAGAATTCCTCATATCAGTGAGGTCATATGATACATTTCTTTCTCTGATTGACTTATTTCACTCAGCATAACACCCTCCAGTTCCATCCACGTCATTGCAAATGGCAAGATCTCATTCCTTTTGATGGCTGCATAATATTCCATTGTGTATATATACCACATCTTCTTTATCCATTCATCTGTTGATGGACATCTTGACTCTTTCCACAGTTTGGCTATTGTGAACATTGCTGCTATAAACATTGGGATGCACGTACCCCTTCGGATCCCTACATTTGTATCTTTGTGGTAAATACCCAGTAGTGCAATTGCTGGATCGTATGAACCCAAATATTTTTAAAGTGACTTTTGCAAAACCACTGGTGTCCTTAAATCCCTTTTCCCTCCATGCACGTAATCAAGAGGTGGGGCTTATTAAGGAAAAATGTGGAAATTCTTGGAAATGTTAGCTTCGAAATGCCAATTGGACACCCAAATGTGGTTGTTAATTAAATAATTGTATTTATGGAAACAAACAAAGGAGAAAAGGGACAAATAAAAAACCCAGACTCTAAAATACATAGAACAGGTGGTTGCCTGAGGGGAGGTGGGTGGGTGGGGGCGGTGTGTGAAACAGGTGAAGGGGATTATGATTACTGATTGTGATGAGCACTGAGAAATGTATAGACTTGTTACATCATTATATTGTACACCTGAAACTAATATAACAGTATGTCAATTATACTTGATTTAAACAAAAATGTATTTATGGGACCAGAGCTTAGAGAAGAAGTCAGGGCTGGAGATAAAAATAAGGTTGTCATCAGTGAATGGATAGCATTTAAAATCCTGGGCCTAGAAGACATCTATGTTGGGTGTGGGGACAGGAGGGAGCAGAGGGCTGGCAGAAAAAAGGGCCAAAGACCCAGCCCTGGGCTTCCATGGTTGGCAGCTGGGTACAGAAAAAGGAAAAGGGGGTTGGAATAGGAAAACACGGAGTGAGGAGCCTCAGATGCTAAGAGAAGAAAATGAATTGGGAAGATGAGCGTGGACTGCTGGGTCAAAATGCAGTGAAAGGTCAGGTTGGATGAGACAAAGAACTGGCCATTGGGGGTTTGGTGTGGCTGAAGGTCCTTGACAAGACTTGTTTCTCGGGTGTCGTGGGGATGGAGAGATGATTAGAGGGGTGGGTGAGAGAGTGGAAAGTGAGGACTTGAGAGTTTTGCTGTAAAGAGAGCTGAGGAGGGCGCCTGGGTGGCTCAGATGGTTAAGCATCTGCCTTCGGCTCAGGTCATGATCCCGAGGTCCTGGGATCGAGTCCCGCATCGGGCTCCCTGCTCCTTGGGAGCCTGCTTCTCCCTCTGCTTCTCTCTCTCTCTCTCTGCCCCGCTCTGTCTCTCATGAATAAATAAATAAAATCTTAAAAAAAAAAAAAGAGTTGAGGAATGAGGCAGGGGCTGAATGGGGTCATAGGGTCAAGGAAGAGTTGGGTTTTTTAAAATAGATAATTGTATTTTATACTCAAGGGAATGATCCAGTAGTAAGGGAGAGATTGAAGGTGCCAAAGATGCCTGGGAGAATGGCTGAGTGATATCCTTGAGGAAGCAAAGAGCAGAGGGAAGCCAAGGGCCAATGGAGGGGTGGGGCTTCCACGGAGGAGGGATGCTTCTCCCACATTCCGACAGGGGAGGCAGGATGTGGGGTGTTGATGATAAATATTCCTCCATTACATTCATTCTTTTTTTTTATTATGTTATGTTAATCACCATACATTACACCATTAGTTTTTGATGTAGTGTTCCATGATTCATTGTTTGTGCATAACACCCAGTGCTCCACGCAGAACGTGCCCTCCTTAATACCCATCACCAGGCTAACCCATCCCCCCACCCCCCTCCCCTCTAGAACCCTCAGTTTGTCATTCATTCTTTAAACTCCCAAGAGCTGACTAATTTTTCCTATGGCAACCGATATAAGTTTATTGTTATGGATAAATATATACAAAGAAAATATTCCGTCACAGGTTGGCATAAGAATAAAGTAAAATTTAATAGTCAAAGGCGATTTCATTATGAGACCAACATTTAACATTAAACTTTAACTGCTTGCTATTTTCTATAGCTGCTATCTCAGACTAAAAGGAGGAGTTAGCCGTCAAACGCAACAAAACCTTTAGTAAAATGGTGAAATGTGAAAGTTTGAAAATCAAGAATTAGGTCTTCTGTGGCAAAGAATTTAAATCTTTGCAGAAATAATCGGAATATAATCTCTAATCAATTGTTGTCAGTTGTGTGCTAAGAACCTATCACATTCAAACATTCTCGCTGATCTTCACAACAAAGCACACAAAGTGGTTTTACGGCAGGCTGACAAGTGAGAAAACTGCCAGGGAGGTGCTGCAAGGTTTAATGATTTGCTCAAGGTCGCCCAGGTGGTAAGGTGAGATTTAAATTAAAGCTCATTCTGGATTCAGAGTTGCTTTCTCTCAGACACTGTCTTGATAGAGTAAATGTTTTGAAATAGGTAATACCTCTATTTAACATGGGGAAAGCATTTGACTCAAAAGTTCCTCAAATAGCTGAAAACATTGCATTTATTTGCACAAACTTACTCCTATTTTTCCTTTAGTCTAGTGAATAGATATGGCTGGAGGGAAGGAAGGAAGGAGAGAAGAAAGGAAATCTATGTAAGACTGGAGAGAATAGTGTCAGGAACCCTCATATCTCACGTTCCAGCTTCGCCAGGGGTCAATTCCTGGCCGTTCTTAGGTCATCTCTATCCCCCCAACTAGAGGATTTGAAGCAAATCCCAGATATCATATCATGTCATCCATTCATATTTCAGTATATATTTTGGCTCACGAATGACTGTTCTGGTCAGTTCGCTCCATTCCAAGCAAGGGCTGCACCGTATAGTTGTTGAATAGGTTCTCAAGTCTCTTTTAATCTATTGTTTCTACAGCCTAGCCTCCCCCGCCCCTGCAGTTTGTTTGTTACTTGTCCTGTAGAGTTTCCATATTCTGAATTTTTGCTGCTTGCATCACTGGGCTTTGGTGAACATGTTTCGCTGACTTGGTGTTTCTTGGAAATTGATTACTAACCCTTGATCAGGTTCAGCAGTATGAAAGCAGGCCATATATCATATATCTCAATATTTTAAAGTTATAAACTAAGCTATGTCCACAGTCAGCCTACCATTCCCACCCATGGTCCCTCTTTCTCTGGCGCAGAAAGAGCTTTGCCCTCCTGAAGACCAGCCTTGGCCGAATGGCTGCCAGGATCTGTCAGGGCAAGGCAGGCTGGAGTCAGGGAAGGGGCCTGGGCCTTCTGGCTGAGATCAGATCTACCTGTGCCTCCTGCGTGGGGACTATCTAGATCAAGCTCCCCAGGGAACCAAGGGCTTGGCTTGACCTGCCGCTCTCCTTGCTTCTCTAACTTGTGATTTCCAGGCAGTTAAAACACCTTCTAAATTCTGGCCTTCTAGTAGAGGGGCGGGAGGGGGCACAGTCGTTGGGGAAAACCAGTCTGCCAAGACCCTTATTTTGCCAATGCTCTGCTCTCTTCTCGACTCTGCGAATGTTTCTAAATGGGGGACTTTGGCTTGCTCTGCTCTGGACCTCACTCGGAGGGCCTTTCTAAGCTGTGTGACGTTTTAGCTGTTGCCTGCTGAAGACACTCCTGCTGCTGCACCCAAGCAAGGCCAGCAACGAAAAGTCCCAGCCATCAGTCTCAAGAGCTACTCAACTCTGGGAAAATCATATGTCCACTTTATTTAAGTGCCACAGAGGACAGATTTAAAATAACTTTATTTTTTGAATCCATCATCTTTAGCATCAAAAGTCAGACAGTTTGAACCAGATTTTCTCATTTCTGTGTAAGCGATACAAAGCCACTCTTATGTCTACATTTATCTATGGTTACCATGGAGATGGCTGTCTTTGTGTCAAGATTTACACAGACAACCTAGACAGCCGAAGAATTTGGGCTCCTAAGTTCTTTAAAGGCCTTGTGAGGTGGGGGGGGGGGGCGTCCATAGCAGACCGTGTGTACAAACCTTAAATTTGACATTTTGGTTGACCCATGCCATTGAACGGTCACTGGTTTGTGAGGGAGCTGGCTATGTTCTGCAGATAATGGAGTCCACCTTCACAATCGCTTTAACCTCAGACATGCCAGTGTCAGCTCTGATGGTCCTTCCGTTCACAGCTTGCTCTTTCATTTTCAGTTACTGAGTTTCTAACTTATAGTCAGGAGGCTCAGAATTATAAAGCACAGAAAACTTCCACTGAAAGTAAATACAGGGAAAAAGGAAGGACATTTTAGTAATGTATTGAGTTTTGTGTCTCATTGAATGGTCCTTGATTGTTTTTTTCATCCTAAGTCATATGAGTCAAGATTCCCAAACCTTACCCTGGAGTGCATCCAAAAGTCAATTTATTTACCTTCCTCTCCCTTCCCCTAGGTCTCCTTCACATACTCCCGAAGGCCCAGTGTAAACTTACTTCAATGAAAAATCTGGGGCGCCTGAGTGGCTCAGTCGTTAAGCATCTGCCTTTGGCTCAGGTCATGATCCCAGGGTCCTGGGATCAAGCCCCGCATCGGGCTCCCTGCTCAGTGGGGAGTTTGCTTCTCTCTCCCCCTCTGATGCCTTCTGTCACTCTCTCAAAAATGAATAAATAAAATATTAAAAAATTTTTTTATGAAAAATCTGCACAAAACTTCATTGAACTGCATAATGTTTTGGTGTGTTTTATTTATTTATTTATTTATTTATTTATTTATTTATTTAAAGATTTTATTTGAGAGAGAGAATGAGAGATAGAGAGCACGAGAGGGAAGAGGGTCAGAGGGAGAAGCAGACTCCTTGCCGAGCAGGGAGCCCGATGTGGGACTCGATCCCGGGACTCCAGGATCATGACCTGAGCCGAAGGCAGTTGCTTAACCAACTGAGCCACCCAGGCGCCCTTGGTGTGTTTTAATATAAGCTACTTCAAATCAATAAAATTACCCCAAATCTTCAAGCAAAATAGATGCTTCAGAGTAATGCGCCCGGCTTCCCGTGGCTTCGAGTACAGCTTAGAGTACCGCCCATATTCCTGATGGGGCACAAAATTCCGTCTGAGAAATAGCAGAGAAGGAGACTTTTTGCTACAAGCTGCGAAGGACCATGCCTCTAGTCCTCTGTGATGTTTGAAATTCCGTTTGAATTGCTGTTCTTTAAGCTCTGTGTTTTCCTTGATAAGCTTCTCCCTCTCCCTGTGCCTGCCACTCTCCCTGCTTGTGCTCTCTCTCTGTCAAATAAATAAATAAAATCTAAAAAAAAAAACCCCACACAGCTTTAAAAAGGGGGGGCATAATGAATGATCCACACCTTAGCAGTGGCTCATGACACCTCCAAGAGAGTACCAGTTTAAATAAAGATCAGTGCATCATCATAGTTGGTTATGGGGGAAATCATGAAGGAAAACAGAGTGGCAGTTCTCTGTGTGAGAGTTGAGGAAACCAAAATCATTACCTGTAAGTCATGGAACTGGTCGGTGAATTCCTTGGGGGCCTGGACCTCATTTAATGATTTCTGACTTTTTAATGCCTCGCAGAGAAGAAGTACTAAATCAAGGCTTGTTGAATGAACAACTAGAGAAAGTAGGTTCACGTCTCAGGTCACAGTGATTTCAAAAACCAGAGGGTCTCCGTGCCTTAGGAACAGATTTATACGAACTCAAAAAGGATCTCCGCTCCTGGCTCCACTCCTCTCCCTGGAACCAAGGGTAGATGGTCTTTATTGCATTTGACTGTTTTGTGTTCCATTCCTGAGGCTGCTTCCTTTGCGAGGTCTTTCATATTTCTTAATTCCCTCTGCCCTTCTCTGGCTCAGGCCCTGGCGTTTTCCCTGCTGGAGAATTATACTAGGTTTCCAGCTGGTTTTTCTGCTTTTATTTATTTTTTTTATTTTTTAAAGATTCTATTTATTTATTTGAGAGACAGAGAATGAGAGATAGAGAGCACGAAAGTGAAGAGGGTCAGAGGGAGAAGCAGACTCCCCGCTGAGCAGGGAGCCCGATGTGGGACTCAATCCCTGGACTCCAGGATCATGACCTGAGCCGAAGGCAGTCGCTTAACCAACTGAGCCACCCAGGCGCCCTGGTTTTTCTGCTTTTAGACACTCGCCCTCCAGATGTTCTAGGAGGCTGTCTGCAGGGGAGTATTATAACTCACTCATCATCTGTGTTTACCCCCTGCCCCCAAACCTTTATCCATGGCCTGTGACCCATCAAATCCAGTGGAACTTCTTTCTGTGGTTTTGGAAACCTTCCTGCTTTCACGTAACCTAAATTTTGGGACTTATTTTTGAAGCTGACATAAAACCTACATTCTTGACAACCTAGTTGTTTTACAACATTTCCTCAGGCCTGAGAACATCGGGTTGAATTGTGAGGTTACCTCTGACACTCAAAGCTAATCAGTTTGAAGATGGGGTTATGTGTCTCATACATCTTTGAATTCACCTTCCAACACAGTGGATACTCCTGTGGCAGTGCCCCCCAGAAACCCCAGTTTCAGCTTCTCCACGGGGTCCTCTGGCAGGGGTGGTACAGCGTGCAGGCCTGGGACATGGAGGGGCTGTCCCTGATGTGGGGGCACAGGCGAGGGGACATTAAAGAGTGAATGAAGAACTGCAAGTGGTGGTTAAGATGGGGGAGCTGGTGCTGGAGGCACGGTTTATCTTTTTAAACTTCCTGGAAGCGCTGGATCATTGTGGGCAATCCTGACGTTCGCTGGTATGGTGAAGCAGCAGACCTTGAGACTGGCATGTGATTAGAAAGAAATATACAGAAAAGGGCTCAGACTAATGTCAGGGAGAGGGAGCCAGTGGGAAGAAACCCCTATGGAAACTACCACACGGGCTGCTAGGTTGGGAGCTGGGAGACATGAACCAGGCTGATGACCAGCTCTCCCAGGTTGGGGACAAGTATGTCTCTTTAGGGCAAAGACTGGCTTAGCGGGGATTGCAAGTAGCTAAGCCCTATCTACATGTAAAAACTGGTCTGAAAATTTTGGTGTGCATTACGTTCAGATGCTCTAGGGTTTGAGGAAAGTTGGCCATTTTGTGTGTGTGTGTGTGTGTGGGCAGAGCAAAGAAGGCTGTGGATGACACTAGGACTTCCAGGAGTCCTACACCAAAGAGCCTTGTGAAAGGGTCTTTAACTCCTGGGTTAACAGAACCTGGGTCTAGGACAGCTCTGATTTCATACGTTTTGTTAACTCTTCCCGAAATAGCAGCATATTTATCATACTCTAAGCCTTTATTTCTGGTGCCCCAACATAGCTCTTTTCTATCTCAACGCCACAGTCATGGAATTCTCTTTGAATACAAATAAAACATTTTCCCTTTTCCTTCCCTTACTTTCCCTCTTCCACTTTGCCTTCTTCCATTGCTTCTTAAAGACTTTCTTTTGCACTTTGCTGGAGGCTCAGCCCTCAGAATCTGGTCTACAGTGAAGCTTTGTGGAGGAGTGTGGGACCCAGAGACATGAGAATTCATTTGTCTCTAGCTATGCGTTTTTCAGCACAACAGAAGAACGCTTCAAGTTGTAAGAATTGGAATTTCTCTTGAGACATCTTCATGTATGGTAGAACAGAAGTCAGGAGATGTCAGAGGGTTGTCACTAAGAGTAGATTATTTTCTGGCTCCAAAAATTCTTTTCAAAACAAATATGTATATTTGATACCTGCAAGTTTTGAATGTGCAAATGTTGACTCTGTAGATGGAGGAACCATGGTTAACATGTTCTGTTTTTTTTCTCAAGGGTTGGGCCTATTATTACTCTGACTAAGGATTATGTTTTTCCTCCCCAAATGATGAATTTTCTAGAACAGGATCATTTCCCACCCAGACTATATAACATCTATGGAAAATGCTAAACAGATTTTTATCACCCAGGGTCTCCCATTGAAAACTCACTTTATGGTTTAGGCTAAATACCTGGTCTCACCCCATCACTTCTTTAGTGACCCCTGCTGGTGACCTACATCAGGTCACTAGGGAATTTGATGGGACTTGCTGAGTTACTTTATTCATTTGATTTTTAGTATTCTCATTTTGAGACTGGTGAAAAATCTGCCCTCTTATAAACAAAGAACCTTGAATGATGGAATTTCAAAATGTTCAGGATTAGTTCTGGAGATAAACATGTACATAAAATCCTAAACTGTAAAGTAGTTAAACTGTAAGGCAGTATATATAGTTGTTCCTAAATATGAACAAAGCAAAGCAAGGTACACATAGTTGAATCATTAACATCAACCAGTATCAGGGAGGGCAATGATTTAAAAATACCTACTTTCTTTAAAGTGAGGATCAGACAAATAAGTCATTAGGCAACCTATTGGCACAACATAATTTTCATAAAAGCCTGTGTAATCATTTTTGCAAAAGTTAATTATAGCAGAGGCATTTAAAAAGGCTGATAATTAACTGAGGTATCTACAGTTATGGGCCCTAGGTATGCAGACAGACCACCAGTTTCTTGAGACCCGCTGGAAACTCCTCCATCCCTGATGGAGCTTGCCCACCCAGGCCCCACTGGTTTTGAGTGATGTCTCCATGTGGTGCCTAGTCGCTGCTAGTGAAAGGCTGCTAGTGAAAGAAGGGTTTTTACCTGAGGCCTTGATTTCCTTTTACATCAGGGTTTTAGGGATTCAGGTGTCAGGAGATTATCACTCCAACTTTATGCTTCTGGGCATATGTTGTCTTCAGGATCCTGGCTCCAGACAGGTAATACAGCAATCTATTTGAATTAACTGTGTTTTTAATCAAATCTTACCTGTGTAGGCATAGCGTTTCCCTGGAAATTAGCATCTGCCCTCTGTAGTAAGCAATGGAAGTGATTTTAGCCTGTTTAACAAACATGAACTTGGAGACCCAAACTGGGCAAGGAACTCACCCAAGGTCTAACCTCAGGTCTTAGACTCCTCAATTCTGATATTTAGCTCTCATTGCCATTGGGAGGATGTCACAGAGCTTCGAATTCCTGGCAGTAATTCTTAAAATCAATTCCTAGCATATTATTTTTGGAGTACGCTTGGGCTCTGGAAAAGTCTGAGGTTAAAGAGAGGATTCAGGTTTTTTTGTTTTTGTTTTTGTTTTTTTTAATAATGTCTCACCTATGTGACGGCCCCATGTTGCCCCCTAATGGAACTTTCAATATTTACAAAATTCTTTACTGACTAGTCTTTCATTAAACTGAGACAAATAAAACAACATTTATAAGCATTAACTTCTCTCAGGATAACATGCTATCTTACCATTTTCATATTTAAATCAATTGCTACTGAAATTTTGCCAAATTTAAGGAAAATGTGATTGCGGTAAGTACAGAAGACTTTGTACAAATTTGTAACTATATGTCACAGCCCCCTTCACCTACATCCTCAGGGCTGATCGTTTTGTACACATCTCTTTTTAAAAAATGCATCTAACAAAATTTGGTGGTGGTCTTACTATTTTACTAAATCTGGAGGATAAGAGAGTGGCTAATTTTAAGTTTCATATTTGTAAAAGATTTGGAAAAAAAATTTTTTTTTAAAGCAGGTTTGGGGCACCCGGGTGGCTCAGTTGGTTAAGCGACTGCCTTCGGCTCAGGTCATGATCTTGGAGTCCGCGGATGGAGTCCTGCATGGGGCTCCCTGATCAGCGGGGAGTCTGCTTCTCTTTCTGACCCTCCCCCCTCTCATGTGCGTGCTCTCTCTCTCTCATTCTCTCTCAAATAAATAAATAAAATCTTAAAAAAAAAAAGTGGGTTTGAATTCTAGCCCTGCCCCTTTTGTTGGCTGCAGAAACCTAGTTAAGACTCCCATTTTCTCAAGCCTCGGTGTCTTCCTCTTCCAAGGGTGGGGGAGAAGCGTGCGATTTGTGAAGCATTCAACACAGTTCCTGCTGCAGAGTATGCATGCAAAAGTCAAGTAGTAGCGGTGGTTGGGTCCTCTATTATTACATGAGAAGATTGTAGTAAAGGAGCTCTGTAGAATTTTAACATCTCTGATTCTACCTATAGATGCAGGAGGAAAAGGAAAGGAGACAGTAGGGCAGGAGCAGTTTTCATTTCTGCCCGCCTGGGAAAGCCCATCCCCCCACCACACGTGGGAGGAGTAGGAATTTCAGTTAATTTGCCAGGAGGGGCTCCTGGTGTGGACCACAGTTTCGGAGTACTTTGTGGAGTTGGATGCAGTGGGGGCCACTTCAGATCCTAGACCCCCTCCAAAGGTATACAGTCAGTCTGCCCCAGGACCACACTCCCCAGATGCTGTCACCGGTTGGGGAAAGACGCGACAACGAGTAAATGGGAGCTGGCGGTGGGCGGCAGCTATGGTAAAGGAAGGTGGGAAAATGGGGCACAATCAATGTCTATGAAGTGGGCTGGAAGAAGGCGCTAGAAGAGAGTGACGACAGGGGAATTCTGCCCACCGTCCTAGTCTCAACGTCACCAGTTCAAAGATAAACAAAGGGGGGCATGAGTGGAAGCGGTGAAAATCAGCTACACCCTGATTTGGGTGGGAGTGACTGGGCTTTTTAACGCGAGGAAGTATGGAGGAGGAGAGTGGGGCTCCAGGAGAACGACAAAGAGCTGGTCAGTATAGATGCGTCGAGGCCAGCCGTGGGTGCCAGCTGGCGGGGACGGAAGTGCGGATTCTGTCCTCTGATAGGGCTGGTAGGCAGAGGCTCTGTACCGCCAGATGGTTACACTTCCAAGGCTCTCAGGTCCTTAAGGAGGACACTCCAGAGTTGTAGGAGATACATATACATCTCAAAGGGACAGAGGAAGGATTCACAGCTGTAAGTTCTTTTTAGTAGATGCTCTAAGAAAGGGAGGTGGGGCCTGTCCTCAGGTGTTGGTTAGAAAAGCAGCCAACTTTTCTGGCAGGTGAGCTTTCTCTGGGCAGGTGTTTTTATGGAGGGGGGGAGGGTGGGACTGTGGTCATCCTGGGGACACAGCCTCTTTCTTTTTTTTTTTTTTTAAAGATTTTATTTATTTGAGAGAGAGAGAGTGCACGAGAGCGGGTAGGGTCAGAGGGAGAAGCAGACTCCCCACTGAGCAGGGAGCCCGATCAGCAGGGACTCAATCCTGGGACTCCAGGATCATGACCTGAACCGAAGACAGTCGCTTAACCGATTGAGCCACCCAGGCATCCCGGGACACAGACTTATATTGCTAAAAGCCATCCTAGAGTTTGGTCGTCTCTTAGTGCAGGTGTGGGTAGACTTCTTCAGTTCTCACCATGAAACCTTCTCCAACCAATAAAATTCTTCATCTGTCAACTTTGATGGCATTTGGAAACTGGAGCATTAGTGGTTCATCCACTCACTCCACAAAGATTAGTTGAGAGTCTCCTATGTGCTGGGCATAGTTCAGGAGGTAGGGAGTCTTAGAATTGTTTGTATTGGTCACTAGTCTATTTATTTGTGTTAGTCTTACCTTAACTAAATAGGTAACTCTGAGATTAGAAACACTGTCTTATTTTTTTTGCCTTCCACACATTTTGTAATTTAGTAGGGCCCAATAAATATTCAAATAATTATAATTGAACAACACAATAAATAAAGAAGGTAAAGGAAAAGACTTTGAACCAAAATTGTAAGCAATTTGGGAGTTAAGTGGAGAAGGAAATGACCACATTGCAATGATGAGAGAGATTATTTTACTGGCGTTCCTGACAGGAGGGAAAACTAAAATTCACCCGAAAGGCCATGACAACTTCTGCTATGTTTCTGAAACAGTCTAGAAAATATTGGCTGTTTGCTTCCTTAAATGCAAGGAAGGAATGAATGAATCTCTGAGATGCATTGTATAGATGATATTAAAACTACATTTTTAGTGTGTCTGAAATAGTGAACATTTCTACTAGTTGAACATTTATCTAAGCCCTAAAAATAGGTCCGAAGGATTTTATTTCTTCTAGATGCTAGGAATATTCTCAGATCTTGCCAGCTCTGCAGCGAATGGAGGGGGTGGTTCTTGGATGGCAGATTTCCCTGGAGGGAGGCCAGGCTGCAGTTGGCCGAGTTGTAATGTTTTCATCCGAGGTGTTGGCATGAAGGCTTCCAGCGCTGTTTCCTCCCCTGTCATTTCTAAAGGAAGGCCAAGGTTGGCTAAGGGTCAGGGCTGGCAAAGAACCAAAACACAGGGCTGCTTTTACAAAAATGCATGCATTTTACCTATTGGCCTTTTCCCTCTGACTGCTCACATGTCCTTGATTTCTGTGGACCTCAGCTAGGGTGATTTGCCTCCCGGGGGACGTTGAGCTGTATTCCGCAGCATTTTTGTTTGTCATAACTGGGGGATTTGCTCCGGGCGTCTAGTGAGAAGAGGACAGGGATGCTGATAAACATCCTACAGTGCGGGACATTGGACAGCCTGCAGGATGGCACCTCACAACAAGGAATCATCCAGCCCCAAATGGCAGAAATGTCGAAGTTGAGACACTTGGTTCTATATTTTAATACAAGAAAATCAGTTTCTTGCTTAGGGTACCAGCTGACACTTTAGTAGTCAAAGGCTGGTCCCCGGGTGACAGTTGTGAGAAATACAGACTCTCGGGACCCTCGGCAGACACGCTAAATTAGAATCTGTATCAATTTGGAAAAGCAGGACTAACATTCTCTGAAAACTACAGAGGGCATGGCAGTGTGACTTAAGGACTTGGGGTAACCAAGTCAAGAAGACACATCATCCTGGCCCTGCCTAGGTGGTGTCTTTAAATTCACAACTCACTACTCTATTTGTGTTTTTCATTTTCACTGAAGTATCTTTCACTTCTTTGCTTCCTTTCCCTCGCTCCCTCCTTTCCTTCCTTCTCTTCTAGTTACTCTGCTTCATCAAAGCTGTATTTGTCTTTATCCCACGTGTGTGCATTGCTTGTCCTAGAACTCTAATCTTGAGCCACTCTTAATACACACAAAAAGCAGACACTTATCTCTTTAATTAAAGGAAATTGTCCTAGAGGGAAAAGTGGATAGAATCTGGAAGGACAGCCATACTTTCTGAAACCTGATATTACAATTAAATTCAGCCCTCCTGCACTGAGTCTCCAGTGGTGAGATATTAAAAAGGGAGGCAATTAAGCTCATCCAGCACTAATTTAATCAGAAGCCAGGGCACTCTGTCTCTGTGAGATACCTTTGGTCAACACAGCTTTAGGTTTTGAATCGACAGTCTAAAACCCTGGAAATTTGCCATATGGATTTACCAGCAAAATTTCTGCTGAACCCGAGTATAAAAGAGCTGATGAAAAAATATAAATTAGTTTGCACACCATGCCAGTGTACCATAAAATGAGGGAGTTTTAAAAATATCTTATTTAGAAATTCTCTTTCTTTTTTTGAAGCTTTTGACTGTGGCAGGTTCTCCATCTATTAGTTAAACCACTAACGCAAAGTCCAGTTCAATTTGATAAACATTTACTAAGTCTCTACTGTCTGCAAGAACTAGAATAAGAATTGTGGAAGATTGAAGAATATTAGGCCATAATCCTTGCTCTAGTTTATAATCTGGGGTGTGTGTGTGTGAAGAAGTGGACAAGCATATACGAAAGCTTGTTGATCATCAGTATATTAATATGTGTACCAACAAAGAGCTGCAGGAGTTCATAAATATTCATTTCCTTGTTGTTATAGAAAAGTGGATTTTGCAATTGGGGAAAAACAAACAAACAAAAAGAACTGAAGAGGCTCCAGTTCCTAAAAAGCTGTGGTTTCCTCAGTGACATTTTATGTTCTGGTTAACGATTATATTACATTTCAGGGAAGTTTAGGGAGCTTAAGTAGACTTGACGTTCTCATTTTATCACCCTATTTATGCTGTTTCTCCAAGAGTTTCTTCATAGCTACATTATTCAACACCTCTCATCACTTTTCCATGACTCTCTGTTTTTCCCCTTTAAAATGACAGTGGCACCAAAGCAGAGACTTAGTCTTTTTTTTTTAATTTAAATTTTATTTATTTTTGACAGAGAGAGAGCACAAGCAGGGGGAGCGGCAGGCAGAGGGAGACGGAGAAGCAGACTCCCTGCTGAGCAGGGAGCCTGATGTGGGGCTCGATCCCAGGACCCTGGGATCATGACCTGGGCCGAAGGCAGAGGCTTAACAACTGAGCCACCCAGGTGCCCCCCCCTTTTTTTTTAAAGATTTTATTTATTTATTTGAGAGAGAGAGAGAGAGAATGAGAGATAGAGAGCACGAGAGGGAAGAGGGACAGAGGGAGAAGCAGACTCCCTGCTGAGCAGGGAGCCCGATGTGGGACTCGATCCCGGGACTCCGGGATCATGACCTGAGCGGAAGGCAGTCGCTTAACCAACTGAGCCACCCAGGCGCCCCGCCCCCCCTTTTTTTTAATTAATATTTTTAGAGACTCTTTTTGATTGTGGATCTAAGTCACACATGAAAGACAAACTGTTATATAAATATTGAAGAGAAACTGCTTAAAAAATAGGTAATGGGTATTTTATCTGTTTAATGGAATAAAATTTATCTTGCTTAGGAATGACTTTTTAAAATAATGTCTGTATTAGTAACTATGTAAATTTCTTTACTTGGCATCTATTTGAGACTTTAATAATAAGGCTCTAGAAATGATCTTCAACTTTCCCCTGAGATCCATTCAATATTCAAATAGACATACACTATGTGGAAATGACAAGCAATGAGAAATTTAGTCTTTTTGATCGGAACCCCCTTGACCTTGCAAATGACTGTTTGTGTCAACCATTACCTCAGTATTTGGACTGAATTCCTAAATTCAAGTAAGATTGAGTCATACTAAAGCTTTATTCAATTGGGCAATTGCATTAGAAGATTAATTTATAAAAGCTAGATAAGGCTGGTTTTATATGATGAGTTTTGTAGGGCAGTGCTCACCTTTTCAATCTGGCAGGTTATGTCCTCCTGATGTGATGTTGAAGATCGTTAAAGTAATTATGGGTGTGTGTTCACCACCATATGAAACAAGTCTGCTTCATTAATAATGCTGGCCTTGATTTTCCAAACATACTTTCATATGCCCCGAATTCTGTGAGTCATTTTCTTTCTCAATTTAATACTGTATTATGTTCTCACATTTGGCTTTTCTGCAGCCTCCAGCCCTTACTGCATGCTGCTTTGACTTGACATCAAAGCTCAGACGACTGTTTGGGTGGGTTTGTTTTGTTTTGTTTAAATGAGATAATAGGTCGTCTTTGGAATGCTGAAGGTACACTGGCAACTTAGGGAACTAAAGGCTGGTGAAGAAACTCTAGAAAGGAGTTAAAAAATTCTGCTTCTGAGAAGATGGGAGGGAATCACGTTTTGGAAAATGTTGAAATATTTGGAAGTATTTTTGTTTTGTCTTACAATAAGATTTTTTCCTTCTTTTCCTTCACCTTCAAGCTTGAACCATGAACTCAAAAGCTTCCAGGAAGCATAGGGTAGGGTAGGTTCCATCTGGGCCTTCTTTGGATTGAGTGCATGAGCCATATTCTTCCAGGTAGAGAAAGAGGGGAGCCCATCCTTGTGGGAGGAGGAGGTAACAGAAGCAGAGGGAGCAGATGGTGAGACAAAGCGTGTCTGAGTGACTCTGTCTAGGTCAAGGTGTCCAATGTGGAGACATTTTAGGTAGGGTGAGGGCAGAGGTGAAAGAAGAGTGGTCTTTGCCCTATTTCCTTCTTGTGAGGAGGAAATTTCACAGAGTGATTCTTCCCAAGACCATGTGGGCAATTGCAGGATCAGGTAGATGGAGTGTGGATAGTAGGTGAACTTAAGGGGAGGGGTATAAACATTGATGGGGCAAAGTGACTTGAAGCAAGGGTAGGGTAGCCCAGCTGGGCTGGAGGTAGACTGGAAATTGAAGATCAGACCTCATCAGACCCAGCTGAGAAAGATCTGACAGTTCCTCAGGCCCAGATTTGAATATTAGATGGCAGGTGGGGGCTCCAGTGACCAGAATAGGAGATGGAAGGCAAAAAATGGTGGGTTTGTATCCAGGGCCCACCACCATTCCTGAGCTGCCATTTTGGAGAAGAGCATGGGAAGTGGAAGAAACTTAAAAGTGCTTGACCTTCTCCTCAGGAAGCCCAAGTTACTCAAAGACACTATATGTTTAATGGAGTTTACCAAGTGAATTTGTTACGGAGCCTGGACTGGATTGCCTGATGGAAGAACCAAGCGGCCCTCGGAGATCTTGGAGGATAGGTTTTAATGTCGTTGGGCTCAGAGGAGAGCGATCTCCAAAGGTCTGAGCCCCAAGCACAAACAAAGGGGGTAATTTATACACTTGTACTTTGGCATAGTGGGCACTCTTGGCATGTGTGTGAAGCGGGGCAGGGAGAGGAACCCGGATTGGTGCACGCGGGAAGCAGAGCAGAGAGAAGAACCCGGAAGAGCCCCAGCAGTAGGGGCTGGGACTCCCTTGCTGGCTCAGTTGGCCATCTTAGGACACAGATTTCCCTTATCATTCCCCCCTTTGATGCCTCTTTAAACACCTAGTTTAGAGGGCATTATTTTCATCTTCTAAGGGGCAATAGTGAGTAAGGAGCAACTGGAGTCTGATTTTAGCAATTTGAGTAGTGATAAACCTAGTGAGGGCATTAAGAATACAAGAACCAAATGCTACTATGAGGAAAAGCAATAGGAGGAGGCTGATGAGGGGGGCAAACCAAGGGAACAATTGTGAGAGGGTATCCCACCAAGTTGTCTGCTGGAGTGTTTCCCACCGGCATGTAATTGGATCAGAGTTTCTTGGACCACCCCTGACTCATTAGCATAGAAACAACATTCCTCCTGTAAGAAGAGACAGAGGCCCCCTTGTGCGGCCATGAGCAAGTCGAGCCTGCGCCTGTTTTGGAGGACCACTGAGGCCAGTGAATCGAGTTGGCGCTGCAGGGCTAGGGCTGACTGAGTGAGGGTGGAAAAATCCACTGTGAGTTGTTGAGTTAACCCCTGGTACTGAACCTGACATCCTGACGCCAGTGGTGCTGAGGGCAACACCTGATGTGGCCAGCAGGCTCATGATAAGAGGGATGACCATGGGGGAGCATTGAGGGTGGCTAGGAGGTCTCCATATGAGTGGGGCATCGCTCCTGGGGAGGACTGAAAGATTGGCTAAGAGACTGAAAAGCCTGCATAATTGATCGTGCAGGGTGATGCAGATGTATATACCTTGATCACAAGCCAGAAAAATGTTGTTAGGAGCACAGATCTGACTGTGGCCCATGATGGGAGAGGAAGAGTTGCCATACAGCGGTACCGGAGCCAGAAAAGGATAATCTGAGGTCCCCAGTACCGAGGTGGGAGGTGACACGGTGGATTGGTTGAGGATGACACTTAGGTATTGGATGGGACCAGACTTCATACAGATCCAGCAGTCAGACACTATGGGTGGATTTGAGTGGTTAAGTGTTTGGTGGGAGGCGTTAATCATACCTAACAGTTGTGCTATAGATGCTTGCTGCCTGTGGATGGGGGACCCAGGGATGCGCCAGGGCAAGTTATTTTCTGTCTGACTCCGGGGGTTGACTGTAAGGCTTGGCGTGAACATGGACTTAATCATAAATTTGGCCATGGGGTCAGTCCCCATAGGGTGATATTGGCCCAACAGGAGAATGATTTCTGTAGCCCATGACATGGCATTGGGTTCTAAGACTGAGAGGGTGAGCGCTATACAGTGATTGTTGGGGCAAGAGGATGGGGTAGCATTATGTGACAAGAAATCCTGATGTCACTGCACTGTTTGAGGCACCACCTGGTGGACCATTGTTCCATTCCTGGCCAAGTTGCCACCCATAAGTCACATCCCCAGGCTTTTGAGCAGAACTGAGGACAGGTGTTTGGCTGTTGAGGTGTAGGGCCCCCACAGATGTAGATATCTACCAGCCAGTAACCTGAGTGAGGGCCATGGTAGGAACACCATCTATGAGGTTCCCAGGAGGTGTCAAGAAGCTGACATCCATCAAAACAGAGGTCAACCTTTGGTGTGTGCCCATCCCAGTTGGAAGAAGTCAGTGGGGGTGCTGGTGCGGGATTGAGGGGGATAAGCTGGAAAGTCCATTTGCCAGTAACAGTGATACGAGAGTTTGCCCCCCTTGCTGGGCTGGGCAAGCTTAGAGGCAGTGAGGAGGAACAGCACACCAGGTAGCAGAAAACCGGGACTGACTGGGGCCAGGAAAACCATGGTGAAATGCACTCAGGAGTAGACAGCAGAGGGCCAGTAAAAGCGGGGTCTATGACTTTAGGTAGAGGGAGCTATTGTGACTAACCCGACAGCAGATGAAACCTGTGGGGAAGTAAGTGTAGTAATGCACCTTAGGTTCACCCAATAAGCAATGACAATAATAAGCCTCTGGGGGAAAGTCCAGTCAGGAGGGGCAACAGTGTAGAGTCCAACTCCCAAGATGAGGAAAATCACGCTGATGAGAGTCAGGGACCACAGTGAGCAGGTGTCCATCAGTTGGTGGGGTCTCATTGAAGGTGAAGCCCACTCTGTGAAGTCTGGCTGGAGTCTCCACTGGCGCAGCTCCTCATCCAAATGATGAGCTTTCTTCACTCTTGAGTGGTGGACCCACAGGGTGACACCTGAGATGTTGAGGGCAGTAGGGGTGGTTAAAACAGTCCAATACCTAACAAACCCTGTCCACTGCCGTTTGAGGGGGGTCTTTCTTCCAATCTTTGACCCAAACTGAGTCCCCTGTCTGGAAAGAGTGTACCTGAGACCCTAAGGAGATTGGGGCCCTCTCAATGGTTGCATCTGGCGCCCTGTATCAGGTTCAGACCACTCAAAGGCAAACGGTGGCTGGCTCTGAGGAGCTATGCGGAAGTAGAAGAAGGCATCCTTCAAATCTAGGCAAGTGAACCGATCCTGGGATTTGGTCAAGGAGGGTGTATGGATTTGGGACCACTGGGTGCAAAGAGATGGTCACCTTGTTGATGGCCCACAAGTCCTGAACTGGTTGGTATCCCCCTCCTGGCTTCTTGACTGGCAGGAGTGGGGTATTCCAGGTCGACTGGCACTCGACTAGAATACCTGCTTCTTTGAGGTTGGCCAGATGTTCTTGGATGCTGATCTTAGCTTCTTGTGGAAGGGGGTATTGCCTTTGTCTCTGAAGTTGAGCTCCTGGGATCAGTTCAACAATGATAGGGGCCCGCTTCTGGGCTAGTCCAGGTGGGTTGTTTTCAGCCCATACTGAAGGGAAGATGAGTCTAAACTCTGGCAAGCTGCTCTGTTGGGCCTGGGCACAGAATAGCCTCCTTTCTTCTTCCCATGGCATGGTAATTTCTAGTAACAGAGACCGCATCTCCTCTTGCCTTGGGTTCAGTCGGAGGCTGTGTGTCTGGTGGGCTCAAAGGTTATCTGAGCCCTAAGCTTGGAGAGTATGTCTCGGCCCAGGAGAGGGATGGGGCAATCGGGCAGATAAAGGAATTCATGTCGGACCTTGTGGCCCCCGAGTTCTCACTGGCGAGCCTGGCAAAAGGGCTGTTATATCACCCACGTCCCAGTGGCCCCAAGGATGGTTGCAGTCCTTTTGCTGAAAGGGGCCACTGGGGAGGTGACAACAGAGTGCTCGGCCCTAGTATCAACCATAAAATTCACTGGTTGGCCCCCCACCTTCATTCTGACTGTGGGCTTATGGGGGCTGAGGAGGAAAGAGCCCGGTCCCCCTCAGTCTGAGTCCATTCTCACAAGGCCTATGAGGTCCTCCTCTCGGGGTTCTTCCTTGTAGGGGCTGGGCTTCTGAGCCTTTCCCCAGTTGGGACATTCATTTTTCCAATGCCCTTTCTCCTGACAGTAGGCACATTGATCCCTTGCCAAGGGGGTTCTGGGTCTCCCCCCTTTTGGTGGTTGGGGTCTCCCTGCCTTTGTGTTGTCCTTTTCTTTCAGAGAGGTGGCAAGGAGGCTGACTTTCTTTTTCATCTTTTTGTTGGCTTCCCATTTGGCTGTGACCTCCCTGTTCATGTAGACCTTATTGGCAATCTCTATTAGCTGGGTGATGTTCATCCTGGCAAAACCCTCTAGTTTCTGAAGTTTTTTCCTGATGTCTGGGGCATCCTGAGCCACAAAGGAGGTGTTTACCATCTTTTGGCTTGCCTGTTCTTTGGGGTCAAATGGAGTGTACATCCTGTAGGCTTCACATAGTCTTTCGTAGTAGTCCCCGGGGGACTCCCCTGGTTGTTGAGTGACCGAGGATACCTTAGTCATGTTCATGGGTTTCTTAGCTCCTGTCCAGATTCCCCAGAGGAGGGCCTCCTGGTATCGGCGGATGTGGGCCTGTCCCTCAGTTGTGAAGTCCCATGCTGGGCGCTCTTCGGGTGTGGCCATATTAGCCCAGGCAGCAGGGTCGATGACTCCTTCTGGTGCGTGCTCTTCCAGGTACTGCTGTGAACCCTTCATTATTCTCCTCCTTTCCTCTGTGTTAAACAGGGTGTGGAGTAACTGTTGGCAGTCTTCCCACATTGGCCGATGAGTCTGGAAGAAGGATTTCATGAGATCTACCATAGCCTGTGGTTTCTCAGAGTAGGATGGGGTGTTATGTTTCCAGTTAAGGAGGTTGGTGGGGATAATACATCATGGAATGGCCGGGTTGGACCGTCCCTTCTTCATCGTGCGTCTTGGATTCCCGTGTCTCTCCTACTGGCATTTGGAGGGTGCTTGTGCCCAGCCTGGGGTGCAACCTGGCTACTGGTCCTGGAGAAAGTGGATCTTTTGGGCCTGGGGGCGCCAGTGGATTTTCTGGCCCTGGGGATTCTGGTGAAACCAATGGCGGTGGAGTATCTGGAGCTGAAGGGCCAGGTGTAGACGGTCTTGGGGGTACATATGGTGGGGTCAGGGTCGGTTCGTCCTTGGTATCTCCGGCTAGGATTTGTGGAGACTGGGGCTTTTGCTGATTTTCTTTAGGTTGGTTGGATGAGGTGATTAAGACCCTGGCCTGTCCCTGCCTATTGCAAGCTAAACGCACTCAGGGGGAAGGGTCTGAGCAATTCCTAGCCAGGAGTCAATGTACGGAAACTGGTCAGGGTGTCCTGGTTCTCCTGTTATGACTCACCATACTCAACGAATTGTTGGGACATCCAATGTTCCTTCTGAAGGCCACCTGACATGAAAGGTGAGCCATTTCAATTCACATAGGGTTCTGAACTTGCTGGGGTTCATCCTGACTCCACAGTCTCCCGAAAACCCCTTATTGAAATTTTTCATCATGGTCTCTAGAACCGTAGGTTTACTCTGCCCTGATGCCATGGTGATGTTCCCGTGTGCGGTGGCACAGAGACAGACAAAAGGGGGGTTGCCTCCTGAGGTGAGGAGACCAATCAGATGCCCATCTGGCCATGTCCCGAAGGAGCTTAGATGAGGCTTAGCCGTAGCGGTCTCAGCATTGTGACTTACGATCAGAAACTATTCTGATGCTGCCATAGACTGTATGCCATTCAGAATCGCAGATAGGACCGCTCAGACTCCGTAGGCTTCTGGAGACCTTACGGGTGCCTGCCCGTGGAGGCACAGAATCAGTCTGCTTGAGCAAGCCACGTTGGACTGCACATTCACTCACGCATTCACTCCAGAAGTTATTACATTCCCTCCCTGGGAATCCCTACCTATGAGACCTCTAAGAGGTCTCTGGTTGGTGATCAGGTTCCCCTTCCACCGCGATGGGTGGGCCTCTCTGGGTCCTGGGGCCCCAGGCCTTACCGTAATCTGACATTGGGACCAGGTCCTCACCTGCCAAGTCTCCTCGAGTCCAGTGGGAACAGTGGAGTGGGGCTGGCCCAAGGTGACCGGGGCGGGAGACTGACAAAAATTAGGCAAGGCACGCCTTCTCCATTATGATCTCTCGTTCAGTCACCACCCTGCCATTGCTCCCAAACCGGTGGCAACAATGGGCCAGTGCGGTTGGGTTTCCAGGTCAGCGGACCAAATGTTACGGAACCTGGACTGGATCACCGACGGAAGAATCAAGCAGCACTCGGAGATCTTGGAGGATAGGAGGTTTATTTAATGCCGGTGGGCTCAGAGGAGAGTGATTTCCAAAGGTCTGAGCCCTGAGCCCAAACAGAGGGGGTAATTTATACACTTGTACTTCTGCATACTGGGCAATCTTGGCATGTGCACGAAGCGGGGCAGGGAGAAGGACCCAGAAGAGCCCCGGGGTAGGGGCTGGGACTCCCTTGCTGGCTCGGTTGGCCATCTTAGGACACAAATTTCCCTTATCAAATTGTGTTTGCATTTTCTCTCTTAGTTGGGTAGGAGCCCACAAGGAATATCAAGAATTACAGGAAGTAAATAAGCAGAGGGATTTCTGTGTACAAATGTATGCAGAATGATACAATTTGCAAGGCTGCCGTATAGTCTGTCCCACACACCTTGGGGCCTATGAATGTGATTCATAAACTGATGGGCAGGTTGGGCCCAGTGACCCCAGAACAAGGACCTCTCAGACGAAACTTCCAATGCCCAGATCACCGCAGCTACCACTCAGAGCTCACGAAGCTGTTTCCTGTGAAGAGAGGAACATCTCTTATAATACCTGCCCCAATAGTCAAAACAACAGGACAGTCAAAATCTGACCAAGCAGTTTTGGTTTGTTCATTTCAATTTGTTCTTCAGTGCTGCACAGAGAGCAACATTCGTACTTTGTTGTTTTATGAAACTATCATTTCTCCTCCATTTTTTAAAGTGATTTTTAAATGAATCTTATCATCTTCACTGTCAAGTCTGAAACCAAAAGTACAGTCCTTCACTGACAGATTTCGGACTAGATTAATCTCGTGGGAGATCACTAATGAATTTATGCTACTCAAACATCACACCCTCTTATTTCCCCCTGAAAGACAACAGGCCTGGAGTTGGCGGTTTGGTACGGCCTGAAGTAATCCAACGTTAACTAAATGTTGCTACTTGAACAGATAACAAAGACCCAGCTCCTTGTTGAAAAATGCCCCTTTGAAAACTCAAGGAGGAAAGAATCAGTAATATTTGCCAAGGGAACTGATGGTAGTGGGAATATATATATTTTGAATAACAAAATATGTTGCTGAGGAAGACAATAGAATATATAGTAAATACTACAAGTTCATGAACTTGTGATCTTAAATTAGGGTGAGGCGGTTATGAAAATGATGGAGAAAAATCCTTCAGGTACAGCTGGACTGAAAGACTCTTTTATTTATTTATTTATATAAAGATTTTTATTTATTTTTTGACAGACAGCGAGAGAGGGAACACAAGCAGGGGGAGTGGGAGAGGGAGAAGCAGGCTTCCCGCTGAGCAGGGAGCCTGATGCGGGGCTCGATCCCAGGACCCTGGGATCATGACCTGAGCCGAAGGCAGATGCTTAATGACTGAGCCACCCAGGTGCCCCTGAAAGACTCAGTTTAAACAAGATGAAACCAGAGAGGGAGACCAACCATAAGAGACTCTTAATCTCAGGAAACAAACTGAGAGTTGCTGGAGTGGTGGGGGGTGGGAGGGATGGGGTGGCTGGTGATGGACACTGGGGAGGGTGTGTGCTATGGTGAGCGCTGTGACGTGTGTAAGACTGATGAGTCACAGAGCTGTACCCCTAAAACAAATAATATATTATATGTTAATTAAAAAAAAAAGAAAAAGACTCATTTTGTGGGTAAGTAAATCCTGTCCATAGAATCATGTATCCTTCCACAAAAAAAGAAAGAACTGACTTCTTTCATGGTTCTGGGCAAAAATGAGGGGATAGGATTTTTGAGAAGGTGATTACTTTGCCAGATGTTGTCAATAAAGTAAAAGGACCAAGTGAGATGTAGGAAAATTTGTCTCATCATGGAATGACTTTTATGTGCTTGTCCAGTGCTTGGCATGTAGTATATATTGAGCAAATAATTCAATCAGATTTCTTTCTAGTGTACAAGAAAGTAAGTTTTCTAAAACCGGCATTTAGCAGCATCATGATTTCAGGGCTACCTAGCTGACCCTAATTTCACCATAACTTCTTCCTACCATTTCATGCCACCCCCTGATTACACTGATTAAGCACCTATGTTGGATGTATCATAACTGGGTGAGTCCCTCTGTTCTTCTTCTTCTTTTTTTTAAGATTTTATTTATTTGACAGAGAGAGGACACAAGCAGGGGGAGTGGGAGAGGGAGAAGCAGGCTCCCCATCAAGCAAGGAGCCAGATGCCGGGCTGGATCCCAGGACGCTGGGATCATGACCTGAGCCGAAGGCAGATGCTTAACGACTGAGCCACCAAGGCGCCCCAGAGACCCCACTGTTCTTGTGGGGAGGTTTTTTTCTGGATGAGAGCAGTCCCTTCTGAAGCAGGCTTCATCAACCCATTGGCACTCCTCCCTTGTGACACCAAAGCCCAGGCAGCTGTGGAATGTACCGCTCTGAACAATGGAGAGTCGAATAATCAGGCTGCTGTGTAAACTGAATTAGTTAGCTATAGTATAGGAGTAGATAGAGCTTTATAAATGGTTCCTATGAGACACATTTCCTAATAAAAATGCAGAGTAAAGGGCCATGGGAACCAGTGACCTTATTTTCTTGTTCAAAAATCTTCCCATCTCCTGGTGTCTGGGCCCATATACTTGGCCACATATTGAAAGTGGCTAGCCCCCATCTTTTGCATTAGATCTCATCCCCTTTGTCTACTCAAGGACATTGCTGTATAAAGTGTCCTCTCTTCCTTGCAACGACCAGTTTTCCCTCTCTCGAATAGCAGAGAATCATGCTATCATTTTTCCCAGCTTTTGAAAACCTCTTGACCTCGAATCCCTCTCTGGCTATCACTTCATTTCTAGGTTCCCTTTTTATTAAAATTCCTTGAAGTAACTATTATACTTGCTCTCTATTGTGTCACGCTGTATCTCTGTAATCCTCTCTGTTGAGGCTTCCAGCCCCATGACCCCAGGAACCTCGCTGCTGTCAGGGCCCTCATGATCAGCCCTGCTAACATCAGGGGTCAGTCTTTGCCCTCAGCTTTTAACGATGCTTACTTTGTGCTCCTGAAGGCTACTGGCGTCCAAGCCCCTCCTTCTTGGTTTTTCTCCTACCTCACTTGACCCTTTCTCAACCTTCTTTGCTGGTGTCCTCTGATTGCCTCGACATTTAACACTGGATGTCCTGGGGTTCGGTTTCCAGGCCTCTTTTCTGCTCTTTCTACACTTGTTCTCTTTGATCCTGTTCCATCTCTACACTGATGTCTCTCAAATTTCTATTTCTGACGCAGACTTCTGCCTTGAATGCCAGTCTCCTGCATGCAGTTACCCGTAGGCACCTCAGCCATCATCTGCCCCCAGCCTTCTGCTGCTATCAGTCTGGTCCACAGCCCCATGGTTTCTCACCTACTTAATGGCAGCAGCTCCCTAACTAGTCCTCCTATTTCTACTCTGGCCCCTCTACAGTCTATTCTTTAAAGCAGTGTTACCTGAAACCAGGTTCACCTCTTGGTGGGTGTTGAGCCAAAAGACACAACCAAGCCAAGAATAAGAAAAGAAGGGTTTTACTTGCAGCAGGTCCAGAACACCGGGGATATTTCCCAAAGTGGTGTCTCCTCAAACAACAAAAGTGGGGAAATTTCAAGCTTAGGGTTCATGTGTATTCATGAAGGAACTTAAAAGCTTTCAGCCTGGAATTGAGGCAAAGTCATTGTAAGGTGACAGAGACCAGGTCCCAGTCCTGAGGGCTGGCAAGGGTCAACATCACCAATTCTCTGGCTTTAGTTGGCCGGGTATCTGAGTGCTCAAAGGGGTTTAGATCCCACAAAGATAACTCAAGAATGTGTGTGGGGTCATTCTCTACTTTTGAGCCGGCACTGGGAGATTTATCACTGATTTATTGTCCCTGATATGAGGAAGCTATCTCCTGGCCTGATAGTGGTCATTTGTTCTTACATTCTTTAGTTCCCTTAAAAATCACGATCTACTGGGGTCTATTCTACAATTTTGACATATCCCAGGAAGTTCTGCTAGAAATCGGCTTTGGGCAAGTGGTACCTGTAAGGCACACAGCACAGGTGGTTCGGGGCCTGAAATGACTTTCCTTAGGTCAAGGGAGCTATGACTTGTCTTTCTTTTTCGGGGGACCCCTAATTCTTTCTGCTTACAATAGTAGTCAGAGTGATTCTTTGTATGCATATAGATCATATCCTGCCAGCTTTTCTTCATCTCAGAGTAAAAGTCTCAGTTCTGATGCTGCTGCCACGGCCTTCTCCCCTCCCTGGGTCACTTTCTCCAGCCACATGGGCTTCCTTGCTCTTTCTCACTAGTCAGATCCACTCCCTCGTCAACACCTTTGCGCCTGATGTCCCTTCTCTTCATGGAATGATCCTTTGTCAGCACATGACTGAGCTCCCCAAGCTGTGTGCTCAGATGTCAAATTGTGTGTGAAGCCTCCACTGGCTGCTTCCATTTCCCCAGTGTGGTATAACTCCCTTCCCAGCTTTATTTCCCTCCTTAGCCCCTATCATCTTTGTCAAGAAGAAAACCAGGCCCAAATCACCAAACTGAGGCCTAATACCTAACCTAATTGCAATTTCAACCTCTGCCAGAAATGAAGTTTTAACAGATCAGTCAGGAATTTTATTTTATTTATTTACTTTTTAAAGATTTTATTTATTTGAGAGAGAGAGCACAAGCAAGGTAGAGGCAGAGAGAGAGGGAGAAGCAGGCTCCCCGCAGAGCAGGGAGCCCGATGTGGGACTCAATCCCAGGACCCCAGGACCATGACCCGAGCCAAAGGCAGTCACTCAACCAAATGAGCCACCCAGGCACCCCAGTCAGGAATTTTAAGCACCAGTGAGGTAATCCCTCCTGAGGGTCTCTCCATCACTCTAAGGGTCTCTCCATCACTCTAAGGAAGATGAGGTAATCTGCATGATAAGACACCCCCCAAAGTGACCTTGCCTGAAGCAAGCAATCCTTTCTTTTCTCTTGTTACTAGCTTCCTTGCTCCACCCTCCTTCCTATAAAAACCTTGCACTTTGTACATCTTAGAGCTCCTTTGTATTTGCTAGGTTGTTTTCCTAACTTATTTTTTTCATAAGTTGATTGCTTAATAAAGCTAATTAGATCTTCAAATGCACCTAAATTCAAAGGAACTTTTGTTGACACCTGCCAGTGTGTATGTAAGACATACATATTTGTATATCCTCTCTGCCCTACCCCTCTAGTGGGAAAAAATCCTTGAGGTCAGGGATTTTGGTATTCTTCATGACTGTATTTGTAGGCCCCAGAGGAATACCCTGTAAATGCAGGTAATCAGTAAGTATTTATTGAATGAAAAGAACAAACCAGGCTATGTCTGATAGTACATGGTCGACCAGTTGTAATAAATATTTGGAATCAAGAATTAATCTTGTTGCCTTTTCAGGAGTCCATTGCTTTTCTTCTGTTTTTTAATACTAATGATTAATAAAGTTTCAATTCTAAATTGTGCTGTAAGCACCATTCTGTAAGTAATGGTAATTTCACTCAATCTCTGTAATAGTAAATAGTAATGAAGACATAGTTTTCATATGAAGCTCTGATTATGATAATTAAAATACCATTTGTACATTTTCTTGTGTTGTAACAAATTAAATAGAATATTTAAAATGTTATTTTTATATTATGTGTTATATGCATAATAAAGTATTTATAACTCTTTACTCTCTGTAAATATTTTTTAGAAAAAGACTAGGGAATATAAATGTAGCAGTCTTGAGGGCTGTAGAAGCCAGAGAATAATAGACAAGCTAATATTGCCCTCTAGTGGAAATAATGAAACATGCAATATTAGAATCTGACACTCTTAGATGAACGATTTCATTATTTTAGCCCAGGCAATGCTTAGGACTTGGCTGTTTCCAAGTTTATCATCTGCTTTTATAGTGTTGAGTTAAAAATTTTTTTATTTAATATTGAAAATCTGAGTCATTATGTAAAAGACTTGAATAAGTCATGTATAAAAATACATGATCAGATCAACTTTTTAAAAAAGTGTTTACATTTCATCAGCAATCAAAAAATTGATATAAGAGTGGTATACTTTTTTCATCTATCAAATCAGTAAAAAGTTTGAGAAGTGACGGTGAGGGCAAAGAGGCATTTACATATTGGTGGGAGCATAATTTGATACTAGGTTCTTAACCTGGGGTCATTTTGTGGGGGAGAGTTTCCCTAAAACTGAAAATTTTTGTGTGTATTTGCCTTTTTTTTTCTGAGGAGAGGTGAAAGTTCCATCAGATTCTCAAGGGGACCCATGCTCTCAAATGTTAAAAACAAACGTTGAATTTATTTCTGGGGATCAAATTGGCAATTTGTGCCCCTCCCCCAAAAGGTCACGGGTATGCCAGCGTTGTTTTGAATGCAAGTACAAACCACCTAAATGTTCAACAATAGGGGAATTTCACATAAATCCTATTCCAGCCCTAGGGTGGAGTTGCTCTGGCTGTTAGCAATGGTGGTATAGAATTGCCGATTCCTTCACTTGCAGATTCCATTAGTAAAGGAATTAGGGCGGGAGGCCGGGTAGGGAAGCAACAATTCCTGAACCTGATTTTTATTTTATTTTATTTTATTTTTTTAAAACTGCAAGGTATCAAACAGAACTTTTCCAGTACAATGGTGCCATTGAAAGCCTTGAGTAAGTCTGTCCATCTTTCCATTTGATACTGTATGTTAGGCACAAACCTGCCTTCTGGGTCTTAGTGGGCGTGGGAGGGCGGGGGTTGGGGGGGGAGTGTGGGGGTCCATTATAGTATTGTGAGAACACTGCATTACTTGTGTAGATAAAATTCCTGCCCAGGAGGAATCCTGACTCTGGAACACAATGAGGGCCGTGGTTACAACTAATGAAACAGCTACTGATAGGGCAGGATCTTCAAGATACAAGGTAAAGAGGAAACAAGTCAGGCGTAGGACGGTCCACAGTCCACAGCGCTATCTTTGGTATGAGTTTACAGGTGTCTTTGTTTCTAATTGTGGAGACTGAAGACCCGGGCAGCAGGGGTTACCTCCAGGGAGGGGAACTGGGTAGCTGAGAGGCACAGAGGGAGGCCTCCTTTAGTATTCCTGCGAACTTTTCATGCCTGCAGCTGTCCCCCATTAAAAGAATTCCGTCTATGGATCATTTCTTCAAATAACTGAAAACCGCAGTAAGAAAAATCTACCTGAAGAAAATTTTGTCCTATGAAAAATACTTCCCAGCCTCAGAGTTTTGGCTCCCTTGTTTTGAGCAACCTCAAAATGTTCACATATTTAGGTGAAGCTCTTTGTTAGGCTTTGGGTCAAGCTGTGTCATGTTTTTTTTTATTTCCTATTGCCGGGTTTCTGAAATCCCAGCTTGTCAATGAAGTGATTGTTAGCTGAACTATGAATTGCAATAGATGAAAATGAACAATAAACTTGAGACATTCATTGTGGTGTTGCTATTTAAGAAAACAAAAGGATAGAATTCTAGAAAGATCTGCTCTTCTGTAGGAAGGTCAGATCCTTTCTGTTATGTATATAATGTTACACATCCGTGCTCCAGCACAGAGGGCTTGCAATGTGAAAAGGCTGACAACCAGAGTTATAATTAGGTCCTGCTTATTTCCTTTGGAGTTTATGGTCCAGAAAGCTCATGGAAATGATGAGAGTCTTATAACCTTCTGTTCTGGATTGAATTGTACAACTCCCCCCCGCCCCCCCCACCCCCAGTCATATGTTGAGGTCCTAAGTGCCCTTGCAGATGTAATTAAAGATGAAGTCATACTGGAGGAGTGTGGGCTCTAGTCCAGTATTACTAGTGTCCTTGTAAAAAGGGGAAATTTGGACACAGACATGCACGTGGAAAGAACACCATGTGAGGCAGAGATTGGGGTGATGTGTTAACAAGCCAAGGAATGCCAAAGATGGCCAGCAAAATGCCAGAAGCTGGGGAAGAGAGCTAGAGCAGACTCTTCCTCACAGTCCTCAGAAGGACCCAACTCTGCCGGCACTTTGCTCTTGGACCTCTAGCCTTCAGAACTGTGACAAGTTTCTGTTTAAGCCATTTGTTTGTGGTACTGGGTTGGAGCGACCCTAACACACCAATATCCCTTCCAATCCAAATGGAATCAAACAGTGAAATAAACCTGGAAAAGAGAAGGCAGACCACTTTAGGGTGGCCAAATCATCCCTTCATTTTAAAATTTATAACTTTTTTTTAAAGATTTTGTTTATTTATTTGAGAGAGAGAATGAGAGATAGAGAGCACGAGAGGGAAGAGGGTCAGAAGGAGAAGCAGACTCCCCGCTGAGCAGGGAGCCGATGTGGGACTCGATCCTGGGACTCCAGGATCATGACCCGAGCAGAAGGCAGTCGCTTAACGAACTGAGCCACCCAGGTGCCCAGTAAAATTTATAACTTTTTTTAAGGGTACAAGAAGACTGTGCAAATAGCAAAAATGAGAGAATCCCATTCCCAAAGCATCAAGAGTTTAACAAGTGTTAAGTGACTGAGCAGTACCATGCAGCCTGCCTGGTGCTGGGTACCTTACTTCGATTATCTATAATTCTCCCAACAATGCACAAAGTTGATATAATTCTATTTTATAGACAAGGAAACTGAGCCTCAGAGGAATAAGGGGTGACCCCGAGGTGGCAGAGGCTGTAAGTCATGAGGTCAGGATCTGGACCCAGTTTTGACAGACGTTGTCAGATTCAGAATTGCTAGACTGTGAATTCATCAACTGTAATTTTGAGATGCTTACTACAACCTTTTTGTTAAGTATGCAGGATCAGTATTCCTATTGTTTTAGATAAACTGTAGGGTGGCAAAGACAGCACTGGCGGCAGGTTGAATGGTGGTCCAGTCTTTAGAACCTTGACAAAGGTGCTGTGTGCACGTACATGCGTGTGCGTGTGTGCATGCAGTGGATGGTACTAGTCTGAAGTTGTAGTAACGGGGAGTAGTGCCTCCAAAAAAACTGATGTGTTTTTTATGTGAGACTAAAGAATATAATCATAATCCATTTTTCACCATTTTAATGAGGGAGGGACGGTTCTAATTGAGGACAGCCTCAGTGACATCTGGTGATTTCGTAACCTGAAGTCAATTTATCAGATCAAGTGGACTTTCCATTCAAGAAACTGTGGATTACTTGAAATTGCTGAAAATTTTATGGTAACAATCAGATTGAAACCCTACAACTTTCCTACAGAATTCTTACATAATGGTAACATTTATAATTTAATCAAATCCATCTGTGACATTTGATTATGTGAAAATGATCTATAAATTTTAATACTTAGTGAATGTTTTAGGAGTAGTATAAATAGTTCTCCATCTGGGCACATCTGCACCCTCTCCACAAGATAAGAGAAAACTTGCTTTTCTTTTTATAACATATGCTATATTTTAAGGTAGAATTTCATTTAAATGCAAAACATTGTTATTTTAAATGTGAAATGAAATCTCATTTACTTTCATCTTCTGTTATACTTTCTAATTTAATTTTTAATCTATTGGAGCCTTTCCCTTATTTGTGGGTACTTAGTAAGGTAAAACAAACAAACACAGATTCTTCACGTAAACTTTTTTCACTTCTACGTGCACCAAAGTCTAGCAAATTTGTATAACACCTCATAACAGCAGTATATTTACTCACAATCTTCTCTCACATATTTTGAGAGATTTGTGAAGTGTTTTTGCCCCAAAGACAACTTCTGAGCATTTTTTTTTTATTTTTGTTACATTACAGCATATGTGAATAAAAATGAGAAACCATTGAAAGCCTTTCCTCTGGGGAGTAGACAGTTTCTTTAAATCACTTTTACAATAGCATTTTCGCCCTGTTTTTTTTGCTTGTTTGTTTGTTTGTTTCAGGTGTGTGATTTCTGATTTACTAATACAAGTTCTCTGATGAACTATCTAGGGGCCTATAACCCTGTCCCATCTTCAGCCTGTCCAACTAGTTACTGGCCTTGCAGCATGACAAAGTGTTTTAAACAAATCTCCTCTGTTCACCCAGACTCACTTTAAAAGAGCTCTGAAACTGATCCAGGCGCAGATGGCTGGGTCTCACCAGCCTTCCCAGCCTGCTGTAACTTCCACCACTGCCGCCATTTTCCATAGCGAGATAGATGGAGTGGAAAATAATATTAATCTTCGAGAGGAGGATTCATGCATTATTGGTCTCAGAGAACCTATCATTTGAAAACAATTTACCACCACAAACTGGGCGCCATTTTAGGGAAACATGAAACAGAACAGAAGATATCTGTTTTCTAATGATCCAGCTGGGTGGTTCTAACAAAGGCACTGTATTGAGCTATCAGCTTTCTTGTATTTTAGTAACACCACGAAACCATACTGTGTCTGAAAATAGGAAAAAACCAGAAGGAAACCAGTGTCAAGGTCCTTTTCTCTTTGCCTGACTCCCAGTTTTTTTACTAAAGCAGTTTACTATTGTTGAATTGTGTACTTTGATAAAAATAGAAACTGGGATAGAAATGATTAACGGTATGAAAGATTTCCTGATTTCCTACTGCTGACGATAAAAGCTGTGCCCAGCAACCTTGAACATGAACACAGGTTTTTGGTAAACTAACTCAAAGAACCCTTCAGGGCCAAAGTAGATATGTCCAGTATCTTTGCAATGAGAAGTTTCATTCTCTGCAGGAGAGAAGCCAGTATGGAGTTGTAGGGGCCAAGGGCAGGCCACCACAAGAGGGGCCACTCTGGAATAAAGATGATCCTGAGCCATCAAGACCCTGTGGGCTCAAGGGTTCGGGTTAGGGTTAGGGTTAAGGTTAGGGGCCATCAAGACCCTGTGGCCTCAAGAGAAACTTTTCATTCCTTTAACTACATAGAAGAATCTAAATTTCAGTCTTTCCCGAAATAAGGGTTACTAGCAGAGATAAATTTTATCTGAGTGACCCATCTGTATTGCAGGGTGAACATCTAATTACCAAACATCTCCTCTTCTTATCACCCTGGGAAATGCATTTCTTTCCTCTGAAATCTCAGACCCCACTCCCTTCTCCTTAGTTCAGAGTGACATATATACCTGATTTCACCTGTCTTTGGAATTTCCGTGTCTGTGTGGATTCTCTGTGTGTACACTAGTACATTTGATTTTCACCTGTTAATCTATCTCATGTCAGTTTGAATCTTAGTCCACCTGGAGGGACCCTTGAAGGGGACAGGAACTCTTGTTCCCTGACAGAGTTAACAAAGAAGAATCTTTCATCTCATTTTTATTTTCTGTTGATAGGGATTATTAGATCATTAATCATATTTGTTCCTGAGTTTAGTCCACAAAAGTGTGAGTGGAGTATATTTAGGAATTAGGAATATATTAGGAATTTTATAGAATTTTTAGTGATTTTTTCCAAGAAGATAGATAACTAAGCCACGTGGGGTTTAGGCATACTGTCTATCCTTTTGAATACAAATAGATTATGTACTCATCAAGAGGAGTTTGAGAAGGGTTTTATTAAGCATGCTTTTTCTTTTTTCCATTTATGGCTTCTTAAAGCATTGTAACAAGGGTTTTTGGTACCACGGTTCCTGCTTGTCCCTAGGAGTCCAAAGTCCACACTCTTAACTGGGGGTGGGGGGGCACTCATGAGGATCCTGGATGGTGAAGATGAAGCTGCACTAAGGAGTTGGATATGGGCTGAGCAAAGTCTTAAGGCACCTTGTTTCTCAGTCTTGCCAAAAAGTCAGTGGGCAGGCTGTTACGTAGGTGAACTGTGAAAGGAACAAGCAGGACCACAGTTCTCACTGGTGAGACTTAAAAAGAGATACTGAGGGGCACCTGGGTGGCTCAGTTGTTAAGCGTCTGCCTTCGGCTCAGGTCATGATCCCAGGGTCCTGGAATCGAGACCCCATCGGGCTCCCCGCTCGGCGGGAAGCCTGCTTCTCCTTCTCCCCCTGCTTGTGTTCTCTCTCTTGCTGTCTCTCTCTCTGTCAAATAAATAAATAAAATCTTGAAAAAAAAAAAGAGACTTTGAATTAGAAGATGGATGCTCATTTACCTGTGGGACTGAAACTCATCCCCATCTAAGATCTTGGGAGGTAAGATGAGTAACCATCTCCTTGGTTGAGGTGGAAGGTACTCAAGACCATGACTCCCCTGACTTGGGGCAGGAGGAGAACCTAGGAGATGAGAATTCTTCCTGTGGGAAGGAAGGTGTTTGGAACGAAGAGGCTTGAAGAAGCATCTGCCCCAGCTAAATGCTAACAGCTCCCCTCCTACGTGCTGATTGCTTTCTGAAGTGTCTGGACATGCCTGCCCTGTCTGGTTAGCTGGTCCTGGGCCACTGAATGGTGGTAAAGGGGAAGGGAGGCCTGTCCATCAAACCACCCTCAGCCTCTAGGGAGGAGAGTGCTTTAAACTTTCCAGGGGATTATGTCAGAGTTTTGTGGGGGTGGGTGGAGGAATCACAAGAACCAAGGAGAGCCCACCCCAAAGCCACAGCAGTCAGTGTCAGACTGTCCCATGGTGCTCAGAAAGTCTGGAGAGGATTATGGGAGATGTCACCAACAGTAAATATTCTAGTAACTCTGATGACATCTAGAGGGGCAGGGGTCAGTGCCAACTCCTCTGTGACTTTAGTAAGGGAAGAAGAGGGGGGAGTGCTAGAGAGAGACTGTGAGTGTGCACAACCATAGTCTTTCTCAAATCTTTAGGAAGATCAACATTTCATCTGCTTCTAATGATCAAACTCTGTTAGTTGTTTTATAAATGGAAACAAAGGATTCTTCAATAAAAGAAATAGTGGTAATCTTTTTTAAATTTAAATTTTACTTTAATCTCTTCTTACAAACTAGGCAGTCATATAGGCCTTTGGTCAGTTCTTAGAACTTTCCTGCCTCAAGGTCTTTGCTCAGGACGTTTGCCCTACTTGGAACACTCTTTCCCCCACTTGGCAGAACTGGCTCTTTCTCATCCATTATGATGATATAAACGGCATATCCATTAGACAGTATCTCCTTAACTACCATATCTGATTAAGATCTTTGCCTCTGTTGTGGTTCTCCTGTTCATCTCCTTTCCAGCATTTCTCAAAATCTGTAATTATTGTATCTATGTATTTCTTTCTGTCTGTCCCATTGGAATGTAATATTCATGAGGGCAACGATCTTGTCCGTCTTGTTTAACTTTTGTCTTTACTACTTGGCACAATGCTTGGCATGTAGAAAAAGAAAAATTGTTAATGAACAAATGTAAGTCTGATACTTTACACATTTAGTTGTGTTATAAGTGTTGGCAGGAAATTTTTGGAAAGGTAGCATCTCACCGGTTTCAAGAAACCTACCTCTTACTTGAACAGACATTTTTCTAAAGAAGACATACAGATGCTCAACATCACTAATCATCAGGGAGATACAAATCAAAACCACAATGAGATATCACCTTATACCTGTCAGAATGGCAAAATAAAAAAGACAAGAAATAAAAAGTGTTGAGGAGGTGGAGAAAATGGAACTCTTGTGCACTATTGGTGGGAATGTAAATTGGTACAGGTACTATGGAAAACAGTATGGAGGTTTCTCAAAAAAATTAGAACTAGAAATACCATATGATCCAGTAATTCCACTACTGGGTATTTGCCCAAAGAAAACAAAAACAATTCAAAAAGATATTTACTCCCCTATATTTATTGCAACATGATTTACAATAGCCAAGATATGGAAGCAACCTGTGTCCATTGACAAAGAAGATGTGGTATATATGTACAATGGAATATTACACAGCCATACGAAAGGATGAGATCTTGCCATTTGCAACAACATGGATGGACTGTGGGGGTATTATACTAAGTGAAATAAGTCAGACTGAGAAGACAAATACCGTACGGTTTCATTCCTATGTGGAATCTAAAAAGCAAAACAAATGAAAAAACAAACAGCAGAATCAGACCTATAAATACAGAGAACAAGTTGATGATTGCCAGAGGGAAGTGGGGTGTGAGGACATGCAAATGGGGTAAAGGGGAGTGGAAAATACAGGCTTCTAGTTATGGAATGAATAAGTCACAGGAATAGAAGGTACGGCCCAGGGAATATAGTCAATGATACCATAATAGCATTGTATCGTGATAGATCGTAGCTACATTTATGGTGAATATAGCATAATGTATGAAGATGTTAAATCATTACGTTGTACACCTGAAACTAATGTAACATTGTGTGTCAACTATACAAAAAACCCCCACAAAATCTACCTCTTAATACAAAATTGTTGGAGAGATTCTGAAGTCATTCTTCTGGTGTACTCCCTTGCCAAATGAATCAATTATCAAGAGAAATCTCATTTTTGTCCAGACATTTTTTTTATTGCCCTTCCTTCTTGACTCTTTGCTAATGATTTTAAAAAGATGCTGCACTGTAGGATAATTCAACTGAGAAAAGAAGGTAGTATGTTTTAACATCTGCTACCCTAATGATCATTAGCATTGACCTCTTGATTTGGCCAGAAGGGAGGATAGCACACTCAGTAAAGGAGCAACTTTCACAGGTGAAGGAAAGTCTTTCTTTGGTGTAGGTATTGCTTCCCTAATATTTTTCCTAATGTTGTTTCAAAAATCTAATGGCTGACTTTGTGGGAGACAATTCTTCATTGGTTTCTTGTGTTTCTGTGTGTTTTACATGAACTTTCGTTGCCAACTATTTTTTCAAGGATGTTAGTATGGCAAAGTCTTGGAAAATAGTGATGGTGTCTATCTTAAGGCAGGGGGCAGATTTGTTTGCTGTTCAGTATAATAAAGATAATCTCTCCCTCTGGAACAAAGGTTGAGCAGGTTTGCTAGCAGTCCCCTTTAAACTTTGGGATTTCCAAAACTGTGGGGCTCCTAAGCTGGGGTAAAAACCCATTTGTATGTAGTGTCTAACGTTGGCCACTGGACCTTGACCTGTAGCACTTGAGGGGGAGGTAAGGAGAACTGATGTGAACATGAACGTCATGCTCCCTGCTGTGCTGCAAGTAATGAAGTCCTTTGTCTTTGATCCACGTGACACATGTCTTATTATCTGGGAGTCCTCAGCCCCATACTTGTCCTGTCCCCCTGAGTGGAAAGCTTGGGAGCTACAATTCCCAGACTCCCTTACAGTTGGCTTCCAGTGAGATCTTCTAATGGGAGGGAGTCTTATGTGATTAGAAGGCGGATGTCAGCGGAAGCCCTTGGACTTCTGGCTCTAGCAGCAGTGGGGACGTGCAGTGTGACTGCCTGCAGGGTGTCAGCATCAGAGCCGGCAGCTGCTGCAAATATCATCTCATGGCTTTGGGCAGAACAGCATGGCCCCTTGGGGTTCCTGATGTGCTAATACCTCCTTCCCTTCTGATTGCCCCTTGGCTTTTCAACGATGTTATAGTCCCATTCCCTGCATTTATTTCTTTTCTAAGTAACCGGAGTGCTTTCTATTTTTCTGCTTGAATCCTGACTCCCCCCCCACCCCATGCTTCTGGCAAGCTCTTGTGGAGGACAGCAGAACTACCAAGGCCTAAAGGTCTCAACAAACTTTTTTGAAACTAAGATCGGTGGATCTGAGGAGAAGATTTTGGCCAGACTTACCTTTCCAGTCTCAGGAGGAGCTGCTGGAACACAGAGACTGTTGTGGGGTTGCTCCAAAGAACCAGGGTCACATACATGTACTAATTAGATGAGAGAAGGAAAATGGAGGGGAAGCATTGGAAAGTGGCTGCAAGCCTTTTGAGAAAAAGCAGCCTTGTCTGCTAATAAAATGTGGCCAATGACCAGTTCTTCATTATCTTCCCCTCCTTATTGGAGGAAAAAGTAAGGGGAATGCATGGGAACCCCCAGACTGCCTGGGGAGCTGGACAAGTCTGCTTCTCAGTGAGCAGGGGTGGAGACCAAGGGAGGCGGGAGAAGCTGTCCCCACTCCACAACCAAACACTCAACTCACTCGTCAGTCAAAGAAGAATGAGGAGAAGCCCATATTTTGTAATTGAGACACTCACATGGGTAAAATGATGATGTGTATTTCATTTGCTTTCCCTTTTATCACCAACTCAAAAATTGGTGTGCTTCTTGTGCAGCTGAGTTCTTGCCAGTGAGATCCCAAATCCAGTAAAACCAGGGGATGCTTTGTGTTTATCCATTCTGAAACTCATTGGAAGTTTTCAGGAAGAAATCTTGATTTGAAAAGGTTAGGGGTTTATGAATGCTTGGATTTGACCTCAGGCAGAACGCTTAAATCCTACTAGCTTTATACTGGAAAAGGAAAGAAGCCACACACATCCAGAGAGGTCTTGATGAAAGTTTATGCCAACGGTCAAGTTGGGAATAGCTTGGAGCAGGGGAAGGTAATGGAAGCAGTGTCTCTCCTAAATTATGTGATTCACTATGTAGCTGCTGACATTTCTCCTGATATTTCACAGCTGATCATGGAGCTGACACACCAGTTTCTTCAATAAAACTAATGATGTTTTTCAGTGCGGCCAGCTCCTGTGTTTTGCCTGGTATGTGCATGCTGATGCCATCAAAGCAAAAGTCCCATTTCTTTCTTGGAAACTGGAAAGGTTGTCAGCAGCTTCGAAATGATGCCATTCTTCTTAGCCAAGCAAAACTTGGCCTGCAAGAAAAATTGTGATACTCTGTGTACAGATGGGGTCTCTGGATGCTTGGCACCACACTTTATTGCCTGGTGACATGTCAGAGTGACTCACTGTTTTTGACATGGGCATGTGCTGGCATCAAGAATTCTGAAAGAAGTCGTGCTTACTGCTATGAAAAGTGTTAAATTCACAACTAGCATCTTTTCAAGAGGTTTTGTCAAGAAAATGGGAGCTAGATACAAAGTTCTTCTCTATTCCATAATTTACTGGTTTTCCGAAAGCAAATCTTGGAACAAGTGGTTGGATAGCTGTTGGAAGTTTCCCTTTGTTGAGAGAAAAAGAAAGTAAATCTATTTTTAGGATAGTTTTGACATGGGAATATCTTGTTCATGGCCTGACTTACCTGGCAGATATTTTTAGTCACATACCTGAGTGAATCTTTTGATTCAAGGTTCTGCAATGACAATTGGGGGTGCTATTGGAAAATCACAAGCTCTTTGGCCAAACTGCTGCTGGAGTTGGCTAAGTACGTATGTGAATTTTCTGATGCTAGATAAAGATGTGTGGAAATGCAGATGCTGAAGAAGTAGCATTGTACAGATTCCTGGCAATATGGTAGAGTTTATTTGAAAGTTATTTTGCTTAGATAACCTTAAATAGGAATTTGTATTTGAAATGCCTTCCCTACTGACAAAGATAGCATCAATGATTCAGACTTTGCTAAAGATACTATGATAGTTAATTTTATGTGTCAATTTGACTGGACCATGGTGTGCCCAGGTATTTAGCCAGATATCATTCTGGGGGCTTCTGTGAGGGTATTTCTGGATGAGTTTAACATTTAAGTTGGTAGATTAACTAAAACAGATTGCCCTCCCTAATGTAGGTGGACCTCATTCAATCGGTTTGAAGGCCTGGATGGAATAAAAAGGCTGACCCTCCCTTGAGTAAGACAGAATTTTTCCTGTCTACTGCCTTTTAACTGGGATATTGGCCTTTTCCTGCCTTTGAACTTGAATGGAAACATTGTTACTTCCTGGGTCTCAAACCTGCTAGCCTTTGAATTGGAACTATACCACTGGACCTCCTGGAACATGCCAGCCTTCACAGCCACTGGACCTCCTGGAACATGCCAGCCTTCACAATCATGTGAGCCAATTTCTTACTCTCTCTTTCTATCTCTTTGTCTATCTCTTATGACTATATCCTTTTGGTTTTGTTTCTCTGGAGAAACTTGACTAGCATAGATACCTTTGCTGATGTGAGGATAAAAGATAATTTGACTTAGAGTCAGTTCAGAGTCCTAGAGAATCCTGGTGTTGCTTGACACAAGTTTAATTTGGCCAATCAAATGATGGTAGTTTTGATTCCATTTACTGCAGAGAAAATACTGTAACATTAAGGGCTGCCCCCAAATTCCTCTTAGAACTGTCTTTGTTGGGAATCATACTTTGATAAACGTGTTATGGGGTGGATTTTGTCAGGACTAAATTTTGCCTAGGTGCTGGAACCGGTGACTTGCACCTCCAGACTTTGGCAAATCCTGGGCTTTTGTAAAATGAAGAATCTATATGACACATTCTGGATGTGGGGGGAATCTAGATAGACGTCTTGCTGGTGGATGGTCCATGGGTAACAAGTCTTATCCCATCAGCAATGGGAGGATTGCTAACATACCCCTGTGGGGTAGTTACTGAGCTGGCTGTGATTGTCACTGGAATGGCTGGGGATGATGGGTGAGCTTCAGCAAAGCTTCCATCAGCCTCCCTGCAGAGGGTGCTTTAGAGATCTAGCTGCCCTTGATGGTGACTTTGCTCTTTCACTTGCTGTTCCCCCACCGCCTTTTGTGATTCAGCCCTTCCTCCCACCTCCTTTCAGGTGATGCTCCAATATACACTCTTGTCCCTGTCACCTCCTTACCCAAGGAACCCTCATTTAATTCCCATGGAGCTTTGACGGTGGAATTGTCTCCGTCAGTTTTCTTTTTAATAAATTATTATAAATAAATTCCATGCTCTGTTTCCCTCAAGGCTTCCCTGTTCCCCACTTAACAGCCCATTGCAGATATAAACCAGAAATCCAAAGGTGAACAAAGAGCAGAAATCCAGAGAAAAGTGAAACCCTACATTAGGTTTTTTGCTTTTTGTGTGCCTGCTTTTATGATTCTAATTCTTTTCAAGGCAACACAGCTGCCTCTTACTGACTGGGTCAGGACAAAGAAGTGGTATAAGAACAACAAAAACAGGGTACAGAGATTATCACTGGGTCAAAGGGGAGCCCCCTTGAGGCCTGGACATCAACGAATCTCAAAGCTTCAGAGAATGGCCATAACTGCTTTGTCTAATAGAAAGATAAACATTTAGAGTCAGTAAAATAGTACAACATTGTTTGATGTGACCTTTCTGCACGCCCCCCCGCCCCGAAAAAAGATGCAGTCGAATCTATTAATGTCACAAAAGCTTGTGTGTGAGAAGGGCCTATGATGGAATCAGTGTTGGGTGAGATAAGGCAGAATGTAAGGACTTCAGGGCTTAGAAGTGAGCCTGGGCAGATGCCAGTTGGTGCAGGATTAGCAGAAATCTCGAGATAGAGCTTTGGATTTCATGAGCTGTAGAATTATTGACTACAAGGAAATTTTACCTCAAGATCAAGGGGGCAGCGAGGCCTCCAGCTGCCTTGAGGGGTTATAATAATTTACATCTTTGTGATTAAGCACTTATTAGGAACCAGCAATGGAAATAAGGTGGATATTAAAGCTGACAAGTGTGTTAGGTCAAAGAGCACTGTCATATGAACTTCTTATTCTTGCCAGATAACTTCAGAATTCTCATTTCGGAGCAGTCATCAAGCTCATTTTCATTTCATCTGAACAATTTTAATTTATTTCACATTTTCAGGAAGTTGCCATGCATTTCTGTAAGAAAAAAAAAAGAAAGTGCACCAGCCAGGGCTGATAAGACAGAAAAGGATTTTTCAGAAAGGCTATGGGATCGTTCCCAGAGTTTCCAGGAGGGCTGGCGAGGGAACCTGGTGATGCCGGCAGGAACAGTGGTAGACTAGGAGTCAGAGCCATGGCTGGGAGACCACAGAACCAAACTCAGGGAGGACCACTGCCATTAGGGGCTCCGTATGTCTCAGTTTTTATCACTGTCACAGAAGGCACTGAACGGTACACCTAGCTGCTATTTCCCTCAACACCATAACGGATTCGCTACTGTTACCCTCTTCTTTGTCCAAATTGAGAATGCCGGGCTGCTGCATTTAATGAACCAAATATGTGCCAGGAGTCTGTGCCCCAACTGTCAGAGGAGATGGGGAACCAGCTTCTGGGTTTTGTGGCTCCCGTGGTGGGAAGTAAGTTTGAGCAGTGAACGGGGTTAATATGCCGGGAAGTCAAAAGAGAAATAGAAATTACAATCCTATGCAATATTGAGAGAAATGATTTTTTTTTTAAGATTTTATTTTTAGGGGGGCTCCTGGCTGGCTCCGTTGGTAGAGCATGTCACTCTCGATCTCAGGGTCATCCGTTCGTTCCCCATGTTGGGTGTGGAGCCTACTCAAAAAAAAAAAATAAAATAAAATCCTTAAAAATTTTTTTTATTTTTCAGGAATCTTTACACCCGATGTGGGGCTTGAACTTATAACCCTGAAAGCAAGAGCCACAAGCTCCACCGACTGAGCTAGCCGGGTGCCCTGAGAGAAATGATTTTTTTTTTAATAAAAATGGTTTCTTTTTCTATGTTGCCTGGGTGAAAGCAGGAAACATTCAAAGCAATAATATAAATTGCATATAAAAATGAACTCGGTGTTTTTTTTTTTTTTTTTAATTGAAGTAGAGTTGACATACGATGTTGTATCTGTTTCAGGTTTACAACATAGTGATTTGACAACTCAGTATATTACCCAATGCTCACCAGGTAAGTGTAGTTACCATCTGTCACCATACAAATTTATTATGATATTATTGACTATATTCCCTATGCTGTACTTTTCATCCCTGCAACTTACTTATTTTCTGACCGAAGGTTTGTACCTCTTAATCCGCTTCACTTATTTTGCCCATCCTTCCACCCTCTTTCCTCTGGCAACCATTGTTTTTTTTCTCTGTATTAATGAGTTTGTTTCTATTTTATTAGTTTCTTTTGCTTCTTAGATTCCACATATAAATGAAGTCGTATGGTACTTCTCTTTCTCTGTCTAACTTATTTCACTTGGCATCATACCCTCTAGGTCCGTTCATGTTGTCTCACATGGCAAGATTTCAGTCTTTTTTATAGCTGGGAAACACTCCATTGTATATAGAGTTGATCCTTGAGTAACATGGGTTTGAACTGCATGTGTTCACTTGTAAGTTAATTTTTTTCAATGAATACAGTACTGTAAGTATATTTTCTCTTTTTCATGACTTTCTCAGTACCGTTTTCTTTTCTCTGGCTTACTTTATTGTAAGAATACACTATGTAATGCATATAACATACTAAATATGTTTTCGTTGACTATGTCATCACTAAGTTTTCTGGTGAAGAGTAGGCTATTAGTAGTTAAGTTTTTTGGAAGTCAAAAGTTCTATGTGGATTTTAGACTGGACAAATGTCGGTCTCCCAGCCCCCCTCTGTTGTTTAAGGGTCTACTGTATATACCACTTCTTCTTTGTCCATTCATCTACGATGGACACAGGTTGCTTCCGTATCTTGGCTATTGTAAATAATGCTGCAGTAAACATAGGGAAACACATATTTTTTTGAATTAGTGTTCTCGTGCTCTTTGGGTAAATACCCAGAAGTGGAATTACTGGGTTGTGTGGTATTTCTATTTTTAATTTTTTTGAGAAAACTCCACACTATTTTTCATGGTGGCTGCACCAATTTACACCCCCACAAACAATGCACATGGGTCCCCTTTCTCCACATCCTCACCAGCACTTGTTATTTCTTGTCCTTTTGCTATTAGCCATTCTGACTGGTGTGAGGGGATACCTCATTGTGGTTTTAATTTTCGTTTCCCTGATGATGAGTGATGTTGAACATCTTTTCATGTGTCTTTTGGTCATCTGTGTGTCTTCTATGGAAAAATGTCTATTCAGGTCTTCTGCTCATTTTTTAATTGGATTATTATTTGGTGTTACATTGTATGAGTTCTTTATAGATTTTGGATTTATATTGGATAATTTATTTGCAAATATCTTCTCCTATTCAGTAGGTTGCCTTTTCATTTTGTTGATGGTTTCCTTTGCTATGCAAAAGACTCAGGTATTTTTAGATAAAATTTTTTTTGGAGCAGATCCATAGGTTTTATGGACTTTTCAAAAAGTCAATGTCTTCTCATACTTTTCCCCAGTGCCAAATTTTCTTTTTCAGGTTGGTTGAAAAGCTTGAATACATCATGCTCAAATCTCAAAATGTCCCTTAAGTATATGAGAAATATGCTTAAATTATCTCATAATAAAAAAAAATACAAATTTAAATTACAGTAAAATACCATTTGTTGCCAATCAGATTGGCAAAACCTAGAAGTTTGATATATAGTCTGTTAGTGAAGCTGTTTGGAAACTGTCTCTTTCTTACATTGCTAATGGGAATATAAAATGGTCTGACCTCTGTGGAGGAAGCTTTGTGGCAATACATAGCAAAATTACACTGTATAATTCTTATAGGAATTTGTCTCAAAGATAACCAGCAAAAATATAAAATAAAATAACATATACACAGAGCTTTCATTGTAGCATTGTTTTTTGTTTTGTTTTTAAAGTTTCATTAATTTATTTGAGTAATCTCTACACCCAACATGGGGTTCGAACTTACCACCCCAAGATCAAGTCACACGCTCCCCCCCGACTGAGCCAGCCAGGCATAATTTGTAATGCTAAATGTGGTAGACAGAATTCTAAGATTCTCATCCCCACTCCATATATACCTTGTATAATCCCCTCCTCTTGAGTGCAAGCAGAATTTGTGAATATGATAGGATAGCAATCTCAGGATTAGGCTACATTATATGGCAAAGGTAAAGGAATCTTTCAGTCATAATTAAGGTCCCTAATCAGCTGACTTAGAGATAGTCTAAAGGAGGATCATCCTGAGTAGGTCTGACCTAATCAGGTGAATCCTTAAAAAAGATTGTCTTGATGGCTTTGGAGAAGTAAACTCCCATATGTGAGAGGACTTCTGGAAAGGGTCTTGAGTAATATCATCCCAGCTGACAGCTAGCAAAAAAATGGGAACTTCACTTTAAAACCACAAATAACTGAATTCTGCTAACAACCAGTAAACTTTGAAGAGGACTCCAAGCTTCATGTGAGATCACAGACTTGGCTAATACTTTGATTTCAGCCTGGTGTGTTGCAGAGCAGTAGACCCAGATAACCTGTGTTCAGACTCTTGACCCACGGAAACTGTGAGATAATAATTTTCTTTTTGTATTAGGTTACTGAATTTGTGATAATTTGTTATACAGCAATAGAAAACTAATACACTGAAAAAAATACTACCAAAATGTCCACCAATAGGGGACAGATTGAATAGACTATGGTACATCCACATGTAGTTTAAAAAGGAATAAAGAAGATATAGGTGAGGAATGTTTTGTCCAAGTGCTATCTTTTGTATAAGAAAAGGGGAATATGAGTACTTATATGCCTACTCTTATATTTAAAAAAATGGCAGGATGATTAACCACAATAAGCAAAAATGGTTACTTAGAAGGAACTTTGGGGGGCAAGGAGGAGGAGACAGGACTGATGATAGTCTTTTGTGAATACACCTTCTTATATTTTTTGACTTTGCTATGTTGGTTTACATAATTAAAAACAAAAATAATACAAAAAAACCCTTAAACATTAAAAACTAATAGAAATAAATAAATTGATCTGCATGCATATTAATTTGATAGCATAATCACATGAATGAATGAATGAGTGAATGAATGAATGAATGGATTTTTTTAGGGGGAGGAGGGGCAGTGAGAGAGGGAGAGAGAGAACCCCAGCAGACTCCATGTGCAGCACAGAGTCTGACCCAGGCCGGATCCCACAACCTTGAGATCATGACTGGAGCAGAAATCAAGAGTTAGATACTTAACCAGCTGAGCTACACAGGCACCCCAGAAATGAATTATTTAAAGATACTTTAGAGCACAGTATTTTGACTGTTCCTTTCTAGTGAGATGGATTTTATCCTATTCAAGTAGGATAAACACAAAGAGGTCCACACCCAGACATATCTTAGTAAAAATGGTGAAAGCCAAAACAGAGAAAAATCTTGAAACAAGTGAGAGGAAAATGACTTTTCTCATACAAGGAAACTCCAGTAGGATTAATGAATGACTTCTAATCAGAGACAATGTAGGCTGGAACATAATGGGATGACATATTCAAAGCTGAAAGAAAAAAATTGCCAACTAAGAATCTTACATTCTGCAAAAAAGGTGAAGTAAAGACATTCTCGGATAAACAAAAACTGAGACAATTCATTGCTAGGAGATCCACCTTATCTGAAATACTAAAGGAAGTGCTTCAGGCTGAAAGCAAATGATCCCAGACCTTAATTCAGTTGTACACTAGAAAACACAGAGCAGTGGTAAAGGTAAATACATAATTATAAGAGATAATATAAATGCACATTTCTTTAAAAAAATTTTTTTTTAAAGATTTTATTTATTTATTTGAGAGAGTGAGCAAGAGACAGAGAGAGAGGGCAAAGGAACAGGGGGAGGGGCAGAGGGAGAGGGAGAAGTGGACTCCTCACTGAGTGGGGAGCCTGACGTGGGGAATGAAAATGTTCTAAGAGTCATTGTGGTGATGGTTGCACAATTCTGGTGAATATAATAAAAATTGAATGGTATACCTTAAAAGGGTGAATTGCATAATATGTGTTATATCTTTAAAAAAAAATTTTTTTTTTTAAGATTTTATTTATTTGACAGAGAGAGACACAGAAAGAGAGGGAACACAAGCAGGGGGAGTGGGAGAGGGAGAAGCAGGCTTCCCGCTGAGTGGGGAGCCTGATGCAGGGCTTGATCCCAGGACCCTGAGATCATGACCTGAGCCAAAGGCAGACGCTTAACCCGCTGAGCCACCCAGGTGCCCCTTCTAAGGACTTTATTGTGTTTCTCCTCCTCCTTGTGGTAATGGAAACTTCTGTTTGGACCCATTATTTTTTTTCATCCCTATGGCAACTATCATCACTCCAAGATGTGAACATTTGATCTAAGGCAGACCACTTAGAATTTTTCCCCTTAGATTTTTTTTTTTTCCCCAAAATAAAGCTGGGAGAGAAAAGCTCTCTTTTCTCTCTGGTGTGGGAGTATAAGAATGCAAGCCCCAGATGATTCTGCTCAGAGTTTCAGGTTTGGGTAGCCATTGATCTTTAGAGAATGAAGCCAATGTGAAAGGAGAAGGAAAAATGTGAGTGAGTGAGTGAGTGAGAGAGAGAGACAGAGAATGGGAAAGGTGGAGAAGGAAGAGATGTTACTTGAGTTCTGTTTAATATGCTCATCTTAAATAATTTTTTTAGAGAATTTATTTATTTATTTATTTGTTTATTTATTTATTTAGAGAATGAGCTGGGGGAGGGGCAGAGAGAGCGATTCCAAGCAGATTCTATACTGAGCATTGAGCCTGAAGCAGGGCTCAATTCCATGACCCTGTGTCCATGACCTGAGCGGAAATCAAGAGTCAGACACTTAACAAACTGAGCCACCCAGGTCCCCCTCATCTTAAATAGTTTTTGAGAGGATTAGACATAATATGTGTAAAACAGCTGACTTTTTAGAATTTTAATAAATGGCATTGTTTTTACTAAATAACAAATTACTTATTAAATCTCCTGCATTATTTAATTTCCTATATTTATATGCCTTCTCTTACAACCAGATTGTCAGTTACCTGAAGGCAGGAAACATGCATATTATACTTCCTTGTGTTCCAGAAAGCCTAGCATGAGCTAAGGTAATTTCTGTAAAAATGATATAGTTCATTGATAAGAACATGAAATTGATTTAAGTATAGTACTAGAATGACCTTAGTACCTTCTAATGAAGGTAGACTTGTTCTCTGTCAATTTATCCCATGTTAGAAGTGGCATTTTAACGTAAGCTCTTCTGAGGAGTATTATTTTTTCAGTTAGTGGAAGAAGTATGGTTAGTCAGTTAAATTCTAAAAAAAGTTTTTCTTGGAAATTCATGGATGAGATGTTTTTGCCCATGTAATTTAGGTTCTAATGTTGAATATTTAAGACACATTTTTAGCTTAATTGCTGGAAAGCAATATTACCACAAATTGAAATAGTTTTAAAATAGGGACGACTTAAAATTATAGTGAACATGTCATTTAGAATAATTGGCATTCTAAAAATCTGAAAGAAGTCATTAGAGGTATTCAGAGCAATTAGCTGATGATTCTTAAAAGGCCCATGTAAGTTGAATTTATTTATTCTATACATTTAAAGGGTTTAAATATAAATTGTCCTAGTTTTTAATAAGTAAGTGAAACTATTTTATTTTTTTTCCAAAACCAAATTGTTTAGAACCCTAAAAATATCTATTGTTATTTTGAATATAAAGTTTACTTACTTATCAAATATGATGTCTGGTCCATATTCCAAAATTTTAAAAATAAGAGTATGTCTTATTACAACATCTAGGTGACACATATTCTATAGCTTCCTCTTTTTAGCTAATGATAATTTTTAACAACTACTTCATTCTCAGGAAATGGTACAATTAAATAAAAAATTTGTCAGGGCACCTGGGTGGTTCAGTCGGTTAAGCGTCTTGGTTTTGGCTCAGGTCATGATCTCAGGGTTGTAAGACTGAGCCCCATGTTGGGCTCTGGGAGTCTGCTTCCTCTCTCCCTCTCCTTCTGTCTCTCTCTCCTGCCCCTGCTTGTGTGCACTCTCTCCAAAACTTATGAATGAATAAATAAATCTTTAGAAAAAAATTGAAAATTTTTCATCTTAATATTTCCTTAGTTTTACTTACATTTAAATTAACATATAGTGTATTATTAGTTTCAGAGATAGAGTTCAGTGATTCATCAGTTGTATATAATACCCAGTGCTCATTACATCACATGTCCTCCTTAATGCCCATCACCTAGTTACCCCACCCCCCACTAACCTCTCCTCTAGCAACCCTCAGTTTGTTTCCTAGAGTTAAGAATCTCTTATGGTTTATCTCCCTCTCTGATTTCATCTTATTTTATTTTTCCCTCCTCTCCCTTATGATCCTCTGTTTTGTTTCTTAAATTCCAAATATGAGTGAAATCATGTGATAATTGTCTTTCTCTGATTGACTTATTTTGCTTAGTGTAATAACCTCTAGTTCCATCTACATCATTGCCAATGGTAAGATATATTTTTTTTGATGGCTGAATAATATTCCATTGTGTGTGTGTGTGTGTGTGTGTGTGTGTGTGTACGTGCCACATCTTCTTTATCCATTCATCTGTCAGTGGACATCTGGGCTCTTTCCATAGTTTGGCTATTGTGGACATTGCTGCCATAAACATTGAGGTGTAGGTGCCCCTTTGCATCACTATATTTGTTTTCTTTGGGTGAATACCTAGTAGTGCAATTGCTGGGTCATAGGGGAAAATATTTTCTTCTTGTGGTTTATGTAATATATGAGCATAATTTTAATTATATAAGTTATAGAAAAAAACTGTGATGCTTTTGCTTGAGCTTAATATTTAATTTTATGTAAATATTTTAAAATTATATTCTTGACTGCCATTTTTGTTCATGATGAATTAACCACGGATGAGATTTATCTTAACCAACTAAAAAACCAGACAAAAGATATGAAACAATGGTTTTCAGATATTGGACAACAGGCAGTATAGAAAAGTGATCGTTGAAAGAAGGACACAAGCCAGGTGAGCCCAGTGATTATCTAAGCTACAGGCTAATGGAGTTTCTAGGCTTCAGTGCAGGGAGGAGAGCCCAACCAGAAACTGGCACTCTCTCCTGGTTGAGGAGATAGAGTGCAGAATTCATGGAGGCCAAGGCACTTACAATGGAAAAGGCAGAGTACTGGAGAGAAGACAGTGCCCAGTGAGAGAGTTCTGGAGACATGGCTCTCTGATATTTTTTCAGAAACGATCAGGCAGAATAGCCTATGGAGCTCACATGGTGCCAGAAATGGCTTTTGTTTCTACCAGTAAGAGTGGAAAGGCCTTTTTATTCCCAAGGAATTTAGTAAAGAGTCAAATTAGCCCTGGATGAAGGGTAGAAAACTATGGCATGCAGGTCAAATCTGGCCTTTTTTGTGCAACTAGGGACGGTTTTACTTTTTTATTTTTATTTTTAACAATTTTTATTTAAATCCCAGTTAGTTAACATACAGTGTAATATTAGTTTCAGGTATACAATTTAGTGATTCAACACTTACATATAACACCTGGTGCTCATCACAAGTGCAATCCTTAATCCCCATCATCTATTTAAATTGTCCCCCCACCACCCAGCTCCCTGGTTTTACTTTTTAAAAGGGTTGTTGAAGGCAAGTAAAGAAGAGTATGCAACAGGTTATACGTGGCCCACAAAGCCTGGCTATTAACTATGTGGTCTTTACAAAAAGTTTGCTGAGCCCTGCCCTAGACTAATGGCTGTTTAAACCTACCTAATAAAGCTTAGAAGCAAATCTCAAAATATCTGTTTTCAAGTAAATTAACCACATCTTAGAACAGAGCCTAAAAATATGTAAAGAGAAAAAACTAGTATTCATTTCCAAAAAACTTTCTGCATCCCTGAAAAATGTCCAAAAATATTTAAAGGAATACAAAGTGCCCAGTATCCAACAATGTAAAAACCACAATGTCTGGCATCTGATAAAAAATTACTAGGCATTCAAAGAGATAGTAAAATATCCATAATGAAGACAAAAGTCAATTAATAGAAACATAAATGGTGGAATTAGATAGATGATAGAATTAGTAGAAAAGGACAATAAATCAGCTATTATACTCCATATTTTGAAAAAGGCAGAGAAAGTCATGAGCATGATGAAGAGAGAAATGAAAGATATAAATAAGACCTAAATTGAATTTCTAGAGATGAAACATATGTTTGAGATAAAAATACACTGAATGGAATTAAACAGGTGATTATACACTATAGAAGGAAAAATTAGAGAACTTGAAGACACAGTAATGGAAACTATCCTAAATGAAACACTGAGAGAAAAAAAAAGAACAGTGAACAGAACCCTAGTAAAGTGTGGGAGACTGTCAGTATCTTTACACGCATGCCACTGGAGTCTCAGAAGGAAAAAAGAGATGGGAGGAAGGCGGAAAAAAATGTCTGAAGAAATAATGACTGAAATATTACCCAACTTGAGAAAACAGTAAACCCCATCGATATAAAAAGCTTAACAAACCCCAGTCAGAGGACACATGAAGAAAACCATACAAAGGAGATAATTAAATTGCTTAAAAGCAGGAATAAAGAGAACATAATTAAATCAAAGGAAAATGACACATACAGAAAAACAAAAATACATATGACAGAGTGTAAACCAGAATGTAGTAGAGCATCAAGTTTAAAGTACCAAATGATAGAATCCCTATTATTTAGATATCTACACCCAGCTGAAATATATTTTAAAAATGGAGGTAAAATCAAAGTATTTTCCAGACATACAAAAGTTGCTAGAATTTATTACCGGCAGAGCAGTATTACACGAAATGTCACAGGGGCACCTGAGTGACTCAGTTAAGCGTCTAACTCTTGATTTTGGCTCAGGCCATGCTTTCAGGGTTGTAAGATAGAGTCATGTGTTGGGCTCTGTCCTGGGCATGGAGCCTGCTTAAGATTCTCTCTCTCTCTCTCTCCCTCTGCCCCCCCAGCCCTGCTCTCTCTCTCTAAAAAAAATAATAATGATAAGAAAATAAAAAGAAAAAGGATTTGACAAAATTCAGCATAGCTTCCTGATAAAACTCTCAGAAAACTAAGAACACAAGGGATTTTCCTACCTGATAAAGAATAGCTATTAAAAACTTACAGCCAACATTGTATCTAATGATTAAAGAGTGATGATGTCCTTTTAACATTGGAATCAAGGCAAAATGTTTACTCTCACTACTTCTATTTAGCCTTAGAATAAATGCCCTAGCCTGCAAAATAAGGTAAAAAAAAATAAAAGTCATACAGATTGGAAAAAAATGTAAAACTGTCTTTATTCACAGAAAACATAATAGTCTATGTAGAAAATCCCAGTGAATCTATAAAAAGCAACTAGAAGTGATAAGTGAGCTTAGCAAGTTGTAGGATACTAAATCAATATACAAAATACAAGAATTTAAATTAAATAAACAATACTCTTCACATTTGCACCAGCATATGAGATATTTAGGGATATATTTGACAAAAGACGTTCAAGACCTGTATACTAAATACAACAAAACATTGTTGAGACATTATAAAGAAGACATAAATAAGTGGAGGGATATATACCAGGCTCATAGATTGGAAGAGTCAATATTGTTAAAATGTCAATTCTACACAAATAAATTGACATTTAACTCAATCCTAATCCAAATCCTTGAAGAAATTTTTTAGTAGAAATTGATAAGCTGATTCTAAAATTTATGTGAAAATACAGTGATCCCAGATAGCCAAAACAATTTTGAAAAAGAATAAAGCTTTTTTGTGCTACTGGATTTCAAGGGTTTTTATATGGCTTCAATAATAGTGTCTAAAACTGTCTTGTTAAATAAAGGCTCTATGCTGTCCAGTAAATCTCTAGGATTTATTCATCTTGAATAACTGAAATTTTGTATTCTTTGACTAATCCTCTCATTTCCCCCTCTTCCCAGGCCCTGGCAACCATTCATCTATTCTCTGCTTTATTAGTATGACTATGTTAGATTCCTCATTAATAATATTGCATTATATACTTAAAATTTTGCTGAGAGGATAGATCTTATATTAAATGTTTTAATCACACGCACAATAAATAAAGACAACAGGAGGAAACTTCTGTAGGTGATGGATTAAAAAAACAATTTATAGACGGATATGTGTAATGCATAGATTGTGGTTATGGTATTATGGATATATACTTATCTCTAAATTCTTCAAGTTGTATACATTAAATATGCACAGATTTTTTTTCCCCAAACACCAGCCTTTTAAAAAAATTTTCACGGAATTCTCCAATTATAGTTTTACTCCCAGGTTTATTGAGGTATAATTGGCAAATGAAACTATAAGATATTTAAAGTAAAATATGTACAGAGTTTTGTATGCCAATCATATCTTCCTTGATAAAATACTTAAAAATGACAGTGTCATTTGGCATAATGATAGACACACTTATGGATCAATGGGACACTGGAGAGTCCAGAAATAGATCTACCCATACATACAATTGGATTTTTTCTCTTTATCTTTTACCCTGGTTTTTATTTTTCTTCATAGCATTCATCCTTGCCTAACATTTCAGATATTTATTTGATAATTGTCCCTCCCAGCTAAATATTTTTTATTGTGGTAAAAAAATCACATGAAATCTCTCTTTTTCAAAATTTTTAAGTGTACAGCACAGTATTGTTAACTAGAAGCACACTGTTCTACAGCAGATCTCTAGAACTTTTTCATCCTTCATGAATGTGGCTTGTGAGATCGAGTCATGTGTTGGGCTCTGTGCTGGGGCGAATGTTAACTTGAGCGTGGTGATGATTTTATGGATGTATCCATATGGTAAAACTCCTCAAGTTGTACACTTTAAATATGTGCAGTTTGCTGCATGCTGATTATATTTCATTGAATTGTAAAAAGAAAAAAAAAGAAAATATAAATAAAAATAAAAACAAAACCAAACCCCCAGAAATTAATTTACATTCTCTTACCTAAGGTTTTTTTTTTTTTTTGGTATTATACAAACTATATACTATATACTAATTTGCAAAACAGTTGATTTCTTCATCTTGAAATTTTGTTTCATGAATAGATCTTAAAAATATTCAGAGTTACCAGTACTTTTTTATTCATTACATCACGCACCATAATTAAAGATTTTTGTATCTATTTGACAGAGAGAGGGAGACAGCGAGAGAGGGAACACAAGTAGGGAGAGTGGGAGAGGGAGAAGCAGGCCCCCCACTGAGCAGAGAGCCCTATGCAGGGCTCGATCCCAGGACCCTGGGATCATGACCTGAGCTGAAGGCAGCCACTTAACCGACTGAGCCACCCAGATGCCCCCATCACACACCATAATTAAATATACACCATGCTAAATTCTGAATAAGCAAAATGGATTAACTTAAATTAGAAAGCACTCCAATGGAACAATCTTTGGCTTAACATTTTTAAATGTGCTTAAGTATTGTGTGATTTCACAACTGAGAAGTTTTACATTTTTGAGTTCTAGGCTAATCAGTTTCTCTCTTCATCCCTTTATGAAAGGAGGGAACTGAAAGCCCCAGGAAAACTGGGTATGAGCAGAGAAAAGCCTGTTCTGTGCAGATGAAACCAGGGCTCTGGCGTTTTAGGACTCTATCTCTTCAACTAAACCCGTGCTGTGGAGTTAAAGACCCACATATCTGTTGGAAGATAACCTGCAAAAGAAATGGACATATATGTCATCTCTACTTCTGGCAAATACTAAAAAGAGAGATCAACTATGGTAATAGGAAAAATAGCTAACACTGGTCTCTCCACAGTTTTAAAAAAATCCTCCACCTACATTATTTCCTTCAATGGACACTGGTCATAGCCCCTGGAAGAAAGTAGGTGCTCAATAAAAGCTTACAGAATGAATGAAATTCCGACTGGTGTCTAGGAGATTGGAGGCACTGCCTTTTTGGAGGTAATTCTCCCTAATTGCTCACATCTGCATGTCTTGGGAGCAGTGGCACTCATTATGTTTATTGTGCACTGTCTTTTCAAGGATGTTTGTGTAGTAAACAGACTTGAAAGATAGAGATAGTGTCTCCCCTCAGAGCAAGGGAGGGAGTATCATAAATGGACCATAAATGGACTAATAAAGATGTCTCTTTTTGGGGCAAAAGTCTGACAACTTTACTTTCCATTGTAAATGATTTGGGATCCTTATGCTGTTTCCTTTCCTGTAAAGCACTGTACTTCAGAGGCAGGCATGTTTTCATCTTCTTGATGCCACACTGTGGGAACTAAGGTTTGAGGAACTGGCACAAATGATGGTACTCTGGCTATTGCTGTGAGTAATAAACCATCCGTTGTCTCTGACCCAGGAGTCTCATCTCTTCTGCCAGCATCCCTCAGACTGTGGGAAGCTAAGTGTTATTTGCAAGTTGGTTAAAATCTCAGACCCTTCACAGTTTTTGACATGCTGTGCATGTTTTTTTGCACTAAGGTGCATAATCTCAGGAAAACTTAAAAAATCAGAATAAGCAGCCAACTGTATTGGGTAAAGAAAACAATAGGCGAAATCTCACCAAAAACACAACCTCTTCACTTTGCAGAACAAAGCTACTCGTAAGGGCTAAAATAGCCACTATCTTGCATTGGGGAAGAGGAAGAAAAATGAAAGAGCCTACTTGATGGTAAGGTAGCAGATCAAAATAACTATAAGGATCAGACAAAAATACAGAAACTGCCACACCATAGAATCTCAACGTGTGGAAAGTTGTAAATGAAGGAGAAGAAGTTGACTCAAGAGACTTCCAAAGAGGTATGCTGGCGCTGATTCTTCTACAACCTCTAGAAGGAATTATAAAATATTGCAAAGAGTGATTGTTTTTGAGAAGGCAAATGGGGTGGGAGAGAAATCTACTTTGGATATTTTGAATTTTAGATCATCTGCAGGTAGTACTTTTCAAAAAATACATGTCTAAAACAATTTAAAAGGGCTTTAAAATGATGTTTTTTTAGGTAAGAAAGCATTGTTTTTAGATTTAAAAAACTACCCAGAAGGATTTTACCTTTTAAAAGATTTACTGAGGAAACTATTCTTTTCAAGGTGGCTGGCAATTTGGCTTTATGGAGGTAAAAATGTCTTTACCTTTGGAACGGACTCTTTTTTTTTAAGGAAGTTCTTCAGAATAGGCTCTTTCATTCTGGGTCAGTAAGATCAGGAAACACACGCCCATTGTTCTCAGATAAAGGTATGAGGTTACCTTGAATCTGAGAATGCACACATTGTGTTCTATTTAGTAAATGTCAATTAGATGTACATATTTTACTTCTAAAAGAGGGGATAGAAATAGTTTTCCTAAAAGATATTCAATCAGGACTATTAGTGTCCTCGATCGGATTTGTTAAGGATTGAATACCTAAGAATTTGAGATGGTCTCTTCCGGAGCATAGAGTTTGCTTTTTAGTTATCCTTCTGAAAAGTCAACAAGGTGAGTCTGGCCGGGCTTAGAGCAATCCTAAGAGAGGCTGGTTCTGGGCACAAAATGTGGCTCATACTTGAACATCTCTGGCCTAGCACTGACAGAACTACAGTAACAACAGCAGATGGGCTATTTGTCTGGGTGGTCCTTTTGTTTTGTTTTTTAAAGATTTATTTATTTATTTGTCAGAGAGAGAGAGAGAGAGCACAAGCAGGGGAAGCAGCAGAGGGAGAGGGAAAAGCAGGCTCCCCATTGAGCAAGGAGCCTGATGCGGAGCTCTATCCCAGGACCCTGGGATCATGACCTGAGCTGAAGGCAGACGCTTAACCAACTGAACCACCCAGGTGCCCTGTCTGGGTGGTTGTGACTCCTATTGGAAGGAACTGCCGGGGCTGTTGGGCTGTCTGAGGAGGCTCAGATAATTACAAATGGAAATTAACTCTTTAAGTAAACAATACTGGAGGTCCTTGGGAATCTCAGTAGAACCTGGGGAAAAAGATGGGGCACCTCTTGCAATTGTAGCATGGGGCTTGGAATTGTTCTAGTAGTGAAAAGACCTTTTTTTGTGATTCTAAATTGTTGAAATGGAATGTTTTCATTATTTATTTAGTTAAACATGTTTAAACTTGTTAGAATATGCTCATTCGTTGGTAATTTAATCATTTAAGATATTAATAAAGTAGGGACTCAGGCTTGAGTCTAAGTGGGGTTTGAGTGTGACTAGAGTGAAATTATGGGGTAGCCCCACCACATACCTATATGTAGGAGCCTTGAGGGATCTTATTTGGGGATGAATAAGCCAGTTTTGCTGAAAATACCCAGTGGAAAAAACTTAGTCATCAGTCAGGAAGACATACTCTGAATAGAGTGTAGTCACTATTGGGTTCATGTTTGAGTCCCGGGTAACTCGGAAAGGCTGTGAGAAACATAGGAAGAGCTGTTTCCGTGAAAGCTTTGTAGAATATTGAGGCTGCTCCTAGGAGCGCTCTGGAATCCTGCTAACAAAGGCGAACAGAAAAAAGAGACTCTTTGTCTCTCACTTTGGTCTCTTCATAGATTAAGTCTCTGAGAAAGCTGTACAGTTCTGCTGTAAGCCTTGCCACCACGTTGGGTTGTGTGCAGAACTCCTTTCTCAGGTTGCTCACTTCCAAATTGAAGTCTCACTGTGAACAACATATTGGTAAAATCTAGGTCACATGTTTGAGCCTTAGCTACAAGGGAGGCTGAGTTTCCTGGGTTCTACCTTGAAGATACAAGACTCCGAAGCTTAAAAACTTGCCAAAAAAAGAAGGTTTTCAGTCAGAAAACACACAAATGTCTACTACAACATGCATCTCGAAAGCTAAGTTATGAAAGTTGGAAGTTCTTATTTTAATATGCAAATAGTTTTGAAAATGTTTTAGTCAAATCTACATAGTACTTTATTTATTTATTTTTAAAATATTTTATTTTTAAATCATCTCTGTACCCAACATGGGGCTTGAACTTACAACCCCACAATCAAGAGTGGCATGCTCTACTGACTGAGCCAGCCAGGCACCCCTATGTATTACTTTGGATGCAGGTAATCACTGGGACCAGGGGGCTTATATTTAAAGTGGGATCCAGGCATTTCTGGAGTCATGTGGAAAATGCTGGGTTAGCCCTAAAGGATGGGAAGCTGATAAGCATAAGGACTAAGAACTCTTCCAGGAGAAGAATTCATTCTTGCCATATAAGTTGCCACTTGGAAATGGGAATTCCAATGCAACCTGTCTGTGTTATTTAGATTTATCTCACAGGCTATCCCTCTTTGGTCTCATGTGTAAGTTCTATGTGGGCCAGGAGAAACAGGAAAGGATTTTCACTTAAATTTCTCTAAGACGTCAAGAGAATAAGCAAACATCCAAGTGGGTGTATACAGTGGGGAGAGGTATCCCCCAGCTTCACAATGTACTGTTGCCCTCCATTGCTGGAGGAGAAGCAGACGTAGAGTCCAGTAGAGGCTTGAGGAGAAGTGGGGCACAGTGGATTATGCAGAGCTTGTGGGGCTATCTGGCAAAACACCCATGGGGAATCCTAGAAATACTTAGGGGAGGGTCTTAGATGAAAAATTCAGTAAAGTTTGAGTAATTACTTTTTAGGTGACCTGGAACTTGGAGAAAAATCAGGTCATACATGTATTTCAGTTTTAATTTATCAATATATTGTTGGGGTTGTTTTGTGGCTAACTAGGACTCTTCCCATATGCATAGAGTCACTGCTCTGACAGAATTCAAAGAACTGAAAAAGGATTTAATTTTAATTGGCACCTTACTGTGTATTTAAAACAAACACTTAGATATTAGTGTATATTAGTAATGGATGCCTATTAGCAAAAATTAATTGGTTTTATAGAGGGAAGTATAAATCTATCAGAACTTAAGAAAATGTATAATATAAAAGAAACTATTTTTAGTTTAAATTGAATTGCTGATATATTGCAATATTTCAAAGGTCCCTGGTGAGAGATTTGCCTATATTCTTGAACTCCACTTTATTGAAAAAAAAAACCCTAGTGTTATAAAACTTGAATATTTTCAGGAAGCAAAAAGCATTTTCAAATATAAGTTCTTCAAGGAACATTAGGTCTCTTATTGCTTGAATCAATGGGAACAAAGTTAAATGGTTTTAGAAAAACGTTGGAAGCAACCAAAAAGATAATCTTTCTTTTCTTCTGGTAGTCAATTTGAATGATGAACAAGTGTAGTGAAATGTCTTGTTGTTAAGATTTGACTTTATTTACACATTAAATTACAAAATAGAAGGAAGCTCTCTGCCATTTAAATTTTCCATTTTATCATTTTATCAGAGCTGAAAACAAATGAATATTTTTGCAATAAGATTCTTTTTTTTTTTTAAGATTTTATTTATTTATTTGACAGAGAGAGAGAGAGCGCACAAGTAGGCAGGCAGGCAGGCAGAGGCAGAGGGAGAAGCAGGCTCCCCGCTGAGCAGGGAGCCCGATGTGGGGCTCGATCCCAGGACCCTGGGATCATGACCTGAGCCGAAGGCAGACACTTAACCGACTGAGCCACCCAGGCGCCCCTGCAATAAGATTCTTAATAAGAGGAAGGATGAAACAAAACTTCATAGCAATTAAAATCTTATAAAGTATAAAATTAATTTCAAACTGGAACTTTCAGAACTCCATGCTACTGGTGAAACTAATTTTTCAATAGGTAAGTTTAAGAGAAATATTACATTATTAAAAACAAAAGGCTCAGAAATATGAGGATTTCCTGCTTGTTTGCTTAGTAAGGGAAGCTTTCTCCTTTAACTCCTTTCTCTTCTGTGTTTGATCAAAGTGGTCAAGGTCAAGTGCACAGACCTGTTACATGAGATACACATCTGGGGAGTAAAGGTCAGTAAGAGATGAGGTAAGCTAAAGCAGAGAGGCCTTCTGGACTGAAGCCCAGCAGAGCTGATGTACTGGGAAAGTAAGCTGACAAACTCCTTCAATTCAGGGTCAGGAATATAATCTGCTTGGTGATGTAGCTGTTTTATAAAAGGAGCTTTATTCTGGGCCTTCATTGTTTTCCTCTTAATAAGTTATTTTGATTATAAATGCTACTCTGAAGGGGAACACAAAATTTTTTACGAATTCGTTTGGTTTTTAATATATATATTTATAAATATATTTATATTGACATATGAAATATATGTTATGACATATATGTAAGTATATATCAATATCAATATGTTTATATATTTGATTTTATACTGTTCATAATTTAAATTTCACCTGGACACATTGCTGTTTCAAAATTTAATATACAGAAAAGACTCCTTTAAGTGATTGTGATGGCCATTTAGGAAAAGTTAGTACTTAGAGACTGTATTAGTACAAGAAATGCTGATTTTCAGGGTAATTTGGTCAGTGTCGGGGAAGTACAATTAATTGTGAAAGAAGTCGAAGTCCAAATCCTAAGGTTGAATTTTATCCCAGAGTTCTTCCTGGGTATCTGGCTGCAGAGACAGTGAATCAGGGCAGTTGTCTGGGATCTTGAATGACTGGAAGGCTGTTGGTATTCAAAAAGCCACCCCCTTGTTAAAATCACTTCGCATACCCCATTATCAAGCAAAGTGAAAAAAGTGTTTATCCACCTTTATGACTCCATGTGCTTTGTAACATGACTTCTTCAGTGAGGCCTCCTTTGATCTTTCAAAATTGACTTTTTTTTTTTTAAATCATGTTGTATTAGGTATAAATACCCTCTTCCTCTTCTTTCTCTGATATTTGTTTCCATAGAGCTTTTTGTTATTTGAGAAATGTTTCCTCTGTGCTAGATTGTATTACTTGTCATCAATTCTTTCTTTTCTCCCCATACTTGCTATGTTCATGTGAATATAATATGCTTTCTAGACCTATTGAGGTTGGGCTTGACCATGTCTCAATATGATTAGTGGGATATGGGAAGAAATGGCTATTGTGATTCTAATCTGAAGAAACATTGTGTGGTTCTCTTAACTGCTTGGACTCTTTCATCTGCTACAAGATGAGCATATGCTGGGTAGCTACCTGTCTCACTATAGGGATCTGTAGAGCAGAAATAAACTCTACCCACATCTTAAAGCTGAGCTGCCTAGCCAATCTGTAAACCTGTGGATGAGAAATCAATAAAAGCTTTTTGTTGTAAACTGCTGAGATTCTGGAGATGTTTGTTATACAACAATGGCACAGCAGAATCTGACTAATACACTTCCAAATTTTCCTTTTTCAAACTGAAATCCATAGAAAAATGAAAGAAGAATGGAATGAGTACCTGTACACTCTTCACTGAAATTCAACAATTGCTAACATTTTATAAATTTATCTCTGTCTCTATAAGTTTTTCAGGGACCATTGAAATTAAGTTGTAGGCATCCCGATACTTCACTAAAGGTAAATACTTAAGCTTTTCATTCTAAGAATAAGGACATTCTTCCAGTCAACTGAATTTGAACTAAGTTACAAATAAAAAAATTTTTTTGTATTAATTTAAAGACTATACTTTCAGGGATCATTTCTATAGTTTGTTAATTTTATCTTAAAAGAAATTCATAAAATTACCAAAACAAAGTGATCTAATGCTATTGTCTTAGTCAACTTGGGCTGCCATAACAAAATATTAGAGCCTGTGTGGCTTAAACAACAGAAATTTATTTTCTCATGGTTCTGGAGGTTGGCGGACTGAGATCAGGCTGCCAGAGCATGGCAGGGTTCTGGTGAGAGCTCTTCCTGGTTTGCAAATGGCTGCCTTCTTGCTATGTCTTCCCATGACAGACAGACAGCTCTCTGGTCCTGTCACGAAGGCCTCACCCTTATGAACTCATCTAAGGCTAAGGCAACTATAGCCCGTCCATTTTAGTGAGTTGCAACTGTCCAACAACTCCTTGGAAAACATTATTTTCAATTTCTAAAATGTAAGTAAAGGTAATGATTTATAAGTGCAGCTACATATATTTTGTCAGCATTACCGAGGGCTTAGGCAGTGAGGTGTTTTAAGCTAAGTTTAGTGGTACATAAATCCATCCGGTGCTAGCATGCCAGAAAGTGTAAAGAATTATAGGCTGGCATGAATTCCTAATGTGACTCAGCATAATGTGTGATGCCTGCTGAACACTTCCAAATGAATTGATGAAGATTTCTGTAGGCCACACTCCTTTAAACTTCATGCTCAAGGTTGTTTCTTATAACTTGGGAATGAAGTCCTCCATAACTGTCTAGAAAGGGGGCAGGATAAAAATCGCAGACACATGGATTAGAGATGAAAAACAGTATAAAGCAGGCTTGTGAGTTGTGCTTTAGCAGCAGTCAGACCTGGGTTTGAATGCTGGGTCTACCTTTCCCTGGTTAGTGATCTTGGGTAAATTTCTTCACATTTCTGTGCTCAGTTTTCTTATCTATAAAATGCAGATAACAGTACCTACCTTTCAAGGTTTCATTTAATGGGAAAGTCTTAACTGAATACAACTATTAATATATTAATATTTGTGGCTTTTTCTGCTCTGTGATCTTATAAGCACAGTGGACATGGGTCTTTGCTCATTTAGCTTCCCTTTCCTCACCTGTTGTCTAAGGAGAAAGGCTTTTCTGGAAGATTTGGTGGTGACAGAGGGAAAATAAGAGGAGAACCGAACTGTCGGAGCAGCAGGCCAATCTCCCTCTGGCACGATCCGGAGTTCATCAGAGCACATGCTGGGAGGGAGCAGTGGTGGAAACAGACCTGGATGGAAGGGATAGTCACAGGGGTGGGAAGTGGAGGTGAAAGGTAACTCTTCTGGGGGTGTACTTGGGTGTGAAGCACTGTGTTCATGGGCTGTCATATATTTTCTTAGACCTAACTCTGGATTGGAATCCAGATGTAACTGCAACCCAGCTCTGGTCCTGGGTGGTGGGAGTTAGGATTCAACAGGATCATATGTGTCAAGCTCCTAATGTGGTGCCTTGCGCATGGAAGTGGTTGGTAGGTGAGCATGTTAGTACATTTTTAGAGACAGCACCAGAGCCACATGGTCTAGGAGTTCTCCCACTTTACTGTGCAAACCACCTAAAGTGTTTAAAGCATAGCTTCTGGCTCCCACATCCATGAATTCTGGCTCGGAAGGTCTGAGATGGGACCAAGAAAGCTGCCTTCTTTTTTTCTTATGTATTTCTTTCTCTATTTTTAATAAATACTCTTTTTTTAAAGATTTATTATTATTATTATTTTTTTGACAGAGAGAGAGACAGCGAGAGAGGGAACACAAGCAGGGGGAGTGGGAGAGGGAGAAGCAAGCTTCCGGCGGAGCAGGGAGCCTGATCCGGGGCTTGATCCCAGGACCCTGGGATCATGACCTGAGCCGAAGGCAGATGCTTAACAACTGAGCCACCCAGGTGCCCCAATAAACACTCTTATGATTCAGGTGGTCTAGGGACTAGAACTTTAGTCTAGACTCAGATACCATCATTTGGTAGTTCCTCTTCCTGGAGCTATTCTAGCTACTCTCTTTTATGTGCACAATAAAGCATGAGCAAGGATATTTACTGCAACATTTTGTAGAGGATAGACGTTAGAAAAAGTCTAAATAGCCCCCACTTGATGAATAGTGAACAAATGTAGAGTGTAGTCATATAATGGAATATTATGCAACAATTAAAGAGACTAAGGGAGAGCTGTATGTTCTGATATGGAAAAATCTCCAAGATACAATGCTTAGTGAAAACAAATTACCGAGCAAGATATACAATGTGGAACCATTTATTAAACATAAAGTGAACAACACTATATTTTATAAGTAGCTATATGTATGTAGACATACATAAATGCTTAAAGGTTTGGAAGGATTCATATGTGATAACAGTCCTCACCTTGGGGCAGCAGAGGCAGGAGACAACAACTGGGGTGTTGTTTCCTCTAATGTTTTATGCATTTACAGAGAAAATGCATTAATATGTTACTTGTGTCATTAAAAATCAATGAAAAAGACCTAGCCCAACTCCTCCATTTTATAGATGAGGAAACTGATATTTGCTTTCCAAACATCTCAGATAGCATGATATACTCAAAGATGGACTTCAGTGAGCTTGATTGCTTATTCCAGAGCGTGAACTTTCTTCATCATGCCCAGTTGAACTTACCAGGCATTTTTGATGAAGATGTGGTAGTCCCAGACATATACATATATATATATCTCCTCAGCATCAGGAGACAGTGGCTGCTAAGGACAGGCCAGCTAGAACTTGGCTGGGCTACTGTAGATGGAGGCTTGATTAGATGTGCATTTTTGGGGTCCAGCAGTGATCAGGACCCCAGAAACACTAAAATGAGGAGGAGGCAGATAGCTTTCATCAGGCCCATTAATTTTCAAGGAGAAATATAACCATATGGGCTGCTGTACTTGTATCAGTTTGTTTCTCCAAACCAGCAAGTTACAGGGGGAGCCAAATGGTGATTAGAAACTCACTTTGTATGTAACCCGGAGCAATCACCGTGTCGAATTATTTGAAGTCTTATGACAGCACATTTTCTCTGAGGGCAGAATCAGGAAGCACTTGGTAAGTGTGGAATCAGAATGAGAGGATTTACATTAATCAAATATTTCATGGCTTCTGGTTAAGCTAATCAGCTGCATCCAGTTCATAATGGGGATCAACTTACTAATGGGACTATGATACTTAAATCCCATTGGCTTAGGCTCCTTGGGACTGTCTGGATGGGTTCTAATTCTTTTCGTGCCTCACAGACTCTGTTTTCTGTCTTTTGTTGATTGAACAGTCCTCGTCTATGGATCCAGTCTTAGATGTGTTAAGATACTTAATCATAGCACCATCTTGCTTGTCTGGGATTTAATTTGGTTTTCTTTGGATCTGGGTTCTGATGCATTTTGTGTCCCTCTGACAGTCTAATGCTTGTTGCCATCTCTGGGTCTCTCCATTTGGGATGCTCTTGCCCATCCTTGGGTTTCCTGCCCCTCGACGGTTTTTTTTTCATTCAGATTGCAGCAGTTTCAATGCCAGCTTGTCAGAAAGGTCTTCCCTGAGCTTCCAGTTTAAAGAAGCCAGTTGGTCCTCTCCGTTACTTCATTTTATTTTCGCTTGTGCATAATGCTTACTAGCTTATTAGTATTTGATATTTACTGTTTGCATCTTTTTGCTTTAAATATTGTCTCTCCCATTAAGATATAAACTCCATGAAAGTAGGAACCCTGTTGGTCTTTCTCCTGCTCTGTGCCCAGCATCTAGAGCAGGCGCTTGGCCGGCTCTCGTGAATGCTCGCTTGCTTGCATTCTTGCTTGCCGAATGAGTGATCTATCAAGAGGCCGATAGTGCTTTTGTAATTTATAAATTCTTGGGGACATCTTATTATAGTCCCGAACAAGATGACAAGGATATTTTCCTAGAAATGGGCCTGGCCAGGAATCTACAAGTCTTGGTCAATTCTCAATGGGTGGCAAGTCCGTGCAGTAAAAGGCGGGGGTGGTGGTGGGGAGTGTGTGTGTTCAGAAATGTCACCCAAGCGGTTGTTCTCCTGCATTCAGGGCTCACTCAGCAACAGAAGCAGATGCTTCTGAATACCCAAATGCTGCCTGAATAGCAGATTCTGGTGGAGATCCTTCAGAAAAATATAGTATTTACTAAACAGGAGAGTTGCTTGACATTATGATATCATGACCTTAAAGTATTAGGATGAAAGATAATCCCTCAAGCTGAGGAGATTGGCAGACAAGGTCAGGCCAGTGAACAGCTAAGACTTCAGTATTCCCAAGTCATTTGCCTTTCATCGGATTTCAGAACCTTTCTTCAGAGTCAGAAAAAGTCACCACTCCCCTCATCAAGGGCACTCACCTCTCATTGGGTAGCGGCAGATCTTGAAAGAAATAAAACAGACCCCTGTCTAATGATAAATGAGATTGAATTTTCCAATGTGCCTTCTAGGAAAGGGATTACTGTTAAGGAAACACCCATAAGGTAGGTGATGATTACAAACATTGATTTATTTTATCTTCCATCAGGCCTTTTGCAATAAGATCCCAGGCTTAAAAAAGTCCTGTTGATATAATTTGCCTCAAGGAAATAAGAATATGAATAGATATGATAAAAGCATGCAATTGATAGAAGGCAGTCTTTCATCTATGGTATTAAATCTACTTTTTGTACTGATTTTTGAAATGTGGAAGTTTTGTGGTATGGAGTATAGAATCATTTTTAATTTTAAAGTCACTAAGTTTATGAATATCCGTGAGATAAGCAGAATAAATAAATTCTAAAGGCAGATTTTAATATATTGAGATTACTGGGATAGAACTACATATTTTTGGTTCCATGCAATATTTGATCCCCTTTCAGAGATGATGTGCAATGAAGGTCTTAAAAATCAGCTTTTGTTTAGATTATAATAGTGTGGTACATCTTCAGTTGAGATGATGTAGGTAGTCACATGAAAAATATGGTTTCTATCATAACAATTATCTGGTAAGGAGAAAAGACATTTTGCTTTAAAAATGTGTTATGGCTGTGGTATTTTACAGAACAATTATGAATAAAAACACAAATGCAACATGCATTTAGCTTTCCATGATAGAATTAGTGGAACATTACATTTCTAGATCTATTAGTCATTTTATTTTCCCTCCCTTCTCTAACGGATCTATAATTCATGAATAAAAATTAACTGCTTGCTTAAACCTGACTTGAGGGTTTTCAGGACAGAAACTAATTTTTATATATCATGTTCTTTCTGCCAGTGTTTAGGAAAAGTCACTACTGGATGCAAAATGCTATTTGCATTTTTTGCAATTTCTTAAAGAACACCATTATTTATTTTCTATTTTAAAGAAGCCCATTTTTCTGATGATGTATCTGCACATACACAAAAAAAGAAATGCTGTGCTTCTGTGGGAATGAAGTCAGACAAGTCATTAAACAGAGAAATCTTATCTAAAGATCTTTCTGAGAAATAATTTGCTTTCTGAAATTCACATTTTACCCATTCCTCTTCTAATCTCCCTCCTTAAGGTCCATTGGCAGAAATCCAAATTAAAACTAATAGCTATATTTTTTAATCTTTAAAAAACAATTAACTGGAGCTATACAAAGTATTACTTAATTAGACCAAAGGTAGGAAAGAAGATATTCAATTCAAACATGACATCCTTGATCTCATTTCCTTTATTGTTGAATCAAGACTAGACACTTGGCCGCTCTTTTCAATTTCTGGGATTTATGAGATATTAGGCAAGAGTCCACATTAGAAAAACTTTATTTTCATTTATGGGATACCTACACTAGTGATATGACATTTACTATAATTTAGTCTTACTGGGTAGTTTATAAGATTTGAAATCTAAGGGCTTTGCATAATTTCCTTCTAAGTGTTTTAATTGACATTCTGCTGTAATGAACCCCATAGACCATTACCTGGCTAATTGCTTGAGTTACAGAGCTCATACAATGCCGTTCTTTGTCCTTGGTCTTCTGGGTATTAAATAGCAAGGCTGTCCTGAAAGAGAAAGTGACTCCTGGTTTTGATGTGAAGCATTAACATCTTGGTAGCTTTTTCGGGGACAGATTCCCTTCTGTTCTTCTCTGGGCTGATACCAAACCTGATGCTTATCAGAGATAGCATTATTCTGGGATTCTCAATTCTCCCTGGGAGAGCCCTTGACCTCTAGAGGGTCTTCCAGAACCACTGCTCCAGGTAGAGCTTTCCATGCCCTAATTCTGAAGTCCTAGAATAGGCCCTGGACCAGGGGACAAAATGAAGATATAATACTATTTAATTACCGAGTGCTGTGATTAGGCAGAATTTATTGGGAAAAGAGTCTCACTACTTTAGAACTAGAAAAGGCTTTATTTCTGGCTCATCTAGTCCAAACTTACTGTTTTTAATATAGGGACACTGAGCCCTAGTGGCAAAGCGACTTACCCCACATCTCATGCAGCTGCTAGTGACCCAGGCTCAGGGCTCCCTCTCATGGAGTTAACAGAGCCCAGATCCACAATGAAGTCTTGGAGCCTAATGCCAAATTACAAAGTTTGAGCAAAGCAGGAAGGTGCTAGGATCAGCATATCAGCACAACCCGGATAAATACGGTGTGGCCTATATCCTTCGATGCTTCTGCCTTTTAAAATGATGGTACAGGTCAGTGATAATGGCCTTTTGAATGGTGAGGAGCAACTAAGGATTTTTCAAGAATTTTTTAAGAACTAGAGACAGGGTAGGAACTAACTCCAATACCTACAGGCCTGGATTGATTTCTCTTGGTAACTTCTGATTAAAATATTTCTATGGTGCCTGCTCTAAGCTTGATTTAAATTGTTTAATGGCTCCAGAACTAGTTCAGATTCCAGTGGGCAGGATAGGGACTGATATATTTTGGGATGTACACAATGTCTGTTGACAAACTTCTGCCTTTCCAAATGTCTGTTTATGAGAGGGTCAGAGCACTGGAGTAGGTTCAGAATCCTGGGTTGAAAAAAAAAGGCGGGGGAAGGATCTTACACATTGCAGAAATTAAAGACATGCAGAAGTTTGGTAATTGGAAATATTTTTGTAATAAAGCACTTCTTTCATGCCATATTTGTAGTAGTTTTACTTCGTATTTGAGTTCCCTACATCTGAGCATGTGAGTAGGCTGATGAAAGGAGCAACACACATCTTTCAACACCAAGGAGCAAGGCTATCAATGGAAGGTAAGCTGCTAGTGATGAAATTCTGTGTCTAGCATGTCATCTGAAAACCACCTCTTCTTTCAAAGACCAACTCCTTTTCTTTAAAACCCTCCAATCTGTTAGATTCTGTTTCCTGAAGCTTCCCCAGAACCTCCCCTTAGGGAACCTCTGGCTAATTGTTGATGGATCCGATAGAGCTGGAGTTAGGACCTACTACTCCTTTTCCATCGTGATTACCTACAGAGGAATACCCTACAGCAGGCATTCTCCATGGTCTCCAGAAAGGTAAAGTGGTTTGCTTAAGTTTATGTGTCCTTATTTAATGGGTATATAGATCATTTATAGCAAGGAAGTAGGAAAGTCTCAGTGAAATCTCTGCTTCATGGAGAAAGTTTCTAACATGGAACTCAGTTTGGCTTCATCAGAGATTTAGTAACATGCCATAATTCCTTTATTAACAAAAAGTATTCTGAGCACGTGTCAATTTTAAATTTCAGTTTTTCAACAGTAACTTTGATAGATTATTAACTGCTACCAGGACCAACTAATAAACAAATAAGTGAACAATTCAATCATGTTCAGACTCCATTGCTTTTTTCCTTTTTTTCAATGAATGGACTTTATTGTTTAGATGAGTTGTGAGTTTACAGAAAAATGGAGCAGGAAGTATAGCCAGTTGGCATCTCCTCCACGTCCCCCACCTTTCACACACAGCCCCCCCACCTTTCACACACAGACCCCCACCTTTCACACATAGTCCCCCCACCTTTCACACACAGACCCCCCACCTTTCACACACTGCTCCCCCTCACCTTTCACACACAGAACCCCCACCTTTCACACACAGTTCCCCCCACCTTTCACACACAGAACCCCCACATTTCACACACAGAGGCCCCCACCTTTCACACACAGCCCCCCACCTTTCACACACAGCCCCTCCCACCTTTCACACACAACCCTCACCTTTCACACATAGCCCCCCCACCTTTCACACAGTTCCCCCACCTTTCATACACAGCCCCCCACCTTTCACACACAGACCCCCACCTTTCACACACAGCTCCCCCCACCTTTTACACACAGACCCCCACCTTTCACACACAGACCCCCTACCTTTCACACACAGGCCCCCCACCTTTCACACACAACCCCCCCATCTTTCACACATAGTTCCCCCCACCTTTCACACATTGCTCCCCCCACCTTTCACACACAGACCCCCCACCTTTCACACACATCTTCCCCCACCTTTCACTCACAACCCCCCTACCTTTCACACACAGTCCCCACACCTTTCACACAGATCCCCCATCTTTTACACAGACCCCCCCACCTTTCACACACTGCTCCCCCCCACCTTTCACACACAGACCCCCACCTTTCACACACTGCTCCCCCCCACCTTTTACACACAGACCCCCACCTTTCACACACAGACCCCCTACTTTTCACACACAGGCCCCCCACCTTTCACACCAGACCCCCCACCTTTCACACACAGCTTCCCCCACCTTTCACACACAGTTCCCCCATCTTTTACACAGACCCCCCACCTTTCACACACAGCTTCCTCCACCTTTCACACACAGACCCCCCACCTTTCACACACAGCTTCCCCACCTTTCACACACAGCTCCCCCACCTTTCACACACTGCTCCCCCCCACCTTTCACACACAGTTCCCCCCACCTTTCACACACTGCTCCCCCCACCTTTCACACACAGTCCCCCCACCTTTCACACACAGACCCCCCACATTTCACACACTGCTCTCCCCCACATTTCACACACAGTTCCCCCACCTTTCACACACTGCTCCCCCACCTTTCACACAGTCCCCCCACCTTTCACACACAGACCCCCCCACCTTTCACACACTGCTCCCCCCACCTTTCACACACAGTCCCCCCACCTTTCACACACAGACCCCCCCACCTTTCACACACAGCTTCCCCCACCTTTCACACACAACCCCCCCACCTTTCACACACAAACCCCCCCACCTTTCACACACAGGCCCCCCCACCTTTCACACAATGCTCCCCCACACCTTTCACACACAGCTCCCCCCACCTTTCACACACAGCCCCCCCACCTTTCACACACAGCCCACCCCCACCTTTCACACACAAGCTCCCCCCCAACCTTTCACACACTGTTCCCCCTGGCTGTCTTAAAACCAGCGGACTGCATCAGCCCGAAAATTCTCCAGCTGCGCACGTAGATGTTCATACTGTGCTCTCCCCACCTCCTTTCTCCCTATCCCTAAAGTAGGAAAACTCCTTCGGCGGACACTCGGAATCCCTGTGAAGAAAATGGAGTTGTAATAATTTTGTTCTTGGCTTTGCCTAATCCCATCCTTAAAGCTTTCGTTTATGTTTTGGTGATGTGGAGTGAGGACTTATTTTTATGTCTAAATTTAATGTATATTTTTAACCTGTCTACTCACCCATGTGGGTGAGTTTGCATTTCCACCAACCAGTCACCTGAATTATTACTTTGCCCTGCCCCGTTTTGATTGCTCCCAGCTCTGCTGAATGCAGTTCCTTTTCTGCACCCAGTCCTGTGCCACAGGCCTCACTTGCCATTTGGAACATTCTGCTTCCTGTCATACTGCCTTGATTTAAGACAGGGTGGGAGGAGAAGAGGAGTAACAGAAAGTGGTGGCATGCATTGAGGGAAAAAACCAGTATCCATGCTGCTGGACTTTTTTTTTTTTTTTTTTTTTTTAGTGTGAGATTCCGAACCAAAGTCAATCCCTTTTATCTAACAGAAAAATGCTGAAAAGGTTTTTATTTTACCGCCCCCTTGTTAAATACAAGAAATATTTAACTTGGTGGAATGTAATATGATATTCAATGTGCTTAATAAAATTGTAATGGATTCACTTATTTAGACACTCTGGGAGAAGTAGTGTCTTCTGGATAACAGAAATGATGGTGCTTTTGCTGCATCTATCAACACAAAGGGATGAGCAAAGCTTATCAGAGCTGATTACAATCACTCTGGAGTTGCCCTTAAAAAATTAAGTGAGAAATAAGAATCTACCATTACAAAATTTCTCCTTCTTCCCTTTGATGGCGTTACATTTGCGAACGAGCTCAAAATCTGAGCTTTAGAAGGCCCGTCTGAGTTGCCTGGAAGAACAGGGTGGAAGGAAACAGCTGATCAGAAATCCTCCCTCGAGGTTGCTTAGCATTGAGAGCTCAACACCAGGCATGTTACAAAGAAAAGGAGAGTAAGATCGGTCAATGGATGGATGTAGCTCTCCAGCAGAGAAGGAAGTCGCGGCAGCAACTGTCCTTCCCCATTTTCCTTTTCCTCCTTGTTCTGGGACCTTCCTCCTGAGGGTGACCACACAGGAAGTGGGTGTGATGGTAGTGATCCCTTGTAGCTGCTGCCCCTAACTCTCCACTCTACCTTGGATTATTCCTGAAGCAGGAAATTCATGGGGGAGGCCGACAGCCCTGCAGGATGAACAAGCCCTGAGGTCATCCCCATGTCTTGACTGGAGCTCAGGCGTCTTAGAACCCTGCCTCTTTTCCTTCCATAACTGAGCACAGGGAAAGCCTCTCAGCCCAACCCAGTTCATCCCACTCAAGCTAGTTCTATCAGCAGTTGGGGCTAAGATCTCACTTTATTCCTAAAATCCACTCAGAGCAGCTAGGGGTTCATTACTCTGGTCTTAGGGAGACAAAAGTTAACGAGCATCATTTCTATGCAAACATTTGTGTGTCTAGGTTGCGCTGCCTAGTGCAAAATTATCTCAGATTCATTGTGTATTTTAAACTAAAACCTTGGACCAACGACTAAACCTCATCTCATATTCCTAAGGGAAAATAATTATTAATCATAGTCTTCAAGAATTTTTCCACATGTAGACTCCTACTGTGCTCTCTTATCTTCATTTTCTCAAGGTGATATATATTAATGCCACAATTCTAAGAAACCTTCTAGACTCAATCTGTGAAGTTAAATTCCAATTTAACTAGTTGCAAATGTACTTTTCAGATAGATATTAAATACAGTAATGATTATTTTCTGGAAGGGGTTGATTTTTTAATTTGTGAAATAATGGCAACAAAAATGTGAGCCTCTGTGTCTCTTACTGCCTGGACTACAACAGCTCCCACTTGCTTTTACTGCTTCCTGTTTTGTCTCATCTGCAACCACCCTCCACACAGCAGCCAGGGTCTCTCCACTGCTCAAACATTCAGTGACTTCTTATAGCCTGTAGAACAAAGCCCAAATCCTTATGACAGTATATAGCAGCTACTTGGTGTGTCCCGGGGAAACCATGCCAGGCTCTCTCTCACTCTCTCACCCCAGACATGCAGAGCCTCTGGGCCTTCCTGCTCTCTCTGTGACAGGGCGCACTGGGATCCAGCTGCTTGGAAAGCTCTTCTTGCTCCTCCTGTGACTAGCTCCTTCTGATTTGTCAGTGCTCTTTCCTCAGGCTTTCCTATCAGCTTAAGGGCTACTTCCTCCAATAGGCTTTCTCTAAGAACTTGTCTGAAACAATCTTTCTCTGTCACTCTTTATCAAATACCCCTATTTATTTCCTCCATCATGCTTATTACAGTCTGAAATATTGATCATTTTTGCCATCTGATATTTATCACTGCCGTTAGAATGTAAGCTTTATGACAGCAGATATTTTTTGCTCTAACTCCTGCATATAATACAATGTCTGACTCAGAGTAAGTGTTTAATAAACATTTGTTGACGGAAAAAAGGAAAGAATAATGTGAAACTTGGGTATGAGAAGGAGCACAGCATGGAATATCGGTCATAATGAAATGTGAAAAATTAAAAGTATTAAGATAGGAAAAGAATGCTATATACATAAAAGTCCATCTTAGAATCTTATATAACTATAGAGGGGTCAGAGGGGGAAGAGTGCTCTGTATAAAGTCAGAAAAGGTCATCATTTTTGTAGCCTGATAACTGATCCACACATATACACGTGCCTTAAATTATTTCAAAGTCTTTATATTTATACTTTGATCAGCATTCAAGAATGCACCTGAAATACAACATTGGTGTAGATTATTACATTTGTAGGCTCAAAACATTGTGGGAGGATCTTTTTTTAAAAGATTTTAATTTTTTATTTTAGAGTGGGGAGGGGCAGAGGGAGAGAGAGAATCTCAAGCAGACTCCCCACTGAGAATGGAGCCTGATGCAGGGCTCGATCTCATAACCCTGAGATCATGACCTGAGCCAAAATCAAGAGTGAGATGCTTAACCCATTGATCCACCCAGACTCCCCTGTGCAAGGACCTTATGACAAAACTTTTTGGGACATAATTGGATCCAGTTAGTTTCTAATGGATTAAGCTGTTATGGGTGGCCAAGGAGTGGGTGGAGTAAGAAAAAAGAGAATATAGGATTGGATATGAGATAGGATAAGACAGGCTGGGAGTTTATAATAAAAGAAATAGAGATAAAGTGAATAGAAAAGAATAATACAGGATTCAAGATTAAGTACAGGATTAAATCTGGGATTTAGTATAGGTAATTGGGTACTAATGCAGTCATTGAAGGGGGGAGGGGCACAAGGCTGCCACTAGCTGCCAGGTTTGCCTCTAGCCTTCAGAGAATTGGGACTTTGTTCTTTTTTTTTTTTTTTTAAAGATTTTATTTATTTATTTGACAGAGAGAGACACAGTGAGAGAGGGAACAACAAGCAGGGGGAGTGGGAGAGGGAGAAGCAGGCTTCCCGCAGAGAAGGGAGTCCGATGTGGGGCTCAATTCCAGGACCCTGGGCTCATGACCTGAGTCTAAGGCAGACGCTTAACAACTGAGCCACCCAGGCGCCCCTGGGACTTTGTTCTTGATGCCCAGGGTAGAAACTGCAGAAAACTGGGTCACAGCCACCCACAGAGTCAAGACAGGAAATGATGTTGGTGTGCCAAACTTCAGTTCTGCCCAAAGTCCATACATTCCAACTGCGGCCAGCAGAAGAATAATGGCTTCTGCTATTTTTCTGTCTTCTACGTCTTATGAAAGTGTCAGAAACTAAATGTCAGAAACTAAACTAAACTGGAACCCTGATGACAAGAGATTCTGGGAAAAGTATTTCTCAGGCTTTGAGTCCTTGAGATAGAGAGGAGTACATAAAAGAAGATGGAAATGGGGCCAAATGCCAGTCTGACACAACATGAGACTAGGAAATACCTGCCATGGTATTTTGAAATACTATTTCTGGCTAGTTAATTTCATTAGATCTAATCCTCACTAAAAATAATAGCCCATAGTTGCTAAGGGCACTGTGTTAAGAGCTATTCATGCATTATCTCATTAAGTTTCACAACCACACAAAATGAAGCTACTATTATCTCCATTTTAGAATTGAGGAACCAAGACTTAGAGACATAGAGTAACCTGCTCCAAATGAAACGACTAGTAAGTAGAAGAGCTGAACCTTACTCATAACTGACTATCTACAAAGCCAGTGGCTTTGTATAGTACTTGTATAGTACTTGCTAGTCAGTTATTAAATTTCTTTTTTTTCATGGTTTCATTGTAAATTTATTTATTTATTTTATTAACATATAATATATTATTTGTTTCAGGGGTACAGGTCTGTGATTCATCAGTCTTACACAATTCACAGTGCTCACCATAGCACATAACCTCCCCAGTGTCCATCACCAGCCACCCCATCCCTCCCACCCCCCCACCACTCCAGCAACCCTTAGTTTGTTTCCTGAGATTAAGAGTCTCTTATGGCTTGTTTCCCTCTCTGGTTTCGTCTTGTTTCATTTTCTCTTCCCTTCCCCTATGATCCTCTGCCTTGTTTGTCAAATTCCCCATATCAGTTAGATCATATGATAATTGTCTTTCTCTGATTGACTCATTTCGCTTAGCATAATACCCTAAATTTCTTTATAATCCATGGCCCTAGCCTCAGCATGAAACTTGCCAAGTCATTTTACAAATGTAGACTCTTAAGTCCATGTAAATACCTACCTTTATTGGGAAAAGAACTAACAGATCTTCAAAGAACGTCCTCCCAAGCATGGGCTCTATCTTAATGAGAGAGAAAGGTTTATCAGTAGAAAAAATGTAATGTCTCCTAAATTTAGAGTGAAATTTTATGTTATGAGAAATTTTCACTTATTGATGAAATATCTACTGTTATAAAACCACATCACAGAATCTCAAGGTTAGAAGGGGCATTCAAGGTTGAAGAATCTTCAAGATCCCTTCTGATAGCATCTCAACAAGGGTTGGCCCAGCTTCTCTTCAGGAACTGTGAATGGGTGCAACTTCCAGGACTGTGGGGGCTGATGGATGAGAAGGAGGAGCACACAGGAGATCTGCTGCGGGGTAAAGATAAAATGGTGCTGCCTGGAGCCTGCTTAGTCAGTTTTGTCTCAATGACAGCAAATATGATGTTAGGCCAGAGGCTGGAACTCTTGGTATTAGTTAGCCTTTGCTGCCAACATTGTCAAAACTCTATGGCTTACAAATTATAGCTTGAATGTCTGTGGTGGATTCAAGATGGCCAGAGATTGTTTGGCACTCCTCCTATTGAGAATGAGAGCTGATGCCCCCTTCCTTTTGAGTCTGGCTGGCCTCTGTGAAGTGCTGTGACTAATAGAACTTAATGAAAGTGTCTTTTGTGCCATTCTCAGGTATAGCCTAAATGGATTGGCCACTTCCATGTTCTTGGAATACTCTCTTTGGGAGCCCTAAGGCATGACTGAAGAAATTTGACAATCTTGACATTGGCATGCTAGAGAGACTGGGTGGTTGAAGAGCCCAATTTTTTTCCATTTCTGTCAAGGTACTGGACTTGTAGTGAAGCCTTTCCAGACTAGCCCATGCACTAGCTGAACACCGCTACATGATCCTGAGTTGATGTCTCATGGATCCTAAGCCTGATGTCTCAGGCCCAATTCCTGACCCATGAAATTGTGAGCTATGATAAAATGGTTATTTTCAGCCACTGAGTTTGAGGTAGTTTGTTGCACAATGGTAGATAACTGGCATATGTCTGTGGGATTCATGAGGGTTATCTGATCTAGATTGGCCTCATCTGGTCTCACCTGGGCTCATCATGTGTCTATGGATCAGCTGGGGACTGTTACCCAGATTGTGCTTGGCTAGGGCAACTTACCTGAGGTGGCGCTACTCCACGTGTCTCTCATCCTTCTCTGTGACCAGCAAGCTTGGCCATGTACATCCTTCTCGTGGAAATGACCAAAAGGTGCAAGAGAGCAAGTGGAAACACATAAAGGCTCTTGAGACCTAGGCTTGGAAATGGCACCCTGTCACTTTCACCTCATTCTATTGGCTGACGTCCCATCATGGCTGAACTCAAAGTCAAGAGTTTGGAGTATAGACCTCATTTCTTTTGTGGGAGATGATGCAAAATCAGAGTGGGAATACAGGGAAGAGTGGAAAATTGGAGAATATAATGCAATCTACTACATTTACTTCATTTTGGTTCAGCAAACTTTTATGGGATACGTATTATTGGCAAACATTATGCACTGGGAACACACACACACACACACACACACACACACACACAGAACCTAACTTCCTGCTCTTGAAATGCTTATAGCCCAGCTGATCTTCAGGATGAGTAAAAAGGCTTACTGTATTTGTGTTTATCAGGGACTTCAACCTCCTTTTATTTATTTATTTTTATTTATTTTTTTATTAAAGATTTTTTTTTTAATTTATTTATTTGAGAGAGAGAGTGAGAGACACAGAGCACGAGAGGGAAGAGGGTCAGAGGGAGAAGCAGACCCCCAGCTGAGCAGGGAGCCCGATGCAGGACTCGATCCCGGGACCCCAGGATCATGACCTGAGCCGAAGGCAGTCGCTTAACCAACTGAGCCACCCAGGCGCCCGACTTCAACCTCCTTTTAAATCTACTTCTAATCCCTCTCTTAAGATTTATACCTGCATTAAACTTCAGACTTAGCATTTGAGTTATGTTTTATTGTTACTGTGACTTAAAATTTGGTCAGAAGTCCTTACTTGCTTAACTCACTGTGGAAGTTTTCTTTGGTTAGGTTCTTATGTATTTGCATAAACATGAAAAAATTCCAATTAAAAAGAATTATGTATATGTACCATCAGCTTGCTATCAACTTTTGCTTTGCTGTTTTTCAAAGGGCTTTATGTTTTCCTCATCTCTGATTCCTGGGAACCTTCATCATAGTCTTAAGGTACCAACTGTATTATCCTTTAACATCTATATTTAAATTGGGAAGCAGGAAACCACAATGCAAGGGAAAACATATATGAGGACAATTCACACTCCCAAATAGGGACACTGAGCACCTTCCTTGTATTAGTTGCTCTGCTCATTTTTGTCTGTAGCTCTTTAGTTTCTGGTTGAATGTGTTTGTTTCTCTCTGTAACTTTGTTTGCTCCACACTAATACGTTCCACTGTCAGAACCAGATTTCTCATCTCTCTTCTTCATGTCTCCCATTTTTAAGTTCCTCTTTCTTCTCTGTGGGACACCACTTTCTTCTACTGAAGGGCCTAGAGTTGAGCTCCATGAAGGGTTCAACTTAGTTCCTTCTGCAGCCTCAATGATCACACATTAATCCCCAGGCAGCGTGGCACAGTGCAAAGTACATAGGCTGATTTGGAGTCACATGGGCCTAGATGTTAATTGTAACTCTATTGCTTACTCACACTGTGCTTGGACAAGCTACTTAACTTCTCTGTGCCTGAGTTTTTAAGTTTTTATTTAAATTCCACTTAGTTAACATACAGTATAATATTAGTTTCAGGTGTACAATATAGTGATTCAACATTTACATACATTACCCTGTGCTCATCAAAACAAATGCACTCCCTAATCCCCATCATCTATTTCACCCATCCCCACCCCTCCTCTCTGGTAACCAGCAGTTTGTTCTCTATAGTCTTGGTCTATCTGTGTGTCTGTCTGTCTTTTTTACCCCTTTGCTCATTTCTTTTGCTTCTTAAATTCTACATATGGGTGAAATCATACAGTATTTTTCTTTCTCTGACTAGCTTATTTCGCTTAGCAGAATACTCTCTAGCTCCATCCATGTGGTTGCAAATGGCAAGATTTCATCCTTTGTTATGACTATCTATCTATCTATCTATCTATCTATCTATCTATCTATCATTCTATTATCTATCTATCTATCTATCTATCATCTATCTATCTCATATCTTCTTTATCCATTCATCAGTTGATGGACACTTGGGCTATTTCCATAATATGGCTATTGTAGATAATGCTTCTATAAAATTGGGGTGCGTGTATCTTTTTGAATTAATATTTTTATATCCTTTGGGTAAATACCTAGTAGTGCAGTTGCTGGGTCGTAGGGTAGTTCTATTCTCAAATTTTGGGAACCTCCATACTGTTTTCCAGAGTGGCTGCACCAGTTTGCATTCTCACCAACAATGCAACAGGGTTCCGCTTTCTCCACATCCTCGCCAACCCCTGTTGTTTCTTGTGTTGTTGATTTTAGCCATTCTGACACGTGTGGGGTGGTATCTTATTGTAGTTTGATTTGCATTTCCCTGATGATGAGTGATGTTGAGCATCTTTGGTCTGTTGGCTGTCTGTTATGTCTTCTTTGGAAAAATATCTATTCTGTCTTCTGCCCATTTTTAACTGGATTATTTTTTGGAGAGTGTGTGTGTATTGTATGTTTCGTATATTTTGGATGCTAACCCTTTGTCAAATATGTCATTTGCAAATACCTTCTCCCGTTCTGTAGGTTGCCTTTTAGTTTTATTGATTGTTTCCTTTACGGTGCAGAAACTTTTTATTTTGACATAGTCCCAAGAATTTATTTTTGCTTTTGTTTCCCTACCTCAAGAGACATATCTAGAAAGAAGTTGCTATGGCCATTGTCAAAGAAATTACTGTGTTCTTTTCTAGGATTTTTATGGTTTTAGGTCTGACATTTAGGTCTTTACTCCATTTTGAGTTTATTTTTATGTATGCTGTAAGAAAGTGGTCCAGTTTCATTCTTTTTTTTTCTTTAAATATTTATTTATTTATTTTGAGAGAGAGAGTTGGATAGATATGCTTGGTAACCATGGTTTATGTGCTCACTCTTGCAGGGACCTGGCGGGAAAAAGGGGCATGGGCTCTGTATTTGGGGAAATGCAGTGTGATCATTCGCCCTTCATACTTTCTTCTTTGCTTTTGTTGTTTTTCATCTTTGCTGGTAGACTGTATAGTCCCTGAGGACAGAGACCATGGCCTATGTTTGTTTCTCAGTGCTTGTGACATTGTTGATATTCAGTAAATACTGGCTGAGTGGATGAATATGGTAGCAAAGACAACTTGAAGGAAAGTAAGCATTTTTGGATTTTTATATGATTTTAGAAATGTAACATCCTGTCATTGTCCATTCTCATCTGTTCTGACTTATTCTGTCTCCTCTCTAGCTCTTCCATTGGTCCTATGCTTGGATTTATTGTTCTTTAATCTCATCCTTATAAATGCCACGTGATTCATGGGAAAGGGTGGAGGCTTTGAAGTGAAACAGCCCTGGATTTCAGTTCTGAATTCATAGCTTCCTGATTGTGTGATCTTGATTGAGGCATTTAACCTCTCGGTTCCTGTGTCCTTATTCGTGAAGGCGATCAGTGGTGTGTCTTCTACCTGGCAGAGCTGTTTTGAGAACTGATTGGATTGATGAATGTAAGGCACCCACTCATCGTAGGAGCTCTATACGTACTAGGTGTTATCACTGTCCTTATTTCCATTTTCTTTACCCTTGTACTCTTCCTTTTTCCAACCAGAAAACATGCATTTCTAACCCTGGCCATCTGTTAGCAGCCTCTGGACTGCTGAGAGTTGCTGGGTACCACACCACTAAGAACTTCACAATTTCACTTCTTTGGGAACTTTATATCATATCCCTCTGGTTAATAAAAGCCTTAATAAGAAGAGTCACTTGGGCGCCTGGGTGGCTCAGTTGGTTAAGCAACTGCCTTCGGCTCAGGTCATGATCCCAGAGTCCCAGGACCGAGTCCCGCATCGGTCTCCCTGCTCAGCGAGGAGCCTGCTTCTCCCTCTGACCCTCCCCCCTCTCATGTACTCTCTCTCTCTCATTCTCGCTCTCTCAAATAAATAGATAAATCTTTAAAAAAAAAATAAGAGTCACTCTTTGCCCCACTAAAGTAATACAAGGATCAATGTGACTTTTCAGAAAAACTCCTCAAATTATAAAGCAAAGAATTGGAGAGTTAAATGACATGTGAAGAATCTAAGGACATAGCATATTTTCAAGTTTATGATTTTTTATTCCCTCTCTCTCTCCATTTATTACAATAGATTCTAAAAAATTATTCTCACAACAGGACCATTAGCCCTAGTAGATTTAAGGACCCTTTCACCAGTATTTTTTCTTGAAATAATTGAGTTTGCTGGAGTAAACTACCCAGCTCAATATTTTTCATCTCCCTCTAATACAAATGTATTTGATTCCTATAAATCTGAGTGAGGTCAGTCAGGAAATTATACATATTTGTTTTCCACAGGGTGTATAAGCTATTAAGTCGTGTTGCGTTTATTATAGATCATGTTTACTAGTTGGCAAGATAATTTGAATGATTGAGAACAATATTTTAGAACATGTAATGCTAGGAAAACAACCAGAAAGGAGAACTGAAGCAAAATGTTCCTTATAATAAATACTTTAAGTAAATAAAATATCCTGTTGTGATTCAAGCATATATTTGCGTTAAAATACATTAAAAATATCATTCAATATTATGCATAATGTTTATTCTTATGGTTCGTATATGACTCTATATTTCCTTCTTATATGTTTATATCACTTACTAATTGCATTGGGATCTCATGTAATAGGTGTATTTATTCCCATTATATCTTTCTTCCAGCCTCAAATATGTGGATGTTTTCTTGGCTTTGTGTCATTTTAATTATTTTGGTGATCGCTGGTATGGACACAGTAGCAAAGACCACACCACATACCAAATTTACAAAGAAATCTGAGGGAAAAGAGATGCCGAAGGGTCTCAAGCCGTCCAGTGGCCCAGCTCCGGAAGAAGAGGAAATTCCTTTCACGGAAGCGGCTAAAATGGCAGAAACGACCCCAAGCCCCCCAGCTCTAGAGTCTGCCTTTGGTGCTACCACTCTCTTCCCCTTTGAAAACTTCACTCTTGACACGGCTGATTTCTTTTTCAACTGCTGTGATTGTTGTTCATTTGTACCAGGGCAAAAAGGAGAACCCGGAGAGACTGGAAAGCCAGGTACTTGACAATACCCAAAGCCATATTTGTTACCTGGGTATCCTTGGAGCTGAGAGGTGGGTTGGAGGCAGAATTGCTCAGAGGGTTTCTACGTGTCCTACAAATGGTGACAGGCTTAGGTGTAACATGGTAACAAATGCAAATGGGTGCTGTGTTGCCTGTTAGCCACATGTGTGGCTATTAATAAAAATAAACATAAAGATTACTATTAAACATTCAGTTCCTCAGTCATACTAGCCACATTTCAAATGCTCAGTAGTGACATGTGGCCAATGACTGCTATATTGGGCTGTATGGATACAAGCACTTCCATCATTGCAGAAACTTCTATTGGACAGTGCTGGTTAGAGCAGAAACTGGGCGACCAACCCAAGTGCTGGCACGTGGTTCTTCAAATTATGCATTTCCTACCAGTACAGTTATCTCGTTAATGGCTGATATAAAAAGGGTAAATGAAAATCCTGCTGTCTAGTTAGAGTGTGTGCTGACTGATGGGTTTCTGGAGTGCTTTTTGTAGTTTGGATTAGAAATGGCATGTCTGTGAGGTGGAGAATAAGGGGCAGGATTCAGTTGGCTCTTCATTGAAATTCCAAGGCAACACTGTATCCTTGCCCCACAGTTTTCTCCATTGAAGATCATGGTTACGTATTTCAAAATTCCAGATACCTTTAATATATACATGATGCATATGCTGAATTTTACTGTAATACATGTCAGCTTTTACATGTCATATAGCAGAGAACTCAGGTAAAATTGAGATCAGAATGTCAATTTCAAATTTGCTATCCCCTGGGGGAAAAATGACTGTATAGATATATCTGTTGTGTCTTGCCTAAAGAACTTAAAGTTATAAAATCAGGAATTGTGTATCCTCATTAAGCTTTTCATTCATTTCATCTTATAATAGGAACCTTTTGGGAAATGAGATCAATATTCATGCAGAGCTGGAATTAAAGGGTACAGTTGCTGGGCAGTGGTCAGGGCTCAGAGATTTCTGGGTTGCTGAAACATTATTGGAAATGCAATGATACTGAGAAAATTACATTTACCAGAATTTCTCTTAGTATCATATCTGGCTGGTGAGCTGCTTGGGGGGTGAAGACCCCCAAGGGCATGGTCAAGTAAACACCGCTGGTTGCTAAACTGTCTTCTAAGGCCATGGGTCTGTCGCATCAGAGCTTTTGTTTTACTGACTAGTGGATTAGCTGGGCTGTTCTCCGAGCTGAGTCTCTCCTTTAAATACATAGGACAAATATTTTGGAGACATGCCAAATTCTTTGCCTGCCTGGAGGGCTCATATATTTTGGTCTGATTGGTTCTGCGCAGAGCGTAGTATTTAAGAGCTCAGAATATCTTGTCTCTCACAGTCCTACCTTGGGGAAGCTTCATTACCTATTGTATTCAGTTTTCAAAATAGTAAAATGGGATAAGAATAATACCAACTTCATGGGGTCATCAAGAGACGGAATGAGGTAATATATATAGAAAGGCTCAGTGCAGTACCTGGGATAGGGTAAATGCTGAATAAACTGTGTTTCTTTTTCCAGTAGCTGTAATAGGAGCTTTTTCCTATCTTGGGAAGTAGCCCAATAGGGTCTTGTTTCTGAGATTCATAGACACTTGTTCTAGCTTTTCCAGTGTTTCAAAAATACTGTTTTGTTAAAAAATTAGAGATCCAGCTTAAGAGGGACATTAATCAAACTTGAAAATGAAAATGAACATGAATCTACTCAAACACAACTATTTTAATTTTTTCTTCATTATCTTTCAGTTCTTGGCCACATGAACACACACACACAACACATGGCATACATGACATTTACATTATCCCCTGTAATGTAGATACTAACTATAGACTTTAAAAGTCACAAGCCTAATAGTTTCTGAATGTAAATGTCTTAAACTGTACAGATATAGCTAATAGGTAGCAAAGGTAAGATTCTGTGTGAAATTTTATCTCCAGCTTCTCTCATTTAGTTCGGTTATAATTGTAGTTACCTACTATGTGCCAAGAACCATTAAGCACTTTTTACTGTGTCTAATCTTACACAAACTGTTAAAAATATTATTGCATTTTAGTGGATGATTTAATCACAATCCCAAGAGTTTTAGGTAATTCTAGAGGTTATACTGCCTCTAAGTGTAGAATGTAGAGTCAGATTTGGTTTGTGCACCATCAAGCCCCTGCTCTTCCCATATGTCCAGCCTTACAGTATTTATACCAATCTCACCCACATGTATGTGTCACCCAGATGGATGAGGGAGCCTTGCTGCCCCTTGTGCCCTCCCATGTGGTTTCCATGTGCTCCCTGTGCCAACCTGGGCACTGCCCTTTTTTATTTCCCTCAGTGGTATAACCACGCCAGGCATTTGGGACTCGTGAGGAAGGGAGACATTGCACAGTGGACCGCAACTGGCCATCTTGCTTGCTTCTGCCTGCACTGCCCATTCCTTCACTCCTTTCCTCTCTGCTCTCCTTCTTTTTCTACATAGAACTTAATCACCACCTTTGGTTATTTGAGTTTGCCTTTGGCTTTAACCTCCATCACAAGCACCTTCTTCCAAACAAATGTAGTGTTTTTTCAAAGAAAAATTCTGTTGAATATAATTTTCTCCATTCCATTGGCCTTAGTTACAAAAATTAAGAGGAAATAGTACAATTTCATTGAGCTCACTTATCTCTATAGTTAACTTCCAATGAACGTAGCCATAAACTATTCCAATCAGGGGTTGTGAAAGAATTCCTATGGCTCGAACAGGGCTGGGCGTGCAGGAAGGGTAATTATCCTAGGTTCAGGGTCCCTGTGTGGCCCAGGTAAGTGGAAAGGACCTGCACTGCCTGGATGAGACAGGATACCCAATGACGTCTGAGCCCTGCACCATGTGACCCTAGCCTGCCTCTCAGCCTCCTTCATCCGATCATTAGCTCTACCCACTCTGCTCTTTTTTCAGTTTCTTGAAAACACCATGGTCTTTTCCACACTTGTTTTTCCTGAAATACTCATCTATGGTTTTTTTTTTTGCTTCAGAAAATCCTAATTTGTTCATTGGATCTTAGCTTAATGCCATTTTTTTCAGGGATGTCTCCTCCGCTCCCATAAATTAGTTCTCTTACCACAATCTATACTAGGGCCTTCCTATTTTTTTTCACATCACTAACTACAATGTGATAACTTCCTCAGCTCCATGAGGGAAAGGACAGCTGGATGTCGATGGCTGATGCCGAGCACCTAGCAGGGTACTGGTGTATGGGTGCCTCAGCAATAGTTCCTGAAGAATTGCATAAGCGAGTGAATGGGAAAACCAAAAGTGCTAGGTATTGTGGTTTTACTTCCAATTTGAAAGTGTGGTTCACGTGAAGTGAAGAGCCAGATAATCATTTTGTTCTTGTTGTTTGATATTGCACTGCTTCCCTGAATCATTTGATTGCTGCCACGAATCCAGTGACAAGTACTAATGGGCTCAATTTATCTATTCAGGTAGTACGAAATTACAAATCAGACAAAAATATTGTCCTGAGAGTTATGTAGTAGTTTATTCTTACCCAGATTTTTTAAAAAAAGATTTTATTTATTCATTTGACAGAGAGACACAGCAAGAGAGGGACCACAAGCAGGGGGAGTGGGAGAGGGAGAAGCAGGCTTCCTGCTGAGCAGGGAGCCTGATGCCGGGATCGATCCCAGGACCCTGAGATCATGACCTGAGCCGAAGGCAGATGCTTAACGACTAAGCCACCCAGGTGCCCCATTCTTACCCAGATTTTATTATTAGGACACTGACAGTCATTGGTCTCAATAAAATGACTGCTTAAAAAAAAATTTTTTTTTCAGAACTAATGCATTTCAAAAGAGAATTTTTTTTATCCTGATGATTTTTAAATCTCATTTCCAGGTCTTAAGGGAGAGGCTGGTGATATGGGGATCCCAGGGCCACCAGGAATTGTCGGACCCCAAGGTCCAAAAGGCCAAAAAGGAGAGAAGGGTAGGTAATTATATTGATTTCATGTCAAAACTCAAGATGTGTTCTGCATCATTTTTCAGGCGAGCAACTTGCAAAGTAAATACCATATTCTTGCAGATAAAACAATTTTTTTAAAGATTTATTTATTTATTTGAGAGAGAGAGAGCATGGACGGGGGAAGGTGCAGAGGGAGAGAGAGAAGCAGACTCCCCACTGAGCAGGGAGCCTGATGTGGGGCTCAATCCCAGGACCCTGGGATTGTGACCTGAGCGGAAGGCAGATGTTTAACCGACTGAGTCACCCAGGTGTCCTGTAGGTGGAACCACTTTTAAAAATGCAAAAACTTGGTAAAGCATGTTGTAAGTTACTTAACTTTATATATAGCCTGTTGAAAAATTTTACACTTTCCTGGTAACATTTCTCTCTTTCTCTCCATCTCCCTCCCCCTGCATACACAGAGGCTCTTACACATCTTTTCTATCTCTCATTGGCCACACAGGTGACCTAGTGACTGGGAGCCACAGGGCATAGTCTCTGGGGGGGGGAGGGGGGGCTTATACACTTATACACTACTGAGTGAGCTCTTCCGTATGAGACAAATTAATTTTGTATTAGATAGAACTAACTACAGCAGGCAATCCTATAGAACATTCTGTTTAGGTGGGTAGCATCTCTGCTAAGGAGAACAGGACATGACCTTTGGCTCGCTCAAATCTAGGCAATGCCTACGGTGGGAAAAGAGGACTGAATTAAAATGAAAGAAATCGAGTTTGTAAGAATGACCTTGGACCTTTACCTTATCTGGAAACCAAGGGGGAATAGACTAGATATTTATTTATACCCTATTTACCAGCAAAGAAGATTTGTGGTTATGTGTGCTTTCATAGATCTTTTCCAGCTCAGAAATTCTATAATTCCACAGATGTATCAGCCAGGAGGGTGTCCTGCCCTGGGAAATCCCTGGTTCTCTAAGTGCTTCAAGACATTGAGGGAAGGTTGCAGATTCACTGGGACATTTAGAAATTCCTCAGTGAATACTGCCAGCCTGTAGAAATACCATCCATCCATCAAGTTAAATGTTTTAGCCTCAGTGTCACATGTCAAAAGACCTAATATCATCTATACATCACCCTCCACATGGCTCAGGAACTGTCTAACTCGTTTCTGGTAGAACATTCAGTGAAGTAATTACTCAAAAAAGATGCTAAGGTGAGAGAGCTACTTCACACCTGTCAGTTATGCGATTTTCATTCTCAGAAACATTTAATCCTTTTGTGGCTGTATTATGTTAGCAGAAAACCCTGTGAAATAAAGATGAGTGATGAACCTCCCCAGTGATTCATACTTTTTGGAAGCTAGACTTCTGGAAGTAGAAGAAAAAACAGGGAAGTATCATAAGATAAGGTTCTTAAGAATATGCTTTGATGAAGGATCAAAAGTAGAAATTCATTCAGCCAGTCTCTATAACGTGGCAACTTTACTTTCCTTTTACTTCCAGACTTAGCTTGGACTCTTGGTTAAGACTGAAAGTTAGAAAAATAAATGAGTTGAATGACTGCAATTCTGGTTAACCACAACCTGATTAAGTACATCCAGTGTAAGCAGTTAAATTCCTTAAATGAATTTGAGAACCAGAGTAACTGTGCAGTGATGGTTGGCATATGAGTATTGACAAGCATGGGGAATAAAATTGGTCCTTCACTTCCATTCAGAGTTCGGTTCTCTCCAAAGGGATCCAGACATTTTCCTGATGGCCTATGGGTTAATTTCCAAATTGTAAATTTTATGTGGAATGGTAATGGTAGGGGATTAGCTACTTAGGAAACTGCTGAGCAGCTTATGGTGGAATTTCTCTAGTTGGTCTTGTGAAATCTGGGGGAGTCTCTTCTCATGACTTGTAACTTGACTTAGGATTTCTTTTTCCCCAGCAAAATAAAACAAAAAAAGTTAGTTATATCATAAATAACATGGTTGGCAAATTGATGCCAACCAGTGTTATATGCAGTCATGTTTGACTCTATGCAAATTTGTAAACTTTCATAACTCAGTTTTTTTTAAAGATTTTATTTATTTGTTTGAGAGAGAGAGTGAAGGAGCACAAGCAGGGGGAGTGGCAGAGGGAGAGGGAGAAGCAGGCTCCCCACTGAGCAGGGAGGCCAACGTGGGGCTCGATCCCAGAACCCCAGGATCATGACCTGAGCTGAAGGCAGACACTTAACCGACTGAGCCACCCAGGCGCCCCTCATACCTCAGTTTTTTTTTTCTGTGATAAAAAGATCTGCTCTACCTTTCTCGAAGGGAGATGCTATAAATTTTTGTAAGTGAAAAATGTTCCAATTAATGACATGTGCTCTGTTATATGAGCCTCCCTGTTATACAAGAGGCTGTATTAATATCAAATAAGAATTCATTTTGAATTTAAGAGGCTGGATTAAATTTTAAAAAATCATGTTAAGAGCTTGGAACATTACCTGGTACGAAGGAAATGCTCAATAAGAGTTAACTATTATTATTTATAATTAAAATAAATTCAGTGTGGCTGTACCGTAACAGGATGGGCCTTTAGCCATGCCCAATATGAAAATCCACTTTGTGGTATTCTGGCAAATATCTAAAAACCTGCATGTTTAGATTTCTTTTCAAACATAAATTCTCACACTTCTACGGTTTGTCCAAAGTGTGTATGAAAAATTTTCCAAACAAAATGAAAATTGGTTTCTCGTTTATGTTCTATGTCAAGGACTTTATATTTATATTTGTATCTATATTTATATTTACTTTCCTGGAAAGGTTTTTGATATGATTAGTTTTAGCTAACTGCAGAATATTGCGCTCTTTGTTTAAACTTACATGGTGGTGACACTCTTTTTTTAGGCATTGTGGGGAATATAAAGAAGGGGATGTTTTCAGTGTCATTCAGAATTCATGAGAAGAAAAACACAAACACATACATAAGTAACACCTGGCAAAATGTCATGAATTTCATGAGAGATTTGAAAAGCTATGTGAATGTGGGGTGAGGGTGGGGTGGGGTGGAAAAGCTGAATTCTGTTTGAAGAGATTGGCACTATCCCCAAATCTCTTTTAAATGTTTTACCATCAACTGGGACAAAATATTCTTAATGATGCTCAATATATCATTTTTCCATGTGGTTTTACCTTTACGCATTTTTGGTAAGGGACGCCTTGGAATGTGACATGGTTGGGAAATGGATCTTAGTTACATCATGGGTACTATAGTTGGAAGAAAGGTAATCTTGGTATCATTTCAGGGTTAAAGGGAGAACGTGGGGACCAAGGAGCAAGTGGAGTTCCAGGATACCCAGGAAAACCTGGAGAACCAGGTAGAGCATAGACTATACCTATCCTGTACAGGCATGTGTACAGCATAGCTCCCAATTTTCTTCCCGCTTGTGCTTAAAGTTATCCGGGAGGTAAGATGGAATATGAATTGCTATTATTCTAATAATTCAGCGTACTACTGATTGCTGGGGTGTAGCAAGTACCGGTCTGGTAGTTTGGAGACTAGATACAAGCATCTGAACTCGTGACCTCAGTCTGGCTGTCCTTGGGATAAGGGATCCCTGAAACTTTGTGGGTTTCCGTCTCTTTGCCAGTAGGATGTTGGGTTTGGAAGGGCGTGATGGAGATTTAGGAGAACACTTGGGTGGGGCCAAAATGCGAAGTGTAACGGACTATAATGGGCCACTACAGTTCGAAACTCTTTAGTGCCTTAAAAGTGAAAGACAGATAGAACTAGGTTTATGAGCTCTAAATGGAAGCCCTGGCTTCTTGGTGGCGTTAACTCTTCCCCGTGCGAGAGAGCAGTGTGATCTGAACGGCACAGCCGCGGCCGCTGCAAGAGTCAGGTCTCCGGTCCCAGGCGCGAGGTTTTGCCTCTGTCCCGTGAGCTCGGTGAGAATAGGGTTCTGTTCATAGTCTATGCGATCCTTAAGCATTATTTTAATTTTCCGTTTCAGGTGGCCTTGGTCCTAAGGGGGATAGAGGAAACATCGGACTGGCAGGAGTGAAGGGACAAAAAGGCTCCAAGGGCGACACGTGTGCGAACGGCACCCGAGGAGATAAAGGAGCCCGGGGGGCTGCGGGCTCACCAGGCTTGAGCGGAGAGCCTGGGGCCAAGGGGGAGAAGGGCGAGATGGGGGATAAGGGCCACTGCGGAGAGTCTGGGAAGAGGGGGGGGAAAGGAGAAAAAGGGGAGGAGGGTCTGAAAGGAGAAAAAGGTAGCAAAGGAGATCCTGGAACGGAAGGCAAAGGTGGCCCAGATGGCCTGCCCGGGGCCCCAGGGGAGCCGGGGGTGAAAGGGGGAAAGGGAGAGTTAGGTCCCCCTGGTCTTGTGGGACCTGCAGGGCCAAAAGGTGAGCTTGGGAGCAAAGGGGTCCGAGGATCTATTGGCAAGAAGGGCTCTCGGGGCCTCAAAGGCTCCAAGGGGGAGGCAGCCAGAGTCCAGCGGTCAGCTTTCAGTGCTGCTCTTTCAAAGCCTTTCCCTCCTCCCGACATCCCTATCAAATTTGACAAGGTTCTCTATAATGACCAAGGGAATTACAACCCCATCACCGGCAAATTTAACTGTAGTATTCCTGGGGCGTATGTTTTCTCCTACCATGTCACTGTGAGGGGCCGACCCGCTCACGTCAGCCTGGTGGCCTGGGATAGGAAGAGGTTCAAATCCAGAGAAACGCTCTCTGCTCATGAAATAGACCAGGCCTCTTTTCTCGTCATCCTGAAATTAAGTGCAGGGGACCAAGTCTGGTTGGAAGTTTCAAAAGATTGGAACGGGGTATATGTCAGCCCTGAGGATGACAGCATTTTTACCGGGTTCCTTTTGTACCCAGAGGAAAATTCTGGAATTTCACCATAAACTCGTGTCTCCAGCACTGTAGTTTAGGTTCAGTGGAATAAGTCAGGCAACATGAGGTAGCACGATTAAAAAGAGTGACTCATTATTTTTCTTATAATTATAAAAATAATGCAGAAAATGTAAGAAGAAATGATATCCCTAGAGTCAATTATTATGCCTATTTTAAGACATCACCTTTTCTTAAAAATTAAAAAAAAATTTTTTTTTTAGCAAGCAAGAGAGGGAGAATGGGGAAGGGGCAGAGGGAGAGGGAGAGAGAAAGAATCTTAAGCAGGCTCCACACTCAGCACAGAGCCTTAGGTGGGGCTTGATCTCACGACCCTGAGATTGTGACCTGAGTGGAGACCAAGAGCTAGATGCTTAACCAACTGAGCCACCCAGGTATCCCTTAAGACATCACCTTTTTAAAAGAATATATTTATATGTACTTGAAAGTGCGTATCTATTAACTTTGTAGCTAGCTTTTTTTTTCATTTAGCATTATAATGGCCTTTCTCATACCATTTAGGTAATATCTGTATGGAAATATGATTGACATCTGTAATTAATAAATATATTCTTACTGAATATCTTCTATATCTCATATCAATGTGTGGAACTCTTTTCTGTGTGAGTATAAGGCTAACAAGTGATACATGATGGGCGGGTATCTCTCAAATGTTTAGAAACTGTGAGGATTGCCTTCCAACAAAATGGAGCTATTCCCCTGTTAGTAGAATTCAGGGAGAATACACAGAAAGAATGCTAAAGACTAGCTAAACTGTCTTTAAAATGAGTCACTCTAAAGGTTTGCCCATAAAAAAACCCCATTTTAGATGGACTTGTGTGTTGGGTAAAAGATAAAAGGAAAGTTGATAAAGATATTGCTCAGTCATACCAAAGATCCAGCTGTTCATCAGATTATTGTATTTAGAAAAACTAAATGTCCCCCAAAGATACAAGAGTGAAATTAAATCACTATTGATCTAAAATTTCAGCCTTCCTTTCTTCATGGAAGGACATTTAATTTGGATAAATTCTTTGGCTTCATTATCATCATGTCTATAATAATTAATTCTGGTTATTCAGTGAACAGGTGAGTATTTGGGAATTCACTTGTAGTATGAATATTTAATGACTGTGAATATATAATAATTTGGCGGCCTCATTTTTAAAAGAAACTAATTTATTGACTCCAAATGGAACTTGGTTCAATGAAGGCATATAGTTACATACATTTGCAAGGCTTAGTGAGTTAAATTGGGAAATGGATGATGGTCTTGCTCTGCTGGACAAATAAACATTGAAAAACATGATTCCCTTTTGAGATTTATATATACATTTAAAATATACTTACTTAAAATATGTTCTATTCTCCTGCTTTAATGTATATTTTTACGTTGAAAAAGTGAAAGAAAAAGCTATAGTTTTTATGACTGACAGTTAATGAAACATCAAATAGGACTGCATTACTATTGTGTGTGTCTGGCAGGTGATATTTGGATGAGTTGTAAGAGAAAGATGTTAATTCATGAATTACTATACCTTTATCTTCTAGATGTTATTTTTAAAACTGAGTTTTAGCAAAATGCATGTTTTCATGATCAAGATTTCCACATAATTCATGTTCTATTGATACTTTGACCAAATTAGACCACTTTTGTTGAATCATTGTATTTAAGAAATTAACTTTTAAAAGTTAATTTCAATTTGGTGAACGTTTGTTTAGCTGAGTTAGCCATAAGGTCTGGAAATGAACCACAAATTGTACATATCATGTTCAGAAATTGTAATTGGGGTTGTGCATAATGCATTATCACTATTGTAAACAGTGTTGCAAATATTTAAATTTTATCATATAAACGGCGGTCACTTCTATTGCCATTTTCGCCGTCTCAACACAATATTCTAGAATCTAGATGCATCATGAATTTTCTGTCTGGACCTACATAAATACAAATTTAGGGCGATATGAATTGTTTAATATTTCCAGCCACTAAGCATGCAACTGTTGTAAACACCAGGTAATTTTCAAGAATGATAAACCGGAACACAAAGAGAGCAAGGAAATGGATGCTCAGCACAACTGAGATATAATCTTAGGAAGTTGATAAGTTGTACTTAATTAAGCACATTCACTGCTCAAGCTCTGCGCACACCCCAAAGCAGTGTCCGTCTCCTATGTTTGCAGCAGTACAACCCATTAGCCTTGATGGCATTTGGAGATGGTCATCTTTTATCTGATGCACATTAGGCCAGAGGTGCGGAGAAGAGTTTCCCCAGGGTAGTATTAGAAATACGTATTTAAGACTGCAGGCTGTGCTGTGCTAGAATTGAGCCTTGATCTCTAAAAATGGTGCCTTGGGCCGTATCGTAAATTTACATGTTGTGTGTTTGTTTTATGCAGAACCCTCTAAAGCATGGGGCCTGGGGCAGGCACCACTCTTGCTTGGGTCTAAAGGCAGTATCCCCCATTTCTGCCCTTGGCTCCTTCTAGCAAAGCAATCCTGTTAAAAAAAAGTTGGATCATCTTACTTCTCTCTGCTCACGGCCTCTTCAGGCTCCTGTCTCATCTGGAGTCAAAGCTGAATCCTTACTATGACCAGAGAGGTCTCACGTGACGTGCCCCCCGCTTTCTCTCAAACTTTCCTGCCATCTACTCCACACTTGCTCTGGGTGTTGCCTTCAGTGCTAATTCCTCAAATTTGCCCAGCATATGTCCACTTATGGCTTCGTGTGTGCCTTTCTATCTACACAGCTCTTATCCCAGGTAACTGGATGACTGGCCCCATTCCTTTCTCTCAAGCTTTTGTTCAAATACCACCTTTTCTGTAAGGCCTTCTTTGGCCATGAAATTTTAAATTGCAGTCCCCATACCCTGACCTGCCCCGCTTTGTTTTTCTCCATGGCACTCAGCACCCTCTAATACATCATGTATTCCCATGTATTTCACTTACTGATCTTGTTTATTTTCTGTCTTCCACTAGAAACTAAGCGCCATGAACCCTGGGACTTTTGTCTGTTTATCTCTGTCTCCCCAGCACCGGTGCCTTAAATACGCGTTCAGTGAGTAAAGATTGATGTGGTCGTTGTAGATCTCTCCACAAGGTGGTGCTCACAGATTATTTTTGCTTTTGGATTGCACCTTCAAAAACAACAGTTGCAAAGTAAATAAAACGATGACTTGGATTTCATAAGAAACTGGCTTCCTGAAATACCAGGTTTTATGTTTCATCTTGTTTCAGAGAACTACACATTTTCTTTCCCTGTTGGGACGTAGGACTCTGGGGTGATCTCTGGGATTGCAGTGAGAGACTTAAAACTCTGGAAGGGGGAGCATGTCGCCTGTCGTCTGCATGTGACGCTCCTTCTGAGTGGGGGCCCAATCCATTTTTATCTCCCACTCCAGCCCAAAAGGACTCCATTTTGAGTCCTGGGCATTAATATATTCTACAGCTGTAGACTTACAAAAAGGTTTAAAATGAGGCAAGGAGACTATACACTTGAAGGATTTATTCATTTATTCAATTTTAAAAGAAGATTTATTTATTTTAGAGAGAGACAGCTCGTGAGCAAGGGGAGGGGCAGAGGGAGAGAGAGAATCTCAAGCAGACTCCTCGCTGAACGTGGAGCCCCCCGCCAGTCTTGATCTCAGGACCCTGAGCCAAAATCAAGAGTCAGATGCTTAACTGACCGAGCCACCCAGGCACCCCTAAACTAGAAGTTTTAAGAATGCTGTAAGACCTGGAAGAAGGACATAGGGAGAAGGAAAAATTGAGAGTGGTGCTGCTGCCAATTACCAAGATGAGTGGGGGCAGGCAGGAGAGAGAAATGTTGGGAATTATGGAGCCATAATAACCACTGTTTCCTAGGTCCTACCAAAGTACCAATCACAGAGCTTTAGGGGTCTATAGTGCCTTAAGTGATATGTACCCCGTGAGGAGACTAAGCATGGGCTGATTAGGCCACGTCCCAAAGGGCACCCATCTGTTAGGTGGGGGATCCATGAAGCCACTCTTAACCAATGGAGCAGGGCAGTTTCCTAAAAAGCTTGGCTAGTGAAACCTGGTATAATGGGAAAAAGAATGGTAGTAGCCTAGTTTCTCAAGGCTAGCACCCCAGGTGGAAAAGGGAATGAGGAGGGGGACAACAATCTAGTGACATCTCAGCAGGGGGTAAAAGAGTGGGCTTCTTATAAAACTGCAGGTGAAACCAAGGGCTTTACTGATAATCGAGACTATAGTTAGGTGTTCTGATCAGCCTAGTGTCTCCGTGAGAATTTGGTGGAAAAATTTAGTAGGAGTGCTTGATTGTTCTAAGAATTTAGGATTAAAGTATCCTTATTGTTGACTGAATTATAAGAATTATGTTGCATCTAATAGAGACGGTATGAGAGCTTTGTACATTCAGGGTCCTTCCTTCTGAGGTAGGAAAATGCATGGAAGCCTCTTTTGTCCTGAGCTTGTGGAAAGAGCTGACGAGGCAGAAGGCTCACATGCTCTCTGTGAAGTCATTCATTTGTTTAGGGTTTCTGTGTGCCTGGCTGAGGTACTGAGGATAAGTCAGTGAGCACAACAGGGAGAAAATACTACTCTGTCTTCACAGAACTTCTGATGAGAAAGAATGAAAAACTGATAAGCTACTAGTTATCTAGTATGTCAGAAGCTGATAAATTCTAGGGAGGAACACAGGGCAGGATGGAGGACTGGGAGTATTACAATCGGATGGTAGCAGGGAGAGAGATTTAAAATAGAGGTCAGATGACTAACGAGTATGGTCGTTGGGTGCCTCAATATGAAGGTAAATCCATGCATTTTGGTATGTTAACTCTTTTAATAGTGATTTTGAAGAAAGGGTGAACCTCAATCTCCTTTCAAAGGAAAAGCATTTTATTGTTATGTATCCTTTATAAAACACACTTTTTTGGTATGTTTTTTAATAGCTCAGGTATTTCACTGGAAGACATACTCATTGAAATGTACTATTTGAGCCAAGATATAAAGAAGGCGAAAGAGCATGTCATGAGTATCTGAGAAAGCAGAGGGAGTGCAGGGACAAAATCCCGAAGGTAGGAGCTTGCTTGGCGAGGAGGCCAGCGGGACTGCACGCAGTAGGGGGTGAGGTCAGAGAAGTAACGGAGTCACAGAGTGTGTAGGACTTTTAGGCTGTTGTGATGTGTTAAGCTTTTCCGCTGAGTTGGTAGACATAGAGGTGCACCCCCCCAGATCCTCATGGAGGAAGGATTAGATGCCCTGCTAAGGGGACTGTGTTCAGTAGACAGGTTCTGGCTGTCAGCTCCTTCAGGTTCTGCCTGAGCTACAGAACTGCCTCTTTTGAGGTTATGCCTTTCCCAGGGCAGTTCAAATCTGGTCACCAAGCAAGGTGGGTGAGCCCTTCATGGCCACCGGGATGAGCCAAACTCTATCCAGAGCTTTCTGTAGGTGACTGAGGCTTTGCTGGGTCTTCATGGTGTTATGGCTCTTCCCTGCCCAGTTTGGTCTTCTTTTCCTTCCCTTCACAGGTGTTGATTCCTAAACATCTTGCACTCAAACTCTCTCTGCACATCTGTTTCTAGAGACCCAACTGGTGACCCTGAGATGTAAACTGTGAGAACAAGTGGTAGAGGACAGAATTTTGTGGGCCACTTGGTCATTGTGCACTCACACATGAGCATACACACACCGCACACTTTTCTCCTTTGTTCTGGGCCAGGGCTGCAGAGTTATTTAGTTAATTAACACTGCGGAGCACCATTGAAAGCGTTGGGCCTGACATTTAGGTCCAAACAACCTCTGCTTGCTGACTATAGTGATTAAGTGCATGGACTCAGGAAGTGGAGGTGCTGGGTTAGAATTTCATTTACTAGCCATGTGACCTTGAGCAAGATACTTAGTCTGTGCCTTGGTTTTCTCCTCTCTAAAATGGGATTTTGAGGTTATAAATGAATTTATAGTTGTAAAACCAAAAATGTGTGTTTTATAAAGGATACATAATAATAAAATGTTTTTCCTTTGAAATGAGATTGAGGTTCACCTTTCTTCAAAATCACTATTTTTTTTTTTAAAGATTTTATTTATTTATTTGACAGAGTGACACAGCGAGAGCAGGAAAGCAAGCAGGGGGAGTGGGAGAGGGAGAAGCAGGCTCCCTGCTGAGCAGGGAGCCCGATGTGGGACTCGATCCCAGGACCCCGGGATCATGACCTGAGCCGAAGGCAGACGCTTAAGGACTGAGCCACCCAGGCGCCCCAAAATCACTATTAAAAGAGTTAACATACCAAATGCATGGATTTACCTTCATATTGAGGCACACACGACCATTGTTTTGGATTGTCATGCTGACCATGAGCTTCCTATACACCTGAACAAGGCACTGAAGGAGGGCCCAACTAAAGATGGATGTTTTGCTGATCTGAAAGGTAATGACAATGACAAATGAGAACTCCTAGTAGACCATAGTGAGAGTTAGTGGCAGGAAATTGCATCGGCTCAGTGATTAAGGCAACCTCAGCCGTCAGAAGACAGCAGCAGGGCAGGTGGCCTTGATCTTGTTGCTGCCTCATCTGATCCATCTTGCAGGGTGATGAGTCTGAGATGTGTCTGCCAGGCCCACAAACACGATCCTCCCCTGCTTCCTTTTTTTCTTTTTTCCCCCTGAGGATAAATGAGCAACAAGAAATTTGGAACATCCAGATTATTCAATGTCAGAGTTATTGCCAAAGGAGCATGCCCACTCTCCTTGGATGTTGAATGCAAGTTAAAATTGCCTCTGGCAAAAGGTTTTGTGAAGGTCTTATTCATTCATTTTAATTCAAGAAAAATTAATGAGCACCTACTATGTACCAGGCACTGGGCTCCATGCCAGGGGTACGAAGACGAATGAGATAATTTCTTGTCTTCAAGGAAGTCACAGTCGAATGGAAGAGGCGACTAAGTGAGGACAATGGATATTCCATCTTTTTTGTCTCGGGAATGGACAAGGACCTAAATGTCAGGGCTTTTGTAGGGAAAATTGAGAAAACACTTAATCCAGCAAGTTGGTTGATTGATGTTCTTATTTAACTACCGCACAGAGTACTAGGTAAGCAATTTATTTCAAAAGGTTCAGCCTCAGCAGGAGAAAAAAATAAACAACAACAAAAAAATCCAAGAACAACATTTTCACAATTGGGTGTTACCATGTGGGATCCTAAATCTTGTTTCTAAATCCTTGGATTGACAAGCAAGAGAGGACTAAAAGAACTCTCTGGGCAAATCAGAAGTGAACTTAGCAAAGTAAAAAAAACAAAACAAAGACATCAAAGGCATTTACTTGAGCTTACTTAGAAGGAATCTCAATAATAATGTCACCAGCTTCTCTTGAGGGAAAGAGTCCTAAGCCTGGATTCTGTAACTCAAAACATGTGACCCAAGGATCCACAGGTTATAGCATTCACATTCCAACCAAAGTCTTCTGATTTAAAACAGAAAAAAAAATTATTGGGATATGATATGCCTGCAGAAAAGTGCACACATGTGGAATGTATGGCTGATGAGCTTCAACAGATGGGTAATTATGAAACTGCCACCATGTCATGATATGGAAAATTTCCAGCACCTGCCAGGCTTCCTTGTGCCTGCTTCTAGTCAAATCACTGCACCAACTTAACTGCTACCCTAATTTCTATTGCCATAGATTAATTTTGCATGTTCCTAGACTACATATAAATGGAATCACATAGTTTGTAATCTTTCACGTTTGGCTTTTTACCTCAACATCCTGTCTGGGAGATTATCCATGCTGCTGTGTGTATCAGTAGCACCTAAAATGTTGATCATGTTTTCATGCGATGACTGGCCATTTGTATGTACTCTCTTGTGAAGTGCTTGTCCAATTTTTTTTTTTTTGTCAAATTTTAGTAGGTTATCCATAGGAATTCTTTTCTTTTCTTTTTTTTTTTAAGAGAGGGAGGGAGAGAAAGAGAGAGAGGGAGAGAGAGAGGCAGGGAGGAGCAGAGGGAGAGAGAGAATCTTAAGCAGGTTCCATGCCCAGCCTGGAGTCTGATGCAGGGTTCAATCTCACAACCCTGAGATCATGGTCTGAGCCAGACACTTAAGTGACTGAACCACCCAGGTGCTCCTGTAGAAGTGCTTTCGACTGTTTGCACAAAAGACTCTTGAGTTGTTGCTGTTTTTTTTTTTTTTTTTTTAAGATTTTCTTTATTTATTTGACAGAGGCAGCGAGAGAGGGAACACAAACGGGGAGTGGCAGAGGGAGAAGCAGGCTTCCCGCTGAGCAGGGAGCCCGATGCGCGGCTCAATCCCAGGACCCTGGGATCATGACCTGAGCCGAAGTCAGATGCTTAACGACTGAGCCACCCAGGCACCCCAAGACTCTTGAGTTTTAATTGACTTCTTTTTTTCTACAAGTGGTCAGTTTGTTTTCTGAGCCCCTTCCTCCCTTTTATTCATTCCTCTTAGGTTTCTCAAACTCACAAAAGTAAGCTCCCCTGATGGTTCTCTATCTTTGTAGGACTAACATTTTCTCCAAAAAAACAAATTAATGCTCAGGTGCAAATGACTAAAAGTACTTTGTTACTTTTGCCCCTAGATATTTATCTCTTCAAAGGAAGTGAAGCCAACCAACAGAATTTCTAATAGTGGAATTTTAGAAACTAGAAAGTTGATGGGGAATTTTTTGGAGGGAGATTGGGGGACAAGAATGACCAATGAGATGCACTTTTTTGTTTCTGAAATCCAACAATGCTACTATTTCTTAACATTTTCTTTGAATTTGGGCCAAATAGGTTTAAGGAATGTTGGACAAAGGAAAAAAGAAATTTATCAACAAATAATTGCTTCATTAAAAGATAAAGAATTAAAATATATGGGGCTATACCTGGATCACTGGTTTCAAGCCTGTCAAAGATTGACCATCAGTGGCTGATTGCCAGTCTAGGAACCTTATGGTCTGGTATTCCAGGGAGACTGTTTTCTTAGAAACCAGTGCTAATATTGCAACGATGATTTTCCAGGAGATTACAAAGCACGCTTATGAAGTTAGTGACATTAGATTGGGAAGTGGAGTCTAACACCTTATAGGGAGGAGAATGATTTAACGTGACCTTGAAAATAAGGGTAAAAAAACAGAAAAAAAATATCAATGAAGGCTATTTATGTGATGTGAAAGAGGGACCAAAAGCACTGAAAAGAAATTTAGAAAAGAGTGTGCATGTGTATGTGTGTGTGTGTGTGTGGGGGGAGTCCCTAATTGGTGCAGTCGATTAAGCATCAGACTCTTGGTTTTAGCTCATTTTGTGATCTCAGGGTCATGAAATGGAGCCCCACATCAGGCTCCACACTCAGGGTGGAGTCTGCTTGGGATTCTCTCTCCCTCTGCCTCTGACCTACCCTCCCTCCATGCTTGCATGTGCTCTCTCTCTTTCTCTAAAATAAATAAATTCATCTTAAACAAAACAAAACAAAACAAAACGGTGTGTATCCTTGGTGGACCCAAGCAGTCTTTGCCCATCCTCAAGGTAAGACTATGCTGGAAAAGAAAGCATGGTTCTGAGATGTCCAACCCAAGTAAACTGAGCTATTTAATCTCTCACTGTAGATCTAGTTCTCAGTTATATACGCTAAAAACAGAATGGGGGCACAGATTTGAGAATCCATCTGTTTCTGCCATAAATATTTCACTCCTCAAATATTTATTGATCACTGACTGTCAGATGCTCTGATAATCATCATACAATTTTATAAATTCTTTAAAGTATTTATTAATTAGAACAGAAAAGAGGTTGGAAGCAGTCAGTGAGGATTAGGGGAGCTTTTGCATTAATTTATTTCTCCATACAGTAAGTATTTATTGAGCATCTACCTCATGCCCGGCATCATGTTAGATGCCGAGGATACAGCTTTCAGCGAGAAAGAAGAGTCTTTGCCTTCATAAAGCTGGCGGTTTAGTGGGAAAGAGAGCAGAGATGTCATTAAACTATGTCTTGAAATACTTTTCTGGTGAAAAAGGGAGGAAGGCAATTCCTGGCAGAGGCTCCTAGAGATAGAACTGCAGGGTTTAGAAAGAGGTCTGTGAATTTGGAGAACTACAAATAGCGGAATGTGGCTGCAATCATGTGGAGTGCATTTGATGAGAATCCAGTGAAGTAGATTCTCCCAAAAATGTTGCAGCTAAAATCTACCACAGGCTGGGATAGCTAGATAAATTACTCAAGTCTGTCTCTCTATCTATTTGTCATCTTATCTATGTAAGTAAGACCTATTCTGCAGGATGGTAATTAAAAGTAAGACCTATTCTGTGGATGGTAACTAAAAACCCTGGGGGGATACATATGGAGATGAATATGACATGGTCCCTATCTTAACCTTAAAAATTCTTCTAATTGAATATAGGAATGCCATTTACAAATGATATTAAGGTGAGAGAAACAGGTGGATTTAGATGGAAGGAGTTAGGCTCATGGTTCAATTCGGCTTCATTCTATCTATCAAAATCAAGATAGAATTTTGACCTTTCAATAGGGATTTCCCTTCCTTTATCCTCAAGTGTTCAAAGACTTTTGTAGTGATTTTGGGCTATTCAGCTCTACTGAGAAGTGTCAGAGCAGACAAAAGATAAACCTATTAAAGTGTCAAGAAGAAAATGGCCCTTTGGGTTTCTAATGACCATTTTCTGGTCAAATAACTTGAAAGTATCAGGTTCAAAAGGGCCAATTAATTTTTTTAACATTTTATTTATTTATTTGAGAGAGAGAGAGAGAAGGGGAGGGGCAGAAGGAGAGGGAGAGAGAGAATCTCAAGCAGACTCTGCTCTGAGTGCAGAGCCTCACTCGGGGCTCAATCTCACAACCCTGAGATCATGACCTGAGCCAAAATCAAGAGTTGGGTGCTTAACCAACTGAGCCACCTAGGCACCCCCAAAAAGGCCAATGTAGGGTTACATTTATTATATCCTCTTAAATGCCTTTCAAAAGTATTGCATATGTATATTAGTGAGCTTTTTCTGCAGTAACAAGCAACCCCCAAATTTCAATGGCTTGCAACATTTATTTCTCACTCATGTGTTTGCAGGTTGGTTGTAGCTTTCCTCAGCTCTGCATAGCTCTGCTGGTCTGGGCTCTAGGCTCTGTACGGGATTTAAGTCTGTCCCATATATCTTTTCATTCTGGGAGCCAAGTAGAAGAAGCAACCACTTAGGGAAAGTTTTCTTCATGGTGGAGGGCTGAAGCTCAACAAATGATGGAAACTTGCAATTCCGCTGAAAGTTTCTGCTAGGACATGATATAAATTGTATTCACTCAGGTTCCATTTGCAAAGACAGTCATCTGACCAAACCCGTAACTGGGCTGAGAAGGATATTCTTTCCATAGGGCATGGGTGGGAGAAGGTGGGTGAATGTTTGCTGTTCAAAACAACCTACCACGATGTATGTATGCATGTATGTATTTATGTACTTGTTTTGTAAAATAATTTCTACAGATAAACTGAAATGTCTCTCAGAAGTGTTGTGATCAGAAGCTATAAGAAAATACATTTCAAAGGAAATGTTCTTTCTAAGATTTTCTTTCATGCTATAGTAGAAAAGTTGGTGTTAGAAGTGGTTACATTAAGGAGGGCACGTACTGAATGGAGCACTGGGCGTTAAACGCAAATAATGACTCATGGAACACTACATCAAAAACTAATGATGTAATGCATGGTGATTAACATAACATAATAAAAGAAAAAAATAAAAAAAACTAATGATGTACTGTATGATGACTAACATAATAAAAAAAAGAGCTGGCAAAAATACTTTTTATAAATAAAACAATAAAATTTAAAGAAAAAAGGAAGTGGATACATAGTAATGATCTGAAATGCTTGGCTTGGGGGGAGACAGCTGTGGGAAAAATTCAAATCCAGGCTATCATAATTTGGAGGTATCCATTTGTGAGAAATGTCTGTGTAGTTATTCATTAATTTAGAACTGATGTGATAATACTAGTTCTTCAGGCAGGATTAGAGTGACCCATTTCAAACATGGCAACACTTTTTTTTTAGGGGGGAGATTGGGATGGAGTGGGAGAGACAGTGAATCTTTTACAGTGTAGATTGAACTATATATAATTACTATGTTACCGATAGAGTCTTTATGTTCTGTTTAGTTGAAGAGTGTGCCTCCCTTTTCCCCTGCAAAACCAGGTGGTATATCGCCATTTCTGCTCTAACAAATGACAGAAGTAGTCATTTTCCCTGTGTGTGGGAAAAGCATAAATCAGTTTTTGTAATGGGACTATAAATCTCTGTCTGAGGTATGAACTCATGAGTTAAACTTGGTTATAGTATGGATTAAAACTTAGAAGAGCTTAAATGCAGTGTATTTTGTGCGAATATTGAAGTGACTATAGAACATTTCATAGTGTGTTGGAAACAGCACGTTTTCTGTTCCTCCTTGTACTTTTATATTTTATGCTGATATTAGGTGTTGTTCTTAGTGTGCAATGATAATGATTTTAGATTATTATTCACACTTCTGCAGCTTCAGTGACCACTACTTAAAACTGAGCCATTGAGCAATTTCAATAGATGTAGAGATCACAATGAAACTCTCTAATTAAGAAATATCATTGTGTACCATGCTTAGAGTAACTCGCAATTCAGCACAAGGCAGCCCATCCTGTTATGTGGATCAAATCAGTTCTGTTTTTAAATACAGATGACACAAAACGTTCCCGTAGAAAACTACTTGTATTATTTAAAAATTTTTTTAAAAATTTTTGAATTCAAGTGCAGGGCTTGAATTCACGGCCCTGAGATCAAGACCTGAGCTGAAATCAATCATCAGATATTTAACAGATGCCCCTACTTGTTAGAATTCTTGAAGCCACTGAAAATGTGTTGAGGGGATAGAGTAAAAAGCCAGGAAAGAAGTTTGATCTTACACCTAAAGAGAGAGATTAAAACCCTCATTAAATTGTTATGAGGTCATTGGGGTGCAATTGCTTCTCTCCTTCCCTCCTCCTTTTATCTTTTGACCATTATAGTAGTTGGGTCCTTTCAGCTGCTACTAACGGGAAGCCTAATTCAACCAATAAAGAAATTTATTAGCTCATGTAACAGGTGGTCAAGAGGTAGTGTGGGCCCCAGTCATGGAGAGACCAGGATACTCACTGTATTTCTGTTACTTTCTTGGATCTTTGTTCTGTTGTGCATCATCTCTATACTCAAGCTGCTGTCTCTCATTGTGATAACATGGTTGCCAGTAACATCCAGGGAAGCATGCTACCCTGATCCTGTTCCAGTGAAAATAATGCTTCCCCAATATGTCAGACACGTTAGTTGTTATCCAATATCTATTCTCCCTTGTTACATAGTGTGGTGGTGAATTTTATGTGTCAACTTGACTATGCCAGGAGATGCCCACATAGCTGGTAAAACATTATTTCTGGGTGTGTCTGTGAGGATGTTTCTGGAAGAGATTAGCATTGATTCAGTAGACTGAGTAAAGTAAATCATCTTCACCAGTGCAGGTGAGCATCATTCAATCTGTTGAGGGCCTAAAGAGAATAAAAAGGAGGAGGAAGGGCAGATTTGCTCTTTGCCTGAGCGGGGCTGCCCTAAGACATTGGTGCTCCTGTTTCTTGAGACTACAAACTCAGACCAGGACTTATACAGTTGCACCCCCTCCATTTTTGGACTTTTGGACTTGTACTGGGACTTACACCGTTGACCTCCCTGGTTATTAGGCCTTTGGACTCCATTGAATTGAACCATTGTTCTCCAGCTTGCAGATGGCAGATCATGGGACTTTGTGGCCTTCATAATCATGTGAGTCAATTTCTATGATAAATCTCATATATGTAGTGGAATGAGGGCTTGTTGGTGGGCTTAGTCCTTGAGATGGAGGTCTGCTATGGAAAAAGGCAGAGTGGTAAAGTAGAAGAAAGGAGCTGGGATGTTTGACAGCTTTGTGGAGGAAAGCTACCTTACCAGCTTGAATTTTTTTTGGAGAATAATAAACTATCAGTTTTACTTCAAGTTTTTGTGAATAAATTTCCTGAACTGATGTCTTCACCAATAGAAGAGTGGAATAAAGTCCACTCTTCAGGATTCTATATCCCTTTAGGTCATGTACTCATCCCTGGGCCAGAAATGGTCTCCACGGGAACCAACAGAGTGTATTAATGGGCTTAAACCTAGGTTGCTGAATTAATCACTGGCAAAGAGGGATAGGATCACAATGATTGGTTAGGATTATTCAGGAGCCACTCCTGGAGCAGGAACCTAATGGGGTCACTGGAGGGTTAGGTCATATTGGGGCTTCTATTAGGAAGATTGAAGGAATAGTTCATCCAGCAAGATCCATTAGAAGTGTGTCTCTTCTCATTGGCATAGCTAACAGATAGTGGTCTGAGAAAATAAGAGTTGACTAATTTAGTCCACTCTTATGATATAATCCTGGGGGCATTCTCCTTCTTAGATTGCCTGGGCTAGAGATCATAGCCTAAATGTTGGATGTTATTTCAGATTTAGCATGTTTGGTTTTCATTTATTCACATGTGTGTTTGCATGTGGGTATTGAGGGGGGTGATCCATGTTACATATGGGTGGGATGGGCAAAGTTCTTCCTCTGGATCTTGGCATCTGAGAAAAGCTTGTTTGATTTGTTAACTGAGAGTTAGAACTGTTGCCACCAGGCCTCAGGAATATAAAAGAAATCATCTCCAATAGTTGATCAGTCCACTAACAGCCTAAATAGTTTAAGAGCTCATCAACTGACCTACCACCCACCAGTGCTTTGACTATCCTGACTTCTGAGAGTAAGGTGGAGAGTGTTATCTAGATGGAGAGAAGAAGGGACAAATTTTGCTGTTTTACCTGGCATTGACACCATTTATATTGCTGGAAACCATCTTGAGCTACCCTCCTGGATGTCACATGTCCCTGACCAAGACCTTAAAATGTGCATAACTTATGAAAAACAGGACCGAAGAAGTTAAGTAGATCAATGATTGCACAGGTGGTCCCTGGAGAAGAAAACACAGAATATAGGTTAGGAACTTGGCATTAAATCGTTTGGGTAACTAGATGCTGATAAAGCCACTGATTTGTACCGTAAAGATATTGGGCTCTAGGAGTCAATTGAGAGTATAAAAATCCTGCCTCCTAGTTGTGTGAATTTGGACGAGTGCTCTCTCCCAATGTCTGTGTCCTCACTATTAAAGGCAGCAATGATAGTACCTACCTGTGGGTGACTGGAGGTTTAAATAAGAACAAGGCTTTTAGCACAGGATCTGTTACATAGGAAAGTGAACATCACAAAAGTCACTGCAGGTCATGTGGGTTCCCCAGCTTCTTTTCTAGTTGTTTCTTCATTTTGAAGAACATTCAGATGACATGGAAAAAGGGATTTCTCTAAGTTGAGGATTCCATTTTTACTAGAAACCATTCCTAAACATGATCAGAAATTTTGCTTATCCTAGATTTCATTCATAAAGAAGTTAAACACACAGACACCTTTAAAAGGGATTGATTGTTTTTATTTTTTATTTTTTTTTAAGATTTTATTTATTTATTTATTTGAGAGAGAGAGCATGAGAGGGGGGAGGGTCAGAGGGAGAGGCAGACTCCCCGCTGAGTGGGGAGGCCGATGTGGGACTCGATCCCGGGACTCCAGGATCATGACCTGAGCCGAAGGCAGTCGCTTAACCAACTGAGCCACCCAGGCGCCCAGGGATTGATTGTTTTTAAAATTTTTATTGATTTGACACAGAGAGTGAGCATGCACGCATGCACATGCACAAGCAAGGGAAGTGGCAGGCAGAAGGAGAGGGAGAAGTAGGCTCTCCGCTGAGCAGAGAGCCTGATATGGGGCTCAATCCCAGGGCCCTGGGATCATGACCTGAGCTGAAGGCAGACACTTAACCGACTGAGCCACTCAGTCACCACTAAAAGGGATCAATTTTGATGCCATTAGAGACAACTGCCAACTGGTTTAACATTCATCTTCGATGACATTCAGCTGAGGACTCTGAGCAGACAGAGTCGGTAGGGATGTAGGGATCTGATACAGGGACTGGAAGGATCTCTGCTAATGAGCCAGTTGATTTCAGTTCAGTATAAAATCACACTATCTAAAAATTATACCTGTCTTAAAATTTAATTAGATTCTCCTGATCATGGTGAGCTGTGTTACTGGAGGTTTCCAGACAGAAGGGGGACAATCGTTGATCAGAGATATGATTGAGAGGCTCCCATACAAAATGCATATTTGGGCTAGGTGACTGCTTAAATTATGCTTACTTCTGAGCTGCTTTGACTATGCCTTAATTTCTAGCCATGTCAACATAAATACAGCCTTCATTTAGAATTTGATCTATTAATAAGCTTTTGTAACTCTTCAGTTGGTGAATCGTCAATGCCAGTCAGAATGTATAATTCCTTGGAAAAGCCAGCAGTTAAAACTACTCGCTCAAAGACAAAGCCTAATCACCCCGAAGTTACAGTTATTGAAGTAGTCATTGAAAAGGACCTCAACATGACAGTAAAAAACAAATAAAAATTGATGAGGCCAAGAGAAAGGTAAACACAGTCTTTTGGAGAGAATTGAAAAATTTCATGCATTTACCTTTACTCACTGCAAAAACAAGGCAATTACAAGACATTTGACTTTTTAATTATACTTTTGCTACATATTTTAACTTTAATGTTTTGAAGAATCTTGGATGAAATTGTTTTAATTAAGGCCAACTCAATTTTTGGTTATTATTTATAATTAGAATTTTCCCTTAATGTAATTTCGCTAAAGCCTACAAAACAGCTAAAAAAAGCTAGCAGTATATGTAATGAATAGTTATTTATACTACCCTATTTTCTCATCCAATGAACTGAGCAATAAAAAATAAAGGGGAAGAAGGAAGCTAATAGTCACTGGGCCATCACTGTGTAGATGCCTTGCATTGCACGCGGTACCTTATTTACCTTCGAAGTAACCTGGTGAGGCAGACGTTTGATATATTTTGTAGATAAGAACTTTCAGAAACATTAAATATCTTGTCCATGGTCACTAAGCCAATAGATGATGGAGCTGGAATTTTGACTCAGAGTTGCCAGAATCCAAATAAAATCCATCTCTGTTACTCTAAGGTGGAGGCATTCCTATCTGGAACTCACATGCCTTCACCAATTAGGCAGGGACATAAACGGCTGATTCTGAAGGGTAGGTGGGAGGGGGTATAAGCCACATAGAGGCTGAACTGGACAATGTCTATTTTGCCTAAAGGCACTCGCATCAAATTTAAAAAATCATTTTGGCAGCGGAACAAACTTCTACCCTTATCAGGCATGCATACCAAGAGTTTGCAACCTCCTAAATGCTGTTAAATTTTCATGCTTTAGATTAAATGAATGCATAGATTGAACAAATAGATTGGAGAGACAAAATCAAAATGCAGTTTTGACTTTGTCTCCCTCTATCTCTCAAGTTTTATTTAGTGAAAAATGCGAGCGGGAAAATCCCGCTAAAAGTGTGAGCAGGTTCAGTGAACTTTTCCTAGGTAAAAGACATGGCCACAATGGATTCAAGTCACAAGCATTCAGAAATTAGAATCTTCGCTCCTCCGCAATAACCCATATTTCGTAATTGATTTGTCACGTGTCTTCTTTCCCTCAGCTTGGCCCCCTGCGTGGGAGAGAGGATTATGTCCTTTTCTTTCTTCCTCAGATTCTCTCTCAACTCACAGCTTTTTGTTATCCCCAGCAGGGGAGGAGGAGAGAGGACAGAGAGAGGCAGGGAGGTACAGATTGTAATAAAGCTCCTCCCTGAGATGTGCTAGAGTGAGCTGGCTCAGGCAGGTACTTAGCATTCACTCTCTTTGGGGTTCTTTCATAGCTCCCCCCGTGATTCCCATTGCTGGGGATTCCTCGCCTCTAGTTGTCTTGGGAGGAGGAGGGGATGCAAATGAGTATCAGTTTGAGGTTTCATCTGTGAGCTCTAGCATGTCTGAACTCCACCTTAGCTTTTTGTTGCTTGAGTCTTTTCCTTCCTGCTGGACCCGACTGATGCTGACCTCACACTGGCTCTTACTTTTGTATGGCCAGTGAAGGCACATGGGGATGCTTGTGTGTTCTTTCCTCTGGTAATTTCTGGGAGGACAGGCTAGTTCCAACTCTTCTCAGCAACTCCCCTCTACGGTAGTCAGTCACTTGTCTGCCACCCTGGATTTCTCAGGCTAAGAGTCAGCTCCCAGTCCACTCTGCCTCCCAAAAAGGGGGATGTAAATCACATAGACTGGGCTCTCTGAGTAGCTATTTGAAGTCCCTGTTTACTAGGCTTGAGGTGAGGGAGCAGTTAGGAGAGGGGTAGTTGGGGCCAACACTGTGGTTTTGTTCAAAGGAATCCTTTAACAAAAACCCCTTCTCGGAACTTTTTTTTTTTTTTTAAATCCTTAGCCTGGCCGACAGGTCCAAGAGTCAGGGGACCAGTTTTCATTATTTTCTCTGTCAACTCTACATTTTGATCTGCTATCTATCACAGGTGGCTGCCTCAGGGTGAAACCCCAGTTTGGTAATGCTCAACTGTCACTCTGGGTAAGGCTGATGCCACAGTGAACAGGACAAAAGTAACCTTTGTTTGGTTCGGTACTCCTCAATCTGATGGAACCTTCAAAATCCGGATTTAGAAGCGGTTCAACAAAGACCCCAGGATGGGCCTTCTGGGATCTGTAGCCTCCTGGAATGATGCACAAAGTTACAATGTCAAAAGACATACGTTTTTTGGGGGCGTGGTTTAGGACTCCAAACAGGTTAGGAACCTTTGGACCACGTACTGCAGAATTTGTCCATATACAGTGCCTTTTTTTCTGAGAATCCAGCCACCTGTGAGTACAAAGCTAATCCGGTTCCTTACTCAGGTTATCCCTCAAGTTGGTGAAGTCCCAGAAAGAGTAGATGTCACTAACTGTGGCTTCCACTCTGTTCCTTTCCTCAAAACTTAAAACTTTCAATTCCCTGGTTGTCAAAGTTAAGCTAGCTTTTAAAATAATTTATATCAGTTTCTTCCAACATGCTTTAAAAAAAAAAGTAATATGGTGGCAGTTGGTGAAGGGGAGTTAAATCATGTTTTTCACCAAAAACATCATTATCTCATATATATATTTCTGGTTAGATTCACATTTTTTTTGTTACTTTATTTCAAAAATCCTAAGGAATTTATAGCTATAGAATCTTTAATGCAGTTTAGGGCAGAAACTATTAAGGCAGCACAAATAGAATTGGGGGAAAAAAAACACACCAAGTAATGGAGCGGTTAAGATGTTCTAATTAAAGTTATAATTGTAAATTGAGTGCATGAAGAAAACTTGAAATTTTTTCTCATCTGGGCATTTTTGTTCTATATTTCAAATTCTTTATACTGAAATTTCCATGTTTTACTGAATCTATGCTGAACCCTAAATAAATTAGCAAGGAATTTAAAAAATGAAACTTTTCAGAAATACCAATAATCAAGATAATAAAAAAGGCATTATTTTTATATGGGTTTTTCTCTCCTGTTCCAAGTACTTCTCAAAATTTTTCTCAGACATAACTTCTCTTATGAGGCAGATGACAGTAAGTTTGAGCACCACTCAGGAATCATTTGGGTGACCCACACTCAGCCCCCTTGCAGAGACCTTTACTATTTCTTTCAAACCCTTGGCTCCCTCCTCATGACAGTCTCTACTCTTTGCACATAATTTTGTTGCATCAGGACTTCAGAAAATAGAGACCTTGAGGTTGCAGCTTTATCACCTTTCTGCCCACCACCGTTCAAAGCACATAAAACTGTTCTGTGCTTTCCCCACTGTTTGGGAGCGAGCGGCTATCTCCTGTGCCCTCACCTAAGCCCTCACCTGTGCTGGGCATCCTGTGTCCTCCTGTTTCTCGTCACTGACTATCAGTTTTTTCCTGTCTCCCATATTTTCCGATGCTCCATCGTTTACAGTGCTTTCACCTGAGCTTACAAATATGTTTTCCTATTTTCACCTCATTCTAATATCTCTGCACCCAATTCTGTATCATCCTTGTCACACGTCTTCCCCACTTTCTTTTTCTTTAAAGATTTTATTTATTCATTCGACAGAGAGAGACACAGCCAGAGAGGGTACACAAGCAGGGGGAGCGGGGAGCCCAACGTGGGGCTTGATCTCAGGACCCTAGGATCATGACCCCAGCTGAGGGCAGAAAATCTTAATGACTGAGCCACCCAGGCGCCCTTCCCCACTCTTTCAATTCACATTTACCCTTCCACCCTTTGCAGGCCACCAACCTACAAAAATGGTGCTCGAAAGACCATTTTAAAGGAAGTAAAAATGCACAAAAAGAAATAAAGACCACGTATGGCATTAGCACTCTTCTGAGCCTTTCCCCATATAGGTCCTATTGCTGACAACTTTATCCTCACAGTCATGCAATTCTGTGCCCTGCCTCTGTTCGTTGAACATAATGCCTGATATATCGTAGATGTGCAGTGGGTGTTGAATGAATGAATAAATATTTAACAAAGTTTGTGTTTTTTGTATTAGACCAGTTATCTATTGCCACATAAATACTGCATAACAACTATAAAACCTCTGTGACAAGCAACAGTAAACATTTATTTCACAAATCTGCAGAGATCAGCTGGTCTGGGTGGGCTTAGCTGATCTCATCTGGGCATCCTCATGTGGCAGCTGTGGGCCATCTAGGCAGCTCTGCTGATCTTGGCTGGGCTCCCTCATGTATCTGGGAGTTGCCTGGCTGTCAGTTTAGAATACCCTCAGCTCAGACAATTGGGGATACATGGCTCCACTCCACATGTCTTGGCCTCTAGCAGGTTCTCCTGGAATTATTCTCATAGAGATGGCCATGGTGCTAGTGTGGGGACAAGAACATTTGGGCCATGTTTGCTCACATCTCGTTGTCCAAGTCCTATAGCTGAACTCAGAATCAAGGGGGAGGAAAACTGACTTGCCTCTGTTGAGAATAATTGCAAAGTCTCATGGCAAAGAGTGTGAATCTAAGAAAAGGTAAAAAAAAAAAATTGGGGTCATTAGTACAAGCAATCTATCAGACTCATATTCTTCAGGTTGTGATCATTTAAATCTGATTTATTTGCATCACTATTCCTAAACATTTGTAGGTAATAGGTTGCCTTCCTTTCTCACTCCTGTAGAAAAATCTTGTAATAGTCATAAGCGTATCACTTTTTTCTCCTCTGGAATTCATTCCTTTGTGTATCATCAAGTGGCTCAAATAAACCAGGGTTTGTTTTTCCTACATAACAAGTTTGGAGGTTACAGGGTGGTTGTTGGCATGGGTGTGGTGGTTCACTGATTTCAAGACCATGTCTCTACAATATTTTTGGTCTTTTATGTTCAGAATATGGCTACTACAGCTGCAACTACCACTTTCCCATTTAAAGCAGGAAGAATAAAAGGTGCACCAGCAGACCTACTCTTATTCTCCTTGACCATTAATTACTATGACGCATGGCCACATCTGGCCAGATGATGGCAGAGGACAGAGGGCTGAGGATGGGTCAGGGACTCGACAGTGTCTGTTCTATCTGGTATACACTCCCAGGAGGGGGATGGTCAGGTCAGGGTGCAATGGCTTTTTTTTTTTTTTTTTGTGCCCCTTACTATGTATTTTCACATTGCTTTTCAGCAGGACTTTCCAGTTCACAATACCATTGGCAGCATGCCTTTATCATACTTTCACCATGGCCTTGCCCACATTCTTTGAATGCTAATGAAGTTGAACACATGTGCTATTTAATAATTTCTCCTAGAAGTTTTCCATTTATATTCTTTGTTTTCTTTTTAAAATTATTTTCATATTCATTTAAAAGTGCTTTTTACAAATTGAAGCTATTAACTCTTTTTGTCACATCTGTTGCTTGTTTCCCATTTTCCTTTTAGTCTTGAAGCCTCCCATTTTAGAGACATTTAAAGATTTTATTTATTTATTTGAGAGAGAGAGAGCACGAGAGAGAGCATGAGAGGGAAGAGGGTCAGGGGGAAAAGCAGACTCCCTGCTGAGCAGGGAGCCCGATGCGGGACTCGATCCCGGGACTCCAGGATCATGACCTGAGCTGAAGGCAGTTGCTTAACCAACTGAGCCACCCAGGCACCCGACATTTAAAGATTTTTATATGGTTGCCTTGCCTGGCTAATATTTTATAGATATTTCATTTCTGCAGGACCACTGCTAGCCCATAAGACATCTTTTTGTGAAATAAAAAAGTCATCCTTCTGTAAAACATTTTACTTCCATCTGTTAGAAAATTATCAAGTCATAATGATTTTGTTAGAGTAAGCCACTTGAGTACCATCTTCTAGAAACATTTTCTGATAAATACACAGCTCTCACATTTCTGTAGGTAATTGGTACCTCCATCGTTGTGGTATGTGTTTAAACTTCCTCCGCTGAGCATGCATGTTGAGTTTTGAAAAAGGCAGAAAAGATTCATGCAAATGGTTAAGTTGCACAAAAGGAAGATTATTAAGAATTGGGCTCTGTGGGAGACTAGAAATAAGGCATAATTGGCTTCGGAATCAATTAAAGTCATTAAAAAGGTGTCTGTTTAAAGATTTCCTACATTGAATTAATTGAAGATAAATTTAAGATTATATTACAGTTACTGACAGTAATAACAGCATATGGAGTTATCCAACTGAAATTTAAAAGGAAAGTAAAAGATGTACGTTATGGATTTCTGTGTTTTAATCCAAACATTTTTTTTTTCAAATTAGAATAAAGTTTATTTAAAAATATATTTGTAAATTGTGACTACTTCTGAATAAGCACAATAAAGGTGGAAGGAAACCTTTATTGTTAATTCTTTTGTTAATTACTTGTATGATTTGGGGAAATCAGTCTCTATGAGCCTCAGTTTCTTCATCTGTAAAATGAAGACAATGGTATTGGCTCTGTGTAGCTTATAAAGGTGTTACAATAATTATTTTAAAGGGATTTAATGGAGTCCAAAGGACTCAACTTGTTTAAGTAGGATGTACATGGGAACTATTATTCTTAGCAATGCATTCAACTTTATAAAGTATTAAATTTGCTTACTTGATTTGAAATGATTGAACGTTAAGTTAAAAAACAAAACAAAAACCATCCCACCCCTATCCCAAAATCTAAAAAAACCCATATAACTGTATCAGCAAGAAAGTAAAGTGAAGTTAAGGTCTTTTTGTGACCAGTATCTTTTCAAGCCAATTTGGTGTGACTTCATGGTTTGGGGAAGAAACCTTGATATGGAGAAGAAAAGCTTCAGCTCTAATATTAACTGTAAACTGAGTCTTCTCAAAGGTTGTTTAATTTGGTTGTAAATTAAAGGACACAAAATCTAGTGGCTGTTTTCCTTTTGGTTTGGTTTAGATCCAGATTTTTTCTATTAGCTATCTCAAACATACATTGACTGGTAGATATGTAGAAAAGATACTAGTTGAGGGAGTTTGGCTTATAAGTATAGACAGTTTTGGCTGGATCTATATAGAGAATCCTTTTGAAAAAAATACTCAGTAGCTTAGTTAAAAAAAAAAAAACCAAAAAAAAAACCAAAACAACTTATCCATTTAACTTGGTTTGCCAGAGATTTTAATTCTATGAGTTTCTCAGGAATAATCTGTGAGTTACTTAAAATTAAATACATTTTTAGGGGTGCCTGGGTGGCTCAGTCGTTAAAGCATCTGCCTTTGGCTCAGGTCATGATCCCAGGATCCTGGGATTGAGCCCCACATCGGGCTCCCTGCTCGGGGCGGAGCCTGTTTCTCCCTCTCCTTCTACTCCTCCTCCCGCTTGTGCTCCTTTGCTCTCTCTTGTCAAATAAATAAATAAAATCTTAAAAAAAAGGCTGTTTTCATCATAAAATTATCAGTTGTTTTAGTTTATATAGTACATAAACTTGTAACTATAATTCCAGTTTGAACAGTAATTGTCATCACTGTGGAGATAAACTCTAAGCTGATAAACGCTCTGTTTAAAAGAAGAACATGTGATTCATTCTCTCGTTCCAGACCACAGTGTGCTAGTAGAAGATTTTTGCCTTAGGGGTAGTGCTGTTGCAGTTTTATTGGTATGGTGTATTATAATCTTAGCTACCGCTCTCCTTTTCTCTATCTGTCTCCCCTTTACACATAAAGTTAAAGAATATAGAAGTCAACTTTCATGAAATTAAACCTAAGTACCTTAAATTCATTGTAGACACTCTAGACCACAGCAGGACTTCAATATGGTCAACTAAACATTGGGTAAACAGAACACTGCATGAAAAAATTGGGTTTGGTTAGGAGTGAGACAGGGCTAATGAAAAAAGCTACTGGTTTCTGTTTTAGATGGGTTGGGATTTAAATGTGAATTACTGAATTTTATTGTGTCTTTTAAGTACTATTCTGACATTTCTAGTGATCTCCATAAACTTTCATTGCTCTATAACAGTTTATTAAGCTACGGGGTCTTCATAAATATGCAAACTACCTTAATAGGATTGCCTTCAATGACTGCTCATCAATTTGGTATTGAAAGGGCACCAACCCAGTTGATAAAAGTATCTGGTGGTGGAATAGTCTTTGGCATTCCTAATCTCAAAGCTTATTTCTCTCAATGAGGGATGGACATAAACTGTTAAAATAATAGAGTCACATTATTTATATGAGGGGAAATGGCTATTTTGTTCATTAGGCCTAATGTCTTTTCTGTAGCTACATTTCACAAATCTGTAAATAGTCTTAATAGAGGAAAGTTTGCCTCTTAATAATTTTATTTCATTACACAGGCATTTATTGTTTGGGAAATAAATCATTGGCAAATGAAATGGGCAAAAAATTGGTCTTAGAGTAGATCAGGAAAAATGCATATTTATTAAAGAAATTCTAGGGGCACCTGGGTGGCTCAGTCAGTTAAGCATCTGCTTTCAGCTCAGGTCATGCTCTCAGGTTTCTGAGATAGAGTCCTGAGTCTGGTTCCCTGCTCGGCAGGGAGTCTGCTTCTCCCTCTCCCCCTCCCCTGCTTGCACTCTCTCTCTCTCTCTCAATAAATAAATAAAATCTTAAAAAAAAAAAGAGAAATTCTAGAATAAAATAATTTACATACATTTTTAAAGATTTTTTTTTTTATTATTTATTTGACAGAGAGAGATAGCGAGAAAGGGAACACAAGCAGGGGGAGTGGGAGAGGGAGAAGCAGGCCTCCTGCTGAGCAGGGAGCCCGAGGTGGGGCTTGATCCCAGGACCCTGAGATCATGACTCTAGCCGAAGGCAGTTGCTTAACTGACTGAGCCACCCAGGTGCCCCTAAAAGAATTTATTTAGAATAGGGTCTAATTTCCTGCAGAGAGAAAGTTTATACTAATATTTTAAAAAATGAAGTTGTTTAAGTTTAATTTTTATTTTGAAATAATTATAGATTCGTAAGAGGTTACAAAGAAATGTGCAGAGAAGTCCCAGGCATTCCTTCCTAAATCTTCAATACCAATATCCCACACAACCATGGGACAATATTACAACCAAGAATATGACATTGGCACAATCCATAAAGATTAGTCAGATTTCATTTGTTATACATGCATTGTGTGTGTATGTGTAGATCTATGCAAATTTGTCACTGTGTAAACTGTAACCACCACCACAATCAATACTCAACTGTACCATCACAAGATTCCTTTGTGTTCTCTCTTTACAGCATATCCATCCCCTCTCCTATTTCTACTCCCTGGCAACCACTAATCCATTCTCTATTTCTATAATTATGTCATTTCAAGATTGTTACAGAGATAGAATCTTTCAAGATTCGAGATTTGCTTTGTTCACTGAGCCCATTTTTTTTGAGGTTCATTCAAATTGTTGCAACAGTATATTGCTTTTGATTACTGAATAGTATTCCATGCTGTGGATGTACCACAGTTTGTTGAACCACTCATCCTTTGAAAGACATCTGGGGAGTTTCCAGTTTTTGACTAGTATGAATGAATCTGCTATGAATGTTTGTGTATAAGTTCTGTGAAAATAAATGCTTATTTCTCTGGGATAAATGATAAGGAATACAATTGCTAGATCATGTAGTAAGTCCATTTTTAGTTTTGAAAGGAACTGCCAAACTATTTTTCAGAGTTGTTGTACCATTTTACATTCTCACAAGCAGTGTATGAGTGATCTAGTTTCTCTGCATCTTTGCCAGCATTTGGTGTTACTATTTTTCACTTTATTTATTCTGATATATCTGGAATGGTATCTCCTTGTAGTTTTACCTTGAATTTTTCAACTGGCTAATAATGTTGAGCACACTAGCTATTGTTTAAAGACTCCACTTTTCTTTAATATTTTTAGAGACTATATTAGGGATTTCCAGAGAAACAGAATGAGTAGGATCTCTCTCACTCTCTCCCTCTCTTTTTAAAAGATTTATTTATTTATTTATTTGAGAGAGAGAGATTAAGAGTGTGAGTGGGGGAAGGGGCACAAGGAGAGGGAGAGAGACCATCTCTAGTAGACCCCCCACTAAGCACAGAGCTGGGTCTTGTCTCGATCTCATGACCCTGAGATCATGAACTGAGCAGAAATTAAGAATTGAATTCTTCACCAACTGAGTCGCTCAGGTGCCCCAGGATCTCTCTCTCTTTCTCTCTATCTCTCTCTCTGTCACACACACACACACACACACAGGGAGAGAGAGAGAGAGGAAGAGAGGTGTTTTAATTTATTTTAAGGAATTGACTATGCAAAGGTGGGGGCTGGCAAGTGTGAAATCCATAGGGTAAGCTGTAGCCTTGAGTCTGAATGCTGGAAATTCAGGCAGAATTTCTATGTTGCTGTATGGAGGCAGACGTCCTTCTTTGAGAAACTTAAGTCTTTGCTCTTACGGTCTTTAATTGATGGGATGATCCCTCCCCATTACCCCCATTATGGAGGGTAATCTGTTTTACTGAAAGTCAAGTGATTGCAAATGTTAATCTCATCTAAAAAATACCTTTACAGTAATATCTAGGCTAGTATTTGACCAAACATCTGGTCACCATAGTCTAGCCAAGATCATGGATAAAATTAACTATCAAAGATAATTTTCAATGAATAAACATGTTATATAAAAGATTATTTTTTTAAAATTATAAAAATATATATAACAAAATTGACCATTTTAACCATTTTTAAGTGTACAGTGACAATAAGTACATTCACATTTTTGTGCCACCATCACCATAATCTACCTCCAGAACTGTTTTCATCTTGCAAGACTAAAACTCTGTTCCATTGACAGTAACTCCCTATTTCTCCTCCCCTCTCTCTAGCAACCACTATTCTACTTCCTGCCTCTCTGAATTTGATTACTCTAGGCAGCTCATGGAAGTGGAATCACACCGCATTTGGTCTTTCATGACTGGCTCATTTCAATCTACGTAATGTCTTCAAGGTTTACCCATGTTGTAGCATGTGTCGGACTTTCTTTCCCTTTTAGGGCTGAATAATATCCTGTTGTATGTGTAGACCACATTTGGTTTACCCAGTCATCTGCTGATGGACACTTAAGTTGCTTTCACCTTTGGCTATTGTGAATAACACTCCTATGAATATGGGTGTGCAAATACCTGTTCACGTCTCTACTTTCAATTCAGATGTGAAATTTTTGGATCACATGGTAATTCTTGTGTCTGGTAATAAGCATCTTTGCCGCAGATCTTTGCTGCAAGTATTTTTGCCACAAACATTTTTGCCGCATAGCTAATTGGCTGTAAGGCAATTTTGCCATAAAATATAAAAATACAACTTATTGACAGTTTGGTTTCATTTCTCTGTTGATGCAGTACTCCCATTTTTATATTGTATAAATCTTAGCCTCATAATGGCCTATACAGTGACAGAATTTTGAGTCTACATTTCCTGTAGAACTTGGGAACATGTATGAAAAAAAATGTTACAACATGCCAAGAACAAAGAACAATGTAGAAGGCTTTTACAGTGCAATACAAAGCTCAGTTACAAAGACGCACCCTAGTATATGGACACTGATACCTCTCTTAATGAAAGAAGAAATTTTAGTGAAAAAAGAAAAAGTGCAATAACAAAGTGAGAAGAATGAACTAAACAAACAAAAATGTGTAATATGAACAGAAGATTTTGAAGACAGCTGCTTAGGTACAAGGCACAAAATCAAATCCATTATTATTTCCAGTATTGCCATGAATCTACACTATACATTTTTAATGTATTCAAATATTTTTTATTTTGTAATCATCTTTTTAATTTTTAAATTCATTTTCATGTTTTATCATCTTTTTATTTTTCATGATTTTATCTTTTATGGCAAAATCACCTTATGTCCAATTAGTTAGGTGGTGAAAATATTTCCGTTGAAAATATTTGTGGTGAAAGTACTTGTAGCAAAAATGCTTGAGGCAAAAATGTTTATGGCAAAACTACCCAGAACTTGTAATTCTGTGTTTAGTTTTTTGAGAAGGCTCCAAACTGTTTTCCACAGCGGCTGTACCAATTTACATTCCCACCAGCAGAGCACGAGGGTTCCAATTTCTCAACATCCTCGTCAACACGTGCTATTTTCTGTCATTTTTTTAAAAGATTTTATTTCTTTATTTGAGAGAGAGAAAGTGTGAAAGAGCAAGAGTGGGGGCGGGGGAGGGAGGGGGCAGAAGGAGAAGCAGGCATCCTGCAGAGCAGGGAGCCCGAAGCTGGCTCGATCCCAGGACCCTGGGATCATGACCTGAGCCGAAGGCAGACGCTTAACCAACCGAGCCACCCAGGTTATTTTTTTCTTAAAAACTTTTTACTTGAATTCAGTCACTGTACAGCAGTGTTTATCTTCATTAGCAAATCCGCTTGCTAAGTAGCACTTCATGAGAGCCTACGAGGAGAAGGCAGGCTTGGCTCTGTGGTGTAGAGCTGGGTTACTTTGGGCAGGTCACTTAATGTTTTTCTTAATTATAAAGCAGGAATAGTAATATCCACATTGGGAAGGATCAAGGAGTTTTTAAGTTGCAAGTTAGCATACAGACAGATGCCAAGCTTATTATTGTTGTTCTTATTACTATATTTCCTGAAACTCTCTAATTTACCAGAGTGCTTTGTCTTAGTGTTTTTACAGGTGGTAATACGATAAAAACATAGCCTCTAATAACAGTCCTTACTCCTTTATTTCATTTTCTCACTCGGTATTCAATAACCTGCAGGTCTTAAGAATGATTTTTATCTTTAATAATTTTAATAAATAATAAATGGTGACCTACAAGTTTATAAATTTCTAAACACTTTTTACCAAACTATTTTTACTTTTAATCTTACAGCAGTCCCAAGGGTGATATGTGGTTACTCTGTCACTGGAGAAATGAAGACACCAACCTTCAGATAGGCCAGCAGTGTGCCTGTGGGGATGGAGCCAGACAGGGCTGTCCCTGGGGCTGGGATGGTGTCCTCTGTCTCCCCAGTCTCAGTGTGATCATTTTCCAAAGAAGCAACTGTAGCTTATTGATCTTATTAAGTTTTTATTTCAGGTTTATCCAGGGTAATTGTCAGACCAACATTTAATAAGGGCTACCTCTACAGGATGTCCTATTTTATTCAGCTAATTACTTTTTGGAGAATTTTTGGTGATCCCACGAAAACATGCGATATGAAAACATTTACCAGTGTCAGAAGATATCCCAAGAATCCATCAATTTTACTTTTCATACCTACTCAATATATTTGTTACATTTATAATGTATGCACCTAAATATCTTGTTCATAATAACATGAGGGGCAACTTAAAGGTGTTTTAAAATTCCGGCTCTTGATAGAAGATGAAAGCAAAACCAGAATAAACCAACTCGACACAATCACCACCACCACACCACAGGCAGCTACCAACTATTGAGAGAGAGAGAGAGAGAGAGAGAGAGAGAGAGAGAGAGTGTGTGTGTGTGTGTGTGTGTGTGTGTGTGTGTGTGTTGGGGGGAGCAGGGAAGTGCCATTTTGAAAAGTCTAAGTTTGGGAGCGTTCTTTTTTGACCTTTTCTTGGGGCTAAAATATGACACTTCATCGTTCTTGATTTGCTAGAGCCTTCCGTCCTCTGGTTTCCACATCTCTCTTTTTTTCCCATAGGTTTATCACAAATGCCCCTAACCTAATGTTCCAGAAGAAAATGTTTGGTTTTTTTTGGTGGTGAGGCAGGGTGCTGTAGGTCACTTACAATAGATAGAGCTGTCAAAAGTCTAACAAGTCATCTGTGTACACTGGGACACGTGCTACATTTCTATTTGGTCTCAGTAGAAGACCAGAAGAGAAATGCTGAGTGCTCCTGGCACCCACCCTCTGTACTCCAAGGCTCTCCTCTCCTCCTTGCCCCTCTTCTCTGTCTCCCCTCTTCTCCTTAATATGTGGGCACAAGAGCATGTAGCAGTAATGAAGTCAATCGACAATGAAGACTTTATCCCAAGAAGAGGAGGCTTCTTCATTCTTTACTCGACCACAGAGAGTGGCTCTATGACCAGTCATCCATCCTACAAATTTGGGCTGCTCTTCACTGGTGGAAAGTGAGAGTATAAAGCATCAGCACAAGTCAATCACGTCCAAAGGGAAAAGCGACCCAAAAAGACTGGGTTAGTTGGGTCAGGACAATACAACCCTAAGAGGAAAGCATTTTCTAATCAGACTTGTTCATTCTTACTGTGTATTCCTATTTTATTCTTAGCCTTTCCCAGTGGTCTGTTCTTTCTGTAAGTTTCCTCTGGGGGAAAAAAAAAGTAAAAATTTACATTTATATGTGTTTCTGTCAACTGAAAAATAAATGAAAAAGCAATTGGGCATCTTTCACCAAATTGGTGAAAATTTTTACTTAATATCACAAGAACTAATTTTGGCCCACTTATTCAAAACATATGCTGTGTTATTAACTTATTTCACTTAGTTTGCCATCAACCTTCTTTCTCCTGGTGGTTATGAATTATAAGCAGTGATGTAGATCCCATTCTAAATAATCGGATCTTTATTCTCCCTGGTGACTCTTGGGAGGTGACTATGAGCTGTGGTTATAAAATCCAATTTTTCTTCTATCCCAAAGGAAAAGCAATTGGTGAGTGATCACCTCAGCTGAAGACAGGATAGACTTGATAAAATATTTCATTAGTACTTTAACTACTGTGGGAATGTGACTGCCAGATTTTTACTGATAAAAATGGAAAAACACTGACGTCAAGTCAGGGTAACTGGGCACTGTTCCTACTTAACTAACTGAGTGACCTTGGCTAATCATTCAAACTTCCTCCTTTTCATTTATAAAATCAGGCTAAGAATATCTCCTTCACCAGTTTTTAAACGATCATAAGAGAAAATGACATGAAAGGAATTTGAAAAGTAATTATAAAGTATCCTGCCTGCTCATGTAAAGTAGCATAATAACATTATTAAGAGGAAAACAGTGAATTTACTTTTATTGTTTCCAATGCTAAGTAGGTTTAAGTGGCGTATTTATGCTGCTTATTAGAGGTTTATTTTGGGAAATATTCATTTCTTAATAATGCTCGGGAAAGACTGAATGAGATCGCTTCCAGGACTGAATGTATTTGTATGTGGAAAAAGATTAAGCAGGGAGTCTTTTCTGCTTCAAAAATCAGTGAAAATGCTTCTTCATAGAAATTTTTCAGAAATATGATAGATCATGATTTCTTTATATTCTTTTGAAAATGTCACTTTATTATGATACCCATTAAAATAGCAAGGAATTGGAGACAAAAACTGCCCATAGAAACCTAGTCAACATTGTTCTGTGTCCAAGTTATTTTTTACTCATTGATCATATCCATTTACAATTTTTTACATTCTACAGTAATAGTACAGATAGAACTTTGTAGTCTTTATTTTTACTTAATGTTACATCATACTCTTTTCCACATTATTAATCTTTTATTATTTAAAAAAATTTTTCTCTTCTCTTCCTCAAGGTAAGCAATGTAAGCAGAGTGGTACATGTCATTCTATCTCTTCTCCATCATGAACATCTTTGAAATCAGCAGACACAGATCAAACTCATGCATTTTAAATAGATGCATGATATTCCATAATAAGGAATTTATTCTTTTATTTCCCTTCTGTTGGCATTTAGTGTTTCTCAAGGTTTTTTTTTTTCCCCCCACTACAACAATGCTGCAAAAAATATCCTTGTATTCATTTATCGGACACACATTTATTGAGCATCTACTATGTGTCAGGTACTGTTCTAGCTCTTAGGAAACACTTATGGACAAAACAAAATCCCAGTCCTCATGAAGCTTCTGTTAAAGCTAGGGGAGGCAGTCAGGGAATAAGAAACACAATAAAAATTGGATTATGGGGTATGTTAGAAAGTGATAAGTGTTGGGGGAGAAAAGAAAAAATGGAACAGTGAAAGGAATTTGGGAGTATCTGGGGTTGAGGTGAATTGAGTTGTAATTTTATTTAATTTTAATTTTATTATTTTTAATTGAGTTGCAATTTTAATTTGAGTGGTTAAAAGACGTGGGACTCTATCCCAGGACCCTGAGATCATGACCTGAGCCGAAGGCAGACGCTTAACCAACTGAGCCACCCAGGCGCCCCTAGTCACAGGAAGTTTTAAAAATATATAGTTACTGTAGTATATTTCATCACAGGCTCTATCACATTTGATTCATCTATCACCCTATTAATGCATATTTAGATTGTTTATTATCATTATCATTTATTATTATCACTATTATTTTGCCCTTTTAAGTAATGGCAGCAGCATTGTCATTACATAAAGTCTTGTGTTGTTAATATGAGAAGAAAAGCTGTCATTTTTTTCATTCTCTCAAAGTCATTGTGGGAGAGCACATCTGATGTTGAATTTAAAATGATTGTTCCCACCATATCTCAGATCAATGTTAAAGTGCTCTAGGAAACGTAGACTACTGCTATTTTTCTTTATGTACAAATGGAATAGTCTGTTTTTATTGGCTTTATTGGTCAAACTAGTCAGCCGCTAGTCAGACTAGCTAGAAACACATGACATAATTTGAACGGTTTAGTGTAACAATTTGTATGTTTTTTGCTAGCTGGACCAACTTGGTTTCTTTGCTTTGTAGAATCAGTTAAGACTGGTCTACTTTGGGTATAATTTGGTTTTACTGTATCTGTTGAGATACTTGGCTATACGAAGTGTGGAAGAATCTGAATAATTCTTAGGGCTCTGGTTTGGGATCAGTGGTCCTACCATAGAAGAAAGTGATAAATAGTAACAATTTAAAGAGTGACCGACACTCATTGATCGCTTATCATGTGCCGGGTATGTCTGAAGCACTTTGTGTGAACCAATCCATTAAATATTGCAACAGATGATAAGCTAAACACTATGATTACTCTCATTTTGCAGGTGAGAAGGCTGAAGCACAGAGAGGTTAAGTAAACTTCCCCAAGATCACAGAGCTCTATAGTGGTAGAGGTAGGATTTGTGGGGAGGAAGTCTGGCTCTAGGCTTTGTGCTCCTAACCACTACACTATACTTTGTTCATTTATTTTCCTGTCTCCTTGACAACTCTTCTGGATCTTGTTTCAATTTCTTTACCATTAGGAAAGAGAAAGTTTTGGGTCAGCATTTTTCAGGCAGTTTCTCTATTCAGCCATATAAAGTAATTTGAAGTTCTTTCTGTGGTAATAGATGTGAGAATTGGGGTGGGTTTTGGCTTGCATAAGCTATGTATGTAATTAAGGAATCTTTCAGATACAGGGGTTGTACAAGTAAGTAGAAGTCAGGTTGCCACTGCCAGTACTTTGATAAAAAGGTAATTAACTCCATTATAACTAATTTTGTTGTGTTTATTTGGCTAAAAGAGTGAGAGATATTAAAATCATTTTTAATTGATTTTGTTTCTGGTCGAGAGCTAACAGTGTTAATGATTTGAGCCATTATTAGAACACATTTTAATATTCTAGATTTCAAGATACATCTCCATGCTTTGGATTTCTAATACGCAATGCTGGGTAGGTCCATTAGCACTGTTTAAAAGAATATAGTGGTGTATCCTGTAAGCACATAAATAACTTTCTTTGGTCCTTGGTTCTCCAGATCTTTCTTTTTTTAATATGTGGTTGGGTCAGGCAACATGCTCCTGAGGCTCTTTCTGTTCTTATGGAACAGTGGGACAGTTGACTTGTCACAACTGGGGGCAGTTCTAGTTTTTTTTTTTTTTTTAACCACTTTATTGAGGTATAATTGACCTGTAAAAAGCTGTACATATTTAATGTATACAACTTGGTGAGTTTGGGCCTAAGTATACACCCTGGAAACCATCACCACCAGCAAGGCCATTGACATAATCATCACCTCCTAAAGTTTCCTCATACCCCTTTTATTATCTTTTTGGTTTTTTGGGTTATTTTGGTGGTTAGAACAATTAACATGAGGGGCGTCTGGGTGGCTCAGTCGTTAAGCCTATGCCTTCGGCTCAGGTCATGATCCCAGGGTCCTGGGATCGAGCCCCGCACTGGGCTCCCTGATTTGCAGGAAGCCTGCTTCTCCCTCTCCCACTCCCCCTGCTTGTGTCCCTCTCTCACTGTGTCTCTCTCTGTCAAATAAATAAATAAATAAATAAATAAAATCTTAAAAGAAACAATTAACATGAGATCTATGCAGTAACGGTATTATTAACTATAGACACTATCCTGCATAGTAAATCTCCAGAATTTATTCATCTTAGATCATTGAAACTTTGTACCTTTGACCATCACCTTCCCATTTGCTCACCTCTCTCCCCTGGCAACCACCATCCTACCTTCTGCTTCTGTGAGTTTAACTATTTTTGGATTCCACATAAAAGTGAGATCATATGGTATTTTTCTTTCTGTGTCTTTTGTAGGCCAGTTCTAGTTCTTTCTCCTCCTATGCTTAGGATATTTCTCTTAATTATATACATTCTTATTTTTTTCTTTTACTTTTTTAAAATTTTAAAATTTCAAATTTATAGAAAAGCTGCAAGAATAAAGGAACGTTTTCTCTTGATTTTCAGAGCAAGTTGCTGACATGATGCTTCACCATTCTAAAAGAGTTTATATTTCCTACAAAAAGATATTCTTCTACATAACCACAGTATAATCATCAGGAAGTTGACAGTGATATATTACTCCCATATAATTCTCTGGCCCCCTTCAAAGTTTCATCACTTGTCCTAATAGTGTCCTTTATAACAAAAAGATCTAGTTCAAAATCATACATTGCATTTAATTACATTCCCTTAGTTTACTTTCATCTGGAATCCTCAGTCTATCTTGACCTTGACATTTTTAAAGATTTCAGGCAGGTGGTTTAGAATAGCTGTCATTTGGATTTTTTGATGTTTGTGAAAAAAATTCATTTTGTCTATTTTATGTATTTTTGGTAGGGGTATCACAGACATAATTTTTGTGTTCTTTTTATTCATTCTGTCTGGTGTCACACAACTTCCGTTTTCTCCTTTACCCATGATGTTACCTTTAATCACTTCATTGAGGTGGTGTTTGTTAAGTTCAGGCACTGTAGAGTTGTTCTTTGTTTCTTTGTAGTTAATATGTACTATGTGGGCAGGTACTTTGAGACTTTGTAAGTCTCCCACTTATTAAATTTCATCAACTAGTTCAACATCTATGTTTAATAGCTAGATTATTACTATGAAATTACCAAATGATTTTTCTAATTCTAGTTTTTTTTTCTACATTTATTGGTTGGTGTTGTAAGAAAAACCTTTGCCTTTTCTCCTTTTATTTATATTAGTATAATCTCCTGAATTCCTATGTTATTTGATGGGTTACAATCTGTTAATCATTTATTTTGATGCTCACATTGACCCAGCTTTGGTCAGTGTGACTCCTTCAGGCTGCTTCTCCATTATCTCAAAATGTCTCTGTCAGTTTTTCAGGCCTTTTTAACTTTTTGGCACAGGATCCCAGGATTGTTTTGTACTTTCTTTCCTTCAGCTATGTCTCCAGGGAGCCTTGCTTTCTTTTAGTGGAGAACAGTATTTAGAAACCAAGATCTGGGACTAAATGTCCTCAGTGCTCTTGGGGTGTCTTGCTCTCAGAACTTAATGTACGAAGCTATTTTATATGCATTTGAGTGTGTGTGAGAATATATACACATGTATTTCTGTATCTATCAATGTAACTGAAAACCATGAGTTATACTAATACTTCCAATTCTAATCTAACATGAAGTTTATTCGTTTTGTCTCTTTCCATTTTTGTAACTCTCTTCAACACTGAAAAATTTGGCTTCCATTATCTTCATTACATATTTTTAAATTTGATCAGTGCCTTATATAGAATCATTGTCTCCCCCTTCCCCCATTCTCAGCCCTGCCTGAACACGCTTCCCACCCCATTCAGGCTCCGAACCTCAGGGTGGGCCACTGCCATCACCCACTGGAGCATTTGCCCACTCTCTGCCATGTGCCATGATCGCCCACGGCACTGCTCAGGCTCTGACTCTGAATAGGGCTGTGCTCACCTCCACTCCTCCCCACTCTGCACATCACACCTTGCTCTGCCCTGCCTAATTATTTTTGGTTTGAATTATCCAGGATGGAAGGAAGATCATTATATTCTTTTGATATTTTATTTGTTCTCTATGATACAGGAGTTTTTACCACATCTTGTAGAAATCAGGACATACAGAGATTGTTTGCTACAGTTCATGACTTTGGGAGCTCCAGGTAAATTTAGGTCATTCTGATACCAGCTCCAGTGCCTTTGTGTTAGGATTTGCCATGATATTTATTTGTTATTATTGTTTAAAGATCTATTTATTCATTTGAGAGAGAGAGCAAGCGAGCACAAGCGGGGGGCGGGGCAGGTAGATGGAAAGGGAGAAGCAGACTCCCTGCTGAGCAGGGAACCCAATGCGGGACTCGATCCCAGGACCGCGGGATCATGACCTGGGCCAAAGGCAGATGCTTAACTGACTGAGCCACCCAGGTGCCCAGCATTTGCCATGATATTTAAACAGGGTTCTCTTACTAATGGTTCCCATCCAGCAGCTCAACAGTAACACAGGTCCAGACAACTCTGCTTGAAGGACAGATATGTACTCCCAAGTGCCAGAATTACCTCAGAGACCATCATTCTGATTGTCCTCTCTGTCTCAAGGAAATAGATGGGAGTGAAAATCAAAACATTCAACAACTGGTCAGGCACAAGTTCTGACCGATAAGAGTGAACACTGGTTGGGACACCTGGGTGGCTCAGTCGTTAAGCATCTACCTTTGGCTCAGGTCATGATCCCAGGGTGCTGGAATTGAGCCCTGCATCGGGCTTCCTGCTCAGCGGGAGGCCTGCTTCTCCCTCTGCCTGCCGCTCCCCTGCTTGTGTTCCCTCTCTTGCTGTGTCTTTCTCCATCAAATAAATAAATAAAATCTTAAAAAAAAAAAAGAGTGGACACTGGTTATTGTGCTAGAGCAAGCATCATCTAGCATCCCTGCCTGCCACCCAACCTCCTCCCTCCCCACCCCTTTCCCCCACTCCACCATGTGCTAGGTTTTATTCCTTAGGAGGTTCAGGAGGTTGCTGGTGAGGAGGCTGGAGCTTACAGGGTAGCAGTGACAACACTTGCAGTCACTCCTTACCAACAAATATGGAACAATATCAATATTTGAACCATCGGTATGGCCCTCCCGGTGCATGCTGGATGGAAATCAGGCTTCTAGGTGCTAAGGCAGACATCATCATTAATCCTCTCACTTGGCAGGATTTGGGAAAGGGAGAAAATAGATAAACTTGCCCAGTATATTTGGGGTAAAGAAACAATAAACTTAATGTTAGGATGGGAATGTTCGAGAAATTGCCTTATGTGTTTTCTGTTGTTCCTTGTTTCTTCCTATCTGGTCAGGAGACCTCCATCACCTTTGTTAGAAAGATTATAGCAGAAACAAAGAAATCCCAGTTTCTGATGGACTGCAGGGTATACACAACACTCTGAGCAGTTTTCTTCCTAAGCCCAGATGAAGTTTTCCTAAATTAGAGTAAGAGAACAGGAAGGGAAGTGAAATGATATTAGATTAAGGCATGTTTCTGAAAGATGAGCCCTTTGTTTTTTGCCACCCTGCTTTATTCTAAGGGTAGGGCAGAGGACAGAAGTTCAGACTAGATTGGGGGACATGACAGGAGAGGGGACTTGCATGAAAAGCCTCAGAGAGCCTCACTGAACTGCCCATAACAGCAGAATCCTCTTCACGCCCCAGAGGGGACATGGGAATTATAAGGAGCCTTACGTTAGGGAATAGGGGACAACTCAGCAATGACCACCTATAACACATCACAGGAATGACAATGTCTTAGGAGATGGCAACACACAGAGATGATGACTCAGACACAATGACTATCCCAATGCCTTTTTGCAAGGATGATAAACAATCTGATAACTAAAGGCCATGGGGGAGGCGGTGGGAAAGGGGGATAATCTCTGAGTTGCCCTCTCTCTACCTTTTGGGGAGTGGGAATTTTAGTAGAAATTAAGTTCGGTTATAGAAAAATAAGTTTCCATGTCCCCGCACATCCGAGTTGTTGATCCACTATTCTTGCTCTCTACACCTGGTACTTATCAGTATAGCTACGCCAGGATTTTATACTTTTCTTTCTAGACGGGCCAAAGTAAACTGCCCAAGGTGTGAACGAGACCATTCTGACTCGGCACTATAAGAGCTCAAAGACACTCCATGAAGGCAGGAACTTTTGAACTCTACTCTTTTGCAAGTGACAGTGACTTGGGGGGAATATAATTATCCAGGACAGTTCTACCCACATATAGCATCTGGTTTTCAGTCAGCTCCTACTGCTTGAACACACATTGGCAGCAGGCTTGACTGAGGCACAAAGGAGTCAAGTGGCTTGACCGGGCCACACAGAGAGGCGGCTGCTCGGTCCACCTTGGGATCTGGGACCATTATGACATTCAATTATCTGCGGTAAACACTGGGTCTTCCTGCCTTATGAATGCAGCTGCAGTCTCTTGCTGAAAAATTCGCCTCCGTTCACATAGAAGGCGTAATTAAGAACACAGCTGCAAATTGGCTCTTCTCAACAATTTTCCCTGCTGTCCCATAAAATGTGAAAAATACGGGCCAGTACATTGATTAGACAGACTCTTAGGGCTGAATTGTGTGTAATCTATCCACTTTTGGCACTTTGGAATAAGTTTTTGCTCTTCCACTGGAATGTAAAGGAAGGAACAGAAAACAACAGTAGCCTGGGTGTTTCTTGGTTGGACTTTTCATGGACACAGAGCGAGCTGATACAATCAGCTCACATTCTCATGTGAATATGTAACACACACATGCACGCACATCCTGATGACGATACAGAGGGTGTATTTTGGGACAAACATTGATCTAGTTGTCTTCTCTCTGGATGTTTTGAGCAAAGAAACTTTGAAGTAGTTAGTCATGTGTTTCTGCTCTGCCCATCTCTGGGAGATGAAAGAAAGGAAATCTGGGTGGGTTTACCATGCTTCCCAAGGGTCTGTTCTGTCTATTTTAGTGGTGTTGTGTAGGATAGTGAACTCAGACAACCTGCTTTCAATTTCCACACCCACCATAAAGCTCTGAAGTCCTCAGCAATTAATTTTTAGGAGCCTCAGCTTTTCCATCTGTGAAGTTGCACTGATTATTCTTGTCTTACAGAATTGTGAACATCAAATATAGCTGCAAATTTATGCTGTCTAGCGCATTGCTTGGCCTGTAGTATGTGCTCAATAAATTGCATGATTATCTAAACCTTCACTGAAATTTAGAAACAAGACACAAAAAACAAGCCTCTTAGAGGGAAGCAGGGTAATCTAGCTTTGTTTTCATTGAATCATCATGACATTCATACAAAATAATTTGAATTAGGATGGGGCCAATGACTTAAAAAAACCTGGGGAGAGTATTGTTTTGATGGAAGTCCTCCGAGTCATCTGTATTTGGGGGTAAAAACTCCAACAATGAAATCCTTTATAACCTAACTCTAATTCTTTACAACCTAACCAGAGAAAAATGGTATTGTGGCACTGAGTTTTAAGGCAAGCCACGTATGGAGGACAAGGTAGAGAGAAGGCACCGTAAAGACACAGGGTACATTTTCTTGCATCTTTTTTCTTTCACTTCACTCTGATTCTTTTCCAAATAACAAGCTCAAGAGAATTCTTGGCACTGAGGGGGTGCTTGGTCTTTACATGACCCCCAAAGGAGAAGAAAGGTAGCAAGTGTGTAACAACAACTTGCAATGGAGGGGGACTTACACTCTTCCTCCTGGGCCACTGCCCTACTTTTGCTCCTTGGGAAGGTCCAGCAGGAGCAAACCTGAGGTTTGGCAGTTTGAGCAGGCTCAGTTAGTGCACCTGTATCTTCCTCTGTAGATGTAAAGTCAGCTTCTAGATCCACGGAGGACATCTCAAATCAGAAAGTAATGTATTCCATTAAGGGCTTCTGCAGCTTTTCTGTACCCTTTCAGCCACCCCCTCTGGTCTGGCCCACCACATTCAATCATGAAGAAATGAGCTGAAGAAATAAAAGGACATGCATATAAATAACATTCTTTGTGGAATAAAACAGATGTGTACATCTCTTTGCTCATACTTATTTTAATGAAGACAGCTAAATTCATCTTAAATATTCATCTGTATATAGGAGAGAAGAGCTCTTCAGATACGAATGAACACAGATTTCCCTGTGGCAAGAAAAGGTGGTTGGATTTACCATGTTAGGCGAAGTGCTAGTCCACAATTTAAGTCCCTACAAATGCCACTCAGAGCCACAGTACTTGGATGAGTGCAGGACACCGGGCCAGCAGGGATGGCATTGCTTAACCTTTTGTTCTTCACACCCCAGGAGAGCAGACAACACCTCTATTTTCAATGTTTCTTCTGAATGATTTCCCGCCTAGTAGATTGACAGGTACTCTGATTATCTGCCTAAGGAAAATGAAGGGATAAACAGCCGAGAGATGAAGATTGACTTGAAAGGACTCCATCAAGGAGTGTATGTTACACTTGGATAAAGAAGAGTATAACAGGGGGACACAAAGAGAAATGTCAGATTAGCACCTAAATATATTTTGAAGAGAAACATAGCATTTTGCCAAACTGAATAGTAATGATTGCGGATTGTCACTGTCACAAGCTGAGAGATTTGTTTGAGGAAGATAAATGCCTTTCACTTTTTACCGTTTTGAACAGGGTTCCATCATGGAGATCTTGAGACACCTTGTGGAGTAATCTGGGGTACAGGCCAAGAATCCTTACTTTAGAACCTTCCCCGGTCGGGTGAATCAGACAGGAGTCAGTCAACCACCACAGCAGAGGTGGACGGCATCTTCACCTCTCGTCTCTTCATCCCAAACCCAGACTCGCTGTTCTGTTCGAGAGACCGGGACTAGTTCCCGCCAGCCCCATTCTGGATGTCTCCAATGTCCTTTCCACCTTGCCCAATCCGCTCAGCCCAGAGCGGTCTGAGGATGCCTGCTTTCCTGTGTCTGATTCTCTCCTGCTCTACACTGTCTGCTGCACATCATCCTTCTCCTTCTCCTGAACCCAACTTAGAATGGTCTTTAGGACAGATGGCATGTAGCCCAATATCATTACCTGATAACAGACTGTATCCCAGGTGGACACTCAGCTGACTAGGGGTAAATGGAGACAGAGAAGATGGAAACGGAAGACTATTTCCTGCTCAACCTTCTGGTTCCAACGGATGCTCTATAATGGTGTAAGGGGGGCTTGTATTTTTCCTTGAACAGTATTGAGGGTATTTGCTGATGTCGTATTGGGCTTGGGCACTGAGGAAAGGAACACTACAGCCATGATGAGCAAGAAGAACCGCTGATGTAAGTGATCAGCGGCTGTGTAAAATACACCGCTCATCTGTTTTGTTTTCATTTCACAGAGTTGAATGATCTGGTGGGTTTCAGGAGAACTTTCTGTCAAAACCAGTTCTGTTAAAGAGTGATGAAGCCTTAGGAAACATCCCTGCATTATCTCCTCTCACTGAATTAGGAAATGGAGCCAGGAGCCCAGGCTATTTTATGACCTCTTAGCCGGGTGATCCCTGCTTTGCCCGCATGTGTCAAGACCAAGGCATGGCAGGGGAATTCACTTGTAGCCTGGACAAATGGGGTCATTAGGCCTTTATCTCTTTATCCTTGGCCATGATTTGTGCTGCTTTAATCCCCATGCTCACATCGCTGCCGAGGCAGGGCATAATTCTTGTCATTAAGAAGGTGAATGGCTGTATGTGTTTGTGTACACATTCTCCCAGCTCACGCTTCACCTCTTTTTTGGGAAAATGAAATATCCTGAGTCCCTGATAACTGAATATGAAAAATGCTCCGGATCTGCTTTGCTTCAGAATCTGCTCTCCAGCTGTATTTATATCGATCTCAGTGGTAGGGAGATGTCCCATCTTTGTGAGGCGAGGAATGGGCCCATCACCGTGGGGCCGTGGGGGAGGCTCAGCCTTTGGCGGCTGGTGCAGGATTTGCCAGGCCCTTGATCTCCGACCTTAACGAGTCTACTCAGCCCTTCCCTAGACCCTGTCTGAGCTCATTTCTGGTATTGGTTTTCATTGCAATTCTCTGCTCACCCTATCCCTTCCACCAGGAGCAGTGTACTCTTGTCATTTTTTTCCACGGGGAGGATTTGGAATATCTGGGTAACATAAGTGGATGAGCACAAAACCTCAGAAGAACTTGGTGTTCTATTTAGCAGCTTGTGGTTTCAGCTGTGCCAGTCTGAAGGGAAGAGCTTTTTAAAGGTCTCAATGGCTATTGTTGTCTTCTGTGCTGGAGACGATGCTAACAAACACACTCACTCTCTGCTGTTTCTGTTTCAGGAGGGAGTAACGGCCCCCCCTCCCCCACCCCCAGCCCCAGCCCAGGCATGTGCTTCTGCCTCAGGTATGTGACAGCACTTGTCAGCTACCTGCCTTTGCTCTCTCTCCCTCCCTCTGATTACTGTGGGTCCTTCTACCCAGTGTTAGTGAGCTTGTGCCTCAGGGTCCTTAAAGCATGTCTTCTGCCCTCCCCGCCCGCAGACGGCTCTACTGGCCTCTCCTGACTCAGCTTCCAGCCCCCCTGCTGGCCCCATCCTCACACGTGCTAAACCATCTGCACTGGGTTGCAGAGAAGTGTATCCAGCCTGACAGCATTCCAGAAAGGTTAGGAGGGATTCCCTGAGGAGGGGGGCAGAGCACTTTGGTGACCTGCTGCACATTCTCTCCAACCTTACAGATGATGGCTTGACAACATGTGGAGAAACTGTGACAGTATTTTCTCCCCAACCCTTCCAGAGGCTGTCCCCATGCTGAGAGCCATGGGGCCCTGATGGCTTTTCACTGGGGAAGGAGACACGACCTAGGCATCTGCATTGGGTTTCCCTCAGGGTCCTGAGGAAAGAGCCTCAGGCTTTCATGGTACCACAGTTCCCCCTCACGCCACCTCCTGCTCTCACGAAAGGGACTATTTGAGAAAGCTGACTGCAGCAGCTTTGACTGCTGGCCAGATCCCTGGCAGAGGCCTGCACTGGCCAGAGCCAAGCATTGTGTGTGGCTGGTTTTATGGTGCGGCCCGGGCACCTTGCTGAGGCTCCAGCCGCAGGATGCGCATGCACCATCAGCAAACCCAGGCTCTCTGGAGTGTGGCCGAGGTCCACTGTGGCCGGCCAGATCAGGCCAGACTTGTAATCTCCAGCACATAACTGATTTGTTAGGAAACACCTCTGATGTGTTACGATAGAAAATCACCTAAATGTCCTCAAGACAAGGAGGCAGCCTGCTTGCGTGGGCTGTGCTCTACAAGCGAACACGGGATGGTCAACAAAGTCTTTCCCGAGGTGTCACCATTGAGAATTTATGTTGCACATTAGGTCTTCCCTTGTTTGTAATGCTGATTGTGGTTGCCGGCACTTGATTTCTCCTCATTTTGCAGATGAGTTGGTTTGAAGACTGGAATTAAAACATGAGTGGCTTATCAGATAGCAGCAGTGAATGTGGCAGGAAGCCTAGAACCCAGATGTCATTTTCATTTCCTTTTTCTTTTCTCTTCCTCTCCGGCTTTGCTTTTCAAGTTGTTTTTTGTATGGTTCATGGTGATCAAATGGGTCTCTAAGATATTTTTGCTGTAAGCATGCAGATTCAGTTTGGAAGGAAGTATATATTAGCTATGTCAGCGCTGGCCGAGGGAACTTTCTGCTGTGATGCAAATGTTCTCTATCTGCTCTGGACCCTTCTGTAGTTGGCAGCGACAGGTGGTCACTGAGCATTTGAAATATGGCTAATGGGGCCAAGGAGCTGAATTTTTAATTTAATTTAATTTTAATTAATCTAAACTTAAATAGCCACTTGTGACTACTGACTAATGTATTGGACAGTGTCGATTTATAGACCAACCCATTCATTTTATAGATGGAGAAGTGAGACCCAAGGAGATCGCTGGAATTTACTCAGCAGCACGTAGTTAGTAGTTGACTCAAGCCATTTAAAAGGTCAATCAGCATCCTTAGACCAATGATAGTAATTTTTTTATATTTTGGCATACTGTTTTAAAATTCTTTGTACTTTAAAAAGGGAAAGAAATAGGCTAATATTAAAATATATTTTGTGACAGGTTGGCTGTCCGCATAAAGGCCTGGTACACGGGGAGGGGTGGCAAAGGGAGTTAAGTAGGCTGGGAAAGGCCAGCCTGTAATCCCATGGCAGGCCCTTGAGTGGAGCTGTTGTATAAGAAGTTTTTGAGGCCAGCAGAATCCCAAATCAAAAACCCAAACCAGAGAAAAATCCACCTTGTTCTTCCTATTCCTGCTCTGTCCACCCCTAACCGTTTATTCTTTTATGTTCAGATCTTTGAATATTTTACTTCCCAGTAGAAAGAGAAATAAAATTCTCTCTGTGAGCCTACAAAAATAGAATTCCATATATAGGGGAGAAAAGTCTGAAGTTTGGTTCTTGTTTTTAAAATATGTCGAGAATATTATGTGGACTAACTCCTAAAGGGAGTTTAAATATATTTATCAATTTTTTTAACAGATAAGGATAAGGTGGCATGAAGCCATAACGCATCAGTACTCTGAGGTCCTGTCCTTTGAGGACACATTCTTCAATGACATCTCAGGTCTCTTAAGTTGTGAGTCTTGGAAATTGTGCAGGTCATATGGGGGAGAGGTGGGGCAACACGTGTTTCCAGGCAGTGGTAGGAAGGCTATTAGCAGATAATGTGCAAGGTTGCAGTGTAAGGTTTCTGAGGACCTGACTAAAGGGCAGAATAAGAATTTTCCATGTGAGCCACCTAGTGTGTTAGCATCTGAGGCCCCCTGATTCAGTGTCTCCCATCCTCTTAATGTTGTTCTCTCTCCTGGAGAGAACACTTCATGTAGACATTCAATAATGCTGTGTGCCTTGTAATTCCCTTAAAAGTTAATGAATGTGTTTGAATTAATTTTAATAAATGTTGATTAATTGCAGTTTGACTTGTGTTTTGAAGAACAAAGGCATCCCACAGTATTGGCAGCTTTTCCTCAGTTGCTTTGAAGATGCTCACAGCAGGGGGCAGTGTGGCTTTGCAGATGCCCCAGGGAGAGGGTGGTGCACAACCAGAGTGGAAGTACCCACCAGACTTTTAATTCCGGCTCCAAGGCAGGAGCCACCACCAACCGCGCCCCTGTGCACCGCTCCCCCCACCCAGCCCCGTGCCCAAATTAGAGCCTGGACAGAGACAGAATGAAGGGTTCAAAGAAAATTCACTGAGATTGATGTGAATTCAATTATGAGAATTATGTGAGTCTTCTGAAACTTGACTCAATCACATTTTATTGAGTTTCTGACAGGTTCAGAATCACATATGTGAATAACATGATCACTGCCTGCAAAGATTTCATGTAATGGCTTTGTGTGTGTGTCTGTGTGTGTGTGTGTATGTGTCTGTGTTTGTGTGTATGAGAGGTGGGGAAAATGGAGAAATTGTAATGAGATGATACTATAATATACTGCATGTAGACAAATACATATCTTTATCTATCTTATGTCTACTACATATAGAAACTAGAGCAGAATAGTAATTGCTTCCACAGGGGTAAAAGTCTCTTGATACAGGTGCACAGAGAGGGAACATAACTAAATGCTTTTTTTTTTTTTTTTTAATGTTTTTCTTACTAGAGAATGAAGAGACAGGAATGGTTACCTTCCAAGGTTACTTTCAGCTCTGACATTCTAGAAGTTTGTGAATATTTTCGTATACTTCGGCACTTTCTCTATACCTTTACAGTTTACAAAACGGACAACTGTCCTTCAAATCACACTGGGATGAGGAGAGTCATGGAGCTGGATTACTCTCAATGTCATATCTCATTTGGCCTTTGTTTGCTAGTTAGGACGCCTGTCCAAATGGCATGTGATCATGACCAAAGCAATTAGGGAGATTGATTTGGCACACACGATTTCATTCTCTGCTTCCTGCAGTGAGAGATGGAGGACCCTATCAGGGTCCAAGATAACCAAATTTGATTTTACCCAAATTAGGACATCAATTTTTCAAGTTGGTTTAGTATTGTTATATTTAACTTAAACCTTATTATCTTTTAAAATAAATGTCCCAGAAAGAAGATTTTCAAAATATCTTGTTTACTTGTCCTTTCTAAAGGTCTTTTTGTCCCCTCTGCATTAGTTTATGGTTTAAAAAGAAAAATCCGGTGACTTTTCAAATTAATTTTATAGTGTTATTTTCTGAGCCTCTCTGTGTATCCTGTACTGTGTCACATCAATCTGTTCATTAATTTTAGGTTGTTTCATTTTATTACTATTGTTTTTTTTTTTATGTCCTTTGAAGGCATTAAAATGCCACAGAATAATAAATTTGAACAACAACAACAAAAAAAACATGGCTGAAACAGCTCTGATATTTCTGGATATTGATTCCCTAATTGGATTAGAGTCTCCCTTTGACAGAATTCCAACAAGGTAAAGGGCCAGGCCATGATTCACAACCGGCTGGATTTCGTCCCAATGACTGTGAGTGATGCTCATTCATTCAACAAACACTGATTAAGGGTCTATAGTGAGCCTGGCTCTGTGTGCTGCCCACCTTGTTCACACAGCTGCTTCCCTGATGTCAGTTGTAGGGTGATTAGGCAAGAAAGGCACCATGAGCTTTGGAGTCTGCTCCAAAGTCTCCTCAGAGGAGAAGAGCCTCTGGGAATCTCTTAGGAGAGCTGAAATGGCAGCTGACCTGAGCAGGGAATGCTGGGGTTTTCCTCTCCGTGTGCCAGGAAATCACGTGTGACTCCTGCGTGACAGGTCTGGACTTTATGGGAAGCTATTGGATCAGCCTCAGAGCCTGTGTAGCTGTCCCATGAGCTCAGATCATAAAAGTTGAATCCACTTTCCAGTGGGGATATGAGACTATGATGCCAGCAGAAAGCTTCTGAAATTGCAGCCCATGGGGAAATATGTTTGGTGAGATTTTGAGAGAGATTGGGAGCCTTGTGGATCTTTCACTGAAACATTTACTCCAGATATTCATACAGAACTGACCGTGAATGTCTATTTTTTTAAAAAAAAGTTTAATTGGCCGATTTGCTTTCTTTCAATTAAGTTTTCTAGACCTTTGTGACTTCTTGTAGGAGGAGTAAGCCAAGTTATCCTGTAAGATGCCTACATCCCGCCATGCCTTCCCATTCTCATACCTTCACGGCCAGCCCCCTATGAGTAAGCTGGCTATTTTGCACTTTGGAAATCAACTCATGACCAAACATTTACCATGTAGTAAGTGCTTTTAGATACCTTACTTCATTTGATCCTCACAACAACCCTCTGAAGTAGATATTACACTTGTGACATTTTATGAAGGATCAGAGAAATTTCATCTGAGAGGTAGGATTTAAATCCAAACCTGTGAAATTCCAAAGTGCATGTTGTCGTAGCCACCAAATGCAGCTGTCCCCGCAGGGATGGGAAATGCATGGCAGAGAGATGGGCTGACAGTAGTCTCTACAATATTTACTGAAGCGTTGGCGTTGTTTACACGAATGTCACAGCTGAGAGAAGCCAAACGGGGCAAAAAGACTGTTACTTAGCATCTCTATCAACCTTCACATTCTTATAATTTGTAAATCTGCTAATACTGTGCTAATGCACATTTCAGCAGTTTGAGAAGCAAACAGCAGTATTAAGTGTTTCATTGTTTCAGATCTGGTTATCTTAGCCTTTCTCACTGTTGCCTTAGCTTCCTTGTTCCTTATCTATTTTTATTTATTTGTTTGTTTGAGAGAGAGTGAACTCAAATGGGGGGGGCAGAGAGAGAAAGAAGCAGACACCCCTCTAAGCAGGGAGCCCGATGCGGGACCTGATCCCAGGACCCTGAGCTCATGACCTGAGTCGAAGGCAGACGCTTAACCAACTGAGCCACCCAGGTGCTCTGTTCCTTATCTATTAAAGTGGGCCTGCTGGAATATTGACATTTGGCTAATTCACGAAGATAAATGGGAAACTTCTGGGTAAGGCCCCCCACTGTGGTAGAAGCAGGAGAGAGGGATAGAGATGGCCTTTGGCTTAACCATGATTTCCCCACATATGCAGTGTAAAAGAGCTTTCTTGGGTCTTAATTCTTTAATTTAAAAATGAAAGTTTAAAGGTAAATGGCTCTTCAAAAGAGGAAAAAGCCCACTGTAAACTGAGTCTTGGTGATATAGGGATAATAGTGTTAACCCAGGGCATACTTCATAAACAGAAAGAGCAATTAACTAGAGCTGGCCTTTGTAAGACTTATAGTGAAATAAAGTGAAATTGTGTCCAATGGGATCTGCTTACTTCTGTTCTTTATCTGATAACCATGAAAGAATTCAACAGGAATAGTAAAATTGTATCCTAACAATGGCTCCTTAATTCATACATGGCTTTTATCTATCCAGTTGTGTCCTTTGACACACTACAAATCGTCATGACCTCATGGTTGGCAAATGAAGTACATTAGTTGCATCTGCTGAGAGTTTTGTAAAGGCTCTACTGTATCCTCTCACAGTTTTTAAGACCTAGCTTGCAAGCTTGTACTTTGTATCACTAGCAGGATCCATTAATGTATTTCTGAGATAAATATAGCTGTAATAAATGCCTCTGAGAGGAGAAAATCGTGTGGCCAATATCTTTGCAATGTCTCCGAAGTATGTAAATCCTCTTTAGGACAAAGTTGTTGCCTGTGTGTATTGCTTTAAGTAAAAATATTTCTTATCTGCATGACAATTGAATTTTGGTGGCTCTTTTTTCCAAACAATATCTTTGTTTTTTTTTTTTTTTCCCCCTGAAATGAGCCCATAAATTAAGATTGAACCTGGCAGGTAAAAACTTATATTATCTCCATCATATAACTGAACTCATAGGCAAGCTCCCAATGCTGACCTGAGTTTTCTCATACTTCTCAAAGCAGGATGGCCACGATGACACTCCTGAGATTCATATTTTTGTGTTTAAACAATGAGGGTGAACTTGAAAGTGAAGCTCTATAATGACTTGGAGTAGGGGCTTAATAATGGTTTCTAACTGTTATGTACAAAAAAATGAAAGGAATCTGCTAGTTTTATTTTTTCCTTCCTTTATAAACCACAAATTTATTAGTTTAGGGAAGTGCCAGGCACTTACAAAGCCCGAGATGATGCTTTTACAATTTATACAATGCTTTCATGTACGTCAGAACCTTTACTTTGATATTCCAGATGTTCATGAAATAATAGTGAACACCGATGACCGTTAAAAGCATATAGTTAATTAACCAATATTTGGCTTAATTTTATATTTTTAATTTGTAGTTCTATTTGCTTCTTAATTGTTTATTTGCATCATGGCCAATTTTCTCATCTAAACGACTGCTGTGTTGCATATTTGGACGTGACAGTGGTAAATTTTAGAGTTGACAATTTAAGGATTGATATAAAAATGAATAGGATTTCCTCAAGAAGAGGATTAGGATTTTGCCTGAGGGAAACTGGTATTTTCTCAGTCTGTGACCATGCTGGTGAAGCTTAGAAAGTAATTCTAGGCTTCTGAATATATTTCTAAGTAATTCTTGCTTTAAGGAATGGAAAGACTTTTGTGAGTCCAGATGGATTGTCCAGGTGATGCTGCCATGAACACCTCGGGGAGGTAGAGTGGAGAGTGCCCTGTGGACTACTCGGTAGAGAGAGAGACCACAGAAGCAAGGCCAGAGATGTGATGGTGAGGCCAGCTGGGCAGACTTTGCCACATTCCAGAACGATGCTTTTTATTTCCCTGAAGGGTTTGCATTTTTGTATCTAAAATGAAGAAGAGGAGAAAATATGATACCAAACTTTTTTTTTTTCTCCCTGAAACTGTGAAGGGAGGGTCTTCTAAATAAGACAATGATGACAAGGCATACTTTTGTAACAGGTAATAATCCAATGAGGAAAAAATCTTTATTGCTGGTAGCCCTGATATTTTAGAATTCCTATGCTAAATATTCAGATGGTAATCTTTCTTTTTTCCCCCATTTTTTAAAAATTTAAATTCAATTAGTTAACATATGTATTATTGGTGTCTGAGGTAGAAGTCCATGATTCTTCAGTCTTATATAACACCCAGTGCTCATTTCATCACGTGCCCTCCTTAATGTCTATCGTCAAGTTACCCCATCCCCCCACCTCCTGAGATCTTTATTTCTTTGTAATGGATAAAGGAATGCATTTGTGTGTGCTGTTTCCTTGAGTTCAGAGATAAAATAAACAAAATGTAATTGTTTTCAAAATGTTCGTTGTATTCAGGAGAGATGTAAAATTTATTTTTCAAAGCAGGCAATGTGTCTATGTGAACTGACTGACGGAAGAGGCCAGTGCTATTTCCAATACCATGGGACCATCTCTGATGGCTGTTAATTTATGAGACAAAAACTGATTTGGTATAGTTTTGCACTAGAAGGGAGGGAAAATGAGTGCCCTAGAACTTCCATAAACTCTCTAGTATGTTGGCATAATGAAAACTTCCCACCGGAGACAGGATGATGGTTTACTGAGAGTGGCTAAGAATCACGTGCTGCTACTGAAATAAAAACATGTATTATTCACTCTACATTAACCATAAAGGCAAATCTAGTTTTTCCATAAGAAATGTTTCTATGTATTTTTTTCTTCCTAAAATTCATGATAAGGTGTACAATAAAAGTCATGTCTGCTAGCACATGGACAAACAAAAGCAGACACAAGGAGAGGATACTGTAACACAGGTGGTAACAGAAATAAAACAACTCTGTCTTATAAGACACAAGAAAACTTTCACCATACAACAAAACTGTCTTGGAAAAATATCTGTCACATTCAAGCAATCATAGCTCTTATCTATAATATTATTTTATCTTAGAAACAGATTCCAGATCTATAATATTATTTTATCTTAGAAACAGAAACCTTAGAAACAGATTTTATCTTAGAAACAAACAATTTTTTTTGATACATCCACTAGATATCCAATTAATATCAACCATGTTACTATTAGATACAATTTTGACTTAGTTAGAAGTGGTACTAAATCTTGAATTGTAATTTTGACCTGACCTAAGTCAAGTTTTCTTAAGATTCTGAGCGAAGTGTAATTAATAAAAACCAATAAATAAAAAGATGATGTAGATTAATCAGATCTGGAGAAGCCACAGGAAGTATGCAGAATGGTTGCAGCCCATACATCACAGGAAAATTAAAAATGGAAATATGTCAGAAAGGGAAATAAAAGTGAGAACCTTATGGCCTCCTCTATACTTTAATTTTTAACTTATAATGAAAATCAGGGAGGGGGTATATTTTAGCAGGTATAATTTGTGGTGTGGAAAACAAAGGAAGTTGTGTAAGAGTGATAATCATGAGTGTCAGTGTGAAAAAAATGAAAACAGAAAATCTGTTTTCTCTGTGCAAGCTGAACAAGCCTTCCCTAGGCATTTTGTAGTGAACCCTGAAATTCCAGATCTCTCTGCCTGTAAAGCTTTAGTTTATTGTAAGTCTGCTTACATTCACTTTAAAAGGTTGATTGACTGGGGCGCCTGGGTGGCTCAGTTGGTTAAGCGACTGCCTTCGGTTCAAGTCTTGATCCTGGAGTCCTGGGATGGAGTCCCGCGTCAGGCTCCCTGCTCAGCAGGGAGTCTGCTTCTCCCTCTGACCCTCCCCCCGCCATGTGCTCTCTCTCTCAAATAAATAAAATAAATTAAAAAAAAAAAAGTAAAAGGTTGATTGACTTAGTGGACCTCTAGAGAAGTAACAAATTTGCCTTGGTTTGGATACTATATTTCATTTCTTAAAAATCCCATGCATCTCATTAGGCTTACCTGTGACTAAACTTGACGAAATCTATGCTATGTTTATGTAACTTCAATAAAAAAAAAATATTTGTGGGCTCGCTTTAAGTGAAGTAATGCAAAGCATGAGTGGGACATTAATGAGGTCATTAGCATTTCTGGGAATAATGCATTATCAGTCGATATAGGGATGATTATTTATGGTTGGATTACTCCATGAGGTAAAAGAAGGCAGAGCAACTATTTCAATGGAGGTTATAACTGGTCTTGATTAAAAAGCTTAAAGGAAAAAAGATATGGCAATGATACATATTGAAGGTACATTTATGGTAGAAATGAAATTGTTTGGAGCAATGATGTGGTTCTGTAGGGGTACAGTTTAACTTTTTCCTTCATATTTTCTTAAGTTAGGTATAAAAAGAGTGTTAGTGTTTGCATTTTAGACTTTAGACAATACATTAGACTTAAAAAATAGAGATGACTATTAGTGTTTTATTTGGTTCTTCTGTAGCAAAACCAAACTTTAAAATGATAGTTTGTTTAGAAAAAAATTTTTTAATGTAATCCCTTTGCCCTACATGTGGCTCAAACCCAGGACCTTGAGATCAAGAGTCAAATGCTCTACTGACTGAGCCAGCCAGGCACCTCTAGAAACATTTTTTTAACCCTTTTTTATAGTTTTAAATTTCTAGAGTTTCAGAGATGTAACTTTGATCTAGGAGGATGTTATTTGTTAAACTTAACAAATTTATGATAAAACATATAAAGGAAATGAGGTAAGCACATGATCTGTACAATGTCTCAAATTACACTTAACTCTGTCAGGATTATGGCTCCCCCATTTTTTTTTCCTTAAAGGAAGATTATAAAGAACCTAATTAGATTCTTGATGAATCTTAGCCTCCTGTAGATAAAAAGAGAAGCAGAAAACTCCAATTACATAAAAGATTACTTGAGTGAGCTACATAGAAGTGATTTTAATGGGATTGGCCATAGTTGATGGAATCGACAGATGTCTGGCCTCTTCACTAACACTTTACCTGAATCACTAATATTCATTATTTCGTTGTGCCTTAAAAGATTTGGGTGCAGAGACCACAAGGAGGAGTAATTAAGAGCTGAACTGTGTAGCAGGGCAGTTAGGGGGGATTTGAATAAGGTGAAGTGAGACCCCAAGGAAAGAGACACAGGGAGCTTTCATGGCACCAGCCAATGATGACCAAATTTCAGTTTTGTACAGGTTAAGCCTGGGGTTTTGAAGTTCCTGGCAAAAAGAAAGAAGTAAAAAGTAGTTAGTGGCTGTCTATTGACTAGACGGGAACTCCTTGAAGGTGGGGAACTCCTTGAGGGCAGGGACCGGGCTCACTGCTCCATCCCAACCCTGCCTGCCAGAGTGTGTTCAGTCAATAATTGAATGAAGGAGAGAATTACTAAAGTGCCAGGAACGTTTAACAATCTTCTACTTTACTATTTGAGTACATTCTGGGAAAAATAAAACTAAAGTGAGTCATTTGGGATTTGAATCCTATTGGTAGTGAAATCAGGCTAATAAAATATTAAAGAAAATGAAAACAAAACAAAACTTAAACTCATCTCATTGCTGTAATTATTCTGGACCAGAGCCCAGTTAAGTCCTTTAGAGTTGCCCTACTCCAAGTGTGGTCTGCAGACCAGCGCACCAGTGAGAGCAAGGGTTTTGAAAACTTTATAGCAGTGTGAACGATTTTATGTAGCTTGAATCCAAGAAGGAAAAAAAAAATATTTTGTTTTTGTATGTCTCTATTTTTAATTATTCTTTTCAGTAGTTAATTCTTATTGAAGTTTACAATTCTATCCGTCCATGATGGATTGGAAAAAAACAACAAAAGTGTTCCTTCATCACTGATCGTTAGAGAAACACTGCTTTAGGGGACTCAAGCTCTGAAAATATTATGCTATTTTCTCATACTACTTGCAATTAAAAATAAAAAGAATCCTAAACTTCAAAATAAAAATTTTAGGGGAAATGGCACAAAACTGAAATTCTTTCTAGATGTTCTGCTCTGTCTCTCTGGGCCTCAAGGACATGCTCCATCTGCCTCTTGGCTAATAGAGCCCTGCAAGGAGAGCCCTGAATACACTGAACAAAACTGCTAGTGACTTGCAATTTTTTGACTGACTATAGTATCTTGGGCAGCCAGTGGAGCCGTTTGGGAACAATCTAATCCACACGGGTGTTTCTGCTTTCTGTAATCAGGGGGTGTTTTCTCCTTCTGTGGCAGTCTACTTTCAGGGCATATTGGGGTTATTTCTTGGTAATGAATCCCTATCCCCAACCTGGTTAAGACGAGCGACTCCAATATAAGAAGGGAGCAGGCAAGCGCAGGAAAATATAATTTAACATGCAGTTATCTGCTTTTTGTAATTTTCGGCTCAGGGCCGAATAGTCTGGACTGGAGAGATTCTTTGGATTGCTCTGTCAGATGGGATAAATCTTTTTGCTTGCAAAATGAACAGTAGGCTTAAATGAACACCACCAGTTTCAGAGCGGGTGCACCCAATTCCACACTTCTGATTCTGTTAGAACTCCCATTGATTTTAATGATGATGTTCAAAACTTCAGTCTGTCACACCTTGGTGAGAACTGGCCTCATAAAATGCACCTGAAGCTGGTGGCTTTTACTGGTAGGTATGGTAACACCACTCACCCTGGGGGAAAATACTAGTAATTGGCTTAACTCTTGCTGTTTGTGATTAACCAGCTCTTCTGGAATAAGATGATTTTGAGTGCTATGCCAGTAATTTTATAATCATATGGAAGGCTAGCTGGCTAGAGAACAAGAGTAACTCTGAGTTCTTTATTCTGTTTTTCCTTTCAAAGATCCATAAACCACAAAATTGTGTTTAAATATTCGAGGAGGTCTAACAATTAAATAAACAATGTTGAGTTCATTTTGTGATCTGCTCATCCTGTCAGTAGAGATCTGTCTTTACGGTGATATAAAAGAAGAAGAATCTTTATGCGGGCACTTCTTTTACGGTGATATGGGAGATTCATGATGGCTCCATCTCCTATGGGAGCCATGCTATTTCCTCCCTTTGTATCTGTGTTTTCACTTGAAAAGTAAGATGATTGAACTTAAACACTTCTAAGGTCTCTTTTAGTTTGCAGCTTATGAAAATTTTGTTTGAATTACTATTGAGTACCATGTACTAGATGCTGTGGAGACTATACAAGAAAGGAGCAATATCTTTTGATGAATATATACTTATGTGCCACTTAGGTAGTTATCGCAAGATAAAAATAAGGTATTTTATGCTTTTATTTTTGAGCAAAATCATAGGTACCTCAGAAATTCCTCATACTTTGTTCCCCAAGTGTCGAAGAATTCCCGAGGGTCTGGGATGAGGTGAGGGATGGGTTAATATAGAGTTGCTAAAAGTTAATGGTTAAAAATAAAATAATTTCCTAGAAAACATATATAAGCAGTCCCCTCCCTTATTGAAAAATGATATGAAGGCTGTGTAAGATTATTAGTAACTAAAGGAATCTGACAGAACTGTCTAGAAGGTGAAAAATTGTTACTATCGGTTAGGATAGACTAAATTTGCTGAGGTAATAGACAACCTCTGAATTTTAGAAGCTTCGTACAACATGATTTTTTACTTAGGATGCAGTCCTTTGCAGGTCTGAAAGACTCTCTGCGGCATCTGTTCTCTATGCTGCAACTTAGTGAACCCACCATCTTGTAGAAGGACCATCTTGAAGATTCGACTTCCTCAGATCATGTGGCGGGGGAACAGAGAGCAGGCAGAGTTTTTCATCAACTCTTTTTTTTTTTTTTTCTTAAACCCTTCAATCTGGAAGTGACAGAAGTCCTTTTTACTTACATTTATTGGCCAAAGCAAGTCATCTGGCTACAGCTAACTTCAGGAGGGCGAAGCAATAGAATTCTTCCCTGTGCATGAAAGGAGAAGGTGTTGGGAATATTGGTGAGCAGTAGTATATTTACCACAATTATCAAGTATTAAAAAAATAAACAGAGGTGTGAGGGAATGGGCAGTTTGTACACTGCTGGTGTGTATGAACTGGCTCAGTTTTATAGGTGTTCATGTAAAACAATTGATAAAATATGCAGTTGCTTGGGTCCAGAATTTTAGCTATATGACTCCAGCTAACCTTTATTGAGCCTTATTATGCACCAAGTACCAGATTGAGACATTCACATACTTCTTTATATTTAGTGCTTACTTTTGGGAGTTTATGCTAAGGAAATAAGTGTATGTGTACTTTTTAAAGTAAGAAACATTCTCTTTTTAAAAAAATAGGAAAAACCTACATATACACCAAGAAGGAACTCACTTAAATAACATAGCTATCAATCCAATAAAGTACTATATATTATTATGCATCTGTGTTTTTTTCCATCATCTATTATTGAGTGAAAAGGAGTTACAAGAAAGCAAGTATAACATTGTCACATGAAAAAGTACATATAGGGGAAAAAAGTTTGGAAAGATAAACACTTAATGTTTTTACATGTAGTTCCCTCTGTGTCATAAAATTACAGAATCCTGAATCTCTTACAATGAGTATGTGTTCTTTTTAAAATAAAAAAATTAAAATACTTTGTAATCACTTGTTTTTTATTGCCTCGATTTGCAAAAAACAGCGTTAAAACATTATGCATCTATAGAAGACATATATAAGAGGGCTTTGCTTTCAAAAAACTAATAGCCTTACAAGGAGACAAAGTTTTCACATGTTTTAATTAGAAAAGAGTATAAAATAATACAGTATATTGCCCAATGTGTATGGTGCAAAGGAAAATTGCTGGAGGAGGTCAGGAGAAGTGAGAATGAATGCTGCCTTGACTTATTGGGAAAAATTTCATGGAAGGAAAACACACTTAGTTTGGGTCTTAATGTTGGCTGTGGTTGAAAAGTTGAGGTGAAAGGGAAATCATGCAAAAAAGTGCTATATTAAGGTAAGAGCTGACATGGTGTTTGAGGCAAATCCAGCTAATTTTACAAGGTATCAGAGGAAGAGAAGGTATTCTCCCATTATCTAGAATGTGCCAGATGTTCTATTATCAGATATATAATGAAAACACTTCTTTGAAAAAGTAAACTTCAAAATTGATTTTGGTTTATTAAGAAAGTTAATATCAGGAAGATTCTTTTTTCCCCATCTTAACTATTTTCCCCCTCCCTGCACCCCTACCCTCTTAGTTGAATATAAGACTAGGCTTTTATATGAGTAAGGAAAAACAAAATTATTGGCCTGTTTATATATTTAAACTGCCTTTTTCTTCTCTTCCCCCCAACACATGTTCCAAGTAATCCAATCTAGAATTCTTTTCTATATTATAAAACTAGTATTTCTTAAAGAATACAAGTCAATTTAATTATTAAGATGTAAATTTCTTTTCACTTCTTGGATTTGGTTGAACTTCTGGCAGTCAAGTGGAAAGAATTTATGTTCCTTATTGATCACACAGAGAAACCACTTTTTATATTAATCTATATTACCTAGCGTTCTGGATTCAACAACAGATTTTGTTATTCAGTTAGTTATAGACCTTTCCGTAACTATGAGTTGAAATCCTGTCTAGGTCCTAACAGGTGGATTTTCAAAACAATTTTGTTTTGTTTTGTTTTTAGATTGAGAGCATGAGCAGGGGCATTTTCTTGCATCTTTTAATATCAATTTAAAGAAGCTCAGAGAACTTCCACTGTGGAATTAACATAAATTTGTAGTAAAACATTTATTAAAATGCAGTAGGTCAGCATTCTTTGCAGAGGATTTCTTTAAATAGTAAGATAAACTTCAATAGTATTCTAGTTGTAAACAAATGTTCTCTAGGTTTGCCTTCTGTTTTCAACCCAATATATTCTATATAATTCAGTTTTAACCTCAGCTGTTCTCCACCTGTAGCAGTCATACAGTAAACATTTGTATATTACCTCAGTATTTTTCCTACTCAGGACCTTGTCCATGGCAGAACTGATGAGAAAAGTATATCCAAGTCCTGCGCTTAATAGAAAAAAAAAAAAAAAACATGCTCCTAAATAGCAAGAAAGCTACATAGACTTAAAATGTTGAACAGAACGATAAACAGTTTTGTTTTGGTGATTTCACTTTTAAAGATATTGCTGCAATTATTTGATTATATAACTTTTATTTTTTTCTCCCCTAAAGGAAAAGTGAAAACCGTCTAAGCAAATGGTGAAATATTATGTTGAATGTGATTTTCCTATTCCAGTTTTAAATGTTCTCAGGGAAAAGTGATGCTGATTGCAGTTCCAAGTTCCTATTGTGCTGCAGTGCTAAATAATAAAAGTGAAATATATTTTTATAACCCAGGAGTGCAACAGAGCTGTAGTTGGCTCGACCACATACAAGGAACCCTTGTTTTGGCTGCATTTTGCTGGGGATGTTTTCTCTATTTATAGAAGCCACAAGCCTTCTGGGGAATGACTACTCAGGGTAGCCATGTTTCTGTCAAAAGATCTAAAAAAAAAAAAAAGATGGAAACCTCTGGTGTAGAACATGTTGATCAATATGTAATGATATGGCTGGGTCAATGACTTCTAATTTTCTTGACTTGTAAAATGTCAACTGTATAAGTGTATTGGCAGGTTAAAAAAAGTTTCTAAGTAGAACAAATGCCTAAATTTAAGATAGCTTTGTTATCTGTTTTATTCATGAGTGTCACATTTTATTTTAGATAAAGTTTATGGTTAATAGCATCTCCAGCCTGCAAGTATTACACCATGCACATTTTTCTTTTCCAACAGAAATTTTGATTCCTCTTTCCTGCAGTGAGTTTTCATTCACACTGCATAACATCACCCTGGAGAAAAGCCCAACATTTAGGATGTACCTAGCACCTAGCGAGTATCACAACTTGTGAAGATGCAACATCTTTTGTTTACTCATTTAAATTCTTTTTCTTTTTACATTTCTGGAGACCATAAATAAAAAGTTTTTTATATGTAAAATACTAGAAACCAGGGGTGCCTGTGTGGCTCAGTTGGTTAAGCGACTGCCTTAGGCTCAGGTCATGATCTCGGGGTCCTGGGATCGAGCCCCAAATTGGGCTCCCTGCTCAGTGGGAAGCCTGTTTCTCCCTCTCCCACTCCCCCTGCTTGTGTTCCCTCTCTTGCTGTCTCTCTCTGTCAAATAAATAAATAAATCATATTTTAAAAAAAATACTAGAAACCAGGTCACCTCTCAAATGTTGTTATCTCCTGTGACCTGGGTCCTCTGCCTGGTTCAATGTGTATGCTTGGATTGGTGTTTCTCACATTTGGGGTTAGGGGAACCCTCCCTTCCTGCACCCCTTCCTTCTCCTCCTTTTTCCTTTTTCTTCGAAAAGTGTTAATTTTTTGTCCCAAGAATGTGCTATTTGTTAAAAGCTTAGAAAAGCCTGCATCCTTTCACCATTTACTCTCATAATTTTTTATTTTTTTAAGATTTTTATTTGTAAGTCATCCCTACACCCAAAGTGGGGCCCAAACACAGGACCTGAGATCAAAAGTTGCATGCTCCACACTCCAGGGACTAAACCACCCAGGCACCTGTCTTTTGTAATTTTAATCTTTTCCTTTCAATTCAGTCTCTATCATCAGAAAGTATGTATAAGTTTCTCCCATCTTCAACATATCATTTTGTAATCCTATGTCCCACTCTAATTACTGCCCTTTCTCCTCCCAGGCATCAATTCTTACTCACTTTTTTTAAAGGTTTTATTTTTTGGTTTGAAAGAGTGTGTGCATGAGGGGGAGGAGGGGCAGCAAGACAAGCAGACTCCCCGCTGAATACAGAGCCTGGGGTGGGGTGGGAGGGCTCTGGGTTCATGACCTGAGCTGAAGGTAGACACTTATCTGACTCAGCCCCCCCCAGGCGCCCCGACTCTTACTCATTTTTAAAGCCGTTCTGCTCAGTCTTCTGCCTCCAGAAGTCTATACAACTTGCTCTGGAAAATGACACCGGTGACAGATGGTCTACTCAACCTGCTGGTTTTGCTATCTTATCTGGGCCACATTTTTTTTGGAGGGCTACTCTTCCTCTGCCTAGCCCTAAGTGTGCCGGTGTCCTCCAAGTTTCTGTCCTTGCTTCTCTTTTCAGTTTCCACACTCTTAGCATCTCCCATGATGAGAACCACAACCCGTATGTCCACTCTCAAGAACAAATTCCAGATCCAATTTTCTTTTCATTGACAATTATCACTTAGATGCTCCTCAGGCAACTCTAACTCTTTATGTCTAAATGCTACTATTCCCTTTCTCTCTGCTGTTTTCTCTTGGATTTCCTCTCTCACCCTTCTGGTTCTGGAGTTAGAATACCAGCAATCACATTTTCTCCTTCATCCCACCCATCTCACTCCATCTGTTTAGCAAGTCATAAAGTCCTGAAAGAAAACCACCATCATACCACCCATGTCTGCCCCTCCTCTCCTCCCCAAAGCCACTGCCCCATCTTAGTCCTATAATATTGTTAGCCTCCTGACTCCAGTTACTCTGTCCCTTCTTATTACTAATGTTAGCGACCTTCATGTGTTTGCTGAACACCTCAAATTTCAAGACTTAGATTAAAGGTCAACCCCATGAAAATTTTCCTGACTTTCATCTTCCCAGTGTAAAATTAGACGTTCTTTCTTTTGTGATGCTCTGCTGTATCGTGCATACCTTTTCTCAGGGCACCTGCAATTGTACTGCATTTACATGTCTTTCTCTCCGCATTACACAAAAATTCACCATAAAGCAGGGATGATGTTTATAAAAGCGTGCCTTATTTGTCTTTGTATTTCTTATGCCTGGATCACTGGAAATATGAATAAGTGGCAAATGAATGAAAACATGGCTGGATTTTTAATCTTTTCATTTACTTATTTTAAATATTTTCAATTTACTACTTATATATAATTCTGTAAACCATATAATAAATCTTTATTTGAATTTTGCATTCTTTTCTATGGAAAAAAAGTAATCCCCAGAAGTGTGATTACTGGGACAAACAGTACAAATATTTTGAAGATTCTTGATACATATTGCCCAAATATGTATTAGAATGTTTGATGTTTTTAACCGTTCCAAGTTTCAGTAAATATTTATTTTTGTACAATAATATAGTAAAATCATACATTCTAACTTCCTACTGGGGAGTTATTTTGGGACTGGGTAAATATTCAGTTTCTATTTGCAAAGTGACATAGCAACATGCAGAATCCAGTTAAATTACCTTCTATCTCCCAATGCTATGGAAAATATGGTAGGTAGCATTCAATAGAAGCCAAATAGGCAATATATAAAAGCTTAAATTTTTTTCTTTCTTTTTCTTTTATCACAGTCTGATAAATTCCTAGTGGACTTTGATTATCAAGACACAGTGAAAGGCCTACCTTTTTAACCTTCCTTTCTGAATAGACTATTGATTCAGCTTAAACTGCTTTTTAAAAATTCAATATGCACATCTGGGGAGTTTGCTACCCCTGTGCTTTACAGGAAGGTTGTGAGGATTAATACATTTATAGAGCATTATGTGCCTCTTAGATGAAAGGTTTGGTATAAAATACAACTCAAGTATTGTTATTTAAAAGCAAACTTTCTTTGGGAAAAGAAAAAAGGCTTCCACAGTAACTTTTGATTAAAAGTTATGTACTCCAGTACTTTTTTCCAAAGGCGATCTCCAAGGAAGTCTTGAAAATTGTATACGCTGCCATCTGCTGATATGATGCAGCATAAAGGAGAAGTGATATGGACTCCTTTTTTCCATCTATTTTAAGCTCAGTATGGCCTTGATTTGGTCTCAACTCATCCTAGCAACCCTGAGTTTATTGTTGTATTTTATGTATGTTTTGAGTCATTTCTTGATTGATTTTAATTGTTTAATTGGAACTGAATTCATGTGGATAATTCCCTGGCAGAGCTCTCTCTCTCTTTTTTTTACAGAACAGATCCCATGTGATCAGGAACGCATGGGGTTTTGGTAGCTATGGTAACCACATCATAAGCCTTGATGGATGGCAGGTGCTTTAAGCACGTCAACTATTAGAACCTTATGGGCACTCGATGTATTCAGCCAAGAATGACATTCACCCACAGGGATCATAAAACAAAAAGAACCTTTACTCTTGATTTTGCAGTGAGGAGATAACAGACACATACCAACGAGGACGTAATGAAACTGGATGAGGATTACTCTGATAAATACTACTAAAAGGGAGAAACCTGGGGCAAAAACAGAGTGTAGTTTAAATGGCAAAGCAGTGTAATCATTCTCTACACTTTAGTGTAGCTGATAACAAATACTGTGTATATTATCTGTGTGTCTTGATATCCTGAGTTGTGTATGGGTCACAAATCAAATCTTAGGGATCAGTTCTCAGCCCAGAACTTTTACAAATTGTAATATATTTATCTGAAAGATAGGAAAGAAGACATTCATTAGGTTTTTGATGACCTGGGAAGTGGGAATGAGGAGATGGTGGGTAGCTTGTTGGCTGACAGAATCGGGATTCAAAATTACTCAGGTTAACTGAAGGTGGTAGAACCCATGAAAATGTGGTGAGAATGGCAGGACAGTTGAAGTGATGAGCACAGTGGTCAGACTCAAGGACGCATTTTCGAAAGATACTGAATATACAGAGGAGACTAAAAATAACTAGGGACCCATAACAGAAAATAATACATTCAAGAGAATAGGTTACTGAGTGCTACTTAATACCTCAAGAAATTCAGAAGCTGGTAGGTTTGAATTGAGTAACAAATACAATACATGAGCCAGATTTTGAAAACAGGCAAAATCAACAGTGGACTTCAGGAGCATGTTTGTGTCAATCAGAGTTCCTAATCAGCTGCTTCCTAGGCTAAAAGAAACAAACTACAAAGGGAGTATGAGAGATTTGGAAAAGTCATAATGACATTTCTGGGCAGTGAATTCTGTTAATTATTAGAAAAACTTTATTGGGGGAGATTTTGAAATCCTCCTCCTTAACGGTCTTTAAAAAAACAGGTGGAAATTGGGTTGTCTTACAGAGAGAGGTAGAGTAATTGATCCAGGCTGCACTGGGCTCTGTGCTTCTAAAACCCTCTTCAATACTCTTTAAAACATGTTTCCATTTCTGATCGAGAAAACATAACAGTCTCAATTTTCTCTGTGAGACTGGTCTGTAAAATTCCCGGGAGTGTCAATCCACTTAATCTAATCCATCAGTTACTCAAAAATTCTGCCTTAGGAGATTTCAGTGGGCCCAGGCACTGTGAGAAAATTTCCTCTTTGGGCATTCTTAATGAACTTGGGCTGGCGATTCTTCCTTTTACTTCTCTTCTCTCCTTACAGCCTTTCCATACTTAGTTGAGGTATTTATATAAGAAATGCATCAAATTTTCAAGCTCTGCCATAATATGAATGATTAGAATAGCTTTTCTGACAGTTTAAAAAGTTATAGACAAGATTAAAGTTGCTCCAAACCCATATAGTATTTTATTGGACTTGATTATTTTCTCTGTTTGTTGCAATTATTTGGAACATTTCGGGCTTAATCAGGTTTATGTTGGCTTATATAACATAAGATATTCAAAATAGCCAAAGTAAAAAACAGTAATTTATTAGTAGATAATGAAAAAGCCTCATGGAACTAGAGGGCCACAAGTTCAGTTGAGCCTCACTGAAGGCTGGAATCAAGAACTAGAAATATGTTGGGTACCAACATTATCCTTCACATGTCCGCTACCTGGTGTCATATGTAAAACCCTTTCTACTTGACTGAGGTAACTGATCTAAGAACCTTGAGCTTCAATGTCAAATTTTTTTGAGAGCCATTCTAATAACATATTTATTTCTATTTTTTAAAAGATTTTCTTTATTTACTTGAGAGAAAGAGAGAGAGTGCAAGAGTGGGTGGGAGGGACAGAGGGAAAGGGAGAAGCAGACTCCTCGCTGAACAGGAAGCCTGATGCGGGACTCGATCCCAGGACCCTGGATCAGGACCCGAACTGAAGGCAGATGCTTAACAGACTGAGGCACCCAGGTGCCCCTAATAACACATTTAGATCAGCTGTGGACTCCTGTGCTCATCAGCTCATGGCCAGGAAGTACTGTCATACAGCAGTGGCTTCTCAAAGTTTGGCCCTAGGACATCAGCATCAGCATCATCTGAGAATTTGTTAGAAATGCCAATTCTTGGACCACACCACATATTTCTGAATAAAAAATTCTGGTGGTAGGGCCCAGAAATCTGAATTTTAACAAGCCCTACAGGTAATTGTGAGTCACTTTATTTTTTATTTTTTAAGATTTTATTTATTTATTTGACAGAAAGAGACACAGCGAGAGAGGGAACACAAGCAGGGGGAGCGGGAGAGGGAGAAGCAGGCTTCCCGCGGAGCAGGGAGCCTGATGTGGGGCTCGATCCCAGGACGCTGGGACCATGACCTGAGCTGAAGGCAGATGCCCAACAACTGAGCCACCCAGGCGCCCCTGTGAGTCACTTTAAACCACTGTAGGATGACCAGCTCATCTGGTTTTTCCTTCCGGTCTGAGCACTTGAAAGTTGAGCACCCCAGAAACCCCTCAGTCCAGGATAAACCAGAACATTGGCCACTTTATTCCATGTTTATTTCCTACTTGGTAGGGGCTGTGGGAGCTGGTGATCAAAAAAAGAGGCCTAGAAGATTCTCTTGGCAGGGGAGGTAAGAGCGGTAAAAAAAAAAAAAAAAAAAAAAAAATATGAATTGGTATTTTTAAAGCAAAAAAACTCTCCAAGTATTAATTGTATTAACTGAGCAACCCTCCCATTTTCACTGGAAAAAATTAAAATTAAAACGTATTGTGACATCCCTAGTGCAGTCTCGTAACTCTGTACTTTCAAGTTTTTAAAACATGACGAGCACTCCAGAGTTAGCTTATCAGAGTATTTTATAGACTGTTAAGCTTCTAGAGTTTCTTTTGTGTTTGTTGACTCCAAGAGTTAAATAGGAAACTGCAGTAACAGTGATGAATAGACAGAAGCTACAGCTTCTCTTGTTTTGGAAACACAAGATCAAAGTGTACTATATTTATAAATAAATTTTGTTTTGTATGAATAAGAATTCCACATTACAAAACTCAAGCAAGTCAGGGAAGTACTTTGTTGCCATGGATAGCCAAAGGTATTCCATTATTGAGCTCACTCAGGGGAAGGATACTTTTCATTGTTTGTTCTTTCCAGAAGTCTGAGACTCAAGGGAGTTATCATTCTACATTAAATCAAAAACCTCTAAACACCTTCATCGTAATGAGAAAATCTTTCACAACGGACAGTTTGAAAGGTGTAAAAGTTATTCTCTGTCACTGAGATTTTATGGGAAAAGCTGGTTCTAAGCACTACCTTTCTAAGCTTTCCAATAAATCAACACTATTGAAAACATTTAAAAGTGTCAGTGTGGCATAGAAATTATCTCCATAGAAAATTATGACTTTTTTTGCTTTTCTATTGCTTCAAGAACACTTGACAATATTGCCAATGCCTGCCACTCCTCCGAACCCTATAGCAGATGTGGATAGAATCATATATTGGAAAACATGATAGCTGTGCATTCATAAGGAAGTCTTATTGAACAAAATGCTTTAACATTTCCTAGCTGCATTGGGATTTATAGTAAATCACCAGGAATCATATTCTGTGAGATTTAAAAGAGATTCAGAATCTCCTGATTTAAAAGACTTAAAGGGGAACAGCTCTGGGGGATTTATAAAGTTTTCAAATTTGCTAATACTGGAAATGTTATGATTCTTGAAAGTCTTTATTAAGCAAAATAAATAACATCTTTTATCTTTCCAGTGGGAAATTTTAACTTCTAGGAGGAAAGTACTACACAAGGTATAAATGTTGCTTTAACATTCCATTCAATTGAAGAAGCTGGCTAATGACATGCTAAAGTTTAATTCTTTTAAGAGGCCCATTGGTGAGGGCGCGTTTATGCTTGTCTGATTTATGAGTTAATCTTGGATCACATAAAGAATGGTAGGTAAACCTAGATCAATATATGGAATAATTATTCTACAAACAGCTTGCAGGGAAATATTAAAGTGTTTGGACATTTCCGAACCTTGGGATGTCAAATTTTCCAGAGGGAAGCTAAAGTGCTTTAATTATGCACTTGATTCTTTTTTTTTTTTTTTTGTGCAAATGTACAATTAACAGCATATTATTTTAGATCCTAATGTCCTTTGAATATTAAAAATGAGCCAGGAGACAGTTCTGGTGACAGCCGTATGAAGGCTCTAGATTGCAATTTTCATGTAGAAGTAGCTTCATATCATACCTCGTGAGGCTCGTATTGCACAGCAAAGAACCATGCTGAATATCATGCCAAAGATCGTGAGACCTGCAATCCCAATACCAACAATTCCGATGAGCTGGAGCTTAACACTGATTATGGCCTCAATTTCATCAATGCAATTCTTGGGCCCTAGAAGCTCCTTTGGGCATGTGGGTTGGACCTGTTCAGAGCTTTCTTTTCCACAGCACTGAAATGTTGAGTGGAAGGTAATGAGAGTCCCGTTCCCCCTTTCCCTGTCTCTCAGGTAATCATTATAAGCCTCTTCATACATGGTCTGAACATGCCGTATGGCTACATCCTTGCCTATAAAAGCAAATACTCCAGTGGTTACTTCAGCAGCAAATATCACCAGTAGGCAGGTGAAGAAAGATCCAAGCACACACTGTGACTCCCGCATGGCTCTGCAGCAGCCGAAGAAGCCCACAGCTATCATCAGGGCCCCTGCTCCAACCAGCACATACAGTCTACTGAAGCCAAGCCCTAGGAACCGTTGTTCTCATGGAGAAAGCAAAGGACAGAAAATCTATGCACTTGATTCTTAACAAAGACCTGAGAGGAACTTTCTACCTTGTCATTAAATTATTGAGTTGGAAGAGAAATTTAGACTATTAGGTCCAGCTTCCTTATCTTACATGTGGGAAAACCAGAACCATGATTTGACCCAGGTCATAAGGTGCAAGGTGCTTATTTCATGGAAAAAACCCTGATAGTTAAATTTGACCCAACTGACAATGACTTACATGAATTTCCCTATGAATTTTGGCCTATTCTTTGGAAAATGAGAGGTTAGTTTGGGAAAAAGAGATGTTAGAATTTAATTATGTAATATGTATAAATTCAATAATTTCATATCAGATCTGTGCAAAATAGAACTTTTTCCAATAACTTATTTTCCCCGTTGAGTATTACTGCTCATCAGCCAAAAACTCAATTTCTTTATTTCTATATATTCCAACCACTTCCAGTTTAAAACATAATTGTTCTTCAGTCCATCAGATTTGGGTATGTTTTTATAGTCCAGTTTAGGTATTGTTGACTCAGTCACTGTTGGGTTCCAGCACTGTTCAGTTGAAAGGCCTCTCTCTCTCTCTGAGCTTCCTGCCTGCCCACCCTTGCTGTCCCATAGTGTTGATGATGATGTTGTAAGGCACCTGCAGTGGAGGATAAGGCTGGACATGCTTGTCCAAATCCTGGCTTGTTTTTGTTTTTAAAGATTGATTGACTGATTGATTGATTGATTTTGGAGAGAGAGAGAAAGAGAGAGAGAAGAAAGAGAGCATGCACACCATGGCGGGGGCGGGGAGGGACAGAAGGAGAGGGAGAGAATCTCAAACAGACTCCCAGCTGATCATGGAGCTCTATGAGGGGCTCGATCTCACGACCCTGAGATCATGACCTGAGTTGAAATCAAGAGTCAGATGCTTAACCAACTGAGCCACCCTGGTGCTCCCTGGCTTGGTTTTTGGTACAGACCATATCTTAGCACTAGTTCCTTACAAGATGACTCTCCTGGTTATCCTAGTCATAAGGCTCTTGAGTTAATTGTGGGATACCTGGCTCCCTTGTTTCTTATGCTTCTAGCAAATCCATGCCAAAACCAATGTATGATTCTTTTACCTTCTTGTGAAATTGTCTACCTCTGTTATTCATGCTTCCAGTTACCATATAAAGAGGATTCTCTGGCCACAACAAAATGGCTGGAAACTTTCTGCATCTGAAATGGAAGGAGAGAGATCAGACAGTGCAGGGGCCCTTTTTTGTCCTTACATTTTCTGTCTTCTTGTGTCATACTGCCATTTCTTTATGGTTCTCTTTTCTTAGTGCCCAGCACCAAAGGGCACACATGCAGGTTCTATCCCTTAGCCAACTCCTATGGGAACAAGGAGACCACTGAAATTTCTAAACCTTTGGTCTTTGGGAATCCCCAAATTTCATGGCTAGGCTAGGTGAATGCTACCCTGTATTTGGTGGGGACAAACACGTATCTTCTCCAGTTTCTCTAGGCTCAAACAACCTTTTATCTCTCTTGAGTCTGAAAAGGCCTAAGTACTAAACTAAGTCCTAACTAATTCATATCCTTTATGGATTTAGGGCCTGACAGCCAGTGGTAAAATCCTTTCTGAATTTAGATATCTTAGAATAGTGGCTTTTGGTTTGTTTTGTTTTGTTTTATAGACTGCAGCCTCTGCAGTAATCTATGCCCTTTTAGTTTAGCCACCAGAAGAGATGAGGAATCAGCAGGGATCCTGGGAGAATAAAAAAGGAAATTTTTATTGATATTTTATTTTCCTGTGGCTTTCGATAATCTAGTACATATCAGCAGAGAAACAGTAACCATTTTATACAGTTGTAAAGATTCTATGGCCTGTATGTCTAATACCATTGATTAAGCCATTTGGAAGACAATGGGAAGAACATAGCTATTTTCATTTTATTTCATGGGACAGCTTTGAAAGATGAAAACTAGGCAGGTTAAGACAGTAAGCGAGAATTTTTCAAACACTAGCCAAACCCCATTAAAAGTAGATCATGTCTCAGCAACAGGATGGCTGACTGACCGAAATGATGCCTTTTACGAATAATGGTCAACATTTAGTGAGCAAGCACAGTTCTAAATACTTTATGTGTATTCAGCAATTTAATTCTCACAACTCTTTGCGATAGCTTTGTTATAACACCCCTCGCCAGTTTATCGTTGAGGATATTGAGGCCCCGTGGAGTTAAGTAACTTGCCCAAGTATATTGGCTAGTGACTGCAGAGCTAGGACTATGCACCCAGGTTAACTGTACTCCTAACCACTAGACCATACTATTGGTTTCTCCAAAATACTAAATCTAACCATTAAGATTACTTATTCCAACCTGAGTTACTTGAAAAGAAGGCAGCACACACCCTCGAGTGCAGTTGTCTTTGCTGGGCCTGACTGAAGGTGTCCCACACTGCTCCTATCTCAAAAGGGTGGTGATGCTTATTGCCTGCAGATTTAAAAAAATATATGATTCTGGGACCCATACAGAGGGCTGGAGTTCTGGGATCTGCATACTTTTGATGGTGCCCAAGATGGTTCTGATATTATGCAGGTTTCTTTCTGGGGAGTGCCGGGTCTCTAGTTCTGGTCCCTATGCAATGCTTGTCCACAGGCTCTAGGGTGGAGTGGGAATAAGATTTGCATGTTTAAAGATCAAGAAAAAGGCCAATGTGGCTGAGGCTAGGTGAGAAGTGGGAGAGAAATAGAAAATGTGATCATAGGCGGTCAGATCACATAGGGCCTGATAGGCTGTGGTATGAGGTTTGCGTTTAATTCCATGTAAAATGGGACACCCTGGGGACTTTTTTGCAGGGACTGACATGGTCAAATTGAACATCTTAAAAGATCAAATGAAATTCGAGCAGGTTTTTCAAAGTAAAACATTTTCACTAAGCTCTCCATCTAAGAGGAGATTGGTATTAAGATATTTAAATTTCTTTAGATATTTCTTTTTTTTAATTATTTTTTAAAAGATATTTATTTATTTGACAGAGAGAGAGAGAGAGAGAGAGCACAAGCAGGGGAAGCAGGAGAGGGAGAGGGAGAAGCAGGCTCCCCACTGAGCAGGGAGCCCGATGTGGGGCTTGATCCCAGGACCCTGGGATCATGACCTGAGGCCAAGGCAGATGCTTAACTGACTGAGCCACCCAGGCGCCCCTAGATATTTCTTTCCACAAGATTGGTTTTATCTCATGTTTTATATGTGATATCATAGGCCATCCTACTGAAAAACTGTGACAGATATTTCTTAATTCTTTTTTGCTGGCTTTTTTTAAACATAAATTTGAAAGTTCTATGCTTTAAAATTCATGTACTATATTTGTTAGTTTCCTATTTCTGTTGTAACAAATTACTGCAAACTTAGTGGCTTAAAATAGCGTGAATTTTATCCTCTTAGAATTCTGTGGGTCAGAAGTCTGGCCCAGGTTGCACTGGGTTAAGATGGAAGTATGAGCAGGACTGCATTCCCTTCTGGGGGGCTTTCAGGGAAGTTCCTTTCCTTGCTTTTTCCAGCTTCTAGAGGCCATCCACATTCCTTGGCTCCTAGACCCCCCTCCTTCACCGGAAATGTTTCTCTCTCTGACCATTCTGTGATCACATCTCCTTTCTTTGCTTTTAAGTACTCATATGATTAGCAATGCTCAGATAATCCAGAATAATCTCCCTATCTCAAGGTCCTTAACTTAACCACATTGGCAAAATCTCTTTTGCCAAGTAAGGTAACATATTCACTGGTTTTAGGGATTAGGACATGGCCATCTTTTTTTAAATTTATTTTTTATTTAAAAAAATTTTTTTAAAGATTTTTTATTTATTTATTTGAGAGAGAGAATGAGATAGAGAGAGCATGAGAGGAGGGAGGGTCGGAGGGAGAAGCAGACTCCCTGCTGAGCAGGGAGCCCGATGCGGGACTCGATCCCAGGACTCCAGGATCATGACCTGAGCCGAAGGCAGTCGCTTAACCAACTGAGCCACTCGGGCGCCCTATTTTTAAAATTTTTAAAAGATTTTATTTGTTTGTCAGAGAGAGAGAGCGAGAGAGAGAGCACACACACACAAGCAGGGGGGAATGGCAGGCAGAGAGAGAAGCAGGGTCCCCGCTGAGCAAAGAGCCCGATGTGGGACTCGATCTCAGGACCCTGGAATTATTACCTGAGCTGAAGGCAGGTGCTTAACCAACTGAGCCACCCAGGTGTCCCAGGACATGGCCATCTTTAGGTGGGGCATTATTTTGCTTACCACACTGTGCTTCTTCTAGAAGGAAGTTGCCTTTAGACTCAAATTTTTATAAAGAGTTCAGTGTAACATAAAAGTTAGGAGCTGGTTTGAATCTGGCATTCTGAATGGTGATTTCTCAGTGAGGTTTTCTTCTTTTTCTCTATGAAATCAACAAAATATTTCATCATTTTCTGAAACCTCTACCAGCCCTGTTATGCCTTAAATGTGTTTAAGCTCCTATATTACACATAAATTGTTTTTCTCTCAATTGTTTCCTCTCCCCAAGTATTCGTTCCTTTTATTTGTGCATTATCTTTATGTCAAAGCATTTCTCAACTTGACATTTTCTTTCCAAGATTTAGCCTCCCATTGCACAACCTTTTTATTGCTTCACAGGAGAAACTTACCACAAAGTTATTTTTATTCCCTACCTGATTACTTCACTTTCTGACCCAACGTTATTTTAACCTCTAAAAAGTACAGATGCTTCATCTGATATTTATTAGTAAGAGGTCATAGATACAGACAATTAAAATTCTGTTGGTGTTCTTGTTTAAGTGTCAGCTTTAAAATGGATAGATTTATGTTGATCTGATTTAAATATGTACCTATATACATATGTATATATTTTATGAACTTTCACTTGTAATCTCTTCCCATCGTCTTGTGACCTAGCAGCGGACTAACTGTGAGATAGACTGCCACGAATTTAAATTTATACTGAGGGTTTAAATGCAGGGAGACAGGATTTGAAATGTACAGTCACCAACTGATGATAACTCCTATTGCTGTTATCCATTTCCAAAGACCGTATGAGCCCATTATATCTACGCTTCTATTAACTCCTTCACACAGGGATTTGGATTTAGAGCTATAGCTTTTTAAGCAAGACTTGAACTTGAAAAGTACATGAAGGCACATTTGTATATGTACTCCACTTAGCAGAAAAGACCAAAAAAACTACTTCTCACAGGTTTTGTCATTTAATTTGCTCTGTCCCTACATTTTTGTAAATGTTATGGCTGTTCCTTGACAAGTCTCTCATTTTTCAAATAGAGTGACTGTTCATGAGAGGATTTCAATTTTCAGCACTTGGCTTTTCTTTTTTTCTTCTGAAATATGCAGCTTAAATTGTGCAAATGACAGTTTGAACTTCAGCTACTCAAATTCAAATATCAACTAGAGTCTCCTTAACTCCTATGGTATTTCATCTCTGCTCAGATTCCCAATTTTTTATGTCACATTTGGGGAACTCTGCCCTTCCTACTCTTCAGCTTGAGGGGTAGAAGAGTCTAGTTTTTACATCAGTCTGGAGATGACATTTTTCCCTCAAGTTTTTCTGCCTTTGTTTCCAAAGTTTGCATTATGGTTAGTTTCCTTCACAGATGAGTAGTGTATTCTGAATCTTCCAGGAGGTGGGGTGTGTGTCAGAGACAGCTGATAAATGAAGACTGGCATCACCATTGTGTGGGGTCGATGGGGAAGCCGGGTTATAGGAGTGGCTTCTAGAGAATGTATTTTCTTAATCTCTGGATTAAAACATATGAATCTTTTGAAAAGTATATTTCAATATGAACTAACCTAATTCAAGAAAATATCCAGGACCATAAAATAGTTACTGGGTAAATTTGAAATGATGTTAATGCTCAGTTTGTGAAAATATTCAGGGCAACTTACACCAATTTGGAAATAATTGTATTTGCAGACAAATGGCACAAATATATCACAGGCCTAAAAATTGGTTTATAAAACAATCTAAACACTGCATGCAGAGTCAAGATATTTTCAGGATCTGCTTGAGGGAGTGCAAACTTTCATTTCATGGGAAAATAAAGAACTCAGTGCTAAGGAAATTGATGTTATGCTAGAAAGTTCCCTATCTGAGATATGTATACAAGCTGTGAAGGGGAAAAGAAAGCCATGTCTAACGCTTGATTTCCAAGCACTGAAAACAAAAGTCTAGACGGTAATGGGTATAGCTCAATATATTAATTCTTCAATTAACAATCTTAAGATAATTGATTCTTAAATACTTGAAAACTGATTGAAAGACTGCATATTTGCTGTGGAATATTTAAAGTTGAATCTCACATGGCCTGCACACCTATGGCTGTTTAATTGGAGAGAAAAAGCACACATGAAAGTAATTACTGATAACTTGGTTTGAGAGTGTTTACTGCTATAAGGAAGGTAGAGTTCCAATACTGTAGGATTTTAGAGGACAAATGGTTACTTTCACTGGTTCTGAAAAAGACTAGTGGCATTGGTATTTGAAATGAGTCTTGAAGCTGAACTACAAGTCTGAGCATTGAGAAGGAACAGTACAGGAGAGGCGTGGAAGGAGGGGGAGAGTAGAGGATGTAGTTTAGCTGCAAGCATGGAAGAACAGAGTGAGAGGCTGGGCACACGTCCCAAACTTTCACTCCTTAGGCCTCATCTCATCTAAAGATGTAGATTCATTGGCTTAAAAAGTATCCACTTTTCTTTTGAAGTAGCTTCCTACATTTAAAAATCAGGAGTTTTTATATAAAAATACGATTTCTAGCTTCTCTTAGACATGGGTCCGCATTGTTCCATGGTAGTGGTCAGCTCTCTTCAGATGGGGCTGTTTGTTCTATCCCAAGACCACTTTACCCATTTATGTGCCCAACTCACCTCTGCTGGGGTTTGAAATCCCCACCCTCCACCCCGAGTAAGGACCAGATCATTAAGGGTCTTATATGAACAAACTAGTACATTTAACTTCCCCCCCACCCCCTGCAGAAAATGGCTTTTGAGGAAAGGAGTGACATAACCAGAGCAATGCTTCTGAAAGCTCTGTCTGGGAGCTGGCTTGCAGATGGATGGGAAAGGGAGAATTAGATGTGGAGGGAATAATTAGGAAGCTGCAAAGTGAGTCAGTGAGAATTCATGAGGTGAAACTAAAGAGAGTGTCTAGTTAGAGGGATTGTGAAAGTGGAATTCATAAGATTTTGTGACTCCATATATGTGGGGTTTGAGAAACTAATTTGAGAGTCTAATTTGTCTCCATCTCTGTCTTCCACATAGCACCTAGGTAGGATTAAATTGTGCTTAAGGAAGATCAGAGCAAACAACTCTATGAAATTTTTGGCATATTTATTATAAATATGGTAAGGATTTTGTTCATATATAGAATTTCTTCAGGATAACCCATGAAAGAAATTTTCTGTGGCTTTGGTATTAGGAATGGGAATATGTATACTGAATAGCTGTGTGGTTTTTCTTTGTATGGCACTGTGAATGATGTAACTCCTCCTATTTATTCTTTCTCCTTGGTGAATATAGAAAAATCAGAGCCACACGTGTGACCACATTAATTTTACTACATGCACTTGTGTACTCACTTCATTCTTAAGTTTTTTTAAACTTTAAGGAAAATAAAAATAATTTTAAAATGCTTTATTTTTTATTCAAGTATAATTAACATACATGTTATATTAGTTTCAAGTGTACAATATACTATAATTTATACACTTTTCAGTGCTCATCAAGGTAAGTGTACTTTTAATCCCCTTCACCTATTTTATCCATCCCCTTACTCACGTCTCCTCTAGTAACCTTCAGTTTGTTTCCTGTATCTAAGAGTCTATTTTTTGTCTTTCTCCTTTCTTTGTTCATTTGTTTTCTTTCTTAAATTCCACTTATGAGTGAAAATATATGGTATTTGCCTTTCTCTGACTGATGTGTTTCACTTAGCATAATACCCTCGAGGTTTATCCATGTTGTTGCAAATGGAAGATCTCATCCTTTTTTTATGGCTGAATAATATTCCAGTGTGTGTGTGTGTGTGTGTGTGTGTGTGTGTGTGTGTATCATTCTTCTTTCTCTATTCATCTATGGATGGACACTTGGGTTGCTTTCATATGTTACCTGTTGTAAACATGCTGCAATAAACATGAACATACAGGTGCATATATCTTTTCAAATTAGTGTTTTTGTTTTCTTTGGGTAAATACCCTATAGTGGGATTACTGGATTATATGGTAATTCTATATTACTTCTAAACACTCCACCAAAAAACTACTGGGAACTGATAAATGAATTCAGTAAAGTCATAGGATATAAAATTAATATATAGGAATCTGTTGCATTTCTATACACTAATAAAAAAATAGCAGAAAGAGAAATTAGGAAAACAATTCCCTTTACAATTGCATCAAAAATAATAAAATACCTAAGAGTATACTTAACCAAGGAGGTGAAAGATCTGTACTCTGGAAACTATAAAACAGTGATGAAAGGAATTGAAGATGACACAAAGAAATGGAAAGATATCCCATGCTCATGGATTGAAAGAACCAATATTGTTAAAAGCTACCTGAAGCAATCTACAGATTTAATGTAATCCCTATCAAAATACCAACAATATTTTTCACAGAACTAGAGCAAATAATCCTAAAATTTGTATGGACTCACAAAAGACTCTGAAGAGTCAAAGCAATCTTGAAAAAAAAAGAACAAAACTGGAGGTATGACAATCCCAGATTTCAAGATATGCTGCAAAGCTGTATCAATCAAAACAGCACGGTACTGGCACAAAAATAGACACACAGATCAATGGGACAGAATACAGAGCCAAGAAATAAACTCATGCTTATATAGTCAATTAATCTATAACAAAGGAGGCAAGAATATACAATGGGAACAGAGTCTCTTCAAATGAGGCTGGGAAAAATGGACAGCTACAAGCAAAAGAATGAAACTGGACTACTTTCTTATACCATAGACAAAAATAAACTCAAAATGGATTAAGTGTGAGACCTGAAACCATAAAATTCTAGAAGAAAATATAGGCGGTAATTTCTTTGACTCTGGCCAAAGAATCATTTTTCTAGATATGTCTCCTTTGACAAGGGAAACAAAAGCAAAATTAAACTATTGGGATTATACCAAAATGAAAAGCTTCTGCACAGCAAAGCAACCATCAACAAAACAAAATACAACCTATTGAAGATAGGAGAAGGATATTTGTAGGTGAAATATCCCATAAGGGGTTAATATCTAAAATAAAAACTTACACAAGCCAACACCAAAAAACCAAATAATCAGATCAAAAAATGGGCAGAGGACATGAATAAACATTTTACAAAGGAGACCTACAGATGGCCAACAGAAACATGCAAAGATGCTCAAGATCATTAATCGTCAGAGAAATGCAAATTAAACCACAATGAGCTATCACTTTCAATCTTTCAGAAAGGCTAAAATAAAAAACCAGGAAATAACAGATGTTGGTGAGGATGTGGAGAAAAAGGAACCCTAAGGCACTGTTGGTAGGAATGCAAGCTGGTGTAGCCACTGTGGAAAACAGTATGGAGGTTCCCCCCCAAATTAAAAACCCTTTTTATAAAATTAAAAAAAAAATTCCTTTCTCTTTGTTTTATTGTCTTTACTACTACTAACTCTAAAGGTATTTATGTAATTTCATGGTATTTTTAAAGTTACCTTACATCCTTTTTAAGAACAAACTAGTGTATGAAAGGTGTATTATAATCATATTATTTAATCTCATGTTTAAACTAAGCCTGAATTTCCCCTTTTATGACTTTTTAAATATCAGATAGACAGGTAACTGGATTTGAATCAAAGTAAGATAGGGAAATATTTTATGAAGATTCTCAAGGTTTGAAAATCCAGGAAAAATTCATTGACTCAAAGACACACCAAGAAACGTTACTCAGAAATTAGAAAATATTAAAGGCGTTATCCAGTTAGTACATGATTGGAAGAAGAAATATTATTCCATTATAAACGACTGTTTAAAAGCATACATATTCTAGCATTAAGATGATGTTTATTCTGATTTGTATATAATTTTGTCTGAGAGTTATGCTTGAAAAACTTTTTCCAGGTTTGGGAAAAAAAAAAAAAAACCCAAGTCTTTGCCTGTGACTAAAAGGTGGATTAAGGACTATAACCCACTGAATTCAGACATCTTGCTAATAAGTAGATGCTAATATGGTAGTTCTGTTCCTTGAATTTTTTTTGCTTGGATTTTTGAACAATTATTTATGTTCCTTCAACATCTTTTTTTACATTCTGAAACTGCTGCAAAGAGTAAGAGATATTTTCAACCTCAGAATGGAAAGGAATTGAACCATAGTCTGATGAAAGCATGCACAGCAAAACATTAAGCAGATGGAAACAATTCAACATGCATTTTTTATTTTATATAAGAAAACTAATTTCACTTTCAAGGACTGGAAAAATGTGTTATTACCTATTTTATTTGGAATGAATACGTCTGGTATTATTCCAGTTTACAGAAAAAAGCATTAGACTGGGAGTCAGGCTTGTTCCAGATCAACCTCCAATTGGCTTGACGACCTTAGGCAAATTGGTTAATCTATTTGCAATTTACTTTCTAAAATGACATTGAAGTCTTTGAGCTAGGTGATCTCTTCCAATTCTAGCATTGTATGTTTTTCATCTGTATTATTCAGATGTGGCTAAAAAAACTTCATGGTGGATAAGTCCTCTCTGTGCGTGAAAAAGTCCTTTTGTTTTGTGGCTTTAGTTTTTAAGGGCTTCCTTTGGCTTTACATTTGTTCCTTGCTTTGTGCCTGCTTATTTTATATTTGACTCCATTATTGACAGCTTTATAAAGTGAACGGAACTAGATCATCCTGAGGAGAAGGAAGACTGATTAAGGAGAAAGATGAATAAGGCTGAGAAAGAATAAAAAGAAGCTGAGAAAATCATTAATCAAGAGAGTAGCAAGAGAGGAATGAAAACCGTAACCTCAAAACCCCTTTGATTCAGGAAACACTTTATCACTTTATTTCAAATTAACTCTTTGCATGAGTTTCCTCAGATCATTTCTATGTGTCAAGAACCATGGGTCAAAGGTATTTGACTCATCTTATTCTCCTTTTGCTTATTTTATGCCTCTTATTTACTAAAATTCTAAAACAAATTTGTGGACTCAATTCAACCACTCTGTTTGTATTCAAATCTATTCTTGTTAAACTTTTAGAGTTGATTCCTTTTTTAAAAGTCATGATTAAAAAGCCCCTTAGCTTCTGGAACACACTCTCTTGTTTCTCATTTGACCTCCCTGACACTTCCTGTCTGTCTCCCTTGCTGGCCCCACCTCGATTTTGGGATGGACATCTCAGTGTTGTGCTGCCCCAGGACTCCCTCCTCAGGCCCCGTGCTGTCCTTACCCACTCTGATCCTTAGGTGACCCTGGCCAGTTTTATTACCTATCATCTATATGCTGGTCAGAACTCCCATATGGAGACCACGGGGACACCTGCTAATTATGCAAAGCTGGTTTATTAAGTTTGCTAAGCAAGGGAGAGTCTCACCTGGACAAAGTCTCAGGGGTGTCTCAAAAGGGGGACACAGGGAAGGACACTTACAGGGCTTTAAGAGTTGGAGTTAGTCATATGGTAGTTTTAAGATGGAAGCAAGTAAGTGTGTTTGGGCAAGAATTGGTCAGAATTGAGTGACTTGCTCTTGAAATGCCTCCTTGTCAGAAAGGCCTTCCTTGATTATCTTTTATGAAATAGAGCAACTCTATTCCAACTTTTTATTCACTCAAACTGCTTTATAATTCATAGCACTTTTCCTCACTTGGCATATTTTATATCGATTTATTTTTTTATTGTCGGACTCCTGCTGTTATGTAAAGTTCCACTAGGGCAGGGTTCTCACCTGTCTGGCTCCCTGCCAGATCCTTAGCACTCAGAATAAAGCTTAATAAGTATTCAGTGCACATTTGTGGAATAAATGAATAAATGGTACTCTTAATGTTAGCTGTAACTACTTTTTAACTTTTAATTATTTAGTAATTATTTCTTAGCTTAAGTTTGTGATTACTTCTGAATCCATTTCAAAGGCTGCAAATAGTCAATGTGTCCCTAGCAGAGGCTCCTCGGTTTGAACGCCAGCTTGTCTGGATTCGTGGCTGGGGTCTCCTTGACTAGTCCATGACAGCAGTTAGTGGACATGAGGGATATGACTGACCTCTTGCTTTACTTTCCCAGTCCTTTTATTTTATTTATTTTTGTTTATTATGTTATGTTAATCACCATACATTACATCATTAGTTTTTTTTTTTTTTTGAATTTCAGCAACAGTATTTTTATTTGTAAATCATGCAACAAAGGCCTATGAAATAGGTTTTCTTAGAACAGACCCATCTTGGCTAACTCAGTGGCACAATTCAAAAGTGAAAAATTAAGATATATTCTTTGTACAGAAGAGTCTTTAATAAACCCAAGGAATGTTTTCCACCAAGACTAGACCCTAGTTTTGCATGCAAAGGCTGATGACTTTTATCACACACCAAGATTACTTTAATAGTTAAGGGACAGCAGAATCAGGCTAGCAAAAAGTCACCAAGACAACAGAACATTTCCATTTGAGAGTAGTCATTTATTAACTGACCAGATTGCAAAAATAATCATGGCAGATACCTTAGTTCATCCTTCTAATAAGCCTATTGATCTGGTCTTCCCTGTTACTAGCATCTCCACCTTCTACAAAATGGGTGGTCTTTTTCTTCATTCCCCCTTGTGGAGAAGATAATTTGAAGGGCCATAAAACGTTGTTTGATTCTTTGAAACGTTTTCCAACAGTATAGATCTTGTGAAGCAGATCCTCCTTGCAGATGATGCCATATTTACCAAGAGATCTGGCAATCAATGTGTTATCTGTCAGGGCAATTCGCTTCTTGTTGATTTTGCCATAACCTCGCTTGTAGATCAATTCATTCACCGACTTCAGGTTTGGGTACCCCCATGCTATATAAGGTTCCACAATCCTTAGCATGTTAACTGAAGCCTTGTTGAGCTTAACAAAGGTGCCATTGAAGATCTGGCAAAGGCGAAGAAGCTGCAACACCTTTTGAACCTTTGGGCTCACACCATTGATACCTCAGATCCTGATGACAAATGCCAATTTGGGTTCCGCAGGTACATAGAAGTTGCCAGCTTTTCTTGCCATCCTTGCCATTCGAATCTCAGTTCTGTACATCTGCCTATATTCCTTGTGGTATGCTTAGCTTTTTCATAGATAAGCTTCCTTCTTGCCTTTCGAAGCATCTTCTGAGCAAACTTCTTCCTCAGACGCTTGATCTTCAACTCTGCGAAATTCCTTCTCTTCTTCTTAAGGGTTTCTGGCACAGCAGGAACCTTCTTTTTCTTCTCTTTGGCACCCTCCATGGTTCCAGCCGGAAAAGAGGAACACATCATTAGTTTTTGATGTAATATTCCATGATTCATTGTTTGTGTATAATACCCAGTGCTCCATTCAGTACGTGCCCTCTTTATAAAAAGGGAAGCACCTGGCATTTCTCTTGTTCTTCTAATTTTCTTTCCCTTCCTCATTTCTCATTTTCCTCCCTCCCTCAGCTCACCTCTTTTTTTTTTTCTTTTTTTCAGAAGGGAGGTTGTCAGGTTAGCAATTTACTTATTTGATCTAATTTTAGTACAGCAGAAAAATTAATCACTGATTTTGATTTCTGCCAGAGCTTTCCAGAACTTTCTTAAAACCATGTTTCATAGTCAATGCTTATTTACCTAAATTTACAACTAGTTTTAAAAGAAATGGAGTGTGTACCATGAGTGCTCCAATTTGATAATGAGCAGCATGTGCGAGGATAAATTTCATATGTGGTATAAGCACTGGATGCTTTGTGAGGGTTGGATGAAGAGATGAGATGATAATTAAAATTGTACCTGACACTGTAAAGAAGCTAAGGATGTGCATCTTCTGTAAAATAATTTTCGGGGGTAGATTTTCTTTTGATTTAAATTTTTATCAGTATGATACATGCACAGGTCTAAACATTTTTTTTAAGTCCCAGGAGGTTTACAGTGTTTAAAATGGCAACAGCAGCGGCCCCTGCTGCCCTCTTTACTCTTCTGCCAAGTCTCAATTCCCAGTGATAACTGCTTTGAATACTCAGCAGGTTGTATTTTTTTTTTCCTAGCATTTACTTTTAAAAATAACTTGTTTTTATTGTTGTCTCTTGATTTACCAATTCTAGATTCTGTCTTGACTTCCTCTTATGGTTAGTGAGCATTTGGCTTTCCTTCATCACTCCTCCAAATCTCTGCCCTTATCACTCCAACAGAGTTACATCATAATAAAACAATTATCCTTTACATTAACATAACTGCAAATGCTATCCCCTGAAAATCCAATTAGTGTGTTATGATTCTATTTCCTTTCTTAAACAATGATTTGCTTTTCCTGTAGTTAACAACTATCCAATTTCTTCCCCCACCCCCAGTAGTTAGCATTTGACTAACTTATTTCTTGATAATTATCCTTAATTTTTCAAATGTTTTTTCAGCTCTCCCATTAGGGCCCTAGAGTTGGATAATTCCAAGAAGCGCCACTCTCTCCGGAGTTGTGTAATATCATGGTATTGTAAACCTGTCAATAGTATTTTCCAAGTCACCTATTGCTTTTCCATATAAATTTTAGAATCAGCTTGTCAGTTTCCACACACACGTATGCACACACACATAAATTCGCTAGAATTTTGTTTGGGATTGCATTAAATCTATAGATTTGTTTGAGAAGCACTGACATCTTAATATTTATCCTTCCAATTCTTAAACAAGGCATGTCTCTCCATTAATTATGTGTTCTTTAATTTCCCTCAGTATTGTTTTATAGTTTTCAGTGTAAAGGTGTTATACATCTTTTGCCAGATTTATCTCTAATGCTATTTAAATGATATTGTTTTAAAATTTTAATTTCTAATTGTTTGCTGCTGGTATGTAGATATACAATTTATTTTCCTATCTTGATCTGACATCCTGCAACTTGTCAAACTCACTTATTAGTTATAATGGCACTTTTATAAATTTCATTAAATTTAACACATAGGCGATAATGTCGCCTGTGAATAAAGACAGACTTAATTTTTTGTTTCCAATCTGGATGCCTTTTATTTCTCTTTCTTCCCTTATCACACTGTCTACAACAGCTAGTATGTTGAATACAGCAATGAGAGTGGACATCCTTGGGTTGTTCTTAATCTTAAGGGTGGAGCGTTCAGTCTGTCATCATTAAGTATGTTTAGTGGTAGGTTTTTTGTGGGCATCTTTTTCATATTGAGGAAGTTTCCTTCTCTTCCTTGTATGCTAGAGTTATTATGAGAAATGGATGTTGGATTTTGTAAAATGTGTTCTCTGTGTCCATTGAAATTATAACACAATTTTTGTTTTTTTTAATGTGATGTATTGCATTGATTAATTTTAAATGTTAAACCACACATGTGTTCTCTTTTTTTTTTTTTGGTAAGATTTTATTTATTTATTTTAGGAAAAAGGAAAGAGGGTGGGGGTGTGGAGGAGGAGGAGATAGAGAGGGACAGACTCCCTGCTAAGCTGGAAGCCCAATGTGGGGCTCTGTCCCAGGACCCTGAAATCATGACTTAAGCCAAAAACAGGAGTCAGACACTTAACTGACTGAGCCACCCAGGCGTCTCTGAGCATGTATCTTTGGGTTAAACTCCACTTGGTCATGAGGAATTTGCTTTTAGATATTGTTGATTCAACTTTCTAAATCTTTGTTCAGAATTTTTGTGTCTGTGTTTGTGAGAAATACCATCTGTAATTTTCTTTTTTTGTAATATCTCTGTTAGGTAGAGGTATTACATTACCAGCACAATGCTGGTCTGATAGGAGTCATTGAAAAGTGCTACCTTATCTTCAATTTTCTAGAACGTTCTGTGCAGAATTGGTATTTTTTTTCCTTAAATATTTCTTAAATATGTCTTTAAATTTATTATTTCACCAGTGAAGGAATCTGAATCTGGGGTTGTCTTTGTCAGAAAAATTTTAATTAGAAATTAAATTTTCTTAGTCAATTTGGGGCCGACATTAGTTCTTCTTGGTGGTCTTTGGTAGTATGTTATTCAAGAAAATTTTCCATTTCATGTAAGTTTTTAAATTCACTGGCATAAAGTTATTCATAATATTTCATTTTTATTCTTTTAATATCAGTATAACTTATGTCACTTCTCTCATGTCTCATATTGGCAATTCATGTATTAGTTCTTTTTTTTTTCCTGATCAGTCTGGCTAGTGGTTTATGAATTTTATTGATTGTAAAGTGCATTTCTTATAAGCAGCATAATTTGGATCTTGCCTTATTTAACCAATAAGACAATCTTGGACTTTTAATTGGTAGTATTTATATTCAACGTGATTATTGATATGGTAAGATTTAAATCTATCATCTGATGATTTGTTTTCTATTGTCTTATTTGTTCTTTGTTACCTTTTTTCTTTTTATTACTTCTTTTGAATTAATTGAATTAATTTTTCATGATTCCATTTTACCGCCTTTTTTGGCTTGTTTAATAGCTTTAACTCCTTTAAAAAAATTTTTTTTAAAGATTTTATTTATTTGAGAGAGAGAGAGAGAGAGCATAAGATGGGGGAGGGTCAGAGGGAGAAGCAGACTGCCCACTAAGCAGGGAGCCCGATGTGGGACTCGATCCTGGGACTCCAGGATCGTGACCTGAGCCGAAGGCAGTTGCTTAACAAACTGAACCACCCAGGCAGCCCAAATTTTTATTATTTTAGTACTTGCTTTTGGGTTCATAGTATATTGCAGTCTGCTGTCAAGTGATTATATACTACCTTCCGTATAGTATAACATAGTATAGTATAGTATACTTCTTGCCATGGTATACTTCCATTTCACTTCTTCTGACCCTTGTGCTATTGTCATATATTTTACTGTTATATTTCTTACAAACTCCACCATACATTGTTTTTCTTTTTGTTTAAATGTTTAATTAACTTTAAAAGAGATTTAAGTAATACGATTACGTCTTGTATTTTGACCCATATAGCTAACTTTTCTTGTGTTCTTCATTCTTTTGTTCCAGATTTCCACCTAGTCTCATTTCCTTCTACCTGGAGGAATTTCTTTAATGGTTTTTGTAACATGGGTCTCCTGGTAACAAATTCTTCCAGCTTTTGTATGTTTGAAGATATCATTTTTTGCCTTAATTTTTGAGAGATAGTTTTGCTAAGTATAGAATTAGTCTTCTAGCACCCAGTGTAGTTTACTCGGAAATCCAATTACTTTCTAATTCTTGTTAAATGTATCTCTTGGAAGCTTTTAGGGTCATATCTTTATCTCTGATGAGTGAAAATTTCAGTGATGCACCTTGGTATTCTTGTGAGGGCAGTTTTCTGGCCTTTCCATGAGACTAGTAACCTTTAGTTCTGGGAAATTTTGTTTCTTTAACAATTTTCACTCTTCTAATAACTTTTTTCTTTCCTACAAGTATTAATTCAATGTTAGCATCCTTGATTGTCTCTCTATGACTTATCATTTCTTCCCTTAACAAAAAAATAAAATCTTTTTTTGTATGTGTGTATGACATACTTTATTTTCTATGCAGTTTTGGGGAAATTTATCATCTGGGAAATTTCCTAAATTTTATTTTGCTTTGTTTATAGATATGTTTCTGCTCTCATAGTTTTTTTTCCCCTGCTCTTATAGTTTTAATGTTCAAGAGTTCTTTCTGATTTTTTCTTTTGTTTTGAATATTCTTTTCTTTTTCTGAAACATCTTTGTTTTTCTATTTCAATATATTTTATTAGTTTTTTTTTTATGCTTAGAACTTTATTCTCTCATTGCTGTTTTGTCTATAGGGATTTTTTTTACTCTTTATCTGTCTCATTTTGACATCTTTCCTCAGTTATTAGTGATCGTTGCTTGGCTGTCCATTCACATTTAAGAGTGAGACACTACAGAATGGAATATTATCTCTTGAATATTTGAAGCACATGTCATTGTGGCAGGTGCTCTACAGGGAACCAATTTACTTTACTGGGGGACTCCTAATTGTCAACGTGGAAAGATATGTTTATGTATTTTCTTTAAGGCCATTTCTTTTCTCCAGAAAAGAATTTTTCAATTTTTGGGCACCTGGGCAGCTCAGTCATTAAGCGTCTGCCTTCGGCTCAGGTCATGATCCCGGGGTCCTGGGATCGAGTCCCACATTGGGCTTCCTGCTGGGTGGGAAGTCTGCTTCTCCCTCTCCCTCTCTGCCTGCTTGTGTTCCCTCTCTTGCTGTGTCTCTCTCTGTCAAATAAATAAATAAAATCTTTAAAAAAAAGAATTTTTCCATTTTCTTCATGGGAGAAATAGCTTGGCTATAGGATTTCTGGGAAGCAGGAAGGGGTTTGGGGGCTCCCAGGATTCATATGTAGATTTTCTTTTAATATCATGTTTAATGTTGCTCTTTATTATGCTGATGTCCTTGAGTCCCAAACTCCTTCCTTTTTATTTCTCCTGAGAATAAAGCAAGCTCCTGTTTAAAGTGCACTGAGGTATGCAAGTCGCTCTTTATAGGGATGTTATCCAGCCCTATGTGATGGAGAGGGACACTGGAGGTCTGTCTGCTCCAAATACAGTTGTCAGCCAATTCTATGTTTTAGCCCTTGGTCTGTTTCCACTCCTCTGTGGTACCCGGTGTCATGGCACTATTCTCCCAGGAGCAAATTCACTTGCTTCTTAGATATATCTCCTGCACGTGCTTTAGGAATAGTTTTCTTCTCTTGTTCTGAATCAGTTATGGCTCTTCCATTTCTTTGAAAATTCTTGTCTGCTATCATCTACACTTCTGTTCTCATTGCCCACGTGGGTTCATACCCTCTTCCTGTTTTAAAAAAATCATGTTCAAGCCTTCATTGGCAGTTTAATTGTTTTTTTAAAAGACTATACTAGAGTTAAGTTTAAATTGCCCTAAAGACTTCTGGCTATGTTTAAAGGAATTTAGTCAGAGAAGAGGCAGTGAAAGAGTTTTTGTTCAGCATCTACTACATGCTAGGTTTTGTGTGATATACTTAAAACTACCTTATATGTTAGGTAGCTCTATCCTCATTTAAAAGGGAGGAAACAAAGACATTTTAAGTTGAACTTTTTCCAGACTATAAAAGAAAGAATTCAGCTTTATGTATGATACAACTTCATACTTTTTTCTATGTACCAGTGCTTTTCAACTCCTAGGGAGGCCAATTGGTCCAGTTCAGGACTGTCCCAGTTTTAGAATGGGAAGTGCCACATGCCCAGTATCCCCTGAGTCCAAGGCAAAATGGGATGGTTCTGGCTGTACATTAATATCACAAGAGAGGGTTTTTCAAAATATAAATTCCTGGGTCTCACCTTCCTAAGAATCTGACTTAATGATTTTGGGGTGGGATCTGGTACCAGTATTTTTAAAAAGCCAGAATTATTTGATTCAAGTGTTCACAACCACTGCCTTATACCATGCTGCTCCCCAAGGAGTCAACAACCTTGATTCCATTGTCTTTTAATCCCTACCTGGCACCTAAAGCCCTAAATCCTGGGGTTATCAGTATACACAGCATAACAAAGGAATAGCCTCTAGACTGGGGTGGTTGACTAAACTGTCCTGCTGCCTCTTTTTGTAAATAAAGTTTTATTGGAATACAGCAGTGCCCGTTGTATTCTCCATGGCTGCTTTCTTGCTGTTGCTATAGCTGCAGGGTTGAGTAGTTCGACACTCTAGAGTCTACAGATGTTGAAATATTTACACACTGGCCTCTCACATAGAAAGTTTGCAGACTCCTGCTCCTGACCCTAACATGAATCAAATATAGAAACAAAACAAAATGGAACAAAAAAGCCCCACCATATTAGAAGTGTCATTGTGCACTCAGCAAAAGAATTCTTCCTTGACTCAAGACATAGTTCTAAGGTGGAAAGGAAGTTGTGAAATGTACCCTGTGCCTTTCATGCATTAATGTGCCTCCATATAACCTGGATATCTTTTAAAATGCAGATTCTGTTTCAGTAGCATGAGGTGGGGCCAAAATGCTGCATTTCTAACAGCTTGCAGATGGTGTTAATGGTGTTCCTGATGCAGCAAACAGAGTTGGAATAGCAGATATGTAGACAACTGGTTGCTTATCACAGTGCAGGGTGAAATCACCTAAAGCCATAAAAGCAGCTGTTTGCTGCCACAGAAAGAGCTACTGCTTATTGACCATGTCTCTGGACCAGGTAAATGAACAGAGGAACACACTGCAGGAAAGAAACTGGTCTTTCCTATCACTTTCCAACAGTGGCTCTCAAGGTGCATACAAGATGTCTCAACATCAGCATTAAGAGATAACATCTTAGAGGCCTAGCTTCACATCTAATTCTGGGCCAGGAAATCCTTCGGAAGGCACAGGTTGCTGTGCTGAAGGTGTGGCATATGAACATTTTCTCCAACTGCCAGAGATAGTTTCACGCTGATACTCTGCAGGAGGCCGAACACACTGAAGGTACCGCAAGTTCAAAGAAAGTGCAACCCCATCCGGAGTAAAACAATGATTTTCCATCTAAAAAAAAAGAAAAAAAGAAAGCCAGCTTGTATTTAATTTTGCACTTTTTTTGGTTGTTTGATTATGCTTTAAGTTGATACTGCCTCATATTTTTATTTTAAAAATAAATTATAAAATCTACATGTATAGTAAAAAATCAGAAATAAGATATTAAAATATCCATAATCACACATATCATGTATGAACATGCCTATTTTCCAAGACCTTCACACAAACTGGTTATTATATACTTTGAAAATAAGTTCAATAGATGAAAAATGCCATCTTATTATTTTAATTGACATTTTTTTCAACCTAAGAATGTTCTTTACAGAAGTAATATGTGCCCATTGAAAAAGCAATTAAATAGTTCAGAAGTATATGACACAGAAATTTAGAAATTTAAAGGTTTTTTTCTTAATTCTAACAATTTGATATACATAGACTGATGAGTGTATAAATACCTACTTATATAACTAGACTCATTATTCTGTAGGCTGATTTGTTCAAGACCTGGATTTAACTGTGCCATTCATCGGATGGATAAACTTGGAAAAATTATGTAAATTCTCTCTTCCTCTGTAGAATGTATCAGTCATATAGATGTGTATAATATATGTCTGTGTCTGTGTATATATATATATCTCCTATGCTTCCAGCTTATCTTTTGCCTTTGTATGTCTTCTGGTGTGCATTCTTTCTAACTACTATGTGGTCAAATCACTTGAACTATTTTTAAGTGTTTTCTTTAAGGTTTGGTGTTCTGTTTTCCATACCTTTTTACTAGAGAAGATGCATTATGACTGTTTATGCTGATGTTTTGATAAAAAGTTTTCTACTTTTTGGAAAAGTCAAATTTCCTAGAACTTCAAGTTCAGCCTAAAGAGGAAACTTGGTTTTCATCCCTTTATTACCAGAAGGCTATATAGAGCAATACAGCTGACGTGTTTTTCAAATTATAGATCCAAGGTCCTTGAAGTCCTGCTAGAGCTCCAAGGTGGGTCCTTGACATACGTAGCTTGGCAAGTTCACAGAAGCTTACAAGTCACTGGTGTGTTTTTCAGAATTCAAGACATACCACATCCTGAATACAAGAACACTTAATCCAAAAGTATTTGGAAAACTTTTCTGTAAGGAGACATGGATTTGTTGACAGCCTTCACGATCCCACTGCCTCCTGGTGAAATAGTATATATTAAATCATACTGTGATGCTGGAATGGTAGAGTCAAAGAAAGAGGCCTTGATCTTCACCACCAATTTCCGGCTAAGAGATTAAGAGTGAAATATGCTGCTGAAGGTCTGAATCAGAGTGAAATGGCGTCTATCTGTGCCACAGCTTTTATCTGTCAACTGTCATTGGCCAAATGAAGACACAGCAAATGAAAGTGTTTGGAGCCACTGTAACGATAGATTGTTTTTAGGAAACTGTCTTCTGAACAGTTGAACTTGCTTTAACCTTAGTAGTTTCTTACTATCACTTTGTTGGTCAAGGTATTTGACACAATGTCCTTTAGTTATTTGAGGTTACCTTAATACCACCTTGTTAAACTTTTCCCTTCATTGCTATTCAAACATTTTCTTTTTTTGCGAGTATATGTTTTGGCATAGAATTCTGGAGGACAAACTTACCTACTAAATTATTCTATAAAAATAACATATTTTCCTGAATTCCTATTAAAATTTTAACACTTGCTGCTTGCCGTTTGACATTTTCACCAACATGAGCATTATGAAGTTTCTGTTAAGTTTTAAGTGTTTTTATGTGACCTACAGATAGCCTTGGATATTGATATCTTTGTTTAAATGCATACTGCAAACTTGCAAGGAAAGCAAATCAAAGTAAACACTATTTCTCTTGTCAACTGAGATGCACAAAAATCCTTGACAATGGTTTTAGTGTACAAGGAAACAAGAATCACTGAGATCATGACTAAGCAAAACCTACTAATAAGAATACTGAGTCTAGTGCTAATAAAAAAATTCTCACTTGAGGTACTTGTAGCTTGCAAGTTATTAAAGCCAAACCATTACCTTTTATTATCTACTCAAAATTTTTTCTATCCATTCAATATATTGTATTAGAGTTTGTGGAAAGAGTGCATATGTTTTATAGTTTCATAAATTCTTCTGGTTTTATTTGTCAATATTTACTATTTTGAGAGGCAATATTTTTATTAGCCTAGTGCGATTAGCTTTCAACAGGGTCCTTAAATTATTATCTGCACTGCAATAAAAAAAATGTAAGAGTTTATCATTCCTGTCTACTCTTTCTATTAAAATACATGTCATTGACAGATTCCTGAAAGAAAAAGAAATGTTCACGCACACCATATCTAAGAGATAGGATTTTGTCATTCATAACAATTATTTTTGTGTCTGATATGGGATTTGCCTGTGTGGGTTATTTATTTATGCTTGTGAAATCTAAACCGACTTTATTTCTCAGACTTCTCTAACCAGGACTTGTAGAGGAGAAAAAAAAATTCATCCATAACAATGACCGCAATGAGTTAGATTAGGGATCAGTCAACTTGGGCCTCTAGATGCCACATTCAGCCCGCTGCTTGTTTTTGTCAAGTTGTATTGGGACATAGCTGCACTCATATGTGATTGTATTGTCTATGGTGGTTTTTGTGCTATTTTGGAAGAGTTGACAGAGGAGAAACAGAAACCTGTGGCCTACAAAGCCAAAAGGTTTGCTATCTGAACCCATCAAAAATTTGCCAGTCCCTAAGTTTGATTACTTTTTTGGAGGGCAATTTACTTGGCCACCAAAGATTATACTTTTGATATGCTAAATTCGGGTTATTTAAAAATTTTTTTGTATTTATTTTTCTATTTTTGAATAGGAGATACATGTATATGGTCTAAAATTTAATAAGTACAAAGGAGTATATAGTGAAAAGTAAGCCTCTCTTCCACCCTTGACTTCCCGTTTCTCTCTGAAAAACCATTATTGTTACCTGTTTCTTGCTGTGTCTTTCCAGAAATATTCTGTCTATATAATCTTATATGATTATAATCACACTTTTTGGATTGCTAACAACATATACATTATTTTCTCCATTTTGCCTTTTAAAAAAAGTTTTAATTATGTATCTTGGAGATTTTTCCACAACCATACATGTAGAGCTACCTTTTATTTTTAATAACTAATCATATTAAATTATATTGTTTAATTATAATTTATTTAGCACCTTGTTAATGGACATGTTGTTTTTCCTCTTATAAAATCCTGCAAACTTTTGGGGGGGGCATGTGTATGTTTCTGTGAACATGTACAAGTATATTTCTAGGATAATTTCCTGGAAGTACATTCCATACTTCAAGGATATGTGTGCTTTAAATTTTTTTGATTAATGTTGCCAAATTGCCCTCTACAGAGTAGGTACGAATTTACACCCCTGCCTAGGAAGATGTAAGAACACCTGTTACCACATCTACATGCTACATTGAGTGTTCTCAGACTTTTGGCATTTTCTTTCTGGTCGAGAAAATAATGTGTCTCATTGTAGTTTTAATTAACATTTATGTTGTAATGAGTGAGGTTTGCCACATTTTAATATATGATCAGCCATTTGTATTTCCTTTTCTGTGAACAGTTTGTTTGTGTTGCTTAATTTATTATTATTTAATTTCTTTTCCTTTTCCTGTGACCAGGCTTTCTCTCCCCTCTCTGGTTTTAATAAACAAATGCACACTTTACTAGCAGTCAAGTGGGTTGGCCATTCTCCTCTCTGGCACTTTAAGGAGATGGCTTCTGAGCGGCAGAAGTGGAGAGTGTTAGCTCCTACTTCCTGTAATAATTCTGTTCCTGTGTAAAACAGATAACCTTCCTTTTAGGGACCTACAATTTAACATATCCCTATCTGCACTCATTATGAAAAAGAAGCTAGCTTTCAATATATGGTAGTCAATTTAAATATATTTTCATCGTGGAACTATTTCTTTGAACAAAAGTCTTATGCACATATCGAATATATATACAACAGATTTGTTTTAAAAATGAATTTTAGAAGAAACCGCTTAGGAGCTTATCAAGTTGAATATCATAAACTCTTTATCACTTCTAAAAAGCTCAAATAAATCCCTGTAGGAGGACTAGAGCTGCACTGCCAGAACTAGCAGTGAGGAGGTTCTCACATACAAAAATACCATAGTGGGGCACCTGGGTGGCTCAGTTGGTTAAGCGTCTGCCTTCAGCTCAGGTCATGATTCCAGGGTCCTGGGATCGAGCCCTGCATCGGGCTCCCTGCTTAGTAGGGAGCCTGCTTGTCCCTCTGCCTCTGCCCCTTCCCCGTACTTGTGCTCTCTCTCTCTTGCTCTCTCTCATTCTCAAATAAATAAATAAATGTACCATAGCAAGACACTGGTGAGGGGCCCAGTTGAACTTCCAGATCTAACTGGATATCTAGAATGCCCATTTATCTCACCTTAATTATTAAGAAAATATACCCAGGCTTTTTGGATCTGAGGTAACCTACTGATTTTGAACAGGTTAGGCTGATTAATTTTGGTTGAATTATTTGTGGCATTATCTTCTGAGTATTCTCTATATTAGCTCCAATCATTCAGTTACATAGGTGTACAATTTGCAAGTAATTCGTATCGGAGATTCACCATGGAAGTTCTTCAAGAAGAATACGGTGCTCTTTTCTGGAGTGTCATTTTTTTTCTTGGAAAACATTAAATTTATAATTATAAAATTATATACTTAGTAAATTTAATTATTTAATTAATATAAATTATGTGTATGTGCATATATATGTGTGCATGTATGGTGTGTATAAAAATAGAGACAAAAAACTAATTGTGGGAATGTTAAGAAGTGATATATCTAAGATTATGCACATTCTCAACTCGAGCAATGTTGCCTCTACTGGGGTGGAGATTGGTTGTTGGGAGGCCAAAAATCTTACTCCTTTTATCTATTAAGTATAAGTATATATACAGTACATAAACAGATATATATATGTGTATATATATTATATCTGTAGTATTTTATTAAAATTTGGGGGGTAGGATTGGCAATTAGGAAAAAGCATCTAAGTTCTCCTTAGAACTGCGCTATTGAAAAAAGGTTGAAAAACACTGTTCCAGGTGAAGGACATATTTGTGTATATTGTACCATTCTTTCAGCTTTTCTGAAGGTTTGAAATAGGAGGCCCTGATCATGACTAAGCTTGTTTTCATCCTACTTCTTCACTACATGGTGCTGGATAGTACCAAATGATCTAGATATAATTAAATATATGTAAACATTTTTAGAAATGGTTTTATTGTAAGTAAAAAAGCAAATCTCCTTATTGACCAATCTGGTTGTTAATTGCTTTGATAGCTTAGAGGGAAAGAAAATGCTACAAGAGCAAGAGTAGCTGGAAGACAGGCACTCTAGGGCAGGTACCCTGCAGTTGAGCCAAACAGCCATACCATTTAATGCCCACATAGTGGCTGTTGGAGTAAAGGAGCAGAGAGTGAGCTCCCTGAAAGTCTACAGATGCTACAAAACTCCTGAAATAGATGTTTTGCTTCTTTTGAGCCAGGGGTTTTAAGCTTTTGATTATGCACTAGAAAATTGATTAGCTCAACTTCTTGCTGTAATCGTCCCCAGACATTTGCCTACATGTTATACTATGTCAAAGGTCCTCTTCTTCTGATGGTGATCCCTGATTAACATAATTATATCTCAAATCTGTATTTGTGAGTGTGTGTGCTGTGGTTTTAAAGTCATTTTTCATTCACCTTCTTAAAATACAACTGCTTGAAGTTAAATCTTCGACTGGTGACATTTAGTGATAAAAAAGAAATACTTTGAAGTATAAGTTAAAACCATTAAAAATAATGCAGATAATGGTAGAAAATTCAGAGGAAGCAGAAATCAGCGAGGGTGAAACATATCTGACATTGTTCCTAAAACTCCTCATAGTAAGTTGGCAGATATAAAAATGTACAATATATTTAACAGTTTAAACAAGGGATTATCATCATAGAAACACAGATGAGCCCAAGACTTGGTATCTCTTTTTTATAAAAAAGAAAAAAAAAACTCTTTAGTGGCAAATGTGTAAGTTTATTATTCTTATAGTAGCATTTACAAATCAGAAAAATATTCTAATAGGAGAAAAAGGAGAAATATCTTGGCTAGAAAGAATATTATAAAAGCCCAAATAGTAAAATAACAGTATTTTAAAATTTCTTATAGTCAGTTTCAGCTTCACCTTGAAAAGTGACACTCCTGTGATAGGCATCACTGTGTGATAGAAATGGCTGTATCTATTTGGATCAAAACCAAGCAACCAAGCTAACAAAAAATATTCCCTCATGGAGCATTGTCTGTTCTAATGTGTGTAAAATGCATGCTTTCAACACTGATTGAGAGACTGAGGTTCACTTGGTTGGATAAAAGCATGGATAATAATAGTTACACTTATTTTCAGAATTTGGTGAATTTCTGTGTTTGCTATATTTATAACAATGTCTTTGAAGAGAAGTTATTTTGTAAAGTGCTTCGTGGATAAATAAATTTTCAGTAAGGGAATTTTAATAAAAACTGTCCAGACATTTGCACAGATGGGCCACATCTATAAAAGGAAAAGATGCTTTAGGAACCTTCAATACACCCTACCTCAAACAATCTGCCTCCTGATCTTTTCATTGTGAACCAGGATTTGGGGCAGGGGTAGGAGGGACAAAAATTATTAACTGTTTTGGAAAATAGTTATTTGAATGCTTAACTTTGTCAGCAACTTTTTAATGAGAGAAGAAACATGAAAGGCTTATTCTCCCATATTGTGGAAGGAAATTCTCAAAACTTACTTTTTTTCTTTTCCAGTAAAAGGAGACATTAAGACAAAGTATAAAGGATGGAGTGCTTAAACGAGTGAATCTGCTACTCATTTAATTTAATGTGGCGGAATACAAACAATCAACAATTGTGAACGGAGGTTGTTTTGCTACAATAATAAAAGAGATTTGAGAGTTAGATGCAGACAGTTAATTATGAGAACTATGAGTTATTTGATATCCTAGAGCTGTAATGAGAATTAATGGAGTTAATGAATATAAAATTAGATGTCCAGCACCAAGTAGGCAGTCAAAAAATAGGTGGTTCATTTTGCGCATGTTAAAAACAAAGCATTAGTGGACTAAAGGACATAATTATTCATCTTCAATAAAAGTATCATTGCATGAGTGCTTCTCTGAGGCGAAAGAACATTCAGCAGACCTGAGTGACCTGACTCCTTGGTAGATATAGTTATCAAAATGTTTACTACTGGTACATGAAAAATTGTGTGCCATACAACTAGTAGTCTGTTGGAGCTAGCTCCTGCTCGAAAGAATCAATTATAAAGTTTTTAGAAATTTTTGCAAGGTTGTTGACATCCCATTGGTAGCTTGAAATCAGCAGTGGTGGGGATATATACACCATAGAAATTGGCAAAAGTGATGCTGGGACTTTTTCCTCTTTTCTTTGAGGATGGTTGTTAAACATTTACAGGTACTCCACTGCATATAGCCTCTGGACTTCTAGACTTCACTGCTTTGTGATTGACTTGACATTTAGCAGTGAAAAAGCATTTTTAGTCTCATAATTGTAAATATGGGCTTTTAGAATATGCTGATATCAATTAGGAGAAAAAATTGGAGGCTAAATCTGATATGTGGTGCCACTTTTATTAATTTGACCCATTTTCTAAAACTGATACACATGACTCTGTATGTGTTAATAAGAAAGCTACTTTTCATGATGGTATGTAACTTAGAATCTTGGTTTTAAAATTTAAATAAATATGAATTACAGAGTAAAATGAAATATTTATATAAATTCTTTGGCTAAAATGAGGTAATTCAAAAATTTTTTGAATGATGGTCCGGCTCATTCTAGTTTTGGCTTTGGAACTGTTGAGAAGGCATGATTATTCTCTTTGGCTATTAGATAGTGTTCCAACAAAATACTTAACAAGAACAGATATACATTAAATAAGGAAACCACTTAAAACTCAAATTTGTAAGAATGTCTTATGAGAGTAAATTTTGTTTACATATATACACACATGCACACACACATATCAGATAACCTTCTTTATGAGGGCCTGTACTAGTTTCGTGCTGCTGCTATAACAAATTACCATAAGGTCAATGTCCTCAAAACAAATGTACTATCTTACAGTCTGAAGTTCAGAAGTCCAAAATCATTCTCACTGGGCAAAAATCAAGGTGTTGTCAGGTCTGCATTCCATTTTCTTGCTTTTCTCATTTCTAGAGGTCACCTGCATTTCTTGGCGAGTGGCCTCTTCGTCTGTCTTCAAGCCAGCATTAGTGTAGTATCTCCAAATCAATCTCTCTCTCTCTTTCTTTCTGTCTCATATCTACTTCCATTGTCATATCACCTTCAATTCTGACTCTTCTGCCTCCTTTCTCTTATAAACACACTTGTGATTACATTTTACTCACCCAGATAGTCCAAGATAATCTTGCCATCTCAAGATTCTTAACTTAGTCCCATCAATAAAGTCCCTTTTGACATGTAAGGCACATATTCCCAGGTTCTGGAGAATCTTTGGATGGACAGCCTGGTGTCAAACAGCCCTCATTCGTCCTGTTGATGCAGGACGCACTGAAAGATATACTGGTCCTCTCTGGAGGCTGCTAGGATGATAATTACACTTCCCCTCTGGCATCCATGTGCTCCAAGCTCTGCCTAGGCCTTTCTGTGATTGAGACCTTACATTTTGCTTCCCTGTGGAAAGGGTTTAACAGATTAAGTGCTTAAGGGTTTAGGGGAGGTGACGTTAAAACTTGCTTTTAGCAAACATATCTGGTGTGCATGATCAGCCCTATTGGTAAAGCTGAATTACAGAGCGCTGCTTGGATCCAAGGCCAAATTGAGCTTCACATTCCTACCCCTTGTCTAAATATTTCACCCCGTCCTAGAACTTTTGCAGACCACCCACAGGTCTTCCCCAGCAGTGGGGGTGTTCTACATCTCTGCATCTCTGTTTACCATAGGATTGGTGGAAACCAAAAGGAGAACAAGTGTTTCTTACAGATTGTAGGATAGAGACAGGCAGACAGACAGACAGACAGACAGACACACACACACACACACAGATAGAAAGAGAGAGAATATTCCAAAAGGCAGAACTTTGCGTAAGTGGCAACCAGGGAGCAGATTATAGATGAAGGCAGGAGCAAGGGAAGATAGAATCATCGTTCATTGTTCTCTTATGGACAATGTTAACTGAGAAGAACTTTTGCAGTTGTTCTGTTACATTTCTGGCTGCTGCCAAGACTGTCTTTGAACAATGCTTGACAGAATTAGTTTTTGAGAATACTTTCCAGCTGATGGTTCTCTAAGATCTGGGGATGAAGAGAATATGCTTCAGTACATTTCCACATGATGTGGAATTTGAGATGGTTAAATATGGAGTACAGTATGGGAAATGCAGTTTACCTAACTGTATTAAGGAATGTTAGAGCGACACAGAAGAGTGGGATACATACATGAAAAGGAGGACTAGAAGGGTACCTATGATAAACCATTCCTTTTGCCAACTCCAATTACTTATGGGACTTATATATTTTATATAATTTTACTTTCTGGGATTATTGAATTGTAAGTGGAAGGATGAAACCTTCCTATTCTCCTCAACACAGGTGGGGTGGAGGGTGTCATGTTGTATAAGAGTTTCTTGAGGATCTGCCAAATAGTCATTTTGGAGCTTTGTCCAAATCTTTGCTCAGCAGAGGGAGGCCCAGAGCTGAGTTGGCTGAAAGAAGCAGCTAAATTTCTCTGCATAAGAAAGTGGAAAATTATTTTTTCTCCTGAGAAGATGTTGGCAGAAAACAGAATGGAGTCAGGTGGAGCCAGGAGAGAGGTACATGACTGAACAGCATGGCAGAAGGACCAAAAATTTAAGAGCAGAGAAATCCAATCAGTTTTGTTTTGATTGGAAAGGGAATGGAGATGATCAGAGCATCTGAACTAGAAGGGAAATGCAATTGTCCTAAGATGATTGCACCCCTTTGTGAATGCCTCCTGTCTTCTTAAACCTTTTTCAATGACTCTTACACAATCACAGTGTTGCACTTTACCTGAGCCCTATGCTCCCAGAAAGCAGCAAAGTTAAGAAATCCTCCCACTCTTTTGTATTTCTGGAAATAGCTACCTCAAAAGAAAAACTTGCCTTTGCTTATTTCAAGATAAGCTCCTCTGCATTCTTCTTGACTCCCATTAGATTCATGGACGATTCTTTTTTTACTTGCCTCTATAAAACCCCAGACCCTCTTCCTTTTCTTTGAGATGCTTCTCATTAATGAATGCTCTCCCTATTGCAATAGCCTGAATAAAATAATATTTCATACAGATATAACCTAGAGAATGTTAAACATCTTTAGGGAATTGTAAACACACAAAAGTTATACTTGTAACTTATTGTCCTCTGCATTTCTGTGGTTCATCATTTTGGTGCCATGACTTGGATTGAATTGGTCTTCTGGGCAGATCTTTATTTGTTCAACCCTTTATCCTCTGTTCCAGACTGGCCATCTGGGGACTCAACAGTGAGTCTAGTTCTAAGTTCTATGTTCTGGACATTTGTCCACTGGGAGAATAATAGGGATTTGATTTTGATTCTTTTGGAGTACCTTCTCAATTTCTGGTGCTGGCTTCTTTCAGTTTATGGTTTGAATGTTTGGTGACCTCTCTGTAAACAGATTAGTGGCTTGAAGAGATCTTATTTCTATTAAGTAAAGGGCAACAGAGAATCTGGTTTGTTAGTCTTTTCTGTTTATCTTCTAATATATTTTGAGGTCTAATCAATTAAGAATTTGTACCCCCTGAGAAAAGAACAGCTCTTCTGTGAGTTTTGCATTTCAGTATTTATGCTTGACCCATGGCTGAAATTTTAGAATTGAAGGTGCAGACTTTCTCTCTCTACTTATTTGTTTGTTTTTAGGTCTGTGATTTAGAAAGGCCTTTTATGTTTCATTGTGTGAGTGTATAATATTTTCCTATCTCTGGGGGCACCTGGGTGGCTCAGTTGGCTAAGCATCTGACTCTTGATTTCAGCTCAGGTCATGATCTTAGGGTTGTGAGAGTGAACCCCACATTGGGCTCCATGCTGGATGTGGTCTGCTTAAGATTCTCTCTCCCTCTGCCCCTCCTCCCATCTCTCTCTTTCTCTCTCTCCCTTCTGTCTCTGGATGGTGTTACTAAGCTGGAGTATAAGTTTATAAATTTTTTTAAAGATTTTATTTATTTATTTGAGAAAAAGAGCTTAAGAGAGAGAGAGCACGAGCAGGGGAGGGGCAGGGGGAGAGGGAGCCCCACGTGGGGCTTGATCCCAGGATCCTGGGTTCATGACCTGAGTCTAAGGCAGATGCTTAACTGACTGAGCCACCCAGTGCCCCTAAATTTATAAATTTCTTTTTTTTTTAAAGATTTTTAAAAATTTATTTACTTGACAGAGAGAACAAGCAGGAGTGAGCACAAGTAGGGAGAGCAGCAGAGAGAAGGAGAAGCAGACTCCCCACTGAGCTGGGAACCTGATGCGGGGCTCAATCCCAGGACCCTGGGATCAAGACTTGAGCTGAAGGCAGAGGCCCAGCTGACTGAGCCACCCAGGCGCCCCTATAAATTTCTTTTTTTTTTTTTTTAAAGATTTTGTTTATTTATTTGACAGAGACACAGTGAGAGAAGGAACACAAGCAGGGGGAGTGGGAGAGGGAGAAGCAGGCTTCTGCTGAGCAGGGAGCCTGATGCAGGGCACAATCCCAGGACCCTGGGATCATGACCTAAGCCAAAGGCAGATGTTTAACGACTGAGCCACCCAGGCGCCCCTAACCACTATAAATTTCTTAAGAGAACTTTATTTTGATTGGCCTAGAAATAAAATATGCTTAAATAAACTTTCCTAAAATTCCCTGAATTTGGGAAAATTGAACCTCAAATATTTTCAGTATAAAAAAGAGGCGTTTTTATTAGAAATTAACTCAGAAATGTTTTAAGAATTCAAGTTCATGTAATTTTGATAAATCTTTGGCAAATAAGACTACTTTAATAATTTTGGTTTAATCAAAAACAGATATGTTTTCTCTGAGTTGTCAGCATCAAGTATAACACGTACATTTTTATTCTACTTGGATATTTTCTTCCTTGGATTTAATCCAAGTTGAGTTAATTAATGAATATTCATTGGATACCTACATCATTTCTAAGTAAGATAGAGTACTGAAACATTAATCACTAGGCATGATTTTAATATTGTTTTTGCCTCTTGTTTTATATATGACAGAGAGGCTGTATAACTATATTTGAGTCTATTAAATGTGTTCCCGATTTCTATTTTGAGAAGTTGTACCATAAGGGCTATAGAAGGTTATGAGATGTGTATTCATGAGCCCCGCCATTCTGCTGAGAAGTGCTGGTGTGTGACAGACAATTTACAACATCCTCCTCCACCTTTTCTCTGAGATAGAAACTACTATGGTTGAAAGTTATAATCAATATACATGAATGAATCTCTACTAGAAGCAATCGGGGAGGCACCTGGGTGGCACAGTTGGTTAAGCATCAGACTCTTGGTTTTGGCACAGGCTGTGATCTCAGTGTTGCATGATCCAGCCCCATGTCCCACGTCAACGCCATGCTCAGTGTGGAGTCTGCTTAAGATTCACTCTCCCGGGCTACCTGGGTGGCTCAGTCCATTAAGCATCTGCCTTCCCCTTAGGTCATGATCTTGGGGTCCTGGGATCCAACCACTGGGGATCCCTGCCTGGTGGGAAGTCTACTTCTTCCTCTCCTTCTGCCCCCCGACCCCCCACTCCATCCCTCCACCCCACGCTCATGCTCTCTCTCTCAAATAAATAAATAAATAAATAAATAAATCTTATAAAAAAGCAATGGTGGTAAAGAGGAACAGCTTTGTTTCTAAGATATGCAGGATGTGTTTTTGTTAAGGAAAAAAGAGAGTAATTTTGTCTTAAAGTAACATAACTAGTTGCTCCAGAATGAGAAATGGAAAATGTAGGACAAAATTGCCTATGAAAGTTTCCCAAAAGGGGAATGTTATTAGAATAGAGGAAGCTGGCTAAGGTTTGATAAATTTATTTATAAGATTTTCAAAGAGTCTTAGTATCAAATAGTATACTGATATAAAATTAGAATTTGACTTTCTTTTTGTCAAAATGACAAGAATTTTCTTGGATTAGTGGTCTGCTCTTAGTAATAGGTTGTAAATGGTTATTCTTTATCTTCTGCATAGTTTATCTAGATAACAAAGATTCTACATCTTGCCAGAATAATCTTCTATGGTTTATGTTGACTTTGTTAAGTGCCAGGAATGGCCAGCAATCCCTGTACCGATGGATGAAAAATGACTCCAGACTTTGCCGTGAAAGAGAGGAGAAGGCAAGGGAGTCAATGCTCAGAGATGAAGACCAATGCTCCAGATGAAGACCCTTTGCTCTTCTTTGCTCCTGCTTTTATTGGTCCTTCAGAATAATCACAAATCCTTATCACTCTTTCTCAAGCATGTGATGTGTGACAAGGGGTCTTACTGAAACTAGGAGGATCTGTTTACGGGAAAGATACGATATGCTAATCTCTGTGTTCTACGAGTTCTACTAAACATAGCCTAGGGGACAATGCACATATCTCTTAGATCCCAGGGCGGCTGTTCAGGCTAAGAAAGCTTCGGGAAGGCCCCTCCCCGTGGCATTCCAATGGGAGAGTGGTCACGCAGGCCTCGGCATTCCAAAGGCCTATGCCCTTCTCTGAAACCTTCCCTGCCCTCAGCAGCCTCTGTGTTACATTTTAGCAAGCCAGGTATTATGGTTGATTTCATGTTCTACGTTAACCCCAATAGTTATGTCCTTGATTATTTAAGAAAACAAAGATTTCTCATGTTAAAATTCTCTACAATAATGTTATCTTTTATGTTTATTTTAAAACATTTTGTCCCCCCCCCCTTTTTTTAACATAGGCTCCACACCCACCATGGAGCTCAACTTGGGGCTTGAATTCATGACCCTGAGATCAAGATCTGAACCAATATCAAGAGTCAGATATTCAAGCAGCTGAGCTACCCAGGTGCCCCTGTTTTGTTGCTAATTTGAAGTGAGTTGCAAAGTATTATATTTACAATAGCCATGATTGGATTACTATTTTAAGTGTTCAAATATCTTGACAACTTTTGATGTTTTCCTTTTCCAAATTGAGTGAAATCCTTTGCACCTGAAACTGTCTTTTCAGAGATTTCCTGGAGGGGTCCTTGGAGAATCTACAAAGGATTTATTCTTTCACTTTGTAAAAAGAGTGATGTTAGAAATAGTTAATTTGGGGGATACGTCACTATTGATGAGTTGCATGGGAAGCATTGTCAACGGAGAAGTGATGTTTAACCTTCCCTGGGTTATATTTATATGGTGTTATTAAAACAAAGACTTCCGAAATTGCTATATGGGAAATTCTAGGGATTTGTTAAAGCCCTTAGTGTCCATGAGATGTTTCTATTTATCAGTTCCTGTCTGCGTTCCCTGATATCAAATAACACTGTAGAGTGATCATATTTTTATATTATAATTTTAGCTATTTAAAAAATTATTTTACATCATAATTTCAGTTAGTTTTTAAAACATTAACTTGGTCTAAACTTTTAAATTTGAATCTAGCATCTCCTAGGCCAGTGGTTTTCAGGGGAAGATTTACATCACTTACCTGAGGAGTTGTATTAATATATAGATGTTTAGAACATACTTCAGACTTAGACAATCTCTTTACTTGATATTTTGATATTTCACTATATATTCTAGCTACATGCTTGATATGTTCATAGTAAATTATGTCTCAGGATTGATATATGTTATCTTTGAAGACTTTTTTCTTTGTAAAGATTATGCTCATCTATTTTTCTAAATTAGCTGCAATATCTACTCTTCTTTGACAATGGAATAGTTGTTACGTTTATAGATGTGCAGTCTAAAACTTTTTAAATTGACTTTTATCTAGTTTTACATGCCATAGAAACAACCAAATTTCCTTGTCAGTTGCATTATTCTTATAATGAACTCTCATCTGATCTCCCTCTTTTGAAAATTATCAGTAATATATTAACCGCAGCTATTTTAAATCTTTTGTCATTTACAGATAGTTTTTTGCTTTACTTTAATACTTTCCTAAAAGCACTTGCAATCAGCTACAAGCCAGAGTACTTTGTTTTCAATAAAGAACTTTTTTAGAGGTTGTGGAAAAGAACTGTACTTTGTACTTTTGGACACAAGCTTTTGATGGCATCATTTAAGTAACTTTGAGGCCAGTGGCTCAGTCAGGATTTCCAGAATTCTAGCTGAGAAGCTGATGGGTTTATGAGACTGCTAACACAAGATCAAGTAGAATAGGAATTAATTACATAGAACTAAATGAACTGATTAAGGATGATTGTGGGTTTTGTTTCAAATATTATGGGTATGTTAATGTTCTATTTTCTGGGTATAAAAAGAGCCCCTTTCCCTTTTCTTCAAGTTATCTATAACTCATAACTACTTAGTAGACTATGCTCTTGTAAACTGAAATAAAACATTTGTTAGTTATATCTTCTTCTCCCTGCCTGAAAAGTACTCTTATTTTCAGGCCAATACAATTATTTGCATAGGCTCAATAAGAATCTGTTCTCCTTCTTTTCAGGACATAATCAAAATTATTGGTTATGCAAACAGGGTCTTATTTGGAATGTCATATTTGATAATGTTACTGGTTTAATCAGATATGACCAGATACTAATAAAGAACAGAGCTTGCCTCTATGAAGCCATTTCTTACAAATTCCTCCTGGAAATACTGATCTGGTACCTGTTTATGAGGTTCCCAGCCTTATAGGTGAGTAGGAGGTCACTTCCTGGTTGGCTTAGTGAGAGGTAAAGGATAAATTCAGCAACTGGGTCTATAACCTGCACATTATAAGGAAAGGTTTGGTCCTTGCCTTGGTTTCTGGGCAGTAACATCTAAGCTCTTGGAATATCCTGGCTGATAAGTGCCCTTTTTCCCCTGAGGGCCTATGACCACTGCACATAGTCTCTGCTAACAATGAGACTTCTGGTGGGGACCTCAGGCTGTGTGGTATCAACTTGACCTCTGGAGGACCTGACTGTGACTGACTCCAGTAAAAGACTCCAGACTTCAGGCTTGGTTAAGTTTTCTTGGATGACAACATTCTGTTCTGTTGCTACCCTTGATTTCTGGGAGAATTAAGTGCTGTCTGCAGGACTCCATTGGAGAAGATAATGGGAAGGTGGCAACTGGTATCTTTGGGCCTCTGCCCTATGTACCTCTTTTCTTTGCTGTTTTTAGTCTGTATCCTTTTCTTATAATAAACCACAACTGTGAGTTTAATGGCTATTCTGAATTCTAAGAATCCTTTTAGTGAATCATTGAAACAGAGTAGTCTTGGGGAACCCCAAACACTGCCCAGAAAACTTGGAATATTTTCAGAACCTCAGAAAGAGAAGAATTTTCTCAAATTTATGAGTACTGTAGGTAAAATCTCATGGAGAGTGCTTGACTTAGCTTCCTAGCCTCAAGAGGCTTTTAAAAATCCAAACTGAGATTCTGTATGAAAATATCCAGCAAAGCAAACTTAGGAAGGCCTATATGGTAAATTACCATTCTTGTTGCACCTCTGTAAATAATAAGACTCAATCTAATAAGACCATTTTATTTTGTGATTAAGAATGATCTTTCCTTAAAGTTATCTAAGTTATCATATTTCAATAGAAAACTGTGCTTCCTTCAGAGCACACACTCCTGTTCATTTCCTTTGAGCTATTTTGCACCTTATTTAAACTGTGGGTAAATGATGGGTATGCAAACTGCCTTGTTTATAGAGCTTTAGTTGATTTCATTGCCACCTATAGAAAAACCAGTTGTACCTACCTAATTATAGATTGAATTGGATTCTGTTAGCTTGCCCAAGTTGTCAATTATTACCAAATTTTTAATTCTTCCAGTTTTTTTTTTAAGATTTTATTTATTTGACAGAGAGAGAGAGAGAGACAGCAAGATGGGGAACACAAGCAGGGGGAGTGGGAGAGGGAGAATCAATAAACTGATTACCCTCAGTTCAGGGATCAACTGTTGGCTCCTGCTGAGCAGGGAGCCCGATGTGGGGCTTGATACCAGGACTCTGGGATCATGACCTGAGCCGAAGACAGATGCTTAATGACCGAGCAACCCAGGCATCCCTCTTCCAGTTTTTTTTTTTTTTTAATCTGGCTACAATTCACAAGGTTTAAAAATTTTCTCCCTTCTTCCTGGTTTGGCATCATCCCAAACTAAAACATAACTGCCCAGATCCCTACCGGGACTCTAGGTTGCCTGGCAGCTAGCTGGCCTCTTTCCCCAGGATCTGAAGAAGCCCTGGAGCTGAAGCCTGAAAACTTGATATAGTCTTCAATATCTCAGCAGGTCATGCACAATTCACAATTCTCCCTTAATAAGCCACTGCCTGGACTACTTTGCAAGCCTGGCAAAATACTGGTCATGCCCGTCCTTCTCTAAGAGGTAACTAAGACTGTGTATAACACCAAGAGCCTTGCCATCCTACCTTGAGGGCTTCATGATACTCAGTGAGTGGTGCTGCATAATTGAAAGATTTTCCTCCACTCACCTCTTGGGATCTGCCAGGGAGGAAGAATTTCCTTCTGCCCTTTATGGTCCTTCTAGCTGGACTAAGAATCAAATTGACGGGAGACAGATTAACAGGAGAAAATAAAATTTAATAGCATATAAATGGGGAATCCACAAAGACATGGGAATTCCAAAGATAGGCAACATGAGGCTTATGTGAGCTAAGGAGAGGGGTAAGGGTGGGGATAGAGAATACAAAGGGGAGAAAGACCATTAGCAGGAAGATGAGAGGAGATGTTTGGAAAACAAAGATTGCCCTATAATATAAGTCTCTTAAGTAAGGGGGAATGTCTGTTACTAGCTCTCTTCCTTGTATAGGAAGGCAGTTGAGGGGAAGGTAAAGAGCTTTTTTTTACCTCTTTACTTGAATCTGCTGGGTTTTGATTGCTTTTAATTCAAGATAATGTTCCTGTCAAGTGGCCCATTTGGGGCAGCCTGCCCTTGGCCCCTATAGATCCAATAAACTGATTACCCTCAGTTCAGGGATCAACTGTTGGCTATTTTTCTTTAAATGCAATATTTTATGTTAATATGTCTCTCTTTTTTTTCTCATTTTAAGCATCCCTCTTTTAAGATGCTTGATCCCAGGAACCTTAAAACAATTGATCTTTGTCATTACTTCTCAACAAATAGTTCAACCTGTTTTACAGAAAAGGTGCTGACAAGAGTCCTCCAAGAGTCCAAGGAATACTTAGACCCTGCTTTGTCCTACTCAGGAGGTTTGTGATCTCCTTTGGGTTGTTCAGCAATTAATGATGTTCATCTTGATCGACAAAGTTGGACTTATCTGAGTCCTGTACTCCTGAGAAGCAGTGAGGGTTACAAAATCCCTCATCCTTACAGGGAAACCCTCTTACACTGTTGGTGGGAATGCAAACTAGTACAGACCCTCTGGAAAACAGTATGGAGCATCCTCAAAAATTTAAAAATAGAGCTGCCCTAGGATCCAGCAATTGCACTACTAGGTATTTATCCAAAGAGTACAAACATAATGATTTGATGGGGCACATGCACCCCAATGTTTATAGCAGCCTTTTCAATAATAGCTAAATTATGGAAAGAGCCCAAATGTCCATTGACTAATGAATGGATAAAGAAGAAGTGGTATGTATATACAATGGAATACGACTCAGCCATCAAAAGAATGAAATCTTGCCATTTGTAATGATGTGGATACCCTCCAGTGTATTATGCTAAGTGAAATTAAGTCAAAGAAAGACAAATACCATATGATTTTACTCATATGTGGAATTTAAGAAACAAAACAGATGCACACAGAGGAAGGGAAAGAAAAATAAAATAAGATGAAAACAGAGAGGGAGGCAAACCATAAGAGACTCTTAACTAGAGAGAACAAACTGAGGGTTGCTGGAGAGGAGGGGGTGGGGGATGAGCTAAATGGGTGATGGGCATTAAGGAGGGCATGTGTTGTGAACACTGGGTGTTATATGTAGGTGATGAATCACTAAGTTCTACTCCTGAAACCAATTCTAACTATGTGTTAACTAACTTGAATTTAAATAAAATATTGGAAGGAAAAAAAAAATGCCTCATCCTTTTTTGTTCCTGAAATGTCTAACGCAAAGGACCAACTTGTCCTTGCATATTCCAAATTAAGATTCATCTTTAGCTCTCCTCATGATGCTCACAAGTTTTGAGGAGATTCCTTTGTTTACCTACCTCCATAAAACTCCAGATCCCCTTCCTTTTCTTTGAGATATTCTTCTTTGATGAATGTTCTATTGCAATAGCCTGAATAAAATAATCTTTTTCATTTCCCAGTGCATTTTGTTTTTCACGACAATTACAGACCTTTCACTGTGTGTGTGTTTTATAAATCAAGAAAAGACATTTCTACTTTTTTCTTAATTAAAAAGAAATAAAAGAACAGTTGCAAGATGCAGAGAGAATCTTAAGTATTAGCATAAAGAAGAAATCAGAGCAAAGTGACCATGAGCATTAAGCCCTCTGGGAATTTTCTGGAATCTCAGGGAGGCTTCACAGCAGTGCTTCTCAAACTTTTATGCATGGACAAATCTTATGGGAGCTTGTTAAAATGCAGATACAGATTCAATAGAGCTGGTGTGGGGCCCGTGTTTCTGCTTTTTCTCCCAGATAATGTTGGTGCTATTGTCTTTAGTGTGCACTTTGTGTAGCAAAGCACTGAAGGATGTGATACGAGCGTTTGAGTTAATCTTTCCTAGAGCTCAAGGATGACCCCTGCTGACATTGGGTTATATAATCCATGTAATGATGCCAGCTTGTTTTGGTCTCTCTGTGCATTTTCAGAGAAACTTCGATCTATAGCATATAGACCACTCTCTTCGTAGTCTTAGGAGGAAGAATAGCTGACTTGCAGCTTTGTTCCCAGGAGATAAAATTAATAACCACAACAAAAGGTGGTGACTCCTTTCAAGGCTATCATAATAGCTAAAATCAGTCAATGAAAGAACTGAGATTTCCAAGCAATCAGCTTGATGCGGTATATTACTTAAACTTATATCTTATAAACTATATGTTATAAATGTAGTTTTAACAGCTGCACCTTTATAGAGTTCTTAAAAGCAAGATGATTAAAACTCTGAAATTTCTAAACAAAGCAAGTGTTGACTTTGGTTCTCCTATTGCCTTAAAAACAAGATGAGGAATTGATTTTCATAACATGGAACCACAAACAATATTAATATTTAAACATTTCTCTGCACATGCAAAATTATCTTCTCTCTAAAATACGATATCATCTTGACTTCTTATATATGTGTGGCTATCTAAGTGCAGATTTTTTTACAGTTAGACCCTGCCTCATTCAATTACACAGCCAGACAGCAGATACTGTACTCATCTCCAGGATAAATTCCCATTAGAGAGCATGAGATTGAATTTACAGTACATCTTGAGCATTCCTAGCACAGATGACACTTTTGAATTTACAGCATACTGTTTCTTTCACCTGAGATGACTGACTTACAGATGCATTGCAGTGAGGTTGCTGCTTCTTGTGTCCTCATTGTGACTGTGGACCTGGGAAATTCACACCAACACATACACTGGTATTAACCTTGATGCAAAACAGCTCCCGATGTCTAGAATCAAAGCGTTCAGGAAGAGTTATATGCACAAATCCAGTTAACAGAAATGAGAATTTTGGCACACAAATCCTCCATGAAAATTCAGAAGTTATTGTCCCAATAATTCACGCAGATGCCCACTACCTTCAAATATAATAGAAAGTGATGACTACTATTGTCACAGTTTTCACCAAGATTGAATTGCAGTATACTGCAAGGAGAGAGAAATATCCTAGACATGCTGCAATAATTTTGGTGACCTAAAGAGATGGAGAAGGTGAGTGTTTTTCATTATGTAGTGAGCAGCCACCTCAGTACCCTTCATATGTAGAGATGAGAGGGAGTGTGTGCATGTACATGTATGTGTGGTTACATGTGCTCACACACACACTGGTGCCTAAAGGTCAGTCAGACTGTATCTGGAATAATAGATAATTTTTAAAACATCTCTGATCTTCACAAAAAATAGGGTCAGAAACAAAGATTTTATTTACACATTTCTATGTACACATTTCAAAGAAGGAATGCTTTGTTGATTATAAAACAAATTTTCATTTACTTAGAGTCATGTATATGGAATTCAAAGAATGCAGATTTACCCTTTTTGTTCCCAGTATACGAGTCACATTGTACAAGCTCAGCAGTTACACAATAGTATTATTCTAAGTAAATTTTCAGTAGCTCATCTCTATTGCAGATTAGGCAAAAGTAAAAGAACAAGGGAAAAAATATAACTGTGGGGGCATTTTGCTTTCTTGTGATAATTTGGCAAACTAACGTAGATGGATACTGACAAAGCAAGTCAATGATTTGGCACTTGTTCTCTATCAGTTCTACTTTCTTTTGCCCCTCATTCCAAAATTTCCTTTGTCCCAAAGACAAATTTTTGTACTCTACCAGTTTCTAGGCTCACTCCAAATATCCCAGGAATACAAACAACCCTGTAGAGTCTCATGACTCTATCATTGAATTTATGGTATATAAAGTCACCTGAATTCCTGAAATTTGGTCAGCAAGTATTATCCCCTGTGGTTATTCCAGACTTTCACAAGATCTTAAGTCTTCTACTCAACCCCCAGCTTCCTCTCTTAGGAGATTCTCCTCTAGTTCACAGAGCTCTAATGTCATCTGATGATGGCCAGTTGGGTGCGCTACCTCAGCTTCCTGCACCACACTCTTACCTCCTTCCCCATAGTGTCAGCTAAAGAGATGTTTTCTTGTTGAAGGCTAGTATTTTAACTTCTCTCTGTTGTATTTGTAGTAAGTCAATCATACCAGCCTCAAATAACAGTTTTATCTTCCTTTTTGATATTTATGCCTCATATTTTTCCTGTCTTGTTTTACAATGACTATAATCTCCAGGATAATGTTAAATAATGGTGTTTCTGAATTTAATGAAACCTCTTTTAATATTTCATCATTAAATATGATGTGTTCTTTAAGTTAATTCTCTTCTACTTTATTTATGCTTGCTTGATTTTTCTTTTATCAGTCTTCTCTAATTGAATTCTTTGTGTATTTTTAAAATCTTTCTTGCTTTTTATTAAATTCATTGTAGTCCACCTATTTTCTTCTGGGTGTTGTTTGAGCTACATCTCGTAGGTTTTGATATGTAGTGCTTTCCTTGTTATTCATTTAAAAAATTTATAACTTGATTTAGAATGAGATTTATAATCTCCTACTGGATAGATATTTGTGGGGGGATCAGAGAAGAGGGGGAGTCATATTTTGGTTTGAATATATGGCTTTCATAATTTTTATGTTTCATAGTTTAAAATTTCATTTGTACACAAATACATAATCAGTTGTATGTGTTTCATGGTTGTTTTAAAAGCTTATTATAGTTTAGATCCTTTAAAAAGAAGACCACAGGCGCAAAATGGCATCATTTAGGTTAAGGCTCCAACTCAGTAAACCAAGACTTAATACTTAACCTAATTGCAGTTTCAACCCCCCAGGAATGTAACCTTTAACTTGTCAGTCAAGAATTTTCTGGTCAGCAACAATAGGGTAATCTGTCACATGGCCCCTCTTCATTTCCCTAAAGGAAGATGAATTAATTTACCTACCAATACCCCTTTGTCCCCAAATGAAGGTGACCTCACCTGAAATAACCCTTGTTTGTTTGTTTATGACTTCCTTGTCAGGACTTTGAAAATCTTTCCCTTTCCATTGCCCTTTGGAGCTGCCCTCTACTTGTAGATGCAACGCTACCTGATACATGATTAGATTAATAATATCAACTAGAGCTTTAAAATGTACTCTATTAAATTTTCGTTATATAATAGACTTATTCCTTAACTGGATCCTTCCACTGAGTTCCTAATAATCCTCAGGTCTCTGCTCTTATAACTCTTCCAGGACTTTGGGATATTCTTTTAAATATACAGTGCCTCTTCTTTAACTCACCAAGGCTCTTGAAAGGCTGAACACTTGCTGGGTCTGCTTCTACATTTTCCATTTACTCTTCAACATATTGCAGTCTGTCTTTCATTCTCAAAAGGCACCCTCAGTTACCAGTAATTTCATAATTACCACATACGATGGACATTTCTCAGTCCTTACCTCCCACATTGGTCTCAATTTGCAGCCTCATTTTGGAGAGTAAATGTTTATAATCAATTGTCTACTCTAAGAACATATAGCCTCTTTTATAAGTCTAATTTTGGAGAGAGATTATTTAATTTTCATAAGGCTTGAAACAATACCACAGTGACAGGAACTAGAGAAAAAATGGTTGATATATTTCAGTAGGAGAAATAAAGAAGTTGAAAGTTAAAATTTATATATAGTCCTAGATTTAACCTAAGTTACTGTAAAATCCTTGCTGTGTGGTTTCTGATCTTCAAGAAATGAAGTAAAGTAGCATTCTGGCTCCCCAATGCCACACATCTCCTTGCTCTGTGTACCTCCACAGTTCATATTTGCTGGGAGCATGGGGCAGAGGCAAGGTTGGAACTTTGGTTGGAACTGTCTATCTGACAGGCCCTTGGTCATGCTTTGTTCTTTAGCACTGGAGCTTTCTCTTTTCAGAGCACATTGTTTCCACAGCTTCCCTGATGATTCCATCTGTGGTGTCGCTGGAATGGTTTCTGGAAAACTGGTGTGGGAAACAAAGGCAGAAGAAAAATTATTAAATTTCCATGCCACCTATAGCCCATTGACAAGTCCTTGAAACAGGCAGAGTGACATTCCTCTGGGAACTCAACTGCCTCCATGTTAATGCTTAGCTAAGGGCAAAAGGCAATCTTAGCTGAACCTCCAGGATCCTGTAAATCTACTTTAACATATAAAAATTCCTTTGGAAACTTCTTTTATCTCTCTCCCCCAAGATACATGTTGGCAATCATCCCCCAAGCCTATAACCCACCAATATACATCTGAAGTATCTCATGACCCAGGTTTTATTAGTCGGTAATAAATGACCTTTTCCCAATGATAGCTAGAACACTCAAGGTCCTGGAAACCTTGCTTCCAAAATTCCTTGGAGACTTAGGCTATCCCTAATCCCCTTCCAACTTGAAAGTACATAATGGGCCACTCCTCATGACCCCTGTGCAGCTCTTTCTGCCCCTGGGTCCTGTCCCCATGCTTTAATAAAACCACCTTTTTGCACCAAAGACGTCTCAAGAAATCTTTCTTGGATGTTGTCTTCGAATCGTAACATTTTTGCCTACATCAAGACCACACTTTGTGGGTACTTTTCTCAGGTCCAGTTTCTTGGTACCAGGATAGTTGTGAGTGGATGCAGAGCACAGAGAGGAGCCAAAAACAGGTGTGGAAGACACTGCTGGGTCCAGCCTCTGGGTCCAAATGATGCAGAGGATTAGGATTAGGCAGAGGACCAGGAGGACACAGAAGGGAGTTCAGAAGTCTGGTCCCAAATTTAGGAAACAGAGGCATATAGCTGAAACAGCTGGGGAAAGCAAGCAGAATAAGTACCATAATGAAGAAATCCTTGATTCCTCAGAATATTTCTCATCTAGTCAGGAGTCTTGCTTAGATAGAAAGGAGACAGTACCTCCACCCCAAAAGTGCAGAGTGTAGAAGGAGGGAGTGAGAGAGCAGAAGCTAAAGGAAGAGCTGGACGCTCAGTGTTTTCTGAGTTTGTTTTGAGAGAAGCATTTCTCAGTTCTTTCACTTTTTTCATGATCCTTGAAACAGCGGAGGTCATTTTTACATAATGTTTCTCCCCTTGTGTGGAAATGTTGATGGAACTTTTGAAGATGTTAATTTTAAGGGTTTCACGTCCCCAAGTAGTGATAACAGCACATGAATTGGATTACCATATGGAAAATGACAAGTTTTCCCTCTGTACATTGAAGTCAACAGGATGCAAGAAAAATCTATTGTTACTTGTTACTGCTGTTTCACGCATTAAAAATAATGGAGATAAGCAAAGTTGGGGTCAAGCTGGGCTTCTATTCTTTAGTTCTTCCCTTTCTCAAGGTTGCTATGTTAGTCTTTCAGGGTAGACTTGAAAAGTATCTGCTGACGTTTGGAAAAATGAGATTCTTTGTTATAAATCATATAAGCACAGTGCTTTTTTTTTTCTCCCAGAAAGTGAGAAAACAGAAATTTACCAGGTTAGAATGAGATTTAACAGACTCTGATAATTAATGGCTCAGTGTTTAGATCATAATTCCTCACTCTTTTCTTTATGGGAAAATAATCATAAACCTTGAAGCTGGAACATGTTACCAAAAGTGAGGCTGAATTTTTGGACTAGAATTTGGAGGCTGCAGAAATATGTGTGTGGATGAGTGTGTTTTTGTTTTCACCTTTAGTGATACAATTACTTGTAGGATCCCCCTGCCCTTTTCCCATCATCTTTTCCTTATTTTTCTCAGCTCAAGATGTCTTCAAGTGGCCATGATACTTTTGAGCTCGGGGTAATTATAATAGGGCAATGTGGCAGTCAGGATGGAAGTGGCTGTGGGAAAAGACATTTTTATTTTAGCTTTGTGATGTGACTTGCCATATTGCAAACTATCCTCTCAAAGACAGATTTTTTGTTCTGATTTTTCAGGATCTTTTTATGCTTTTTTTTTTTAACCAAAAAGTATAATACTTAACAACAAAACAAGTATTGATTGTTTACTATGTGCTTGGCATCTATATTGGAGTTAAAATGATATGAAAGGCAGTCATTGTTTCTTTTATCAGAGTTTAGTTGTCAGTCTCCTGTGACAGAGCCATTTGGGTTATCTTCTCCTAAATGGTAGCTACTTGCACATGTGGCTAGTTCTGGGGCAACTCGGGTAGATCGGGTAGATCGGGTAGAGGCTGGAGGTGTGGGCGGTGACAGAATTCAGCCAAGGCAAAACAAAGTAGATAGAAGTTTATTGAATACACTGCAAGGGAGCAGCCAGCAGGACAGGAAAGGAGAAACTGTCTGCCAGGAAGCAGTGGTAGGGGGGATGTAGGAGTGAGGAGGTTTGGGAACACATGGAATTTTCCTTTTTTAGTGACTGTGCCTGCTTGTAAGTAGCCCATTGGTCAGCTAGGGCCTACGGCTATTTTTAAGTGGGTCACCTAATGAGCTTGTTTGCATTCAGCTGGGTGGACTGTGGGCCCTCTGACCTCACTCAGGTTTCCATTGCTCAAGCCTATTGCCTAAAAGCCGCCTCCACACTAATGAGTACTTGAAATATGGCCCGTCTAAATTGAGATGTACTATATGCATAAATCATGTACTGGATTTTGAAAAATTAGTATAAAAAAAGTAAAATATCTATTAACAATATTTGTATTGATTATCTGTTTAAATAATAAGATTTTGGTTATATTGGGTTAAAAATAGCAAAGTTAATTTCACCTATTTCTTTTTTTCTTTTTTTAGCTATACTTTAAGGAATTCTTTATTTTTAATAAAGCATCTATGGCTGTACATGGATGAGGATATTTTTTACAGTTTATATTTATTTTTTATCTTTTAGTCAAGTATAATTAACATACAGTGTTGTATTAGTTTTAGGTGTACAATATAGTGATTGAACAATTCTATACATTATTCCATACTCATCATAATGAATGTACTCTTAATCCCCATCACAGATTTCACCCATCCCTCCACCCACCTCCCTTCTGGTAACTGATGTGGGGAGCAAAGGAAAAAGAAGAAATGTAGATAAAATTAAATGTCCTTATAACCTGCAGCCCATTGACAAATACTTGAGGCAGACAGAGTATAACCTTCTTCCAGGAACTCCCAATCTGGGTGTTAACGCCTTGCTAGGGGGGAAAAACAACTTTAGCTTGGCTATAGCTAGGCCTCCAAGATCCTGTGAGTCTTCTTTAGCATAGGGAAGTCCTTTTGGAAACTTCCTTTGTCTTCACCTCCCCTGGTTCCAAAGTATATAATCAGTTACTCTTCATAATCCCCAGGCAGCTCTTTCTGCCCATGGGTCCCGTCCCCAAGCTTTAATAAAACCACTGTGTTTGCACTGAAGACTTGGCACTGAAGACATCTCAAGGATTCTTTCTCAACTGTGGGCTCCAAAGCCCAACATTTCCACATCAGTTACTACCAGTTTGATATCTATATGTAACAGACTCTTTTTGTTTGTCTCTTTTCTTTTTCATTCATTCTGTTTCTTAAAGTCCACATGAAAATGAAATCATATGGTACTTGTCTTTCTCTGGCTGATTTATTTCACTTAGCATTATACCCTCTAGATCCATCCATGTTGTTGCAAATGATAAGATTTCATTCTTTCTTATGGCTGAGTAATAGTCCAGTGTGTGTGTGTGTGTGTGTGTGTGTGTGTGTGTGTATACTACCTCTTTATCCATTTATCTATGGATGGACACGGGTGGTTTCCATATTTTGGCTATTGTAAATAATGCTGCAATAAACATAAGGGTGCATATATCTTTACGAATTAGTGTTTTTGTTTTCTTTTGGTTACCACTCTGTACTGGATAATATGGTAATTCTATTTTTAATTTTGGGGGAATGTCCATACTCTTTTCCACAGTGGCTACACCAGGTTGCCTTTCCACCAATAGTGCACATGGGGCTCCTTTTTCTCAACATCTTTGCCAACACATGTTATTTCTTGTGCTTTTCATTTTACCCATTTGGACAGATGTGACGTGATATGTCATTGTGGTTTAGGTTTGCATTTCTCTGATGATTAGTGATGTTGAGCATCTTTTCGTGTTTCTGTTGGGCCATCTGTGTGTCTTCTTTGGAAAAAATGTCTATTTATGTCCTCTGCCCTTTTTTAGTTGGATTATTTGTTTTTTTATGTTGAGTTGTATAAGTTTTTTATATATTTTGGATATTAATTCCCTCATCAAATATATCATTTGCAAATATCCTCTCCCATTTAGTAGGCTGCCTAATTTTGTTTTGTTGTTGGTTTCCTTCTCTGTGCAAAAGCTTTTTATTTTGGTGTAGTCCCAATAGTTTAATTTAGCTTTTGTTTCCTTTGCCAAAGGAGACATACCTAGAGAAATGTTTCTATGGCTGATGTCGAAGACATTACTGCTTATGTTTTCTTCTAGGACTTGTATGGTTTCAGGTCTCACATTTAGGTCTTTAATCCATTTTGAGTTTATTTTGTGTGATGTAAGAAAGTGGTCCAGTTTCATTCTTTTGCATGTAGCTGTCCAGTTTTTCCAACATCATTTGTTGAAGAGATTGCTTTTTTCCCTTTGTACGTTCTTGCCTCTACAATTAATTTAATCATAGATTAGCTGACCACATAGGTGTGGGTTCTTTCTGAGCCTTCTATTCTGTTCTACTCAACTATGCATGTGTCTCTTTTTGTGCCAGTACCATACTATTCTGATTACTATAGTTTTGAAGTCTGGGATTATGATAACTCCAGTTTTGTTCTTCTTTTTGAGATCACTTTGTCTATTCAGGGTCTTTTGTGGTTCCATGTAAATTTTAGGAATATTTATTCAAGTTCTGTGAAAAATGCTATTGATATTCGGCAGGGGTTGTATTGAATATGTAGATTGCTTTGGGTAGTATGGATATTTTAATATTATTTATTTCAAACCATGAATGTGAAATATCTTTCTATTTATGTCATCTTCAGTTTCTTTTATCAATATTTTATTGTTTTCAGTGAACAGGTCTTTTACCTCCTTGGTTAAGTTTATTTCTACGTGTTGTATTATTTTTGATACAATAGTAAATGGGATTGTTTTCTTAATTTCTGCTTCTACCACTTCATTATTAGTGTATAGAAATGCAACAGATTTCCATATATTGATAGTATGTCATCTGCAAATATTAGAAGTTTTACTTTTTTCTTACCAATTTGGACGTCTTTTATTTCATTTTCTTTTCTGATTGTTGTGACAAGGGCTTCCAGTACTATATTGAATAAAAGTGATGAGAGTAGACATCCTTGTCTTGTTCCAGATCTTAAGGGTAAAGCTGTCAGTTTTTCACCCTTAAGTATGATGCTAGCTGTGGGTTTTTCATATATGGTCTTTATGATGTTGAAGTATGTTCTTTCTAAGCCTACTTTGCTGAGAATTTTTTATCATGAATGGATGTTGTACTTCATCAAATGCTTTTTCTACAACTATTGAGATGATTATATGATTTTTATACTTTCTCTTATTAATGTGATGTATGACATTGATTGATTTATGAATATTGAATCACTCTTGCATCCCAGGAATAAATCCCACTTGATTGTGGGTAAATGATGTATTGCTGGATTTGGTTTGCTAATATTTGGTTGAGGATTTTTGCATCTCTGTTCATTAGCAATATTGACCTGTGGCTTTTTGTAGTGTCTTTTTTTTTTTAAAAAAAACAAAGAAGTGCCTGTAATTAATTTAGCACAGGCTTAGAAGGACAACATGTCAGAAAGAAGCTGAAAATTAAAAGAAATGAGTGTCTGAAGGCATAGTATCGGACTGTTATCCCCCCATCATTCTTTTCCCCATGTTTTTATTTAAATTCCATCTAGTTAGCATACAGGGCAATATTAGTTTCAGGTGTAGAATTTAGTGATTCATCACTTACATACAACACCGGTGCTCATCACAGGTGCCCTCCCCAATACCCATCACCTATTTAGCCCAGGCTCCCCCAGCCCCTCTGCCCACCTACCCTCCAGTAACCATCAGTTTGTTCTCTATAGTTAAGAGTCTGTTTCTTGGTTTGCATCATTTTCTCCCTATCATGATCATTTGTTTTGTTTCTTAAATTCCACATATGAGTGAACTGTATGGTATTTGTCTTTCTCTGACTGACTTATTTCACTTAGCATAATATACTCTAGCTCCATCTACGTCATTGCAAATGGTGAGATTTCATTCTTTTTTATGACTGACTAATATCCCATCGTGTATACATACCACCTCTTCTTTATCCATTCACCAGTTGATAGACATTTGGGCTCTTCCCATAATTTGGCTATTGTTGCTAATGCCACTGTAAACATCAGGGTGCATGTATCCCTTTGAATTAGTATTTTTGTATTCTTTGGGTAAATACATAGTAGCGCAATTACTGGATCCTAGGGTAGTTCTATTTTTAACTTTTTGAGAAACTTCCATACTGTTTTCCAGAGTGGCTGCACCAGTTTACATTCCCACCAACAGTATCAGAGGATTCTTCTTTCTTCACATCCTCGCCAATACCTGTTGTTTCCTGTGTTGTTAATTTTAGCCATTTTGACTGGTGTGAGGTGATACCTCATTGTAGTTTGGATTTGTATTTTCCTGATGATTAGTGATGTTGAGCATCTTTTTATGTGTCTGTTAGTCATCTATATGTCTTCTTTGGAAAAATGTCTATTCAAGTCTTCTACCTATTTTTTAACTGGATTTTTTTGGTTTTGGGGTGCTGAGTTTGATAAGTTCTTTATAGAATTTGGATATTAACCCTTTATCAGATATGTCATTTGCAGATATCTTCTCCCATTCCATAGTTGCCCTTTGGCTTGTTGATTGTTTCCTTTGTTGTGCAGAAGGATTTATTTTGATAAAATCCCAATAGTTTATTTTGCTTTTGTTTCCCTGACTCAGGAAACATATCTAGTAAGAAGTTGCTAAGGCCAATGTCGGTTGCTGCCTGTGTTTTCCTCTAGGATTTTTGTTTTAAATTTTATTTTATTATGTTACGTTAGTCACCATACAACACATCATTAGTTTTTGATGTAGTGTTCCATGATTCATTGTTTGCATATAACACCCAGTGCTCCATTAAATACGTGCCCTCTTGAATACCCTTCACCAGGCTAATCCGTACCCCCCTCCTCCCCTCTAGAACCCTCAGTTTGTTTCTCAGAGTCCATAGTTTCTCATGTTTCATCTCCCCTTCAGATTTCCCCCGCCTCATTTTTTTCTTTCCTACTATCTTCTTCTTCTTTTTTAAACATATAATGTATTATTTGTTTCAGAGGTACAAGTCTGTGATTCATCAGTCTTACACAATTCACGGCACTCACCATAGCACATACCCTCCCCAATGTCTATCACCCAGCCACCCCATCCCTCCCACCCCCCCCACCATTCCAGCAACCCTCAGTTTGTTTCCTAAGATTAAGAATTCTTCATATCAGTGAGATCATAAAACTTGTCTTTCTCTGATTGATTTATTTTGCTTCGCATAATACCCTCTAGTTCCATCCATGTCATTGCAAATGGCAAGATTTTGTTTTTTGTTTTTGTTTTGGTGGCTGCATAATATTCATATATATATATATATATATATATATATATATATATATATATATATATACCACATCTTCTTTATCCATTCATTTGTTGATGGACATCTTGGCTCTTTCCATAGTTTGGCTATTATGGACATTGCTGCTATAAACACTGGGGTGCACATACCCCTTTGGATCAGTACATTTGTAACTTTGGGGTAAATACCCAGTAGTGCAATTGCTGGGTTGTAGGGTAGCTCTATTTTCAACTTTTTGTGGAATCTCCATACTGTTTTCCAGAGTGGCTACACCAGGTTGCGTTCCCACCAACAGTGTAGGAGGGTTCCCCTTTCTCCACATTCTTGCCAACATCTGTCATTTCCTGACTTGTTAATTTTAGCCGTTCTGACTGGTGTGAGGTGGTATCTCATTGAGGTTTTGATTTGGATTTCCCTGATGCCGAGCGATGTTGAACACTTTTTCATGTGTCCGTTGGCCATTTGGATGTCTTTGCAGAAATGTCTGTTCACGTCTTCTGCCCATTTCTTGACTGGATCATTTGTTCTTTGGGTGTTGTGTTTGATAAGTTCCTTATAGATTTTGGATACTATCCCTTTATCTGATATGTCCTTTGCAAATATTTTCTCCCGTTCTGTCGGTTGTCTTTTGGTTTTGTGGACTGTTTCTTTTGCTGTGCAAAAGCTTTTTATCTTGATGAAGTCCCAATAGTTCATTTTTGCCCTTGCTTCCCTTGCCTTTGGCAATGTTTCTAGGAAGAAGTTGCTGTGGCTGAGGTCGAAGAGGTTGCTGCCTGTGTTCTCCTTTAGGATTTTGATGGACTCCTGTCTCACATTTAGGTCTTTCATTCATTTTGAATTTACTTTTGGGTATGGTGCAAGAAAGTGGTCCAGTTTCATTCTTTTGCATATTGCTGTCCAGTTTTCCCAATACCATTTTTTGAAGAGACAGTGTTTTTCCCATTGGATATTCTTTCCTGCTTTGTCAAAGACTAATTGGCCATGTAGTTATTATGGATTCATTTCTGGGTTTTCTGTTCTGTTCCATTGATCTATGTGTCTGTTTCTGTGCCAGTACCATACTATCTTGATGACTACAGCTTTGTAATATAACTTGAAGTCTGAAATTGTGATGACTCCAGCTTTGCTTTTCTTTTTCAAGATTGCTTTGGCTATTCAGGGTCTTTTGTATTTCCATACAAATTTTAGTATTCTTCTAGCTCTGTGAAAAATGCTAGTGGTATTTTGATAGGGATTGCATTAAATGTGTAGATTGCTTTGCGTAATATAGACATTTTAACAATGTTTGTTCTCCCAATCCATGAGCATGGAATGTTTTTCCATTTCTCTGTGTCATCTTCAATTTCTCCTTGGTTTTTGTATCAAGATAATGCTGACCTTGTAGAATGAATTTGGAAGCTTTTCTTCCTCTTCTTTTTTGAAATAGCTTGAGAAAAATAGGTATTAACTCTTTTAAATGTTTGGTACAATTCACCTGTGAAGATGTCTGGTCCTGGACTTTTTGTTTGTTGGGAGTTTTTTTTTTTTTTTTTTTTTTGATTACTGATTCATTTTCTTTGCTAGTAATTGGTCTATTCAAATTTTTTATCTCTTCCTGATTCAGTTTTGGAAGGTTCTATGTTTCTAGGAATTTATCCATTTCTTCTAGGTTGTGCAAGTTGTTGCCATATCATTTTTCATAATATTCTCTTATAATCCTTTGTATTTCTATGTGGTCAGTTGTTATTTCTCCTCTTTCTTTTCTTTCTTTTTTTAAAAAGGATTTTATTTATTTGAGATAGAGAGAGAGAGTGAGAGAACAGGAGCACAAGTGGGGGTGAGAAGTAGAAGGAGAGGGAGAAGCAGACTCTCCGCTGAGCAGGGAGCCTGACTCAAGGCTTGATTCCAGGGCCCTGAGATCATGACCTGAGCAGAAGGCAGACACTTAACCAACTGAGCCACCTAGGCAAACTCCTCTTTCTTTTCTGACTTTATTTTTTTGTGTGTCCTCTCTATGTCTCTCTCTTTGATGAGTCTGGCTAAGGTGTATCAATTCTGTTGATCTTTTCAAAGAACCACCTCCTGGTTTTATTGATATGTTCCATTGTCTTTTTTTGGTTTTTATTTTATTTATTTCTGCTCTATTCTGTATTATTTTCTTTCCTCTACTGGCTTTGGGCTTTGTTTGCTTTTCTTTTTTCTGGCTTCTTTAAGTATCAGGTTAGGTTGCTATTTGAGATTTTTCTTTTTTTAAAAAATTTTTTATTGTTATGTTAATCACCATATATTACATCATTAGTTTTTGATGTAGTGTTCCATGATTCATTGTTTGTGCATAACACCCAGTGCTCCACGCAGAATGTGCCCTCTTTAATACCCATCACCAGGCTAACCCATCCCCCTACCCTCCTCCCCTCTAGAACCCTCAGTTTGTTATTCAGAGTCCATCGTCTCTCATGGTTCGTCTCCCCATCTGACTTATTCCCCTTCATTTTTCGTCTCCTGCTATCTTCTTCTTTTTCTTTTTTCTTAACATATATTGCATTATTTGTTTCAGAAGTACAGATCTGTGATTCAACAGTCTTGCACAATTCACAGCGCTCACCATAGCACATACCCTCCCCAATGTCTATCACCCAGCCACCCCATCCCTCCCACCCCCCACCACTCCAGCAACACTCAGTTTGTTTCATGAGATTAAGAATTCCTCATATCAGTGAGGTCATATGATACATGTCTTTCTCTGATTGATTTATTTCACTCAGCATAACACCCTCCAGTTCCATCTACGTCATTGCAAATGGCAAGATCTCCTTCCTTTTGATGGCTGCATAATATTCCATTGTGTATATATACCACCTCTTCTTTATCCATTCATCTGTCGATGGACATCTTGGCTCTTTCCACAGTTTGGCTATTGTGGACATTGCTGCTATAAATATTGGGGTGCACGTACCCCTTTGGATCCCTACATTTGTATCTTTGTGGTAAATACCCAGTAGTGCAATTGCTGGATCATATGGTAGCTCTATTTTCAACTGTTTGAGGAACCTCCATACTGTTTTCCAGAGGGGTTGCACCAGCTTGCATTCCCACCAACAGTGTAGGAGGGTTCCCCTTTCTCCGCATCCCCGCCAACATCTGTCGTTTCCTCACTTGTTAATTTTAGCCATTCTGACTGGTGTGAGATGGTATCTCATTGAGGTTTTGATTTTGATTTCCCTGATGCCGAGCAATGTTGAGCACTTTTTCATGTGTCTGTTGGCCGTTTGGATGTCTTCTTTGGAAAAATGTCTGTTCACGTCATCTGCCCATTTCTTGATTGGATCATTTGTTCTTTGGGTGTTGAGTTTGATAAGTTCTTCTGTTCATGTCATCTGCCCATTTCTTGATTGGATCATTTGTTCTTTGGGTGTTGAGTTTGATAAGTTCTTTATAGATTTTGGATACTAGCCCTTTATCTGATATGTCATTTGCAAATATTGAAGTTGCTGTGGCTGAGGTCGAAGAGGTTGCTACCTGTGTTCACCTTTAGGATTTTGATGGACTCCTGTCTCACGTTTAGGTCTTTCAACCATTTCGAGTCTATTTTTGTGTGTGGTGTAAGCAAATGGTCCAGTTTCATTCTTCTGGATGTGGCTGTCCAATTTTCCCAACACCATTTGTTGAGGAGACTGTCTTTTTGCCATTGGACATTCTTTCCTGCTTTGTCAAAGATAAATTGACCATAGAGTTGAGGGTCCATTTCTGGGCTCTCTATTCGGTTCCATTGATCGATGTGTCTGTTTTTGTGCCAGTACCATACTGTCTTGATGATGACAGCTTTGTAATAGAGCTGGAAGTCCGGAATTGTGATGCCGCCAGCTTTGCTTTTCTTTTTCAATATTCCTCTGGCTATTCGGGGTCTCTTTTGGTTCCATACAAATTTTAGAATAATTTGTTCCATTTCTTTGAAAAAAGTGGATGGTATTTTGATGGGGATTGCATTGAATGTGTAGATTGCTCTAGGTAGCATTGACATCTTCACAATGTTCGTTCTTCTAATCCATGAGCATGGAACGTTTTTCCATTTCTTTGTGTCTTCTTCAATTTCTTTCATGAGTATTTTATAGTTTTTTGAGTACAGTTCTTTTGCCTCTTTGGTTAAATTTATTCCTAGGTATCTTATGGTTTTGGGTGCAATTGTAAATGGGATCGACTCCTTGATTTGTCTCTCTTCTGTCTTGTTGTTGGTGGATAGGAATGCCACTGATTTCTGTGCATTGATTTTATATCCTGCCACTTGACTGAATTCCTGTATGAGTTCTAGCAGTTTTGGGGTGGAGTCTTTGGGTTTCCCACATACAGTATCATATCATCTGCAAAGAGTGAGAGTTTGACTTCCTCTTTGCCGATTTGGATGCCTTTGATTTCTTTTTGTTGTCTGATTGCCATGGCTAGGACTTCTAATACTATGTTGAATAGCAGTGGTGATAGTGGACATCCCTGCCGCGTTCCTGACCTTAGGGGAAAAGCTCTGAGCTTTTCCCCATTGAGAATGATATTCGCTGTAGGTTTCTCATAGATGGCTATTATGATATTGAGGTATGTACCCTCTATCCCTATACTCTGAACAGTTTTGATCAAGAAAGGATGCTGTACTTTGTGAAATGCTTTTTCTGCAACTATTGAGAGGATCATATGATTCTTGTTCTTTCTTTTGTTAATGTATTGTATCACGTTGATTGATTTGCGGATGTTGAACCAACCTTGCAGCCCAGGGATAGATCCCACTTGGTCATGGTGAATAATCCTTTTAATGTACTGTTGGATCCTATTGGCTAGTATTTTGGTGAGAATTTTTGCATCCGTGTTCATCAAGGATATTGGTCTGTAATTCTCCTTTTTGATGGGGTCTTTGTCTGGTTTTGGGATCAAGGTAATGCTGGCCTCATAAAATGAATTTGGAAGTTGTCCTTCCATTTCTATTTTTGGAACAGTTTCAGGAGAATAGGTATTAATTCTTCTTGAAATGTCTGATAGAAATCCCCTGGGAAGCCATCTGGCCCTGGGCTTTTGTTTCTTGGGAGATTTTTGATGACTGCTTCAATTTCCTTAGTGGTTATAGGTCTGTTCAGGATTTCTATTTCTTCCTGGTTCAATTTTGGTAGTTGATACATCTCTAGGAATGCACCCATTTCTTCCAGGTTATCTCATTTGCTGGCATAGAGTTGCTCATAATATGTTCTTATAATTGTTTGCATTTCTTTGGTGTTGGTTGTGATCTCTCCTCTTTCATTCATGATTTTGTTGATTTGGATCATTTCTCTTTTCTTTTTGATAAGTCTGGCCAGGGGTTTATCAATCTTGTTAATTCTTTCAAAGAACCAGCTCCTAGTTTCGTTGATCTGTTCTACTGTTCTTTTGGTTTCTAGTTCATTGATTTCTGCTCTGATCTTTATTATTTCTCTTCTCCTGCTGGTTTAGGCTTTATTTGCTGTTTCTTCTCTAGCTCCTTTAGGTGTAGGTTTAGGTTGTGTATTTGAGACCTTTCTTGTTTCTTGAGAAAGGCTTGTATTGCTATATACTTTCCTCTCAGGACTGCCTTTGCTGTATGCCAAAGATTTTGAACAGTTGTGTTTTCATTTTCATTGGTTTCCATGAATTTTTTTTAATTCTTCTTTAATTTCCTGGTTGACCCATTAATTCTTTAGTAGGATGCTCTTTAGTCTCCATGTATTTGAGTTCTTTCTGACTTTCCTCTTGTGATTGAGTTCTAGTTTCAAAGCATTGTGGTCTGAAAATATGCAGGGAATAATCCCAATCTTTTGGTACCAGTTGAGACCTGATTTGTGACCTAGGATGTGATCTATTCTGGAGAATGTTCCATGGGCACTTGAGAAGAATGTGTATTCCATTGCTTTGGGATGGAATGTTCTGAATATGTCTGTGAGGTCCATTTGGTCCAGTGTTTCATTTAACGTCTTTATTTCCTTGTTGATCTTTTGCTTAGATGATCTGTCCATTTCAGTGAGGGGGGTGTTAAAGTCCCCCACTATTATTGTATTGTTGTCAATGTGTTTCTTTGCTTTTGTTATTAATTGCCTTATATAATTGGCTGTTCCCAAGTTTTGGGGTATAGATATTTACAATTGTTAGATCTTCTTGTTGGTTAGACCCTTTAAGTAGGGTATAGTGTCCTTCTTCATCTCTTATTACAGTCTTTGTTTTAAAATCTAATGTGTCTGATATAAGGATTGCCACCCCAGCTTTCTTTTGGTGTCCATTAGCATGGTAAATGGTTTTCCACACCCTCACTTTCAATCTGTGGGTGTCTTTGGGTCTAAAATGAATCTCTTGCAGATAGCATATTGATGGGTCTTGTTTTTTAATCCAATCTGATAGCATGTGTCTTTTGATTGGGGCATTTAGTCCATTTACATTCAGGGTAACTATTGAAAGATATGAATTTAGTGCCGTTTTATTGCCTGTAAGGTGACTGTTACTGTATATTGTCTGTGTTCCTTTCTGGTCTATGCTGCTTTTAGTCTCTCTCTTTGCTTAGAGGACCCCTTTCAATATTTCTTGGAGAGCTGGTTTCGTGTTTGCAAATTCCTTCAGTTTTTGTTTGTCCTGGAAGCTTTTTATCTCTCCTTCTATTTTCAATGACAGCCTAGCTGGATATAGTATTCTTGGCTGCATATTTTTCTCGTTTAGTGCTCTGAAGATATCTTGCCAGTCCTTTCTGGCCTGCCAGGTCTCTGTGAATAGGTCTGTTGCCAATCTAATGTTTCTACCATTGTAGGTTACATATCTCTTCTCCCGAGCTGCTTTCAGGATTTTCTCTTTGTCTCTGAGACTCGTAAGTTTTACTATTAGATGTCGGGGTGTTGACCTATTTTTATTGATTTTGAGAAGGGTTCTCTGTGCCTCCTGGATTTTGATGCCTGTTTCCTTCCTCACATTAGGGAAGTTCTGTGCTGTTATTTGCTCCAATATACCTTCTGGCCCTCTCTCTCTTTCTTCTTCTTCTGGGATTCCAATTATTCTAATGTTGTTTTGTCTTATCGTATCACTTATCTCTTGAATCTGCCCTCGTGATCCTGTAGTTGTTTCTCTCTCTTTTTCTCAGCCTCTTTATTTTCCATCATTTGGTCTTCTATATCGCTGATTGTCTCTTCTACCTCATTTATCCTAGCAGTTAGTGCCCCCATTTTTGATTGCACCCCATTAATAGCCTTTTTGATTTCAACTTGGTTAGATTTTAGTTCTTTTATTTCTCCAGAAAGGGTTTCTCTAATAACTTCCACGCTTTTTTCAAGCCCAGCTAGTATCTTTAAAGTCATGATTCTGAACTCTAGGTCCGACATCGTACTAATGTCCGTATTGAGTAGGTCCCTGGCTGACGGTACTACCTCCTGTTCTTTTTGCTGAGGTGTTTTTTTTCGTCTTGTCATTTTGTCCAGAGGAGAATAGATGAATGAGAGAACAAAATGCTAACAGTTTAACAGTGTCCCAAGCAAATATACTGTATACAAATCAGAAAAGACCTGAAACCAGGGGAAAAGAAAGGGAAAGGAAGAAAAAAGAAAGAGGAAAAAAAAGAAAAAAAATGATAAAAACAAAAACAGAACAATACAAAAAAAGCAGAAGATGATCAAATATGATCAGGCTAGTGCATAGAGCAGTGCCACACACTAGATTTTGGGCGTATTTTGGTCTGTTAGAAAAAAGTGCCTCCTACAATTTTAAAGGAAGAAAGACATATATGTACAAAATAAGGGTTGATACAATGAAGGGATGGAAGATGACTGTAAAGATGAAAATTATAAAAGATTTTATAAAAGGAATGATAAGATAAGACGTTGTTTGAAAAAAGAAAGAAGATTTGAAAAAAAAAAGAAAAAAAGGGAGAGAATGTGATCAGGCAGGAGACTAGAACAAAGCCATACACTAGTGATTTAGGGTATATTTTGATCTGTTAGAAGAAACTGTATCTCAAAATTTTAAAGAGAGAACAACTTATATATATATGCTAAAAATAAGGGTAACTTCTATGAAGGGATAAAATATGACTCTAAGAATGAAAAATAAAAAATGTTTTTTTAAAAAAGTAATTGATAAGATGTTGTTTGAAAAAGGGAAAAAGAAAAATAAAAAAAAACAGTTAAAAAAGTTAACTTTGATGAACTAATGAATCATGGTAAAAAAAAGCCATGAATTCTATATGCAGTATTCCCATAGCGCTGGAGTTTTCCCGTTCTCCTTGATGGGTAAACTTTGTCTTGGCTTGCAGGCTGTTCATGCTGATCTTCTGGGGGAGGGGCCTGTTGCCGTGGTTCCCAAATGTCTTTGCCAGAGGCTGAAATTGCCCCGCCCTTGTCGTTCCGGGCTAAGCAAGCTGCTCGGGTTTGCTCTCAGGAGCTTTTGTTCCCTGCAAGCTCTTGGTACAGCTTTGGAGGACCAGGGCGAAAATGGTGGCCTCCCAATCTCCATCCAGAGGAGCTGAGAACTCGGGGCCCCGGTCCTCAGTGCGCCCCCAGAGAAAAGCAGTCACTCCCGTCTCCCTGGTCTCCGGCGCACTTGGTGCTCACCCGGCCTGTGACTGAGCGTTTCTATCTCTGGCACCCGACCCCGTGTGGAGTCTCTAAACCCAGCAGATCCCTGCGGTGCGCTCCTGCGCCGCTCCTCCCGGGGGAGGAAGTGGAGTCTCCCCGGCTCTGCCGCTTGTTGGGTCCCTGCTGGAGGAGCAGTGGCCCGACTGGGCCGCGGATCATAGTTCATGCCAACCCGGAGCTGAGAGCCGGCGCCGCGGCTCCGTCTCTGCAGCCAGCCTCCCCGCTCCGATACCTGGGAACTCTGCTGCACTCAGTCACCCCCGGCCTTTCTGTGACCCCAAGGGTCCTGAGACCACACTGTCCTGGGAGGATTCCACCCCCTGCTTAGCCACTGGAGCGATGTCCCTCAGCGGAGCCGACTTCTAAAGGGTCCGACTTTGTGCTCTGCCTCTCCATCACTTGCCAGAAGCGGCCGGTGGAGGCCCCCCCCCCCCACCGTCTATCCTCCCGAATATCGCCTCAGATTCACTTCTCCGCACGTCCCACCTTCCAGTAAGTGGTCGCTTCTCTGTCGCTCTTTGAGATTTTTCTTGCTTCTTGGGGTAGGCCTGTATTGCTATAAACTTCCCTCTTAAAACAGCTTTTGTTGCATCCAAAAGATTTTGGGCCATTGCGTTTCTTTTTCTTTTCTATGGAAAAGATGTATAATATGATTTCAATCTTTTTTGAAATTTTTGAGACTTGTTTTGTGCCCTAATATGTAATCTACTCTGGAGAATGTTCTGTGAACACTTGAAAAGAATGTGTTTTCTGTTATTTTTGGATGAAATGTTTTGAATATATCTGTTCGATCCATCTTGTCCAAAGTGTCATTCATTGTTTCCTTGTTGATTTTCTGTCTGGAAGATCTATCCATGATGTAAGTGGAATGTTAAAATCCCCTACTATTATTGTATTATTATCAATTTCTTTCTTTATGTCTGCTAAAAGTTGCTTTTAGAATCTGGGTGCTCCCATGTTGGGTGCACAAATATTTACAGTTGTTATAACTTCTTGTTAATTGGTCCCTTTATGATAACATAGTGTCCTTCTTTGTCTCTTTTTACAGTCTTTGTTTTAGAGTCTAATTTGTTTGATAATATAAGTATTGTTATCACAGCTTTCTTTTTACTTCTATTTGCATGATAAATCCCTTCCCTTTCAACCTGAATGTGTCTTTAGTACTGAAATGAGTCTCTTGTAGGCAGCATATAGGTGGGTCTTGCTTTTTTATCCATTCATTCACCCTATCTCTTTTGATTGTAGCATTTAGTACATTTATATTCAAAGTGATTATTCATAGGTATGTACTTATTACCATGTTGTTACTTGTTTTATGGTTTCTTTTGTATTTCTTCTTTGTTCCTTTCTTTTCTTGCTCTCTTCCTCTGTGGTTTGATGACTTTCTTTAGTGATATGCTTGGATTACATTCTCCTTATTTTTTTGTGTATCTGTCACAGGTTTTTGATTTGTAGTTACCATTAGATTTATATATAACGTCTCATGCATATAGTAGTCTATATTAAGTTGCCAGTTGCTTAAGTTTGTACCCATTCTAAAAACAGTAGCTTTTTACTCTTTTTCATGTAAATGATATTATACTTTCCATCCTATTATTTTGGGAATTCCCTGACTGATTTTTATAGATGTAGTCAGTTTTTACTGCTTTTGTGCTTTAACCTGGTTTTATAAGTGATTCTTATACAACTTTTATTATATTTTTATGTATCTGTGAATTTTTTTCCATTCCTATTTACCTTACTCCTTTTTGTAGCCTTTTCTTTCCACTCAAAGAATTCTTGTAAGCTAGTTTAGTTGTGATGAAATCTTTTAACTTTTGTTTGACTGAAAAACTCTATCTCTCCTTTTCTGAATGATAGTCTTGCTGGATAGAATATTCTTGATTGCAGGTTTTTCCCTTTCAACACTGACTATATCATGTCATTCTCTTCTGGCCTGCAATGTTTCTGCTAAAAAAAAAAATCAGCTGATAGCCTTATAGTGTTTCCCTTGTATGTAACTGTTTTATTTTCTCTTCCTGCTTCTAAAATTCTCTCCTTAATATTAGTTTTTGCCATTTTAGTTATTGTATGTCTTGGTGTGGACCTCCTTGGGTTGTTTTTGTCTGTGGCTCTCTCTGTGCAGCCTGGATTTGGATATCTCCTTCCTTTCCCAGATTGGGGAAGTTTTCTGCTACTCTTTTGTCAAATAAAATTTCTGTCCTCTTTTCTGTCTGTTCTCCTTCTGGGATCCCTATAAGGCAAATGTTACTATGTTTGATGATATCACTGAGTTCCCTTGACTTATTCTCATTTTTTATTCTTTCTCTTTTTTTTCCATTTTTTTCCCGGTTCAACTTGGTTCTTTCCATTACCCTGTCTTTCAGCTTATGGATTTGTTTTCTGCCTTCTCTAATGTATTGATTCCTTCTAATGTATTTTTAATTTCTGTTATTCAATTCTTCATCTCTGATTGGTTCTTTTAAAAGTTTTCTCTTTGTTGAATGTCTCCTTGAGATCACCCACTCTTTTCTTAAGTCTAGTAAGTATCTTTATGACCATTACTTTGAATTCTCTGTCAGGCATGTTTCTTATTTCTGTTTCATTTAGCTGTTTTGCTGTCATTTTATTGTTCTTTCATTTGGGAAATATTCCTCTGTCTCTTCATTTTGTCTGTCTCTGTGTGTCTGTTTCTATGTGTTAAAAAAGGAAGCTATCTCTCCTGCTCTTGAAAGTGGTGGCTTTAGGAGGAAGAGGTCCTGTGGTGTCCTGTAGTGTAATGTCCCCTATTCACCAGAACCAGGCATTCCAGGGGTATCTCCTATGTGTATTGTATGTGCCCTACTGTTGTGGCTGAGTTGCATTTGCCTTTAGTCTAGTCAGCTACAGTGGCCCTCTTTGCCTGTTGTGGACAGGGTTTAGTCTCTGTATTGTTATGCACCAGTCTAGGGCCAATTGGGCTTGGGCTTGTAGTTGGGTCAGATGCCCTCAGCCCATTTGCCAGGACTATGGTGACTCTCTTTGTGTTGTCCCCTGAGTAGCTTTCATTGGTAGGTATGGCCTGCAGTCAGATCAGACATCTGCCTCTGGTCTACCTATTGGAGTTGCAGTGACCCCGATTTGCAGGGTTACCTACTTTTGCTGCCCCTTTTGAGGTTTTTCTTGGTCGGTAGGGCTGGCAGTCAGATCAGATGTCTGCTCCCAGGCCACTTCTGGGGCTGCAGTAGAACTGGTGTGTGTGGTTATCTTCCCTTCTCCCCAGGGCAAGAGTCACTTTGGAGTGGTGCCAAACACTTTTGGGGCTGCCTGTAGAATGAGACACATGAGGAGATGATTTGGAGGCAGACTTGGTGAGTGGGGTGGGTTGGATGGGGCAGTCCACAGGAGAATGTGTTGGTGGGGTGTGCAATGTTAACAAGGTAGATGGTAAGTGTTTTTGCTGGTTCCCACAGATGTCTTTGTGTCTAGCCTCGGGGTGGGGGGGCAGGAAATGGTGCCTGCCAATTCTTTTGTTCTTGGAGAAGTCTCCTAAAGATCCCAGCCCCTCCAGTAAAATTTCTAAGATTAATAATAAATCTCCTTTTTGCATACTGTAGGCACTTTTCAAACTGCTGTTTCTATCCTGTATCTCCTTGTTTGTTATACTGGCTCTTTAAGGGTGGGAACTCAGTTTCCTACACCTTCTGGGTATCTGAGAAAGCTAAGGCTGCTGATTTTTAACGTTCCAGGTGTTATGCCCAATGATTGTAAAAACTCACAATGTTAAGCCCCACTGGTTTTCCAAACCAAATATTATGGAGACACATATTCCCAGGTGTCTTCTGTCTGGAGTAACTTGTGTGGGGTCAGTTCTTCTCCCTTGTTCATGCTTATGGTGTCCCTCCCATTTGTGGTTAGTCTCATAGGTTAGTTTACTTCCCAGTCAGGACTCTGTCCTTCCTACTGTTTTTGATGTGGCCTTCTCTCAATGATTAACTATGTAGAGTCTGTTCTGCCTGTTTTTCATTCAGTTAGTTGCACTGATGTGGCTGTTATCTGGTTATATCCACAGGACAAAGTGAGCTTAGGATCCTCCTACTCCATCATCTTTCCCTGCCAGATTCTCACCTATTTCTTTTAAAAAATGGCTAATAGAAAAATTTAAGATTATATTGGGTGCTTATATTTTTGGCTCACATTATATTTCTATCAGAGAGAGCTAGTCTGGGGTGTTTGTTAAAATAGCATATTTTCGTATTCCATTCTCAGAGATTCTGATTCAGGTCTAAGGTTAGTGTTGGGGAGGAAAAATTCCCTCTCCCTTTCAAGATCCTTCTAGCTAAACTAAGAATCAAATTGACAGGAGACAGATCAACAGGAGAAAATCAAATTTAATAGCATACCTATGGGGAATCCACACAGACATGGAAATTCCAAAGATAGTCAGGCAACATGAGGCTTATAGAGCCAAGGAGAGGGGTAGGGGTCTGAAGGCACAAAGGGGTAAAAGGTCAGCAGGAAGGTGAGGGGAGATGTTTGGAAAACAAAGGTTGCCCTATGACATAGATAAGTATCTTAGGTAAAGGGGAATCTCTGTTTATAGTTCTCTTCCTGGTACAAGCAGGCAGTTGAGGAGGAGGCAAAGAGCTTTTCCTGATTCTGCTGGGTTTTGATTATTTTTAAATCAAAATAATATTCATGCCAAAGTGGCCCATTTTGGGGTGGATTGCCCCTACATTAGTAACCAGGAATCTGCATTTTAAAACATGCCTTTTAGATCTAATCCAAGGACCAAAGCTTGAAAAAAATAAAACTCGAGTACAGCGTAGTCAGTGAGATACACAATTTGGTAATAAGTAAAGAGATTGTCCTAGTCCATTTGGGTTACTGTTTAACAAAACACTGGGCTAAATAGTTTCTGAACAGCAGAAACTTTTCTCACAGTTCTGGAAAATCAGATCAGGGTACCAGCCTGCTCAGGTGAGGTCCCTTTTTCAATTCACCAATTTCTTGTATCATCACATGACACATGGAGGAAGAGAGCTCTCTGGAACCTCTTTTATAAAGACACTAATCCCATTCATAGGGTCTCTGTCCTCATGACATAATCGCCTCCGAAAGGCCTGACCTCTTAATGCCATCATCCTGGCCATTAGGTTTTTAACATATGAATTTATGGGGGGACATAAACATTTAGATACTATCAGTGATTAAATAAAAAATGATAAAGTCTATGACAGGAAAAAGCCTATTGTACTGTACAATATGCTATACTGAAACATCTGTCTGAGGGGAGGTGAATCAAAGTAGGCTTTCAAGAAAGATGTCCTTCATCCTAAATACTGAGGAGAAGTTAGTCAGGTGAAGGTGGGATCTTTATTCCAACTACAGGGACCAGTGCAAGGGTCAAAGGTGAAATGGGAAGAGCTTGGTGCATTGCAGGACCCCAAAATTTATAATATTATTTAGAGAGAAAATGGTAGTTGGGAGGAATGAGAGATATATTCTAGAAAAATAGGTAAGACCCAGTCATGAAGGATTTATAAACTATGTTAAGGGGTCTGGATTTCATCTTAAGATAATGGGCAAAATTGAAGAGGTTTCAAAGAATGGAATGGCATTTTAAAATGGGTAGTAAAAATGCCTGTAGGCAGTGATGTATCAGTTACAAAGTTGCCATGGAGTCCAGGTGTGAGAATATTCGTTTGAAATTAGTGGGGACAATGGAGAGAAGGAGAAATTAAACGAATTTGGAGAATTTTTAGGAAGAAAAAAATCAACAAAATTTGAGATTGATAGGATGTGGGAAGATAAAATAGAGGAAGTAGTCAAAGATTACTCCAAGATATGAAGATGCTAAAAATATCTAGATACAGACTAAAAAATACATAGTCAACTAAAGTGATACTTATTAAGATTAAAGCCTCCTTTAGAAAGATTTTTGTGAGAATAAAGGAAATAATATATGTGAAATTTAAGGCCTTATAATAGAAATTACCTTGAGGCTCTAATCTCAGGCAAAGCTGTGCTTCTCTATCTTTTGTTTGTTTTTAATCAAAACTGAATCTTATGATTTTGTTTCCTCTTTGTTGTTATGTTTTAGAAATGTATACCCAAATTTGTGCACCTATTTAGGCCTATACATGACAAAATGGTTGAGATTTCTGCATTTCAGTTTTCTAGTTGAATTGCTATTTTTCTCCCCTTAAATTCCTTTGACTCCTATACTCTCAGTTAATTTATTCTTTTGTGTTTTATGCAATATTAAACAACCTCATTTTGTGTGTGTTTTGAACAAAGCAAGGTATAAATAACCATGGAATAATTTGACTCTGGGAAAATGATGCTGTACAAACCAAAGATGTGAGTATAAAAAGTACTTTTTTTAAACTGTGAAATTTAAGAAGTGCAGTAATAAATTTTTTTGGAAACTACAGATTTTGCCTCGCTTAACCTATGATGTTGTAGGGGTCAAGGGCAGGCCACCCCAAGATAGGCCACTTTGACATGTACATTATTTTGAGTTAAAAATAATCAAAACCCAGCAGAATCAGGAAAAGCTCTTTGCCTCCTCCTCAACTGCCTGCTTGTACCAGGGAGAGAACTATAAATAGAGATTCCCCTTTACCTAAGATACTTATCTACGTCATAGGGCAACCTTTGTTTTCCAAACATCTCCCCTCACCTTCCTTGGCTCTATAAGCCTCATGTTGCCTGCCTATCTTTGGAATTTCCATGTCTGCGTGGATTCCCCATAGGTATGTTATTAAATTTGATTTTCTCCTGTTGATCTGTCTCTGTCAATTTGATTCTTAGTTCAGCTAGAAGGATCTTGAAAGGGGGAGAGAATTCTTCCTCCTCAACAATATTTATCACTAACTTAACAAAAAGAATTCCTATGCCTACTGCATGTAGAAGGTCCTGCTAGGCTAGAGGTAAAGGTGGTTGTCCATGCTCTCAGTGGGATTTTGTGTCTGTTTTCCTTTGTACATCGCTTGTCAGGTATGAGTTTATTTTATTTCATTTTTCTGTAATATGATTCCCTCAAAATGCTTTCCATTATCTAACAATCACATGGAAACTAGATTTCAATAAAAATACTATCAATCTCTTGTATTGATCTTTCTAAACTGAATGATAAAGTTATGCATAGTTCTTTCACATCTTTGTAGTCACATGGGGAATATATTTGATATATAGTAATAAGAGTTGGCATTTATATGATAATTTCTATTTATTGCATCTATTATCTTCTACTCTAGTGAATTGCAGAGTTCTGGGGAAATTGTTCTGAGGATTTCTTCCTAAGGTAGGAAAGAGTATATATCCCAAACCAAATTACAAAGTATTTCATCAACTTTTTCTCTGCAAGCTTTTAACATTGGTATGGAGGATTGTTACAGAGAAGTTGAAATTGGTTCTATACTTTTAACTTTTATTTTATTAGAAAAGCATAACTGTTCATTATAAGGTAATGCAGGTGGGATGAGACTTCCACAATGCCACACACTCCTTGCTTGCTTATGTCTCCCTGCCTGTTCCTCTGAGTTTATTTTGCTGGCTCATTTTTCTTCTTTAGTTCTAAATTTGGCATTCTCAAGGACTCAATCCTTAGCCTCTTTTTTCCCCCGTTCTGTCTATCTCCTTAGGTGATCTGTTCCAGTTCTCTGGGCTTATATATGTCTGTATGCTGATAACTCCCAGATTCATATGTGTAGCATTAATCTTTTTTTGAGTTCCAGACTTGTATCTCCATTTGGATCATTCATAAGCATTTCAAATGAACAAGTCCAAAGGAGAACTCTGGATTTCTTCTTGCCTATACTTGTTTCTTTCCAGTCTATCCCATCTCAAAAGTAACTTGGTCTACCCAATTTGCTCAGACAAGACCTAAAAGCCGTTTTTAATTCCTCTCTTTTTCCATGTTTGAATGATGAAGATAGCGATAAATAAGATTTATTGAGCACTTTAGTATGTACTGAGTCCTCTTCTAAGGACTCAATTTTATGAAATAGGCACGGTTATTATCTTCATCTTCATGAGAAGACTGAGATATAAAGAAGTTGTGTGAACTTGTGCAGTAAGGTGTGGAGCTGAGGTCCAACCCAGGAGAAAGGCTGATTTGTTCCTCCTCCAACATCTAACTAGAATTTGTCCCCTTACCTCCATTCTCATTGCTAAGGTATAGTCCAATTTGCAGTCCCCTCCCTGCTGGACTTCCTCAAAATCTCCAATCAGCTTCTATTCTTTTCCAGTTCAAAACATTTTACAAAAGTCTTTTTTTAATTAAGTCAAGTAGGAACACTCCAGGGACCTCCCTGAAATTAAAAAGAAAAATAAGCTCCTCACAAGGCCTACAGGATCTCACATTATTTGTCTCCAACCTCTTCAACTTCACTTGAACTATTCTTCTTTCCTTCTTCTTCCAGACTACACAGGTCTTTTTAATTTTTGAGAAAACAACAGTTTTTAATACCTCAATGTTTTTCTACTTGCTATTCCCTCTGCCTGGAATATTTTTCTTCAGAATGTTTAATGTTTTGCTCTTTCCCCCCATTCAGATTTCATTTCAATTGTTATCTCCTTAGAATCATTGTCCCAACTATAATTCCTCTCCTCCCCCCAACTTACAAGCTAATTATGCTGCTTTATTTTCTTTAGAGCAGTTATTAGTATCTGATATTACCTTATGGTTTCTTGCCCTTGACTCTAACTAGACTGCAAACACTGTGTTGGCAGGAATTCTATCAATAGACTCACTATGTTATTGTCAGTTCCAGAATATTACCTGGCACAGAGTAGGTATTCAATAAATATTTGTTGTTGAATACATTTTCTTAACCTGAGGAGTTGTTCAGTGATGAGTAGCTTCTATCGCTGCTGTTGTTGTAGCTTTGTAGCCAAGACAAACTGATATCTTTGACACATCTTCCCCAAGGAATTTTCAACTGCAATGAAAAAATTAGTAATTGCCTTGTCAACTTTTCAAAGATATAGCTCACCAGTGCTGGGCCAAGGGTAAGGTGAGTAAAGCACTTGCATTGGGCACCAAAACCCTTCAGTGATCAAGATAAATAAAATTTTAATGTAATACCAAAATTAAAAAAAATACACTATTTAAAAAATGAAATTGGCAAAAGAGATTCTTGCTTTTGTCAATAAAATTTTAAGCTCACAGTGAACTCTGAGACCTCTGAGGGCAAAGATCTTGCTTTGTTTAACACTCTTTCCAGTGTCTGCTTAGAATAGTGCTGCAGACATAGTAGGTATTTGATAAATGTTTTGTGAATTATTAAATAATTTTATCTCAAGAGAAAAAAATTGGTGAGCATCTATCATGAATAAAGTATTGAGGTTTTTACTATGAACTAAAAAAAAAAATTTGAGATACGGCCCCTGCCCACAAAATGGGTCTAAAGATCATAAGATGAATTTAAGATTATAAGAAACTAGTAAGGAAAAACCTGATCTTCAGCTTTCTGTGCTACTTGGAAGGTTTTTTCTTTGTCTCAGTGTTCTATGTTGATACATATTTTTGGTCTTTGTGAAGTCCATCTTCTTTCAATCTTGATTTTCTTTTCCTAGGCTCCTATCCATTTTCTATCTCCCAAGGCCAGTGTAATGCTGTCAAATGTAGGGAATGGGAAAAAAGAACAGTAGTCAAAATGATTTTTCTTCCTGGAATTGATGCTTCCCAGGTGAAAATACTCAGCCCCAGGCCAACAAAGAGTGACTATTCCTCTACCTTGATCATTTCTTAGTTTTCAACATCCATGCTGACTCTCATTGACACAGCTGAATTCTGCACACTAAGTGTAATTAAAGTTGGATCATTTCCCTATAGCAGAAATACAGGAAATAATAATAGTAATGGTGATTTTTTGCATTTACCTCTACACACATAAAGATTGATTTTTAAAAAACAATTATTATATTTGACTTTATATATGTAGATGTACTTGGAGATCTTTTTTAATCATGTGAAGCCTAAACTTCTCTTACCTAAGGAGGTAAGGTTATTATAATTTCAGTTCAGTATTTTCTAGGCTGTTAGAATTCTTTGTTTTATGACATCTGACAGCAAAACATCATGTATTATTATCAACTCAAGGGTAAATTAATCCTAACAGTTTTACCTGCTAGGATCCCTTCTTTTGTCACCTCTCACTGAGAGAGAAGATGAAAAAGAAAGTATCACAGTACCTGATATAATTAGTAGAGTTAAAAATCTGTTGGGTTAATAGAGAGGTGAGGAGAGAATATACTGCTCTGGGGAAAGTAAATTAATACAATGTTTTTCAGAAAAAATTGGCAATATATAAAAAGAGTATTAAATGGTATAAATTATGTCCTATAATTACACTTTGGAAATTAAATACTATGAAAATAATACAAAATGCAGAGAAGTATATCTGCATTAAGATAGTTGTCATTGCATTATCTGGAATAATGAAAAATTAGAAGCAATTTAGATGTGCAACAAGAAATAAACAATTGGTAAGAAAAATTATAAAGATTTTATTTATTTATTTATTCATGAGAGACAGAGGGAGAGAGAGAGAGAGAGAGAGAGAAGCAGAGGGAGAAGTAGGCTCCCAAGGAGCAGGGAGCCCGATGAGGGACTCGATCCCAGGACCCTGGGATCATGACCTGAGCCAAAGGCAGATGCTTAACCATCTGAGCCACCCAGGCGCCCGGTAAGAAAAATTATAAAACCTGGTGACTATTAGGGTACACATCAAAATAATACTTCAAAATTTTCTTAATCACATGGGAAAATGCTTTGTGAATGACCTAGGGTACAAAATTGTATATAAACTTAAATCTTGAGTAGGTAAAGAAGAATTACACAGATGAATTTCAACTAAAGGGTGATTTACCAAAGAGATACTAAGTAATAGATTCTGGATGATGACATCATAGATAATGTTTTTATTTATAGTTTTCTATATTTTAAAAATGTTTACAGTAAATATAGGCCACATTGATAATTGAAAGAAACTGTTTATAAGTACAGTGGCTCTTCCTTTGATTTGAGATTAGATCCTGGAGTTCTGCTCCAGTTGTGATCACCTCCAGAAACTTAAGATTTCTCAGCTGCCTAATAAACCAGAGAACAGAATGATCTGGGTGATTCATCCAGGATTTGGCTTGAGCTGCTTATTCATCACATGGTCCTCCTGTTCCTGAGCAACTATCGTGGGGTTTATGAGCCCTGGAAGGAATAGCAAGTTAGAGCCAGAATTAGCTGCATTCTGATCTCTGTTACACAGATGTGGCTTTCATTGATTTTTATGGGAGATTTGTGCACATAATAGAGAGAAAAATGTCACTGATTTGTTTTAATTTAGCTTGAGCAGTAACCCTTTACTAATGTGATTCTTCTATAAGAGGCATTTCTGCTCTCATTTTTGTTTTTCTAGCCATGGGAAGCATTGGCTTAGATTTCCTTGACCAAAGAAAGGCCAATGACTTCAGATCAACCTAAGCACTTGCATCTGAGTCATGTTGTTATTTACTTTTTATTGGCTCAAACATTTAATCATCTCAGTTAGAAGTTAGTGAAACCAAGATATGTGTAGTGTTCCATCTCTCTTCCCATCCTTCTTCTATTCCATTCAGATTAGACACATATTTCTCAACTTTTGCATTTTCAACATTTTGAGATACATAATTTTTTGCTGTGGGGACTGTCCTGTGCATTGCAGGATGTTTAGCAGCATCTCTGGCCTCTACCCACTAAATGCTAATAGTACTCCTTTCCTCCAGTTGTGACAAATGAAATGACTCCAGACATTGCCAAATATTGCCTGAAGGTCAAAATAGCCTTTAACTGAGAACTATTGGATTAGGGGTACCTGGGTGACTCAGTTAGTTAAGTGTCCAACTCTTGATTTCTGCTCAGGTCATGACCTCAGGGTTGTGAGAGTGAGCCCTGTGTTGGGTCGTGTGCTGGGCATGGAGCCTGCCTAGGATTCCCTCTCTCCCTCTTCCTCTGCTCCTCTCTCCCTTCTCTCTCTCTTAAAAAAAAAAAAAAAAAAGAATTGCTGGATTAGACAAAGTGTAAAGAAAAGAAAGGTAAATAGAGTACAATAATTTTAAATTATAAATATGTTATTAAAATCATTAATACTCTTTCTTGTTTAGAAAATAATTTAAGATAGCTAGAAAAAACCTTGCATATTTTCCAGCAAAATTAAATAAAAATGCAGAAAGTCATAACCATAGAGAAAAGATTGATAAATTGGACTTCATCAAAACAAAAGAAAACTGCTTATCAAATGCCTGCTAGGGAACTTAATAGACAAATCACAAATTTGGGGAAAATATCTGGCAAAGAACTTATGTCTAGAACATATACAGATTTGCTATGGTTCAATAAAAAAAAAGATCCAATGCCAGAAATGGGCAAAAGACTTGAATAGACACTTCACAAAGGAAGATATACACATGGTTAATGAACACATGAAAAGAGCTCAATATCATCAGACATTAGAACAGCACAAATAAAATGAAAGTGAAGTGACACTACAAACCTATCAGAATGGCTATAGTTTGTTGGCAAGTACATAAGCAGATGGAACTGCTAGAAGATGGGAGTGTAAATTTTATACTTCTAAAGGGACCTTTTGCAAAAAGATTGGGCAGTTTCTTATGAGGTTAAACATATAGGAGTTCCATGACTAAGCAATTATATTCTTAGATATTTTATCAAAAGAAATAACATTGGCAAAAAGTATTGTACAAGGATGTTCATAGCATATGGTTCATTATACTCTAATATCAGAAACAACCTCCATGTTCATCAACAGGAGAATAGGTAAACAAAATGTGGCATATTCATACAATGGCATATTATTCTGTAATAAGAAGGAGCAAACTACTGATATACATGAAAATATGAATAAATTTCACAGACATTTTGCTGAGTGAAAGAAGCTGTAAACAAAGGCATACCTATTTACTATGTAATTAAATTTATTTGAAGTTCTAGAACAGGCAAATGAATCCATGATTTAAAAAAAAGTAGGGGGATTGACTGAGAAGGGGCTTTAATGAACTTTCTGGAATTGTGAATATATTTTATATCTTGATAGGAGTTTGTCAAAATTCATCAGTCTGTATACTTAATATTTGTGCATTTTACTGAATGTAAATTTTACCCTGTCACTCCAAAATAAAAACCAAAAACCAAAAACACAAAAAAAACCACACTGCTAAATTCTAATAGTAGGTTTGCTAGCCACAGAGGTATGAGTTAAAGGTTCTGACATTATTTTTAGTGTATTGTAAGCTTGACAAAGTGAATAAACATATTGAGGTTAATGGGAATGGGTTTCTAAATGTTGGAGATGGGAGTTACAAATATGGAAAGACAGACTAGAATGTACCCTATGTTGTTGAATTCAATTTGGAGGTATTACAGTGAACTCATTGTGTGTGTGTGTGTTTGTGTTTTTATATACATATACATATATTTTCTATCTTTCCTAGCTTTGCACAGAGAGGAGGCTTAGAAACAATGTTACTCCGGTAGCAATGAGCACATCTATTGCCCAGGTCTTGGTTACTAAATACTATTCCCTAATGGTGCCCCTTGGAGAAATGGTTGATATCCAGAGCCAATGTAGGCAAAGAACAAGATAAGTCTGAGATATCTCGTTATGCTAGAAAGTAAGGAAGTGTTTAGACAATGATGAAGAGTTGTTAAAAGGACACAAGAGGCAACTTGAAGGGGCTCCCCACTGGGACAAATTAGACTTCTCAAATTGATAGTAATGGATTTTTTACTGAATAAAATAATAACCCATGAATCTATAATGATGTAAATAAATAAGGAGCAGAAAATCTCTTCCTTATTATAAAATGTCATCAGACAAATATACAAGGATTTTGGAGTTAGAATATCATCAATAGGTATTAAAACTAGTAGGTGAAGTTTTATGACAAACAGGAAATTTACATAATTTAAAAGATTCTCCTACAAATTGCAGACCCATTAAAAGCAGTATAATGGTAATTTTGCTATGAAGAGACTGTGATATACCACTTTTATTTAGTTATCAAAATTAATGTCACCTGTATTGAGACATGTAAACATCAGGTGGCTTCTAATGTATCGAAATGAGGATACAACATCACTTCTTGGTAATCCTGCCCCAAATGCATATTTTGAATTTGATAATGAGAAAACCTCAAAAAAATATTGACCTTTATTTCTTCAAAACCTCAGGTCAGGGAATGACAGAGATAGGCTAAGAAACAATTCTAATATAAAGGAAATTACAGTGATATGATACAAGTCAAGGTGAATGTTGGGCTGAGAAAAGAAAAAAAAAACCTGGCTACAAAACAGTTTTGATTATCAACTGGATTAGAAAATTAAATGTTAATTTCCTGTTTTTCATAATTATACTGCTATGCAAGAAAATGACTATTTTATTTTATTTTTGGGTTTCTTTTTTTAAATTTTAAGTTCAATTAATTAACAATATAGTGTATTATTAGTTTTAGAGTTCAATGATTCATCAGTTGCATACAACACCCATGCTCATTCCATCACATGCCCTCCTTCATGCCCACCACCCAGTCACCCCATCCCCCCCCCACCTCCCCTCCAGCAAGCCTGTTTCTTTCCTATGCTTAAGAAGTCTCTTAATGGTTTGTCTCCCTCTCTGGTTTCATCTTGTTTTATTCCTCCCAGGTTTTTTTTTTAACTAACCGGAATCATGCTGTATGTATCGTTCATGTGCTTTTTGAAGATGTTCTCAGCCTAGCACACTCCTTTTATCCATTCTATATTCCACAGAAATAGATGTTTGGGTTGCTTCATTCTGCTGTTACAATTATTCCCACTTTTGTGCACAAACTTGGGCACAGGGGCTGAAATTTGAGGGGAACAGTGTCAATTTGAGCCCTTGGCAATCTGAGGTGAACGCATGTTGACTTTGCATTTAGCATGTGGCAGGCCGTGCACGCTGACTTGGGCAGGTGGGTGGCTGGACTGAATTTGGGACCCACAGGCTGATGGCATCGTGTGTGACAGGGACGTGGCTGGTTTTGCTTTTAATTTTTGTTTCTCTGGGAAACTTGATCTCTCCCTCTATTCTAAACGAAAGCCTTGCTGGATAGAGTATTCTTGGCTGTAGATTTTTTCCTTTTAGCAGTTGGAATTTATCATACCACTTTCTTCTGACCTGCAGAGTTTCTGCTGAAAAACCCACTGATAGCTGTATAGGGTTTTCCTTGTATGTACCTGCTTTCCTTTCTCTTGCTGCTTTTAAAATTCTCTCTTTATCACTACTTTCGGCCATCTTATTTACTTTGTGTCTTGGTACAGACCTCTTTGGGTTGGTTGTGTTGGGGGCTCTCTGTGCTTCCTGGGTCTGGATTTCTCTTTCCTTCCCCAGATTCAGGAAGTTTTCAGCTATTATTTCCTCAGACAAATCTTCTGCCCCCTTTCCTCGCTCTTCTCCTTCCGGGATCCCTATCATGTGACTGTTATGCCTGACAGCGTTGCTGAGTTCCCTGGGTCTATTTTCATTTTGTGTATTTTTTCCCCCTCTCATCTGCTTGGCTTGATTGCTTTCCATGACTCTGTCCTCCAGGTGGCTGGTCCTTTCTTCTACTTCCTCTTGCTTGCTATTTATTCCAGATGGTCTATTTTTATTTCCATTTAGTGAGTCCAATAGCTCTAACTGGTTCTTTTTTATGTCTTCGAGCTCTTGGTGGAGGGTCTCATGGAGGTCCTGCAGTCCTTCCTCAATTCTAGCGAGCATCTTTATGAGTGTTACTTTAAATTCACCATCAGACATATTACTTACCTCCGTTTTGCTTAGGTCTCCCGCTCTGATTTTGTCCTGTTCTTTGATCTGGGACATATTCCTCTGTTTCCTCATTCTGTCTCTTGTGTTGTCTGTTTTTCTGTGTTAGGAAAGTCAGCTACGTCTCCTGCACTTGAAAATAGTGGCTTTATGAAGAAGAGGTCCTACAGTGCAATGTCTGTTCCCCAGAACCTGGTGCTTCCGGGGGTGTTTCCTATGTGTGTTGCTCCAGGGGTGTCCTACCTTATGGCTAGGATGTGTTTGCCTTCAGTCCTGTTGTCTGCGATGGCTCTCTGCCTGTTGTGGGCAGGGTCTGGTGCCTGTGGTGTTAGTGGGCTGCTCCGGGGCTGCCTTGGGCTTGAGTTGAGTCAGACCAGGCGTTTGCCAGAGATGCATAGCACCAAACTGCAGGCACTGTCCCTGTGTCATCCCTGGAGAAGCTTTTGTTGGTGGGTGGGGCCTGCAGTCAGACCCACTGCCTGCCCCCAGCCCACTGCTGGGGTCATAGACTGGTGTGTGGTTATCTTCCCCTCTCCCTGGGGCAGGACTCACTTTGGAGTGGTGCTGACCTTGTCTGGGCCACGCACACACTGCCAGGCTTGTGGCACCGCTTTGATGGGATCTTGCCAAGAGCGATCAGAGGGAGTGGGTCTGCTTTGCTGTGGCCTCTTGTCTATGCCGGGCTGTGGAGAGTCTGTTCTGCCAGTTTTGGGGCTGCTTTTTGGGTTATTCATGCCGATGTGGGTGCTCTCTAGGTGGCCATGTGGCAAGAGGTCAGCCCAGGGACGTCCTTCTCTGCCATCTTCCCAGCAGCCTCTGCTCAAAAATGACTATTTTAAAGGAAAAACACACTGAAAGGTTTCAAAATGAAGCATTTATCCAATTTACCCTCAAATGACTGAAAAAAATTTATAAACACACACTCACACATACATATGAAAAAAAGAGGATGATAAAGCAAATGAACAAAATATAAACAATTGACACATCTGGATATGGGATATATTGGATTTTCTTGCAGCATTTTTGCAACTTTTCTGTGGGCTTAATCAAAATAAAAGTTCCAAATAAAAAAAGTGAAGAAAAATGCAAAAGATAAATAAGGGTAGTGAAGTTGAATTGCAATAAGCAGGTGTATTAGTTTCTATTTCTATGTAACAAATGATCACAAATTTATCAGCTTTAAACAACACACACACTTATTATCTCATGGTTTCCATGGGGGCGGAATTCTAGGTACAGCTTAGCTCAGTGTCTTACAAGGTTACAATCAAGATATTGGCTGGGCTGCATTTTCATTTGGAGGCTTGACTGAGGAAAAGCCTGCTTCCAAGCTTATTAAATTTGTTGACAGAATCCATTTCTTTATGATTATACAACTGAAAGTCTCAGCTTTTTACTAGCTGTTAGCTAAAGGCTGATCCCAAAGGGTGTCCACAACTTCCTGCCCGGTGGTCCTTTCTACAGGTAGTTCAAAACATGCCTACAGAAGAGTGTCTTACTTCAATCTGCATAGGTAGACTCTTATATGACATAGCATAATCAAGGAAATACCATTTCATCCCCTTTGGAAACAAGTTACAGGTCCCATTCATGCTCTAGAGAGGGAATTACACAAAGGTGTGGGCACAAAAAATGGGGATTATTGGGGCACAGTTGAGTTTATCTACCACAGCCTGAAATTATTAAATCAAATGTGATTTCTCAAATTCTATTTTCTATCTTTAATTTAAACTAAGTTAAGAAAAGGAAACATTTTCTAAGAACTATTGATGGTATATATTTGAAAGAAACAACTTTAGATACAGAAGGAAGTGTCATTTTTTGTATCCATGCAGAATCTTAGAACATGTTTTTTAATATTTCAGAAATATCTAAAATTATTAATCCTGCCTCTTTAAGGTGTTTAGTCATAAACACTGTATACTAAATATGTCTGAGTTTCTATTGAGGCAATAGTAGAATTGCACTTGCTTCTTTTTGAATTGGGTGTTATCATGTGACTTATAGGAATCATCATGTGATTGACTTTGATCAATGAAATGCAGGTGAAAACTTTCATTGCCCATGTGATCTGCCATGTTCATCTTTATTTGGTTCACAAGATTAAAAAAAACATGGTACAAACAGATTCTTGCCAGCCTGAATCCTTAAGTGATTGTAATGGGCAGAGGCTCCATACTGACTCAAGTTGGGTATATAGTAAAGATGAGAATTGAATTCTGGTGGTAGGTGGCTGTTATTTTTGGCTCTTTTTGTTATTGCCCTGATATCATCCATCCTGACTGGTATTGAAATTTGTAGCCAGAATGGGATGCTGCTCTAACAAAACCCTTAATTATGTAGTATTGGTTCAATGGTCAGTTGATTGGTGATGAGGAAACAGAAGCTGAAAGCATGGTGATCTGTCATAATCAGGAAGGAAATATTTGGTAATACTGTCACCTAGGAAGCAGATCATGTACTTAGTGATTCTTGAATTAAGGGCAAATTTTAGAAAGAAGAATGTGAGCTCTGTGTGTTGATTGCTGATTGCATTGGTAAGAAATAGCAAGAAAGAGATGATACTTTTGGTGTACAAGTTCAGGGACCAGTGCCACCCAGTATCAGCAGAGCAAGTCACAGTGTTTATATCCAGTGAAAGTGGCAGAGGGTTCTTCCCTGGAATAGTCCCAACTCTGTGGTTTGAGAATTGTTTCTGGCTGCAAAGCCTTAAATCCTGACCTTCTAGTTCTCATGGGAGTTGTGGAAGTTACCTAATGTCATTCAATAAATCTCATTTCTGCTTTAACTGGACTTGTATGTTTTGTTGTTAATCATTGAGAATTCTGACTAATACAGAAAGTATGCATACTTACAATTTCATTGAGGTATTTTTATTAAGTACTTACTATGTGTTAGCTAGTGGGCCAGATCCTGGAAATGTGAACATGACAAACATGGGCTTTGACCTCAAGAGGTTTACACTCTAAGTTTTTAGCATTGTTTTGTAAATATTTATGAATTTATGGTAGGGGAGGAAAAGTTTTTCTTTTTTCCTTTACCCATCTTAGGTTCTCCATCCAGGGCCCAGGAAATTAGAGTGACAGAGACAGATTAGAAGAGAAAAACAAACAGAAGTGGATTAACATGTGCATCATACATACATGTAGTAGTACTCAGTGATGAGTAAATTAAAGGATTGGTTAAAACGGGCTTATAGAGCATCTTTAAAAAGAACAATATATTTCTAGACAAGTGATAAGACAAAGGAAAAGGACCTTGAGTTTTTATAGTGGCAAATTGTGTGAAGATGAATATGTGGGGGAACAAATGGAATATAAGGGCTAGTTTATAAGGATTGTTATGTAAGTTCCTCTGTGATGTCTCTGGGCTGATGAGGATCTAGAGTTGTCTCCAGCGATTAACTTCTGTCCTCTTGGTAGAAAGTGAGGAAGGGACGTCTTTACGGATTTTATGTCCTGCTTTTAGGCAAATGGAGGAGGGACAGGGAACCTTTTCTTTGTATCTGCTTCTTTTTAATTACCTTCAGCTCAAAATGGCCAAATGGCACATTTTGAGTTTGCATATTCTGCTACCCTTCATTATATTTAATGTGTACCAATAAAATACACCACAAAGCTAGTCATTCTGAAATATTGTTTCAGAAATAAATGTGTGTCTGTTATTTATATGGCAATTAATAATGGAAATTATTTTCATTTTAACTCAAAAACAAAGAAGAATATAAGTAAGAAAGAATAATTTATTTCTATCATGTATAGCATTTTTTTTTACAGTTTTTGATGCTAATTCTAATTTACTTCTTTTTTTAAAGATCATATTTATTTATTTGTCAGAGAGAAACACAGTGAGAGAGGGAACACAAGCAGGGGGAGTAGGAGAGGGAGAAGCATGCCTCCGGCCAAGCAGGGAGCCCGATGTGGGGCTCGACCCCAGGACCCTGAGATCATGACCTGAGCCGAAGGCAGATGCTTAAGGACTGAGCCACCCAGGCACCTCTCTAATTTACTTTTATTATACTTATCAGATGATTTTATTTCTTCCTAGAACACTGTTGCACTACTGAACAGTGAAACAATGCCTTTTGAAAGTTAATGCTAATTCTTGAGTTTGACACAAGATGCTTCATTAAAAAAAAATTATTTATTTGAGAGAGACCGAGCACGTGTTGCAAGGGGTGGTTGGGCAGAGGGAAAAGAGAACCATAAACAGATTGCGGAGACTGATGTGGGGCTCAAGCTCCTGACCCTGAGATCATTGACTCTGAGATCATTGACTCTGAGATCACCACCTGAGCTGAAACAAAGAGTCAGATGCTTAATTGACTACACCACCCAGGCGCCCCACAGGATGCTTCATTTTGAGAAAAGTATTAGAAGAACAGAATAGAATTTTACATCTTTTAAAGATAACTCCTTTGGGGTGCCTGGGTGGCTCAGTGGGTTAAGCATCTGCCTTCGGCTCAGGTCATGATCCCAGGGTCCTGGGATAGAGCCCCATGTCAGGCTCCCTGCTCAGTGGGGAGTCTGTTTCTCCCTGTCCCTCTACCTCTCCCCCCTGCTCGTGCCTCTCTCTCTCTCTCAAATAAACAAATAAAATCTTTAAAAATGTATATCTTCTTTTAGCTGTTTGCTTCATACTCTGAATTATATTTGAAGAAATGAAAAAGTTAGACTTTTTATAGCAATTAGAAAGTTTGTTTATACACAGCTGCAAATTATGTTTGAGAAAATAGAGGATAACATTTCATCAGAAGCTGTTTTTCAAATAGCACACGCTTTCCTGGAGTTTTAACTGAAACTATTTTTTTTTTCCCCTATAAACCTGTAGATGCATTTAGGAAATAACAGGAAATCATTCACCTAAGTTAAATTTCTTGATTAAGTGTGATTTCAAATGCTTGGAAACTAGATTTTGATAATCAAGTTTAATTAATTGCTCAGTAAGGGATTTTTTTTTTTTTTTTTTGGTCTAACAAACACTAACTACTGAGTATAAACTATGGACTTCAGAGGTAAACATTCTCTGTGAAGCTCCATTAGCACATTCCAAATCTTTCCGACATGATTTATATGGGGGCTTCTATTCATAGTTGTCTTTGGAAGCTGCATTCCAAAAGGGAGTTGGAAATAAAGCTTAAGATTTCCCCCTTAGGAACACTACAGAGCAAGGAGGAAATGCAATAAAGGGATAAAAAATCAGGTCTGGGATCATGAGACCTGGCCCTGCTATTAAATGTCTTACTTTTTCTTACCTGTAAAATGAATGAATTGGATTATATGATCTCCAAAGTTCCGTTGGAGTCTAAGTTCTATGACTATGAAACAAATAAGTGGAAACAATAAAAATAATTGATCTTCTTTAAGTGTAAATTGAAAAGGAAACTGAAAAAAGAGTTGTTCATTAAAAAACTTTGACTTCACCATAGATGCTTCTTATTAGAATTATTCCGTGCTTGGACTACTGGTGTTTACGTGAAAACAATTACCTTGGGTTTAATTAAGTCCACAGCAAGACAAAACAAGAAATACTTCATTCACATAAGTGGAAACAAAGGGAATAAGGCCAAAGATAAAAATGAATTCTCAATTCTAAGAGACATTTTTTGTTGAATCAGTTTTGTAAATCAAGCTGACACTCTCTGACTTGATTTAATATGAGGCAGCTAAGGATAGACAAAATCTGCCTCTTTTTCTGGAGTGAAAAGTAGACAAAATGAGATTTTTAAAAATATATGCCTGTTTAGGAGCGTGGTCGTGATTTGTTTTGGGTGGAATTTTGTGACCCGCATAAAGAGTTGATGGTTATTTTACTCACTGTGATTATAAACTAACTGGATCCATCTTATAGATAACATTAGTAAGTATTTAGAGTATTTCTCATGATGTGGACAACTCGTTCATATTTCTGTAAAAGAAAAGGCCTTATTCTCCCTGTAAAACTTTTATTACTGAGTCAACTTCTAATTTTTTCTGCTTTTCTCCCTCTGTTATTAGGCTGCTCTAGCTGTGGGATCTCTAATCCTGGCATTTCTCTGCCACTAGGATGAAATCTCTCCCCTAGGAATCATTTACTAGACTTCTTACAAATTGTATATCTGAACCCATATGCTATTGGAACCTTTTAATATGTAAAGCACTTGAAATAGAATGACCCCAGATGAGAGTTCCCACCACGTTCCCTTACTGCAAGTGGAGGTCTTACTTTTAAGTTCTTTGAGTGCAGTCTCTTTTATTAGGTTTCCCTGGGTATAGTGTATGCTTAATAAATAATGATAAAGGTTTTTAAATCTCATTTTACAAATGAGAAGTCAGAGGTGTTCTGGCTGATGTGGATTAACTAGTCATCTAGTGAGTCAAACTTTATCCTCAGGATCCCCACAGAGTATATCCAGTTCAATCTGAGGTGTAACATCAGGTGAGTAGATGAAATGAGCATATCCATCCATCACAGTCTGGAAGAAACAGATCTTTCCAAAAACAGAAAAAAATATTCATAAATGAGAACATTTTAGTTGTTAGTGGGAAGGAATAGAAAAATGTGTGATATTATAAGTATATAATGTGCATAACAGTAATTTACTTGTTTTACAAAATAAAATCAGGAATGCATATTGCTGTATTATTTAAGGATAAGTCTGTCATGTGGAGTGGAAGCAGAAAAAAATAACCTGCAGAACATTTTGCATGTGTATAAGATCAAATTAAGAAAATCTGAGCTCCCTATAGGTAACACTGCTACCATAATAGAAGGGTCTATGGGCAGGAAGATGTATATGATAGTCAATGAGCTTATAGTACATGGGGTCAGGAATGGAGTAGGTAGGAAAAAGGATGGGCATAAAATAAACAGTTGTCTTTATTCCAAGCTTCATTAAGATAATTACCACCAAAATAATGGAGTGCAATGGGTATTCTAAGGAGAGACTGTATGTAGCGAGGAGAATTATAGAAAATATTGCAGAGGATATACAAGATGGATATAGAGGTAGAGATGGCAGCATTTTATATCTAGAAATCAACTCTTTTTTTTTTCTTCAATAAAAAATTATTATGCACCTACGGTCCACTTGCCTGGAGTAGGAAATGGCATCCTAAAATGACTACACATGATTTCTGATCCCTAGAAACTTCCAACATGGACAGACTTGTCTTACTGTGTCTGTGTTCCCTATGCTGTTAGAGTGGTGCCCTTAGTAATTGCAGGGGGAAAAATTCCTTCCAATTCTCACTTAACAAAATCTTCATAAGATGATTGGGCAATTCTCAACTTTTCTTTCCAATTGATGTCCACACTCACCGGTTTTCCTCAGAACCACTTATATTACACTGATGGACAGGCATAATGGGAAGAAGGCATCCTGAAGGTAGACCTCTTACAGAAGTGCAAGCCCTGCGCATATTTCAGTTCTGACTTCTTGCTCCTCAATTTTCTCTTCTTTCTCTGGAGCCCTGTTTTCAGAACCATGAAGTCTGGCACCCTGCCATCTCTCAGGAAGTTTTTCTTCTCCCTGAAGAAGGTTCTGTCTCTTTCTGAACATTCTAGTAGATTGTGAATGCAAGAAACTGATACTCCTTTTATAATTAGGTTGCCTTAGTTAGCTTAGGCTCCTGTAACAAAGTACCATAGACTGAGTAACTTAAACAACAAACATTTATTTATCACATTTCTGGAGGCTAAAAAGTCCAAGATCAAGGCACTGGCAGATCTGGTGTCTGGTGAGGCCTGCTTGCAGGCTTATAGATGGCCCCCATCTTTTGTCTATGTGGGAGACAGCAGAAAGTGGAAGCAAGCTCACATGTCTCTTCTTGTAAGGGGCACTAAGCCTATTGGTGAGGGCTCCACCCTCATGGCCTAATCACCTCCCAAAGGTCTTATCTCCTAATATAATCACATTGGAGGTTAGGAATTCAACATCTGAATTTTGGGGGTACACATGCAGTCCATAGCATGGGGTTTGATGACTCCAAAAGTGGGCTGGGGTGTTGCTAGGCTTAGTACCATGGGTAAAGGTGATGGTGTTATCTTAATTACATTAACCTTTTCTCCCAGGTTTCTAAGAAGAGAGCACAGTTTTTTATCCATCTTTCCCCCCAAAAAAACTAGTTTCCTCTAATATATTGAAAATATATTTCCCCTGTTGGCATGACTTTAGCCCTGCCCTTTGTGAAATAACAACACTCTAAGTATTGTGGTGGGAGCATTGGACTCTTCGGCCTTCTTATATTGCACGAGTCACCATTGTAGCTCTAATTGGCTCTCTCTTAGCCATTTGAGATGGGTGGTACCAGCTCTATTTAAGTGCTTTCTGATTTCAAATTTTTCCTCATAGAAGGGATTTTACCTGTGTGTATATGTGTGTATGTGTATGGGGAGGTCAGTTTCTTTATGAAAAGCTTAACATAGGGGAAGTGCTAAAAAAAATGCTGGTGTGTTTTGTACTAGAAATGAGCTTGAATATTAAAATACCAAAATGAATTTGCCATCAAACAGACATCTATTAAGAGACTGTACAACATAAATTGCATAGTGTATGTATAGATTACACAACATGGTATCAGGATGAGACCCAAGGGATTAGTTAGCCATCACTTTTGAAATGGGGTTCAGCTCTTATCCAGGCTTCAAATACAACTAATGTGAAGGAGTATGTAGAGGAATTTTCCTGAAAAAGGAATTTTAAATGGTGTACCCTGTGTATATAGTTCCATACCATTTTACTCCCCCGGGAAAGATGACATTTGTTTTAGGGAGGTAGATTTGAATAAATTTGCCTCTTTGGGCTGCTAATCAGTATGCAGTGTTTCAGCCAAGAAAAACCAATTTCTGTCCTATAATTTCAACTCTCTTGGAAAGTGTTGGGGTTTGTATTCAATTGTGCAGGGAGCCTCCTCTCCTCCTTTTAACTGATGGTGAATAAATTCAGTAGTCCCCCCTTATCCATGGGGGATGTATTCCAAGACCCTTAGTGGACACCTGAAACTGTGGATAGTACTGAAACCTATTATATTATGTTTTTTCCTATACATATGTACCTATGATAAAATTTAATTTATAAGTTAGGCACAGTAAGAAATTAATGATAACTAATAATAAAATAGAATAATTAAAGTGCTGTAATAAAAGTTATGTGAATGTGCCCCCCCAGATATATTATTGTATTATATTCACCCTTCTTCTTGTGATGAAGTGAGATGACAAAATGCTTACATGATGAGATGAAGTGAGGTGAATGATGTAGGCATTGTGATGCAGTGTTAGGCTACTACTGATCTGATGATACCTTGGAAGGATCATCTGCTGGCCAACATACACATGAAAAGATGCTCAATATCACTAATCATCAGGGAAATGCAAGTTAAACCCACAATGAAAAATCACCTCACACCTGTCAGAATGGCTAAAATGAAAAACATAAGTACTATCAAGTGTTGGCAAGGATGTGGAAAAAAAGGAACTCTTGTGTGCACTATTGGTGGGAATGCAAACTGGTGCAGCCATTGTGGAAAACAGTATAGAGGTTCCTCAAAAAATTAAAAACAGAAAAAACATATGATCCAGTAACTCCAGTAAATATCACTGGGTATTTACTCAAGAAAATAAAAATACTAATTTGAAAAGAATATGCACCCCTATGTTTATTACAGCATTATTTATAATAGTCAAGATATGGAAGCAACCCAAGCGTCCATGATAGAAGAATGGATAAGGAAGATAGGGTATAAATGGAATATTACATGGCCATAAAAAAGGATGAAATCTTGTTATTTGTGACAACATGGATGCACCCAGAGGGTATAATGCTAAGTGAAATCAGTTACAGGAAGACAAATAATATATGATTTCACTCATATATGGAATCTAAAAAAAAATGAATAAGTGAAAAGCAGAATGAGAACTATAAATAGAGAACAAACTGATAATTGGCAGAGGGAAGGGGGTGGAGAGGATGTGAAAAATAGATGAAGGGGAGAGGGAGATATAGGCTTCCAGTTATGGAATGAATAAGTCATGGGGATAAAGGTATACCATAGGGAATATTATTAATGATATTATAATAGTGTTTTCTTTTTAGGGGGTGGTTTTTAACTTAGACAAGGAATTTTCCTTCCTTTTCATATAACTTATCTAATTAAAATATTCATCTTGGTAGTTACAACAAAAAAGTAACAGAGAAAATTGTATTTATATTTTGGGACCAAAATACAAATGAAGAGCAGGATGATGCCTTGCTCTTTTCCTTCCCACTTCCCAGAAAGAGAAAGCCCCAAGAAACTGATCATTACAAGGACCACAAAGGTTAATTTGTAATTTGGTGATTTGTATGTAGTGTAGTACAGGAAAGAAATTGCACGCCTTTTCACAAATTAGATCAAAGGTTCAACATCATCCCATGTGTCTGCTCTGCAGCCCTTTCTTTCTTTCTTTTTTTTTTTTTTATAATGTATTATTTGTTTCAGGGGTACAGGTCTGTGATTCATCAGTCTTACACAATTCACAGTGCTTACCATAGTACATACCCTCCCCAATGTCCATCACCCAGCCATGCCTTCCCTCCCAACCCCCCTCCACTCCAGCAACCCTCAGTTTGTTTCCTGAGATTAAGAGTCTCTTATGGTTTGTTTCCCTCTCTGGTTTCGTCTTGTTTCAATTTTCCCTCCATTCCCCTATGATCCTCTGTCTTGTTTCTCAAATTCCTCATATCAGTGAGATCATATGATACTTGTCTTTCTCTGATTGACTTATTTCGCTTAGCATTATACCCTCTAGTTCCATCCACATCGTTGCAAATGGCAAGATTTCATTTTTGATGGCTGCATAATATTCCATTGTATACATATCCCACATCTTTATCGATTCATCTATTAATGGACATCTGTGCTCTTTCCATAGTTTGGTTATTGTGGACATTCCTGCTATAAACATTGGGGTGCATGTGCCCCGTTGGATCACTGCATTTGTATCTTTGGGGTAAATACCCAGTAGTGCAATTGCTAGGTCATAGGGTAGCTCTATTTTCAACTTTTTGAGGAAGCTCCATACTGTTTTCCAGAGTGGCTACACCAGCTTGCATTCCCACCAACAGTGCATTCCCCTTTCTCTGCAACTTCACCAACATCTGTCGTTTCCTGACTTGTTAATTTTAGCCATTCTGACTGGTGTGAGATGGTGTCTCATTGAGGTTTTGATTTGGATTTCCCTGATGCCGAGAGATGTTGAGCACTTTTTCATGTGTCTGTTGGCCATTTGGATGTCTTCTTTGCAGAAATGTCTGTTCACGTCTGCCCATTTCTTGAGTGGATCATTTGTTCTTTGGGTGTTATGTTTAATAAGTTCTTTATAGATTTTGGATACTAGCCCTTTATCTGATATGTCCTTTGCAAATATCTTCTCCCATTCTGTTGGTTGTCTTTTGGTTTTGTTGACTGTTTCCTTTGCTGTGTAAAAGCTTTTTATCTTGATGAAGTCCCGATAGTTCATTTTTGCCCTTGCTTCCCTTGCCTTTGGTAATATTTCTAGGAAAGTTGCTGTGACTGAGGTCAAAGAGGTTGCTGCCTGTGTTCTCCTTTAGGATTTTGATGGACTCCTGTCTCACATTGAGGTCTTTCAACCATTTGGAGTCTATTTTTGTGTGTGGTGTAAGCAAATGGTCCGGTTTCATTCTTCTGCATGTGGCTGTCCAATTTTCCCAACACCGTTTGTTGAAGAGACTGTCTTTTTGTCATTGGACATTCTTTCCTGCTTTGTCAAAGATTAGTTGACCATAGAGTTGAGGGTCCATTTCTGGACTCTCTATTCTGTTCCATTGATTGATGTGTCTGTTTTTGTGACAGTACCATACTGTCTTGATGATGACAGCTTTGTAATAGAGCTTGAAGTCTGGAATTGTGATGCCACCAGCTTTGCTTTTCTTTTTCAACATTCCTCTGGCCATTCGAGGTCTTTTCTGGTTCCATACAAATTTTAGGATTATTTGTTCCATTTCTTTGAAAAAAGTGGATGGTATTTTGATAGGGATTGCATTAAATGTGTAGTTTGCTCTAGGTAGCATTGACATCTTCACAATATTTGTTCTTCCAAACCATAACCTTGGAATATTTTTCCATTTCTTTGTGTCTTCCTCAATATCTTTCATGAGTATTCTATAGTTTTCTGGGTACAGATTCTTTGTCTCTTTGGTTAGATTTATTCCTAGGTATCTTATGGTTTTGGGTGCAATTGTAAATGGGATCAACTCCTTAATTTCTCTTTCTTCTGTATTGTGTTGGTGTATAGAAATGCAACTGATTTCTGTGCATTGATTTTATATCCTGTCAATTTACTGAATTCCTGTATGAGTTCTAGCAGTTTTGGGGTGGAGTCTTTTGGGTTTTCCACATCATGTCATCTGCAAAGGGTGAGAATTTCACTTCTTTGCCAATTCGGATGCCTTTTTTGTTGTTGTTGTTGTCTGATTGCTGAGGCTAGGACTTCTAGTACTATGTTGAATAGAAGTGGTGATAGTGGACATCCCTGCTGTGTTCCTGACCTTAGGGGGAAAGCTCTCAGTTTTTCCCCATTGAAAATGATATTCACTGTGGGTTTTCCATAGATGGCTTTTATGATATTGAGGTATGTACCCTCTATCCCTATACTCTGAAGAGTTTTGATCAAGAAAGGATGCTCTACTTTGTCAAATGCTTTTTCTGCATCTATTGAGAGGATCATACGGTTCTTGTTCTTTCTTTTATTAATGTATTGTATCACGTTGATTGATTTGTGGATGTTGAACCAACCCTGCAGCCCAGGGATAAATCCCACTTGGTTGTGGTGAATAATCCTTTTAATGTACTGTTGGATCCTATTGGCTAGTATTTTGGTGAGAATTTTTGCATCCATGTTCATCAGGAATATCGGTCTGTAATTCTCCTTTTTGATAGGGTCTTTGGTTTTGAGATAAAGGTAATGCTAGCCTCATAAATCAAGTTTGGAAGTTTTCCTTCCATTTCTATTTTTTGGAACAGTTTCAGAAGAATAGGTATTAATTCTTCTTTAAATGTTTGGTAGAATTCCCCTGGGAAGCCATCTGGCCCTGGGCTTTTGTTTGTTTGGAGATTTTTGATGACTGCTTCCTACTAAAGTGGTTAATGGTTATAGGTCTGTTCAGGTTTTCTATTTCTTCCTGGTTCAGTTTTGGTAGTTGATACATCTCTAGGAATGCATCCATTTCTTCCAGATTATCTAATTTGCTGGCATACAGTTGCTCATAATATGTTCTTATAACTGTTTGTGTTTCTTTGGTGTTGACTATGATCTGTCCTCTTTCATTCATGATTTTATTTATTTGGGTCATTTCTCTTTTAAAACATTTTTTTAAAAGATTTTATTTATTTGAGAGAGAGCAAGAGTGAGAGAGAGAGCATACGTGGGTGAAGGACAGAGGGAGGAGCAGACTCCCCGCTGAGCAGGGAGCCTGATGCGGGGCTTGATCTCGGGACTCCAGGATCATGACCTGAGCCGAAGGCAGACGCTTAATCAACTGAACCACCCAGGCGCCCCCATTTCTCTTTTCTTTTTGATAAGTCTGGCCAGGGGTTTATCAATCTTATTAATTCTTTCAAAGAACAAGCTCCTAGTTTCGTTGATCTGGTCTACTGTTCTTTTGGTTTCTAGTTCATTGATTTCTGCTCTGCTCTTTATTATTTCTCTTCTCCTGTTGGGTTTAGGCTTTATTTGTTGTTCTTTCTCCAGTTCCTTTAGGTGTAGGGTTAGGTTGTGTATTTGAGACCTTTCTTGTTTCTTGAGAAAGGCTTGTATTGCTATATACTTTCCCCTTAAGACCATTTGCTGCATCCCGAAGATTTTGAACATTTGTGTTTTCATTTTCATTTGTTTCCATGAAGTTTTTTAAATTCTTCTTTAATTTTCTGGTTGATCCATTCATTCTTTAGTAGGATGCTCTTTAGCCTCCATGTATTTGAGTTCTTTCCAAGTTTCTTCTTGTGATTGAGTTCTAGTTTCAAAGCATTGTGGTCCAAGAATATGCAGGGAATGATCCCAATCTTTTGGTACTGGTTGAGACCTGATTTGTGACCTAAGATATGATCTATTATGGAGAATATTCCATGGGCACTGGAGAAGAATGTGTATTCTGTTGCTTTGGGATGGAATGTTCTGAATGTATCTATGAAGTCCACCTGGTCCAGTGTGTCATTTAAATACTTTATTTCCTTGTTGATCTTTTGCTTAGATGGTCTGTCCATTTCAGTGAGGGTGTTGTTAAACTTCCCTCCTATTATTGTATTGTTGTTGATGTGTTTCTTTGATTTTGTTATTAATTGGCTTATATAGTTGGCTACTCCCATGTTAGGGGCATAGATATTTACAATTGTTAGATCTTCTTGTTGGATAGACCCTTTAAGTAGGATATAGTGTCCTTCCTCATCTCTTATTACAGTCTTTGGTTTAAAATCTAATTTGTCTGATATAAGGATTGCTACCCCAGCTTTCTTTTGGTGTCCATTAGCATGGTAAATGGTTTTCCACCCCTCATTTTAAATCTGTCTTTGGGTCTAAAATGAGTCTCTTGAAGACAGCATATCGATGGGTCTTGTTTTTTATCCAATCTGATACCCTATGTCTTTTGATTGGGGCATTTAGCCCATTTACATTCAGGGTAACTATTGAAAGATATGAATTTAGTGCCATTGTATTGCCTGTAAGGTGACTATTACTGTATATTGTCTCTGTTCCTTTCTGATCTATGTTACTTTTAGGCTCTCTCTTTGCATATTGCATAGAGGACCCCTTTCAATATTTCTTGTAGGGCTGGTTTGGTGTTCACAAATTCTTTTAGTTTTTGTCCTTGAAGCTTTTTATCTCTCGTATTTTCAGTGACAGCCTAGCTGGATATAATATTCTTAGCTGCATATTTTTCTCATTTAGTGCTCTGACTATATCATGCCAGTCCTTTCTGGCCTGCCAGGTCTCTGTGGATAGGTCTGCTGCCAATCTAATGTTTACCATTGTAGGTTACAAACCTCTTTTCCTGAGCTGCTTTCAGGATTTTCTCTTTGTTTCTGAGACTTGTGAGTTTTACTATTAGATGTCGGGGTGTTGACCTATTTTTATTGATTTAGAGAGGAGTTCTCTGTGCCTCCTGGATTTTGATGCCTGTTTCCTTCCCCACATTAGGGAAGTTCTCTGCTATAATTTGCTCCAATATACCTTCTGCCCCTCCCTCTCTCTTTTTCCTTCTTCTGGGATCCCAATTATTCTAATGTTGTTTTGTCTTATAGTATTACTTATCACTCAAATTCTCCCCTTATGATTCAGTAGTTATTTATTTCTCTTTTTCTCAGCTTCTTTATTCTCCATCTTTTGGTCTTCTGTATCACTAATTCTCTCTTCTGCCTCATTTATCCTGGCAGTTAGAGTGTCCATTTTTGATTGCACATCATTAATAGCCTTTTTGATTTTGACTTGGTAAGATTTTAGTTCTTTTTTTCCTCCAGAAAGAGATTCTCTAGTATCTTCTATGCTTTTTTCAAGCCCAGCTAGTATCTTTATGATCGTCATTCTGAAGTCTAGTTTTGACATCTTACTAATGTCCATATTGATTAGGTCCCTGGCAGTGAGTACTACCTCTTGTTCTTTTTTATGAGGTAAGTTTTTCCATCTTGTCATTTTGTCCAGAGGAGAATAGATGAATGAGAGAACAAAATGTTAAAAGCGTAAAAAGGACCCCAGAAAAATATACACTAAACAAATCAGAGGAGACCCAAAACCAGGGGGGAAAAGAAAGGGAGGAAAAAAAAGAATATGATCAGTCTGGTGACTAGAACAGAGCCACACACTAGATTTTGGGTGCATTTTGGTCTGTTAGAAGAAATTGCCTCCCAAAATTTTAAGGAAAGAAAAAATATATATATCTATACACAAAATACGTGTAAATACGATGTCGGGATGGAATATGAATGTAAAGATGAAAATTAAAAAAGATTTTAAAAAAGGAATTTATAAGATAAGATGTTGGTTGTAAAAAGAATAAAAAAAAAAGAGACTGTGATTAGGCAGGAGACTAGGACATCATACACTAAATTTAGGTATATTTTGGTCTGTTAGAAGAGACTGTATCCCAAATTTTAAAGACAGAAAAACTTATATATACATATATGTTTGTATATATACAAAAAATAAGGTTAAATACAATGAAGGGATAGAATATGAGTGTAAAAATGAAAATTAAAAAATATTTTAAAAAAGGAATTGATAAATTGTTGGTTGACAAAGGAAAGAAGAAAAGTTCAACAAAAAAGTAGAAAAAGAAAAAAATAAAGAAAATTAAAAGAATTAACTTTGAAAGACTAAAGAATCATGGGAAAAAAGCCATGAATTCTATGTGCTCTATTCCCCTAGTGCTGGGTTTAACCGTTCTCATTGATCCCTAAACTTGGTCTTGGCTGGATGTTCTTGCTCATCTTCTGGGGGAGGGGCCTGTTGCAGTAATTCTCAAATGTCTTTGCTGGAGGTGGAATTGCCCCACCCTTGTCAGGGGCCAGGCTAAGTAATTTGCCTGGGTTTGCCTCCATTCTCCTTTGTCACCATTAGCTTTTTTTTTTACCTGAAAGCATTCCTGACAGCTTTGTAGGATGAGAGTGAAAATGGCAGCCTCCCAATCTCTACCCCGGAGGAGCCAAGAATTCGGGCCCCTCTCCTCAGTGAGCCCTCAGATAAAAGCAGTCAGTCACTCCTGTCTCCCCTGTCTCCGCACTCCATACCATCTGGCCTGTGACTGAGTGTTTCTATCTCTGGCACACGACCCCGTTTGGAGTCTCCAAACTGAGCAGATTCTTGCAGTGCGCTCCCGTGCCGCTCTTCCCGGGGGAGGAAGGTGAGTCTCCCTGGATCTGCCGCTTGTTGGGTCCCTGCTGGAGGAGCAGTGGCTCAACTGTGTCACCGATCACAGTTTACGGCAACCCCGAGCTGAGAGCCCACTCCTAGGCTCCGTCTCTGTAGCCGGCTTCCCAGCTTCAATACCTGGGAGCTCTGCCGCACTCAGGCACCCCCGGTCTCTCTGTGACCCAGGGTCCTGAGACCACACTGTCCCAGCGAGGGTTCCACCTCCTGCTTAGCCACCGAGTGACATCCCTCAGCGGAGCAGACTTCTAAAATTTCCGATTTTGTTCTCCTCTCCTCTATCAGTTGCCAGTAGCCAGCTCCCTCCCCCTGCCATCTATCTTCTCAAATATCACCTCAGATTCACTTTTCTGCACATCCTACCTTCCAGAAAGTGGTTGCTTTTCTGTTCATAGAGTTGCTGCTATTCTTTTCTTCCATCTCCTGTTGAGTTTGTAGGTGTTCTTCATGGTTTGATAACTATCTAGCTGAATTCCTGGGACCAGACAAAATTTATGTCTCCTTCTTCTCCGCTATCTTGCTTAGGAACCTCTGCTGCTATTTCAATAACCCAGGTGAGAAGTTTGTTCAGAAATCCGGCTTTTCCTCTTCCCTCTTTACTCTTCTCACCAGGTCACATCCCTCATGCAGACACTCTTAGAGAGGGAGGAGGGAAAGATCTGGGTCTGTGCAAACAGAGTTGATCAAAAATCTTTATGTGCTAAAAATGGACAGTGATGTTGGCATGAACAAATATGTATCCTTTCTTCCCTCCCTGCCTAAAGACTCCTAATAAAGGAGAGAGTAGGTGCATTTGTGGTGAGCATAGCATAACACAGAGAGTTGTCCAATCACTATGTTATACACCTGAAACTAATGTTACATTATGTTTCAACTATACTTAAATTTGAAAAATTAAAAAAAAAAAAAAAAAGCGTGGTCATGCGTTTCTGGGCCACAAGTGACCGTGGGTAACTGAAACTGCCAGAAAGTGAAACCACGAATAAGGGGAGAGTATCATGCTAGCAATTCCTTTTTAGAGGCACAGCCCTGCTCTTTGCCTCAGTGAATTCCATAGCCATGGGAGCAGGCTTCCCACCTTGGGGTTAGTTACAAGGTCTCTGTAATCTCAGTGAATCTCTGGGCTTTCAGGTCTATCCCCAGAGATGCCTCCATTCTCCTTTGTCGCCATTACTTTTGTCAGGGGCTCCCCTCTTCTCCTGTTGCCTTTCTGTTTTGTGGACTCCAAGACCACCCACACATTTGGTGATTTGCTAGGATTCACAGATTTCAGCATCATACTTGTAGTTAAGATTTATTATAGCAGCACAGTAAGGTTATACAGCTATGTCACTAAAAACACATCTGAAAGAAACACATCAGGCAGAGTATGGAGAAATCCCTGTGTTGGCTTCCTGTGCCCTTTCCCCCCTATGAGGGGTCACACACAGCACACTCTCTCTCCTGCAGTAAAAGTACATCAACACCTGTGTAATGTGTCTGCCCAGGGAAGGCTGTTTGTGACTCACAGTTCAGGGTTTTCATTGGAAGCTGATCACAGAGGAACCCATACCCACCAAAGTTCCAGACTGTAAGATTCTAAAGAGGGTGCTCACCATAAAAAATGAAAACATAAAACATTGTTTGTATAAACAGTCTAGGCAAGCTGGCATGGCCGTCAGACCTTACCAGTTAGCAAATGTTTTAAAAGCTAAGTTCCCAGATGCCAGCCAAAGGCCAATCTTGAAAAATAAGACATTCTAAAGGTAACAGCCTCAGGGCAAATTGTGTTAGCTCTTTCTTGCAAACTTTTCTACTTCCGTTATGGGTTGCTTTGGAACCAATAATCTAGTTTTGATTCCTGAAGACATATTTGATGTTTGTCCACTAACCTCCCTCAATTTCCTCAGTTGGAAAGTGGGTTTGGAATCCAGCTACCAGTCATTGGGCACAAAATTTAGTTCAAGCCACTTTGGTATAAAGTAGGTTGGTTGGCATGACAATTTTATTTCGATTGAATACCTTTCTAAAAATTAGTTAAGGAAGTTTATGCTAAGGTGCTTTGTAAACTATAAATTGAAATGCTCTACAAAATTTTATTTATTTAAGTAATTATTTATTATTGGTACCCAGCATAACAGACCATGCCTTTTCTAAGCAGTCCTCAGCTCTTTTGTGTGCCCTGGGTCCTGGATGCTGGCAGGCAGAGGTGCTGCTGCAAGGTTGTGGTGGAGAGACCTTGATGGAGACTTGTGCCTCAACCGTTTTGCGTTAGAAATAACACAAAGGAAATATCTTCTCTCACCTTATAGCGTAGAAGTTAGAAGCACCGATTCTAAATCCGTGTGGGCTAGGCTTGAATCCCTATTCTTCCACTGACTGCCTTTGTTATCCTGGGCAAACAACTTAATCTCTCTGAGCTCCAGTTTTCTTATGTGGGAGATGAGATCAAAGTACCAGTATCATTGGGTTTTCCTGAGCTTTAAGTGAGCAAATACATATAAAGTACTTACAACAGTGTCTGGCACTTGGTAAGTACCTTATAAATATCTGCCATTATTAGTATTAACTTTGTTGGTATCTTCAAAACATTGTGTTGTGTAATGGAAAGAAAGTAGACTTTTGAACCAGGGATATCTGGATTTAAATCCTGGCTCAGCATTCGTTATTTGTAGGACTTTGGGAAGGTTACTTAAGCTCTTTGAACTCTTTTCTCCTTAGATAAGAAAATGGAAATACTCTTTATCTGGCAGAATGTTTTGCGTTTAAGATTAGAGGCAATATAAACACAGTAGTCAGCACATAGTAGATGCGTACCAAATTTTTATTATTGTTCATCCATTCATTTTGTAACTATTTATAGAGTATCTATTATGTGTCAGGCATTATTCTGGAATTTGGAGACATGGTTTTGAATAAGACAAGTCCCTGCTGTTTGCTGCCTACCTTAGGGTGAGGAAAGACATGTGATAAACTAATGAACTCGTGCACATATAGTCTTACATCAGTGATGAATGCAATGAAGATGGAAAGCCCAGATGAGATGATAAGGGCAGGGTGGGGCAGGGAGAGTGACTGGAGGCCCAGGTGGTGGTTTTGGAGAGGGTGAGGAGGGATGGCCTTTACAAGGAGGTGACATATGTACAGAGACTGGAGTAGAGAGAGGGGTATAAAGCCCTGAGAGGAAAAGGGTTCTAGGAAGAGGGAATAGCGAGGGTAAGTCTCTGAGATGGGAGGAAGTTTGGCCTGTGTGAGGAACAGTAAAATGCCCAATGGGGCAGGAGAGTGGGAAGCAATAGAGGAAGGTTGGGGATCAGAGAGACAGGCAGAGGACAGGTCAGTCGGGGCCTGCCTACCCAAGGGGGAAATGCTAGGTTTTCTTCTGCAAGGAAGAAGCCACTGTAGAGTATAAACAGAAAAGATATAATCTGAGTTTCATTTAAAAGCTCCATCAGTAGCAGGGCAAGTTTGGAACCAGGAAGAGCATGTCAGATTCTCTTTGAGAAAATGAGGTGAATGATGGTAGCCAGGATTGGGTGGTGCAGAGAAGATGCTGAGACTGTCTGATTGCAAATATTATCATTACTAGTATAATTTATTTTAGCTTATAATTATTACTAACATTGTTAGCATAAAACAAATTTTACTTCGCTCAAAGCAACACAAATGCAAGTTAACCTTTCCCAAAATACTATTTTTGAAGAAGTTCTTTGGCATCTTGAAAGGAAATATCATAAAGTAGAAATTTTATGAAGTGGCCTTATTTTATTCTCCTCACAGCTATACAGGAGTGAGGCTTATTACTTTTTTGATTTCTCATATTTCCTCATTATAAATCTCCCAAACAACTCAGAAGAGAAAGAAGTATAAACATCTTGGGTGTCATGTGTGCAATGATGATTCTGAAAATGTCTCATCAACTTGTCTTTGCTGGTTATAGAGTTTTCCTTCAGGACGTATGCTTCCTGCCCCTCTAATGGGGTGTTGAATTTCCCCAGAGTAGGTGTGAATGCTTGGTTGTCGGGGTGCTTATGGTGTTTTATTCAGGTAGTTGCTTACCTACCCTGTTCTGATGTTTTTCTTTTGTCAGCCTTTGATTGGATTCTTTCATCTGTGATTCAGTGTTTATATTAAACTCCATTTGCTTCTCTGCTCCTTCTCAAGACTATTCTGTGGAAAAAAAGCCCAAGTCCTTTAGTGCTGATTTTCTGCTCTTTTGGGGAGGCAGTCTCTAGCAATGCTGCATAATAAAGAGTGTTTAGAGTTAATTAACACGTGCTGGATTACTACATAAAGGCCTGGCCAGGAAAATTGTTTACCATGCTCCCATGTAAGAATAAAGTTCAAGGAAAACTTTAAACACCCAAACAGATCACTTGGGTAATAACAGAAAGTCACTCTTTAATGTTGTATATTTACCTGAAGGCGGGAAACTGTGGAAGTATCCATGCACGTTCTTCAGCAAAGTCTTGGAGTGTGGTGGACTGAAGTGATTTTTCTTTGAGGCAACAGACTCCTTTCTAGTCAAAAGGAAGAAAAAGCAGAGCTTTCTTTCTTTCTTTTTTTTTTTCTTTTTTCTTTTCTTTGAAGGGGACTGCTGGAAGTTGAAGCTTGGTGCTTTCTCTGCCAACTCTTTGTGGTATATCTGGCAAGTCACTTCTCCTTTATGGATCTCATTTATAAAATAAAGCGTTGGAGCAAATGATTTTTAAAGTCTCTTTCATCATAAATAACGCTTTAGTTAGGTTGATGGCTTTTCTGTAACTATTTACGTTAATAACTATAGCTATTCCTGAACATGGTTATTACTATTTTTAAATAACTCATTCAAAAGGTAATGTTTTAATTCCTCCTTGTCTTAAATCTGCTAGGAATATTTAAATATTTTCTGAGGGCAATCTGGTTTTAATGAACACCATAAAAATGTGTAGTCTGTTGTAATAAGTCCACATCTCCACAGGTGGCCCAGAATAATGATATTTTACTGAATTCTATTAAAAATTTTCAAAATACTCTTTAAAGTGAACATTCTTGGGAGTTAATTATTACAAGACTTTGGAATATGTTTGTTAAAAACAACAACAATGGCATCTGATAGAGCCTCTTTATTGCCAGTATAAAACGACAGTATTTTATGGACCTCTCATTTTATCTCCCTAATAACATGTAAATAAGTATTGCTAATTTCTTTTTCAGAGGAGACAATTGAAACAGAAAATTTAAACATTGTTTGCTTAAAATGTTGTTTTCATTACAAAGTCAGGTTCAACCAATACACATTCCTTGTACACAACAGCAAACAGTGTTGTCATGAGGAGCAGAAAAGGAGAATGAGATGATCTCAGGACATGAGGAACTTCCAGTTCCATACAGCAAATGATTAAGCGGATAGAGTCAGTGCTCCTGCTTCTGCTCTGGACACTTCATAACACCTGTTGTATGACATGTTTACTTTTTTATTATCTCTCTCTCCCTGTTAAAATGTGGGTTTGCTAAAAGCGGAAGGCACATTTTTGTTATTGTTATTTACTACTTTATATCTAAAATCTTAAACAATGTTGGCTACATAGTAGGCACTCAGAATATATTCACTGAATGCATGAATAAATGGATGAATAGTCTGCAGTTTGGGGCATGCCGAAAATTAATACAAGAGATTTTTAAGAGAGATGCTGTGGAGACATAGCGCAAGGGAGATCAATTTTGACATATCTTGAGGAAGACTTCACAGAGGAGGAGGTGTTTGGATTCAAAGGACAGGCAGGGTTGCATTTGGTGGAAAGTCAATGGGAAGAGTTCTTTCAGGGAGAGCAATGAGGCAGGGAAAAGGCAGGTGTGCAAAGTTTAGGGCAGAGTGAAAGTAATTTTAATAATAGTTAACACTAACTGAGCACTCTTTTTGTACTAGATATTGTTCTAAACCTGTGTTACATGCATGCATTTTTTCATTTGATCTTCACAACCACATGCGAAAGTAGATGCTTTATCATCCCCCTGATTGGGGAATGGTAACCTATATAAGGTGGAGAGTAAATAGAAATAAAAATGTCAGTGTAGTTTTTATATTCTGGAACAACTTTCTTGCCATGATAAGAAATGTGAACTTATTCCTGAAGGACAAGAAGAACCATTTGTAGTAAGAATGGCTTCCTCAAATCTGTGATTGAAGTAGGTGACTTTGACATAGAGGTGACAGACGGTTTAGAAGTAGAAGAAACGGCTAGCAGGTAGATCAGTCAGGAGACTACTTCACCAATTCAGGAAAGGTAATGAAGATGTGTCTTCTCCAAGAAGAAGGGAAGGAGAGAAATGGCATTTGAGGGACACTGTGGCCTTAGAATTGACAACAGGATAAGAAAGCAACCATTACTTGGAGGTTTTAACACTGAGTGATCCCTGGTTGCTATCAAAATTGTAAACACCTGAGAACAATCAGGTTTATAAAACATCTACGTTTAGTTCTTGGTCATTTTGGGGATGATGTACCTTTCAGATTGAGGTCGTGCTAGAATCACAAGCTATTGAAATTGTGTAGGATCATAAAAGTTATTCCATCATTTAATGCCTTTATTTTACACATGAGGAAACTAAAGCCCAGGAAGCTAAACATCCTCATCTGCAATCACTTATTTAGTCAATGACAGAGGCAGACATTTGAAAATATAAGTTTGGAACTTAAGAAAAGCTTAAGGAATATTGATGTAGGTATGAATCTTGAACCCAGACAAATGTTATAGAAAGTGGCATTGCTATTTTGCTGATATTACAGGGCACATAACAGAATTTGATTAAAAATACCTCCTGAAGTACTCAGGCAGGGAGAGGAGATGGGGTGGGAAAGAGTTTCCCTGTGTATTTTAGCAAAAATAAAAAAGGAAAACCAACAATCTGAAGTCCAGAAAAGCATCCTTTTCTGTACATTAGCAGCTGTAATTCTCTGCTTAAGTGAAATTCTAACACGATGAAGCAATTTTGATGTTCTGGATGGTTCATTAAAGCATAATTCTACTACTTCTATGAATTCTTGCACTGTTACCCAAAGCAAGTTAAATATTTTTGTGAAAACACAATCCTCACCGGTATTTCTTCGAGGTACTTTGTTTTACATAAGGCAAGACATTTAACCAGCTGAATAAAATCTTAAATACAATTCCAGTTCAACACAATTGTTTAACACGCTGCTGTTAGAGCTCTGCATGGTACTGAAAACAGAGGAATATTCTACTAAACCCTCCTTGCCTTCATTAGGCAAAGTCTCTGATTGAAACTAATGGATAATCTCCTAGAAAAATAGTCCTTGGGGTAGTAACAACCAATAAGCAGCTTTGAAAGTACACAGCGGAGTATCAGAGCGGGAGGAGAACGTAATCCACTCCTATGCTCATGAGCACTGATGGTGATCGATGAATCATGACTGTGGGAGGGGGCTTGAATTTTGCTATTTGGCCACTAGCACTGCTCCAAAATTTCCAATGAATTCCTAGTGGGTATGCACATTTTTTTTCCCCCCCATTTGGGTTTAGAGAATCTCATTCATTATAATTGTCAGAGCAGGTACTGTGCTTAGAAAGCTGACTGGACAAGTAAGACTCAGTATGCTTAGGGACATACTGGGATGTCTGTGTCCCTGAGGGAAATCTTCCAGAGTTGGAAATATTGCATCTCCAGTTTATAGATAAAAAGCCCTAGAACTGGAAATGTGAGATTATATGGTAGAAATATTAAAAGCTTAGTAAGTATCTATGTTAGAGTACATGTTCTCATAATTAAAATAAAATCAGTTACTGGTAAGCCTAAAGACAAAAAGGCTTAGTTGCCCTGAAGTATATGCAAAAAAATTACAGTGAGAATACAATTAGTCATTTTAATTTCTACTTTGACTGCAATTAAAAAATAAGTATCTTAGATGAATTCAGAAGAAATTTAAGTTATAAGTTGGTAATATTTCTGAAAGATAAGATCATCAAAACCTGATACAATTAACAAGTAGATGCAGACTCCCTTCCCAGATTTTTTTTAAAGATTTTATTTATTTATTTGAGAGAGAGAGAGAATGAGAGAGAGCACGAGAGGGAAGAGGGTCAGAGGGAGAAGCAGACTCCCCGCTGAGCGGGGAGCCCGATGTGGGACTCGATCCCGGGACTCCAGGATCATGACCTGAGCTGAAGGCAGTCGCTCAACCAACTGAGCCACCCAGGCGCCCTTCCCAGAAGATTTTTAAAGGGAATGATAGACAACTGTCTGGAATGATTTACATGTATTCTTGCTTAAGGATATATAAGATGGACATCCTCATTCTCTGGAATTATTGTGTTTTAGTTCCAATCCAAAAACTACGTAACAGTCCCATAAAATACTTTTATAAGTAATTTTATTATACTTTTACTGGAATTCTGAAATTGAAATATTTCTGGGCTTTTCATACATGAACAAATAAATGAATAAATTGTGTACAACCACACTATGAAATATTGAGATATTGAGATATTGAGAAAATATCTACCCTATATATACTAGGGAACTATAAGCAGACTTTTACCTAGATTTGTAAGATGATATGTCATCCGGGTAACTCTATCATTCATACATTTAAAAAGAGTTTTATAATATTTAAAACAATTTTTACTTATATGATTTTACTTGAGATATGCAATAATGCTATGATTTTGCCTGTATCAGTTATCTATCACCACAATATTATTATTTAAGTAGCCACAAAATTTCAGTGGCAAATAATAACCATTTCTTGCTTGTGAACCTAGGTCCACTAAACAGCTCTGCTGACTTTAGTTGGGATTGTTCACATGACTGGGTGTTGGCTAGCTGTAGGCTGAGCAAGGGTGGACTGGGCTGGGGCAAGTTGGACAACTGGACTCTGTGCCACCTGTTTCTCATCCTCCAGCAGGCCAGTCTTAGGTATATTCTCAGAATGATGACAGGGGTGCAAGAGAGCAAATGGAAGTATACAAGGCCTCTAGAGAACTGGGCACATTATTATTTCTGCGTCATTCAATTGGCCATATCAAGTCTTAGAGCCCCAAACCCCAGGGGTTAAATGGGAAGGCACCACCAAGACAAAAAGCGTGGATATAAGAAGTAGAAAAAAATTCGACCGTTTTTGTAGTCTACCAGAGGGATCATAACACCCTGGCTTCTCTTTAGAGATTAGGCTCAGAGAGGGTAAGTGATTGCTCTTAGAATGATGTCTCAAGGATCTAAATCTTTTAAATTCCACTTCAGAATTCTTTTTTTCCCCAAGTTGTACTTTCAGGGCTCCAAGCACTTAATGGACAAATCTGCCTAGTGTTTGCTCTACACATCATACATTGATTTAGTAATTTCCCACTTAAAAAGTGCTTTCGCACTAAAATCACCTGAGATCATTCTGGACTTCCCTGGGATAGTATTATTGTTGACATTATGTTCTAAATGAGAAAATTGAGGATAACATGTGATGTGTAAGAGTTCTGGTTTAAATCATTTTCACCTTCAATACACCTTCTGTTCTCATAAAGTAAAATGAGCAAACCTTTGATTTGCAAGGGGTTAAAGATGAATGAAAATGTATGGAACACTATTAGCAATGTAGCCTTGATGAACCTAGAAAATGTTAGTGGTATAATCTCAGTTGTACCATGTAGGTTAAATTCCTAGTCTAATCTTCCCTTTTTAGGACTGTAGAATTAGCTCCAAGAAATATTTTGTTGTCCCCTAAATTGAATTTATTATTTTTTTCCTTTAGAGTTCTCATAATGTACTCCTTTCTTCAGAGTTAGGATTATGATTCAGTGCTTGCTTATCCAAACTGAGATGACATGAAGTCACACAGTTTTTGCCAAACTGAAGTAAAATATCTTAAGATGCAAGGAGTCCTGGTACTAGCGAGAGTCATGTTCTTCTAAGTGGAGATTTTTTTTTCTTAATCTCCTCTTACGCAATGTAACATTTCTGGCAGTGCCTCTAGGTATGACAATGAAGTGGAACAAGATAAAAATTTGAAGCAAATATGCCTAATAGGCTGATTATTTTTTCTCTCCTCAGTTTTAAGTTTAGGCATAGTAACTTCTATAAATTCCATTGACTGCCATCAAAGAGTTAATGAGATCATTTCCATAATTATTCATTTTCCTAAAGTGAAGATAAGCAGGAAGCCACTTCAACTGTCAAAATTAACTGGGGCATCAATCAAAAGCTCATAGATATTGAGATAATTCTGTATTTAAGCTCAATTTAGTTTCCACAGGGGGACTCTAACCTGCCTAGGAGGCTTAATTAGACTAACTGCCTGAAAAACAGCATAAACCTTATGGGTGGGTTCCTATTCAAAACTGGTTCTATGAGCATTCTCATAGCTCTTACAGAAAATAAATGAACTTTCAGGGATCTTCAACTAAGCCTTCTCTGTTTAATAATTCCATAAGGAGCATAGAAACAGCTTAGAAGGAATTGATCTTTTTAAATTCGTCTTTATATTGTGCTTTGCTGCTTTTATATCATGATTTGGACTATATCGTGAACTCTGAGAGCCCAGGAAAGACAGAATACATTCAGGGGATATTTTTAAAGCTACAGATCAAAACTGAAACTTCCAATTCCCCAAGGGTATGCCACTCTGCCCTTGTACCTTCTGAAAATTTCAATAAATCAAATATTTATTAAGCATTCTTACATAAGGTTCCAGGGAATATAGAGATAAATAAGATACAATTTTTTATCTTCAAGACTCTTAATGAGAGTAATAGATGCATATATAGTCAATTATAATAAATATTAGACTTTAGTGAGCACTAAAGCTATAAATAAACATAAATGAGAGCATAAGGTAAGGAGTGACTAATTCTGCCTGATGAGATCAGCGAGAGCTTTGCTGAAAGTCTCCTTAGTAGTTGGGTTCTGCAGGCACACTGCAGAAACTGGATGGACCCTTACTCAAAATTTGGATCAGATGTCAGGACTGAGAATGCCACACACACACGTACACACACACACACACACACACACACACAGAGGACATGAAAAAAGAAGGTTATTGGTTACAGAATGAGGCTTTTGGGGCAGCGCAGGGTAGCTTCCTAAGGTGATCTGAAAATGGCCTGTGAGAGCAAGGAAAGAAGACTGGCATGGCACTGTGGTTAAGGGGACAGGGGCTAGACTGAGGGTAGCCTTGCATGGGCAAGGGCTTGCTTGGATTGAGTCTCCTACAGACACCAAAGGAAAGAGCACCCAAGCTTTCTTATCAGCTTGCCCATATGAGGTTCTTAAGGGCAGGAGGTAAGTTAAGAGCTGCCAGTAGTCAAACATCAAAAGTAGAGTCAGACTCCTTAATATAGTGAGGTTCCTCTGGATTCCATTCTATAGGGACATCATCATTTTTCTTTTATTTGAAACTTAAAGAAAAGGTTTTATATAGCTCACCCTGGTAAAAACAAAAAACAAAACAAAACAAAACAGAAAAAGCTTTTAGTCTTAGCAGCTCACTAGCTCTTTATTTCCCAGGTTGTGTTTTTCTAGAAAATCTAGGCCAACCATTGTCACCTTGCTTCAGATCTGTCCCATGTGGCTACATCCCAACACTCTCTGCTCCCACCCCCCACCTCACCTCTTGCTATCACTTATTCCCTGGAGATCCCTAGTTCACTAAGGAATAGTACTCATCGTCTGCTTTTATATATCACTTCCTGCCACTACCCCAGGAAACTTCTGCCACTATGACCATGACACTTCTACACCTTAACATAAAAAGCTTCTGGTTCCCTGAACTCCAAAGAACTTCCCCTTTACCACCTCCTCAGGGCCCACTCTGGATGTTGGTATCCCCCATGCCTGCATGCATTCTGAGATCCTAAGCCTAAGTACTCTAAGCTTTGATCATAACCCTTAATGTCTACATTGTTAGAGTCTCTTACTTTTTGGAAGTCTACTCTTTGGCCTCTCTAGTCCTTCTTCTCCTCCCCATCTTGCACCCTCCTGTGGCCTCACTTTCTTCTAATTTAGCTATACTCTCTGAAAGATCCTTTGCATTAATTTATTCATTTGTTTAACCACTATGTGAACACCTATTAAGTGCCAATCACTGTTTAGACATTGAAAATATAGTATTGAAAATAAATTTGACTTTTAGTATGGAGTTTACATATCAGGGGAAGAAGTCAGACAATAAGCAAATAAAAGATGTATAGTATGTCAGAATGTGATAAGAGCTATGGAAAAAATATAAAGCGAGTTAAGAGGGCTATAGAATGTAAGGGCAAGGGAGTTATTGCTACTTTACATGCTAGAGTGGTCATGAAGGCCTCACGGATGAAGTGATATTTGCTTAGAGACTTGAAGGAAATTAAGGAATGAGCCATGCTTATTTTGAGAGAAGGACTTTCTACGAGCAATAGAGAAAGTACACAAACTCAGAGGCTGGAGTGTGTTGGCACGTTTGAGAAGAGCAGAGAACAATGTGTCTATAGTGGAGCAAACAGTGGGGAATATGGAAGGAGAGGTATAACTGGAGAGAAATTTGGGGGAAAAATGTAGGACCTTGTCGACCATGGAAGATTTAAGGTAGAGAAATGGCCCAGTCTGGCTTGATCTGATTCCTGTTGACATCGTCTTCATTCTCAGTATTCTTGCCCTGTTTTATTTGGCTCATCTTTTATTTTATTTAATGGATCTTCCTCTAGGCATATAAGCATGCTCAAGTGTCTATCCTATAATTAAATAAACAAAGGACAAAAATAAAGACTTTAGGTACTACCTGATCTTTCTCCTGCCTTTGATAAACAAGCCTCTTGAAAGAGTAACAATAATTTACAGCCCATCCACACTTGCACACCCCATATTTCTTATTCAATCCATATGATCATATTCCACAAACTGAACCCACTGTTGTCGAGGTTGTTGCTGAAATCAAAGGACATATTTTAGTACTAGTCTTACTTTACTCTCTCCCTCTCTTGGTGTGAATTATTGACTATTCTCTTTTTGAAATTCTCCTCTGTTGGTTTTCAAGGCATGCTGTGTTCCCTAGGGTTCCATTTTTATACCTCTTCTTCCCTCCGCATTCTCTTCTCACAATGTCATTCATGTTCATGACTCCGATTGTCATCTACATGCTGATAACTCCTTAGTATATATGTAGGTCAAGCTACTTTTAAAAAATTTAGTTCCAGCCCATATATCAAAGTTCCTTACTATCTCCATTTGAATTTCTCAAAGGTACTTGAAACTCATTGTGTCCATAATTTCTCTTCTCTTCTCCCACAAGCTTCTTCTCTTTTCTTTATAGTTCCTAACTTAGTGAGGAAGCCGAGTCAACCCAAGTTTTAAAAGCAGAGTTTATTTCAGTCTGCTGTTTAATTGGTCACTAAGTCCTGGAGATTTCAACACCTAACTGGTCCATTTACTCTCCATTTGAAATCTCCCTGGCCAAATTCTACTCATCCTTTCAGAATCTCAGTTGTTATCCTGTTCAGGAAGCTTCTTTCGCCCCTGGACTTTCATCCTAGGCTGGAGTAAATGGCCTTCTTACCCGTTTCCATCACTCCATTTCCACAGCTCTTTCAAATACTTTATATCCCTTTGGTAATGATCTTGAGCCATCCATGTATGTCAGTGAAGGTTAAGCAACTTGACAGCAAAGAGTATGTCTTTGTCATACACTGTGATAGTGCCTGAAATATTATAGATACTAAATGGATATTTGTTGAATGAATGGAGTTGACATTTAAGAAAGTGTGAGATTTCATAAGGCAGAGAACAAGGTGTTAATTAGAACTTTAATGGATCAAATGACTGGAACTTCAATTCTGACTAATACGCTAAGATGATAGTAGGATAGTTCACACCGTGAAGGGATATATACAAATGCTACAGATAGGCAGTGACCAGGTTAGCAATGGGAACTGAGAAACTAAAACCAGAGGCTCAGTGCAATTAGGCTATTTTAATTTTCTCTTACCTCTATTTTCCTGTGTGTTGGCTTCATCCTCTCGGGCAGGGTTTCCCCATGAGCCTAAAATCATAAGTGCCTAGATATTGTGGATACACATATATCAGTTACTGGGTCAATGAATATAACCAGTGTGATGAAGCATGATGCTTAGCTCAGCTTGGTACTGATTTCCACTCCTGGACCAAAAGTGTAACCTGTAAATCTGGATCTTGTTAGAAGCCAGTTCTCATCAGAGTATGTGGTGGAAGTTTGAAAGAGGGGGACAGTTCCTCAAAATAAGGAGACTGATCATACCAGAAGAATGGAAGTTCTGGGCAGACATTATAATATATACTTACTTAAACTAGTAATATTGGCTAAAGTTTTCCACTGCTCATTTTGTAGCAGATGCTGTGCTAAGCACTTTACATAGATTTTCTCATTGAATTCTCATAACAACCCTATCAGATGACTGTTTCTGTTAAAATTCTTTCATCTACAACAAAATAACATCCAACTAAAATAAAATAGAAGTGGCTTAAATTTAGGATTTTGTTTTGCTCACTTAACCGCAAGTATAGAGTAAGACAGGTGATTGCAGTATTGGTGTCAACTGCTCAAAGGCATCAGGGATGCTGGTCAGCTTTTCTCTAGTTCTGTTAGATTTCTACTCAGGATTACAAAATGGCTGCCATAGTTCCAAGTTTGCATCTTCACACAACATTAAAATGTGAAAAGGGAATAGAAACTTCTTCTTGGCCATCTTTTATGAGGGAGAAAATCTTAACAAGAAATATCCCCATAAATTTCCCAGCAAGAGTGACAGGACAGAATGGCATTATATACTCATGGTTGAGCAAGTGAGGATGGAAAAGCAAGTCTCTGACATTTTTAGTCTCCTAGGGGACTGCTTCTCTTATGACAAAGAAGATAATGGTAGAATGGTTGCTGGTACATAATAGTTTTTGCCTCAGGGTATAATATTGTATTGGAGTGTTTTGGTAAAAGAAACATAAGATCTGACCAACAATGACTTAAAACCAGAAGGGTGCTTATTGTTAACCTTTAGCACAATAAACATCTTAAGTTATGTAAGCCGTAAGATAACAAAGATGACCAGTCCTTGATTTTAAGGTATTAAAGAGAAAGTCTCTAACTATTCTGCCGTGTATTTGAGTTCAAAGTCTTCTTGCATCTTGTATTTTCTCCCTAGAATTATTGTGTAAAGTTTGTAAGTGTTTAGGGAGTTGTGATTATTTTCTTAATTATTATAAATTGAAGAAAGAGTTGGATCAAACAAGAATTGCATTCTAGGACTTACCTGATTTTCCAAGCTGTCTAAAACTGTGTGAAAATTTAGTTGCTGGCTGGCAACACTAATTGGCACACTCTTCAACAATCTCTATGCAAGACAGTATTAATTAGACATGAAAAAGAGAGTGTTTCCTTATCATCTGATCTAGCAGGTGGTTTTGCTGCAGTTGAGGGCAGGATGAAGTTGGTGATAAAAGTTACACCTTGCCAAGTCACTTTATTTTTAAGTAGAAACTTACAGGTCTTACTTGCTAGTTATAGAGCACTTAGTCAAAGATTCACCATGTACTCAATCCATGATTTCGTAAACTTTTGATTTACCTGTTGTGCAATACATATATACATAAGATATAATTTTACAAAAATAAATAAAACTTTTTCCCTTCCAACTCTTCCAGCCACTGGTGGTGCTGAGCACCATAAAATAAGGACTAAATTAATGTAAGTTTCTAGTTGCATATACAGGCATTGATCCATACTAAATTTATGTACTGAATTGTACCCTTTTCTTGATTTCTCCTCTTTTTTTCTTTTAAGATTTTTTATTTATTTATTTGACAGAGAGAGAGAGAGAGAGAGAGAGAGAGAGCACAAGCAGGGGGAGGGAGAGGGAGAAGCAGGCTTCCTGTTGAGCACAGATCCTGAAGGGGGACTTGATCCCAGGACCCTGGGATCATGACCTGAGCTGAAGGCAGATGCTTAACTGACTGAGCCACCCAGGCGTGCCATGATTTCTCCTCTTACCTCTCTTATCTTTCCTTCTGATTTCCTTTCTTTGGGTCTTTTCCACTGCCAGCCCATTCCAAGTAGTTGCAGGACTCTCTGGCCTTCTTCCTTTTCTCTGAGTCATCTTAAGTCAAGTATATCTAAAGTTATACTTAGGGGGAAAACCCCCCACTATGTTGGGCCAAATAAAATGGTCTACCAGATGAATTCAGCCCTTATTATCTTACTTGCTATTCTCAAATCCGTGACCTCTCAGCCTCTCCCCAAACCTTCTTCCCCACATGGCGAATTGTCTAGTGGCTATTGCATAGGCTACTGTTTCTCCAAACCCTCTGCATTTTAGAATCACCTCAAAAAAGTTTTTATTTTTTTATTTCATTTTTAAAAAGATTTTATTTATTTATTTTGAGAGATAGAGTGTGCATGGGCAAGGGGGAGATGCAGGGGGAGAGGGAGAAGCAGGCTCCCCACTGAGCAGGGAGCTAGATGGACGATGGACCTGGGACTTGATCCCAGGACTGCAGGATTATGACCTGAGCTGAAGGAAGATGCTTAATCAACTGAGCCACCCAGGAGCCCCAAAACTCTTTTTAAAATACTGCTGTTCAGGGGCAGGACCTGGGCTTTAAACTTTCCTTTTTTAGAGAGAGAGAGAGAGAGAGTGAACATGCACATGGGATGGGGATGGGGGTGAGGGGGGATAGGGGCAGCAGGAGAGGGAGAGAAAGAATCTTAAGCAGGGTCCATGCTCAGTGCAGAGCTGGCACTGGGCTGGATCTCAAGACTCTGAGATCATGACCTGAGCTGAAACTAAGAGTTGGCTGATTAACCAACTGAGCCACCCAGGCACCCCATGAGGTTGAAACATTTTTAATGTTCCCCAGGTGTTGAGAATCCCTGCCAATAAATTTTTCCTTTTCAAATCCTAAGTATTTCCTGTGATTTAAGAATATAAATGATAGATGTTCAAAAATTTACAAATGCATAAATATTAATCCTTTAATTTTTAGTTTCCAGTTTTACTGTATTTGGTAAGAAATCATAGTTTTCTATGTTGCAAATGGCAAGATTTCATTCTTTTTGATGGCTGCATAATATTCCATTGTATATATACCACATCTTCTTTATCCATTCATCTGTCGGTAGACATCTTGGCTCTTTCCATAGTTTGGCTATTGTGGACATTGCTGCTATAAACATTGGGGTGCAAGTACCCCTTCAGATCCCTACATTTGTATCTTTCGGGTAAATACCGAGTAGTGCAATTACTGGGTCATAGGGTAGCTCTATTTTCAATTTTTTGAGGAACCTCCATACTATTTTCCAGAGTGGCTGCACCAGCTTGCATTCCTACCAACAGCGTAGGAGGGTTCCCCTTTCTGCGTATCCCCACCAACATCTGTCGTTTCTTGACTTGTTAATTTTAGCCATTCTGACTGGTGTGAGGTGGTATCTCACTGAGGTTTTGATTTGGATTTTTCTGATGCCAAGAGATGTTGAGCACTTTTTCATGTGTCTGTTGGCCATTTGGATATCTTCTTTGCAGAAATGTCTGTTCATGTCTTCTGCCCATTTCTTGATTGGATCATTTGTTCTTTGGGTATTGAGTTTGATAAGTTCTTTATAGATTTTTGGATACTATCCCTTTATCTGATATGTCCTTTGCAAATATCTTCTCCCATTCTGTTGGCTGTCTTTTGGTTTTGTTGACTGTTTCCTATGCTGTGCAAAAGCTTTTTATCTTGATGAAGTCCCAATAGTTCATTTTTGCCCTTGCTTCCCTTGCCTTTGGCAATGTTTCTAGGAAGAAGTTGCTGTGGCTGAGGTCGAAGAGGTTGCTGCCTGTGTTCTCCTTTAGGATTTTGATGGACTCCTGTCCAACATTGAGGTCTTTCAACCATTTGGAGACTATTTTTATGTGTGGTGTAAGCAAATGGTCCAGTTTCATTCTTCTGCATGTGGCTGTCCAATTTTCCCAACATCATTTGTTGAAGAGACTGTGTTTCTTCCATTGGACATTTTTTCCTGCTTTGTCAAAGATTAGTTGACCATAGAGTTGAGGGTCCATTTCTGGGCTCTCTATTCTGTTCCATTGATTGATGTGTCTGTTTTTGTGCCAGTACCATACTGTCTTGATGATGACAGCTTTGTAATAGGGCTTGAAGTCCGGAATTGTGATGCCACCAGCTTTGCTTTTCTTTTTCAACATTCCTTTGGCCATTCAGCGTCTTTTCTGGTTCCATACAAATTTTAGGATTATTTGTTCCATTTCTTTGAAAAAAGTGGATGGTATTTTGATGGGGATTGCATTGAATGTGTAGATTGCTCTAGGTAGCATTGACATCTTCACAATGTTTGTTCTTCCAATCCATGACCATGGAACGTTTTTCCATTTCTTTGTGTCTTCCTCAATTTCTTTCATGAGTATTTTATAGTTTTCTGAGTACAGATTCTTTGTCTCTTTGGTTAGATTTATTCCTAGGTAGCTTATGGTTTGGGGTGTAATTGTAAATGTGGTCAACTCCTTAAATTCTCTTTCTTCTGTCTTGTTGTTGGTGTATAGGAATGCAACTGATTTCTGTGCATTGATTTTATATCCAGCCACTTTACTGAATTCCTGTATGAGTTCTAGCAGTTTTGGGGTGGAGTCTTTTGGGTTTTCCACATAAAGTATCATATCATCTGCAAAGAGTGAGAGTTTGACTTCTTCTTTGCCAATTTGGATGCCTTTTTTTGTTGTTGTCTGATTCCTGAGGCTAGGACTTCTAGTACTGTTGAATAGCAGTGGTGATAGTGGACATCCCTGCTGTGTTCCTGACCTTAGGGGGAAAGCTCTCAGTTTTTCCCCATTGAGAATGATATTCGCTGTGGGTTTTTCATAGATGGCTTTTATGATATTGAGGTATGTACCCTCTATCCCTGTACTCAGAAGAGTTTTGATCAAGAAAGGATTGTGTACTTTGTCAAATGCTTTTTCTGCATCTATTGAGAGGATCATATGGTTCTTGTTCTTTCTTTTATTAATGTATTGTATCACGTTGATTGATTTGTGGATGTTGAACCAACCTTGCAGCCCAGGGATAAATCCCACTTGGTCATGGTGAATAATCCTTTTAATGTACTGTTGGACCCTACTGGCTAGTATTTTGGTGAGAATTTTTGCATCCGTGTTCATCAGGGATATTGGTCTGTAATTCTCCTTTTTGATGGGGTCAACGATGTAGATGGAACTGGAGGTTATTATGCTGAGCAAAATAAGTCAGTCAGAAAGACATGTATCATATGATCTCACTGATATGAGGAATTCATAATCTCAGCAAACAAACTGAGAGTTGCTGGAAGGTGGGGGGTGGGAGGCATGGGGTGGCTGAATGGTAGACATTGGGGAGGGTATGTGTATGTTGAGCACTGTGAATTGCATAAGACTGTTGAGTCATAGACCTGTACCTCTGAAACAAATAATACAGTATATGTTAAAAAAAAAGAAGAGGGACTCCTGGGTGGCTTAGTCGGTTGGGTGTCTGCCTTTGGCTCGGGTCACGGTCCCAGGTCCTGGGATCAAGTCCCGCATCAGGCTCCCTGCTTGGGGGGAGCCTGCTTCTCCCTCTGCCTGCTGCTCTCTTGCTTGTGCTCTCTCTGTCTCTGTCTCTCTGACAAATAGATAAGTAAAATCTTAAAAAAAAAAAAGAAGATAGTAGGAAGGGAAAAATGAAAGGGGGGGAATCAGAGGGGGAGATGAACCATGAGAGACTATGGACTCAGAAACAAACTGAGCGTTCTAGAGGGAAGGGGGTAGGGTGATGGGTTAGCCTGGTGATGGGTATTAAAGAGGGCACATATTGAATGGAGCACTGGGTATTATATGCAAACAATGAATCAAGGAACACTACATCAAAAACTAATGATGTAATGTATGGTGATTAACATAACATAATAAAATTAAAAAAATGTAAAAAAAAGTATAGTTTTCTGTGACTTATAGTTTTTGAAATTTTAGCTGTTTTGTGAATAATCTTTGAAAGTTCTTTTCCTACATGGAACTGTTCATTCTCTGTTTAATGGGTGAGAAAAATTTTTAACTTATGCTTATAAGTTAGTTTGTAAATTTCTCCTTATACTTCTATATTTTGTGGTATGTTTTGATGCTAATGTTTTTTGTTTCATAAAGATGTATAACTATTTGTAAATATTTTTTGTAGATTATTTCTTGTATCATTTTTAATAATTTATAATTATATGATAATAATTTTTAATATATTCTGGACATTGAATTCTATCTTACCACAGCTACTTTTTTGGAGGGGAGGGGCAAACATTTTTTGGAGATATCTATCTATCTATCTATCTCCACATATGGGTCCATATATATCCATATATCCATCCATATATATATTTATTTATATATTTATATTTATATTGATTTATATATTTATGTTTTTATTAATTATTTCCCTCTTTTTATTCTCATTCTATCTGTATCATTTTGTTTTAACTATCATCTTTTATTATCCATCTATAGCTAGATTAATAGTTTTGAATCCAATGTGACAATCTGTGTTTTTATGGTAGGATATAACCCAGTCACATTTTCTATGGTTATTGATAATTCTGAATTTTTTCCTACCATATTTTTATCTTATTTATATGTTATGGTTACTTTTATTCTTCTCTTCCTCTTCTACCTCCTCCATTTTTTTCTTCCCAGAATTTTAGATAAATTTTAAGAAATCTGTTTGAAATTCATATTCCATGTGTTTTTAAAAAAAGATATTTGGAAATGTATTAATATTTTTAATATCTCTATATTCTTGAATCTTGTCTTACTTTTTTCATCTAGTTATTTTGATGGAGTACAATATTGAGTAAATTTTCAAATAATTATTTCAGAAGTGTTACTATACAATGAACTTTCAAAAATGCCTTTAAATTTTCCTCACACTTGTGTTTTAATAACATATTTTTATTAATGATGTCAATTTTTAAAAAAACCTTTTTGTCTTTATGGATTATTAGAATTTTCTCTATATCATTGGAATTCAGAAATTTTACCAGGGTATGTATAAGGGAGAAATAATAATTTTTCGTTAATCCTTCTATGTTCTTGGATGAGATGCTGTAATAAAAGACAGATTAAAAGAGAAAAACAGAAACTTATTAACATGCATACCTCCTGTGTTCATGGGAGATACCCAGGGAAAAATGTGGAACTCTTAGAATTGGCTTAGAGCTCGGCTTAAATACTGTCTTCAGCTAAAAACAGGAGAAAGATGTGAGAGAGGCCAGTTTTGAGAAGAGTACCAGAAGAAGTATGGCAAACAAAGGTAAGGTTTGTTATGCAGATATAAATTAGTGCCTTCTCCATTAATAAAATGTGTGTGTGTGTGTGTGTGTATGTGTGTGTGTACGTGCATGCTATGTGTGTGATTTGGAGAAATCTTTCTCTTCCTGGTATAGAGAGGGAAATAGACTTACAAATGGAAAATTTTGTGATAAATGTAAATTTTTCTTACAGAAGAATAACTTCTACTTTGTTTCTAGAGTTTCTCTTGCATATGCTCTTTCTCAAAGTGATCAGCTCACAATAATCCCTATGCCAAAAAAGACATATTTTGGGGAGGTATATCCTGCTACTTTTCATCTACTGTCTAGGTAAAATTTTTTTTAAAGATTTTATTTATTTATTTGAGAGAGAGACACACACAGCAAGAGAGGGAACACAATCAGGGGGAGCAGGAGAGGGAGAAGCAGGCTTCCCACTGAGCAGGGAGCCCGATGCAGGGCTCGATCCCAGGACCCCGGGATCATGACCTGAGCTGAAGGCAGACATTTAACGACTGAGCCACCCAGGTGCCCCTCTAGGTAAATTTTTACTTAATTACTTGAAGGGCTCTTTTCATCTGAAATCCCAACTATTTTTACATCAGGGAAATTTTCTTCCCAGGTCTAATTCTTCCCCTTCCTCTCTCTTCTTCCTCTGAAGTCCCTATTACTTTTCTTGCAGACTTCCCTATATAATAACATTACTTTAAAATTTCCAGGTTATTGTTCTTTCATATTGTGTTTGAAAATTATTCCTGTGTTTGCTTCTTCAGCTGATTTATCTTTAGCTTTGATTTTTCTACTATTTGGTCTATCTATCGATCTATTGACTTTGGAAATAAGACATAATTTTCAAGAATTCTCATTGCTTCTTTTTCATAGCAATTTCTTCTCCTTTTTCTCCTTTGCCTCTTCTCGTTATTTTCTTCATCCTCCTCTTTTTTCTCCTCCATCTGTTGTTCCTCCTTTATCTTCTTTGTAATATTACCAAATTTCTGACTATTTTCATTATACTTATTGATTATTTTTCTGAAATAGTAAAGTTTTTTCATAAGTTACTTTTTCCCTTTGTGGGGTTTGGTACCACCCATTGCTTTTCCTCAAATGTTTATTGATTCTTGGTTGTTTGTTTACATAGATGAGGATTTGCTTACTACTAATAGCTGGTGTATATTTCTACAGCTCCTGTGCGAATTCTAGTCTTCTGGGAGTAAAAGTAGATTTAGATGAGTGTGAGGATTGTGGAAATTCTTGCAGTTGTAGGGGAGGAAAAAATTCATTTCAATCTTGTAAAAGTTCATGGTGGGATCCAAAAATTAAACTGACAAGCACAGATTAATAAGAGAAAAACATATGGACTATTTGCTGTGAATTTTACATGACATGGGAGCTTTCAAAAGGAAATAAAGACCAAAGGAAATGGTTAAACCCACATGTGTTTATTCCAGGTTTGATGAAGAGTGGAAAGACATGGAGAAATATAATAGGATGAAGAGTATGAGCTAAGTGTAGTAGACTAGGGGAAATTTAGCAAGACCTTTTCCTTTGGATGCTTCTTGGCATTCTTCCATCTTAGAGATAGAGATGTTTTTCCTCCAGGTATAGAGAGGGCACCTCTCACATGAGGGTTTTTGACTTGCTTCAGGGGAGAGGGGCAGGGGAAGGTCAGAGAGACATTCCTGCTTTTGCTGAGTTTTCTCAACCTCTTTCAGCTTAAAATATTCAGTATGACACAGTGCCACATTTGGGGCATCATGTGTCCTGAACTCCATCACAGCATAGTCAATTTTCCTTTAGAGCAGAGGCTACAAACCAATCATTGTAGTAAAAACTAGGAAATTTTATGTGAAATTGTAGATTTCTATTTTTTCTTAGAGAGTATGAAGTGCTAGCAAATCTGGGCCTGTGTTGCTGAATGGAAATGACTGGCCAGAACTAAGTCATGCCTGTTCTTCAGATATGGCATCTGCTCTTGTTTGTCACAGTCTCCAACAATCCCTCATGTACTCCCTTTCTAGGCCACTACTTTCTTTTTTTTTTTAAAGATTTTATTTATTTATTTGAGAGAGAGAGAATGAGAGATAGAGAGCGTGAGAGGGAAGAGGGTCAGAGGGAGAAGCAGACTCCCTGCTGAGCAGGGAGCCCGATGTGGGACTCGATCCCGGGACTCCAGGATCATGGACTGAGCCAAAGGCAGTCGCTTAACCAACTGAGCCACCCAGGCTCCCAAGGCCACTACTTTCTTGATTTGGAAGCAATTCTAGTGTTCTTTTGGGAAGATCTCTTCTTTTGGAAGAGATTATTTTCCCCAAAGAAATTATAATAATAAAATACTAATAGATAATAATATCATCTGTCATTATATAAGGACTATTTGAAAGGCATGATGGGAATTATTTACTATTCCAGTAATGTAATTGGCTTCCTAGCTGAATAGTTAATTAGTATTATAATGATACTACTTTACAGATGGGAACTAGGAGGCAAAAAGAGGGTGAGGAATTGTTCAAGATAACAGTTGATGAGTAGGAGAGGTAGGATTTGAACCCAGGTCACTTGATCCCAGCACTTGAGTCTTTAACCATTGTACCAAGCTGCTTTTCTATTCAAGATTATTGCTTTCTTTATGTTTTTCTATATTTCCAATATAGCTTTTGGAAATTGCACACTTTTTATCTGTAGATGACATTTTCCCTAGTTTTCCCAAGGTGAAGTTTGACTTTTTGGGGAAGGGCCAATTAGGTGGGTGGATTGATCAGTTATATAAATTGATGTCTCCCTTTCTAATTAAACAATACTCCTTGATGGTGGGCAGTTTATCTTATGTATCTTTACATCCTTTAGCACTCAGCACAGTGCCTGGCTGATAATACACATTCAACATATTTGAAAGCACTTGCTTTTGTTTCTTTCATGTTTTTCAAAGACAATGTGTAATGTTTTATATAACCTATATGTGTGATATATGTGATATACTGTTAAAGCAAATCTATCCAGATTGTTTAAATCAAACCATATTTTTTGAAAATTTTTTAACAATTTTTTCCTTAGTGTATGCATTTTTTAAGCTTTGATATTCTCATTTAAACTGTTTGTTCAGTTACATATCCATTTGAGTATCCAAGCATATATATTTCAGATATATTTCAAATATATGTACTTCTTCCATTTAACAAAAAGGTATTTATCAGTTGCTATGTGTAAAGCAATTACTATTGTTGGCCCTGGCAAAAGGAGCTTATAATGTAAAAATAGAAGAAAACCTCTATATAAATAATTATAAAGGATATTAAAATGTAGAGAGAACAAATAAAAAGCTCTGGGGTTTTGGAGAGAGGGATAGTGAAAAGGCAGTGAAAAACTAATACTTAGTAGATGAATCCTGAAGGATAGGAAGAGCTTGAACATGTGGTAATGCCAAGTTCCTGATTTCCTATAAAGCAATGCTATTCATATATTTATAAGTATGATCTATATCTGTCTATCTCTGGGTGATACCGAAATACCTACATGAATCATCATCATCATCATCTTCTTTTTTTTAACATTGGTCCTCTGTTCAAGGAATTTCCTTTAGAAATGTAAAATGCTACAAGCATCCTTGAAAAAGCTCAGTGACTTCTCTCAGGCATTAATGAATTTGGGACTGAAATTGTTTTTTCAGTTTAATGCAGTTAATACCTCAGTATGTTTCCTAAATACCAAGACCATATGGTCTTGTATTGTGTATATACATTGTGTATATACATTTCAAATCTATTCCTTTCTCCTGTAGCAAAATATTGATACTGTTTTATTAACTTGAGTCTAAAATTATTGCTTTCTTCACACTGTTTAATCAAACTTTTCCTTGACATATTTTTCACTTCACTTCCAATACCAGATACATTATTTAGTGAAAGAATTTTTATACACAAGGGCTTTTAATCGCTTCTGAAGTGTACAATTAGAAGCACTGTTAATATAATTAGGTTGAAGTCTTCCCTCTTGACATTGGTGTGGATGGTTTTCAAATATATTTATTCAAAAGCGGCATTCACCAGGATTGTAGTTCATCTCTCTTTATAGCAAGCCCTGTGGCTGCATCATCCCCGTGGTCCATTAATCTCTTACTGCATTACCCTGAAATTGTGTTGATTATAAGTAATCATAAACTGTCAGCTTTCAAAAGCTAACATTTGTTAGCTTCACAGTCATGAAAAAACTAGTGATAAGTGAGGTTGTTAAAAAGTCAAATTAAATGTTAATTGATGCAAGGGCACAAAGCGGTAAGGCACTTAAGGGTTTGGATGTGGGCACTACATTTATCAGCCTTGACAAATTATCCTGAAGAATTTCCGTAGATATTTGCCTTTATATTTTCCTCCATCACCATTTTCCCACATAAGCATGTCACAATTCAAAAATAGTTAAAATGTCACTCTTGCCAAGTGTTTACATAGTCTCACATGAAGCCATAGGCAAGATTCTGATTCTGTTTCTATTTACAATGTTTTATTTTAAGCAGTGTGGTGATCTAAGAAAAGAATCAAAGAAGAGACTATCCTAGAAATTTGCATGAGGAGAAAAGAACATGCGTACTCTTGGGGAATTAGAAAGAAGATTCTTTCTTAATCATCTCATACATTTAAATTACCCAAATTTGCATAAATGCTGAAGTGTGAATTGTTGCCTTAAAAAAAAAATTCCTTTCAGACCATTGCTAATTATTCTTGGCTAATGTGGTAAAGTTAAAGGCACAGAAATTTTTTGATATTCTCTGTTGCCTTACTGAGAACACTGACACAAGGCATGGTTTGCTTAGATTCTGTGGTTGATACACAAAACAGAAGTAGAATGAAATATTGTGACTAAAATAGTTTTGTTTTCTTGGATCTTTGGTTGCTAGTAAACTACAAAAAAAGGAAAAGCACTCTGGCTGACTTTAGAGGCATCGTACTTCTAAAGAAATGGCTAGCTAATTACAGAAGTGTTTTTGCTAGATTTTCCTATTATTAGGACTAGTTCAGAGCCACTTACCTGGTATAAATTTTGGATTCTGCCTGGTATGTGCTACTTTTTTACAAACTACCTACTTATGAGGAAATGGCAAAATAAGTTAAAAATAAAAGATCCAGGCATTTTGAACTACATATAGGTGACTATGTTTATTGATTTTTAATTTTTTTAATATTTGATTTTGTATATAGAATTTCCTGTGGTCCCAAACATAGATATTCCTCATGTACATTCACTGTCAGGGCAGTGTGAACAGAGTATCCTGACCTGAGGCTGACACCTATGTACAGAACTTAGAAGAGTTAAGGATTTTTCTTAACTGCTTGGTGGATTTTGACAGTTGAGTACTGACCTGTCATTTGAAAGCCTTGTTTTCCTGGTAAGGTTTTCTTTCTTCTCTACTAGAAACATAATTGAATTCATGCTTCCTCCTCAAATAGAAGAATTTTAGTGAGGTAGAGTCTTTGCTGGAAAGAACTTTGAGAGGCCTCAAGCTACTAGGGAGAAGCAGTTTGTGTTTGAATGTAAGCATCAAGAAATTACATTGGATTCAATGGATATTATTGAGTGCCCACCATGTGCTTTGCAGGGCAGACTATAAAAAGAACTGTAAAATACAATTCTTGCCCTATAGGCTCAAATAGTTCATTTAAAAAGGAATAGCAAGTAAAGAAGACAGTAAAGTGCCGCTCTGTTTAGTTGTTCATAGTATCCAGTATCAGGGGCATGGCTGAGCCTGTATAAGAAGGAAATCCCTGCTTTTGTTCTGCTTACTGAACCAGGTGCCTTTGAGTCTAAATCTGTCCCAAAAGGCCGTGAACTAGTCTATTAATCAGAATGGTGCTAGCTATTGTAACAAACATTTTCCAAATTTTCATTGGCTCAACAGAATGTTTATTTCTAGTTGACAAACCTATCCACAATTTATAATTCTGGTCAACAGGTAGTTTTCCTTCAGGTCATGCTTCTGGGACTAAAGCTCCTTGCATTGTGATTCTATCATTTTCACGAAATGATTTCCAACATCACTGTGGTTGTCTACCTCAATCCACATAGGGGAAGAGAATGTGGAGGGTCACATGTAGGAAGGTATAAAAGCGCAGGCACACCCCATTTCTGCTTACACTCCATTGGCTAGTACTCAGTGAAATGCCACACCTAACCTCAGGTGAGGATAGGAAATGTGGTCTGGCTGTGAGCTTGGGAAAAAGAGGGAATGGTCAGATGAGCAGCTAGCTAGTCTCTGCCACACTGCTCTTCTGGTCATGCATATATCATCTATGTCTGCATCTATATCTATGCATATATCTCTAAATATCTATATCAATTGATAGCTATTTCACAATCTTATCTTTTAGGAACAACTATGTCCCAAAGCAAGAAGCTAAGTTAATTTCGCTTTGGTCTAAATATTGTTTAACACAGGTTCAGGAGACTGTGCCTCTATGCCTCCTAAAGGCGTCAACCTAAGGTAACATCTTGTTCCAAGTTAGGATCTCTTGGTGCATGGCATCCTCTTTTTCAGCTCTGGATGTCAGTCCACGTTTTCTGGTGGTCGATGAACTAAAGAGAAAAACTAGGACAAACCCTTTACTCTCCCCACATCATATCCATGGTTCCACATATGCCCCACATGCAGTGGTAAAACAAAGATAAAATAACATGCTAAAACCTTCCATTACCAAAACAGAATATTGAGAAAGACACAGTTGTCTCTGTTTTACAACATTCACAATTTCCAAGGGCAGACATAGAGAAGACCCTCTATCTGGCCTGTGGAGGAAGTTTATTAATTAGATTTTGATTCCGCTCTCTGGAGGAACTCTCTTGTCAGGATTTTCTATAGCTCTTAGTTCCAACAGATGAAAGATTCTCCCTTGTCTATTATTCTCCGTAGCCTCAACAGAAGTAGGAATTGGGGAGTATGTTCTCCCTGGGAGGTGCAACTTTCACAATTACTATGTTCTGGTACAATTCTACTATGCCCCAGGGCTGTTTTAAGGCTTAAAGAAATCAAAGGATTTTTTAAAGCCCAGTCCAGAGTTTCATTGGCAATGTATTTATCTTAGAGACATACTAGGCTTCTGATCTGGTTCTGTCAGGAACCATCCCCAAAGTTCTTACATAGTTCTCTGGTTTGGTTTCTTTTATTCCTTTGCTCTTGAAAATGGAAGCCAATATCATTTCTTGTCCCTGTAGTATACATTACTGAGACCAAGCAAAAAATAATTTAGCTGCTTGCTCCAGGAGATTCTTGTTCATGAGAGACAATATTATGAAACAACTAAATCAGCCATATTTCACAGCTTGCTCATCAAGGCCCTTACCTTGCTGTGTCCAGCAATTCAAAGCTTTGAAAATCTCAGAATGCATTTTATTTAGCAAACACCTAGAATAAAATTTAAATACGTCTTGATCATTGTTTGTTTCTTCTCAGGATTGATTGGAGTTTTTCCAGCCAGAGAGCTAAGCCATGATGGTAATGAAACAACTGCTTGATTTTTGTTTGCTATTTCTCAAGTGATGAAGCATCCATTTTGCGGGAGCTCTCTTTCAAGAGATTTTCAAGGACTTGTTACTTATTGAGAAACTTCATCGTCTCTAAAAGTCTCAGTCTTTGAGAAAGGGGAAAAGCACAAATGGAATTTTAAAATGAAAAATTTTAAAAAAGATCTGAGTCCTTTGAACTTCTGTGGTTTAATGCATTTGCATTGACCTTAATGATAATGAGATTGACTCTTTTTCACATTTATTGTTTTTTTTTGTAATGGGTTAGAAACAGGCTGATTCATGAATTTAGGAATATACTTTCAATCCTAGACTCTGTCCTACTGGAAGCAGATATGACCAAAAACTGCATGGGATTTATGTAGTACATTCAGTCTTATCCTCAGCAGGTATAGGCAGCCTTTCTTTAACATCCTTTTAACAACCTTTGCATAACTTAAAATGTGGAAATTTGCTTTTCTGGAAGATATATCAAAGATGGACAGCCCTTGAATTTATATGGAATAGACATTATTAGCCATTGTTAACCATTAGTGCCATATTAAAACTTTGAGTGGTTGATCTTTGATTTATATCTACCCATTTAAGAGATATAAACCATCGGTAGCTCATTGGAAGACTCCTGGACAAAGGCCTTAAGATGATTATTTTTAGGTATCCTCTAGAAGCAGATAACCCAAGAAAAGACAGCTTCTAGATATTTTGACCAGGTTGACAACTGCATGAAGTAGACAGCTTCTGTACAACCCACAGACCAAGGGCCAACTGAGAGTCACAGATTATCATGATTTAGTCTGCATGCACTTGTTCTTGATTTTCTCCACCTGTTTTATATATTTTATGCTGCTCTAAGTTTCTGAATTTACTATCAAACACTTATTATCCTTTAACTATGATATCACAAAGCCCCTGTCATTGATACTGCTCTTTGTATCCCTAGCAAATTTTTTGTATATGTCCAGGGCCCTCCTAAAATTTTTCTGTGATTTTGATTTGTATTTTAGCTAACCCAATCCAATTAGTACCAATTTCTTCTGATGAATTAACCAGTATCTTGGTTGGTTGGACTCAACTACTAAGCAACTTCTTAGATTGCAGTAATGCAAAAGGCCAGACAGCCGAAAGTCCAAAGCTTTTAGATACCACATCTAGGGTAGGAGGTTTCTGTCTTTGTTAAAGCAACATCTAAGACTTTTTCAGAGTAGTCAGCCTTTGTAACAAACTTTTCACAGAAATAGAGCTTAGAATATGACTAGGAAAAAAATAGTCTACAAGTGAAAGCTACCTGCTGTGGACTAAATTGCATCCACTCAAAATTCACATGTAGAAGCCCTAACCCTTAGTGTGATGGTATTTGGAGATAGGGGTCTTTGAGAAACAATTAGGATTGGATGAAGTCATGAGGCTGGGACCCTTACAATGAGATCAACATCATGAAAAGAAGAGACACAGAGAGCTTTGTCTTTTTCTCTTTTTGCCTCTGTCTCTGCCATGTGAGGACATAACAAGAATGCAGCCATCTGCAAACCAGGATGAGAACTCTCCAGAACTCAACTTAGCATGCTGGCATGCTGATCTCAGACTTCCAGCCTCCAGAGCTGTGAGAAAATTCTGTTGTTCAAGCTACCCAGTCTATGGTATTTTGTTATGGCAGCCCAAGCTGACTAAGTCACCACCTCATTTTAAAAGAGCTGTAAGAAGCCTTACTTCTTAAGCTTAATCTTATGCTGGTTTACTATTGCTCTAACCAATGAACTACCTAATTTAAATCTCATCATCTGACTCTAATCCACTCTTACTGAGTGGCACAAAACATTTACAAAATAATTAGATAGCCCCCAAGGGTATTTTGGCTAAGAACCCCCCCACAAAAAACCCAAAAATATTGGGTGACTGACTCCCAACAAATGGTATTGGTCTTGTTCATGAAAATTTTATCCATTGGCTACTACCTGCAACACTGGGTAAGGGTGTTATTATCTCAGTAGCTGATACCTATATCAGGATAGTGTTTGATATCACACAATTCATTTTGATATACCATTTTTTCTCTCTCAAAAAACAAATGAAAGAAAAAAAACAGAAAGAAATCTTTAGGTAAGTTAGTTCAAAAAGAAGAAAAACTTGGTCTTGATTCAAGACCCCAAAACTTAGCTATCAAGAGGGATTTGGGGCTTCTTTCTTCTGTTCTTGAGTCTCCTCTTGCTTGCTTTATAATGTGTCTGTAAAGTTGAGGTATGTCCAAAATGTGATAGTTCACATACTGGCGAGAGAGTACGACAATGCCATTAAGGTTGTAGATTTCCTTGCCTAAGAAGTTCATGAGACTAGATTGTTGGTGATTCAAAATAGAGCAGCCCTAGATGTTATATTATTCTCTTTAACCCTACAGAGTTTTCTAGAATCCTGATTATTTCTAAAACATTTGGCAAATAATTAAATGTGTACTACAGGCTCTTCCCATTGGGAATTGGATCTATTTTCTTGCTTTAATTTAGGCACTCTTTACTCTTGGCTTGGAAGTAGATTATAAACTCTGATCATAATCCTTTTCTTAGTATTTGCCTGTATCACAGTGCTCAAGTGTGTTATCTTCAGAGTCCTAATGATGTTATATAGCTACTTTTCTGTTAAATAATTCAGTAGATTGCCATCTAACAAGGAATCTTAATACATGACTCTGTCTCATTAAATAGCAATGCACATTTGGATTGATCATGACCCCAGATGATAAATGATCCATCCTCTAGAATAGGTTAGAGAAAGACCAAAAGTGGGAATTGATAACTGAAACCAACATAATTTCTTGTCTCTATGTTAAACAATACTTAAACCATACTTTCCTTTACCTGTGAAGATAATTTCTTTTCTCTGAATTAACCAACAATGAAAATAGGCATATATCCTTGTCCTTATTTAAGTAGTACTGAGACCAAGTACAAGGTAGTTACTTTCTCCAGAAAATACCTTTTTCTGGAATATTAGACTATAAAGCAACTAACATACTCATTAAAAACAACAGCTTGCTTATCAAGGCTGCTTCAAGGCCATTGCCCCATTGTGCATACAAACCCAAAGCTAGTATGTCATAATCTGGCCATTCTAAACCAGATCTCTGCCTTGCAATATCCACTTTAAAGCCACTCAACCCAGGCCCTAAAAACTTTCTATCATTTTCTAATTTCCAGAATTCATAATTTGAGTTACTACCGAGACTTTGTCAAGAAAATATTCTTTCTTCTTGTAGTCGATTTAATAAACCTATCTTTGCTTGATCAATATGTTTTCCTGGTAGTGTTTGAGAGAGAGATTCCATACCTATATTTCTCAATTTATTTCTCAATTTAATTGGGTTATCTTTAGGGCATCTAAAATACAAAAGGCTTGCATGGAAGGAAATGTTCTAAATCTGATTTGCTCAAGGCTATGACACTTAATTGAACAATCATAGTGAGCTTTTGTCTTTCAAAATCATTTTCAGTCATTTATTCTTGTAGTTGAGGTCTAAAAGCAGTTGAGTTTCTAATTTTCCAATCCTTCAAGGTCCCACATTTCTGGATTATCTATTCCTCTTTATTTTTCCTTCAAGCAATCTAATTCTTAGTGTAACTCTTTATTTTTATATCTTGTGTCTTAGTCTGTTTGGGTTGCTATAACAAAACAAAACATAGATTAGGTGGATTAAACAGCAGATATTTATTTCTCATAGTTCTGGAGACTAGAAAATTTAAGATCAGGGTGCCAGCATGGTAGAGTTCTGGTGGGAGCTTTCTTCCTGGCTTGCAGATGGCCACCTTCTTGCTGTGTCCTCACATGGCAGAGAAACAGAGCTCTTGTCTCTTCCTCTTCTTATAAGGGTACTAACCCCATCATGAGGCCTTTCCCCTCGTGACCTTATCTAGACAACCACCTGCCAAAGGCCCACCTCTTAATACCAGCACATTGGGGGTTGGGCTTCAACATATGAATTTGGAGGGGGGACCCAAACATACAGACCATAACACCTTGCAAAAAAGCAGAAAGGAAATGTAATACACACTCTTAACTTTTTGCAACCATTTCCTTAGGGATACAGCCTCAATAAGCATATTATTTTCACTCTCTAGATACTCTCAGGTGATCATTCCACTAACCATTTTGCCTTTGTGTCAAATAGGTCTCTATCTTTTCAGCCTCTAATATCAATTCCTTTGCTTTTGACTGCCTGACTGCTAATGCCACATCCAATTCCAATTTCTGTATTAATTTAGGGATTGCCAACTGTTGACCCAAGAATTACAAAATGCCAGTGGATTAACACAACACAAATTTATAACTCATGTAACAGTCCAAAGCAGGCATTCCAGTTAGGGAGTACCTTTTTCTTTTTTAAATTTATTTTTTTAAGTTTTTGTTTTTAAATTTTATTTATTTATTTGACAGAGAGAGAGAGAGAGAGTGTACAAGCAGGGGGAGCAGCAGGGAGAGGGAGAAGCAGACTCCCACTGAGCAGAGACACCAACATGGGCCTCGATCCCAGGACCATGGGATCATGACCTGAGCCGAAGGCAGACGCTTGACCAACTGAGCCACCCAAGTGCCCCAGGAGTACCTTTTTCTACAAGGTGAGTCCATATTATGGTTCCACTATCTTTAATTTTTGTCTTTCAAGATTGATATGATTGTCTAACCCAAGTTGGGGGATGTAGAAAGAGAACATAAAGAATTGTAGTGCGAGGTTTTTTATGGGTTAGGCCAAAACGGCACACATCACTTCCATTCAGATTTGATTGGCTACAACTCAATCATATGGCCAAATCTGACTGCAGGGAAGCCTGGAAAATGTGGTAGAGCTGTAAGCCTAGGAAACAAAGAAACAAACAGCTGTGATGAACAGCTGGCCAGTGTCTGCCACAGTTGCATCTTTTTAAGCACACAGATTGACACATAGGTAAGTAGAAGCCCTGAGACAGTATCAGGCAGTAGGCCATAGTGCCAGAAACAGAGATGAAGAGCTCAGCCTGTGATGTGACTGGGGAAATGCTTGGCAAGAGACACCAATTATGATATGGATTAGGAAAGACATCAAATAGGAATGGATAAGAATAACGTACAGAATTAATACACAGAAGTTGTGGATGAATGTATTCCTGTTGGAGGAAACATCAAATGTAAATATGTGGGGGCAGGGGACATGTTTGAGGGGCAGTGAAAAGATTGGCTTGCCTATAATAGATTTCTCTTAGAGATCAAGAAAAATTAAAGATGACTAGGGTTGTTGGAATAGAGGAGTGGTCTTTTATTTATTTTTATTTTTATTTTTTTAAGATTTTATTTTTTGACAGAGAGAGACAGCGAGAGAGGGAACACAAGCAGGGGGAGTGGGAGAGGGAGAAGCAGTCTTCCCGCAGAGCAGGGAGCCCGGATGCGGGGCTTGATCCCAGGACCCCGGGATCATGACCTGAGCCAAAGGCAGATGCTTAACGACTGAGCCACTCAGGCACCCCAAGGAGTGGTCTTTTAACGCTACTCACACTACCAAGTTGTACCCTAGAGCCTTTTAAGTAGTGTTGATCATTTAGAGTCATTGTCTGTTTATAATTTTATTCTCCTTATGCCTGTGGTATATATTTCAGCATTTAATGTTTTCATTTAGGTAGAAGAAAGTCTTTGTGAAGAAGAGATACACAGAATCTGAAAAGAGGATAGATTGGGAATGACCTATTATGCATTCATTATGTTCCTCCAATGTCAGCAGGAGTTTTCTGGGTTGCTGATAGTTGTGAGCATAATGGCTGGAAGCTTGGGTCCTAATTACTAAGACTAGCATCACAGAGGCTCTGCTAAATACAACTTTGTTGGAACATAATATCTTTGTCTGAGGTGATTAGACAGTACAGAGAGGTCATGTAAAAATGCACAGGTAAAACTCTAATTTTCTCTGTTCAATCAATGTAGTTCTAGTAGATAATGTGCCTGATTTTTAACACTAAGACATTGATAATAAAATCTTTCAAAGGATACAGTCTATTTAAAATGAGAAGAGAATCAATTCATAATGTCCTAGTGTTCACATGTGGCTTCATCATAATTAAAAAAGTTAATTTTATATTTTTGTATCCCAGTAACTTGAAATGTGTTTCAAAGAAACAGTCAGCTGTTTAGGGAGGGTGAGGAGGACAGAAATAACAAGATTCAATCCTGCATTAGTCTAGTGATTATTTTTTCCTACCTAGGGTGACCTAGAATGTTCTTTGATGGGAAAAGTAATTATGACTGCTCAATTTAACCTTTTCTAAAATTGTTGACAGTGAACTCAAATGTGAAATAATTTATTTGTATCATTATAAAACTTTAATAGTGGTGTTGTCATTTTTGATTGCTCAAAGATGCTTTTCAATAATTTTATGTCTTGTGTGTGAAATGTCTATTCCATACAATAGACAATCTTCAGTCACCATTCACCATATATTAGCTCAGTGGTATGTGGACAGAAGTACCTTATGAACTTGAAAAGAACATCTGATTTCTTTCTCTTTTTATGTTAATGCTATTGTTGATAAGTAGAGTAACCCTATAATTTATCAACTTAATTGGGACACTTTGCAAAGTGAAAGTGGTACTATTGATAGTTACTCTGGAATGATAGGTATTAACTAGGACATACGGTACCTACTGATAAATCTACATGGAAGTTGAAAAATCAGGCCTTCGTTTAAGTTAACTTTTATCAAACACTTTTATGTGGCGGAGACTCTATTAAGCACTGTATATGCATTATCTCATTTAATTCACACTCTCATTGTTATTATTATAGCCATATTCTAAATAAGGAAAATATGGTTTACAGAGGCTAAATAACTTCTCCAAGATTCCATATCTAGTAGATGGCAAAGACTGATTTAAAATTTTATGTATTTATATAAGTTATGGAAAAATAACAATAGGGTAGTTTGACAGTAAAGATATAAATGACCCACAATTTTAGTATATCTAATATCACTATTATAATTTATAAAATTTTATTTGTGGCCCATTTTATTTTTTAAGATTTCATTTATTTATTTGACACGAGAGAGAGAGCATGAGCAAGGGGAATGAGCAAGGGGAGAGGGAGAAGCAGACTCCCTGCTGAGCAGGGAGCCCAAGGTGTGACTTGATCCCAGGACTCTGGGATCATGGCCTTAGCCAAAGGCAGACTGAGACACCCAGGCACCTTATTTATGGCCCATTTTAATGTGTGCTATTTTTCCTCAAAGAAGTTAAGAAAATGTTACCGGAGTAATAACACATAGGATTAAATAAACTTAAACAGTACTGAGATACATAAATGAAAACCAAAAGGAACTATCCCTACTCACCCTTCTTACCTTAAGCTTTACATTCTGGAAATAATAATTTTTAATTATTTTAGTTTTTGCTTCTTCTAAAAGTTATCTTAAAAACTTTAAAGTAACACGCTGGGGTGCCTGGGTGGTGCAGTTGGTTAATCATCTGACTCTTGGTTTTGGCTCAGGTCATGATCTCAGGGTTGTGAGATTGAGCCCCACGTCTGGCTCCCAGTGTCAGGTACCCGCTCAGTGCAGATTCTGCTTAAGGTTCTCTCTCCCTCTCTCCCCATCCAATCTCTCTCTCCCAAATAAATAAATAAATAAATCTTTTAAAAAAATAATGTGCTCATTCGCCATTTTGTGATTAATAATCTTTACATAGAATCTTATGAGTCCCTGCTATGAAAGGTAAGGTATTAGTTTCCTATTTTCATTTTCCTCTCATTCTATAAGAACAATATGATTTTAGTTTATTCTATTGGTTACTTGTATAACTTTTTATAATAAGTATATATTTTCTGAGTGTAAGAATGAAATGTGATCATTGCAAAATTAAAAAAAAAAAAACAGCAGAAGTATATGGAAAGAAACAACGTCACCTGAAATCCCACCTCACTGTCAGACCCTACATTAACACATTAAGGGCCATATTGCACATAATCCTTTGTTAATACATTAACATATACATATGCAGATTAAAAAACCGATATTAGATTAAAATACCTATATGCTTATTTTTACATAATTAGGGTTACAAGTACCCTAGGTTGGGTTCCCCAGAAAACAGACACTGAGAATGGGATTTGTGTGCAGGAAATTAATTGGACACAGTATGAAGGAGCAAGGAAAGAAAGGGAGGGTAGTGGGAGAAATTGAAATGTTATGTGGATACCACAAAGCCTTAACCAATTCAGTGGGGAGCTCTGGAGCCCCCTGTTATCATATGTTGAAATAGGAGAGCTGGGCCTTTGTACTCCTGTATCAACTAGCCACTGGGTACTGGACAAACCTCTCTCAGTAAGGGATATGAGCTTGTAAAGGAAAACACTTTTTTTCCCCCTGCTATTCTCACCAATTCTAACACCAAACATATGGATTTTTTCCCACACCAAGCAATTTTTAAATTCTCAGTGGGTATCTGGTTGGGTATCCTCCAATTAACTCGTGTTTACATTAACCCTCTAGAGTTAGCGCAGACCCCCAAGTTAAGGGCTCAGTCCTACAAGACTGCTCCCCACTTTAGGTGCCAGTTGTGAGTCTGAGCTTCTCATACTTTAGACAGACCAGCTACATTGGGGGTTACCGTGACCTCCTTCTTTTGTTGGATAATTTGTTAGAATGGGTCACAGAACTTAGGAAAGTGTTTTGTTTACTGTTACCGGTAAAAGAGACAATTCAAGAGCAGCCAAGTGGACAAGATGCATAGAGCAAGGCATGGGAAAGGGTCACAGAGCTTCTATGCCTTCTCAGGGTGCAAATTTTACCAGTACCTCCATGTGTTCACCAACCTGGAAGCTCCCCCAACCCCTTTGGTTAGGGTTTTTTATGGAGGTTCCATTATGTAGGTAGGATTGATTAAATAATTGGCCACTGGTGATTGAAATCAATCTCCAGATCTTCTTCCCTCCCTAGAGGATGGGCAGTGGGATTTGCCCACCTAAATAAAGAAGTAAAGTGAGTCAAGCTCAAAATTGTCAAAAAGATGAGTTCATTCTGGAATAGCAGAGGAATTGTAGTTTGAGACATGAAAACTGTAGCAAGCTATGGGCACATCCATTGTAGGTTTGCGGTAGCAGGGAATGTAAAGAGGGGAGTGTTCAGTTAGAGTCTGTTAAAATAAAAAAAACACACCAGCTTTGAAAGTTCTCTAAGTAGACAAAACCAGTCCAGTCATACGAACAAAGTTCCATTCAACTTATTTTGTGAGACTAGCCCAACCTGGATCATTTTTTGTTCATGCCTTTGAAAATCATAAGTAAATATTCCCAAGGTTGATATGAGACAATTCCTGACCGACTCTCTGTAATTTAAGAAAATCCCAATATTTTCAGTTTTCTATAAATCAGGAATTTATAGGCAATCAGTCTCAGTCCTTAAGTTTTGTTTTCCTGAGGGTACATGCATGAGATTTTACATTTTATATCTTCTGGGTCCATCTTAGATCAAAATTCTTTTATAGGCTGACAGTTTCAAGCTTCCAGTCATGGCGTGGTGTTTCTAGTGACCAGCCACTGTCCTAAAACTATCCAGGACAACCCCACCCCCAGAGTCACCTCATTAAAACAAAAGGCGGTCTTATCATCACAAAATTTCAAGGGATTTAGGAGCTCTGTGTCAGGAATAGGGGTCAAAGACCAATTATTAGAACAAAAGATGCTTCTAGCACTCCCATCCCTCAGGAAATTGCAAGGGTTTTAGGAGCTCTGTACTGGGAACCAGGGACAAGGACCAAATATACAGTCCTTATTATGTTGCAATATTACACCCGGCGTGAAGCAGTTCCTTTCTGCCAAGGACAATTTCTGGGAAAAGAATTACCCATGAGGTCTGCCCTAACTCCAGACAGTAAGTGTCAACATGAGTTAAATTGGAGGTTAGCCAATTGATATTCAGGGTGGGCATGGCAGGTAAGACTTACATATCATCTAAACACCAGGAGACCTGGATCTTTTGTAAGATATCTCCCATCTATTTCTTTGGTCTCAGAAACAATTTTGTGTCTTTGTTGAAAAAGGCTGCATTATTTATGTGAGAAAAAAATGAGTGTGCTAATTCCAAACTTCTGAGTGTTTGTGTGAGTGTGAGTGTATGTATGTGTGTGACAAATAAGTGAAGAGTCCCTGTGAAGTTGCCCAATATTGGTAAAATAGAAGATTTAAAAAATGTTTTTCATATATATACTGTATATAAGGGTAAAAGTAAAATCTTTCAAAATCAGCATTTCTTTCTTCATGTAGCTTTTGCACATCCATAAAGAAAAGAGCAGAGCTGAAACAAACAGAACAGTTAGCATGGCATTGTATATAGTGATGCATGTTGCTGGTGAATTTTGACTAGCTGAGTAGATTGTCAGCAGCAACATAGACATGATCATAGGTGCTCCTTGAAAGATTAGATGTGATGTCTGTTGGAGAGGATTGAGAAAAATTAATGGGTAAAATTTAATTGTAAATGAGGACAGGAGTTCAGGTAAATTTTTGAGGTTAAAGTTAATGTATGTAGAATATATATAATTCTGTACTAATTGGAGTGAATCATTTTGTCCTGTATCCAGGAGCAACATTTTAATCCCCATTAATTTTGGTTGCTTTTTGTTAGTGTATGTTAATAATACCTAAGACATTGTTTACAATTTACATGAGGCTTTGCAGCTATGACTTACTGACTCTAGAACTATCTATGTTTTTAACCTTTCATTATAGGATAGTCTCTATCCTATAGGATATAGGGTAGGATAGATCTCTATCACACCAGTTTTTACCTTTAATAGTTTGTTTTTACTTGACCTCCCCCACATAGGTTAATCATATAAGTTTTTCTATTTCACACATGCCTGGAGTTAGCTGCACTCCATAAATTTGTGAGTCCTACTTTTTTGTATGTGTATCTTGACCTTTGATATAAGTTAATATCTCATAAAAGTCTACAGGTTTAATTTAATTTTTTTAAGGTTGGATCTTGTATTATTTTATTGGGGCTGCCGATAACATAGTACCACAGCCTAGGTGGTTTAAACAACAGAAATTTATTTTCTCCCAGTCCCAGAAGCTAGAAGTCAGAGATCAAGGTGTCGATAGACTTGGTTTCTTCTGAGACCTTTCTCTTTGGCTTATAGATGGTTGCTTATCCCTGTTTCTTCACATGGTCTTTCCTCTGTGAGTGTCTACATCCTGATTGCCTCGTTGTATAAGGACACCAGTCATATTGGATTAGGGCCTGCCCCGATGACCTCACTTTAAATTTACTGCTGTAAAGGCCCTCCAAATACAAACTTGTATCTCCAAATACAGTTACATTCTGAGATACTGGGGGTTAGGACTTCATCATATGAATTATGGGGAATACAGTTCATCCCATAACAATCTTACTGGTATCAGTAAACTTTTAGTTATCTGGAATTAAGAACAAAGCACCTGTTTTTCATCATAATGTTTTTTTCTTTTTTTAAACGTTAATAAAGCATACTACATTTAATGTAGGAAAATAGGAACTTTATGGTACCTTTTAGTTCTGAAATTCTATAATTTCACTCCCTCTCTCCAATTTTTCCCATCTTCACCTGTATCCCATAAATTGACAAGATTGTTTCTTTACTGTTAGTATCTGGGAATATAAATCTAGAAATGTTACATTTGAAAAATATGATTTGAAGAATTGAGCTTTTATGATTAAGGATGATAACAACCATTATTCATGAATAAGCAGAGGAAGATATTCAATAAACTATTGCTTGTGTGGTTGGATAAACATTTACTTCAATTTTTCAAATATTCTGGTTTACTGAAAATTATTTAACATGATTTATCAGAATTGCTAAAGAAAAAAGCAAGGAAGAAAGTATTTAAAGGACATTTAATGCTAATGAGAGTAATTTCATTATTTTTTAATAATTTAAAGGGCAGTTCAAGATCTTTGACTCAATGGCCACATTATGAATAATAGCTGTTTTTGCACTTTTAATACATAAAATAATGACATCTATTATTTATTGCATTCCTGGTACCTGGTACATATTTTACATATATAATATCATTTGGTATATAAAAGAAATATGTGAAGTGGATATTATTTCTTTTATTTTACACATGAGGAAACTGGGTCTCATTTAAAAATTTAAGAAGACAAAGCTAAGCAAATTACAAAGCTGGGAGGTGACAGACGGATTCCAAACAAAGTTACTTTGTCTTCAAAGTCTGTTCTTTTAACCATTATGCTGAAGTATGGTTATTAGAATTTGCCAGGTGTTGAAAAGAGAAGTTCCAAGGACTTACAGGTCAAATACGGGATAATATAGAAGCCTACGAACATAGTATGATGTGATAAGATGTTAGAATATAGCAATATTGCCAGATGTAGCAAGAATGAGGCATGGCCAACAGAGACTCAGGTATAGACACATATTTACCTCGGGTGTTTTCGTTAAGATATAGACTGAGAGGACAAGCCATGCTTCTGATCCTGATTAATGTTTTGTTGCATCAAGGAGTTGTGAAAGTCATTATAATAACAATCAAATGATTAAGAATAGTGTTTTCAACCCATAGCTGTTATAAGCAAATTATCTCAGTTTTCTATATTGACACTTAGAGTGAAAACATTATGAGAGGACTGATAAAATGAGACTAAGAGTCATGCAATACCTGTCATCTCCTAGCAGCTGAGAAACACTCATCTAGAAAACGAGTCATGGTTTCATTTGTATCCAGGCGGAGTTGAACATGTGATTGCTGTAGGTTTTTTTTCTTTTTCTTGGCCTTAGGGTGAAGGTGACTTTCAACTTCTCTCTTGGGGGAGGAGAGGGAAGGGAGCTTTCTCAAGCGAAACTACCTGAGGAAGGAATAGGTGCATTCACACGGGTTGGGGCTGGAAGAGCCACACAGTCGTTCAGAAGGGATTCTCTGCATCCACTTCCTGGCCCTGGGCTGTTTGAATGGAAGGTATTATTTATGTGTATTTATTCTGCAAGCTCACTAAGATGCTCGAAATAAGATTAGCATCAAGGAACAAAGTAGCACATATCTACAAGTGAACCACATATCCGGGAACCCTTCTGTGCAAGGATAGAGTGGGATCCAGGTTGGAAGAGGGAGCCACCAAAAACACCCACATGATCACGTGTTGAAAGGAACCTTAGATGGGCATATTTCCTGGGGGTCGCTGGTGGGGGACCAGGCAGGAAGAGTGGCCATCAGCAGTCAGGCATCCCTTGAGAACAGCATGTCTCCCAGTGACGGAGTTGCCATGCACTGGATGTGGGAGACTCAGTTAGGCACCATATACTGACACTTCCATCTTCACACATCCTCTAATGTCTTTTGTTTTACATATGATTGCTTTATTTATTAAAAAAAAATACCCTTCATTTTTATTTGGAGTAAACCTTACAGTGATTTTGTAATTGAAAGGACTTGTCTGCATGGTTTTGGCTCTTTTCTCTCTCTCTCTCTCTTTTTCTTTCTTATAATGTTCTACTCTGGTGTTTCCCTTATATTTTCCAAAGTTAGCATTTTATAAAACACGCCAGATTTCCTTTCTTTTGGCTCTTATGTTTGTATCCTTCTCTGAAAAATTTTTAGGCTTTCCAACTTCTATATATTTTATATGCTATTGCATCTTTACATCATCTGTTAATTATCTTTTAACTGTAAAATACCTTATATAAAAAAATAAAAAGTTCCTGTCTCAGCACTTTCTCTCATAAAAGAAGATTAACTTTCTCCCCCTTTGTTCTTTTCCTTAAAATATCTTTCCAAAAAAAGGAGTTTTATGTCACAGTTCCCTCATTCTCTATGGATACTCTGCAGTTATTGTTGATGTGGTAATAATCAAGCCTGACTCCTTAGGGCAAAAGAATTTTCTTTTTCTTGGTAATGTTTTATTTATTAAACAATACAGCGAGCAATAAAGGAACCAAAGAAACATCACAAAGTAATTAAAATTTGTCTCCTAACATGTTTATCATTTTATATATGTATAATATAACAAATGATCAAGAAATTATTGTTTTACATATCTATATATACATGCAAGTTAAATAAACAACTACCAAGAAGTTGCACAATGTTTCATTAAGAAATTATCTAAACTATAATATCACAACCCACTAAAATAAATTTTTTTGGTTTTAGAACAAAATAATTAAAATTGTATATAAAAATCACATGGTTGCTGTCTTTAGTACTGCCACTAAAATATAGTTCCTTTCTTGTAAAGCCTAAGGCATTGACTATTCTAATACATTTGCTATTATCCATCACCCAAATAGTGCCCTCCTTCCACAGCTTCTGTTCCTTGCTTATCAAGGCTATCCTTTTCTTAGGTAATTTTAACAGTTGTTTATATCTATTGTTTATTTTCAGATTCTTATTATAAATTTAAGAGATTCATATATGATAATATTTGGGGGGAAATAGCAATGCATATCAAAACATATAGAAGCTGTTATGATAGCTGCTACATGTATTCCTATTTTTATTGTGGTAAAAAAAACATAACCTAAAAATTTACCATCTTAACCTTTTTTTAATTAATTTTTTTAAAAAAGATTTTATTAATTTATTTATTGTTTTTATTATGTTATGTTAATCACCTTACATTACATCATTAGTTTTTGATGTAGTGTTCCATGATTCATTGTTTGCATATAACACCCAGTGCTCCATTCAGTACGTGCCCTCTTTAATGCCCATCACCAGCCTAACCCATCCCCCCATCCCCCTCCCCTCTAGAACCTTCAGTTTGTTTCTCAGAGTCCACAGTCTCTCATGGTTCGTCTCCCCCTCTGATCTCCCCTGCTTCATTCTTAACCATTTTTAAGTGTAGAGTAGTAGCAAATATATTCACATTATTGTGTAATGGATCTCTAGAAATTTTTTATCTTACAAAATGGAAACTCTATACTCATTAGAAAACAAGTCCCATTTCCCCTTTCCTTATGCCCCTGGTAATTACCAGTCTACTTTCTGTTCCTATGAATTTGACTGCTTTAGATACCCCACGTAAATGGAATCATATAGTATTTTTCTTTTTTTGTGACTGGCTTATTTCATTTAGCATAATGTCCTCAAGGTTCATTCATCACTAACTTTTTAAGACTGAATAATATTCCATTGCATGCATATACCGCATTTCACTTATCCATTCGTTCACTGATGGACATTTGTATTGCTTTCACCTCTTGGGTATTTTAAGTAATGCTGTTATAAACATGGATATACAGATACCTTTTTGAGAACCTGATTTCAATTTGTTTTGATATATATCTGGTAGTGGAATTCCTCGATTAGATGATAGTTCTATTTTTAATTTTGTAAGGAAACACAATACTGTTTTGCACAGCAGCTACACCATTTTACATTCCCACCAGCAGTCCACAAGGTCTCCCTTTTATCCATATCCTCACAAACAATATTTTCTGCTACATATATTCTTAAATGAGGATTTATAATATGCAATACCCTCTCCAGGGGTTATCAAAAAGACAATATGTTAAGTAAACTGTTTGAAACACTCTAGATATCAGAAATTTAATTCCTTTCCTTACTAGTGAAAGAACAGTGATATTTCAGTTATGGGTAAAGCACAAATGATGTGTGATGAACTTAAGAGACTTGGATACCCTTGTGTATTCAACTAAAAATCTGGCCCATGAGAAATCAACATGCTGGGTCTGTTATTTTTATAAGAATAACAATTTCAATGAGAAATTTCAACAGTTTTATAAGAATTTTAATTTTCTAAGTCCCAAAATATTAATTGAGCAGAAGGGTAACTAAAAACCTTTATTTAGAAACAATTCTTAAAGATTATCCTAGGTTGAATGTTGAAAATCTCATGCAACAACTAATATTTTTTGTGGGGGGGGGATGTTTTAGAAAACTCTTGCCCAACCTAGGATGATTAGTGAAGTAGTTGGAAATGATAAATCGAACACATTCTCCCATCTCTGAGGCAACTCTTTAAAGTGAAATAAATAGTCATGGCAGCTTATCCTGACCTGTTTCCTTTCTGTTTCCAAGATTTCTTTGTTCAATGCCAAAAGAAAAGAAAAGAAAAGTTTAACACTTGTGATTAATGGCTATGCTGTATGAAGTTACACAGCATAATTTATGGGGTAACTTCTCATGTGAGCACCTCAAGGCTTTGTATAATAAAATAAAAAAGCATATAAACACAGAACTCATCCATAAATTAAAAATCCAATATTCAGTGTTATATTAGTTGAAACAAGAGTACAAATATTTCAACACCCAAATATGTTTTTATTTAACCAAAAATTTCCATCCCTAATATGTGTCTTATTTATTACCTTAAGTTTTCATTTTTATCTTGAGTTTTTCTTGAATTTTCCTCATTTTACAGTATTAAATTCATTATATATTCTTAGCATTTGAAGCTTGTCAAAAACTTATGATAGAACAAATGGATTTAGCCCATATAGACATACAAATTTGATGTTAGGGAATTTTTTTCATTTTGCATTGCTATAACTTGAAGGATTTGTAGGTACACAGGGAGGAATTTATAGATTGTAATTTTTTAATATTCTTTTGTTTCTAGTTTTCATGGCTTTGGATCTAATCATAATCTTACGATACCACTTTGTGTTTGTATAGCAATATATGCTTTTACAGAATCTTTCACATTAATTTTATCTGTGCATCATCACAATTATTCTATGAAGAAGAAAGGGCAAGTATCATTACAGTTCCATTTATAGATAAGGAAATGAAGTCAGAGGACAATTCCATGACCTACTCAATGTCAGTAATTTAGTGGTAAAAGCAGAGGTGGAGTTCTTGGCTCCTGATTCTGACACAAATTATGTCTCATTGTATAATGTGGATCTAGAGCATTGCAAAATGTGACCAATTCAGAGGAATAATTCCCAATCATATTGATAGGGAAGTACATTATTTCTCACATTCTGAAGTAATCTCTTTACATCAATTTCCTGTTGTCACTAAGGGCAGATGGTCTGCCATAATCGTTTTAAGCATTTTTTTTTTTTTTTTTGGTGTCCAAATTCATGGTCTGGATGATGACAAAAGCAGAGCACCTGTCTTCTTTGGTGCTATGGCCTTTGCATGTTGGTGTCTTCTGCATTGCCAGGAGTTGGGAAAAATAAGGATAGCAAAGCATAAGATATGGTCTTTGCTTATTTAGAGATGAACCCATTCAGATAAGAACCTGTGTTAAAGTATATAGCAGGGGCGATTCATTCACACTTAATAAACATAGGCTATTTCTTAGAGTTGGGTATTATATTTTTCATTCAATATCAGGTATATCTCAGATTGGAAGTGAGAAGTTGGGAATGGGAGAGACACTACTGTACTGCTTCTGTATGTCAAGACATACACAAATCATGCTTTCTCTACCATCATATAAATTGTACTTAACAGGGTCACCAGTGACTCTGTATTATTGAATCTAATAGCAAATTCTCAGTCCTCCTCTTACTCAATTTATCAGCGTATTTTGGACCGTTGATTACCCCAGCTTCCCTGGAAATTTTTCTTCTATTTGCCTCCAGGATACTATCATGTCTTGGTTATCCTTCTATCTTAATCCCCTTTGGTAGAGCCTGTTCATTTTTCTGAACTCTAACCATTACAATGTCTTGGGGTTCAAACTTTAAGACTCTTTCCTGCTTTTTCAACACTATTTCTTAGGTGGCATCTTCTGGCCCCTTGGAAAGAATCATCATTTGTATGCTGGTGATTTCTAAATTTATATCACTAGACAGACACCTTTCCTGGAAAATATGATGCTCAATACGTATTTGTTAAGTAAGTTATGAAATTAAAATAAAAGGTAAATTTTAGATAAAATACGTCAGGATGGTCAAAATCATCAAATTTTAGAAACCAGTAGACTTTATCATCTGAAGAAAAACAGATTCTCCTGAGAAAACAGATCAAGAAACATAAAGATATGAAAAAATTAAGTCGATTTTAATACCAATCGGTGAATATAAGACATGACAAAAAGTAAATAATGATATTTTGCCAAACTTTGGGTCATAGAAATGTTGTTAAAGCAACCAAAGTGGAGGTGCCTCTGGACATGGCCCAGGGACATTAGTGTTGTCTATCTGACCACAGACTGAGAGGGAAAGCAAATGTTTCAGTGTATGCTAGCTAACATGGGGGTGTAGTCAGAGCTTGTTTATCTCACTGCAGGCCAGCCTTTGTTAGGTAGATCACTAACTGAAGACTTTATAAACCAATTTGCAAAACTAGGTTGGTAACCTACGGTATGGGTATGAGGTTTTTGCATGTGATTTTGGTTTCAGCTGTTTCTTCTCCATGACTTTGTCAAATTTATTTTTCTGCTGTCCCCTCAAATAAGATTGTGAATGGTTTACTTGGTCTCGGTGTGCCCAATGCTTCCTGTGTTTCCTTGTAGAGAGGAGAGATAGACCTCAAGATAGTTCAAGCATGTTCTCTGGGTGCAATTCCTCTTCCTGTTTCCTCCCCAATATTCTCTGAAAGCTATCGTCACCCTTGGTTATTTTTGGAAATCAATCTATTGATTGCAGTTGTGCTCAAAGGAGCTTTCAAGGTCTTTTCAAGGAGATTTCTTCACAGGGAGAGCACAGCAGGGGCAAAATATTAGTTGATCTCAAAGGCTGCTGCTACTTTTTGAGCTAATAAAGTGTGCAAGGTCATTTACCTAAGTCATTCATTTATTTATCAGCCAATACCCTTTATATTCCTTGTAGCATTTGGACACACTATCAAATGTGTGCCCAAGCAGTGTGTGCTTATGGTCACATAGAATTACAAATGGGTGTTTATTTAGCACTCACTGGTGTGTGGGGGCATACATGTGTGCATCATATTCTTAATTCATGTTCATTCTCCATTTCAAAAGGAAACATATTCAAATATTTGGGCCTATGTTTTCTAGATAGGGTAATCATGTTCTTTTTCTTGTTCCTTGTCTGTATTTCTGCCATTAATTTCCTTTAAAATTCTACTTCACTGGATCCCAGAATTTGCTGCACATTGGAATCACCTGAAGATCTTTAAAAATTCCTGAGGCCTGGCTCCCATTCTCTGGCATTCTGATTTACTTGGTAGAGGGTAGGATCTGAGCAGTGGGAGTTTTAAAGGTGATTCTAATAAGCAGCAAATTTTGGGAACTACCGTTCACTCTGTTCTCTTTTGAAGGGCTGGATATAAATAACTGGCTATAAGAAGCCAGTGTTTCTTAACTTTATTAGGGAAACATTATTTTCTGAAGGCCTATCCTGGCTCCACGAAGGAGTAGCTGAAATTAGGGTGGTTGGTCTAAGTAATGATTGATTCATCCACGGACTCACCTGGAAGTGGTATAGTCCTGGGTTGAGCCTTATAAATAGCACGGGTCCTGCCCTGGAAACGTAGTGGTCTGAGGCGGTGGCCTGTTGTTTCTGCATGAGGAAGGAGCCACTACGAACTCGCCCTGGTTTAGAGCCGACTTGGAGCCTTCAAGGTATTATAAGATTAATTCCCATACATATGCCATACTCAAAAATTGGTTTTCAGGTACTCTGAAGTGACTTAGTATGGAAAATGACATAGCTTTACAACATTTAAACTTTGTTAGCGGCTTCCAGAAAACTAAAGCCTCATGGGAGCCCTGTTTATTTGAGACATTTAGAATTAAATATTATATTGACAATTTGCTGAAGCCTTTCAAATTTTCTTGCTTGGATTCATTACTTTATGCTTACTCTTTAATCTTAAAGCAAAAATAAAACAACAACAACAAACAGCAAAACAAAACCCAGAATAGAACTCTAGGACTTGATTGTTTTAATGAGGCTGGGCTGGTACTGTCAGGAAAGCCTGAAGGACTTCTGTTCAGTTCCACTACTGATTTATCAGAACAGGTTTTTAATTGTAATTTAAGTTTTGATTGGGTGAGAATTCAAATTGATGTTGAGAAAGTTACTAAATCAAACATAGAGAAATTCTTATGAGAGGTGTAATGCTGCTTATCCTTCTCTGTGCCAAACATTCCTGAAAAATGTACCCCATTTCTTTCAAATACTGCACAAAAGCAGTCATTGTTTGGAAGAACCAAAACAAAAGGTATGTGAAAAAGAAAAAGGATTTATCTTCTAACACTAATTAATACATTCCCTTGAACTGGAGTGCATCCCTTTTGTGGTCTGAATTAATTCTCCTTTGGGGGAAAAATGCTACTGTTCTAAGACCAGAAAAATGGCCAAGAAAGTTCAAAACAATTAGAGTGGATGTCTAAATGAGTAAGAAGTTAATTCTTTGTCTTTCTTGGGAAAATAATGTGTGCCAAATGAAAAATAAATGACTGATGTTACTTAGGGAAGAGAAATAAAACTGCCACCCAGTAAGTCTCCTTTCAGAATGCCTAATCTTACCTGATTAGGGTTCGGTAAGAAGAGAGATACTTCTGGACTATCCAAACCCTATTATACCTCATTCGGCTCTTGGCCCCACTTATGGTAAGAAGATGTTCCCTGCATTAGCAGGAAATGCTTGAATAAAAGGAAAAAAAAGATTTCAACTCAATTGTTCTTTGAAATTAGTAATTCCATTATTTTATTTCTTTAAATAAATATGAATTCTATTTCTTGTATTATAGACCAGGTAACTCTGAGTTACTGGAGTAAATTTTAACTTAAGAATTGTGTCTTGGGGTGCCTGGGTGGCTCAGTTGGTTGTGTCTGCCTTTGGCTCAGGTCATGGTCTCAGGGTCCTCAGATTGAGCCCCACATGGGGCTCCCTGCTCAGTAGGAAGTCTGCTTCTCCCTCTCACTCTGCCCCACTCCACTACCACCCACCCCGGCTCGTGCTCTAGCTCTCAAGTAAAATTATTAAAAAAAATTGTGTGATAAACCTACTCTTCTAGGCATTTCGTGATAATGCATTGTCAAGATGGAAGAGAACGTTCTATGTCATCAAACTTTAATATCTGCCACTCCCATTTTAAATTATAACTTTTATCTCGAAAGAAAATTAACAACTTTGACATAAGAAGTAATAAGTAACTTAGGAAATGACAAATTGCCTCCAGAATTTGACTCTCTTCCTTTACAACTATTTAAAAGTATGGAATGACACCATACTTTGAAAAATTGAGGTAAAAATAAGAAAACATTCCTAGGCTATTCACAAAAAGAAATATTCAAAAGGGTTGAAAGTAGTTTATTAAATTTTATCCACAATCTATATATCAGACATATATGTGTAAATATCCTTAGGCATTTATATGCACACTAGTGTGTATATAACTAGCAAAATACATGTATAGTTTGCTAGGGCTGCCATATCAAATATCACAAACTGAGTGGCTTAAAACAACAGCAACTTATTGTCTCACAGTTTTGGGGCTGGAATCTCAGATCAAGGTGTTGGCAGGGTTGATTCCTTTTGAGGGCTGTGAGGGAGAATCTGTTCTGCCATGTGCCCTGGCTTCTGGTGCTTTGCTAGTAGTTTGGCATTCCTTGGCTTGTACAAGCGTCATTCCATCTTGTCTTTACAAGGCATTCTCTCTGAGTGTGTATCTGTCTCCAGGTCTAAATGCTGAGCCCCGCCCCTCCCCTCCACCTTTATAAGGACAACTGTCCTAGTGGATTAGGGCCCACCCTAATGACTTCTTTTTAACCTGATTATCTCTGGGCAGAAGTCAGGCTCAGAACCATGGTGAGAAATGTTCGAGTAGGGTTAGGAGGGTAATCTCAAGATAGAGCAGTTTGCCCCGGCAGACTTTTAGTGGAAGCTGACCCAAAGACATTTTTTAGTACTGATGAGTGTATTTTGTAACTAGATGTGACCAGAAGATTAAAAAATTACCTAAGACTGATAGGAAATTTTTGAGGTAGGGCCAAGATCTTCCTAAAAAGGGCAGTGAAGTGAGTCCAAATACTAAGTTAAAGGTAGAGTGAGGGAAAATGATAAAGTTCTTTTTCATTGAATCATATAGAATTCCACTTTTTCAAATTCATATGTCTTAACTATTTCATGTTAAAAGCCAATCTTTGGGGTGCCTGGGTGGCTTAGTTAAGTGTCCAACTCTTGATCTCAGCTCAGGTCTTGATCTCAGGGTTGTGAGTTCAAGCCCTGCGCTGGGCTCCATGCTGGGCATGGAGCCTCCTTGGGGGGAAAAAAAAAGGCTACTCTTCACCAAATCCCAGTAAATAATTACTGTGTCAGGCCCAATGCCAAACTTTTTTTTTTTTTTTTAAAGATTTTATTTATTTATTTGACACAGAGAGAGGGAACACAAGCAGGGGGCATGGGAGAGGGAGAAGCAGGCTTCCCGCGGAGCAGGGAGCCCGATGCGGGGCTTGATCCCAGGACTCTGGGATCATGACCTGAGCCAAAGGCAGACGCTGAATGACTGAGCCACCCAGGCGCCCCTCAATGCCAAACTTCTAAGAATCATTTTCTTTAACTCTGATTAAAAAAACTGAAGGTATTATTAGGTATTAGTACCTTGACTTTATCTAGATAATTGCATTGCAGGAAGGTTGAATAACTTGACCAAATTGCTCAAAATTTTGTCTGGCTCAAAATTTTTTCTCTAAGCTGTATACTGTATATATTCATCTTTCCTACTCTGACCACTCCCCCACCTCCCAGCAAATAAAGAAAAGCACTTAGTTCTTTTCCTACAGTGATAATCAATAGATACTAAAGTATAATCTATTCTAATAGAATTAGGGTTAGAATCTGAACATGGTGATGAAAATTTGTGATAATAGTTGTTGCTTCCTATTTGGAGATAAATATCATTTAGGCAACTGATCCAATCTTTTTCTTAGTTTTCAAGAGTCTCAAAGTTTTCATATTTATAAAAAAAAATCAGGACCAGATTTTTATATTTCTTAATCCAAAAGTCCCTAGCTGGTGACAAATTCACATCAAACATGTCTAGTGATCAAGCTATCCTGGGATGGAAAAATAAACTCAATAGAACAATTTTTCTAATGAATAATTGTGTTCATTTTCTTGACAAAATAAATTCTATCTTCAGGAGAAAACGGAGTAAAGGAAGAAAAGACTTGGTCTATTGTAAAGTTCCAAAAATACAGTTAACTTTATATTACCTTTATTCTGAACTGGAGGTATATTTTGGAGTCCAGAAGTTGGCATTTCTGAAAGTCGGTATCAGAGAAGGATTATTAGCATTTATAATTTAGGCTGGAATATACTACCAGACTTCTGTGATTCCAGTGATTCTGAGTGACTCAGTTTGTACATGGTAACTCAAGACACCCACACACAAACCCACAGACACTATATGTACATCAAGAATGGAAACGACACTTTCCTCACCTGCCTTACAAAGTGGATTTGAGGATTAAATAATGTACACAATCATCTGTAAATGATAAAGCAGTACAATTGCTGCTATTTGAGATGTGTTTATATACACAGGTATCCACATGAACATTCAAGCTATTTTTATGTCCTGTTTAATTTTGTTGAATTCCTTGGACTATGCTTAGTACAATAAAAAATCTATTTAAATGTATAATCTTACTGGAAAGACAAGATTTATTTTCAAAGGTCTCTTGGACAATATGAGAGCGTACATTTTGGTGATAGAGAAGTGATTCAGATATACGTGGTTGAAGCACTTGCTCCTGCTGTGGGGGTTCTCATTACTGGTGCTCTGGAAAGCACAAATGCAGGATTAAGGAATCTGTGCCCGCTTCCCTAAGGCTTCCTTTTGCCTGGTGGCTGGGGATAGTGCTAACAGCCCAGAGCATTTATGCATTAATTCCCTCCCCCCTCCGCCACCAATGCTTCCTCTCTGCTCAGCCTTTCTCTTAACTCCTCCTAATTAGGACCAGTGCTTGTTGACCACCTGCCTGGCTTTCCTGTCTTAAACTTCCCTGCTTTGGTTTTTGGACTCTAATTTCCCCAAGTGACCTGCAGCTTCTGAGATTGTATGTCTTTTTTCCTGACTGCTCTCCAGCCTTGACCCTCTTGGTTATGCTGAACTAGTAAGGGGGTATCTTAGTTTGTGTTCTTCCAGACAGATTCTGAAAGAAGGATTTGAGGGCAAGTAGTTTATTGGGAGGTGATCATTGGTAAGAAGTATATGGAAGGGACTAAGGGAGGGAAGCTAATGAAAGTGACTTACCAAGCAAATGATCACTGTGGGCAGGCAACTGGAGCCCATTTCTTTGGGGTAATTCTGGGAAACAGTGTAGAACATCCCTTCCAGTGTCCCACTTGAAGGGCTAGAGGGCTATGTTATGCATTCAACAAGCCTTACTCAGCGTTTGTTGAGGGCTATTCTTAGGGCATGGTAACTCCTCAGCACTTCTGGCCTGTTCGGTGTAAAGGCAGAGTATATACCAGTGTTCAGGAAAAAAACCTTCAGGCAAAGTGGTTGTAGGTGGAAGGAAAGAAGGCAGGTGTGTCCAAAAATGGTGACTGCCAAGAGGGTATGAATAGGACACCAGCAGCATCTGTTACGGTGGGTACCCATTCTCTTGTGATTAGGGCTTAGTAATATGTATTTTGCCCTGCAAAGCTAGTTTTCCCTTGAGATTCCTGGTATGTGAAGGTTTTGGAGATGAGATGGATTATTCTATGTCAGGGTCATTGGGCCCTGTGGAAGGGAAGGAATCGGTACTTCAACCTTCATTTCCCAGGAGTGAAGTTAGGAAAACCTGTTAAAGCTGGACTAGAGTTGCTCTGGACAAGGCTCAGATGCAAAGGACAGTGAGGCTTTTGAAATACAAATGTCTTGAGTAGAATGAGCTTGAGAGAGAGTTTAGGTTCATGTCTGGTTCCAAAGTCTTTGCAGTGAATGAAGGAGGCAGCTTTTGGCTGAAAACATGCCTACTACTGAAAGCCCTCTCAGACTCTGTCACTGTGGCACAGGCTTGAACTTTGGGGAGCAATGTCCAAGCGTAAGGGTATCAGCTCCAAAGGGAGATCAAGCCTGAGAACAGCTTACCATCCCCAAGGAACCAGGTGTTTATGGAATGAGGTGGACAAGCGGAACAGTTGTCAGTTGCACTGTGATGACGGTGGCAACCAGAAACAATGACAGTGGTGGACTCATAGGGTCCCTGTGATCACCTGGATTGCATACCCCTTGCTCTGCTTCTAGACTGCTCTAATCAACTCCCCTTCCCCAATAATTTAGGGGGGAGGAGAAAATTCAAGTGAAAGACTTGAATAAACTTACAGCTATTTGGTGTATGATGGATTGAATAAGGGACTGGAAGAGGGTAAAGAATTATAGCCATAATTGAACTTTGAGTTTGTGAAGCAGGCTGCACTACTTAAATGAGGGAAATGATTTCATTTTAATCCAGTGAATTTGATTATTTTGTCAGGCTCGTGGTAAATTGTTATGAGTGTGATAGTATGTTGTAATCATGTGATGGTGTTTTACGTGAGACATAAAGGCTTCTCTATGACCCTCTTGTGTGTGCCAACATTCTGTAGGCATAATTAATTATAATGTGGACTCAAATTGTGATGTGAGTTGGAGGATTTTATGAAGTACAAGGAAAATACTCAGCAAGTAGCCTTTATGCTGGTTCCACTAAGAGTTCTGAGAAGAGTTTTAACATCTGATTCCATAAAATTTTCAGGTTGAACCATCAATAACTGTAATATTGCTGACAACTCTGCATGCAATAGCCCATTTCATTTTCTGTGAAGAGACCGGTACCTCCAGCTTGTCTTCATTTCCTTGTTTTATTCCCCTTAGTGCCAGTTTTATAAAAACACAGACTTTCATCTTTTCTTAGATAACATCCTGGCTCTACAATCCTTTTTAAGATGACAGTTTTAATTTAATCTGTGCTAGTAAAAATCATATTTCTGTATTTTAGATAGCTGAATAGAACTGAACTTGATCTTAAGGTAGAAACATTTTTTTTTTGAAAACTCTTGATGAATTTCATTTATATTTTGTGTGTGGTTCTAAACATTTTCCTGTGACATGTATTATTCAAGTCAACTTTATTGAGGTAAATTTATATAGAATAAACCATATTTAAAATTGTATGATTTGGTAAGGTTTGACCATTGTATACCATGAGACTGTGACCACAATAAAAATACAGATCATTTCTATCACCTCGAAATTTCCTTGTGGCCCCTCACAGTCTTCCTCCTTTCCACCCCACCCCACCCCTAGGCAACTGCTGGCATGCTTTTCATTATTATAGATTATTTTGCATTTTCTAGAAATTTATGTGGAATCATGAAGCATATACTTATTTGTGTCTGCCTTTTTCACTGGCTTAAATGAAGTAGAAAAATTTTAACTGAAAACGTTAAGATCTATAAATACTGACAACTCCACTGAGAGCATTGATGGCAAATTTATAAATACCTGGTCCAGTGTATACTACTAATGTGAAGGGTAATCACTAATGAGCTTAAGTGAGAAGTGTCTTGTGTGTAAGTATTCATACATAAAAATGCTGAATGCACCTGTGTTTTCTCTACAAAATAACATTCTATGGAAAACTTGAAATTCAAAATACTTAAGAACATTTAACTTAGCTTTTAGTCCCAGGAACTTAGCTTTTAGTCCCTGGTAGAAAGGAAATGACTTCAGTGAAGGTACAGGTTAAATTAATGCTACCAGTAGGAACATTGGCTGACAGGACCTGGGCCAGGAAATCTGCCATTTGTTTTCTGCCTATCATGTGTATTGAATTGGTTTATATTAACTGCAAACTTGTTGCCAATGGCAATGGTCACTATGTTGGTCAAAAATTTACATACTTAACGGAGAGCTGACAATCACCTGGGATTTCTTTCAATAATTCAACAGCAAAGATGGTCTAAGTTGCCCTTTTTATATGCTTATTTTAATCAAGTTAACAGATAATTCTTTTTAAAATGATGCAAAAGTATATATAAATTATAACATGACTGTGCTTCAGATCTAATATTTACAGATATTTAGCTCATCTGATTGTTACGCTTGAGAATGTAGTACCATTAGCCTCCTTTTACAGATGAGGAGCCTGAGGCTAAGAGGCTGAGTAACTTATCAAATGTCAAACTACTGGTAAGTGGTGGAGTAAGAATTCAGAATTCTGGAACCAGAGTTATGCTCTTTTTTTAAAATTTTTTAAATTTATTTATTAGAGAATGAGAGAGAGAGAGCACGAGAGGGAAGAGGGTCAGAGGGAGAAGCAGACTCCCTGCTGAGCAGGGAGCCCGATGTGGGACTCGATCCCAGGACTCCAAGATCATGACCTGAGCCGAAGGCAGTCGCTTAACCAACTGAGCCACCCAGGCGCCCCCAGAGTTATGCTCTTAACCAAATTAGCTTCTTCTCTCTTCCTTTCCTTGGTAAGTGCTCTATGGTTTATGCTGAATACGCTCAGGCTTTGCCTCTGCATGTTCTGTTCTAGTTACTAGTCATTTCTGGTGTCCTCTCTCTGTTCTTTCATTCAACTCAGAATTCTTATATCCACAGAAATTAGACAAGAATAAAGAGGGTTAGTGGTGGTAGAGTGTGTGTGTGTGTGCGCGCAGAAGCGAGGTGCAAGGTGGCAGTTGGTACCTTAGAACTTCAGGTATGTGATTTGGAGTTTGGTTGTTTGCAAATAGTTCCTACGTGTCTTTTTTTAAAATTATTTTTTCTTTTATTTTATGTTAATCACCATACATTACATCATTAGTTTTTGATGTAGTGTTCCATGATTCATGGTTTTAGCTTACATATTTTCAGTGAAGATTCAGATAGCACATGAAGACCATATCTGAGATCTGGCATCACATCACTTTTTCAGGAATTGTCAATCTCATATATGTAGGATTCATGAGAATATCATCTCATTAGACTTGTCATTGGCCAAGCAATTAATGGGACTAGTTTTGGGCTCTATGACTCTGGAGAGCAGGGGGACTATATGGAGAGATTCTAGAGAAGAATAATGAAAAGGATAATGAATTTGACATCAGAAACTCATGAAGAAAGGATGTAGAAAATTAATATACACAGACTACATACAAAAGCCCTTAGGTTATTTTTACAGAGAAGGATAACCATTTCCACTGAGGTTGAAACAAAGGATTTCATGGCAGAGACCTTCAAATGAAAAGTCAGGAAACGTGAGGAGTGTGAAGCTCTAGAGCACTAGAATTTATATAGCACTAGAGCTCTAGAGTTTATAATGCATTGGCTTCTTCTTGGGCCTTAATGTTATTAAGGCAGTATTCTGTAAATGCTGCTATTTATATGAATTTTATCCTTTAGGCACTTAAATTTTGACAGAAAGAATCCAGTAGTATCTGCCCAGTCCACATATCTTTAAAAAACAACATATAGAGGAATTCCTTAACTTTAGACTTCATGCAGAGAAAGGTTTTGTTGAGATTGAATCCATAGTCTATAATGAGAACTATATATGCTTCACTAAGTATACTTTCATAAAACACTTGATAAAGGCAAACAGTTTTTTCTGAAACCAATTTCAGAACCCAGGGCTTCCTCACTCTGGGACTGGTGATAATCCTTACCTGTAGTGTCCCTATGGGAGATCTCAGTTGTCCTGCTTTAGTTTTGGGGACCTAATGAGCTTCTCTTCATTGTGTCCCACATCACCTAATTTTATGCTAATCTGCACATGGTTGCCACATTCTTGTTTCAAGACTTACTAATCACAAGGTTCTGTTTCTCCTTATATACCTCATCAAGGTACCGTCTTTGACAATGGAGTCTTTGTTAATTTATTTCTTTTGGATGCCTCTGCTTTCCTTCAATACACTATTCATATTTTAACTGTGTCTATTTCTTGTTAAACCTCAAAAATGTTTTTGATTATTTGTTTGGTCTTGAGGCTCCTTCTTACTTGGAGTTTCTTAATCTTTTTCATTTCATGTCTTTTGCTAACCATCAGCCCCTGGGGGTTCAGATTCATTGCCCTAGGGTGTCATGCTGCGCTCATTAGCCAAAAAAGACTTCTGAGATTTGTGGCTTATATTTTAAAAGATATATAGATAAAAATTAAAAATAATTATAAAAATTGGATATGCTATTTCAAATTATACTCTACCCCAAAGATTCTAATATTTCCTTGGAAGCACTTTTCCCTATTTCCCCTTTTTAGTCTATGATGAAGTGCTCTTCTAACTGAACTGTTACTCTTCCCTTCACTCTCCTCCAGCTCTGACTTTGTTGTGCTTTTTATTTCTGCAAATGGCACCATACTGTACTTTGTAATTCCAACCAGAAACCAGAGAGCGACTCTGACTCCTTACTCTCAGACATATCCAGCATCTCACCAGGCCTACAGTTACTTCTTTAAGAATAGATGCTGAATGCATCTACTTTTCTCCACATCTCTCATCTAGTCTAAGTAATGCATCAACTCTTCTCCACATCTCTCATCTGCCATGCCTCATTCAGACCACCACAGCTCCTACTAACTCATCCTTACATATACCCTTATGTGCTGTTCTCTATACAGAACTGTGCCAAGTTATTTATGAAATGGAAATCTAATAATTTTACCCCCTCTGCTCAAAATCATTCATTGGCACTCCCACTGCACTTAGGATACATTAAAAATTCCTTACATGACCTGTATGTCCCAGCTACATATCTTTTTTCTCTTCCCTTGAGTTGGTCAACACCAGCCTCACTGGCTGCCTTTTCTTTCTTCTTTTTAAATTAACATATAATGTATTATATTTTTCAGGGGTACAGGTCTGTGATTCATCAGTCTTACACAATTCACAACGCTCACCATAGCACATACCCTTCCCGATGTCCATCACCCAGCCACCCCATCCCTCCTACCCTCCTCCACTCCAGCAACCCTCAGTTTGTTTCCTGAGATTAAGAATCTCTTATGGTTTCTCCCTCTCCAGTTTTGTCTTGTTTCATTTTTCCCTCTGTTCCCCTATGATCCTCTGTCTTGTTTCTCAAATTCCTCATATCAGTGAAATCAAATGATACTTGTCTTTCTCTGATTATTTTGCTTAGCATAATACCTTCTAGTTCCATCCACGTTGTTGCAATGGCAAGATTTCATTTTTTTGATGACTGCATAATACTCCATTTTGTGTGTGTGTGTACACACACACACACCATATCTTCCTTATCCATTCATCTGTCGATGGACCTCTGGGCTCTTTCCATAGGTTGGTTATTGTGGACATTGCTGCTATAAACATCGGGGTGCAGGTGCCCCTTCGGATCACTACATTTGTATCTTTGGGGTAAATACCCAGTAGTGCAATTGCTGGGTCATAGGATGGCCTTTTTGTTCTCTAGCTACTCCAACTTCTCTTCCTCTCTCCGTCAGGGCCTTTGCCTCAAAATGTTTATTTTTCCTACTCTTCCTTGGCTGTTACTAGTCTTTCAGGTTAGAGTTTTATTCTATTTCAGTCGGAATCCGGTTCCTTTTCATCATGTGCTTAATGGCACAAGCTGTCTGTCTTCTTTAATAGCTAATTTCCTTGCTGGATTTTAAGTTCGTTAGGGTCAGGGATTGTAGACTTTTTTCCCTCTGCAACTCTGGAGCCTGGCACAATGCCTGGTGTGCATTGGGCATTTCATAAATATTTGTCATATTGTCAGTGATTAAAGTACTTATTTAATAAGCTTTTACAATGCCAGTCAAGTATCCTTGTACCTGTTTAGACTAGATGTCAAATGTAAACACACAACCTAAAGCTAGTAGGGACTCTTGGGTATAATCCTCTATTACAGTTTAATCAGGGATGGTCCTAGGAATAGGATCCCTTTTGGCATGTTTTGGGTTAGATTTATCTTTCTCTTCTGTTCTTAGGATCTTTTGGAAACTCTTGTCTGCCTTCTGAGTCTGATTCTTCATTTTTCCTTAAAAAGTACCACCTTTCATTTATTAGGTTGTCCATGCCCAATATGGACGAGACATAGTGACTTTTGTCTCTTGCATCCCTGGCAACACCTAATTTCAAATAAAACTATCTCACCCATATTGAGGCATCTACTTCCAATTAAGTAAAGTCAGAGTTTATTTTCTTCTGGCTGCTTCCAGCCTAGTCTTACTGAAAAACCATAAAGCCATCCCTAAGCTGTACCCACTTCTGTTTGCAACTTTATCATTTTATGTTTGAGACTTATTCCTGACTTTCTTGAGTTTTGTCTCTTCTTAAATAATTGGCAGCTGCAACTGGAGAGATGTGGTTCTCATTTCCCTGGTCTAGTTAAAAAAAAAAAAAGAAGGAAAACAAACAAACAAACAAGAGATTGCCTATGGCTTTTATGCTCCTGTGACAGTTTTCTCTCTAATCAGAGAGCTTTCTTAGGCAAAGAGGAGACTGCTTAAGCTCACAAAGGCCCTTTGCTCTCTGGACTTCTCTAATACATTTCTGCCTGCCTCCTAACAGCCTCTCTCCCCCTTCCTAGTCAGAGAAAAGCTTTCTGCACAATAATCCTTAATTAAGATACTGTCCCCAGAAGCTGTCAGCTGTTGTGGTTTAGAACTACAGAAATCTCTTACAGGAAAACAACTATACATAACCATAACAATTAACAGCATTATTTATATAGTCCTAACAATCCACTAAGAAGTGTCATCTTCTTAGAATAATTTGAGGGAAGAGTCAGTGTGGATAAGTGGAATTTTAACCCAGGTCCACAAAACAAGAGAGATGAATCTTTTGATTGAAAGTTTCTTTCAGGTTTTTGAGTCTATGATGAAACACGGCTTTTTGGTTTTTGCACAAAGAGAATGATGATGACCATCATCTTTTTTTTTTTTTTTTTGAGCGGTCACTCTATGCCAAACTTTGAACTCAACATTTTATAATTATAATCCAATTAATCCTCTTAATCAGCCCAGGGGCTAGACATTATTTTTCATATCTTACAGGCAAGGGAATTGAAGTTTGAAGAGGCTGAGAGAGTTGTTGCTATCCTTACTCTTCCCAGATCTACTTTGTGATTGGATGACTTTGTTGCTAGAAGGTCTCAAGTATTTTAGATAAATTATCCCCAAATAATTTTTAAAACTGTAGGAGTCTGAGTTTTCAGATCAAAGAAATACCCATATTTTTGCCCTTAAGTTATGAGCTAGAAAGAGTAATGGTTTGTGAGTCATGACCACTGATTTCCACAGCTAGCAGTGACCCTGTGATAATGGGAATGTTATAGTACTACTGTTGGTTTCCATTTCCTTATTTAAACGTTTGAAACTGGACAGTTTGTAATGTCCTACAACTCTTGAATTTAAGATGGCTGAAAATATTCAAATTTACATCTGGAGATTAGGATATCAGAGTGAATCTTATACCATATACCAGCCCTCATAGGCATAACTCTGTGTGAAGCCTTTGATCATTTTATGAGTTATAAAATGATACTTACCTTTAAATTTCTGCTGGCTCTTTCCAATCACAACTCAGTTCTCGAGTAATGCCTCATGCAGTTTCATAACAGCATCAGGATGCCAGTTAGAGCAACAATATTGCCCTGCTAGATGATCATCAGTGTCAGGAGATGAGGGAGATTCCTGTTGCTTGAGCAAGATGTTTAAAATCCCATTCTGCACAAACAGAAATGCTCGGAAGAATATAATGAGAGGTAATAGTAATTTTTAGATTGCCTGTCATACCTAAGCCCATTTCTATCCATCATGGAAATGATATAACTCTTACTTCTTGTGCTTTTCTAATTTGAATAACCAAAAGCATCAATACCACCCACAATTCTTTTTTTTCTCCAGCTTCCCACTAAAACAGAACTTAGATTTGCAATGCCTTAATGCATTCTTAGACTTATTCACTCCTTTTTTGAAAAATGTATAAGTCAACTACCAGTTAAGCACAGAAATCAGTAATAAAGTGGAACACCAAATAAAACGTTTACATATTAACTCCAGTAATGTGGTTGGTAGCAAAATATCTTTATGCAGTTGTGTGGAACCACAGAAGCCATCTTATTGTTTTCTGCCATCTGATTTTAATTTGCTAATTCTTACACTTGGAGAATTCTCACGCAAGTATGAGTTGGGTGGGAAAAACCCAGCAGCTTTCATGCTAGTTGATTCAGTATATCAATTAAAATTATATATAGTTATTATTTGCTAAGGGTACACTTAAAAAAAAAACAGGCTCATATGAATTGAGATCTAAAGGTAATGAACTTAGCTCACAGAGAGGGAAGGCATGTCACCAAGGGGAAAGTCAGCTGTCCTTCCTGACAGGTGCCCTACAAAATGGCCTTTTCCTCAGTGGATTTGCCACAGTTCAGTATGATGCTGTCAGCCTTAAAGACTTAGAAACTCAGTCTTGTCAGTGTCTTGAAGTACTCAGATTTAGGAGGCTGTTTTCTGCTAACAAAACTCACAAGAGACCAAGTTACAAAAACAGAATGTCAATCTTTTAGTTAATGAGAAATATGACTTTCAATTTGAACTGTCCTTGCTCTTCTTCAAGGCTAGAGGAGCCAGTTGCTCATATATCCTACTCTTTCCTACTGACTTTAAGAACTTGGCTTCTGCAATTCTCTTGCTTTCTCCTCTGTCAACAAGTTTTCCCTCATTATTCTGTCATCTGTAAGCATACTACATAATATCTCCCATGTTAACAGAAACTCTCTTTAGATCTTATAATCCTCTTCAGGTAGCACCTCATTTATCTGATTCTTTTCCCAGCAGAACTCCTCACAGAAGTGATACACACACTTGTCTCCACTTCTTCACTTCCCATTCTCTCTTCAGCCCCCTTCAAATAGGGTTTCCCCTTCCTCATTCCACTAGAACACAATAGAATAGAAAAGCATGAAAAGGGAAAAAATTAGCATTGTGAATGGCATATCTTCTCCTCAGAAGAACCTATATTTATAAAACTCTCATTTTCAAATTGTATTTGGAGGAAAAAAGGTCATTACTTTTTCAATAAATAGGCTGGTTCAACTACACAGACATTCAGTCATGATTCTTTCCCTTAGCTGCTTCTGCTTGCTAAGAGCTACTTGGAGAGATGTGGCTTGCTGACCAGTCAGGAAAATAGTGTGCAGTATAGATATTTGTGCTATTCTTGTGACTCATGATACATACAGATCTTCTGTAAGAGTCAGTGACATGAAATAAAGCCCACATGTGTCTGTGTAATATTAGTCTCATTGGCTCACTTCAGAACATGGTCCATCTTTACCTTAGACAAAGTCTCTCCTATAGAGTGCCACAGCAATAAAACCTTTGCTTAGTCACTAATTCACAGTGATCCAAGATCAGTAATTTCCTGTTCTGTGATTCACTTTAGTCAAGGTCAACAGCAGCCTCCATGTTGCCAAATTCAATGGTAAATTCTTCTCAATTTATTCAGCTTTTTAAGAGCATTTGCCATGGTTGGGTGTGTGAAATGTTTTTCTCCCTAGCCTTCTGGGCTTCCAAATAGCCTCACTGGCCACTTGGTCTCAGATTTGTGAGGGCTCTTTCCACTCTCCTGCCTCTGCATGGTGATGTGCTCCTGGAATCATTTTTTTGGCTCTTCTGTCTACATTTTCTCCCAAAAGGATAGCCTCCAGGCTCCATGATTTTAAATACCAACCATACCTTCACGTCTTCCAAGTTTATATCCCCAGTCCTGGTTTCATCTCTGAATTTCATGTTAATCTGTACCACCCTTAGACCTGAAATATGCAGAATAAAGCAAAGGAGTTATGAGTGACGTGCCCAACTAAGCCAGTGTTTCCTTACTAGGATGGCATATTTTGTATGGGATATGAAAACATTTGAAAATACACCTAGATTAAGCCAGCCCGTTGCCCTGGATTAGACCAGATAATCTAGATTCTGATAACCTTGCTTCTTTATAGGGCAAGAGTCCTAGGAAATGTTCTGCTTGCTTGACATTTTTCTTGATGGGTGCTCATGGGCTTACTGCTCATTGTTAACTGTCATGAGTCAGTTGAAATAAAGTCTTTGCTCTTGGTTGCACATGCCCTATTGTGGCTCTCATGCTGATGTGGCTAATTGAATGACCTACATTGCCACTTGGATGCCTAATAGGCATCTCATAACAGGTTTATAAAACCTTCATTCTTCTCTCAACTTCTCCATCTCAGTAAATAATAGCACAATCAACTCTAATTATTCAGCCCTCAAATTTGTTATCCTTGTAGATTTTCTGTCCCCCACCCCTTCTCATCTGTAACCAAGCTGTTCTTATCAGCCTCTACTTTGAAAATAAATCCTGAAAATGATTACTTTTCACATTTCCCGTTGTCTCTGCCCTAGGCCAAACCACCATTTTTTTCTTTTTAGGACTACTACAATGTTTCTTCAAACTATGCTTCACAAAATGGTATCTGTGAATCATCGGGGGATGTTAAATGCAGATTCTCACATAGTCATGGAGATGGCCTGGGATTCTGTATTTCTAACAACCTCCCAGGTAATATGAGTGCTGCTGGTCAATGGCCCTCACTAGAATATAAATATTAAAAATTTCAGATAATGATTGGACTATGAAGAACATCAAACAGGGTAAGAGAATAGAGAAAAATTTCTCTTCAAGCCCTTTCAGTCTATTTTTTATTGAGCTGGAGTGATGTCCTAAAGTATATCAGATCATGTATCTCCCTGTGTCAATACCCTTCACCTCCTTGGCTTCCCATTATACCTTGAATAAAACCCAGTTTGCTTATCATAAGGCCTTATAAGATCTCTCAAATCTTTTTGAGGTCTGCCACTACCACATCTTACTCAGTATGCTCTAACCAAAGCAGTTTTTCTTTTCCTTGAACAGGTCCAACTTTTTCTGCCTTGGGTCTTAACACTTCCTAGTCTTTCGGACTAGATTAGAATACTCCTTATCATTGAGGTTTCTGCTAAAAAGAAATAATCTAAGAGAGGATATCTCTGACTGTACAACATAAATATCCCCTGATCTTAGTTATTTGTGTTCAGAAAATAAACATATGATAGGCTGAATAATGCCTAGGAATCTGTGAATGTTACCTGACATCGTAACAGGGATTTTGCAGATGCAATTGAGAATCTTGACATGGGGAGATGATCTTGGATTATCCGAGTGGGCCCAGTATAATCACAAGGTCCTTATACGAGGGGAAAAAGGAGGGCCAGTGTCAGGAAGAGGAGATGTGACAATGGAAGAAGTTGGAGTGATGTACTATGAAGATGTGGACAGACAATCCAAGGAATGCAGGTGCCTCCAGAGGCCAGAAAGGGCAAGGGAAATGGATTCTCCCCTAGATTCTCCAAGATTGCACTTCTGACCACTAACTTTGTTACGACAGCAATAGGAAGCTAATACATTATCTAAAAACTTTATGCTTGCTTAATTGTACCCTAATTTTCACCTTCCCGATTAGTATGCAAGTTCCATGAAGGAAAGGACATCTTGCTGTATCCATGTGTCCAGTACCTAGAATAATATTTGACACGTAATGAGTGCTAAATAATTTTTGCTTAAATGAATGAATTATTAGACTGGGTACTCATGCTAGTTGACTTGGACAGTATATATATCACGGTTTAATCAGAGGAGCAGAACCACTAGGATACATACTCACGAATTCTACATTATGCAGTTCGGGAATTAGGCCATCTCTGTGTTGCTCATTTTCTTCACATCCGATCTGATGCTGGAGCCTAAAGTCCATAAGACAAGCTGTTCAGAAAGGAAGATAGATATAAATTGGAAGAGAATAAGAGCAAGCTGGAATATACAAACCAGAGTCCATGGGGACTAACTGAAGTGTCAGTTCTTGTTGCTTCTGGCTTGGATGATATGCATGTTCTGCCGAAATCAAGGGTTCTGTTGTCATGTTGTTGAATATACATGCCTGGCCTAGGGGTTGGTAATTGCGAAGGAGAACCAAAGGCAAGGTGCAGCAGGTGCAGGCCTGGATCCAGTCTCGTCAACAGCGTGAGTTAGAAGATGAGTCATATGCATGAGCAACAAAATGACTCTTGCTTAAATTCTACCCTGTAGTTCCCCAGTGAGAATCTCTGCTATGGTCAGTTCATTGTAACCAGAAACATACAGAGAAGGGAATTCTGAGAAGTGTAGTTTAGCCTAGCTATGCTGAGACATTATAAAGTCAAGACAGTTTATTCTCTCTTGATGTCAGATTCTTAAAAATTTGCTTAATGAGCATAAATTTATAACCAGGGATAATAATCAGGATATTAAATGATATCACATTTTGATTATCTTTATTGATATATCTTCATACTGGACACACATTTCCACCCATACACACGTGTGCATCTCTGCCAAGTATTCTAAAGTATTCTTGCAACTGCACTTTTAAGGCCAATAGAAGATATGCCTCTTTGACTCACTTTTTTTCCTTTCATTATAAGCATTTTTCTCTCTTAACCATCACATTCTTTGTTAAGGTGATGTCTTCAGTCGGGGTCCAATCTGGTCTTAATGCTCCTGGATCTATTTTTTCCCTTTGAGAGATTTTGTTTTTGTTTTTTTTTTTGAGCAGACTTATGTCAATTTATGTGACATCTTTGCTAAGTTCTTGATATTTGAAGAGTAGGAAGGTACTGTCCACCACCAAGAATACTTCATTTTTGATCAAGCAAAATTGGCATTGAGCGGATGGAGGAAAAACTAGTACTTTTCCCACTTAGGTTGCCAGGTAAATTCATTGAGTCCTCTTTGGTAACAGGAATTTCCTGTTGAATCTTCCTCTTTTCCCCTCTCCACCTTGGTTTCCTAGGTCTCTCTTAGCAGTGTTAAATGGTGTGCATAAAAACTTTGCACATAATATTCTTGATTCACAAATCTCACCATATAAGTTAGGACTGGGGTGAAATAAGACCAGTCCCCATGGAACTTGTCCTGCCTACATGCTAGGTTAGCAGGCATTTTTTTAAAGGATTTTATTAGAGAGAGAGAGAGAGCGAGAGAGATAGTGATAGCGTGTGAACATGAGCAGGCGGGAGGGCAGAAGGAGAGGCAGAAGCAGATTCCCTGCTAAGCAGGGAGCCCTACACGGGGCTCAAACTTAGGACCCTAAGACCATGGCCTGAGCCTAAGGCAGATGCTTAACCAACTGAGCCACATAGGCACCCCAGGTTAGCAGGCATTTTAAGAGTTTCTTTCAAAATACAGCACTTAGTTGGGGCAAATGAGACTTCCTCTTTGGATTAGAGATAGTTACTACATTGTACCCAGTAATTCCATTTTATTGTGCTCTGGACAGTAACTGGATTGAAACCTCTGGTAAGATTAATAACTAAGATTCTGTATATCCCCCCCACCCTCTTACTAAATAGAGTCGCAGGGGAAAAAAGCAGCCACTTTATTAGTCTTTTTCTTCTTAGTTTCTTGACTGACTTTGGGATAAGTCTATATTTTTTTCTGCACTGCTTTGTTATTATGTACTTTGCTAGTGAGTGATCGAATACTGATAAAAATGCATTAGCTCAGCAGCACATTTATAACAAGGCATTATAAGTATATTGAATTATACTTAAGCATTTTTAGTAAGTATAACTTTATTTTCTAAAGTCAAAGCTAGACGGAGATCATAACTCAGGACTCCCTGTTCATTTGTACTATTCTTATGTTCAGTTAGGCCTGAAACTGGAATCATCCTTGATTCTTGACTTCCCTTCACCCCTTGTAGGCAGTCAGCAGTTCTTTTATATTTCTTTCCTTCAGAATTTTTTTAATCCACACATTTGTTTCCATTATTACAGCCTCTACCCAAAAATAAGGACCTCATTCTTATGTCCTTACAGCAACCTTCTAACAGAGCCCCTAGCCTCAGATGCCTTTCCTTTTCTCCAATTCATTCTGCAAAATATCACCTACTTAACTTTTCAGACAGTATTGCTGTCATCATGACATTGCTCAAAAACCTTTCATGTCCCACTGCATGCATAGGATGAACTAACACGGTTTAAACAGAGATGCAAGGTCTATCTGTGTCCTCTGCTCCATGTCTTTTTCATCCGCACCTCTGAAACTTTGTTGAGAAGAATTAGAATCATCACTAGAGCCAACGAATCGAAAGGAGCCCAGATTTGGAACTGGAGAGCTCTACAAGGTGAGTGAGGTTGGAGAGCGAAGAAAGATGCAGCAGAAGTGAGCTTTGAGAGGGAGTTTTACAAAGTTAGGGGAGAAAGAGAACCTCTGGTGGCAGCTGTTGTTGCCAGTGAGAGATTGAGTATAAGAGAGAGGAGAAGTGAGATAAAGGGTTTTTAGATACTTCATTGTGGACTGAGTGGAAAATTTCTTATTTTGAATGACTCAGGAAAGATTAATACTAGTTTTCAATTCTTTGCCTCGTGACTTTTTAAAATGTGACCAATACCTTGTAGAGGAAGCCAGAGCAAGAAGAGCCAGTTGCATTTCCCTCCTGGAACGTTTCACCCAGTAAGTAGAGAATCTAAAACTGAAAGGAGTAACCATGAAGGAAGAGGGTAGCTTATGATGAGCCCACACACAACACGGGGGCCTGGTAGAGGTGGGGAGGCCAAAGAACACTTCTCTGAGAAAGTGACACGTAGGCAGAAACTTGTCAGATGACAGTTGTGGGAATAACGGACACAGTACATGCAAAGTGTTCAGCACAGTGCATGACAAATGGATGTTAGGACTATTAGAATTATCAATTATTAACAATCATTAGGCATTCTTGTATCTTCCCTAAAGCTGCATGGTAAAATAATTCATGGTAGAGCAGATGTTTTCTGCTATTTTCAATCCCTGTAATGTCCGGCCCTCGACCTTGCAGTGAAGTGAAGTTGAAAGAGCACCAGATTGGATCCTCTGCACAAGGACTAAAATCATGACTTATGAGCTGGGCAACTCTAGGGAAAAATTCCATCTGGGTTCCAGTTTCTTGTTTGTAAAATAAGAATCGTATTACTTCAGAGGATTTCTTGGTTGATTAAAATAATTAATGTGTGGTCTGATCCAACATACATGCATGGTAAAATGTAGCTTACTAATATTTCATATTTATAAGTAATGTTTATATAAAATAAGAATATACAATTAAAATGAATACCAATAATTTGAAATTCATAGTAATTTGGTCATAGGTGAGAAAAGTTGTTTCATAAAATTTGATCAACAAAGAAATATAATGTTCATACAATGTTATAAAAGATTATACTTTTTAGAAATATAACTTCTATCTGGTATCCCAAAAGGTGTAACAAGGAAAAGACAAAAATCATCCAAATCTCACTCTCTACCTAGTCCCTGTTTATGGAAGAATATGTTTCAGGTTGTCTAAAAGTATTTATATGATGAGTCATTAACCAGAAGTACTATCTATTGAAGAAGTGCTTTAAAGATGTCTACTCAAAAACACTGCTGTAGTTCATTTTCTTTGCAGTTGAAAACAACCCACTACATTGTTTAACAAATACTTGACAAATATTCTATTTGGGAGTAGCTTATTTTTCATTCTAATTAGTAAGGTCATTGTAATTATTATGTAAAGACTTTACAGTTAGATGAAGTAAACTCTACTCATTTTAATCTTCCTTAATGCTGTATGGACTTAGATTTTTTTAAAAGAAGTGCATGTCCTGTTAAGGGTTAAATACCATGTGCTATAGAAGTATGCTCCTGGTTCTCTGGGGAAGGTCTTACTTTGGATGACGATTTTTATCTATAATTACATTTCCTTTTAGCTGTCATAGAGAGCCTGATCCTCATTATAATATGCATTGCTTCATATTCACTAACTACATAGGAAAAAAAAACCTTTGTTTATAATTTGAGGAGAGTTTTGAGATAACTGCATGAAGATACTTGAAACTTTTGCCTCATTGAAAAGCACTGGATGCTTTGGGAAAAATCAATAAACCGTATTCCTACCATAACCCAAAGGGAACAAAGTTATTGAGGTTTGAAATAGCTTACCCCCAAATTATAATTCCTCTAGCATGGGGATTTGTGAGTACCCATTGCAGCTAACAGCTAATCATACTGTACTTGGTGAATTACTTTCACTATATAAAATAAACTAAGTCATTGCACATTATAAGGAATGTTCAAATCCTTTCATTAAAAACACAACGTTATGCATGCTATTAATTTTTAAGATGCATTACCAAATGGGTCATGAATATTAAGTGAACACATTCTATCCTTTTTAAAAAAAAAAAACATTAATTTGTAGTTAAGATGGAAACTTCATCTTCACAGTATAAAACAGAAGACAGGGATAATATACATGGTTTCTTCCACTTAGCCACAAGATAATTCACCTGAAAATCTCAAATCATTCAAAAAGTTTAGCAGGGCTGATTTTTTTTTTTTTTCTGCTGACATCGATTGTTGACTGTTCACAGCCCCAAATAAGCAATTCTCAGCTTAGCTGCTCTGCAAGAGATTGCAATGTGAGTGGTTGCCAAAGGGTGGCAGAGTAACTTGTAACTTGTGGGTCATGTATACCAATGAATTCTCTCCATTTGGGAGATTATCTCCCAAATAAAATTTGAAACCAGTCAGATAATGCAGGTGTCATTAGGTTTGCAGGTCTCAAAAAATAATGTTTATGATAGCACATTTTCAAAATAGAAATTTCTATTTACATTCATGTATTCTTTGAGAAATAGGGTTTGTAGTGGGTATTTCCTAATTAATAAGTAATGGATATTGCTCATAAATTGGGTCTTTATGAAATGAGGTTTGTTTGATAGATTTATTATTAAAACATAAGAACAGCGGTTGTCTCTCTACCACTGGCTCCAAACTTTATTCATAAGCCTAGGATTGAAGAAAGGGATACAACTATGTTCAATAATTCTGATATAAGCAGGTAAGTGCTATGGAGGTGAATAAGCAGAGTGCCTTGAGGTCCGTGAGTGGAGGTGGAAGCTGGATCAATGGGAGGTGGGAACAATGAAGAATGAGGGGAAGGCCCATGAGTCTGTTAGAACTTCACCTGGTAGTCCTATTTCTACTCCACTTCTTTCTTACTTGTTTTTGAAAATGTTTATTTTGGCAATTATAAAAGGAAGTCCCCCTATCAATTTTATGACCATTTAGTGTACTGTATATTTACCTTTTTTATTTCCTTCTGCCTCCCACCCCCTCAACCAGAATATGAACTTTATGAAGGCAAGGTTGGTTAGGTATTTTTGCTGCTATATCCTGTGCCTAACAGAGTGACTGGCAGAGTGTGGGTGTTCAATAGATATCTGTTGAGTGAATGGTTGAATGAAGAAAGGATAAATTATAGAATATTTGCAAATCCTACCAAAGAGTAAGGGAAAAAAAAAATCCGTTCTATCACACCATTGATGGTACTGATAAAATTTTGTGAACCCTGAAGGATTATTTGCTTGTATTATTTACCTCATTGCGATCATAGAATATAAAAAAAAAAATCACGTGTTCCAGTTAGGTCAGTTTTCCTAATAGTCCTTCCTGTAGACATTTTTGAGAATAAGGATCAAAGTAAAAGTTGTCTAAAATACTATTACATGAAATAACTCAATATATTAATATCTTTTTTCCAGTTACTCTTTTTGTTTTTCCTATGCCAATTCTTGTCAATTCTGTCTGCTAAACAGTATCTAGATCCACTCTTGTTTTCTTTCTCTTCCCATGCTACTAGTCTAAGCTGCTTTAGTCTCTGACCTTTTTGCTTGGATTATTACAGTTGCCTCCTAAATTACTTTTTGTACATGCAGTCTTGCCTGTCCTCGGTGCCCAGCTTTTGTTTTTACCTCCATATGCTTCTCATAAGAGACGAAATAATTTCTTCCACAAAACATTTACTTATTTCAATCCCCTACCTGACAGTCTTTGCTTTGGAATAAAGTTCCCAAAGCCCCTGCATAATGGCAGTTGGTGACTCCATCTCCAGCCTCAGCCTTGCCCCTCTTTCATCCTCTATGGTCTGTATGTAGTGTATTTGTGCCATTTTCTTTCCTCTAGATCTTTGGTGAAATATTGCCTTGGGTGGATTGCCTGTATTACCTATATTTGCTTGGTTAAATCCTCTTTATTCAAATTTTGACTCAAATGCTTTGGGGGTGGGAGTGATTATTTCCTAACTACCAAATACAGTGCCCCTTGCATGGTGAGTGCTGTTCATATTTGTTGTGTTGAATTTGTGTTTTTATTACATCCTACCATATAGACTGATTGTTAAGAATATTTATCACAAGAACCATTAACAGATCCAAGAAGAAAGATGAGACAAAGAGTGACACACTCTTTGTAATTGGATCATTTAATTATCATTTGCAGTTTTAAAATAACATGACTCAGGTTGTTTAATACAAATTTTACAGATGGAGAAAATCATCACTCATGTTATTTGGCAATGAAATGGTCATTCTGTTGTTTTATGAAGCTTTTGTGTGGGAAGAAGACTTCTTGTGTGATAAATCATCTAACAACATCCCATCCATGTAGCCTAGACATAGTTCTAATAGTTTAATTGTAATAGCAATTGTTGGAATGCATTGTACCAGCCATTGCCTGAGTCAGCGATTCTCAATACCTTGTTGGGGGTGGAGAGTAAGGAGAGCTGAATGAGATTTTAATATTAAGCAAAAGGGATGTAGAGTAAAAAGAGTTGAAGAAATTTGTTCTAGACTACAAGGAGGGATTTTGAAAACTTGTATGGAGCCATTGGAGAATCTCCTATATATGTGTGATATATGTTGCAGAGGGATAAGTACAGAGTGAGATTGTATTAAGTTCCCAGTCTTTTTGCAATATTCACATACCAGCGAAGATGTTCAAGGTGATGGAATGTGAAAAGAATCAATTAATAGTTTCTCCCCTCCCTCTCATCACTCTATACTCCATCATGGACTATGTAGACAAGGACAGTACCTTTAATGATGGCAAAAACGTAAAGGAAGGAGTCTAGACCCTGAGACCTTTGCAGAGGAAAGCAGCCTTGTTAATTTAGACCTTTTCTGTGTAAGAAATAACTTGTTGAAAACATTTTAATTTTGAGGCACTCTATTTTGTCTATTGGACTGATATCCTAATTAAAAAAATGGTCACCAAAAATAGCAATAGGTTTTATTTTTATTTTTTTTAATAGCAATACATTTTAAATAGTTTGATGTGATACTGGGAAAGGAGCAGCAGAAGATAACCAGCCGTGAGAAAATATAACCAGTTTCCTGAGCAGGAAGAACCTACATGAGTTTCTTAATCTCACAATCCCATGGAAAAATAAAAATCTGTTTCTTAGTCATTTGTACACCCTTACCTTTTAGAGGTACTTAATATGCTTAGCCAATAATCCTTCCCTTTGTCTAGATGGTTGCTTCTTTCTTTTTTTTTTTTTCCTTTGAGTGTCTTTTAAGTGTTGGTGATATAATTGGAAGGACACAAATGGTCAAGAACCGAAGATTAATTTCTTAAATATTTGCCTTAGAAAGATGTTCCAGTTTTATAATGAAACCAGAATTTCTTTTTCTAGGATAGTGCAAAAAGAGGTGAATATCAAATGAGTGCTGGCAGTAATGATGAACAACCTTGCTCAGCTCATCAAGAACTCTGAGAATCAGGAAGATGTCCCCTGGTTAATTTGGATAAGAGTATTTTCATTATCCATTGCTCCACAATAAATCACAACAAAACTTAGTTGTTACAACAACATCAACAGCATTGATTATAGTTTCTGTGGGTCAGGATTGGGAAGAGCTGTGCTCATCAGTTCTCAGGATATCTCATGAGGTTGCTGTTAGATCTGTTCTGGAGCTGCAGTTATCTGAAGGCTTGACTGGGGCTGGAGGCTCCCCTACCAAGGAGGCTCACTCACATGGCTGGCAAGTTAGTGTTTTATGTTGTCCAGAACCCTTACTTCCTCTCCATGTGGACTTTTCCACATAGTTAAATGTTCTTAGGGGAAGATAGCTGGCTTCTCCCAGAGCAAGCAATCCAAGAGAGCAAGGTGGAAGCTTTAATGCTTTTTATGACCTAGCTTCAGAAGTCCCATGACAACACTTCCACCGTATTCTGTTACACCTGTCCTGACTCAGTGTGGGAATGGTATCAGGAAAAGAAAAACAAGAACAAAGTGGCTGAGGTGGAATCCCAGACCTGAATTCATCTTTACCCCTGATATATGTTGGATGGTAGGGGAAGGGTTTCTTCTTCTTTTTTCTTTTTTTTCTTAAACATCAAGTTGTATCTTGAAAGACATCAATATAAGATTCTTTTATTCTTAACAATCTATAAACAGAACTATATGGAGCAATAATCATGCTCCTAGATGGAGCCAGAAATGCAGGTGTTCTGAAGGCTGAAACACCACCCAGGTAGACTGTATGGAAATCTGGCTGGGAAAGTAAAGAATTAGATTACACTATTCTCTGGATCCTTAACTACTAAAAGGACCATGTTTTTTTTTTTTTGGTAATGGATTCTGACTATATTGTATTTCACCCACTGACTTTTTGGAACAGATTTGTGTATACTCATTTTGTAGCTGTCTTTTGCTACTTAAGTTCTGGTGTGAAATTTCTCCTGTTAGTATTCTCATGTGCAATGAGATTTATCACAGACTCAAAAGTCATAGTGCCACAAGGGCAGGGGTCAATTTGCTTGGCCTCTTCACCCCATTTCTACTTTTATCCACTTTTTATACTGTAGCTGTGCATAGGAGGTTTTTTGATAAAATGGTTTTACTTCTATAAGGGCGAGGAAAACACTATTCTACAGCATCATTTTAAAATAGCTACATCTTGTGTGTAGGTATAAATTATGAAGACCATTTTCTATTGTGAATATTTAAGTGGTTTCTTGACTTTGTCTATTATAAACATTGTGATAAACAATATCACTTGGTTAAAATGAGTACTATTTGTACTCATCTGTAGTTATTAATTTCATTTCTAGAAGCAGAATTCCTGGATTAAATACTTTTGGTATTTTAAAATATTTCCAAATTATCTTTTAGAAAGTATGCACTCATTTCTAGTTCCACTAGCAGTGTTTGACTGTTGGGTTCTTCACACTCTACCCAACACCAAATAGCATCTTTAGCAAAATCTTTTCAATTTTGATTTTGTTTGTACAATTTTCAAATTATGGTTCAAGTTGAATATTTTTTTAGTCGTATTCATTGTATCTGTCCTAATGATAGATCCCCTCTTCCTTTGCATGGGTATCAGGAAAAGAATCTGTAATGAAGAAACTTTTTATCAATACTTAGTGTCTTCTAAGAAACATATATCCTAGGGAAGGTCCTTTCTTTACTGAGATGATGCTGAGAATAATGACAGAAATGGGAGAAATCAGGAGGACTACATGCCTCATCCTTTAAAACAAACAGGCATAATGAAATGAGTCAGTTGGTAGAAGAGGTGGTTAGGAAAGGAAGGTGATAGGAAGGAGGGGTTGATGGAGAAGATGACTTGGAAAGTGTGATAGGGAGATTGGAGGACAGAAAGGACAAGTGATCAGTACACAGGGAGAAAGTTTAGGGATAGCAGGGCTTGAAGGCATAAGGTGACAAAACATTCCTGGTGTACCTGGACAGGTCTGGAATATGAATATTGGTCTAGGGAAATTATTCATGTGTCTTTGTTTAGATGACGGTTATTTTCTAGAAGGTTTTTAAAAAAGAATATTTACAAAATCGTTTGTGACCTATTTAAGCATGTTCCCAACACAATCTTCAGTAAGACTTTTTGAAATTAAACAATAGGAAATTATTTCTTTGGGATCCATTTCTCTGTGTGTGTGTTTCCATTCTGAATATACTGAAATGGATCCAACTTTGGGATGCATGAAATGGCAGCATTCTGCTTCAAGGAAGGCATAGACTACACGGGCAGTCTTGATGGCCTTTGATGATCTGCTTCTGCTCACTCATCCAGGCTTATCTCGAGCCATGTTGCTGTATGTGCCTCAAGTGCTCTACCCATTTTGAACTTCATAAAATTTCCCAGACTTTATGCTATTTTGAGTTTTTTTTTTATGTCCTCTTGGAAATTCCTTCTGTCTCTTGTCTGCCTAGTGAACTTTTTAAGTTCCAGATCAGGGCTCCGTTTCTTGGCACTCTTCCCTGTGATAGTAGCACTTACACTACTCCTTTATTACAGCACTTACACACTGTGCAGTTGGTTTGCTGGACTCTGGCCTCCTGGATGGTGCAATTATATCTTGTTTATCTTTATATCTCTTCTGAATACCATGCTTTGCACAGGGTCAATTCAAAAAATACTGAATGCTGACAGTGTACTAAGCACTGTACCGTGCACTGGTAATAGATGAATCAAATACAAGATAATTCAAAGCAGCCCAGAATCCAATTAAAGAGAAAAATGTGTCAGTTCATTAATTACAAAGTGCCAAATTTGTAGAAGTTTCTGTGAAACAAGGGGCAGACATAGCACAGAAGGAAGAGTGATTAGTCCTGAGGTGGTCAGGAAGACCACCTAGAAGTTATTCTTGGGTTGGTTTTGAAATATTTATAGAAACTCAGTAAGTGAAGGAAATAGTTGCAGAATGCACGTGTGTGGGCACTGGGGGTTAAAACAGTGAGTGGGTTTGGAAATTCTAAGCAGTTTAGTATATCAGGGGAGTGTGCTCACTCAACTTGCATGCCCGTATGAGTACTCTTATTACATAGACAACAAAAGCAATTACGTTTAAAGGAAACATTGTGAGCAGAGGCTTTGAGAAGTGAAAGATTGGGTGTATTAAGACAATGGTGATTCAATAAGCATTCTTTTCTTTTTCTTTCCCTTTTCTTTCTCTGTAATTGCTTCTGTTTCCTTGCTTCAGACTTGATTCTTATTTTCTTTCTCCTCTGACTTCTTGCTCCATTTGTCTCATGTGGGTTTGGGTTAGGCGGGAAGGAATAGACAGACGCCTGGACAGATGAACATGAAAGAAAATGTGTGACAAAGCTGCCACATCTGCCCTTTATCTTGGCAGAAATTGTTGGCACTTTTCAAACTGTTTCTTTGGGTTTACAAATCACATTCTTTGACAGAAGTTCAGGGTTACAAAGACTAGATAACATTCTGTTAGACTAGGGGAGAGGCAAACAATTTCTCAATGGTCACCTTGAGAGGCAGCATTATGTAGTCACTGATAATGCAGACTCTGGACCTGACCTTCCTGAGTTCGAATCCTGACTCTGCTCCCTATTAGCTGTGTGACCATAAACAATTTACATAATCTCACCTGTTACATCCATATCCACCTCACAAGTTTGTAAAAAAAAAAAAAAAAAAAAAAAAAATTCCTATAAAGTACTTAGAACAGTGACTGAAATAGAAGCAGAGTCAATAAATACTATTAACTAGAATTTTAACTCAAATCTGGTATCTTTATGTTTTTGCATTTAACCACACAGACTCAAAAGAATGTCTTTTCTTTCCTCCAATAAATTATTCTAGATGGCTGGCATTTTCTGTTAACACACTCTATAACCAATGTCTGTAAACATAATAATAAAATGCATATAAAGATCCAATTTATGGACATGCATAAGCCACACAGGGTAACTATCTGGCTTGACTTTCAAAGTCTTTCATAACCTGAACCCTTCATACCAAGCTAGCTTTATTTCTATTTTATTCCTCAACTTGTTTATACTTCCTTCTGTAACATCCTTGATAAATAACAATCACATTTTTTTTTTTTTTGGTTTACTTCTCTCAGTAAGCAACTTTTGAGAACGTTGTGTACACTTATTTTAAAATAACATGCACACCTGTATTAAAGTAGTATGTGCATTATAAATTGTATTTAAAATAAAAAATTAAAAAGAATGACAGAAAAAATTATTTTCTCTTACTCAGTGGATCATTTTATATGCAACTCATGTTTGGAAAAACCACTGGTTCAGGCTGTATATAAACATGTCCAATGGTAAGGAGGAAATTCCTCGGTGAGTTGGTCTATTCTGTTGATGGACAGCCCTAAGCTGTTTGGAAGTTCTTCCTTTGATTGATCTGAAAAAAAATTTCCAAAGTTAACAGCTACCTACCATGTATGCATGGTCCTGGGCTTGGTGATTTAACTACATTGTTTCTATTTTCATTAATAACTGAAAGCTAGATATTTTTTCCCCATGTAGTCCCCCCCCCATTATAGATGTAGTTATTAAAGAGAAACAACTTGCTCAGTTGAAAATCATTGCTCATCTTTTTGTTTCAGTCCTATTTTCCAGATATTAAATGAAATAGAAGTCTTATCCCTCTACTGGGACTATATCTTCCACATGCCCCTTAGAGTTCCATGCACAGTGTCTTATGCATTCAGGTTTAACTTTTGTTCAAACTGTCCCTGAACCTGGAAATCCTCTTTCCTTTCTCCTTCCTCCCTTTCTGTTCCCAATTCTTTCAGTATCAGTTAATCCCACCTTCTCTATAAAGCCATTGCTTATCTTCTGCACAGTTCCCTGACCCTTGGGTGAAAGAGCAATATGTGAGGTCTATGCCACATCATTTAAATTTTAATTTTAAATTTATGGTCATTGCTTGCTTAAATGGCTTCAAATTGGTTTATAAATTACTTTCTGATGTAGACCATGCTTTCTAATTCTGTATTCCCCCTGTGCTAAACATATTTTTGGGATTGTAGACTTTCACTCATATTTTAAGATATTTTTTTCTATTTACTTCTGCCCCTGTTTTGCAGACATGCAAAAATTAAGCAAAACATGGGAAAGAATAAATAATGAAGAATCACAGAAGGGATTTCTATTTATTTCAAAGTAAGTTAGCTCTTGCTGGATAGCTCCATATATTCCTTTCCCGGTGCGATCAGTCTTAATCTTAGTTTCCATATCTAGTCCTAAGGGTCTTCATTAGGGTGATCTTCTAGTTTTTTCTCTTTAGTGTTTCATATTACCTTTAAGACTTACCTTCCTTTATCATGTGTACAGTTTCTTGTATTCATTTCTTCAGTGCCCAGACCAGTTACAAGCTATTGATTGCAGAGGATGGAGAGGACCCTGAGACTTTGGGTGATCTCTGAAGTCATTAAGAAAGAATGGTCTTGATTTGGGCCTTATCAGTAGGTGGAAGAGAAGGGAGAGGTGTATTTCTTGTAAAGTTCTTGATAGGAATGGATTTCTGGGGGAAAGTCTTTGGTCAGTCTGCTAATGTAGCAAGAAGGTATAAAACAGTAGTGGGTAGGGGTTAGATTGTATACTCCCTTTTGAGATTTTTGTTGTTTTTTCTATGGAGAATGTTATTAACAATGATGGTGTATAAGATACTGACTTAAGTATGTTAAGGTGAGGTAATACTGAATATGTTTTAGATAAGGTAGAGGGAAGATCTAAAAGCTCTCTGCTGCATGTCACCTGCTTCAGCAGTGACCAGTCCCTCCTTTGAAGCTGTTGATTTTGATAGTTTTAGGTGGGTTACCAGTGACTAATTTCCAAGATTGATTTAAACATTCTCTTCTTTTTAAAAGCTGAAATTAGGATATTTTCCAACTTCTAGTTGAATAATTGTTTTTATTTTTTGTTTTACTTCTCACACCTTTACATATAGTACACATTTTACATTTCTTTTAAAAAGCCCTTAAAGCAGGTACATAGGGAAACAGAGCCATAGCATGCCCAAAATGCTTTTATAAAATTACCTTATTAGCTAGAGACTCACGCAGCTACAATCCAGTTCTCCTGCCTCCCAGTTTAGGAATTTAAAGTGCTTTCTAGATTTTAAAGGAGAGTTGGTCTTTAAATCCAGCCAGAGGTGGCATGAGGGAGATTCCACAACACACATAGAAATACAGTTTTTAGGGACATAGAGTAGTTTTTGCAGCAATCTATTCAGGGTGGAATGGATGTGTCACTTTACTTGAGTAAACTGGTTCCCACTGCAGGACTTGCATGACAATAAGGGAGGATTGCTGCTAACAAAGAAATAGCTTTCATCCATCACCAGAGGAGTGAATGCGACCCTTCTCAGATGAGCTACTGATTTGCCCCTTCCATCATCCATCTCACTAATGGTGGATACCAAGATGTTTCAGCAGATGCAGTGAGACTGGTAGATTATTAGGGATAGCTTTGTCCCTTCACCTTTCCGAAATTTTGAAAGGTCAAATGAGGAGACGTTGACAATCTGGCATGATAAAATATATACTTGGTGGAGAACATTTAGCTTTTGAAAGCAGAGATTCTTTATCTACCTTGCTCATTAGTCTTTGCCTGGACCAAATTTCTTAAGTCATACTTTTACAAAAATGTTTGTTTAAAGACAAGAGGTCTCTGTAAGGAAGGTGATCTGTTACCAGACTATGATAGCTGCAAAAGCCCCACGATAGCCACAGTGGATTCCTTTGGCCTGTTTTAATCTTTTTTAAACATACAAAAATTATTTTCTGGTGCAGTGATCAGATATAAACACATCTTGTAAATATTTCTGATGAACTTAAACCGGGAGATACTAAATTAAGAATGATATTCACATTGTTTATGAGAATAAAGTTGCTGTTCTCTGGATTGATACGGCTTTTCAAATCAAGTTGTGTTCCCCTTGAGGAAACCCTCAATCTTTGCATAGCATGATTGCATGAATTGTGGGGTTAGTTACCATCACATACTAACTTTGATTATAAGCAGTTATGTCAGACAGAATGATTTTGTTTGTGAAAGTTCATTATTTGTGTACTATAATTTTTTAAATTTTTTTTAAAAAAATTTATTTGAGAGAGAATGAGACAGAGAGCATGAGAGGGAAGAGGGTCAGAGGGAGAAGCAGACCCCCCACTGAGCAGGAAGCCCGATGTGGGACTCGATCCCAGGACTCCAGGATCATGAGCCAAAGGCAGTCGCTTAACCAACTGAGCCACCCAGGCGCCCTGTGTACTATAATTTTTTAACAAAAAATGCATTCAGTAACCATTTGTTGAGTAACTATCACATGCAAGAAACTGCTGCAGACATTTGGGGACATATAGTGATGTATAACAGCTTTAGAGTTTGGTTTAAAAATTGCCACCTGTTTTGGAACATTCTTTAAAATTCAAACTAGAATATATTAGTTCCCATAGCATTTGACTTATAACTTTATTGCAGACATACTTCATTCATTCTTATATTATTCTTAATTTACACATCTGTCTTCTCTTCTAGACTGGAAGATAGTATCTGCATTTCTAATAGTACTTCCTAGTGTTTTGACTTAGCATGTGGACACAGTGAATGACATACATATGATCCTCGTCAAGAGAGATAAAAATATGTGAATGATAGTTGCATCATATACATATTTAATTTAAACCACCAGAATAACTCTAATTCTAAAGATGTCATAATGTTTGGATCACAAAGTAATGTTGACTTGAATTAAGAAAAGGTCTTTTGATGGCTGGCTCTTTCCTTCAATATGAGGGCTTTTTTTTTTCTTTTTTTTTGGTATTAGCCCTAATGGAAATAGAAGAGAATTTTAACTGAGTTATGACTGATACACTGTATGAAGAGCTATTTTGTTTAGGATACTTAATAATTTTGTATGTATCATGTTTTCCTTTCTTATTCTAATACATAAAATGGGAAATGTTTCATTCTTAAGTAACTTAACAATTTTTATATGATTTCTGCTTTTGTTACTTTTGTAATAAAACTCCAGTGACTTGGAATTTTTTGAACCATTACAAAAATAGGTGTTTGAGCCTCAGGACAAATATTCTAATATGTATCTCCACTTCTGGTAAGAAGCTGGCTTCATTCACAAGTTTTATGTTTGTTGCATGGAATTAATAGATATCTGAAGAGTTGATACAAATTTACATACAGAGTTTAGGTCTACTTTTTTTTATTTTAATTTTTCTCCTAGTAGCCACATCGGAAATCAAAAATCTAATCTCATGAGATCAGCTCCCATTAAAAGTAAACTCATATCTGTTTGAGATTCCCACAGTTTCACTAGTATAGGAATTGGATTAAAAATGTCTACAACAGAAAGAGAAAAAGCCTTATTTACTTCACAGATTCAAACCCTGAAAAATAAAACCCAGGAACAAAGTAGAGATTTTTCATAGTTCTAAGGAGGGCAAACATATTTAAATTACTGTGAGAATAGCAATAAAATACATTTATTTCCTTAGAATAGCATTTCTTTTCATAGACATTCTGTCATTATATTTTTCATTGTTGGTGCTAACTTGTTTTGATTTAGACAAAGTAGTATCATGACTAGGAATAATATCAGATATGGTTCTATAGAATATGGGCTGAAATAGTCTATTGCTTATAGCAATACAAGTTTTGGTTAATATTAGAGACTGGTAGAAATGATCTAAAAACACTTCAACAAGAAGATAAAGCAGAAACTGTTAAGTAATAATATTTTAACATACTAGATATGTTTCTAATAAGTTATATGCAAACTAAATATTTATGGTAGATATTCACTAAACAAGTTAAGTTACTCATTCCACAAATAATTATTGAGAACCTACTCTGTAGCAGGTATTTTGTGACTATTTGGTAAATAGAAGAATTCTATTCTTAGGTAAATCTTTGTTAAATGTTCATATGTCTGTGTTTCATAAGGTAAAATATGTATATAGATAACTTAAAGCCACTAATTATATGTTTTTGAGAACAATTTGTCCTAATTGAAGATCATGAGATTAAATTCAATGATCTCAATAAATACATTTTAAAGCTTAGGGATATAACTCTTCAGTTGAAGTAGATATTTTATCAGTCACATTCTGAGATTAAATAAACCATTCCCAATTCTATCCCTTGGATCACAGATCTTGTTTTCTGGCTGAGAAGATAACATCAAAAAGTAGGCTGTATATTATAGGATAAGATCTAAATCTCACAAAGCATTGTCTTTGAGTTAACATTATTTCTGAATCTTCAAAAGACCATTCCAATATTCCATGAGGCCAATTGTTTCTGGGGTACAAGATTACCCAATTCCATGAACAACAACCCACTGCCTTACTTCTTCCATTGTCAATTGAGCTTCCTTAGTAAGAAGTGTTATTGTTTGGTTTAAGTTGATGACTAGACAGTCAGTAAGTCAACAGATGGTGTTGCTGGCAAAGCATGGCAAGCAGAGAAGTCAAATCCAAACCCTGAATCAGTGTTTATTCCAATAAGGAAAAATCCACTATGGAGAAGGGTCCAGAATAATCAATTTGCTGCCAAGTGGCTATCTGGTCTCCTCAGGATATGGGCACCTCTCAGGGCCTCAGGGATTGCTGCTGGAAAACAAGGCATGCAGTAGTGATGAGAGCCAAGTCAGCATTGGTGTGGGGAGGTCCATATGTTGAGCCTATTCAAAATCTCCTTATGCCACCATGGCCACTTTTTAAATGAGCGTGTTGAGTAAACACTACTGGGAGAAGGGTAAAAAGACTGATTGGCATCCACATGTTAGAATAACTTGTCCCCCTAATTATTGAGGCCTCCTCTTCACTAGGAACTTGTTGCTGGACATTTGCATAGTACAAAAATATTCTGAGTTAATTCTGAGAGGTTTATCCAAACCTCTTTGTCCCAGACCATCTGGTCCAACCATTAGTCATTGTCCTTGAGTTGTTCCTCATGCAATCTCTCTTCCTAGGACAAGTGGACCATGGGGGGAATATCCTTCCTTCTATCCCTCAGGGACACCTAAAGTAAAGCTGTCAGAGAGGGGGCTCCGTAGCTCAGGGGTTAGAGCACTGGTCTCGTAAAGCTGTCAGAGCACACCAGTCCACTTTAAACTAATGCCAGCATATTGGGCAGAACTCTGTGAATCAGAGACATTTTTCTCTGTGATCAAGTAGTACAAACTTCCCATGTGGTTGTGGGAATGGGTTGAGGAAATGATGGGACACTGTAATAGTTATAAGCACATAGGAAATTGTGCTACCTGGTGATGAAAACTTGTGACCTCAGGAACTGCATTTGTTGATGGAACGTTGCTGGGTATGCCCAGCTTAACTCAGATAGATGTTCAGTCTTTAATGGGCAGCTCAGGCTACAGTGCCAGGTGTTCAGTCTCTATGGAGACCAATATAAAGCCAATAGGGACTAATTTCTAGCTAAAGAGGGTATACTTTCTCTTTCACACCTGACTTGTGGATTTCTTATTAGGGCTTAATTTCCACAAAGCAGTCTGAGTTGCCCTAGATACTTTAAGCGCCATTGGTTCTGTTGGGTCATATGGGTTTAGAGCAAGATCTGCTTGCACTGGAGTCTGGACTAGCTGGAGAACCATCCCTAATTATGGGTCTCTTTCAAGTTAACACTCCAGGTCATTTAGTAAATGGCTTCCAGCAGCACATAAAATGTGGTTTTACATGGATTTTTTTTCCCTTAAAATTTAAGTGTCACATCCTTTTCTTGGAGGTTAGAATTACATGTTACAGCAACTAGTCTCTAACTACCTCCAGGCTACTGTATTCCAAAAATACATGGAGTGACAGGCTTCTGAAATTTTCTGGGATTGTTTTCTTTAGCCACTACTACCCACATGTTACCATGGCATTTAAAGTACTGAGTTCTTTCTCTCCATCAGGACCTGGATGTATGATGTTATCAGTATAGTGAACAGCATGATAATCTGTGAAATGGGGAAATCAAGGTTTTTTACATTATATTATGAGAGAGAGCCAAATAGATGACTTGTCCCAGAAATGGGATGGTGAAAGTGTACCATTGGCCTGCCCCAGAATAACAAACTGCTTCTTATATTTTCTGCTTATGTGGGGACAGGAAAAACTTAAAAAAAAAAAATAGATCAGTATTTATAAACCATCAGGCAAGCAGGGGCAGTGCTCATTGGCTCCCCAAATGAGACCAAATTTTGGAAAACTGCAATGGGAGAAACTGCCTAATTAAGTATATAATAATCTTTGTCATTGAAGAAGATTTGTTCATTTGGGAACCAATGTGGAGATGTTTTCTAGTTACTGAGTGCATCTATTCCAACTGTATACTCTGGAACCAGATAAATAATGTAAGAATAATGTGAAACATTTTTTTTTATGACTGCCATGATTTTTTTTTTCTGTTTCCATAAAATCTTACAGAACCCTGTCATTCCCTTATCAAGAGGAAAAGTCTATGTTCCTGCCCCTTGAATACTGTCAAATCTTTGTTACTACTTTGACAAATAGAATATGGCAAAAATGACAGTGCCTGTTTCCAAGGCTGTGCTACAAAAAGAGATACAGCTTCCTCCTCTCTCCTCTCCCTCCCTGCCTCCTGATGCTTGTGGTGGTTGGAACATAATTACCATGTTTTCAGGAAGTCCAGACCACAACCAGTGGCCACACGTAGGTGCTCTGCCAAACAGCTTCAGCTAAAACTTCAAAGTGCTCTGGCTAACAGCCAGCATCAACTGAGAGACATGAGTAAAGGAGTCTACAGATGACTCTAGTTCCCAGTTGATGCTGAACAAAACAGATGAACTTTTTCTGCCGAGTCCTGCCCAAGTGGCAAATTTGTGAGCACAATAAGTATTGTAGAAATCCACTAAGTTTTGGAATAATTTGTTACTGTAACAGATTGGATTGGGGTTCCATAAGACCCACTTGAGGTGGTCTCTGGTCACAACTCTATTTAAACAACAAAAAACACATTCTTACCAGTAGAGGACAATAGTCTGAGCCTTCAGGGACTGTGAGTTTAAAGCTAGTAATCACCTAATAATCTCTGAAAATATCTTGCTAAGTCCTTTTCCCCAGTATATATTTAGCCTGGTTATTGACTGTAGGCCCATTTGGGAAAGCTATAGAGAAAGATTTACGGAGGCGGCTGGGTGGCTCTGTTGGTTAAGCAGCTGCCTCCAGCTCAGGTCATGATCCTGGGGTCCTGGGATCAAGCCCTGTGTCAGGCTCCCTGCTCAGCAAGGAGCCTGCTTCTCCCTCTGCCTCTACTCCCCCTGTTTGTGCTCTCTCTCTCTCTGTCAAATAAATAAAACTTTTTTTTAAAAAAAGATTTACAGTAGGTGCTTTTGATGTTATAAGATACTCCCCAATTATACACTGTCTCCCTAAGACACCCCAGCTCTGTGAAGTAACTCAAGTGAAGTACCCATCTACGTAGGTCCTAAGAACCTAGTGATCAGACATCTACTACACAAGATCTCTGTAGGTCAGATCATTCTGATAGTCATGCTGACTCGGTTGTTAACATAACCATGCCTGCATTCCCTCTTCTGTTTACAAGCCACTTGTGTCACTCAAGGGGTCCACCATCCTCTTTGAAATAGAAAGCCCCTTTCAAAAGCATTATACCCATGCATATTCACAGACAACAGAGAATAGCCACTTAAGCACTTTTAATATATATTGGTGCTCTGCAAGGCAATGCTATTCTCAGTACTATTGTGAAAGACTTTTCTTATGGGCTCTTTTAAGGAACATGGTTTGAAGTTCTGAAGATACCAGGGGAGTCGATATCAGTCTACTGATATTGTATTATATCATTATACATCCGCTTTAGTCCAATCAGTTCCCTAAGATAATGGGTTCCTTCAATGTTATACCAAGAATTTCTTACCCTTTAACTTTATTTACCACTGTGGATTCTGGTTTTAGCCAACTAACCTGGAAATATTTAGGCCAGTTTTTAGTTGCTTAAGTAGATACAGTGAGTCTCTGCTAACTGTACCTGTAATGAGAAATTTAGCTTATTTTAAAACAGTTTCCTTCTTAGTATGTCTGAATCTATACCCATACACATTCTCTAGGATTTTATTAATACAAATTAGCAAAATTTTACAATTTTTTTTTTTTGGTAAAGTTTTTCCACCTAAAGTCAAACATATAGGTTGTTCCCCCTTACCTCTACCCAAGAGAGTAAACAGAATCTGCCTCTTGTCTTTTTTATTTTAAAGATTTTATTTATTTGAGAGAGAGAGAATGAGAGAGAGCACGAGAGGAAAGAGGGTCAGAGGGAGAAGCAGACTCCCTGCCGAGCAGGGAACCCGATGCGGGACTCGATCCCGGGACTCCAGGATCATGACCTGAGCTGAAGGCAGTCGCTTAACCAACTGAGCCACCCAGGCGCCCTGCCTCTTGTCTTAGATGGGCAGATAATGAGGGGTGATGGTACATAACAGGCCTTCTTTCACAAGGCAAGGATCCTAGTCCAGGACATTGATAGATATTTATATAGGGAAACACTGCTCAGCGAAAGAGGAGAAACTGCTTCTACTGGTAAAGGAGGCTCAGTAGGGTTTGGAAATTCGGAGTACTTAGAGACCATATGAATCCTCTAGTGTGACCCCCATGTCAATTTTCAGGGTTCCACTCTTTCCCACTTAGTGGTCTCAATTTCACTTAAGAGACCTGGCAAGGATGAATATTGAGATGAAGTAATTTGACAAAATTTAATTATTTGCTTACCTTGGCCATGTGACTACATGAGAGAAGAGGGTTTTCTTAAGATAGTCATGGAAAGTTCCTGGTTCTCTCCCTGTACTTTGAGCTGAGAGTTTGGGATTTTGGGTTTATAGTATCCTTTTCTCCCCCGCCTTTGCCCCCCCTTTCCCTCCCTTTCCCTGCCTTCCTTTCGTTTCCCTCCCTCCCTTCCTTTCATTTCTCTTCCTTCCTTCCTTCCTTCCTTCCTTCCTTCCTTGATTCTCTAATATAATTAGAAGTAGACTGTTTACCCTATAGGGATTGTAATCTTTATGTCCTTCACAGTGCTGTGTGGCAGTGGCTTCTCAGTACCAGAAACCAGCCTTCAATTAGCTCTGCATTCGAGGTAACTGTAGGTGATAATTTAATTAAATTTTCAATCACCATGTTTCATGGGCTAGCAGAGACTGGATCCTCCAACCTGTCCAATATAACCAATCTCAGATTTCTATTTTCTTAAGGATGTGGTGTCTATTGCCGTGTCTATGTGGTGTCTAATTCAGTATCTGTCAGCATTCTGGTTGGAAATAAGAGAATCTACTTAGCTTGTTAAAAAACATTAGGTAAATTCTGTAATCTTTGGGAGGGTTAGAGATCTAGGCTTTGAAGCTGTACAGCCAGAGAAAATGTACAAACAGTACTGGGAATACCGCCTCAGCAACTGCACCATGGCTGCTGCCTTTGGGAGAGAGTGCTCTGCTTGTGCTATAGACATTAGACATTAGACCGCAGAAACTCTGTTCATGCCGCTTCCTGAAGCCTGATTTGTGTCTCACCATCCTGAGCAGAAAAGGAATTCTCTATGGCGGATGTGTCCTCATGTTGCTCATTTCCAAATTGAAGTTTTTTGGCCGATATATCTGATTAGCCTCGCCAAAGTCACATGCCAGTGTTCTATCTGTAAAGGTGGCAGGGAAATGAGTTCCAGCTTCTTACTTTGATAGTGAGAGGTAGGGTTAATTGTCTATGGCATACTTCCTGCGGGCTGCTCTCCCAGAAAGGGAATTTACCTTCTTTTTGGCAGATGATTTAGGAACTCAACATTGGTCTATGAAGCTGGCAACAGCTCATTGCTTAAGGCAGTTATCCCTGGTAGAGTGCTGAGGTGGTTAAGTCAGGTCTGGGGGCCTGGATAGTGCTATATCCATAAGACTTGTGCCCTTGGCTGTGCCAGGGGATGGATTGTTCCCCGTGCTGGTGCAGCTTGAATGCTGCCAGCCCAAGTACTGAAACCTTTAAGTTTGATGTCTGTCCTTGCTAAATCCTAGCAAACTACCCGAGAGTGTTAAGAACAATGGGGAAACGACTCTCCTACTGCTGTCTTTGTGAGTCTTATTAAAAAATGCTCTTCTAGAAGGTCTAATGTGTGTGATTTCTGATCATTTGCTCATTTGCCTCTGATTGTTGTGCAGGTTGGCAAGGTTCAGTATTACTATGGAAAGATGATGAGTAGTACCAGGCTTAATCAATTTCCCCCTGTTCTGTCTTTATGTTGAAACAAATACTAATTTTAATTATAAATAACTGGCTAGGTTCATGAGATTTTTGTTAAGTGGTTATAAAGTTGAAGTCCTTGATATCTTGGTATCTTGGGACCTTTGTAATAAAATTTAAGAAGATGAAATAAAAAATAAAGATACAAAACAATACGATTCTCTGGTTCATATCCAGTGTGGTCTGGCCTCATTTTTGCAGGAGACAGATAAATCTGTCATCAATTATTCTATGGAAATTTGTTATAAGAACCCTGAAAATAGCTGCTCAGCCTGAAAGAGTAACAGTGGCTTCATTGTACTGTCTTTTCTGCAGAATGGAATGGCTCTGGCTGTGGCTCTAAGCTTTCTTGTTTATTGTAATACTGTATGTGTCTGTCTATACATATTTAGACATATTTACCAGTCTAATTCAGTGTTTAAGCTTTTATTTTGATTTGCTGCAGGGGAGTAAAATGGAAAAGAAATAGAGATAGAAATGTTTGTGAGTGGTTCAAATGATGAGTTTCTCAGGACTATTTTCATCTGGCTACTCTGGGTTATATATTAGCATTCAAATGCCCTAGATATCAACAGCTTTTTACTTAATGCTTTCTTCTCAATGTCCGTATGATTATAGTCTAAATCCTTGGTTGCATAAAGTCTAGCCTTATACTTGGTTCACTGTCCCCAAATATTTATGGGGATTCTTAGGGTGTAAATAGTACATTTAGTACTTACCATTGCAATGCTTTTCTTTCTATTTTTATTGCAGATGAATTCAATCCTCAATAATATATAGGATTTCATTATACCTCATAAAACTTAAATTGTATTATGTATATACTTTTATGCTTAATTTTATGGTATTTTTTGAAATATATATAATTTTATATATGAAATTCATTTTGACAGTTTTATAGTATTTCATTGTTGCGGATGCTACGAATGTTTATCCATTCCTCTGTTGGCCTGTTTAGATTGTTTCCAAATTTTTACTGTTATAAAACTGCTCTTAAAAACTTGTCTCTTGGGGGGCCCCTGGGTGGCTCTGTCGTTAAGTGTCTGCCTTTGGCTCGGGTCATGATCCCAGGGTCCTGGGATTAAGCCCCGCGTTGGCCTCCCTGCTCCGCGGGAAGTCTGCTTCTCCCTCTCCCACTCCCCCTGCTTGTGTTCCCTCTCTCGCTGTGTCTCTCTCTGTCAAATATATAAAATCTTAAAAAAAACAAACAAACAGGCAAGATGGTGGAGGAGTAGGAGACCTGGATTTCGTCTGGTCTCAGGAATTCAGCTGAATAAGGATCAAACCATTCTGAACACCTACGAACTCAACAGGAGTTCGAAGAGAAGAATAGCAGCAACTCTCTGAACAGAAAAGCGACCACGTACTGGAAGGTAGGTGCGGAGAAGTGAATCCGAGGCAATAATCGGGAGGATAGATGGCGGGGGAGGGGGCCTCTGTCGGCCGATTCTGGCAAGTGATGGAGCTGTGGAGCACAAAATCGGAACTTTTAAAGAAGTCGGCTCCCCTGAGGGACGTCACTCCAGTGGCAAAGCGGGAGGTGGAACCCTCGCGGGACAGTGTGTTCTCAGGACCCTCGGGAGCACAGAAAGACCGGGGGTGCCTGAGTGCGGCAGAGCTCCCAGGTATCGGAGCCGGGAATCCCGCTGCAGAGACGGAGCCGAGGCGCGGGCTCTCAGCTCGGGGTTGCCATAAACTATGATCCGCGGCCCAGTCGGGCCACTGCTCCTCCAGCAGGGACCCAACAAGCGGCAGAGCTGGGGAGACTCCCCTTGGCCCCGGGAGGAGTGGCACTGGAGCGCACCTCAGGGATCTGCTGGGTCTGGAGACTCCACACCGAGTAGGGTGCCAGAGATAGCAACGCTCGGTCACAGGCCGGGTGAGCACGGAGTGAGGCTGCAGACCGGGGAGATGGGAGTGACTGCTTTTCTCTGGGAGCGCACTGAGGAGTGGGGCCCCGAGTTCTCAGCTCCTCTGGGCAGAGATTGGGAGGCCACCATTTTCACTCTGGTCCTCCAAAGCTGTACCGAGAGCTTGCAGGGAACAAAAGCTCCTGAGAGCAAACCCGAGCAGCTTGCTTAGCCTGGACCGACAAGGGTGGGGCAATTCAGCCTCCGGCAAAGACATTTGGGAACCACGGCAACAGGCCCCTCCCCCAGAAGATCAGCACGAACAGCCAGCCAAGACCAAGTTTACCGATCAAGGAGAACTGGAGAACTCCAGCGCTAGGGGAATACTGCACATAGAATTCATGGCTTTTTTTACCATGATTCATTAGTCTTTCAAAGTTAATTTTTTTAACTGTTTTTTTTTTTTTTGAATTTTTCTTTTTCCCTTTCTCAATCAACATCTTATCAATCCCTTAAAAAAAAACATTTTTTATTTTTCATTTTTAGAGTCATATTTTATCCTTTCATAGTAGTTACCCTTATTTTTGGCATATATATATATATATAAGTTCTCTCTTTAAAATTTTGAGATACAGTTTCTTCTAACAGATCAAAATATACCCTAAATCACTAGTGTATAGCTTTGTTCTAGTCTCCTGCCTGATCACATTCTCTCCCCCCCTTTTTTTTAATCTTCCTCTTTCTTTTTTCACATAACTTATCAATTCCTTTTATAAAATCTTTTATAATTTTCATCTTTACAGTCATCTTCCATCACTTCATTGTATCAACCCTTATTTTGTACATATATAAGTCTTTCTTCCTTTACAATTTTAGGGGCACTAACAGACCAAAATACACCCAAAATCTAGTGTGTGGCACTGATCTATGCACTAGCCTGATCATATTTGATCATATTCTGTTTTGTTTTGTTCTGTTTTTATCTTTTTCTTTTTTTTTCCTTTCTTTTTTCTTTCCCTTTCTTTTCCCCTGGTTTCAGGTCTTTTCTGATTTGTATACAGTATATTTGCTGGGAACGTTGTTAACCTGTTAGCATTTTGTTCTCTCATTCATTTATTCTCCTCTGGACAAAATGACAAGATGAAAAAAAAATCACCTCAACAAAGAGAACAAGAGGTAGTACCTTCTGCCAGGGACCTACTCAATACGAACATTATACGATGTCAGACCTAGAGTTCAGAATCATGACTTTAGAGATACTAGCTGGGCTTGAAAAAAGCGTGGAAGTTATTAGAGAAACCCTTTCGGGAGAAATAAAAGAACTAAAATCTAACCAAGTCAAAATCAAAAAGGCTATTAATGAGGTGCAATCAAAAATGGGGGCACTAACTGCTAGGATAAATGAGGCAGAAGAGAGAATCAGCGATATAGAAGACCAAATGATGGAAAATAAAGAGGCTGAGAAAAAGATAAACAACTACAGGATCACGAGGGCAGAATTCGAGAGATAAATGATACGATAAAGTGAAACAACATTAGAATAATTGGAATCCCAGAAGAAGAAAGAGAGGGGCAGAAGGTATATTGGAGCAAATTATAGCAGAGAACTTCCCTAATGTGGGGAAGGAAACAGGCATCAAAATCCAGGAGGCACAGAGAACCCCTCTCAAAATCAATAAAAATAGGTCAACACCCCGACATCTAATAGTAAAACTTACGAGTCTCAGAGACAGAAAATCCTGAAAGAAGCTCGGGAGAAGAGATATGTAACCTACAATGGAAGAAACATTAGATTGGCAACAGACTTATCCACAGAGACCTGGCAGGCCAGAAAGGACTGGCAAGATATCTTCAGAGCACTAAACGAGAAAAATATGCAGCCAAGAATACTATATCCAGCTAGGCTGTCATTGAAAATAGAAGGAGAGATAAAAAGCTTCCAGGACAAACAAAAACTGAAGGAATTTGCAAATACGAAACCAGCCCTCCAAGAAATATTGAAAGGGGTCCTCTAAGCAAAGAGAGAGACTAAAAGCAGCATAGACCAGAAAGGAACACAGACAATATACAGTAACAGTCACCTTACAGGCAATAAAACGGCACTAAATTCATATCTTTCAATAGTTACCCTGAATGTAAATGGGCTAAATGCCCCAATCAAAAGACACAGGCTATCAGATTGGATTAAAAAACAAGACCCATCAATATGCTGTCTGCAAGAGACACATTTTAGGCCCAAAGACACCCCCAGACTGAAAGTGAGGGTGTGGAAAACCATTTACCATGCTAATGGACACCAAAAGAAAGCTGGGGTGGCAATCCTTATATCAGACAAATTAGATTTTAAAACAAAGACTGTAATAAGAGATGAAGAAGGACACTATACCCTACTTAAAGGGTCTAACCAACAAGAAGATCTAACAATTGTAAATATCTATACCCCAAAACTTGGGAACAGCCAATTATATAAGGCAATTAATAACAAAAGCAAAGAAACACATTGACAACAATACAATAATAGTGGGGAAATTTAACACCCCCCTCACTGAAATGGACAGATCATCTAAGCAAAAGATCAACAAGGAAATAAAGACGTTAAATGAAACACTGGACCAAATGGACCTCACAGACATATTCAGAACATTCCATCCCAAAGCAATGGAATACACATTCTTCTCTAGTGCCCATGGAACATTCTCCAGAATAGATCACATCCTAGGTCACAAATCAGGTCTCAACTGGTACCAAAAGATTGGGATTATTCCCTGCATATTTTCAGACCACAATGCTTTGAAACTAGAACTCAATCACAAGAGGAAAGTCGGAAAGAACTCAAATACATGGAGACTAAAGAGCATCCTACTAAAGAATCAATGGGTCAACCAGGAAATTAAAGAAGAATTAAAAAAAATTCATGGAAACCAATGAAAATGAAAACACAACTGTTCAAAATCTTTGGGATACAGCAAAGGCAGTCCTGAGAGGAAAGTATATAGCAATACAAGCCTTTCTCAAGAAACAAGAAAGGTCTCAAATACACAACCTAACCCTACACCTAAAGGAGCTAGAGAAAAAACAGCAAATAAAGCCTAAACCCAGCAGGAGAAGAGAAATAATAAAGATCAGGCAGAAATCAATGAAATAGAAACCAAAAGAACAGTAGAACAGATCAACGAAACTAGGAGCTGGTTCTTTGAAAGAATTAACAAGATTGATAAACCCCTGGCCAGATTTATCAAAAAGAAAGAAAAATGACCCAAATAAATAAAATCATGAATGAAAGAGGAGAGATCACAACCAACACCAAAGAAATACAAACAATTATAAGAACATATTATAAGCAACTCTATGCCAGCAAATGAGATAACCTGGAAGAAATGGGTGCATTCCTAGAGATGTATCAACTACCAAAATTGAACCAGGAAGAAATAGAAATCCTGAACAGACCTATAACCACTAAGGAAATTGAAGCAGTCATCAAAAATCTCCCAAGAAACAAAAGCCCAGGGCCAGATGGCTTCCCAGGGGATTTCTATCAGACATTTCAAGACGAATTAATACCTATTCTCCTGAAACTGTTCCAAAAAATAGAAATGGAAGGACAACTTCCAAACTCATTTTATGAGGCCAGCATTACCTTGATCCCAAAACCAGACAAAGACCCCATCAAAAAGGAGAATTACAGACCGATATTCCTGATGAACATGGATACAAAAATTCTCACCAAAATACTAGCCAATAGGATCCAACAGTACATTAAAAGGATTATTCACCATGACCAAGTGGGATTTATCCCTGGGCTGCAAGGTTGGTTCAACATCCGCAAATCAATCAACTTGATACCATACATTAACAAAAGAAAGAACAAGAATCATATGATCCTCTCAATAGTTGCAGAAAAAGCATTTCACAAAGTACAGCATCCTTTCTTGATGAAAACTCTTCAGAGGATAGGGATAGAGGGTACATACCTCAATATCATAAAAGCCATCTATGAAAAACCTACAGCGAATATCATTCTCAATGGGGAAAAGCTGAGAGCTTTTCTCCTAAGGTCAGGAACGCGGCAGGGATGTCCGCTCTCACCATTGCTATTCAACATAGTATCAGAAGTCCTAGCCACGGCAATCAGACAACAAAAAGAAATCAAAGGCATCCAAATCTGCAAAGAGGAAGTCAAACTCTCACTCTTTGCAGATGGTATGATACTTTATGTGGGAAAGCCAAAAGACTCCACCCCAAAACTGCTAGAACTCATACAGGAATTCAGTAAAGTAGTAGGATATAAAATCAATGCACAGAAATCAGTGGCATTCCTATACACCAACAACAAGACAGAAGAGAGACAAATCAAGGAGTCGATCCCATTTACAATTGCACCCAAAACCATAAGATACCTAGGAATAAATCTAACCAAAGAGGCAAAGGATCTGTACTCAAAAAACTATAAAATACTCATGAAAGATATGGAAGAAGACAAAAAGAAATGGAAAAACGTTCCATGCTCATGGATTGGAAGAACAAACATTGTGAAGATGTCAATGCTACCTAGAGCAATCTACACATTTCAATGCAATCCGCATCAAAATACTGTCCACTTTTTTCAAAGAAATGGAACAAATAATCCTATAATTTGTATGGAACCAGAAGAGACTCCGAATAGCCAGAGGAATGTTGAAAAAGAAAAGCAAAGCTGGTGGCATCACAATTCCAGACTTCCAGCTCTATTGCAAAGCTGTCATCATCAAGACAGTATGGTACTGACACAAAAACAGACCCATAGATCAATGGAACAGAATCGAGAGCCCAGAAATGGACCCTCAACTCTATGGTCAACTAATCTTTGACAAAGCAGGAAAGAATGTCCAATGGAAAAACAGTCTCTTCAACAAATGGTGTTGGGAAAATTGGACAGCCACATGCAGAAGAATGAAACTGGACTATTTCCTTACACCACACACAAAAATAGACTCCAAATGGTTGAAAGACCTTAGTGTGAGACAGGAATCCATCAAAATCCTAAAGGAGAACACAGGCAGCAACCTCTTCAACCTCAGCCGCAGCAGCTTCTTCCTAGAAACATCACCAAAGGCACGGGAAGCAAGGGCAAAAATGAACTATTGGGATTTCATCAAGATAAAAAGCTCTGCACAGAAAAAGAAACAGTCCACAAAACCAAAAGACAACCAACAGAATGGGAGAAAATATTTCAAATGACATATCAGATAAAGGGCTAGTATCCAAAATCTATAAAGAACTTATCAAACTCAACACCCAAAGAACAAATGATGCAATCAAGAAATGGGCAGAAGACATGAACAGACATTTTTCCAAAGAAGACATCCAAATGGCCAACAGACACAGGAAAAAGGGCTCAACATCCTTCAGCATCAGGGAAATCCAAATCAAAACCTCCATGAGATACCACCTCACACCAGTCAGAATGGCTAAAATTAACAAGTCAGGAAACGGCAGATGTTGGCGGGGATGTGGAGAAAGGGGAACCCTCCTACACTGTTGGTGGGAATGCAAGCTGGTGCAGCCACTCTGGAAAACAGTATGTAGGTTCCTCAAACAGTTGAAAATAGAGCTACCGTACGATCCAGCAATTGCACTATTGGGTATTTACCCCAAAGATACAAATGTAGGGATCTGAAGGGGTACATGCACCCCGATGTTTATAGCAGCAATGTCCACAATAGCCAAAGTGTGGAAAGAGCCAAGATGTCCATCGATAGATGAATGGATAAAGAAGATGTGGTGTATATATACACAATGGAATATTATGCAGCCATCAAAAGGAATGAGATCTTGCCATTTTGAACGACATGGATGGAACTGGAGGGTGTTATGCTGAGTGAAATAAGTCAATCAGAGGAAGACATGTATCATATGAACTCACTGATATGAGGAATTCTTAATCTCAGGAAACAAACTGAGTGTTGCTGGAGTGGTGGGGGGTGGGAGGGATGGGGTGGCTGGGTGATAGACATTGGGGAGGGTATGTGCTATGGTGAGTGCTGTGAATTGTGCAAGACTGTTGAATCACAGATCTGTACTTCTGAAACAAATAATGCAATATATGTTAAGAAAAAATAAAGATAGCAGAAGGGGAGGAATGAAGGGGAGTAAGTCAGAGAGGGAGACGAACCATGAGAGACGATGGACTCTGAAACACAAACTGAGGGTTCTAGAGGGGAGGGGGGTGGGGGATGGGTTAGCCTGGTGATGGGTATTAAAGAGGGCACATTCTGCCTGGAGCACTGGGTGTTATGCACAAACAATGAATCATGGAACACTACATCAAAAACTAATGTATGGTGATTAACATAAAAATAAAAAAATTAAAAAGTCAATGGGCAAAAAAAATAAAAAAATAAAATTTAAAGATATTAAATATACCCTCTAAAGATGCTACTTAGAACCACAATGCTCTTAAAGTAATGTCACCAAGCCTCATAAATATGTTTATAAATAACATTGAATTTATTTCTGTTGAAATATGTTTCTTTGATTTTAATTTCTTGATGTAAGAATTGTATATACAGATATGGATTTTGACATTTATCATAAGAAATAAGCAAGTGGTAAAAGAAATTTTTAGAAATTGCTTAATTTGGATGAGATTGTGAGTTCCTTTGTATTTCAGTAGATAGATTTGTTCTTATTGTCCAGTCTATCTGAGTCAACTTTGAGAAAAATCTGCTCTTGTTGATAGACTCCAGCTGTGTGTAATACTGACCATGAGCAAGTTATTTCCAATTTTCCAAGTGTTTCTATTAAATATAGTTGAACTATAAAAAAAAAAACTTGTCTCTTGGGCAAGTGTTTTCTGAAGTATATAGGTAAGAATGTAATTGCTGGGTCTTCAGCTTTACAATTGTCAAATTGTTTCCCAGGGTGTTTGCACAAAATTATGCTCACTTAAGAGTATAAACTTATCTCTCATTACCTGTTCCATGTTTTGTAATGTTAGCTTTGAGAATTTTTGTCCACCTAACTACCATTGGAATTAAGCATCTTTCTGTTATGTTTATTTGGTCATTTGAATGTCTTCTAGAAATTGCCTTTTATAAGGGCTGTTTCTATTGGACTGTTGTCTTTTTGTTACGATTTGCATAAATTCTTTGTATCCTATATTCTAATTTTGCATTTGCGTGTATAATATACAGCCATCTTCCCATAGTTGACAGCATGTCTTAAGACTTAAATAACATACACAAAGTTGTCATAATGGGAATTCCAACCAAAAGGAAAGGGGGATCTGCTCCACTTCATGAATCAAATACAGATGATTTGATAGGAAAAGCTTACCTCCTAAAATGTTGGTAATCAAAAGTGAATTGGCACAGGATATATTCAAAGATAGAAGGACAAATGAGGAAAGAGATAACAGTAACATTAGATAAATGGAAAGTAAATACCACTCCACAGAAAAATGTTGCCATTGAACAAATAGAAACTGTGGTCATACATTTCTTGGAATTAAAAAATTACATATATGAAACAATTGAGGCTATGAAATGAGAACTTTGAGTAGATATTAAGGAAAGTGATGATGAGACAACAGAAAAGATAAAATATGAATTGGCAAAATTCAAGTGGAAGTAAAAGCAAAGAAATAAGTATGGAAATAGAAAAAGTGGTTGCTATACAACTGGAGGAGAACAGGATGAGACTAAGTGAGAAAAATATAGAAATAGAATGGATTGAAGAGAAAATGATATCAAAGACAAGAAAAGGAAAGCAAAGAAATATATAATTTTGTGCTCTGCTATGCTGTTTTTTCTTTTTTACAAATTAAAGGTTTGTGGCAATTGAGTCTATCAGTGCCACTTTTCCAACTGCATTTGCTTGCTTTGTCTGTGTCACATTTGGGTAATTCTCTCAGTATTTCAAACTTTTTCATAATTATATTTGTTGTGATCTATGATCTGTGGTCTTTGTTAGTATTTTAATGTTTTGGTATGTACATTGTTGTTTTAGCCATAATGTATCGCACACCTAAGGGACTACAGTCTAGTGTAAACCTAACTTTTACATTGGGAAATGAAAAAAATTCACTGGACTTGCTTCACTGTGATATATGCTTTATTGCAGTGGTCTGGAAGTGAACCTATAATAATTCTGAGGTGTACCTACATTAATACTTTACAGAAGTAAATGAAGATTTTAATAGATTAAAAAGACATGCTAGGTCTGAGGAAAAACCCACATAGCCTAATAAAGATGAACTTTGAAAATAACTAAGGAACAATTTGGACAGCATGGCAAGTTAAATTGTAAGAGAAAAGGTATCTTTCTGGCTTCAGACAATGCCATAACTATGTTCAGGTTCTAGACAATGGAATAATTTCTACAAGGTACTCAGAAAATGATCCTAGAATTTTATTCTGAGTCACTCGTTTCAAGGATAAAAGTAACACTTTTGAACATACCAGAAGAGAGGTACTATTGCTGTTAAAAGTCCTTCTTGATGAATTTAGATAAAGAGCTTGATCTAACCAAAAGATAAATGAAAGAACTGAGGCAAAAGAACTAATGTGGATCATAAAAATCTACTTAACTATAAATCTAAGCCTAACACAAATGTAAATGTTATGGGTAAAAATGGTGATATTATAAATTTTATATGTATTGATATATATTTCTCTGTACAACTCTACATTTGAATATTTATACCTTTTAGCACTATATGTAGTGTTCTTTTCTTTGTGTATATATGTGTGTGTGTGTGTGTGTATACACACACACAGACACATGTTAAATATATATTTGTACATACATATATGCTAAATAGGAAAACACTAGAGGCATTCCCATTCATTGGGAATAACAGAAAGCTGTCTGCTATTAGCATGATTATATATATTGGTCTAGATAATGTAATTAGAAAAGAGAAATTGAAGGTACAAAATGTGAAGAAGTGTGTGTAATGTTGCTATTTATAGATAGTATGATTTTGTGTTTGGAAAACTCAACATCAGTAAGAAAACTATTTCAAAAATTCAGTAAATATCTGGGTACATAATTTTTATACAAAAATTGCTTAATAGAGGCAAACATGAATTAGAAGATATAATTGAAAAAGACCAATTTACAATAATTTCAACAACAGCAAAAATAAAATACTTAGGAAGATGCTTGATAAGTGTGCAGGATCTAGATGAAGACGACTTTTATGTTCTCCAGAGGGAGTCAGAATGATTGAACTAATGTAATATCAAAATAGAAACATCAAACATCATAAAGATGTCAGTTCTCCAAAGGTAACCTATATATTTTATGCAATTTATAAGTTAAAGGCAATGAAAACAACAAAATTGATATTAACATTATATAAAAAATTCAAGAATTACAGGAAGCATTAAAAAGGGATAATAAGAGGGAACAGCTTTACTAGATGTTAATACAGTACTGGCATATGAGTAGAGAGACCTATCAATAAAACCCAAATAAGAACAGAAATAGAATCAGATATTTTTTTATAATGAAGTGGCTTTTCAAACCAAAAGAGTGGTAAAGAGAGTGATATATTCATTATAAGTTTTGGGACAAGTGGATGATCATGTAAAAAAATGAAAGTTGGATTCATACTTTACTTCATACCTTACAGCAAAATAAGTGAATAGTAACCAAAGATCAATGGTTTTAAAAAAGATACACTTTGGGGCGCCTGGGTGGCTCAGTTGTTAAGCGTCTGCCTTCAGCTCACATCCCAGGACCCTGGGATCGAGCCCCCACATGAGGCTCCCTGCTCCATGGGAAGCCTGCTTCTCCCTCTCCCACTCCGCCTGCTTGTGTTCCCTCTCACTGTGTCTCTCTTTGTCAAATAAATAAAATCTTAAAAAAAAATAAAAAAGATACACTTAAACTTGACTAAACTGTGGCAATTAAAAAAAAGTAATATACTTTCCAAGTACCTCATAAAACCCAGAAAGCATAAAAGACTGATGAGTTAGATTACATAAAATATAAAAATTCATCATGAGAAAGCTACCATAAATCAAAACCAAAGAATAAATAGGGAAAATACTTGCAATTTATGTAACAATACCACAGTGTACTAATTTGCCCAATAAAGAAGAATCTCTGCATTGCTAAGAAAATGACACCATAGAACAATGAGCAAAGGAACAGACAATTCATAGAAAAGAAAATAGAAAATGTCCTTAATTGAAAAAGATGCTCAGTCTCATAAGAGAAACCCTTGGCATATATCAAAGAGAATGATAATATCCAGTTGGTGAAAATGTGGGACAACACTTTCATATTAAGCTTAAAGAAGTGTGACTTGATACAGACTCTAGAGGAAATTTGAAATATTTATCAAAATTACTATCACAACTATTTATCTATAGTCACATTATACAAAAGGATTGGAAACAGACTGAATCCTGAGCCTGTCGGTAGTAAATACATTTTGATGTATTTATATAATGGAGTTGTATGTAGTTTTTTTTAATCTTTATTGAAGTAGAAATGACAAAATTGTAAGATATTTAAAGTATACATCCTGATGATTTGATGTTTGCATACATGGTGAAAGGGTTCTTCTCCTCTAGTTGACTAACATTCCTCTCTTTATCAGTCCATCTATAGAATTTGGTGAGAACATTTAAATTCTATTCTCTTAGCTAATTTCAATTACACAATATGATAACTATAATCACTATGTTTTACATTAGATCCTCTGACCTTATTCATTTTATAGCAGAAGATTTGTGCCTTTTTACCAACCTCTACTTACCACACTACCCCCTCCCCCATCAACCCCTGACAACCACTTCTCTAGTCTGTCTATATGAGTTTAGCTTTTTTTTCCCCCTCTTTATTATAAAATCTTTTTTGTTTTATTTTATTATGTTATGTTAATCACTGTACATTACATCATTAGTTTTTGATGTAGTGTTCCATGATTCATTGTTTGTGAATAACACCCAGTGCTCCATTCAATATGTGCCCTCTTTAATACCCATCACCAGGCTAAACCATCCCCCCACCCCCCTCCCCTCTAGAACCCTCAGTTTGTTTCTCTGAGTCCATAGTCTCTCATGGTTCATCTCCTCCTCTGATTTCCCCCTCTTCATTTTTCCCTTCCTACTTTTTTTTTTTTTTTAACATAAAATGTATTATTTGTTTCAGAGGCACAGGTCTGTGATTCATCAGTGTTACACAATTTATAGCACTCACCATAGCACACACCCTCCCCAATGTCTATCACCCAGCCACCCCATCCCTCCCACCCCCCACCACTCCAGCAACCCTCATTTTGTTTCCTGAGATTAAGAATTCCTCATATCAGTGAGATCATATGATACATGTCTTTCTCTGATTGACTTATTTAGCTTAGCATAATACCCTCTATTTCCACCCATGTCATTGCAAATGGCAAGATATCATTTTTTTGATGGCTGCATAATATTCCATTGTATATATATGCACCACATCTTCTTTATCCATTCATCTGTCGATGGACATCTTGGCTCTTCTGTAGTTTGGCTATTGTGGACATTGCTGCTATAAACATTGGGGTGCACGTACCCCTTTGGATCACTATATTTGTATCTTTGGGGTAAATACCCAGTAGTGCAATTCCTGGGTTGTAGGGTAGCTCTATTTTCAACTTTTTGAGGAACCTCCATATTGTTTTTCAGCTTTAAAAAAAATTTTTTTTTATTTCACATGTAACTTACACCATGTAGTACTTGTCTTTCTCTGACTTGTTTCACTTAGCAAAATGCCCTGAAGACCCATCCATGTTGCTGCAAAAGGCAGCATTTTCTTATGACTGAATAAGATTCCATTGTATATATGAATCGCATCTTCATTATTCATTAATGGACGTTCAGGTTGTTTCCATATCTTTGCTATTGTGTGGAATAAGTGTATAGCTTTTAAAAAATGAATTATTTTACTTATATATTGTTACTAAACCATCTCAAATATGTGGAAAAAATGCTTAACAGTGTATCTATATTCTGTTATTTAACAAGAAATAGTTGGTATATACACAAGAATTAATAAAGTATACGGAATTGATGATATGACTTTGGATATATAGGAAACTCAAAGGATGCATAAGAAAGTATATAGTCTTAGGGAAATACACATAACTTATCACATGACTTGTAAAGGAAAATAAGCTTGTCTGAGAGTCATTAGTGGGTGGAAAAATACACTGGATATGGTTTTGTACTTTAAAATTTTTGTACCACAGGGGTGTATTATCAAGTTAATTTTTATTTAAGGATAATATTTTATCATTCCTTGTCACTGGGCCATAAGATTTTCTCATAACATTATTAAAAATTCAGTTTAAATCTCTAATGAACAAAGAGTTAATTTCTCTATACATGAGAATTATTTTTTTCGATTATATTTTTTCACTAGAGATCATAAATTTTTCCAGCACCATTTACTGAACAGTTGATTCTTTAGTGATAATGCTACCAGTTTCCATACATACATGGGTCAGTTTCTAGAGCCTTTATTCTATTTATCAGGTATAGTAAATCTACACACCATGTTATTCTTCAGAATGTCCTCACTCATCTTAGTTCTGTGCTTTTCCTTTATAATTTTTAGAATTTTTTTTCAAGTTTAATAAAAATTAATCTCAGGGTATTTATTAGACTTGCCTTGATTCTATGTAACAATTTGAGGAAAAATTAACTGCTTTATACATTGGAACTTCCCAACTGTGAATGTAGTAAATCTCTTTGTTTATATAAATGTTTAATGTTAGTGGTTTTGTAATTTTCTTTATTAAGGCTCACATATCTTATGTTAAATTTATTCCAAGATACCTTACAATTATTGCTGCTATTCTTAATTATAGCTCCCGTTTAATATTTTATTTTTAACATTTGTGTAGCACAGGAACATGCTTGCAATTTATTTGTAGATTCTCTTGGGATATTGACAATCATATAGTATATGCATGCTGATATTATTTCTTTTGTGTTAATCCTTATAACTTTGATTATTTCTCCTGTATTGTTGTACAGGCTAGGATCTTTGATACAATCTTGACTAGAAGCAGCAAAATATAGAAGGAATCTTGTGTTACTCCTGACTTTAATGGGAATATTTCTAAAGCTTCACTGTAAATATGCTGTTTGTGGTTGCTTTTCCAACTTAACCTTTATCATGTTAAGAAAGTTCCCTTTTTATAATTTATATTTTTCATGAACAAGTATTGAATTTTTATTACACACATTTTCTTATCTATCGAGATAATTGTATATCATTCTTCATTTAGTTTAACTTAGTGAAATACATTAATCAAGTTTCTAATACTAAATTATCTTCATTTTTTCCTAGAAATTTTGTTTCTGCTTTCTCTAGGGCCTCAAAAGTGTTACCAATCAGGGAACAATTTTTTCTAGAGTTCTTTTTGAGATATAGTTGACATATAACATTATATTAGTTTCAGGTGTTTGACATAATGACTTTATATTTGTATATATTGTGAAGTGATCACCACAATAAGTCTAGTTAATATCCATCACCACACATAATTACAAATTTTTTTCTTGTGATGAGAACTTTTAAGATCTACTCTTATCTGCTTTCAAACATACAGGACAGTATTGCTAATCATAGTCACCATGCTGTACATTACATCCCCAGGACTCATTTATTTTACCTTTTGGTCCCCTGTACCCATTTGCTCACCCTTTACCCCCTGCCTCCAGCAACCATCAATTTGTTTTCTGTTACCTGTTTTTGTTTTGTTTTTAGATTCCACATAGATTTGTCTTTCTAAGACTTATTTCACTTAGTATAATGCCCTCAAGGTCCATCCATATTGTCACAAATGATTTTCTGAATAATATTCTATTGTATATATACTATATTTTCTTTATCCATTCAACTATCGGTAGACACTTATGTTTCCATATCTTGATCATAGTAAATAGTGCTGCAGGGAACATTAAGGTGCATATATCTTTTGAAGTTTGTGTTTCATTTTCCTTTGCATAAATACCCAGAAGTGGAATTGCTGGGTCATATGGTAGTTCAATTTTTAATTTTTTAAGGAATCTCTGTACTGTTTTCCACGGTGGTTGCACCAATTTACATTCCCACTAGAAGTGTGCAGGGGGTTCCCTTTTCTCCACATCCTTTCCAGCATTTGTTATTTCTTGTCTTTTTGATCAAAGCTGCTCTGACAAGTGTAAGGTGATACCTCGTTGTGATTATGATTTGCATTTCCCTGATGATGAGTGATTGTGAGCACCTTTTCATGTACCAGTTGACCACCCATATATCTTCTCAGGGAATGTTTTAATGATAATTTCTCAGCTTGGGGCTTCTAGGACAAAGTGAGTCATATAAATCTGAACCCCTAAACCTATATGATGGTACCTCTCTGCTTATTAATTCTCTGTGGTGTCTCTGTCTCTTAACTTTTCTCCTTTTTCTTCCTTGCTTCCTTTTCACTCGAAACATACTGGTCTTAACAGATAAACTTCCTCTTCTTTGTTTATTGATCAGTTTATTCTTCTCCACTGCGTATGTTGCCCTTTGGGTTCCTCACATAGAGTGACAATTTGATTCCTCACTTCCTTCTTTCCAAAGGCCTTAGATCTAGTCATCTCCTTTCCTGTAGTATTTAAACTCAAACCTTCTGGTTAACTCTCAGGGCACCCAAAATGCTTAAATGCCAACTTTGCTCTATTATTCAGCTTCTACTTAACTTGGGGGCTCTGGGAATTTTCCTTCTTTTTGAGCTTCACTTTTCAGAGCATGCTTTTTATACTTTAACCAGTATTTCCAGGTTTTTTGAATGAAGGAGCCTTTTGGCTATTTGCTATATAGTAAGAAATGGTTGTCCACATGAGATCTTTGAAGTCAGTTAATGCTGTTAGCCTTGAGGCTAGCACTCAGGAAATGTTTGTGTGTTCTCTTTTTAAAATAGTCTTTCAGAATGTATATTGCATTATTTGTTAGCTTGGTCATGGGTGTTAAAGAGGGCACATTCTGCGTGGAAAAAAAAATTAAAAAAAATAAAAGTCTTAACTACTTTACAGTTTATTTTATTCAACTTCATTTCAATTCTGGATTCTTTGTTATCATGTTTATTTACACATATTGTTTTGATCTCATATAAAATTCTTGACTTTCTGTTATGTGTGTGCCTAGTCCTTGACATAAATTGTTTTAAGTTAATAATTTGATATAATCACAAGTTTTGACCTATGCAAATACCTTAGTTCCTCCCTGAAAGTGTTGCTTTGCTATATTAAACAATGAGTTCAAGTTGTTGACTTTTTTCTCTTCTTGGAAATATTCATACTAATAACTCTTTTGTTTTATGCCAAAGTATAATAGTTTTAATGAGAGAATCTTAATTTGAATTAGCTTAATGTTGTTACTGTACTTAGCTAGAGAGACTCACAAAGGGTCAGTTAAAAAGAAGCTATTATTTCATGATGCAAAATTTACAGCTTTTGATAGTACTGAAAAATAACATTAAGTTAAATTTCTTTAGATCTATTTTTATAGTTGTGCTGTATATCAAAGCTATCTGAATTAGATGGAGAAGGAATTTACTTTTAATACAAATTCAGTGCATAATAAAAGCAAACTAATATTGCATTAACTATATGCAGGCCTTGTTCCAAGTACTTTATATGTTCACTTACTTAATGCTCATAACAGCTGCCCTATGGAGCAGATATCATTAATCTTCTCTGTTTCAGTTGTGGACACTAAGACACGGTGAGGCAAAGTAGCTTGGCCTAGGTCACACCACTGGTTAGAGTTGAGAGAGTCAAACTCAGATAGTCTGCAACCATAGTCTAATCCCTTAACTGCCTTATATTCTTTCCTTTCCCCTGCTGCAAAACACATTTTCTGTGATTTCTATGATTTCTATGATTTAGACTATATTAGATAATGTATTTGATTGGGTGTAACCAATTTTAATACTCAGCCTATTTTCGGGGAAGGCTTATATTCATTGCCACAGCAATTTCATGTTCAAAATTGTTGTGTAATATTCACTTCCTTAAGTCCTTGACACCCATATTTTCATATTAAGAGCTTCATATAATTATTTTAAAACATGAATTGTAACTTGGCTTATTTTTCTTGATAAGTTTTTGAAAATTTCTTGGTTTATTCAGTTTTTATAAATTACCTATGGAAAATGCAGATTATAATATTTTAGATGTATAGACTTAGTATAATAGAGTCAGAATGAACATTAAGGATTATCGTGCATAAGTTTTTCATTTCAATAAATGAGGAAACTGAATCCCAGAGAAGTGGAGACCGCGCATGGCAGAGCTGAGGAGAAAGCCTCTATCATCTTTTCAGCACATTGGAATCATGTCTTAGGTAGGTATTAGGTGCTAAGTTGGTTAGTAAGAAAAAAAGTAAAAGCTATCCTTTAAAATCCCATAGGAAGGAACATACTATTACAGTTTTTTCAACATTAAAACATTTGGTTATTTCTTTTGGGGAGCTCCAGTTATTGAGTTGGCCCGTGTTTTCGTTAGACCAGACCATATATTCTTTTGTCAGAAAGACCATAAAAAATGGCCTTAAAATCTTAGTGTCTTCATGTAATAAAAGTTTATTTTTTTCTTGTGCTTTTTTGGGTTGGTGGCTCTATTCTGAGTGGTCACTCAGGTGAACCAGATTACTTCCATCCTGTGGCCATCCCATCGCACTATTCTGTGGTGTCCAGGTCACTGGGGCATTATCCTTTTAGAAGAATGGGAGAAGAAAGCACAAAATGTTGAGGGGATTGTTTCAGAGGTCAGGCCTGGAATTGGCCTTCATCTCTTCTACTCAGATTACATTGTCCAGAACTCAGTCACATAATTCTATTTACATGCAGTAGGTGGGAAATGTAATCCTACCACCTACTCAGGAAGATACTTAAGTGATTTCATGAATATGTAACTTTATCTTAGCTAATGCTTACATTTAGGAACCATGTTATACCATAAAACATAGATTTTAGCACTAGAAGAGCCCTCTGCACTGAAAGATGCTCCCACTTTTAAAGGTATGCAGAGATGGCAGTCATATATTCCATCTTATACTCACTGCAAGGCATAACTATTTTGAGTGGAATATTTACTATTACTCTCATGATTCTCTCTCTCTCTTTTTTTTAGAGTGAGCAAGAGTGAGTGGGGAGGGGCAGAGGGAAAAGGAGAAACTCTTAAGCAGTGGAGCCCAGTGTGGGCCTTGATCCCACTACCCTGAAACCATGACCCAAGCTGAAATCAAGAGCTGAATGCTTAACCAAGCTGGTTAAGCTTGGTTAACATCTGGCTTAGCCACCCAGATGTCCCATATGATTTTCTTGTTTAAATGAAAAGTTTCTATTTTTTCAGTTAACTATTAAGGGAAGCATTAGGAACAAAAACTTTTTTTTTTTAAAGGTATAAGCCCAGATGATAAGAGGTTAAGAGAACAGTAGCAGAAACAGACACAAAATAAGCAATTTCTAAGCCAAGGAGCTTGTGTTTTCAAAAGAGACTGAATAAAGACAAAACCTAGTGGCCATGCATGCCTCATGCCTATTCATGCATGCTCTTATATGTGAAATGCTCTCTACCTGAAAGAAGGATATTAATTTATAATTATTTAGATGTTAGGAAGAAAAAAGAAATAGACATAATCCATGCAAGTTCAATATAAAGAGAAGGCCCTTGTTGGGTGTAAGTAAAATTCTTCAACTGTAATTGCACCTGCTAAAAGCACAACTTTTATGATGAAATTAAAATGGATTAGGCAGAGATTTTGAAAGTGGAGATGATTCAAAAGAGAGATTAGAATCTATTAGAAGCTTCGCCCCTACCCCCAGCTGGACATAGAGAACTTAAGGGTAGATCTGCATATTTTAAATCTGGGAGCTTTGATCATCTATAAGAAGTTCTTAGTAATTAGGTTCTGAGTAGAATTTCACACATAGGCCTGATGTAATAATCTAAGCTTTCCTTCAACAATCTTACATTGCTATGTGCAAAGCAGAGTTGAATTGAGATTTTCATTAGCCACCTGTCATAAATTACTGTGTGCCTGTACATATATATTTTGGATTTTGCTTCTCTTTGTGCTTGCAGCTATTACTGTTTTTATCTTAGAGATGAAAAAGCTGTGGTTCAGAGAATTCAAATGATTTCTGGGTAGTCAGAGAATTAAAAAGTAGAAAATTGGGACCAGATATTAGAAGTCTTGATTCCCAGTTGAGCTCTTGAATCTACATATTGAAAATGTGAGGGATGTCTATACTTTATCTCTAAATGCTCTTGGCGCAGAATGAATTTGTGTGGTGGTACCTTCCTTATCATGACCTTGAGTCTTGATAATGAACTCCACTTCATATCCAATGGACCTGTGGTTATCTGTGCCTAGAAAGTAAGCTCTATTCTGCTTTATTCTGTAAGTACTCCAAGGGCATTTCTAGATTAGAAAAATGCCATGAAGTGTGGTAGATAAATAAGTGCTTGTTGATTAAAAGACATGTTATCAAATGTCAAATATTTTCACATTAATCGTATTACATATGTAAAGTACATTTATCTAGGTATATAACCCTTTCTGGGACATTTCAACATTGGCAATGTATATTTGGGGAACCAAAATTCCCTTGTCATTTTAGAAATTATGTTCCTTAACTTAAATGTCCACTGATAGAGATATGGCCAATTAAACACACATTTCTTGACTTAGGTAGTCATTAAACAGGTTGATAATAAAATCTTGAAATCTTGAGTGATGCAGGACATAATTGTATATGTACCCTATAGTATAACTATTTAAATAGCATAAGGATGTAGAAATGACTTCAAAGAAACACTATTGATGAGTAGTTAGAGGAAGATTGCTGTTTTTCTTTTTACTTGATGTTTTTTATTGCATACTCTATTAGTAAAAGCGACACTTATTTTTATCTATTTCATTTTGCCTTTATTTCATTTTTTCTTCATACTGGTCTATGTTTTAATTATGGTGAGGAAAAAGGAAGTTTCTCTTTTTTACTTGTAGTGATAAATATTTAATATACAATAAATGGACTACAAAGCAACCAGTGCATTTAAAAATGCTGTTGTTTTTCAGGTCTGTGTTATTCCTAATGGATTGCTCTGTTGATCCAATTTAACTAAAAGGTTCATTTCCTTTGTGCACTTCTTCTGTGTCAATCCCTGTTCAATGCAGCATGTTTTTGAGTCTTGTTTCTCTTTATGGAAACTGTGGATGCTTTTATTTTCTCACTTACCTGGAGATAATAAAATAAATTTTAGCTGAAATGGAGAGAAATTCTTCGTTGCAGTTGAGGGTATATAAAAGTTAGGGCATATATTTTCATGACATTTAAGTCTAGCTTTTACCATTAGTTGGTTTTAGGAAAAAATTTTCTACACATTTTAGTTTATTCTCATCCCTTTTATGTAGGAGATTCTGTTCAAGAATAATTTGACCTGTAGTTTCTTTTGCTACTTCTTGGTGTGTATTTCTTTTCTATGTCTGCCACTTTAAAATCAAGATTCAGATGTTGTACTGTCCGATGTGAATCCAATTTCAGATGATCTAATATCTGATCTGCTGCTGTAAAATTGAGGCAACTGGGTATTTCTTTTAAAGCATGCCAGGCAAATCAGTTGAGCCAAAGAGAAAATTTTCTGAAACTAAACCAAACATTTCTTGGACATATTTGTAGATGAGTTGTGCTTCTCTGTTTTCATTTAAACTAAATGGTCATCCATGTGTGAGGAATTAAATTTGAAAGCTAACTGAATGCCCTGGCCCATCTTTTCCAAGTATCTCTTGCATCATCTGGATTTTAAAATTTATTCCATCACACATTGTTGGCTGGGTGCTCCAAATAAAGTTGGCAAGAGGCGATTCTTTTATGTTTGTGTTAATCTCAACTCACTGAGGAGGCAACTGCTTTTGTGTAGAGTATTACTGCACTTATAAACTTTCGGTGTCAGCAATTCTTTATTCTCAAGTTCTTATCCAGATACTTCTTGATAGATAACAGTTCTTTAAGACTCAGAATAAACAAATGAATGATCAACTATCAGATGACATTAGGGAGAAAAGTGAAGCTTTGACATGTTCACCAACAAAATAACTTCAGAAATATTATGTTTGAAGAATTACCCTTTCCTCTCCCCCTAACACACACACACACACACACACACACACACACACACACACGTACGTCTGGAATACTAGCATTGGTTGGCTTAAAACAAATTTGTTATTTTACCATCTAAGTAGGACACTAACAAACTATTAAACTTGCTCACACCAATTAGCAAATTATGTTTGGGAAAATACCTATAGAATTAGTACAATGCTTATTGTTCATCCTCTTTTTATTTTTTATTTTTTTAAAGATTTTATTTATTAGAGAGAGAGCACGGGGAGGGGCAGAGGGAGAGGGAGAAGCAGACTCTCTGTGAGGAGGGAACCCAATGCAGGGCTCCATCCCAGGAGCCTGGGATCATGCCCTGAACCAAAGGCAGATGCTTAACTGAACCACCCAGGTGCCCCTTTTCATCCTCTTTTTTTTTTTTTTAAAGATTTTATTTATTTATTTGAGAGAGAATGAGAGAGAGCACGAGAGGGAAGAGGGTCAGAGGGAGAAGCAGACTCCCTGCTGAGCAGGGAGCCCGATGTGGGACTCGATCCCAGGACTCCAGGATCATGACCAGAGCCGAAGGCAGTCGCTCAACCAACTGAGCCACCTAGGCACCCTCATCCTCTTTTTAAACAAACATTTTCCTTGTGGTAAGAACACTTAGTATAAAATTTACCCTCCTAACAAATTAAATATATAATAAAGTATTGTTGACTATAGGTACAGCAGATCTCTAGAGCTTATTTATCTTGCTTTACTGAGATTGGATGCCTGTTGATTAGTAACTCCCTGCTTCCCCTTCTCCTCAGCCCCTGGAAACTCCCATTCCATGTTTTGATTCTATGAATTTGACTATTTGAAATCCCTCATGTTAGTGAAATCATACATTATTTGTTCTTCTGTGACTGGTTTATGTTACTTAGTGTAAGGTCCTCAAGTTTCACCAAAACTGTGGCATGTACATACAGTGGAATACTAGTCAATCTTAAAAAAGGAAATTTTACAATCTGTGACAATATGGTGTACCCTCTACAGATAGCAATATTTATACATTGTGTTTTTATTTGTAGGTCTTGTGCCTTTTATTATAAGTAAAATCTGTGGGCAGAGCATATATTTCCATCCCACATATTGAACTGAACTGACCCACCTAGTGTACTGTGGAGTTTTTACGTTGAAATTATGTTGAGTGATGGAGGTGAGCTTCATAGTTATGTTAAACGTAGAGAAATGTACATTTCTTATAATTTGAGATTTGGGATATTGTGGCATTTTCCTCTAGAGTAAAGCTATTAAAAATATATGGTCAAGTTTACAAAAAAATTCTTAATTTTATTAAGGAAAACCTACATCTTAGAAGATTTTATAGTGGTTTCCAATTACTGAATAATAAAAATAGATAACTGACACAAAAACAGGATATAAAATACATGATATAAAAAGCCAGCTTTCTAGTGAGGAATAATACAGCAAAAATTGATTGTGATAATAGATTGTCTAACATTATGTTAAATTAGTTTTAAGAGGTTAATCTTGGCACACCTTTTGAACTGCATGTAATTCTAATTAACTTTGATGCTTAAAAAAGTCCAGCTTATAAATCTGTCTTCACAAATGGGTCAAGTCCTTTCTGTATTTTGCACAGTGCCGCAAGAGTTGCCTTGATTCCATATAATTGACTGTGCTCAAAACATTTTGGTCCTAGCATAGGATTTCTTCCTTCATGTAGGTTTGTAAAAATATTGCAAGGAGGTCAATTATGATAAATTTCTATTTGTAGCATAATAAAAACACAGCATTCTATTGGTGCATATTTTCTCCCAGGAAGCTCTATATTATATTTTGTTTCAATGTTTTCCATATTTTAAAAACATTTTTCTAAGAACTTTAAGAGGCCTTGTGAAAATAACATGATTTATAACACTGAGAAATCAAAAGATAAAGGAAATTGACTAAAAATCTTAAATTTCAATCTCATAGCTAAGAAATTAAAGCATGTTTCCTGTCGCGAAGCTAAGATACAACACTTAGAGTGCTACAATTTTGGGGATGGGGTGGGGTGGGGGGGGAATTAAGGAGAGAGGGTAAGAGTAATTGCTCTTTTTCATTTTGAAATGTTTAAATTACAATGTTTTTAATTTTGAAAATCTCAAATTTTCAGAGAAGCTACAGGTACAGTACAAAGAACTTTTATCTCCTGAACCATTTGAGACTAAGTTGCTGACATGATGTCATATCCTTCCTAAATATTTTAGTATTTCCTATGAAGACATTTGCCCACATATTGCAATAAAACCACCAAAATCAGTATATTAGGATTGATACATGATGCCACCTAATTGTGGACCCTGTTTGAGTTTCAGTAATCATCCCCACTATATCTTTTATAAGAAAATGGTGCAGTCCAGAATCACACTTTGCACCTAGTCTCTCTAGAACAGTCTCTCAGCCTTTCTTTGGCTTTCATGACCTTGATACTTTTGAAATACACATCCAGTTATTTTAGAGAATGTCCTGCAAATTTGGGTTGATCTGACTTTCATATAATTAGATTCAGGTTATTCATTTTGGCAGGAACATTTTAGAAGTGATACTGTATTCTTACTGCATCTATCAGGAGATGCACAATTTCCATTTGTCCTATTACTGATGATGATTACTTTGATCATTTGATTACAGTGTTGTCTACCTTGATTCTCCTCTGCCAAATTTTACTTTCTCCCTTTTGTAATTATTATATATTTTGTAGGGAAGTACTTTGAAACTATGAATATTCTTTGTCATCAAACTCTCAATTTACTCATTTATCAGTATGAATGAATGATTTCCTGTTTTAATCAATGGTTTATAATGTGTTACTATCATCATGTATGTTGAAGCAAAAATTTATCTAATCTGGCCAGTGGGTGCTCTTTCAAACTGGATTTTTTTTTTGGTCTTATGGACATGTCTCCTTAGTTGTTGAAGCACTTTTCTGCTTTTTGGCACGACACCATAGTCCTTTGTATTTTTCATACCCCAGACTAAGGATCAGTCTTTTTTTCCCCAAGGAGCTCTGATTTTCTTCAGTGGAAAGTGGTGTTTAAATATCAAGATGTTTATTGCTTTCGGAGTCTCATTGCTCACAGAGCTAGACGGAAAAATCAATGCACACACATACAGATGAATGCATATACATATGTATGCAAACATATATATAAATACATTTACATTTATATTTCTACATATATGATTGTATATTAAAAGTTATGAGTTCCAACCAATATATCCAATTCCATTTTAATAGCACAGAGTTCATTCTGAATTTCTCCTTTTCCATATTTGTAACTATCTTTTTCAGCAATGAGAAACTGCTTCCATTTTGTTTAATATATTGACTTATTTGATCAACTTTGCATGTGTCCCATCTCCTATTCTACCACCACACCTTCACTTGGACAGAACCCCTCCCTACCTGGTTCTGACTTCAGGGCTGCCCCTGGTGGAGGCTGTCCCCAACCAGCTGGGACTCTGACAATTCACTACCAGTTTACTCCTCCCACTCTAATTACATGTCTTCCTCACCCTGTTTTGGCTCTGCTACCTCAAATTGGTTCACTCTGACTTGTTTGGATACCCTCCTCACCCTGCTTAATCTCTGAAACTCAATGCTGGGCTGCCCTCTTATGCAGAAGCCTTCCTTTGCCCTTTCTGGGCTCTGTTGGTCCCACTCAGAGCCTCTGAGTAGGTAGATGACCTGCTCACAGCCTTGAGCTCTAAATCCTACCCCAAGTCATTCTGGCTGCACTCCTGTCTCTTTGCCAGGTGTGGATGTCTGTGTTGCTTGGCCCCATCTATTGGTCTGGCCTTACATTTTTCATGAAGCAAAGAAAGAGGAAGAAGAGGTTTGAATTATTTCTAAATCCTTTCTTACATGTGTTTAGTATGTTTTACTTCCCAACTGGAAGCCTCACAATATTTCCAACAAATCAGCAGCAGAACTTTTTACTATGTAGCTGTGAGTTAGTACTTTTAATATAATCAGTAAATCACTTGTAAAGAAACATTAAACGAAATAGCTCCCATTGTATCAGGTACCAACTTTTGCCCTGAAAATGCTGTATGAATATTATACAATTGCTATCAAGTACAAACTTGATTTTTGAGTTTAATCTTTTGATCTCAAACAATTTCTAAACTGTCCTAATGCCAAGTCATATATCTAAACAAATGTACTAATAGGGGAATTGGAGGGAAACTTATTCAAAATAGTTGAAATGAATAACATAATACACTTAGATCCTTACAATTTTATGGGCTCATTAAGAGACTAGAATGTATGGCTTTTAGTATAGTTTTTCCATAACTGTGAACTTGTTTGTCCATTGAATTTAATATTAAAATTAAAAAAAGGACTTTTTAGAAAAAGAGGTAGCTAAAAAACAACTGACAATAAAAACCCTCACATCACAGGAACATTTAATATTAATGAGTATTAGACAAATCTCAATTGAAAATGTCATTGCTAATGATTAGTTTCTTTACAGTTTTGATTTTGTATTTTTGCACTCATGAATATACTTCCAGTTGTTTGATCATGGCTATTGTGTTTCGCGTATCTGCAGTTTAAAATAAAGTGAAGGCCAAGGTCCACTTGATTGGCAATGAATCTCAGAGTCACCATAGTAACTTTGGCCATGTGATAGATAGCACTTCAAGTATTTGTGATTTCCTTCTGGGTTATCCTATGTTTTCATCTTCATCTCTTCTGTGTCTAAAGGCAGGTTGTGAAACAAAATTGTGCTTTCATTTTCATAAAGATAAAGATAACAGATTGTCACTTTAAGATATCCTGTACTCTTCAGTAAACTGTAAAATGTCATTTTTTCATTTCTTTCAGTAATTATGATTTCTAAGATCAGTTCATATCCAGCATGTATTTGCTTGTGTTCTTATGATAGGAGGTTATCTGCATTATATAATTGTGGATTCTGGTTGTTTTGGCAACAAAATGCTTGCTTTAAATTTAGAAACTCATTTATTTTCTGTCACTTTATTCTTTACCATTAAGAAGACAAGCTGTTTTCTGTTAAATAAAAAAAATAAAAAGAGATACTATTATAATGGGTGAATTGTCAAGATTTGCTCTTTGTTTCAGTTTAAGCTGAGGGGAGAAGGAACAGCCAATTGGACAGGAATTAAAAGACATGTGTATATATGAAGTAAGTAGAGGGAGAAACTAAATTGCTTAGATATGGAGCACATGGAAATGTGATCAGTGCCACCTATTAAATTTGTTTTAACAAGGTGGAGCTTTAAAATGTAGAGAACTGGCCTAGGGGGGCTCTGACTGTGCTTCCCTAAAGGAGGTTTCTCTGTCCAGGAGTATCCCACTTCTGAAAGCTCCTTTCTCTAACTGCTTAAAATATAGTCTTGTACAAATAGATAACCAGCAAGGGTTAAAGTTTTATTTAGCTCATTAATTAGGTAACGAGCAGAACAGCCAGAATTGATTTGAAGGGGTTGTAAAGAATTGGGATTTATAGTCTGGGAGGAAAGGAATGATGAAATGAGGTTTATGTCCCATAGGACATGACCATAAACTTTGGGGTTGCTTTCTCTACCAGGTAAAAGAAAAAGATCACCTCTTATTAGTTTTATATAAACTAACTCCTGACTTTATAGGGTTGTAAAATGCTCAGGTGTGAACCACTTCTGGATAGTATGTCATACAAAGTTACATTTCCTGAAGGGAATAAAAGTAATTAGTAAAGTGGGATTATTAGAAAGTACTCTCTTATATCACCATCCTCATTATTCTACCTTATTCCCAGCTTTTGGATAATTTTTGCTACCACATTTCTACCCTTTAGTACTTTCAAATAAAAAGTGTAGTTGGATGTATCACTTGGGCAAATGAAGTTATTAAAAAAATAGAAATATTGTTGAGCTCCTCAGATTCTTTGGAGGATCACTCACATATTGGAGAACAAAGGTATTCTCATGTCATAAGATGAACCGATTTCACTTTATCCTCACTTTCAAAAACTCCTTTTTGCAGAGCTTCTTAGAGTAGGTGGGTTTGTTTGATTACTGTGTAATCAGAGAATTTGAGTCTAAAATCTGGAAGGGATGTTAGTAAACCTATATTCACTTTTGGTACAGTGGAGAGAACTGAGGTCAGGAAATTGCAACTTGCCTAAGACCTCATTGCAAATTAGTGACGAAATGGTTCTCTTGTAATAACTAGCAATACGTCTTTCTTCCATTAACGCATTTATCAATTTGAATAGCATAAATAAATGCACCAGAGCACTTGTTCAAGGCCCGGGAAAAAGAAAATAAATGCATCTCCTAGGGAACTAACAACGTAGAACTAACTAACGAAGTTGAGCGTAACAGCGATCTTCGATCAGAAGAGTCTAAGTGTGCAGCATTGATTTCCAAATTTGAATTGGCTCCTCCCAGTAGTTTCTCCAGAGCATTGTGGATTTCTTAGCAGAAATCCATGATCACTTAAATAAAATCTTTTTCACTGTGCCTTCAAAAGAGGAACTTTTCCTTGACTTATCAGAATAATAATAAATATTAATTCCAAGAATGGCTAAAGATGGCAAATTGGAGTTTCTTGCATCTGTCTGTTGCAAGTGAGAATGGGTGATAGAAAGCACAAAAACATAACTAAGTACATTCTAATGGGTCAGAATTTGCAAAATAAAAGCCATTATTTTTAGGAAAATAAAGGAATTTTTGAATATTTTGGTTCCCAAATGTTAGATGAGAGATAAATGCCAACGTACTATTTCAAAGTCCTGCAGCGTCAAAATCCTGCAACTCTGGATTAAAATTATATTCAATTAGGAATATGGTAGTGCATTTGTGCTACGTGATGCACGTGCTCAAAAGCAGGTACAAATTGTATTGAAGTAAATGTACAAGAAATATCACAGTATTCTATATAGTAGTGTGTGTGTGTATGTGTAAAATCTGATTTTTAAGCTTTCATTTAAGCTGTCATGGTATTGATGGGAAATTCAGTTTCAGTCATTACTGGGCTTCTCCCTCTCCCCTTCTGTGAGTAGTCTTGCAAACTCCAGGTCTTGGAAAGGTCGGGAGGATCTAATCCAGAGTGAGGTATTTCAGTCACTGTGGATTTGGAGGTCCTATTGTCTAAGCTCACAGGGTCTTGTGAGGCAACATTTGCTGAGGCTGAGGCCTTTGATCCCTGGCATCCAGACTCCCTAGATTTGTTGAACAGGCATTTCCTTCTGAGACACTGCCAGTTCTCACCTCTGGGGAAGGCAGAAAGCTTTGGTAATGATACTTTCAAAACTCTAAGACAGTCTCCTCTCTCTAGCCTAGGAGCTAATGTCTAACACTTGTCTTCACCTCAGGTTCTTCCCTATCTTTCTTCCCTGTAGGATAATTTGACATATTTCCTTAAAGAAAAAAAAAAAACCTGTGTTTTCAGAAACAAAAGAATAGAGATCGTTCTTCAGACAACTACAGAGTTCAAACCCAGCTATTTTTTTTTTTTTTTAATGGGGAAGGGAAGGGAAAAATGCAAGGAGAATTAAACACAATAACTCAATTGATTATCCTTTCATAATAACTGTAAAAAATTATATATGACTCAGGAAATGTTTTATAAATGTAAAATGTTGCTGTAGCAAAACAAGATGTCACAAATGAATTTTCAATAATAATGTAAAGTAGTAATGCCCAAGTAACTCAGAAATTAGGTTATGCTACTGTCAAAATAGCCTTCTCCATGGAGGAAAACTTAAGTATTTGACTTCCTTCTGACTGCTATATCTCTGTATGGTTTCACTATATTTATCTTATTCACTGAGCATGATTTTGTTTTGACCATGATAAAATGGTAAAGTGTGATTATGACTTTATATTACTGACTTATGCCTTCTGGGTCTCATCATTGTCTCAGAAAATCACAGTATTTCTGTGTTTGAGATGCGGGAAGGAAATCCAAATCACCTTAAAATTCATGGGTACTTTTTATTCTGTCTATTCTGATTAGAGAGACTTTCCAGATTTATCCAGGAGAAACTCTCAAAGCCTCTTTCCACAACACAGTGTTTTTTGATTTTAGTTCTCTTCTTTATGACTTCATGCAAATATGACAATAGATTTCCTCTGGCTTTGTCATCCCCTCTTTTCACATCTTTCTGGAGCTGATGCAGGAAGCCAAGATATATCTGACCTGTTTCCTGGATTTTTCCCATGGCTGCCTGCAAACCTGTCATGTTTTACTGCTGTAGCCACCTCACTTCTTTCTGTACTCAATCTTGACATAAATTCCTTTTCAAAACCAGTTTATAGGACAGATTTTAATTTGTTGCAACACCAAAACTGGGTGACAAAGAACGGAATGCCTCATGTGCATGTCCTTTATAATTTCTGCATGTGTGCACCAAGGGTAATAAATCAGTTGTCACCCCGTGTGTTACACATCAGATCATCAGCACCTCTCTACTGTGATAGATCTATGTATAAAATATTCTCAGGGTATTTTAGCAATATTATTACTGGACAACTGGGGAAAATTGTGTTTGTATTGTGAAATCATTTTGTGCAAGCTGTGAGGTTCCTTTGTACTGAAAATACTTAGTTTCTCTAAATGTATGATGCAATGTCCATTTCATGGTTTGTGTCTAATAAACTCTACTAATTATAGTGGAATTAAGAAACCGATCTGCACCAATTCACATTTAGACCTGTGCTAAGCTCTTCATTTTCTTAATCAGAATCAGACTTCTTATTTTAACTGGATTTATTAGGGACCTTGATTTTTAGCCTCACCTTCCAATTTCTTTTTTAAGGTGTTTATTTACTCTGCATTGCTTCCACAAACAATTCTTAGGGTTTTTGCCTTCTCTACCTTTGCCCGTTCTTTTTTTTTTTTTTTTTTTTTTTTAAGATTTTATCTATTTGAGTGGGTGGGGGGAGAGAGAGAGAGAGAAGGAGCTGAGGGAGGGCAGAGGGAGAAGGAGAAGCAGACTCCCCACTGCACAGGGAGCCCTACATGGGACTCTGGGATCATGACCTGAGGTGAAGGCAGACGCTTAACTAACTGAACCACCCAGGCACCCCGCGTATCCTACAATTAATTTCTTATTAGATTGTCAAAACTTTGCCAGTAAAGCCTCTTCTCCTAACCTGGGGAGCAAACATTCCCAGGAAGACATATAGACACAATTATTGTAAAGCACTTAAGCAGTCCCAGTGCCTCTTTCAATCATCTCAACTGAAGGCAATATTACTTCAGATACTCATATAGAAACTCAAAAAACCTAGCAATTTAACTATTTTTAGTTAAAATTATTTCTAATTGTTGCAGGCTAAAATATTTTAATTTTCTCTACCTAAATTGATAAGGGTACAGGGGGCTCGACACATGGTTCTTAAATGCCACTGGGCAAGTTACTAAAGCTCCTGAGGCTCATTGATATCACCTATTAAATCTGTTTCAGGGTGTAATTCCCATTTTTCTTGACTGACCCATCTTTCTCACTTTTCTCAGCTTCTCACCCTCACATTGGTAAATTTGAAGCAGAAGCAGCAATACTCAGCTTGTCAAGCAGGGGAAGAATAGGTGGAAGGCGTGTTCTGAGAGAAGTCATGGGAAAGGAGGGAGGAGCTCAATGCACAGCCTGGGAGTAAATAACTTTCTACTGTCAAGAGGAGATGAAGATTAATAATATCTATCGAGGAAAGGAGTAACAGCAATTAAAGGTCAAGAAAAGCAGGAGTGAGAAATGCAAATATGTAAATAGCTTGATGCAGGACACTAGCTAGTTGAAAAACCCTGGTTGATCTGGATATGGAGATATTTTCTTTGTCCTTGACCTTCCTGTCATACTTCTTGCCTAAGGTGGGAAGAATGAGAAAAAAGTCAGAGTCAAGAGAATATAGATTAAGTGGGAAAAGCAGCCACAGCAAGAAAGAGGAGAAACTTGTTTTGTAATGATTAGTCCTCAGCACACTTTTATTTGTCTTTGTTTTGATTATGTACTTGGGTCTACTGTGAGACTACAGATGACCTTGAGAGCAATAGCTATAATAGTCTTTACCATTCATTCCACAAATGATTGATTGAATGACTATCATATTCATAGAACTGGAATAGAATCTGTTCCAAAATACACAATAGAGTGTCTTGCTCACCAAGACTCTTAGAATCTAATAAGGAAGATATCCCTTATATTCAAATAACTTCCAATTAAGCATAAAAGAGCAACTAAAGTGCTGTAAGAATTCAAAGGCGACAGAGCATATCCCAGCTGAGATACTGAGATGCCTGACTCAAGGAAGCAAGACTAAAATTGACGTGGAAAGGATGGGCAAGATTTTAGTAGGTAGATATGAAGGAGAAGATGAATAAAAAAGAATGTCCAGAGACATCTGAGTGGTTCAGTCGGTTAAGTGTCTGCCTTCAGCTCAGGTCATGATCCCAGAGCCCCGTGTCGGGCTCCCTGCATGGTGCGGAGTCGGCTTCTCTCTCTGCCTTCCACTTCCCCTGCTTGTGCTCTCTCTCTCTCTCTCTCTCTGGCAAATAAATAAAATCTTTAAAACTATTGTAGGATATGCACAGTGGTAGTATAAAACAAAATTTCAAAAATCACTTTTTTTTTTTTTTTTTTTTAAAGTGATGGAGTTTTATCCGGAGATCATGGATCTTCAGTCTGGAGGGTGATAAAGGAAGTTTGTGTGTCTAATCATAGAAATGTGCCATTTAATCATCTTTGCTATGTGCTTTGGCACAGCTACCACATTTCAAGCCAAATAGGGTAAAATTTTAGGAGGTTTGAGGGTAAACCTTCATGTAGTCACAGATAGGAAAGTGGGCAGATGGTTTATTATATGGATGTCACGATGGTTGTTTTTTGTTTTGATATTTACGGCAAAGGCTTGGAAGATAAACTGCCATCACCCAAAAGCTAGAAAAGCTTGCTTTTCACATTTATTCTCTCTGATTTTCTTGGTGTTGATAGTGAGTTTACAGTGCTGAACTCACCCTTGCTAGCATATAATTTTCTTGTTCAGTGCTAAATTCCATTGGTTGAAAGATGGCCAAGTGGAAAACATATTCCATTTCTATTTGTAAAATGTTTTACAATCCCCCCAAAATTATTTCAAAAACACCATTTCTTTTATTATGTAAAAAAAGCTGGCAAGTTAGGGAAGGCAGGGAAAGCTGCTACTTTTACATATCAAGAAACTGAGGCCTGCTTTAGATACCACAGTCAACATATGAAAAACGAGAAGAAAAGGAACCACTGCCCATTAAGACATTCTTGACTCCTTCCTGCTTCTACTAGACCATAGACTCAACCAGGAGCGAGATCTTATCTAACTTTTAAAAATTTTATTTTATGTTTTTATTGAAATAGAGTTGACAAACAATGCTACATTCATTTCAGGTGTACAACATAGTGATTTGACAAGTCTGTATGTTATGCTATATTCACAAGTGCAGCTATTATCTGTTACTATATAACACTATTACAATACTATTGACTATGTTCCCTATGCTGTACCTTTTATTCCCATGACTGATTTATTCCATAACTGGAGACCTGTATCTCCCACTCTCCTTTACCCATTTGTCTATTGCCTTCCCCTACATCTCTCATCTGGCAACTGTAGTTTGTATTTCTGAGTCTGTTTCTGCTTGCTTAATTCTTGGTTTTGCCTTTTATATTCCACTTGCTTAATTCTTGGTTTTGCCTTTTATATTCCACATATAAATGAAATCATATGGCATTTGTCTTTTTCTGCCTGACTTATTTCACTTAGCATAATACCCTCTAGGTCCATTCATGGTGTCCACCCATGTTGTCACAAATGGCGAGATCTCATTCTTTTTAGGGTCATCCATCTTGTCACATGTGATCCATGGCAAGATCTCATTCTTTTTATAGCTGAGTAATATTCTATTACACACACAAATACACACACACACACACACACACACATACACCACATCTTCTTTATTTATCTATTGATGGACATGGGTTGCTTCCATATCTTGGCTATTATAGATCATGCTGCAACAAACATAGGGGTGCGTCTACCTTTTTAAATTAGTGTTTTTGTTTTCTTTAGGTAAATACCTAGTAGTAGAATTACTGAATCATACAGTAATTCTATTTGTAACTTTTTCAGGAAATTTCAGACTCTTATCCCCAATGGTTGCACCAATTTACGTTTCCACCAACAATGCACAAGGATTCCTTTTTCTCTATACTCTTACTAACACTTGTTATTTCTTGTCTCATTGATGTTAAGCATTCTGTCAGGTGTAAGGTGATATCTCATTGTGGTTTTGATTTGCATTTTCCTGATGGTTAGTGATATTGAGTATCTTTTTTTCCCTTGTTCAATTTTTTATTTAAATTCCAGTTAGTTAACATATAGTGCAACAGTTTCAGGTGTATGTTGAGCATCTTTTCGTGTATCTGTTGGTATCTAATATTTTTAAGATAGTACTTCCAGCCCTGATTTTTTAAAAAGTCTTTGTTGAATAAATAAATTAACAAATTAATCCACTCCCCACTATAAAAAAAAGTCTGGATAGAGTTGATCATTCATTTATATTTGTTCCATATAAAATATTTTTCTCACATTTTCTTACTTTGCTTTCTCCCTTTTTTCCCTTCCTCCTCTTTCTTTTCTCCCCTCCCCCCTTCCCTTCCTTCTCCTTCACCTTTCTCCCTACTTCATTTCTCGTTCTTCATCCCTTTCATTTTTTCTTACCTTTTTTTCCCCAAAAGGACAGGTCTCAATTGTTTCTGAATGCCCAGATTTTAGCACAGTGTCTCCTATAAAAGACAGTGCTTATTGAATGAGGAAACAAATCTGGTACCATGTTCACAAACTTTCACACTGGAAGATACGGTGTCCTGAGCAAACTTAATTCTTAATTACCTGCATTTATTTAATAACTGTCATTCATTTTGTGAAGCATGCTGCCACAAATTCCAGAGCCTTTTATTATAAGATGTAACACAGATCACCTTGGGATGAGTGGTATGCAAACACCCACAGGCAAAAGATCATGGAAGCGCACTTTTCCCAACTTGTCCAGCAACTCTGCTCTCTGTTCCTTGGGTTCCTGCAGCTTGAATGATCTCTCCAGTGAATCAGGCTCAAGTAGCCTGAAAAGGGTTGAATAATCTGTTTATTCTGTGACTGTGATGCTCGCTAGAGAACTACTCAAAGGACAACATGAGCCGTGACAAACAGTTGGAATCTTATTCAGGAAAATAATTATGACTCATTTTATTGTTGATTGTTAAGTACCGAAACAATCTTCCTTTTGACATTTATTCTCCCTCTGAGTTCCTAGGGTAACTTATTGTATTACTCATTTGGCACTTACTTGCTGCATTAAAAGTCATTTAACTCTTCCTGTTACTTTTTTCTTTTCAATTGTAATTTAGTTAGAAGCAGATTTAGTTAGTATGCCAGCCAATAGAGGAGATGAAATAAAGTGGAAAAATAAAGTGTTTTGGGTCATATATGTCATTTAATCTTGTCTTCTCCAATTACTAGCTGCTTGAATTTAGGCATGTTAATTTTTTTTTCAAAATGGGGATAACAGTTCAAGTCCTACAAGATTTATGTGTGATTAAACAATGAATTTTAGATTTAAAGATGACCTCAAAACAAAGGTGGATATAGCATCTCTGAATATCTAGCTCTTTGTGTGTGTGTGTGTGTGTGTGTGTGTGTGTGTGTGTGTGTTTCGATAGAAGTGGCAGCTACCTTCTAATGGTGAGGAAGGGAAGGGTATCCCTCACATGGATGGAATTATAGAAACTATGATACACAAGCAACTGGTTTTCTGTGTTACTTGGTTCACACAGAAAAGGAAAGCAGCAATGTGTCACAATTTCCGAAGAGGTAAAGATGTGTTTTTCTACGTGTCTAGACCAGTATTTGAGCAACACCCTTCTTACTGAAAGCCTGCTGATACCAGAACAGCAGGTCAGCCCATGGCAACCGGGATGGTGGTCACTGTGGTGGGGGAGGCAGAAGAAACTTTGAGGGTAGCCTGGGAAGGAGGTGGTGACATGGAGATGGCAGTCTCTGGAACAAACAGAGCACAATGATTTTAGTAGATCCTGGGATTGATGTAATAGCCACAAGAGCTTTGAAGCCAGGTACCTACCTGTTCACTTAATAAAGTATTCAGCTTTAAGCCACAGAGAAGATGACAAGGAGTAATTTGAATCCAAAATAGGCAGTCAGAGAGATTGGCACAGCTATTCAAAGTGTCATCGGGAACCTAGGTATTTTGTTTTTCCCTAGACATTCTTAGTTGGTGACTTTTTCCCTTATGGTTTCAAAATGGCTGCTGAGCCCCATAGACTTTGCATTAAGGTTCTGGAAAGATAGAATATAGGAAAGCCAAACTCCTTCTCTTCCAAAGGACTTTTTTTTTTTTTTTTTAATTCAGCAAGAGAAGCCCTTTCGAGAGAAAAACTGGCAGGGAATAAGTGTTGAGTGAAGAGATTGCCACTTTGACCACACAACCCAAACATTATTGATTTACATAGGACAAAATACTGAGTGGGAGCTGGTGCAGGTCAGGTGGGTTTCTCCTCATTGTATTGGTGTGGAACCCAAAATGAAAAATTGATTTCATTACCATTGGAAATAGGTTACATTCACACATGGATTGCTTTGCTTATTAATGACTCAATAGATGAGATCTCTGTATACATTTTAACATAAATATACCGACATACCTAATAACAAAGCAAATATTGAAAAAAATATCAGCTCTCTTTCTCCCTATTTTTGTGTTTCTGTTAGCTTATTCTGCTTATTGTCCTTTTGGTGGCTAAAAACAGAAGCACACTAAATTAGCTCAAGGAAAAGTGAAGTTACCACTCTTTTCTCTCTACTTTTATTTCCCTCTTTGTTTCACTGTGGGCCAGTTTTCTCTATATATAGGTAATACTGATTACCAACCAGGTCTCCACTACATAAATTTACTAGGACTCAATTCAATTGTATCGGTGAAATGAAAGGAACATAAGCTCTTTTTTCTTCTTCACATGTGTTAATGTGTACTTTTTAAAAAGCATAAAGTTTATACAAACGTCTGCTTGGTGTTCTTAGCTGTCTCCCACTATCCATTCTTGTTTTTCCTCCTTGGTAATAACTTCTATTTTTAGTTGGGCATATTGTCAATGAGGTAATAGTCTACACTCCCCATTTTGTTTTACAATCAAGGCTCAGTCATGTGACAAGGTTTTGGCCATTGGGTTTTAGGTGAAATTATTGTGTGTGACATTTGTAAAATCTTGAAGAGGGAGGCCATGTGAGACCTGGAATAAGGACAGGGTGCCTGGAGTTCTGGCAGTCATCTTGGACTAAGAGACTGGGGGCTTTATTTAAGGGATGGGGAGGAGAGCAGCCAGGGATGGGGAGAGTTGCTGAGGAACTGGTGGAGATGCCATTTCAGCCCATACATAGGAAATAAAGGGGTATTGTTATTTAAGTCCAGCTGGAAATTCTCATTACTAATCAAGCTGACAGCCTAATAAGTAGTACAGAAATTATAGGATGGTCAGCGTCTAAACTCTGAAGCTAGAGAATTTTTCTCTGAGGCAGGACCAGCTGGTGCTATTACATTTGACGTTGTTAGTGATGAGTGGTGTATAATGACAGTTTAAGACAAGATGCTCCAGCACAGTGAAAAGAAATTCTCTAAATGTGAATCTCTTGGCATAAAAAAAGAACTTATAAACTCAACCTTTATGGCTGAGTGAAAAGAAGGTAAAAATCCTGGCCTGTCATTAATCCTAGAGATGGACCATAAACTTAGGATTCATTGAGTATTGAATACTTTATTTTTAGAAATGTTTATCTACCATCATCAGCATTATTTTTGAAGTAACATATAATTTAGTAGAGATTGAATTCATATCTTATTCATTAAGGCTTATGTAATTTAAATATGTATTTTGCATAAAACACTTCAATGCACAAGAAATACTTTTATCTTTAAATCCTCTAAAGCTTTACATCTTAAGACATATACTATGATTTTTCTAGGAAAAAATGAAGAAAATAAACAATATTTTATTTATTAAATTTTTTTACTGTTATGTTAATCACCATATATTACATCATTAGTTATTGATATAGTGTTCCATGATTCATTGTTTGTGCATAACACCCAGTGCTCAACACAGAACATGCCCTCTTTAATACCCATCACCAGGCTAACCCATTCCCCCACCCCACTCCCCTCTAGAACCCTCAGTTTTTTTTTAAGAGTCCATCATCTCTCAAGGTTCGTCTCCCCCTCTGATTTACCCCCCTTCATTCTTCCCCTCCTGCTATCTACTTCTTCTTTTTTTCTTTCTTAATATATATTGCATTATTTGTTTCATAGGTACAGATCTGTGATTCAACAGTCTTGCACAATTCACAGCACTCACCATAGCACACACCCTCCCCAATGTCTATCACCCAGCCACCCCATCCCTCCCACCCCACCCCTACTCCAGCAACCCTCAGTTTGTTTCCTGAGATTAAGAATTCCTCATATCAGTGAGTTCATATGATACATGTCTTTCTCTGATTGACTTATTTCACTCAGCATAACAGCCTCCAGTTCCATCCACATCGTTGCAAATGGCAAGATCTCATTCCTTTTGATGGCTGCATAATATTCCATTGTGTATATATACCACATCTTCTTTATCCATTCATCTGTCGATGGACATTTTGGCTCTTTCCACAGTTTGGCTATTGTGGACATTGCTGCTATAAACATTGGGGTGCACATACCTCTTCGGGTCCCTACATTTGTATCTTTGTGGTAAATACCCAGTAGTGCAATTGCTGGATTGTACGGTAGCTCTATTTTCAACTGTTTGAGGAACCTCCATACTGTTTTCCAGAGTGGTTGCACCAGCTTGCATTCCCACCAACAGTGTAGGAGGGTTCCCCTTTCTCCACATCCCCGCCAACATCTGTCATTTCCTGACTTGTTAATTTTAGCCATTCTGACTGGTGTGAGATCGTATCTCATTGAGGTTTTGATTTGGATTTCCCTGATGCTGAGTGATGTTGAGCCCTTTTTCATGTGTCTGTTGGCCATTTGGATGTCTTCTTTGGAAAAATGTCTGTTCATGTCTTCTGCCCATTTCTTGATTGGATCATTTGTTCTTTGGGTGTTGAGTTTGATAAGTTCTTTACAGATTTTGGATACTAGCCCTTTATCTGATATGTCATTTGCAAATATTTTCTCCCATTCTGTCGGTTGTCTTTTGGTTTTGTGGACTGTTTCTTTTGCTGTGCAAAAGCTTTTTATCTTGATGAAGTTCCAAGAATTCATTTTTGCCCTTGTTTCCCTTGCCTTTGGCAATGTTTCTAGGAAGAAGTTGCTGCAGCTGAGGTTGAAGAGGTTGCTGCCTGTGTTCTCCTTTAGGATTTTGATGGACTCCTGTCTCATATTTAGGTCTTTCAACCATTTGAAGTCTATTTTTGTGTGTGGTATAAGGAAATGGTCCAGTTTCATTCCTCTGCATATGGCTGTCCAATTTTCCCAACACCATTTGTTGAAGAGACCGTCTTTTTTCCATTGGACATTCTTTCCTGCTTTGTCAAAATTAGTTGACCATAGAGTTGAGGGTCCATTTCTGGGCTCTCTATTTCTATTCCATTCATCTATGTGTCTGCTTTTGTGCCAGTACCATACTGTCTTGATGATGACAGCTTTGTAATAGAGCTGGAAGTCTGGAATTGTGATGCCACCAGCTTTGCTTTTCTTTTTCAACATTCCTCTGGCTATTCAGGGTCTCTTCTGGTTCCATACAAATTTTAGGATTATTTGTTCCATTTCTTTGAAAAAAGTGGACGGTATTTTGATGGGGATTGTATTGAATGTGTAGATTGCTCTAGGTAGCATTGACATCTTCACAATGTTCTTCCGATCCATGAGCATGGAACGTTTTTCCATTTCTTTGTGTCTTCCTCAATTTCTTTCATGAGTCTTTTATAGTTTTCTGAGTACAGATCCTTTGCCTCTTTGGTTAGATTTGTTCCTAGGTATCTTATGGTTTTGGGTGCAATTGTAAATGGGATTGACTCCTTAATTTCTCTCTCTTCTGTCTTGTTGTTGGTGTATAGGAATGCCACTGATTTCTGTACTTTGGTTTTAAATCCTGCCACTTTACTGAATTCCTGTATGAGTTCTAGCAGTTTTGGGGTGGAATCTTTCGGGTTCTCCACATAAAGTATCATATCATCTGCAAAGAGTGAGAGTTTGACTTCCTCTTTGCCGATTTGGATGCCTTTGATTTCTTTTTGTTGTCTGATTGCTGTGGCTAGGACTTCTAATACTATGTTGAATAGCAGTGGTGAGAGTGGACATCCCTGCCACGTTCCTGACCTTAGGGGGAAAGCTCTCAGCTTTTCCCCATTGAGAATGATATTTGCTGTAGGTTTTTCATAGATGGCTTTTATGATATTGAGGTATGTACCCTCTATCCCTATACTCTGAAGAGTTTTGATCAAGAAAGGATGCTGTACCTTGTCAAATGCTTTTTCTGCATCTATTGAGAGGATCATATGGTTCTTGTTTTTTCTTTTATTAATGTATCACACTGATTGATTTGCAGATATTGAACCAACCTTGCAGCCCAGGGATAAATCCCACTTGATTGTGGTGAATAATCCTTTTAATGTACTGTTGGATCCTATTGGCTAGTATTTTGGTGAGAATTTTTGTATCCATGTTCATCAGGGATATTGGTCTGTAATTCTTCTTTTTGATGGGGTCTTTGTCTGATTTTGGGGTCAAGGTAATGGTGGCCTCAGAAAATGAGCTTGGAAGTTTTCCTTCTATTTCTATTTTTTGGAACAGTTTCAGAAGAAATAGGTATTAATTCTTTAAGTGTTTGGTAGAATTCCCCTGGGAAGCCATCTGGCCCTGAGCTCTTGTTTGTTGGGAGATTTTTGATTATTGCTTCAATTTCTTTGGTGTTCATGGGTCTGTTCAGGCTTTCTATTTCTTCCTGGTTCAGTTTGGTAGTTTATACATCTCTAGGAATGCATCCATTTCTTCCAGGTTATCTAATTTGCTGGCATATAGTTGCTCATAATATGTTCTTATAATTGTTTGTATTTCTTTGGTGTTGATTGTGATCTCTCCTCTTTCATTCATGATTTTATTTATTTGGGTCATTTCTCTTTCCTTTTGGTAAGTCTGGCCAGGGGTTTATCAATCTTGTTAATTCTTTCAAAGAACCAGCTCCTAGTTTCGTTGATCTGTTCTACTGTTCTTTTGGTTTGTATTTCATTGATTTCTGCTCTGCTCTTTATTATTTCTCTTCTCCTGCTGGGTTTAGGTTTTATTTGCTATTCTTTCTCCATCTCCTTTAAGTGTAGGGTTAGGTTATATATTTGAGACCTTTCTTGTTTCTTGAGAAAGACTTGTATTGCTGTATACTTTCCTCTTAGGACTGCCTTTGCTGCATTCCAAAGATTTTGAACAGTTGTGTTTTCATTTGTTTCCATGAATTTTTTAAATTCTTCTTTAATTTCCTGGTTGACCCATTCATTCTTTAGTAGGATGCTCTTTAGCCTCCATGTGTTTTAGTTCTTTCTTACTTTCCTCTTGTGATTGAGTTCTAGTTTCAAAGCATTGTGGCCTAAAAATATGTAGGGAATGATCCCAGTCTTTTGGTACCAGTTGAGACCTGATTTGTGACCTAAGGTGTGATCTATCTGGAGAATGTTCCATGGGCACTAGAGAAGAATGTGTATTCTGTTGCTTTGGGATGGAATGTTCTGAATATATCTGTGAAGTCCATTTGGTCCAGTGTGTCATTTAAAGTCTTTATTTCCTTGTTGATCTTTTGCTTAGATGATCTGTCCATTTCAGTGAGGGTGTTGTTAAAGTTCCCTACTATTATTTTATTGTTGTCAATGTATTTCTTCACATCTTTAGGGGCTTTCTTTATATTCATACACATACAAGGTAGTTCTTCCCTCCTGAGGACCTTAATCAGGGTATTTAGGAAAATGTTAATGCTTCATTATTTAAAAAGAAATAATTTAGAGAAGAGCTGTGACTGATAGCCTTTTTGATCCCCCTTCCTCAACCCCACCCCATCTTGGGACTTGAGCATAGTGCTGGCAGTATGGCAGCATTTACGGCAGGCATTCTACCTATTACAAAGGAATATAAACATTATACTGCCAGTATTCTAGAGAACTATGGAATATTATGTTTTGCTTTTGTCATTCAGGGATTTTGTTTGTGTGTGTGTATTTTATGTGACATGGCTGCCTAATTCTCTTTTAATCAGTACATGGCTCTAATTCTGTCTAACCAGATCTATGTAAAAATATTTTCTCCTTGTTTCTTAAGGCTTATTATATAGGAAGAATTACACAGTGGACATTTATTCATTCAGTTATTCAACACTAAATTTCAAATACTGAAGAGTGGACTGAAATCACTTTACATAGTATAAACTGGTGGATTTATGACTATTTTCACAGATATCATGCTTTTCTGTAAATTCCATAGCAACAGTCTATTTTGTGCACTCCCCTATCCCCAACACTTAGAGGAATCAATTAATCAGATATTTTTGGCTGGAAATAAGAGAAATCTAAAAGGCAAAAGAGGTTTGGTGGAGGGATCCAATCAAGACTGCACATTGGCCCCAGGTATGCTTAATATTAACAATAGTAGATTCCAGCAGATAACAGATACTGACCAATCAGTATGGATGCTGACCCAGTCAGGTTAGGGCTGAGCCATCAACACGTGGTAAGTGTATACTGAATATTAATTAGCCCATGCCCCAGGAAACCACTGGAAATAGAACTGTAGACACTGACAGACTATTTCTGTCTCTTGTCTTTTATTATATCTTTGTCTCTGTATTTCCTTCCCAATGAAGAGTGGCTGAATCCTAATGGCTACTGACAGGTGGAGAAGCTCACATGTATAAACTATCATTGGACAGATACTGATTTTCCCACTCTGTTTTAGTGAAAATTTCTAGGGAAGGAAGTTTTATTGAGCAGATCAAATGATAGGTGTCCATTATATTATATTTGCCATTAAAATTTTGGTAGTGTGCTTCTCCAAAATACAAAACTCTTTACTTGATTGAAGACATCAAAGAATTCAAATATTAAACAGTGGTTTAGTTTGACATAGACAAAGTTCATGAAATATCTCTTTGTTACTCTGAGATCTCCAGCCTCCCTTGCAATCAAGTTTGGGTCATGTGACTATTTTGGACCAGTGGGTTTTATATGGATGTGTTTGTGTGACTCTGGCTGAGCCATTTAGTAACTCTGTACCTTCTCCATCTCTCTTGTGCCCTGCCATGGTGACTGTGGAGTTCATGTGTTCCATTTGGTATAGCTTCATACTAGAGGAAGACCACGTGTTCTATCTATATCAGATCTGATTAGGCTGTCCAATGGCATCAACCTTCTACTTAAGTCCCTAAAATTCTTTCTTTTCCCTTTTTGGCACCTGCCATTAATTATCCTGACACATCTGTTTTAAACATGGAATAGAAAAGAATGGAGATGCTGGATTTCAGAGAATTTAGATGAAAATCCAAGCTTTGCTATCTACTGTGGTGTGACCTTTGGCCAGTTCTTTGGTTTCTTTGAACTTCAGTTTTCTTATCAGTAAGATGGGGATGATGATATTGACCATCCCATGAGCTTGCTGTAAACAGTAACTGTAGTAATGATTATAAAACAAAACATCTAACTCTTTGCCTGGTGTAACAGTAGCTAATGTTTACATAACCAGGCACAGGCAGGTAAATATTTTACTTATATTAACATATTTAACCCTCCAAATAGCCTTCTGGTGTAGGCAGTATCATCATCTCCACTATAACTGAGGTTGAGTGACTTCCCCTAGGTCGTGAAGTTGAGATTTGATCCCAAGCTTCTGGTGCCCTCTAAACTAGTGCCTCTTGTGGAGTGTTTTAGAATTAGGGTTCTTAAGTGTGGGCAAGGGTAGAGGTATAGGGAGGAAAGGGCTTTTGGAATAAAATTAGCATTCAAGTCTTGCTTCTGGCTTGTACTAATCAAGTGGCAGTTGAATAAGTTACTTTTAGTCTGAATTGCTTTCTTTATAAAATGTCTAATATCAAAAGAGTACTTATCTTAGATGGTTGTTTTGAGGGTTCAGTGAGTTTATGTATGTTATCTATATAAAGCATCAGGAACATTGAATGGTAGCGTGGATATTCTTCTCTGGTTCTTCTCTGATCAGTGCAGTAAAAATACAGAGTGTATTGACTTCTCTCTGGAAGAATCAGTCACATTAAGAAGAAAAATTAATGTATAGGTTTTTACTCATTAAATGCACATGTACTAAAACATAATGGTAATACTCTTTTCTAATAGAATTCTCACTCCATGTTGTTGCATATCTAAGCAGCCCTTTAATTGCCTTAAATAGTCATCAGAGACACAGAAAATGCTTTTTGAACAAGCCTAAGCAATGCAAGGGAGGCAGCTTTCTCTGATGGACAAGTAGCTCTTTAGGTGAAGAGCCTCTCAACTTTCTCTGTGTCCTTGGTCTTTTATACTTAATTTTCTTCCTAAGTTATGGCACTGTTGCTTTAGTACAATGGAATTTGATGGAAACAAGAATGAGAAATAGAAGGAATGTTCTAGATTATCTGACCTTAGGTGGCTGTTTCCCAGGTTGGGAACAGAGGCCTGGCAACTTGTGAGTTGCCTATGAAGACGCAGCTAATGAGCACTGCTGCAAGCACCTGTTGTCTTCTCTAGTCTAGCCTTCTCTCTGGAACCACACCTCCCCTTCATTGGTAGCTGTTTTAAATGCTTCTTATGAGTAAATATTCATTGAGATAATGGTCCTTAAAGGTATTTTAGAGCTCAGAAATTTGTCTGTTTTTCTTTGATTCAAAGAGATTCATATGGATTCATCTTAGAGATTAATTCAAATGTTATCAAAATGTATTAAATGCTGAAAAGCAGGCCTTCACTCAATATATACATACTATCTGAAAGTGAAAATGGTTGCTTGTATCTTCCAGGGAGGCTGGAAAGGTTTCTATTCTAATGTCCAGTCCTATCCTTCTACCCTCTCGGTAGATGTTTCTACAAAGTACTTTTTTTTTTTTTCCTTAACAGCTTTATTGAGGTGCTTTAATAGCACCCCAGAGTCAATTAAGTCTAAATTAGAATTCTTTCCTTTCTAAAACAGCTTCCCTCTGATCTGTCCTGACTTCCTCGTATCTGTCAATAATACCCTCATTGCTCCAGCTTCCCCAGCTGGAAACCTCAGTGCTGTCTTTCATGTCTTTCTTCTTCAGCCATATTTCGTCAGTCAATATATTCTGCTAGTTTTCATTACCATTCCTAATCCTTATATTATGTTAACCATATTCTCACGGGATTCACTGCCCTCAGTAGTATCTCCTTTCTTGCGAGCAACCTTAAAACCTTCTTACAAATTGATCTTTCTTCTCTTTAATAATTACAAAACCCACAGTTGCTCCCGGCTGCTTTAAAAGAGATTCTGAACTTAAGTATGAAAAATAGCTATCTTCTAGGACAAGGGCCTGACTTCTCTTTCTCATTTTGCCTCTTCCATTTTTTTTTCTTGGACACTGATCTTTTACTTTCACAAATTGTTCTTCTCATTAGTCCTTGAAATTTACCATACCTTTCTAGTTCTGGACCTTAGCTCATATTTGTTATTCCAGCAAGATATTTCCTGTCCTCCTTTTTTGTCCTAGCCTTGATATTTAGCTTAAATTCTGCCTTTTCTAAGAAATGTTCTCCAGTGACTTTTGCACATGCTAATCTCTCTTTCCTTTGAACGGCCTTGATATTTTTAATATATTCTATATATTTGACACTTGTTTTGATATTTTTAAATTACATTATTCAATAATTAACTTGTCAATTCCACAAAGGTAGGATTTTTATAATAGCTACTAAAGGTCTTGTCTATAGTCAATTCTACAAAATGACTTTTTAAAAAGCAAAAAATCCCCAAATCATAAATCAACTATACTGAAAGAGTTAGAGATTCTGCATCAGAACACAAAAGATTTTAGAAAGCAGGGCAACTGCAAATTGAAGGTATGATTTTAACGTTTATTGAGAATCTGCAATTTTCTAGCCACTTCACTGGGTGCTGAGGTTAGAGAGCTAAATTAGACACAGTCCTTGATATAAATGAAAAGAATGAGAACAAGTAGAATGCAAAGCTTCTGAACGTGAAACAGTTTTGTGTGGGGGTGGAGGTGGGTGGCAGGGTGAGGTCACATAGAGTGCTGGCAGACACAAAGGATACAGGATGGGGGACATTTTCTTTCCAAAGGTAGTCAATGCAGGTTCAGGTTGGTTTCAACATGGAGTAAAATGATGCTGTGTGAGGGCGTTACATTCATCTTTATCAAGCCCTGAGCTATGCCTGCTGTTGGTGGCAGCAAGCCTAGTTTTCCATTGTTTATAACAACAAATGATTTACTGTGAATAAAAATTCCCTAAGTTCTGTTGTAAGATGATAGTAATAAGAATAACAACACCAAAAAGACACATCAAAATTATCATTAGGTTCAATGTACTTGCCCATCTGTAACTGTGGCCATATTTCAGCATTTTATGGCTTAATTTAGAAAGAGGTAACCTCAGCTGCCAAAAACAATTGAGAATGTCGAGTGTAGAGGGACCAAACATAGCATATGGGCCATAGCCGTGCATCCTAGAGAGTGACCTTAGGTGCTATGCTCCTTTTCACTGCCTGACAGTTAAAGGTCTCCAGCAACTTACAGTAGTGAATAATTTATCTGCAGGGAAAGAAACTTTATTCATTTTGTATATTCTAAGAACAAATATTACACATTAAGATGCAAATAATATCAATAGTGATTAAGCAAATAATGATAATAACAAGAATAGTAATATGCCAACAGAGTGGTGGTTCTGTTTCATAATAGACCTTTTATAGTACAGAAATTTACATCATTCTAGCATTCTTGTAAAAGATATTTTTAAGCCCTGATTTCCTTTTTGCTTCATCTGGAGATTTGTTCTTGGTTTTCTTTGCTGACTTTTCTTTCTCCTATATATGTCCTTACTGTTGTTCTATCCCAGATTTTGCTGTTCAGTTCTTGGCTCCTTTTGCTAGTTAATGTGTCAGTACCAAGGCTTTAAATGTCACCTGTAGGGCGCCTGGGTGGCTCAGTCGTTAAGCATCTGCCTTCGGCTCAGGTCATGATCCCAGGGTCCTGGGATCGAGTCCCACATCGGGCTCCCTGCTCAGCGGGGAGTCTACTTCTCCCTCTGAGCCTCTTCCCTCTCGTGCTGTCTCTCATTCTCAAATAAATCTTTTAAAAAAATAAAATATATTGTTGATTTATAATGTTCAACTCATGTCCAACAGCACTATAATGCCTGAATGAAGCTTTTCTAATACGTTCTTTTTTCCCCCCTCTGTGAAGCATAATGTACTGAATTAGACAGCACTGTGAGACTGTGCTCGGGAGCCATATTAAACAGCAGAACACCAACTGAAAGCACAAAAGTGTGGAAGATGTGCCACTAAAACAACAGAAAAAGCACTTATTTACAGTATGAGCTAAAAAAAAAAAAAAAAGACCATCACCTTGTTCAGCCTTAGTCTGGAGTGTTCATGTCACATAACTCAAAATCTTGACTGCTCTGTGCATGTTTGTGAATGACTATAAGAAGCTACGAGTATTGATTTTGGTCTTAAGAATTTTGGTGAATAAATATGGAATTACTGAATAATGTGGGTAGACTGTATTTGGTATATGGAGAGAAATGTACTAGTGCTTTGCGTGCCTACTAAACACCAAGTAATGATGTCTACTATGCAATTTGGTATGTGGTTCTAGAGTTCAGTGCTCCAGTCCCCAGACTCCCCCTAACCACCCAAAAGACTGAGAGGATTGATCTTTGGTACAACTCTAGCTCCTTGGTATACCAAACTGGAAAGCAAAGGTCTGCTCTCAAACGTCATTCTCAGGAGACCTTGCCTATCTTCTTTACTATTGTAATCCTACTTCCCAGTATAAAGCTTGGAACATAATATTTACTGAACAAATGGAATGGTGTTGGTTTTTGCTCTGTGATGTTGAAATAAAAATAAAGGAGAGAAGAGGAGGAGAGAGAAAGAGGACACTTTTTTGGTGCATATATTGATATATTTATTTGTGTTCTATTTCCCCAAAAGGATTGAGGCAGTTTACAATAAATTATTGACATTATAAATCAAATACTTAATTCTAAATGAAAGACAAAAGCCAGGTAGCAAAAGGGGAGGCAGGAAGAGGGAACTTACCCATCCAACCATCTGTCCATCCATCTATATAGCAGACTGACCAGGGCTCAGTTCCTATTACATCAACACCATACTGACTCTTTCTCTGAGTTTGAAGACAAGAAATTCCTTTTTAAAAATTGTATTTATTTTATATAGATTATTTTCTATTAAATTCATGCTTCTATAGTATGCTGCTTCCTGGTGCTTTGAAAAGAGGTAGGCATACTTAAATGAATGAAGAAAATGACATCTATTCGGTTCAAGGAAGAGTAATTTAGCAGAAACAACACTGAAATTTCGGGTAGCTAGGATAAAGAGGGAAGTGCAGTGGATTGCACAGCCTCCACTGTTTGGCAGAAGTGAATATCTAATTTACAAGGAGAGGAAGCTTTCTTGAAATCTTTTTTTTTTTAATTTTATTTAATAATGTTATGTTAGTCACCATACAATACATCATTAGTTTTTGATGTAGTGATCCATGATAAATTGTTTTCTTCATATAACAGCTAGTGCTCCATGCAGCACGTGTCCTCCTTAATACCCATCACCAGGCTAACCCATCCCCCCACCCCTCTCCCCTCTAGAACCCTCAGTTTGTTTCTGAGTCCATAGGCTCTCATGGGTCATCTCTTCCTCTGATTCCCTCCCTTCATTTTTCCCCTTCTTCTAGTGTCCTCCATGCTGTTCCTTATGTTCCACAAATAAGTGAAACCATATGAAAGTTAAAATTGACTTTCTCTGCTTGATTTATTTCACTTAGCATAAGCTCCTCTAGTCCCATCCATGTTGATGTAAAAGTTGGGTATTCATCCTTTCTGATGGCTGAGTAATATTCCATTGTATATATGGACCACATCTTTATGCATTCATCTGTTGAAGGGAATCTCTGCTCTTTCCACAGTTTGGCTATTGCGGACATTGCTGCTATGAACATTGGGGTACATATGGCCCTTCTTTTCATTGCATCTGTCTCTTTGGGGTAAATACCCAGTAGTGCAACTGCTGGGTCATAGGGTAGCTCTATTTTTAACTTTTTGAGGAACCTCCACACTGTTTTCCAAAGTGGCTGTACCAGCTTGCATTCCCACCAACGGTGTAAGAGGGTTCCCCTTTCTCCACAACCTCTCCAACATTTGTTGTTTCTTGCCTTGTCAATTTTTGCCATTCTAACTGGTGTAAGGTGGTATCTCAATGTGGTTTTGATTTGAATTTCCCTGATGGTTAGTGATGATGAACATTTTTTCATGTGTCTGTTAGCCATTTATATGTCTTCTTTGGAGAAGTGTCTGTTCATGTCTTCTGCCCACTTTTTGACTTGTTTGTTTTTTGGGTGTTGAGTTTGAGAAGTTCTTTATAGATCTTGGATACCAGCCCTTTATCTGTAGTGTCATTTGCAAATATCTTCTCCCATTCTGTGGGTTGCCTCCTAGTTTTGTTGACTGTTTCTTTTGCTGTGCAGAAGCTTTTTATCTTGATGAAGTCCCAAAAGTTAATTTTTGCTTTTGTTTCACTAGCCTTTGGAGATGTATCTTGAAAGAAGTTGCTGTGGCCTATGTCAAAGTTGTTACTGGCTATGTTCTCCTCTAGGATTTTGATGGATTCCTGTCTCACATTGAGGTCTTTCATCCATTTTGAGTTTATCTTTGTGTTGGGTGTTAGAGAATGGTCCAGTTTCATTCTTCTGTAGGTGGCTGTCCAATTTTCCCAGCACCATTTATTGAAGAGACTGTCTTTTTTCCATTGTATATTTTTTCCTGCTTTGTCGAAGATTATTTGACCATAGAGTTGAGGGTCCATATCTGGGCTCTCTGTTCTGTTCCATTGGTCTATATGTCTGTTTTTGTGCCAGTACCATGCTGTCTTGGTGATCACTGCTTTGTAATATAGCTTGAAATTGGGCAACGTGATGCCCCCACCTTTGTTTTTCTTTATTGACATTTCCTTGGCGATTCAGGGTCTTTTCTGATTCCATGCAAATTTTAGGATTGTTTGTTCCAGCACTTTGAAAAATGTCATTGGAATTTTGATCGGGATGGCATTGCTCTGGGTAGCATAGCCATTTTAAGAATGTTTATTCTTCCAATCCATGAGAATGGAATGTTTTTCCATCTTTTTGTGTCTTCTTCAATTTCTTTCATGGGTGTTCTGTAGTTCCTAGAGTATAGATCCTTTACCTCTTTGGGTAGGTTTATTCCGAGGTATCTTATGGTTTTTGGTGCTATTGTAAATGGAGTCGTTTCTCTAATTTCTCTTTCTACAGTTGCATTGTTAGTGTATAAGAAAGTAACAGATTTCTGTGCATTGATTTTTGTATCCTGCCACATTACTGATTGCTGTATGAGTTCTAGTAATTCGGGGGTGGAGTCTTTTGGATTTTCTACATAAAGTATCATGTCATCTGTGAAAAGAGAGAGTTTGACTTCTTCTTTACCAATTTGAATACCTTTTATTTCTTTTTGTTGTCTGATTGCTGTTGCTAGGACTTCTAGTACTATGTTGAACAACAGTGGCGAGAGTGGGCATCCTTGACGTGTTCCTGATCTTAAGGGAAAGGCTCTCAGCTTTTCCCCATTGAGGATGATATTTGCTGTGGGTTTTTCATGGATGGATTTTATGAACTTAAGGAATGTTCTCTACATCCCTATACTCTGAGGAGTTTTAATCAGGAAAGGATGCTGTATTTTGTCAAATGCTTTTCTGCATCAATTGAGAGGACCATACGGTTCTTCTCTCTCCTCTTATTCATGTGTTCTGTCACATTGATTGATTTGCGAATGTTGAACCACCCTTGCATCCCAGGGATAAATCCCACTTGGTCATGGTGGATGATCCTTTTAATGTATTGTTGGATCCTATTAGCTAGGATTTTGTTGAGGATTTTGGAATCCATATTTATCGGGGATATCGGTCTGAAATTCTTTTTGATGGGGTCTTTGCCTGGTTTGGGGATTCAGGTAATGCTGGCCTCATAGAATGAGTCTGGAAGCTTTCCTTCTGTTTCTATTTTTTGAAACATCTTTAGGAGAATAGGTATTATTTGTTCTTTGAATGTTTGATAGAATTCCCCCAGGAAATCCATCAGGCCCTGGACTCTTGTTTTGGGGGAGGTTTTTGATCACTGTTTCAATCTCGTTACTGGTTATTGGCCTATTCAGGTTGTCAGTTTCTTCCTGTTTCAGTCTTGGGAGTTTATAGGCTTCCAGGAAGGCATGCATTTCGTCCAAATTGCTCAGCTTATTGGCATATAGTCGTTGATAATAATTTCTAATAATTGTTTCTATTTCCTTGGTGTTAGTCGTGATCTCTTCCCTTTCATTCATAATTTTATTAATTTGGGTCCTTTTTCTTTTCTTTTGGATAAGTCTGCCCAGTGTTTTATCGATCTTATTAATTCTTTCAAAGAACCAGCTTCTAGTTTTGTTGATCTGATCTGTGTTTCTGGTTTCTAATTCATTGATCTCTGCTCTAATCTTAATTATTTCTCTTCTAATGCGTGGCTTAGGCATTGTTTGTTGCTTTTTCTCTAGTTCTTTAAGGTGTAGGGTTAGTTGGTGAATTCGGGATTTTTCTGTTTTTTTGAGTGAGTCTTGAATGGCTATGTATTTCCCCCTTAGGACTGCCTTTGTAGTATCCCGTAGGTTTTGGACCATTGTGTTTTTGTTCTCATCAGTTTCCATGAATTGTTTAAGTTCTTCTTTGATTTCCTGGTTGACCCAAACATTCTTGCACCGAGTGGTCTTTATCTTCCAAGTGTTCGAATTTCTGCCAATTTTTTTCTTGTGATTGAATTGCAGTTTTAAATCATTGTGGTCTGAGAATATGCAGGGAATCATCTCAAGCTTTTGGTATCGGTTGAGACCTGTTTTGTGACCCAGTATGTGGTCTATTCTGGAGAAAGTTCCATGTGTGCTTGAGAAGAATTAGTATTCTGTTGTTTTAGGGTAGAATGTTCTGTATATATCTATGAGGTCCTTCTGGTCCAGTGTGTCATTCAAGGCTCTTGTTTCTTTGTTGATTTTCTGCTTAGATGATCTGTCTGTTGCTGAGAGTGGAGTATTGAGGTCTCCTACAATGAACGTATTGTTACCAATATGACTCTTTATTTCGGTTAACAGTTGGCTTATGTAGATGGCTGCTCCCATGTTGGAGATGTAGATATTTACAATTGTTAGATCTTGTTGGATAGATCCTTTGAGAATGATATAGTGTCCTTCTGTGTCTCTAACTGCAGTCTTTAGTTTAAAATCTAATTTGTGTGATATAAGAATTGCTATCCCGGCTTTCTTTTGAGGTCCGTTGGCATGGAAGATGGATCTCCATCCCTTCACTTTCAGTCTGGATGTATCTTTAGGTTCAAAATGAGTCTCTTGTAGACAGCATATGGATGAGTCCTGTCTTTTTATCCAATCTGCAGCCCTGTGCCATTTTATGGGAGCATTTAGGCTGTTCACATTGAGAGTGATTATTGAAAGATATGAATTAATTATCATCATGTTGCCTTGAAGACCTTGTTTTTATAGATTGTCCCTGTAAATTTCTTTTCTATATCACTCTTGGGGTCTTTCTCCTTTTATAGAACTCCCCACCCCCTTAATATTTCTTGCAGGGCCGGCTTAGTGGTCACATATTATTTGAGTTTCTGCTGGTCTTGGAAGCTTTGCATCTCCCCATCCATTCTGAATGACAGCCTTGCTGGATAAAGTATTCTTGGCTGCATGTTCTTCTTGTTTAGTACCCTGAATATGTCTTGCCAGGCCTTTCTGACTTGACAGGTCTCTGTGGATAGGTCTGACGTTATTCTGATGTTCCTCCCTCTGTATGTAAGAAATCTCTTCCCCCTAACTGCCCTAAATATGGTTTCCTTGGTTCTAAGATTTGCGAGTTTTACTATTACATGCCAGGGTGTTGGCCTGTTTTCCTTGATCTTGGGAGGGGTCCTGTCTGCCTCTAGGACACAAATGTTTGTTTCACTCCCTGGATTAGGTAAGTTCTCAGCTATGATTTGCTCAGATATATCTTCTAGTCCTCTCTCTCTCTCCACCCCTTCAGGGATTCCAATAATTCTGACATTGGAATGTTTCATGGTGTCACTTATTTCTCTGATTCTATTTTCATGGATTCTGAGTTGTTTTTCCCTGGCCTCCTCTTTTCCCTTTTTATCTATTATTTGGTCTTCTAGGTCACTAATTAGTTCTTCTGCCTCGCTTCCACTAGCTGTTAAATTATCTAGATTAGATTGGATCTCATTGATAGCATTTTTAAATTCTGCCAATTCAGCTTTCATTTCTGCCCTTAGAGACTATGTTGCCATTAATCGATTTCTTCATTCTAGTTACTGTCTTCACAATTGCTAGCCTGAATTCCATCTCCAACATCTTGGTTATATCTGAATCCATTTATAAATCTGTGGCATAAGTCATAGTCTCTGAGTCTTTTCTATTTTGGGGGTTCCTCCTCCTAGTCATTCTGTTGAGAAATGGTTGAGGGACTGTGTAGAGTTCAAATTATTGACCACAACCCAAGCAAGATGCACCTGTTTTCTAGGGACCTTAGGGTTGCTGGCCTCTTGTTTTCCCAGCCTGTCTCTGGGGGAGGGGCCTGCCCTGCTCTTACTTAGGCAACCCTGTTTGGGTAGAGTTGCCCTGCCCCCCTGTGGGGGCGATGGGCTCAGTGAAAACCTCCCCAGCACGGGAGGCTATTGCTCATCAGCCTTGTAGGATCCCCATGGCCAGGCTCCCTCCCGCTGCTGTTTATCCTTCTGATATCTGCCTGTGGAATCACAGCTCCCTGCTTTGTACCTCGAAACCAACTGCCTGCGATATTCTGTTTGTAGAGATCCAGATCTATCTTCTTACATCTCAGCCTGATTTTGTGGGTGTTCAGAGTGGTCTGGTAGATATCCAGCTCAATTCTGAGGACCAGTTGGAATAGGGTCTCCTACTTTTCCACCATCTTTTTAAAATCCCTGACCTGAAATCTTTTCTTGAATGAAATTTGTTCTTAGGCTCTTTAAATAAGGGAACTTCAGTAACATAAAAAATTGAGGGAATAATGCTAATACATATTGAATTTTACTAAATTCCATGTAATTTTTTAAGCTGCCCTTAATTTCTCTCATCCTTCATTTTAATCTGAATAGCAAATCTATGAAATATATAGTAATTCTCTCCCCAATGTACAGATAGTGAAAGGACAAAAGACTTGGTAGATCTTCATTGGCCCTTACTGAATATTGAAAAAGTAGTTATACGTTTTAGATCTGCAAAGAGTTCTTTGAGAAGCCAGAGTGATAGAGTCAAGGTATATAGCTTACTGGGCTTTGTTAAACTATGGGGTTAAAGCTTTAAAATGAGTATTTTCCAAGGAAAATACTCTTCTATCTTTCCATGCCAGAAATAGTTTCATTGGTACTAAGGCTGCATTAAAGAGACTAATGGCACTGGAACTTATCTTTTTAAGAAAGGTGAGACCTCGCCATTCAGAATTGGTGTCAACTTGAGTGGGCGATTCTAAAATATCACTCCATTGAAAGCAGATGATTCATGGATGCATTGAAAAGCATTTAGGAATCCTTTTCATCCAGCTCTCTTTTAAAGGCTGTTAAATTTTGCCATCATTGATATGCTGCTGAGCTGACCATGCTGAGGTACATGTGTCCTAGGGTAAAATTGAAATTGAAGTGGACATGACATGAGAAACTTGGTACTGATGTGCCAGGGAGCCTGCAAAAGAAAGGAATTATTTTCTGTTATCAGAATGTCAGAGACACAGGGCCTGGTTGATTGAATGGCTGTTCTGAGTAAAATAGAATTCTCTGTGTGTCTAGAACTCCTTCACTTCCTCATTTCCCTTCCAAGAGAATTTCCAGGAGCCAGATATGAAATCCGATGACAGGGAGGCTGAAATGAGACAGGATTTGCAGTAGGGTTGGGTACTGCCTCTGTTCTCCAGTGCAGCGGAGGCATTATGCAGCACAAAAGAGCATTATGTGGAGCATTATGGTCCTGGGGTAGAATCTTAGTTTGGTCAGCTTTGGGTGAGTTATTGGAGTCAGCTTTTTGCTCTATAAAATGGAGATGTAATATCTATCTCAAAGACTTAGGTAGGATCCAGTGAAACAATGTATCTTCAGATTCTGTCACATCCCAGCATTCATTCAACCAATGCTAATACAGTTCTACCTTCCTTAGTAAAAGGTCTGGACTAATTAACCATGGGCACAGCCTTCCTTTCCAAAGGTTTGAGGTTTTTATATCAGATGGCTGCTTTGCTGTACCCCAAAATACTGGTTCTCAAATGTTGCTGCACACTGGAATCACTTGGGGGAGTTTTAGAAACTTCTGATGCTCCAATCTGACTTAGTCTGAAGTATATTCTAATATCAGAATTAAAAAAACAATCTCACCACATGATATTAATATGCAGCTCAGGCTGAGAAGTTGAGGTCTGAAAGATTGTAATAGGGGGTATCCTCCTTATCATCCAACATATACTTATTACTTTTTTATCCCAGGGTTGTGTATCCAAAGTGTCTTGGTATTTGCTTTTTCTTTCAGAGTCATAACTTCCATGAAAGCTCCTACTCATTTCCTCTCCAGCCCAAAGTCACTGGGCTAAGCAGTTGGGACAGTCTTTGTTGTGGGGAACTGACAGGACCCAAGAGATCCGCTCTACTTCATACTCAGGTGAAGGCAAAATGAAGACTATACCCTCTCTCAAATACGGAACAGATACAGCAAAAGGAGATACTGAAGTTCAGAGATTTGGAGTGAAGAAAAATACCTGAAAGACAAACAAATGATTTGTTTGTCTTTACCAAATTACCAGATTTGTCTTTGCCAGATTACCAAATAATTCACATCTGGTATTCACCTAAGGCAATCATCAGTAAGTGGGAAAAGATGTATGTAGCTGCATAGATTTTATAAGTTTATATAGTATATATATAATAAAATCATATATATGAAATAAAGTGGTCCAAAACAATAAATTATCAATTATCCAGTGACTTATTTAAAAGTTTATAGATGTTCCCTAAAGACTTTTAAATGTAGTGCATTTGTGAAAGAAAAGTTGCTATGACTCAGGGAGTCATCTATATATTGGCAGGCAGCTCAAGGTTGGACTTGTAGTAACCAGTTGACTCTCCCGGGTACTTACTACAATTCAGGAGTGCTGTTGCACTTTGATAAATAGATGGAGAGCTCACAGGAGTGAGGAGTGCCTTTTGTCAATGAATTTGTCTGACTGACAATGGAAATTTGGGAGGGGCACAAGTTGAGTGTCATAAGATGCCTGAAGAACATAAAGAGATAAGGAGAGGAACTTTCAAGACAAAAGTCATTGAATTAAAGCCATTGAGTTAAAGACAACCGCCAGCTAATTTTCCTCAATATCCCCTTATAATGTTTCTACTATAAATATCAGAAATTTTTGGTTCAAGAAAGATTTGTAAATTGAAGGGGCATTGTGAAATTGAAGAAAAATATTTTCAAACTTTTATTTAAAGTTGATTTTGCAACTAGGCTGGGTACATCCATGCTCTCGTTTTCCTGATGTCTTGAGAACTTCAGTGTCTCCAAAGATTCTGTGAGCCAGACTACTTTTTGTCTTCTTTTAGGCTTTCCCAACATCAAAGGGACATACAAGAGGTTTAGGGACAAAATATATGTATTACAAGCATAATAAAAATACCCCATAAGTCTATTTGAATATGTGTGAATATATATATTTCCCTCTATAATTCTGTCTACCTAGCTGTCTATTTATATGGAAAGACAGAGGGAAAAGAGGAAGAGAAAGACAGACAGATATATACACTCATATACATAGATACAGGATGAGACATGAAAGAGAGCAGCTCTGTGAAACTTCATATACTCTTGCCTTAAATAGCCATCAAATTCCCTCATTCATAGATGTAACTGCCTACGATGAGACCATCAAACATTTGGGAGTAATCTCTATGAGCCTGTCTTTGTGCTAGGAATGAGGCTGATTGAAGTAATCATAACACTAGAAGTTCTTCTGGCCCTCTTCACTTGAAGGCACTTGGGTAATTTCCTCAGTTTCTCAAAGAAACTCATTCCATTCTTGAGTAAATGCTATTAGAAAGTCACTCTTGTTCATTGCGACATTGTTGCCGCAGCTAAAAACAGGAAATGAAATGAGCATCCATTAGAGAACATTTAAATAAATAATGGTATACCCATATGCATCTGCTAAACAGAATGATCTATCTTCACATGAAAATATAAAAAGCTTTCAAAAATACATACTTAAAAACAGCAAGATGCAGCACAATGAGTATGGTATCATTCATAAGGTAGACATTTAAATTTCTGGAGAGATACACACAACGTTCACTACTTATCTTTGGAGAATGAGAACGTGGAGCTGAGGGGAGTGCTGTTATTTCATTTCACATCTTTTTGATAGTTGATTTTTTTTAAAACCACACATGCAAAATATTTTTAAAGAAAAAAAATGAATAAAAACAGAGGAAGATTTTTTTTTTAATGTTGAAACAAACTATGGGCTCGAGTTTTAACAAGTAAGTCCCTAAAGAGGTTCAATTCCGAAATATAATCTCTAAATTTGCCTAGAAAGGATGTCCTTAAGAGCAGAAATGGTAGTTTTGGTCAAGTACAGTGTTTTGATCCTAATATATTTTAGTAAGTACTAGTCTCCATTGAAATTGCTGTTGGCCTAGCAAGTATCATTTCTTCATCATCTATCTGCCCAGTGGTTCAGGATTGAAAGAATTTGTTCAGTCAGATCCATGGTAATATTCTAACCCTGAGTATTTGCACATGGGAAATGAGGTGGGTTTCAGATATTTATTTATTAGTATTAAATTTATTTTTGTATATTTTGGCAAGACTCTGATTACAGTGTTCATATAACTCTGTCATGAGTGTAAAAGGCAGTGGCAACTGATGTGCGTTCTGACAAGCTATTTGCAGCCCTCCAGTCTTGAAGTCAGATTCAATTACATAATTACTCTAAAGATAAGTCTGCTTTTACAATGATCTGATATGTCAGTCAGTGAACTGAAAACTACCTCTGATTTTCATAGTGCAAAATGAAAAGCTTATTAGATGATTAATATATACCCACAAAGTGGAGAGCAGACTATATCTGTTTTGGAACATTTGACCTCTTTTTCAGATAGGTAACAGAGACCACATCTGTTTGACGTGGCAAGGTACCATTGGCAAATGATCTTTCCAGGTTAGCTATTGGATGATGTGCAGTCCGTCAGTAATTTGATGGTGCTTCATTATGAGAGATTCAAGTAGGCGGATGTTTCCCTGAAGAGATCAGGAAAGCACAGCGACAACTTTATTGTAGAATGACAAGAACTCAAATATCTTCTTTAGATGGAATTGCTAGATAAGCTGAAATGCTAGCAGTTCAGTTTCTTGAGTGTATTATTGGTAATCGATCACTTGATGGACATAGGAAGGAATCATAGTAGGGAGTGTCATTAATCTCGCTATTAATTAGAACATCAAAATATCACCAGCTTAAAATATATCCCCCAAGGATAATGCTGGAAGTAATGTATTGAAAACAAAGGAGTTGGAAAATAAAATATATAGCATTAGTTTAACTATATCTTAGAGAATATAGAGGATTTCTACTGCAATAGATTTTAACTATATTTCCACTCATATATTATTACCATCAGCTGGTTGCCAGTAGCTACAGGAATAATTTTCTTTTTTTACTGCTCACTAGACCCAAGCCTATTCAATTTAGTGTAGTTGGCTATGGCACCTCTCACTTTCTTAAAACACAAGGCTTTCCAATTTCCAACAATGTTTATAGTATCAGAATAATTTGAAACAGGTGTTTAAGCCTTACGCCTATGCTGTGCCACAGAAGGTTTATATATTTTTCATTATATATTGAGACAGACCACAACACTTGGAATGACCATCTGTCACCAAATGCACACTTTGTGCTGAATTAAGAGAAATGGGATTTTTCACTGCAAACTCCTCTGAAAGTAATGGGATGCATTCTCCTGCCCTTTGAGTCCTCGCTCAGTGCTTTGGATAAAACCAAAAATATTTTTGTTTCTTTTCTCACAGAATGTCACCAGTGAGAGATCCTTAGAATACTGTGTAGCATTTCGGTTTGGTTTGGTCACAAAAATTGTAGCCTTCAAACTTGAGAGAGCATTTACCCAGTGGATTTCCCCCAGAGGAGTTTCATTTCAGCCTCTATATTCTCTGTTTCACCACATTAAGCAGTCTGGGTCTTAAGTACCAGTTTTCTTTGAGAGAATCTGGGCTCTTGAGTCCTAGTTGCCAACCTAAGTCCTCATAGAGACCAGGAAGGTAGTGTGAATTGGCGAATCCGGCAGGATACCAATTGTGGCCACCTGGAGAGAGCATCATGTGTCAGGAGGGAGCAGGTGATAGATATGCTCAGTTGTGCAGAAATTCAGGCCCAGCACCATCTGATCTGTCATTGAGAATAAACTGGAAGTCTGGATTTTTACATGCTACCTCCTAATATTTAAATATTGGCATTGCATTGAAAGAACTAAAAGACCATGTAGGCCAAACAAATATGTATGTAGTTTGAGATCTGCCAGTTTTGAGCCTCTTGCTCAGACTAAAAATCCTGTGGTTTAAATAGATCTTTTGGAGTTAATAAGACATTCTGTGCTTGGGTCATACACCCATAATTTGTTAGGGCAAAAATTTTCCAAACTAGGTATTATCAACACCTTGATAATGATGGTAGTAATGATACTGATAATGTTTGGTAATATTGGTAATCAATTATTTGATGGACTTAGGAAGAATAATAGTAGAGCGTATCTACTTCTCGTTGCCTGGCAGGTAGATTCTGCCTCAGGTCATTCACATTTGCTCTCTTATAGACTTCCACACTGCAGCCTCACTGGGACTTGGAAAACAAATAAGATAATCTGGAGGTAATCCTGGAACTGCAGGGTGGTAACACTGCTCAGAAATTTGGGAGATTGCAAAGGAATCTGTTTTATGGATTATTAGGTAAAAATTCATTATTTGCCACCAAATATTTATTAAGTGCCTACAGTGTGTTAGGCACTGCTCTATTTATTCAACACAAGTTTGCTGAGTGCTTACTGTGTACCAAGCATTATTCTAGAAAATGAGGGTGTAATCAGTGAGGAAACAAAAATCCAACAGAATCTTTATCTTTCTAATGGGGCTGTGGGTGACAAATATTTGGAAGAATAAATAGGGTAAAATATATTGTGTTCTAAGATGATAAGGACTGTGGAGAAAATATAGCAGAGAAAGGTATAGGGAGTGTAGGAGAGGGAGGGAATTAGAAGTAAAAGATGATGCCACACTTGGGCTCAAGTAACTGGGTTGTCAAGTTGCCATTGCTGAGATTGGAAAAGATTGAAGGAGGAGTATGTTTGAAGATGAAACTCAGGAACTCAGTTTTGGATATATTATGTGTTGGATGCCTAATAGACATTCAGTGGAGATGTCAAGTGGGCAGTTGAATTTCAAGGGTGATGTCTAAGCTGGAGCTATAAATACGGGAGTAACCAGATGGTATTTAAAATCATGAGACTGGGGGGAAATGAATGTCGATAGAAAGAGAGGAATTTTAAGGACCAAGTCCTGTGGTATTTACCAAGTGACTTACTAGTCAGCAGATAAAAAAGAACCAGCAAACAAGACCAGCAAAGAATGACCAATTGAGGTAAGAGGAAAACCAGGAGAATTTGGAATTCTGTAAAATGTAAAAATCACCTTGAGGGCACTTCATGAAATTCAGATCCTGACATTCCACCCTAAAACTCATTCTCTCTTTCTCTCCCTCACCCTGTATGCCATCTGACACACTTTGATTCTTTTGGTCTAGATGGGGCCCAGCAACCAAGTGATTTGGATGCAGGCATTCATCAACCACACTTTATCAAACTTCAAATAGATGAACAATTCTGGGGGTGTTCTGGCTTGTCTAGATGTTTCAGTGATAGGAAACAAAGAATAGGGAGCTGAAAGAGAGGAAAGGGAAGTGAATTTCGGGAGACCAGTACTTATCAAGCAGTAAGTCAGTGGCATTGCTGATTTGAGGGAACTAATTTAATTGGGCCCTTTATGTATTCCAGGTATTGGGAGACAGCTCAGTCTGTAGGTGGGTGTTGAGTAATTACACATGCCAGGGTAGAGCATATGGGAGTGGAAGTCATGCAGACCATGCTACAGGATTTGTCTGCCAAATCAATATAAAACCAATCCCAAATCAATGGAACAACAGTCAAACTGTGCAACAATCTGCTCAAACTGGTTTATACATCTGCTGAGTTTTATGAAGAGGACACTGAACGTTTTTCATCCGTGCTGTTCAGCTCTTAGCATGGTGTCTGACACTTTGCAGCCTCAGAGTCCACCATGAAGGTGGACTCAGCCAAAGAGAAGTGGACATATGATGTATTTATGGAGATAGCTCACTCTCAAGTGCTATGTTGTGTATATTTCAAAAATTCCTTTTTTTTTCTATGCTGCATAAATATGGTTGAACTAGGAGTTCTGGAAGAACACTGTGATTTGATTTTTAGCTATGATTTTTAAAGTTATCAATAACTCTTTACAAAGATGGTTAGTTACTGAGGCTATGTCAACTCCAACAGCAAATCCTTGACAGCCCTTTGATTATAACTGGCTTTTTCAACTTCAGTGTTACCTTGGTCTAGAAGCCTACTTAGCCTGAGGCAGAAGAAATTTTGTAGAAGAAAAAAATCATTATTAATGAGATTGATGTTCATCTGGACACCAGCAAACGATGTTCCCATTTGCCCCTCCCACACAATCTGCTCAGATTGGATATTTTATAATTCTAAAACAGAAACTTTTTTTCTCAGCTTCAGGCCTCATGCATGATTTGAATTTTTGAGCTATTTCTCTGCATCTTGTAGAATGACATGGTTTTGACTCTCCTGCTTAGAAGATCTACTTTAGTGCTTAGAACAACAGAGCCACTCTCCATTTCATGTGGGTGTGCAGGGTATTCTCTCTGGCTCTCTTCTCAGAGGCTTTCTTTTCCTCAGAAGTTTTCCCTCTATCAGTTTGACAGACCAGTTTTCTAATTACTAAATGAGGACTTTCATTGAATATACTAGGTTCTATATCCTGAATTCTTATATTTTTCTATGTAGTGGTATACTATCTTGACTATAATTTTAATTTTGCTCTTCTCCTTAACAAGTGTCTTTTATAAGCACATTTTTGTTTTCTGCATCCCTGAAATTACATTTTATAGAAAAGAAAGTTATTGTAACCAGAAATTATTTAGTATGAACTGATAAGCTTTAGTATAAAAATTAGTTCTCACTCAAAATGTCCCTTTTTGCTCAATGCTAGTATCTCTGGCCCATTTTTCCAACATCTTTGAGGATCACTCTTGGTAGAACTTAGGGCAGTATAACAATGAATGAAAACTAAATGATTATAAAGTGAAATTATAATTTTCATAAGAGTTACTGGATAAAGCACTTGCAGGTAATACTGGTAAGTTACTTATATCAGAACAAAGCTATTGACAAGCAAGGATGTGGAGGTTAAACCAGAAACAATAAGATAAAAATTGGCAAGGGTGAGAACAAGATAATTATTTTAAAGAGGATGATTTGCCTTTGAAAATGTTATAAAGAGGACCTTAAAAATTATTGAAGCCCTTGAATACATCTGTGAAACTGACCCTTATTTATAGTCATGCCATGAAAGTTAGATGTGAAGGTGAAGTTCTGTGGTGCGATCAATTAAAAAAAAAAAATCAGCCCTGCCCCATTGGTATATTCATAGTTTATTTTAAGAATACAGGATAGTTTTAATTATAAATCTTTTAAACACAAGATAAAAATTAACATGGTATTTTTGGTATTACTTTCTCAATATAAAATCTGCTTTAAACATTTAAAAATAGTTATGAAGTTTTGGTTTTTCATTTTCTATGGATTCACTTTAAGTGGTCTTTCTCAGTTCCAATTATCCTTGGGAAACAGACTTCCTACACTTCCTTTCATTATTTTGCTGCTCATCAGGGTGTATTTCCCTTCCTTGCTCCCTCCCATTTTTATCACACAAGTAAAATCAACTTTAATAATATATTTTATTTAACCCAATATATGCAAATATTATAATTTCAAAATTTAAACTTTTTTTTTAAAGATTTTATTTATTCATGAGAGACAGAGAGAGAGAGAGAGAGAGGCAGAGGGAGAAACAGGTTCCCAAGGAGCAGGGAGCCTGATGCGGGACTCGATCCCAGGACTCTGGGATCATGACCTGAGCTGAAGGCAGTCGCTTAACCATCTGAGCCACCCAGGCGCCCCTAAACATTTTTTTAGGAATGGAGAACCAGGGAGCTCACTTGTGTTTCTCAGACACATAAGCAGGTTGGTTGGGAAATAGGGGCCAGTGGGGCCTCCTGCTGAGAAAGAGTACGCTGAGTTAGTAAGAGCATATGTGAACGGGAATGTGGAAGAGGCCGAGGTGGTGGGTGCAGGTGTTTCCCTAGATGTGTTCCCTCTGAGTACAAACAGCTTCTTACAGTTGTCTAATGAGGTAGTGGGGCCCTGCAAAGCATGCCCTGTGTGTACACATTAACACTACATTCAAGACCCGGGAAAGTAATAGGTCAAGAACCTCTTTAATGCAGCGTTTCTAAAAAGTATATGTTTACTTTGAGAAAACAGCCCCTCTTGCATCCTGTTTATATTTCTTGGATTCTATCTCTTCACGTGTTGCTATTTTTTTTTATTATTTAATATCTAGTTTTATTTGTTACTCTTAGAAAATCTCATTTTGACTGGACTCAAATTTAGAGGTGGAAGCTCTCAGAAAGGACAACCTCAGTGTCTTGGAAATCTGTTCTGATGCTCTTCTTTGGCCTCCTTTATTCTCCTGAACAGAAGTTTAGCATATTCTGTAGCCTCTTTCTTATTTTTCTCAGTATGCTGTTTCTTTAGAGCAATATATCGACATTTGTGTTGCAGGACCTGTGGAGTAACGAGATGCTGAATTTTGGGTGCTTTGGTCTTAGGTCTCTTACCTTTTTTGTTTAGGGGCTTTCTCACAAAATACTGGGAGATATCATCTTCTTTAGAGGGCTTGACAAATTTGCAGATTCTCCTAGTTCATTTGGGCCTCAACAACAAGGTACAGTAACATGTAATCAAAGGGAAAATTATTGAGATATTTTACATTCTTCTTTTTTTTTTCATATTAAGTCTTTGAAATCTGGTGTGTATGTTTTACTTAGTACACATCTCAATTTGGCCCAGACATATTTTAAGTGTCCAATAACTATGTGTTCAATGCCACACTGGCATCAATGTGGACAAAAGCATTGTTCTGGGAGGGGGAGATAGTGTAGTCAGGGAAAATGATTAGAGCCCTTGCAAGAATCCAGTCCAGAGAAGATGAGTCCTCGAACTAAATAAAGCCAAGGCAGTAGGGTTAGTAAGGAGGAGACAGAATTGACTGTTAGGGGGTGGTGAAATGTAATGGAGAAGAATATGGACTCTGAAGCCAGACATGCTGCTTAAAATCTTGGTTTTATACCTTTACAGTTGCATTTCATGCAGTTACTCAATCCAGATATCTCTTATTGGGTCAAATATAATAGTAATGTGCCTACAAAGTAGGGAGGTTATGAGGATTCAATGAGTTAACAGATATAAAACTCTTAGATGGTTAACTGGCACTTTTAAACATTTAGGTATATTAGTTATCATGATTTAAATTAATAGGACTTGGTGATCAACTGAGTGTGGCTAGTGGGATTAGAATAGGAGTCAAGAACTCAAAGCCTAGACTGTTTCTCTTGTTATATCCAAAAACTTATTCATAATAATCCTTTATAGGAGTTCTAAACCAGTGCTCCATGTTCTTGCTTAGTTAATGGATCTTGACCAACACACCAATGCCTTTCTCCTCCCAGGACCTTTGTCTCTACTGGTCCTTGCAGGGGAGGAAGAAATTTTCATTTACTCAAAATTCTTCTAGCTGGACTAAGAACTAATTTGCATGAGATAGAATAACAGGAAAAAAACTCCCAAGTTTCATTACATATGCATGGAGGCCCAATAATGAAACTGATGACTAAAAAAACAACCAAGGCAGACAGTTTTTATACTCTGTAGACAAAGAGACAATAAATCTTGAAACTTAACTTTGGGAGCTTCAATTAGTAAAGAATTCTAAGCGGAATTTGGGCTGAGGTAGTAGATTAGTAAAAAGTAACAAGCTTTGTTTATACAGCTTTCTCAGCTTTAACGTTCCTATCTCTGGTGATAAAGATGTCTATTTATTCTTTAGTACAAGGAGGGTACTTTTCTAGAGAAGATTTATTTCTTGCATTCCAGGGGGATAGAGGAGGGTCTGAGAGTCCTTGCACAGGCTGTCTCTTGAGTAATTTTTATATAAAAAATAATCAGTATTGTCAAAGTGGCACATTTTAGGTGGCCTGCCCTTGCCTTTACATCCCTCTGCTGAGAGTGCACATTTCCCAGCTCTTTACATTGTTGGCTTATGGCCTATTCTCAAGTGTCAGCTGGAAATCTCAAGTCTTTAAAGAGGACTTTCTTGATCACCCAGCTCTATCTCAGCCACCTCCACACCTCTTACCATACTCCATATCTTTCCTACCTTATTTATTACCTGTCTCTCCCACTAGTTAGAAGATCTGTGATATTTATGATAGCTTGTCTATGTTGTTTATTACTGCATCCTGCCTAGGAACAGTCCCTGGCATAAAACTGATGATATAAAATGATGTGTTCAATGAATAAACAAATGCTTAATTTCTTGTGCTTTTGGAAATGTATGAAATAGAATGAATACTAGAACACCAAAGGCAACTGGTAGGATGTAGGGAAAATCTTATTTTATTGTTTGGACATTATTTTTTTCTTATTTTATTAAAGTACTGGTGCAAAGAAGAATACATTTAACACCCTTGTGGTTAAGATGTAGATTATCTTAGCACTATACACCTTCATCATATAAGATCATAAAGGCATAGACTGTTAATACTGGAAGCCCACATCCAAAATTCATGTAGTCCAAGCATCTCTTTTCTATATCTGACATCAATTCTAAAGAGGTAGAGTGACCATCATGCATAAAGTGAGTTAAAGTCAGAATGATGAATTTAAAATCAGATCTCTGGGCTCTCAAGCATTTGTTATTTATATAATATCACATTGACATTAGTGTGTGCATATATATATGTGTGTATGTAGTATATATGTATGTATATTCAGATATATGTAATAATAAAGTATGGTGGTGGGGAATTGTTACTATATTTTGTAATGCATATTTGTGTCAATTAATTTTGATAAAATAGTTATCCCATTGAAGTGAATGTAGAAGGTTTCTAAAAACTCTTGTTCAAACTAGAATTTTACCATTTGATTGTTGCTTAAGAAGAGCATATGGTTAGGTTACTTAAGCAAATTTTTATTTTTTATTTTTGCAGTAAAAATGTTTGGTAAAATATATTTGATTACAGGTAAATTTACTCTATTGGTTCTAGGAAAAAAATTGAAATTTTCACTTAGAAGTTTTTCCCAACTTAAATTGTATTTCAGAAATCATGATGGAAGCACATAAATAATTTGTGGCTCAAGTGCTGAGCTTCTTCTTTTCTTTTCTCTAACTTAAGTTGTTTTTTATTAGAGTCCTTTGGGGAATCAATTGCCTACTCCCTCCAAGTAGTTTTTATCTAGTGCAGGTAGAGGTAGGCTCACCAGGCTTACTCCAGGTCAAATCATTTTGAAATGAATTAGTGACCTGAGGACTGGTTAAGTAATTTGCTATTTTGGCCCAAACCTACTTTGGCATCTGTAGCCACTATAGGTTTTGCATCATTTCTGAAATCAGACTCCATTTACCCTGGTGATGCCCTACAGTTGAAAGAGTTGATTGGCTTTTGTTAGGTTGTTATTCATGATCATAGTAACTAGAAATGAAAATCCTAAGGAGCTAGAAATGGTTATGGAAGCCCATTAGACTGATTAATCTCATTTTTAAAATTTGGGTTAGAAGAGGCATATTTTTATTGCTATTCCTTCTCAATGCAAGACTGTTTATGAAATATTTTCTTATTCACTCTTATTTTTACTCTTAAGCCTACTCCTAATTTGTGTTGCCTCTAGATGCCACCTTTTTCTACTTTTCACATAGAAGTTTCAAGTTTGAGGTATAATATTAATTTGTTCATTAACAAAGAATTCCCAAGTGAGAAACATTGTGTTAGGTATTAGGTGGTGGCGACCTATGAGTAGGGAATTAGCAATTGATGAATACCTTAAGGCTGATGTATTCATATATTACTGTGAGAATTCAGTAGGAAAAACTTATTTCCAAAAAAGTTGGGTAATGAAGGTGGTAATGATGTCAGGTTTTATGGAGGAGATGGTTGTGTTGGACATTAAAGGATTAGGAGAATCTCAACCTGGCAAAGTTAGAATCTCAGGAATGGAAGAATCAAGAGAGTGAGGAGAAGACTTGAGGTAAGACATCCTGTGAAATTCAGTTAATAGATGCAGTCCTTTTGGCTAATAGTGTAGCATAGAGGATGAAGATCAAGGTGAGGTGAGCCTGAAAAGAGAGGTTGAAAGCTGGTAGGGAGATACTTGAATACCATGTCCTTGGACATTATTTAGTGGGCTCTGTTGAAAGCCAATACACTCTGGGCTGATCCATTCACTTATTTATGATGCTGTTCCATTTACCTGACATGTCCTTATGATTTCATCTTGCTCAGAGGATCTCAGAAGTATAAATATCTCTTAATAATGATTGGGAGAAAGATTAAAGGGAAAGATAGAGGTTCTATCAGGCTTGTGCAGGAATTTACATCTAGCCTTATCACCAGTTTGATTATTTGGTTTATATAGAATGGACATTTGGGTTGAATCAAGAAGATAAATTTGGCAGCAATAACTCTGCACTCTTGTATTTAGTTCATAAAAGTCAGTAGCACAGTGCAGGATAGGTTTGACAGTAGACCATGGGAAAGGAGAATTTATCTGACCAGAAGCTAGATAAGGAGTCATATGACTGCTAAAAACAACAACAACAAAAACGTATAATTCAGCTTTCAGGGAAGGTGGGACATTCACTGAAATGACTACTGTATTGGTAAATTACTTGATGGAAAAAAATCCAAAAATTCAGTCAAAACACTTTGCACATGTTCACATATAATTTTAGTGATAAGTGTAGCTAAGAGTATAGAACTCCTTAATGCCCAATTTATAGTGAACTGATCTGTTTGATCCAGTTATACCCACTGAGGGAAAGAGGTATGTGGATCATGAAAAAAAATGTTTTCCATATGAAAAATCCCAAGCTTTGAATCCTGGTAGATTTTAGGTGTATAATTTTAAATAAGACAACCCTGAATCTGTTTTCTCTAGGGATGCCATGGAGTTGAAAGAGTTGATTAGCTTTTGTTGTGCTGTTATTCATGATCAGAAACTAGATATATAAATCCTAATGAGGTAGAAATGGTTATGGAAGCCTATTTGTAAAATATCTTTACTATCTCCCTCAGAGGATTGTTGGGAGAATCCAGAACTCATGAAAACATTCTATATAAAGTGGGGCTCAAAAAGATACATGGTTTTATGATTAATAATAGGACATTGGTGGTTCTCCTTCTGGCTCTCAGCTTTGGACAGTCAGAAGGGTTTTTGAGGTCAGATTACTGAACACGTAGTCCGCCTTTGTGGATGCCTCGCCTATCCCTGTGATGTTGCTGGCAAATAAATACATAGTGGCTCTCAAAATGGGGTTCGGGAATACCCACATAAGAAAAATGCAGAGTGGTTGTAAAACAAACAAACAAACAAACATGTAGATCTCTTCAGACTTGCTGAATCAGAATTGTGGGGGTTGGGGAGGAAGAATTGCTGGGGGATGGGTCTCAACAATATTTTCAACAAACTATCCAGTGGTTCTCAAATGGGAGTAATTTTGTCCCCACCCTCAGGGGGCATTTGGCAATGTTTGCAGACATTTTTGGTTGTCACAACTGAGGTAGGGCATGGGAATTGAGGGCATGTTGTGGGCAGAGACCAGAGATGTTACTAAACATCCTAGGATGCACAGGACAGCCTTCCATGACAAAGAATTTTCCAGCCCAAAATGTCCATAGTGCTGAGGTTGAGAAATCCTGTTACACACGGAACAATTTAAAATCTGCTTTTCTAGCAGGTAGCACTTACATTTGGCAATTTCAATTATTTAATGTATGTATTCATTTGTTTATGTATTTTCAGAACTCTTTCAATGATCTTTACTGAAAAGGTAGAAAGATGTAGAATTTTAAGTATAATGTTGGGACTGGGATTAATTAGTTTGGGCTCATTTCTAGATTCTTTAAAAAAATTTTTTCCTTAAAATTCTTCCCCTGAAAGAATAGTAATCAAGAGATTTTAAGCTAGTTAGTTCTTTGCACACACTGAAAAAACTTTCTTAATTTGTAGTGGCCAAGAGGGTAATCTGACTTTATGAAGAGTCAAATTTATAGAATATTTTAAAAATGTAATTTAGTTTTGTTAGGTTCAAGGGCACAGAGGTATTTTGTTGATGGCTCTCGGGGAGGAAGGGGTGGGCTATATCTATCTTGAGAACTTGTTTTTACATACAGATAGCAATCATTTGTAATTAACAGTTCATTATTGAATGCCAACACTGCTGTTAAAGTGGTGATTGAAACAGTGGTAGTCCTTTACTCTCCAGTAGAAGAAACCTTTTCTTCCTTTGCACTATTGATTTGCTAACAAATCTCTTTTATATTTGATGGGATAAAGATAAAATCTGCCCAGCTCTTCTAAAATATCCTAAATTCTTATAGTCCTTACAAGTGAAACACAACACCTATATTTATTCACTTTGCTTTCATTAAGCAAGAGGATTAGTGTAATATAACAATCATCCATATTACATATTCAAGCCAAATTCAAATTTAACTTCATAAGGTGTCTCCAGCAGATGTTATCTCATAATGATTTCTATGGTGACTTTCAGTTCTGAAAAGCCTTGAATCTCTAATGAAAAATTTCGAAGTAATACGATGGAATAGAAGCACTAAAACATACTTGGAGACAGAAATTGAAATCATTTTGGCTAAATGTATCAGGTTAGAAGTTGCCCTAGTTACTGATTGCTGCTATTAGATATTCCCCTTGTGCAAAGAAAGCCAGTTATTGATTTTTGAATTTGAATTTCTTTTGAAATAATTGATTGCCTCTATTGTAGATCCTTATCTCAGCTTATGAAAAACCAGTGTAATAGGAGTCACCTGCTTTTTTAATGCTTTCCTGATGTTTTGCCTAATTTACTTAACCTGCTAGGCTGGAAATTATTTGAATATACTCTTCATGGAGTGCATAAAATTAACGAGTGTCCCATTATGTACTGATGTAGTGACAATGTATTTCAGTTACTGTTAATGATGGCTTGATTTACCTTAATCAATTCATTTCAAAGTTGTAGTTCCTGGCATCTCAGTTCTATTTTTATGTCCATAAAATTTTATTTGATGACATTACTCAGAGACCTATATATATACGTAGGTCACTGGTTAAAAAGTAAATAAGGACAAACATTCAGCAGCATGGAGAAAATCAATGCATTGGTTGGGCTCCTATTTGTCATTTTATTGTACAGTTAGTTTAAAAATTATTCCATGCATTAATTGTGAGAATTTGCAGTTTGATTGAGACTGGGCCTTGGTTGTTGATACCAGACAAATACAGTGTACACACTTGTGGAAATGCAATTAAATGGTTTGTTATACACAGTATTCTGTTTTAGTCCCGTCTGGGGAACAGCAGTTCAGTGCACTTCTGATGCTGACAACCCAGAATTAGGATCAAGATCCACGGGTTTGAGGATAGAGTCCCTATTCAGATACCCTTACTTTAGAATCCAGTCACAAGTTCCGGGGTCTTGAAGCCACTCACATTTCTGACCAACTGACTACCAATTAGGGAGTTCCCACAACCAAGTGCAAGTGCAAGTTTGATAATTCACTAGAACAACTCAACTCAGGAAAGCATTAGACTTATTATGTATATATATATATACACACACATATATACATGTGTGTATATATGTGTGTGTGTATATATATATATATATATATGGCATACACATAGAGCAAAGTCTGAGAGGATCTTGAATACTGAGCTTCAGTGCCTTCTACCTGAAGAATTGAGGTGGTTCCCTCTCCCAGCATATCAGTGTGATCACCAATCAGGAAAAAGTACCACTGAATTTCACTATAAAGGCACAATTGATTAAATCAATGGCCAAGGTATTGAACTCAGTCTGCAGTCTCCCACCCCTCCCTGGAGATTGACAGGGCTGAAAGTTCAACCCTGTAATTATTTGGTTGGACTTTCTGGTGACCAGCTCCATCCTGAAGCTACCTAGCGGTCCACAGGAATCACCTGATTAGCATTGCAAAGACTCCCATCACTCAGGAATTTCTAAGAGTTTTTGAAACTCCTTGTCAGAAACCTAAGGCAAAAAACAAATTATTATACTACCCACAAGTACACCAAATACATAAACAAGTAAATTGATTCAGTAAAAATTTGAGTGTCTACTGTGTACTAGATGTTATTTTAGTAATGGACAAAAAAAGCCACCTACCTGTATAAAACTATAAAACTCCTAGAAGCTAGCATAGGAAAAAACCTAGATGACCTTGGGTGTGATAATGACTTTTTGGATATAATATCAAAGGCACCATCCTGTACAATAAGCTAGTTTATTAAAATTAAAAACTTCCGCTCTGTAAAAGGCAATGTCAAGAGAATGTGAAGGCAAGCCACAGACTGAGAAAATATTTACAGAAGACACATCTAATACAGGGTATTATACAAATATATATAAAGAACCCTTCCAACGAAACAATAAGAAAACAACCTGATTAAAAAAATGGGTCAAACAGCTTCACAGATACCTCACCAAAGAGGATATACAGATGGAGTGTAAGCATATGAAAAGATGCTTCACATCATATGTCATCAGGGAAATGCAAATTAAAATAACAATGAAATACCACTATATACATATTAGAATGATATAAATTCCAAGCACTGACAGCACCAAACGCTGGCAAGGATATGGAACAACAGGAGCTCTCATTCATTGTTGTGGAAATAAAACACAGTATATCCACTTTGGAAGAGAGTTTGGCAGTTTGTTACAAAACTAACATTGCCTTACCATCCAGCAGTCCTGCTCCTGGGTACCGACCCAGATGCACTGAAAACGTATGTCCACACAAAAACTTGCACACAGATGTCTATAGCAGCTTTATTCTCAAGTGGCAAAAGTTGAGAGCAACCAAGATATCCTTCAGTTAGGTGAGTGGATAAACTATGATATACACAAACAATGGACAGTTATCCAGCACTAAAAAGAAATGAGCTATCAAACCATTAGAAACTGTGGAGGAATCTTAAATGCATATTGCTGAGTGAAAGAAGCCAATCTGAAAAGGCTACACACTATAGGAATCCAAGCATATGACATTCTGCAAAAGGCAAAACTATGGAGACAAGATCAGGGGTTGCGGGGGTTGGGGGGTGGATAGAGCACAGAGAATTTTTCGGGCAGTGAAAATATTCTGTATATTTTAATGATGGATACATGACATATATTTGTCCAAACCCCTAAAATGTGCAACGTCAGGAGTGAACTCTAATATAAACTGTGGACTTGTGTAATTATGTGTCAACATAGCTTTTTAGGGCAGTGAAACTATTATGGTCCATACTATGATGATTATATATCATTATACATTTGTTAAAACCTGAAGAATGTACAACACCCACAACTTAAGTCTAACGTAAACTATGGACTTTGGGTAATGATGATGTGTCAGTGCATGTTTATCAGCTGTAACAAATGTACCCACTGTGGTGGCAGATATTGGTAGTATAGGAGGTTGTGTGTTGGTGGGGCAGATGGGGGTATATGGAAACTCCAGGTAACTTTTGGCTGTGTTTTGCTATGAACCTAAAATTTCTCTAAAAATAAAGTTATTAATTAAAAAAAAAAAGAAAAAAAGCCCTGAAAATGTATGCTTTCCTGAGCGGGTGTGCAGCTTTGCAGGGTTAATGTAGAACTTTCTAGGAGTTATCACAGAAGGTGGGCTGAGGCCTGAGATCAATAAGGTGGTATATCCACAAAGACCTGGAGTAAGCTTTTGCTTTTTTTGTGAATGGGTCTCAGTCTAGTTGGTACAGTTTGAGAATTCACTGTATGCAGAATCAAACCTAGAGCTTGGGTTTCTTTTCCATTTTTGGTGAAGCTGGTAGGAGGGAAAAACTGATGGAAATTTTTTGACAGCTTGTTCTATGAATGGTGAATAAACAAATTTATTTGTGGGGGGAGGGAAAGAGTGTAGATGGTGCTTGGTCTTTAAAGCTTTACAGTTTTCTCTCCTTATATAGCTGTTTTGCTGTCTTGGATAAATTAACTATGCGGCAGATGTGAGACTTTTCCTTTGGTCCAGGAAGTTGAGCTAAAGCTCAAATTTGAGGAAAAAGTCTCTTGTACTCTAAATTCTAATGGAAGGTACCAATGATACACAGTGTTTGGGTCCAAAAAAGGAATCTTCCCTTTTATTCTCTGGCTGGATGAATACTGAACAAAAGTCTGTGTAGACCAAACCCGGTTCTGTTCTCTGATTTTGTGAGAGAGCCTGATAGGGGGTCCTCTGAAGTGGGAGGGCATTGATGAATTTAAACACTAGTTCCCTCTTACACATTTCTGACGGCAGGAGAATTAAAGGAGCTTTCCAGCAGAGCTTGAAGGTATTCCAGAGTAACGTGGCAGGAGTTGGGGGTAACCTCATCCCTTTCCAGTTCTCCACAATCCTCAGACATCATCGCAGTGGACCTTGAAGTATGCAGGTCTCCCCCGTGGGGGATTGGAGGTTAGAGGAGGGACCTTGGGCTTTCAGACAGGTTCAGTGACAAGGCATTTTGGGTGTAGTCCACTGGCTGGAGACCAAGGGAGGTCGACTGCCCTTCTCTTGGGGGAATCCTCAGCAACTGAGGAGGGCTGGAGTGAAGCTGAACATTCTTGAGAAAGGCATTAGCACCACTTTTGTAGACTGAGTAAAATCAGACCAAGTAGATCTTACCTCCCACCACGTATACCAACATAATGCTATCTCTGGGTCTCCTGTTCCTCTTTACAGAACCCAATACAGAAATCTAGACCCTGAAAAGAGTAGGAAAGAAAAGAACTTTACCCCCGTTACTTCAAGCAGGCGGGGCCACAGCTGTAACTTGCACTGGGTGAGAGGAGGATCTTTAAATTGATATGAAGTTAAAACTGTGAACTAGATAGGACTGAGTTTTCGCAACCGAAACCGTTGAGAACATTAAAGAAACTCTAAGGTGTAAAAAAAGATGGAAAAGGGGATAAGTATGACTCAAGGTGAGGGTTCTGTTGCTTCACAAATTTAGTGGCTTAAAACGGTACATGTTTATTATCTCCCAGTTTCCAGAGGATCAGGAGTGTGGGAATGACTTAACTGGGTCCTCAGCTCAGGATCTTACAAGACTGCAGTCAATGTGTCAGACAGAATGCATTCTCCTCTGGAGCTCGGGATCTAATTCCAACCTCAGTCAGGGTGTTGGCAGAATTCAGTTCCTTACAGTTGTGGAATTCAGGCCCTCAGCTGCCCCTCTCTACAAGCAGTTCGCAGCATGACTGTGTACTTCTTCAAGGCCAGCCAGAAAGCAACTCTGCTGCTTCAGGAAGGGCCAAGACACTCTCTGAATGAGCATCGATGATTAGGTCAAGCCCACCAGGATACTGTCCTTTAGAATAACTTAAGGTCAACTGATAAGGAACTTTAATTGAATCTGGGAAGTACTTTCACCTTTGACAATATATGGTGACTCACCAGTGGAAGTGGCATCAATCATATTCACAGGTCCTAGCCACAGTCAAGAGGAAGGTTTTATATGTTGGGTGTGCCCCTGTGGGTGAGGATTCAGGGGCCATCTTAAAATTGAATTCTACCTGCCACAGAGTATGGAGGACAGTGACAAGTAAGATGGTGCATGCTTCACATACGTTCAAATTCACTTTTATTTTAAACTCTACAGGCAAAACAAAGTACTGCTTAAGTTTATAGGCTACCAGTTTGTAACGCCTAGTATAGATATGGGAAAAATTAAATCATTTCATGTTCATAATCCATTGGATTTTGACCCCCCTCAATAAACCTGTTACAAATAAGTAATTGGTAACCAACGGGTAACTGCTCAGATTGAATAAGGTGTTTGTTCATATTGAACTAGTCCATGTGCAGTAAGTAATTTTGATAAAATGTATCTGACTGAACTCTTTCAAAAATCCAGAGATTGAAAATTTTCTTACTAGTGATTTTAGAACCTTAGATATTTAATATCCACAGATGTACTCTGCTGAGTTAATGTCTCTCAAGTATCTTAACTCTATTCCTGAATGATAATGGAGAGATCTTATTAATTGTAATTCTTACAATATCACCAGGTACCATTTTATTACTCAATGGATTTCAATTATTTGAAAGTACATATTTAAGTAGGTGAAAGGAGAGTTGGAAGTTTATTTCAGGAGTAACAAAATAAAACCCGAGTCTGGGAATGATAGTTGTGTGTTCAATGAATTTATTCTCTCTGGAAACAAACATTTGTATTTATCTTTGCATTTTTTTTTTTTTTTCTGGAAAGAAAAGGGTTAGCCACAGATACTTTCCATAACTGGTTTCTGCTAAGCCTTTCCTTAATTAAAATAATGTGTTTGTGACTACCAGCAGTTATTAAAAGCACATAATATAAACATCTTCTCATATTTCTTGCTCCTCTTTGTTACTTTGAAAGAGCACTGGATTATTACCACAGAGTTTATTCTCTGATAATTCTCTTAATAAGGGAATACACTTCAGGAAGTGCTTTTAAAAGACGTTATGGATGAAAAGTGTTAGTGAGAAGCTATAGACCTAAACAGCTTTTCCATTTCTTTGGATTTTATGTTTTTAATAATAGATTGAATAGTTAGTTGCCTGCTTGACAAGTTTATTGTCCTTATCCAGTTGCCAAGTGAGAAACATTTCCAAACTGACAGCAGGTATTAAAAACACCTACAAGTGATTCAAGCCATTAAGAAGTCATAAAACTTGAGATGGAGTGTGCACTAGGCTTTGCTCTGTTAGCCGGGCTTTTTCTCAGAGCACAGCGACCCCCCCCCTCTGCCCCCAGCTGTTGCAAGTTGAGGTAGCAGACATTTCAAGGTGAAAGTTCAATTTGTAACTGAAACTCTTAGGCTACTCCCCAAGCAACATAAAGAAGTGTTTTCCTTATAAATATTTGATGCTGACTCATTAGCTAATCTGGATTAAAAACAAAGGGAGTCAGGGATTGCTCTGTATTCCTCTGAAAACATCCGAAGCGCTACTCATAGAAAGCGGTTCTCTTGTGACTTACTAAACCCATATTTTTTCTTCGATATTTTGTTAGAGTCTGTAAAAGGTAGGTATCAGTTCAGATTTCTTTATAATGCTGATGCTTAACACTTGTTCTATCTTTGTTAAGAGTTGGGTTCATTTAAAAGGCCCTGGCTTCCGTTTGCTGAAAATTCCATACAAGGATTGTTGTAAACCCCAATCACCTACAGGGTCCAGGGAGATAATGTAAATATGTAAATCAAGAAGAGGGTTGTGAAAATAGGGAGTATGGGATCTGTTTCGAACAGCCCAGCGTTGGCCTAACCTAAATGCATGTTCAAACTTATTTTAAACACAGAAGCCAAATAAGACTGCTTAGGTGTATAAGCCACTAGTTTGAAATTAGTGGTTGATAAGACACCCTGATACTCCCACAGGATGAAAGGAAATGGGTTTAAACATGAGTACTTCCTGTAAAAGATTTAAAAATGTACCTACTGGGCTAAATTACCTCTTTACTTTAAAGCACATACATACAGTACTTTGAAGCATTGTTTGACTAGTCTTAGCAAGGACTTCAGGCTTTTTTGGAGTTGTAATATCCTACTCTAAGGTTTATCTCAGAATTCCTTTAACTTTGCATCTGATAAGTACTACTTGGGAAATCTTTACTTTAAAAATGAAAGAGATATTTATTTTATGCTTTTTCTTTAAACTGGAAAAATAAGTGACTTTTTATTGAAAAAGGTGAAAACACATATTTATACTCCTTTGCAAATTTCTCTAAAGTAACAGTAATTACATTTTTCTTTTTTTTTTTAAGGTACACGTCCACAAGAGCACAGGGAAAGGAGGGGGCAGGTAACAGTGGGTGAGCGTTGGTAGGGTCTTACATTTTTTGAAGATAGGAAGTGGACAGCTGGGTGGGAATGACAGAGTGGGAGAGGCTAAAATCTGAGGAAAGACAGAGGGCTGCTCACCAATGCCAGTTGATTGACCTGTCAAAACTGGAATAACTCAGAAATTCGAGGAACCAGGGCACTAGAAAGATGGAGGTGAAGGATGTGATGAAAACTGGGGATGGAGGGATCTTTAGAAGAGCTGAAAAGATAAGCTAAAATCCCTGGATACCCATTCCTATTCCACACAGTAATGTGATGAGCCTAGACCTGTCCTCAAGACAACTGGCTATTCACTTTCAGGAGCAATCATATTCTGGACTCTGGGGCACCAGACGTGTAAGGCGGAAAGGTGGAGGTGTTCTGCTGGAAACAGGTGTCTGGCTTTAAAGGTACTTATGGCTGGATAAATCTCCCCAGGCAGGAGATTGGAGGTTTAGAGAAACTAAATCCTCTGAGAGAGATACACAGTGGTATTTGGGACTCCCTGACTAACCATGTAGGAGTGAACCTCAACGGTTCCCAGAGTTTCTAGTGCATGTAAAAACTTTTACATAAATAGGTATGTAATCATTATTAAAATTCCAAGTAAATAGAAAAGCAGAGAAAATAACAGACCCATGAATATTACCAAGGTTAAAAATATGCTAATATTTGCCATATTAGCTTCAAAGTCTCCTCTTTATGAAGAATAAATTAGGTACTGTGAAGGTGGATTCACCTTTGTTCTCAGTTCCTTCCACTCCAGGGGTCACCACTTTCCTGAAATTGTCCTGTATTATTCCCATGCAAGTTTGTCTATTTTTCCTGTATACATGTCCCCATAAATGTTATTGTTTTGTGTGTTTAAAAATATTTGTAAATGGTATTATCGTTGTTGTTTCTTGGGTTAACTCCAATAAATCATAATATATATATCAATATCTATATATATATGAATAAATCTTTATATTGAAATTGATATAGATCTTTTAAAAATGTTAATAAGCATTTTTTCTTTCTAAGTTGAAGTTGGCCTTTTAAATATTTGACTCTACTTAATGACTGTCTAATATTTTACAACTTCCCATTTTAATTTGTGGATGCTACTTACACCTTTATTTATGAGGATTTTCAAAGATACATACCTTAAAGCTCTTTACAGATTTCTCTTATCTCTGTTTTCTTAGACGGAAAACCTCTTATTTGTAGATATTGAGTACCAACTTACATGGTGCAGATGTTTCTCTAAACTTCATTATTACACTTTATGAGCTCAACTTCCAGAAAAGATTTCTCTTTTGTGTGCCTTGGGTTGGGTCAATTTCTGTGTATAATGGTCTATGGTTTGCTTGCTTCTCTTTTTCTCTCTCAATTTCTTATTTCCTTTCTCTGTTTCTTTTCCCCTTTCCTTTCTTTCCTCCCATTCATTATCTTTTTTTTTTTTTTTAGGAGAGATATTGTTCTTTTTAAACTATAGAGTTTTTCTTTTTTCCTTTCAAGCAGAGGCAGGTATTTAAAAAAAATCTAAAGACCTTTTTTAAAATTATTTATCATTTCTGGGTTTATACAGAAAAAGGAAGATTTTAAAAATATACCTTCTTGACCAAGAAACCAAACCACTTTACTTTTATGTTAAAACTAACTGCATTAATCCAAATGACAAGATAAGGTACAAAAAGTTTTATTCTGTGGAAAGTTCTTCAACGGCAGATTGTCATTAAAATATTCCAGAGGGTGGGGTACATCAGAGAACCTATAGCTTTATATTTTAGTCTGAGAGATACACATGAAGAAATTGGTGATTGGAGAGACACATGAGGGAGTGATGTAGTGTATGGAGATAGTAATGTGAGAAGAACAAATAAAAATGTTTTCTTTTTTCTGCTAGGCCACAGGTTGCTGGATTTTGCATTTTAAAAAACTATTATTATTTTTTTAGCAAAAGAATATTTTAGGTAGGCTTTAGGGGAACAGACCACAGAATTCTTGATTCCAAGCAGGGGAAACAGTATATTATGTATGATGGTGTGATGACGAAGGGATTAGTTGGGAAAACTTTTTTTCTTAATATTCTTCTTAAAATGGATGTGTAGAAATATGATAAATGATGTGTGCAAATAGAGTGAATGTTCTCAATCGTATAACTATTTGAAGATTTCCGGAGGGCATTTTTCTACATTTTCAAATATGACTTGGATTATTGAAATTTCGCAAAACTTACTGCAAAATATAGTTTATCTGTTAATTTTATATTTGAAGGTCCATCTCTCTCTCTTTTTTTTAAAGACACATTTATTCAGCGTCATGATCAGACTATTACATTTAGCAATCAACAGCATGGGTGCAAAAAAAAAAAAAAAACTACATTAAACCCTTTGTTGGAATGCTTTACACTTTCCACAGAACGGAAATGAAAATAACCTGTTATACAATTAGTCACAAATACAGTCCTCGAGTTTTTTGCCCATACACATGAGTATTGTCTAAAACATGTCTTCTTTGTAGCAGCTAGGCCCTGCCCCCACTGTGCTTGGCTGAGTTCACAAATCTGTTGTAACCTGTAGCTTCCCCGTCACTTCTCTGGCTCTCCTCTCCTGCTAAGCTTTGTTTCCTGGCAGTAATTAAAACCTTCTGCCACTGCCGTAGCTCCTGCTGCTGCAGGAACCACCCTAGCCACCTTGGTTTCGTGGTTTGGCAAAGTACTGGCCTCCACCACCATAGGGGCCAGAGCTTCTGCCTCCAAAATTTCCTCCTTTCAGGGGTCCGAAATTTGAGGATTGATTTTTGTAATTGCCAAAATCATTAGAGCTTCCGCCACCTCCAAAGCTGCTTCCATCATGACCAAATCCGTCATAGCCATCCCCACGGCCACCGTATCCACCACCACCTCGACTGCCACCAAAGCCACCTCACCAGTGAAGTTCCCTCCACGACCAAAGTTATTCCCACCAAAACCACCTCCACGACCACCACCAAAGTTTCCAGAACCACTTCGACCTCTTTGGCTGGATGAAGCACTAGCCATCTCTTGCTTAGGCAGGGCTTTCCTTACTTCACAGTTGTGACCATTCACAGTACGGTATTTTTGAATGACAGTCTTGTCTACAGAGTCATGGCCATCAAACGTTACAAAAGCAAAACCTCTCTTTTGACACTGCCTCGGTCAGTCATGATTTCGGTCACTTAAATTTTCCCATACTGTTCAAAATAATCTTTTAGATGGTGTACTTCAGTGCCTTCTTTAATGCCACCAACAAAAATATTTTTCACAGTTAAGTGGGCACCAGGTCTTTGAGAATCTTCTCTTGAGACAGCCCTGTTTGGTTCCACAACTCTTCCAACCACCTTGTGTGGCTTTGTATTCATGGCTGCAACCACCTCCTCCACAGAGGCATATGTGACAAACCTAAAGACTCTGGAGCGCTTGGTGTTTGGATCTCTCATTACCACACAGTCCGTAAGGGTTCCCCATTGCTCACAATGGCTCCTCAGACTCTCATCGGTTGTTTCAGAGCTCAGACCTCTGATGAAGAGCTTCCGCAGCTGTTCCGCTTTGGGAGACTCTGACTTAGACATGGCGGCGGTGGGAGGGGAGACTTCAATGATGCTTACTCAGCGGCATCCACAGGCAGAAAGGAGTAATCTAACGAACGTATCTCTGAAGGTCCATATATCTCTTAAAACTCAATATAGACATCAGATTATATATTATGGCCTTGTTCCTTGAAGTGATTTTCATACCCAACTCAACTCATAATACATATTTATTTTAGTAGTGACATGTTATTTCCTATTTTTCATGTCACACACTTAGATAAAAAGAAATGCCCAATCAGTAAGTGTGTGACATTGCACCATTTTTATTAAACTCATTATATCCTTAGGTGCAACTTCCAAAAGGATTGTAAAACAGTCAGCGTCCAATTAGTTTAGAACAAGGTTAGAACAACCTCAACTAGATCAATATAATTGGTACTCTGCATTCATAACAGAACTCTTATTTGGTTGAATGGAACCCACAAAACTCAGATACAGTGAAAGTCATTAAAACTTTTTTTTTTTTAAATCTGTTTTCAAATCCCCATGCAAAGGTGTTGATAGGAAATTCTATATTACTTAATACTGGCTCCTTCTCTTTCTCCATTAGCCTGTAAGGATATTTTAGGGCTTAGGTGCACCAAAATGGCAATAGCTAGGTTAATTACTATTTTTATCACCATTGCCACAGTTGGGAACTTTGTGAGACACTGATATTCTCATATCTGGCCGTAGACATATGGCAGACATGGTAGTTGGGATATAAAACAAGCTTGATTAGATGGAAACACTTGCTATTGTGTTCAGAATCCAAAGCATCCAGCAACTCCCTCTGTATCTGGGTTTCTGCATGCATCGAGTGCATAAATGTATGGCTTTTGTAGAGCTTGCCTCTGTTTTCCAGATCTTCAGGAAGATCTGGTCTTCTGAGTCATGTCATTCTTTCCCAGGTATCCAGCACTAGACACTTACTTACTTTTTTTAAAAATTTTTATTTAAATTCCAGTTAACATACAGTATTAGTTTCAGGTATAGATTTAGATATACATCACTTATATGTAACACCTGGTACTCATCACAAGTGCCCTCCTTAGTACCCATCACCCATTTAGTGCATCCCCCTGCCCACTTCCCCTCCAGTAACCCTCAGTTTGTTCTCTATAGTTAAGCTATTTTATCTTTGCCTCCCTCTCCCTCTTTTTTTTTCTTCCCTTATGTTCATCTGTTTTGTTTCTTAAATTCCACATATGAGTGAAATCACTGGGTATTTAAATTTCTTTGACTGAAGGCTCCTGGGTGGCTCAGTGGGTTAAGTGTCAGGTCATGATCCCAGAGTCCTGGGATAGAGTCAGCATGGGCTCTCTACTCAGCAGGGAGTCTGCTTCTCCCTCTGCCTCCTCGCCCCCCCCAGCTGTGCACATGAGCACTCTGGTGCTCTCTTGTGCACGTGCAAAAATAAATAAAATCTTTAAAAAAATTAAAAAAAATAAATTTCTCTGACTTATTTCACTTATCATAATTATTCTACCTCCATCCACATGGTTGCAAATGGCAAAATTTCATTCTTTTTTACGGCTAATTAATATTCACTTGTATATATGTACCACATCTTCTTTATTTATCAGTTGATGGACATTTGTGTGCTTAATCTTATCCAAGAGCTTAATGGGTTTTTTTCTCCATTTATGCCTATGAATCTTAAGGCAGTCAAAAACTTGACTCAAAGGCATAGGTAATAAGGAACTTAGACTGTGGACACAAGTCTTGGCTGTTCTTCTAAGGTGAAGGTAAAAGAGAAAATCTGCATTCTTTCTCTTCTGTACCAGCAGGACTAGGGTAGAAATTAATATCTCATATCCTGCCATAGAATTACTGTTCCATAGGTGTAGATAATAAAAGGTTACTCTTTTTGAGCACTTGCCTTGTGTAGGAATGTATTTAGTGCTCTATATCTATTAACTTCACATATATTTACATTACATGTGTTAATTCATTTAATTTTCACAAGAAGCCAGTGAAGTAGATACTGTTGTTAACATTTTATAGATAAGAAAATTGAGGCAGGGCAAGGTTGACCTACTTAGCCAGGTTCTACACCGGTAGGTGATAGAGGTGGGAATTGACCTCGGCAGTCTGGTGATGGTGGTGTTGTGGCTCTTAATCACCATATAAGATGGTCTTCACAAAGGTCTCCAACAAAGCCTGTTTGAATTTTAAAAGACCGGGTACTCTTCATTCATTGTTTTCTCTATTTGCCAGTGTGATAATCTTTATTTTTTTTCTTCAGTTGAATAATTTGACTTTCCAAGAATGAATATTTATTGAATACTTTCTGTGAGCCTGGTACTAACTACAGTTTTACCAATATCATTTGTTTTGACCCTCTGAGGCCTATCTTGTAAGTGATACTACTTCCGATTTACAAATAGGAAGCTGAGATGAAGACTCATTATTATCTGTCATCCAGTCCTAAGCCCTCAAGTAAAGATGTATTTTCTCCAATTATATAAAGGCAGCATTCTGCTTGCTCAGTTTACAGCACCTAGTTCTGGTAACATTTTCCTTTTTTCCTTCCATTCTTATGCTTTCAGATTTCACTCGGCTCATCCTCAAGCAAGGTTTTGAAAATATTAAAACTACCAGTGGAAAATAATTGAAATGTTTAGATACCACAATTTAATTTTTTTATTATATTAATCACCATACATTACATCATTAGTTTTTGATGTAGTGTTCCATGATTCATTGTTTGTGTATAACACCCAGTGCTCCATGCAGTACATGCCCTCTTTAATACCCATCACCAGGCTAACCCATCCCCCCACCCCCCTCCTCTCTAGAACCCTCAGTTTGTTTCTCAGAGTCTATAGTCTCTCATGGTTTGTTTCCCCCTCTGATTCCCCCGCTTCATTCTTCCCTTCCTGCTATCTTCTTCTTCTTCTTCTTCTTTTTTTTTTTTTTTAACATATAATGTATTATTTGTTTCAGAGGTACAGGTCTATGATTCAACAGTCTTACACAATTCACAGTGCTCACCATAGCACATACCCTCCCCAATGTCTATCACCCAACCACCCCATCCCTCCCACCCCCTACCCCTCCAGCAACCCTCAGTTTGTTTCCTGAGATGAAGAATTCTTCATATCAGTGAGGTCATATGATACATGTCTTTCTCTGATTGATTTATTTCGCTCAGCACAATACCCTCCAGTTCTATCCACGTCGTTGCAAATGGCAAGATCTCATTCCTTTTGATGGCTGCATAATATTCCATTGTGTATATATACCACATCTTCTTTATCCATTCCTCTGTCAATGGGCATCTTGGCTCTTTCCATAGTTTGGCTATTGTGGACATTGCTGCTGTAAACATTGGGGTGCACGTACCCCTTCGGATCCCTACATTTGTATCTTTGGGGTAAATACCCAGTAGTGCAATTGCTGGGTCGTAGGGTAGCTCTATTTTCAACTTTTTGGGGAACCTCCATACTGTTTTCAAAGTGGCTGCACCAACTTGCATTCCCACCAACAGTGTAGGAGGGTTCCCCTTTGTCCACATCTTCGCCAACATCTGTCATTTCCTGACTTGTTAATTTTAGCCATTCTGACTGGTGTGAGGTGGTATCTCATTGAGTTTTGATATGGATTTCCCTGATGCTGAGCGATGTTGAGCACTTTTTCCTGGGTCTGTTGGCCATTTGGATATCTTCTTTGGAAAAATGTCTGTTCATTTTTTCTGCCCATTTCTTGATTGGATCATCTGTTCTTTGGGTGTTGAGTTTGATAAGTTCTTTACAGATTTTGGATACTAGCCCTTTATCTGATATGTCATTTGCAAATATCTTCTCCCATTCTGTTGGTTGTCTTTGGGATTGTTGACTGTTTCTTTTGCTGTGCAGAAGCTTTTGATCTTGATGAAGTCCCAATAGTTGATTTTTGCCCTTGCTTCCCTTGCCTTTGGTGATGTTTCTAGGAAGAAGTTGCGGCTGAGGTCAAAGAGGTTGCTGCCTATGTTCTGCTTTAGGATGTTGATGGACTCCTGTCTCACATTTAGGTCTTTCATCCATTTTGAGTCTATTTTTGTGTGTGGTGTAAGGAAATGGTCCAGTTTCATTCTTCATGTGGCTGTCCAATTTTCCGAACACCATTTTTTGAAGGGACTGTCTTTTTTCCATTGGACATTCTTTCTTGCTTTGCCGAAGATTAGCTGACCATAGTACATTTAAGAAAAAAAGATTTTATTTATTTATTTGAGAGAGAGAATACGAGCAAGAGAGCACAAGTGGGGGAGGGGTGGGGGCAGAGGGAGAGGCAGAAGCAGACAGGGAGACAACTCAGGGCTTGATCCCAGGACCCCAGGATCTTGACCTGAGCCCAAGGCAGATGCTTAACTGACTGAGTCACCCAGGCTCTCCCACAATTTAAATTTTTTAAGCATTATTTTTAGCTTTGAAATAGGAGGAAAGGAAAGGAAGTGCATTTTTCCCCCCAGAAGCATTGTCTTTTCAATATATTTGATTAAAAGTCCATATTGTGTTCTATTAAAATTCATGTTTTTAGCAGTCAACTGGTTCCATATTTCTACAATGTAGTAGTGACTGGTGCTATGCTGTCCACAGTCTTTGGGGAAAACGTAAGGTAGCATGGAGTACTTTAGAGGTGAATTCACCTTATAGGAGGTCCTTAGGCTTAATTTCTCTCCAGGGTAGATATTTTTATGAGTATTCATTCATTTATTTTTCCATTTAATCTTATATACCTGATATAAGGATTAGAAATGACATGTGAAAAATACCCACAGTACATGTCACAGTGGTTTCCGTGATTCCTGTTTTTTCTTCCTGCCTCTGGATCCTCTTTCTCATAATCAGCTTTGCCAAAATCTCTTCAACCTCAAACATGAATGTTGGATTTTCCCAGGCTTATCCATAACCTTCTTTCCTCTCCCTGCTTCTCTCATCGATGGACATGAGTTCGTTTTCTGTGTAGGTGAGGATGGTTTCCAAGTTCCTATCTTTAGTCTACTTCCCCTCTGAACACAAGATCTTGTTTATGTACATTATAGCTGTACTTGGATGCCTTTCAATTACCTCAAACTGAACATTCTCAAAATGGAGCTAATGATCTCCTGTCACTATTTCCTTACTCAGCATATTGTCACGCTGACCATTCAGCTGCTCCTGCCAGAACACTGAGATCCACTCGCAGCACCTCTCTTACCCCATGCATCCACGAAACCACCAAATCTACGGAATTCTAACCTCCCATCAGTTTTCTCAGGTCATTTGCTCTCCATCTCCATGGGCAAATCTCTAGTTCAAGCCACTGTCACCTCTGTCTGGCACTCTGCAGTTGTCCCCTAAATGCTTCCCACCAAGAGCACACTCTTACCACTTTGTGATTCATTATTCATAAAGCAGTCAGAATGATCTTTTCAAAAGAAAAGCCTAATGTTGTTACTCTTTTGCTTAGAACTCTACAGTGTCTTTCTGCAGCTCCTGTGATAAAGCCCCAAATCCTTACAGTGACTCACAAGACCCTGCATAATATGATCCCTGCCAACACTCTCAGCAATCATCTCATTTTCCTTTTATTCTTATGATTCTTATGATTCAGCCGTGGTGCCTTTTCTTTTTCCTTACTTTCTTATTTAAATGAACACAGCTTTTCCTACTTCAGGTAGTAGATGATACCATGAAGCAATGCTATATAGGGGACTTTTAAGAAATTAATGATCCCACTAGTGTGTGTGTGTGTGTGTGTGTGTGTGTGTGTGTGTGTGTATTTTTTTTAGAAAAAAAATGCCATGCATTTAATTTGTATATTTATTTGTGTTATTTACAGGGATGACAAATTGGGTTATGACTAACTTTAATAAAGTGTGAACTTTACTTTTTTCTCCATAATGAGTACATTTATAAGTCCCACTAACATATGTAATTCTGTCAAATTTATCCAAGGCTGTATTACATTATGAGAATTGAATGCTCCTTCTGCCTTATCCTAATACCCTTTGATTTGTGATCACTAGTGAGGTTTTTCACTTTCTAGAACTCCTTGTCAGCACAATCTCTCTTCAAACTGTGGTTCAGTGTGCCTTCTGTATTTTCTTCCTCCCCGAGATGTTGTTCCTTGCCTCGATGTGTTATCAGTGCTGGATGAACACTGCCTTGCAGTGCATCTTGCCAACTCAAGGTATGGGGGCTTAAGTTGAGGAGGAGGGTATAGGGAAGAAGCTGGGAGATTAAAACTGGAAATGATTCCCCCCCACAAACTAAAGCTTCACTCTTTCAATTTATTGATTGCCTCTGTCTCATCTGCTACTCATGGCTTTTAGCGAAAGAAGTTGCTTGAAGGTAAGACAGATGTGCTATACTCTGGCAGTTGACACATTCTCATAAATTGAGGGTAGTGAATTAAAAATTCACAGGAAGAGTGCTGCTCCCCTATCTTTGTCTTCAGGCAAGGTTTAGTCTCTCTGAGAAGTTAATCAACCTGAGACAAGTTGGGGTGGCATAATGTCTTGCCTAAGGGACTGAGGAGACTTAGTTTCCTCATCTCTAACACAGAATAGTGAAACTCACTTCATGGCCCTGAGAAAACAGTAAAATGGAATGGAAAATATGAAGTGTTTGACACATGCCGTACAGTCAGTGGATGAGTTCTTTTCCCCTTGCCTCCCAGCTTTATCATCTGACAATGCCTTTTCAGAAGCTCTTCTTTGCCCGAGTCTTGGAGAATGTTGTGTTTTGTTTTGGTTCAGACCTTATTTTCCTTAACAGCTCAGTAATGGTTGATTGGGATTTGCCTTGTCTTATAATGTCAGTTGCATGGACATTGTTCTCTTTTTAAGAAAGACCTGTCTTGGTGGTGATATGCATACATTGTATGTGCTGGGGTTAGCATGGGTGAAAACGCACTACCTATCACATAGCAAAACTGCCTAAAATCTGGACTAGACCTCTCTCCCGATCACACTTGTCCTGGCTGTGGTTCTTCGCCAACACTTCTGAGCCTTGAGCCCACCGCTGCTCGCTCTCAAATTTGCTTTCAATTTCTGACGCTCTCTCCTCTATTTTTCCTTTCTCCTTTTCCCTTTCTCTTCTCTTTCTGTCAATATTTCTTTTCCTGCCTTTAGGATCTTTTCTTTCCTCTTGTGTGCCTATTTTCATTCCTTTTCTTGTGTAAATACATTCACAACTTGGCCATTTTCCCAATCATTCGATTCACTTACCCCTTTTCTGCACCAAAAAGGAGCTATGTGGTCCAGAGAAAGAATCTTCTTCAGCAGTTGGAGAGTCTGAGAAGACTTCGTTCTGTCACAGGTTTCACATTATTAGGCCCCTTGAATGGCTGCCTGTCCACTTCAGAACATTGATCTCCTGATTGCCATCTTCCCACATATGAATGTATTCATTTCTACTCTGGTGCCTGCTTTTTCCTTCAGGTAGGAAGCCTTTGTAGCACATACTATATGTGATCGACTCTGTACTTTTAGATACTTTCCCCACTTTATTTTCAAAACTCTCCTTAACATCCGTTTTCTTTGTTCTACTTTGCCAGTGAATTTTTCCTGACTCTCTTTCTCATATGTTTCTCTGTAGCAGGGCATTTTAAACATTATTTTATGCAATTGATATAATTCTAATGATATGTACAAAACAAAGTGATATAGTCAGATTCTATTTTAAAAGCACAAAGACATTTGTTAATAAATATAATTCGACTCTGAATACATTTGCACACATGCATTTATTATGAAAATTAGAACCCCCATGCCTAAATGACCATTATGTAGGTCTCAGTTTTCATCTTGTATATCTGTGTAAGTTGGTTACACCCAGGGATATTTTTTTTTATGCTATAGTTCCACTTTAGAGACTCTGAAGAGACAGCTTTGTTCCTTCCTGAGCAACTAGCAGGACACTGAAGACCAAACTACCTCCTCACAATGTAGCTTACTGTCTACTTAACGAGATTTTACTATTCCATTGCCTTCATTAGCATAATCTTTTTATTCTAGGAGCCTTTTGATCAGGGAAACTTCCAGAAAGACCCATCCATTCTTCAGTGGGAAAGATCAACTGTTGAAGCCCCAAACTCCCAAACCTTTGGCCTTAAAATCCTTATCCTGCTGTTTCTAGCAATTCTAAACTGTGATGTTACCGTCTGTGCACAAAGAATCCCAATCATTCCCTTGCACTGAAAGGTCCAACGAAACCAAACTTCAAATTCTCCATAAATTCTGACCTTGCTTTTCCCCTCTGAGACACAGAAATCTTTGTCAGTCTTTCCCACAGTTAGCAAAAAATTCAGAATTGTCATATCAACAGAGGTTGTGTTGGTGATATTTGGGGAGCTGGTATTTCCATTGCACTTTACACCTAGTTGATGCTCCATAAGGTAAGTTAGAAGAACAAGCAAGCAAACAGGTCAGTATTTGCTAAAAGATAAACCTTTACAAGTTCTGGTAATTACAAAATATTAATGCATTTGGACTCTGGAAGTTGGAAATTGGAGCACAGAGGCTATGGTTTAAGCTGACACAAACCTATTTAATGTTAGTGTGCGAATGCTAAGTAACAGTGAGTGTTAAGTGACCAGACAGCTCATATTTCACTTTGTGATTGGAGTGCACTTTGATACTTGTTTTATGAAAACCTTTGTAAGTTATAGGCAGAGGTTAACAGTAATCGCATTTTTTTCTTCCTCTGGTTTTAATAAATGCCTTTAGGGCATTTCATTCTGTTAAATCAAGCAGCAGACAAAAATGTAATGCACTGCTGACCTCTAAAGTGTGTGAAAAACTTAGTTCATAAAATATGTATGAGGAACACAGTGTTGCAATGATAATGATACTTCCTTTCTGGGTTATTCTGCTGAAGGAGTTGATGCATCAGCGTCTCTAGTTCTTGATTTCTTTTGATTGGAGTTGCCCTTACTTCATATTGTATTTAGTTTTCAATGAATTTTCTATTAGCATACCCAGACATACAATGGTTGTTTGGGGGGAGGGGGTACCAGTTGCCATGGCTATAGATTTTTTGTATTAGGAACACTTATAAATAGCATTCTTCTCTAGAAAGGAATATTTAAAAAAAGGAATTAGTGTATATTGAAACATCAAATTTGTGTGTTTATGAGTGAAAAATAGGTCGTTGTTTTGATCTAATTCTATTATGGTAAATGTGCATTCATATGGGATAGTTTCTTATATATATTCTGTTAAGAGCCACCTGTGCCTTTTACGTGAATGAATGTTTTACATTCTCTGCAGTGGGGTAGAAACAACAACAACATACTCAATATGTTTGTAAATAAACTTACGGCATGAAAAAAAAATACATTCTCCACAATGTATCTTTCCTTTTTTGGTGAAAAACTATAAAACCATAGCTTCTGCTTCTTTACTACTCAGTCATTATATTATCTCCACAGGAGACAGATACACTGTTTGATGGTATGTTTGGAATTATAAATACACTAATCCCATTTTAAAATATAAGCTTACTTGATATAGGGTCACTAATTTATAGTACATGAAAAATAAGATAGAAACATGGATGATATCTTGATAAATTCTTTCTTCATTTATAGTAGGTACATATAATTGAAGAATGCTTTTAAAAAATTAAGGAGCAGAGCACCTGGGGGGCTCAGTCAGTTACGTGTCTGATTCTTGATTTTGGCTCAGATCACGATCTCAGGAGTGATTGAGCCCCAGTCTGGCTCTGCACTCAGTGGGGATTCTGCTTGAGATTCTCTTTGTTCCTCCCCCCATTTGCTTGTGTGTGCTTTTTTTTTTCTCTCTCTCTCTAAATAAATAAATCTTAAAATAAGTAAGGAGCAATTTAAATTTCCTCTGAAATTTTTAAGGCAAGATTAACATCTGGATCAGAAAAAAAATTATTCCTGGCTGTAGAGTTAAGATTAAACTTTATCCCCCCACCCCCGCCAAAGGGTCTGGACTTTGGCCTCAGCAAAGGAAGTGATCTCTGAGCCCTTAGAGTGCTCTGCCTAAGGAGAGTACCTGTGTTTTTTTTTTTTTTTTTTTTTTCAATTGGAATATGAATATATTTCTTTATTAAGATGCTCACAAGAAATGACACACTAGTACTGTCCTTCTGATGTGATAAAGAATACATACATCTGACCCACATCGTGGCAGGAAACAGGAGTCAGGGCTCTCAGAGCTGGTACCAAGTGTCCACTGAAGACATCTCCATTCCTTGATTCCAACATCTCTGCTGTAGCTTCCAGTCAGGTCTCTATGACTTGCCCAGACTTCTTCATTCCAGCATCAGCTGACCCTCTTTTTTTCTAGCTACTGTGGACTCCTTCAAGACCTAGGTCAGCTGCCTCATGTCTAACTGGCCCAGGCAGCCTCTGGAATTCTGCAGCACATCTCTTTGGTATGCTGCCACCCCGCCACCCTCAGGGGCATGGTTGGGAGTTGGCGGAGAGGGGGAATAACATCACATGACCAAAGCAGACAGCAGGAGTGTATTGGCAAATGACACTTGGACATACACCTAACAACCTCACAGAATACATGCTTTCTCCCCAAATGATACATAACCCCCTAGAGGACAAACACATATGGAATGATTCTGTACTCCAGGCACAAGGGATACAAAGTGAATGGTGTTTACGTCTATCAGGTCCTACACACAACAGGAAGTTAGCGCCTGAATGTTGGAACCAGATCTCTATCCTGGCTCTTCCCTGCCTTTGAATGGTGTCACCACTCTGTTTCTGCCTGTTTTCGGCATTAGTTCATTTTTCAAAAGAGAGGATAGGACGGCAGAGAGAGGAGAATGGGAGATTGGGGTGGGGGGTTAATATGTGGCTAACAACCTATACAACAAAACAAAAATAATACAAAAATGCAAAACCCAGATTTAGTACTAGAATCTAATGAGAAGGTAGCTGGAGAAACTACATGTGGACACAGACCATATGATACATAACCCCAGGGGGAGGATTCGGGGGGCGGGGGGCAGAGGCCACTGGTTTAGACTAAGAGCCTTTCAATGGACTGCTGAATAGACTGGATCTGCTGCTTCAGCTGTGAGCCTTCTTTGATGGTGACAGAACAGGTGACGACAGGCCTGGAAACCCTGCAGGCCCGCCCAAGGGCCTGCTTGGAGCGCACAAACACGTAGGGCACATTCTTATCCTCACATAGCAATGGAAGGTGCAGGATGATCTCCAGGGGCTCAGCGTCTGCGGCCATCATGATGAACTCAGAGATGCCTCTGTTGAGGGTTTTGGTGGCTTCATTGGCTCCTTTCCGAAGCTGCTTGTAGTTACATGACTGCTGAACAAGGTCCAGTAGTTTCTTGGTGAGGTGGGCGTCTGCTAGGGGGTAGGCCTTTGGATTTACATCAGCCTCAGTCATATTTGCAATTCCGCAGTCCCAGAGTACCTTTGTTTACTTGGGGTCCTGGGTCACACCAGATAGTCTAATGATACGATTTATTGTGAGGGCTTTGGGCCACACAATATGAGCTCTATCAGGAGCTATAGGTCTGCCACATGGGCACTCAACCATGTTTACATGCTAGAGCCCTAATAAAACTGTATACACCCAAGCTCAGGTGAGCTTCCCTGGTTGGCAGTTCTCCATGCATGTTATCACACATCATTGCTGGGAGAATTTAGCATTTCCCACAACTCCAGTGGAAGAGGACTCATGGAAGTTCGGTGTGTGTGACTTTTCTGGGCTCTGTTCCATCTGTCTCTTCTCTTGGCTGATTTTAATCTGTATCCTTTCATATTATAAACCATAACAATGAGCATAACAGCTTTGAGTGACTTACTTGAGTCTGTCTAGAAAATTATTAAAGCTGAGGGTGGTCTTGGGAACGCTGGAATTGCAACTGATGTCAGAGTGAGGGTGGTCTAACTTCGTGCTGATGATTTATTACAACAAGCCTTCCAGGGACGTAGAAGAGATAGCATTTCCTCTCTCTGGCATTTATTGTAACCATCTAGCTTTAAAGTGGTAGTTTATAATCTCAGTTTTTTCCTAAATCAGAATGGCCTGTAAGTCAGTCCAAGTAACGGGAGTTTCTCAATATTATGGGTTTTCATATAGTCAGCATCCAAAGGTAAAATTTTTGATTTTACCCCTCTGTGCAAATTAGTGTTTTGACATGTCTGATGTTCATTTTATTTTAACTGAGAATTTCCAAACTTTGCATGATAGTTCACTCTAAGATCTTTAGAGTCAAACTCTCATAAGGCTCTCATCTCCTATAGATGGTGCTAGGCATTGTGTTATGGGAGTTGGCTAATAATATTTTCAGCATATAAATGAGAGAAATGTCAAAATATCATTTTAGTTTCTTATGTCTGTTCCTTCCTCTTGACTACTGATCATAATACTTTTTAAACTGAGACTTAAGGGAAAGAATATACTATAGTCTGGGGTCAGGGTCTCCCATCATAGCTTTGCTGTAACTGTAATTCCTTAAACTTTCTTGCCATCAGATTCTCCAAAAGATGGCTTGTTTCTCCGTGAGCACTCCCTGGTCTCATGTATACCATACAACCTGCCTCTGTCTTCAAGTCCTTGCTCTTTCTGTAATAGTATGTGCCCATAAAATTTCAAGACAGACTCATGGTTATCTGTCACTGAGATGGAAAAGAAAGAACTTTGTGCATGAGAGCCATTGAATCAGAGTAGTTTGATGAAGAACGTACTATAGCTGAAATATTGAGAGGAGAATTCTTAAAAAGTCATTAGCTAGATGGACATCTTGGCTCTTTCCATAGTTTGGCTTTGTGGACATTACTGCTATAAACATTGGGGTGCACGTACCCCTTCGGATCCCTACATTTGTATCTTTGGGGTAAATACCCAGTAGTGCAATTGCTGGGTCGTAGGGTAGCTCTATTATCAACTTTTTGCAGAACAGACATACTTTTTTCCAGAGTGGCTGCACCAGCTTGCATTCCCACCAACAGTGTAGGAGGGTTTCCCTTTCCCTGCATCCTTGCCAACATCTGTCATTTCCTGACTTGTTAATTTTAACCATTCTGACTGGTGTGAGGTGGTATCTCATTGAGGTTTTGATGTGGATTTCCCTGATGCTGAGCGATGTTGAGCACTTTTTCATGGGTCTGTTGGCCATTTGGATGTCTTCTTTGGAAAAATGTCTGTTCATTTTTTCTGCCCATTTCTTGATTGGATCATCTGTTCTTTGGGTGTTGAGTTTGATAAGTTCTTTACAGATTTTGGATACTAGCCCTTTATCTGATATGTCATTTGCAAATATCTTCTCTCATTCTGTTGGTTGTCTTTTGGTTTTGTTGACTGTTTCTTTTGCTGTGCAAAAGCTTTTGATCTTGATGAAGTCCCAGTAGTTGATTTTTGCCCTTGCTTCCCTTGCCTTTGGTGATGTTTCTAGGAAGAAGTTGTGGCTGAGGTCGAAGAGGTTACTGCCTGTGTTCTCCTTTAGGATGTTGATGGACTCCTGTCTCGCATTTAGGTCTTTCATCCATTTTGAGTCTATTTTTGTGTGTGGTGTAAGGAAATGGTCCAGTTTCATTCTTCATGTGGCTGTCCAATTTTCCCAACACCATTTGTTGAAGGGACTGTCTTTTTTCTATTGGACATTCTTTCCTGCTTTGTTGAAGATTAGTTGACCATAGAGTTGAAGGTCCATTTCTGGGCTCTCTATTCTGTTCCATTGATCTATGCAACTGTTTTTGGGCCAGTACCATACTCTCTTGATGATGACAGCTTTGTAATAGAGCTTGAAGTCCAGAATTGTGATGCCACCAGCTTTGCTTTTCTTTTTCAACCTTCCTCTGGCTCTTTGGGGTCTTTTCTGGTTCCATACAAATTTTAGGATTATTTGTTCCATTTCTTTGAAAAAAGTGGATGGTATTTTGATGGGGATTGCATTGAATGTGTAGATTGCTCTAGGTAGCATTGACATCTTCACAATGTTGATTCTCCCAATCCATGAGCATGGAACGTTTTTCCATTTCTTTGTGTCTTCCTCAATTTCTTTCATGAGTCTTTTATAGTTTTCTGAGTACAGATTCTTTGCCTCTTTGGTTAGATTTATTCCTAGGTATCTTATGGTTTTGGGTGCAATTGTAAATGAGATGGACTCCTTAATTTCTCTCTCTTCTGTCTTGTTGTTGGTGTATAGGAATGCCACTGATTTCTATGCATTGATTTTATATCCTACCACTTTACTGAATTCCTGTATGAGTTCTAGCAGTTTTGGGGTGGAATCTTTTGGGTTCTCCACATAAAGTATCATATCATCTGCAAAGAGTGAGAGTTTGACTTCTTCTTTGCCGATTCGGATGCCTATTTCTTTTTGTTGTCTGATTGCTGTGGCTAGGACTTCTAATACTATGTTGAATAGCAGTGGTGATAGTGGACATCCCTGCCGTGTTCCTGACCTTAGGGGGAAAGCTCTCAGCTTTCCCCCATTGAGAATGGTATTTGCTGTAGGTTTTTCATAGATGGCTTTTATGATATTGAGGTATGTACCCTCTATCCCTACACTCTGAAGAGTTTTGATCAAGAAAGGATGCTGTACTTTGTCAAATGCTTTTTCTGCATCTACTGAGAGGATCATATGATTCTTGTTCTTTCTTTTATTAACATATTGTATCACATTGATTGATTTGCAGATGTTGAACCAAACTTGCAGCCCAGGAATAAATCCCACTTGATTGTGGTGAATAATCCTTTTAATGTACTGTTGGTTCCTATTGGCTAGTATTTTGGTGAGAATTTTTGCATCCATGTTCATCAGGGATATTGGTCTGTAATTCTCCTTTTTGATGGAGTCTTTGTATGATTTTGGGATCAAGGTAATGCTGGACCCCAAAATGAGTTTGGAAGTTTTCCTTCCATTTTTATTTTTTGGAACGGTTTCAGAAGAATAGGTATATATATATACAATGAAATATTATGCAGCCATCAAAAAACCCCGAAATCTTGCCATTTGCAATGCCATGGATGGAACTGGAGGGTATTATGCTAAGCGAAATAAGTCCATCAGAGAAAGGCATATATCATACGATCTCACTGATAGGAGGAATTCTTAATCTCAGGAAACAAACTGAGGGTTGCTGGAGTGGTGGGGGGTGGGAGGGATGGGGTGGCTGGGTGACAGACATTGGGAGGGTATGTGCTATGGTGAACGCTGTGAATTTTGTAAGACTGTTGAATCACAGACCTGTACCTCTGAAACAAATAATACATTATATGTTAAAAAAAAAAAGAAAAGAAAAAGAAGAAGATAGTAGGAAGGGAAAAATGTAGGGGAGGAAATCAGAGGGGGAGACGAACCATGAGAGACTATGCACTCTGGGAAACAAACTGAGGGTTCTAGAGGGGAGGGGGTGGGGGATGGGTTAGCCTGGTGATGGGTATTAAAGAGGGCATGTATTGAATGGAGCACTGGGTGTTATACGCAAACAGTGAATCATGGAACACTACATCAAAAACTAATGATGTATGGTGATTAACATAACATAATAAAAAAAAGTCATTAGCTATCATGTAAAGGCCACTTGCCTGAGAATTAGGGTAGCCTAGAGGATGCCAAGAAAGAGCAAGTCAGTTGTCAGGAATCCTTGGTAAGTAACAATGTTCTTACCAGAATTACTGTTTGATTACGTTTTCAGACCCAGTAATAGGGGTATTAAAGTGTACCTTTGTTGTTGTATTTGTTGTTATTGCTATAGGGACCTGGAATTAAGTGTGGGGGATTTTGCCACATCAGTAACCTAAAAGATTTGTTTTGAGCTCCCTCAACTCCTCATACACTCAAGTACTATAGAAGGTATATGGCTTAGAGAACTGACGTGTGTGTGTGTGTGTGTGCATGCATAGGCATGTGCACACATGGGCATGAACAGACAAGTAGTGAGAGTTTGAAAGATGACAATTTAAAGATTTGTTACAGGAAGAAAAATTTAATATGAATTAGGAACAGAATTATATTAGGAGGAATTATATCGAGAAATTTGTGTTATATACTGATTAGTCATTGTTGGTAAATTATATTAAATGAAAAGTTAGTTAAGATGTTTACTTGTAATGAAAATGGAATGAAATTATAGTTCGGATTGGGTTGTTAATTTAGATCATTACTAATTGAGGGAGAAAGGAATTGTATTCTTTTACTGAACTGTCAGTGAAAATTTTGAAAATTGTACTGGTCACCCCAATTTTAGGCAGTGCAAATAATGCACATAGTTAGTGGCCTAAAAGAAGATCTGGAAATGCTGATATTTGCTTACTGATGCAGGACTTAATTTCAATTATCTTTGTAACAAAGTCTGGGTTACTGAATAAATTAAATATAATCACAGGGCCATTGAAAAGGGTTTCCAAACAAATAGAGGATCACTCCTTTTCAATAGAGGAGTGGGACGATCAAAAATTATGAGTTAAAGTTGTTCTTTCTTTTCTGTGGCTTAGGTCAGGTTGACAATTATTATTATTATTATTATTATTATTATAAATGGTCAGTGCTCACAGTCACAGTTATCAGCATACCTTATCACAAAATGACTATAATCCAGATTGTTTGAGTTATTTATTCCATTTTCCTGGGGAGGCAGGAAAGGATAAAAAATGAAGCTACACGAATAATACACCTGACATGCCACATGACAGTAGAATAAGTGCTCCAGTTAAAATGTTTTTAGCTGGATGATTTTAAAAAGCTTAATTAAATATTCACGAATGGGAATTAATAATTAAGCTCCTAATATTCCCCCCCCCCCGATTTGCTATTTACCCTTCAGGCACTAACTACTTGGAGTTAGTGCAGACCTTGAAGTTTGAGGTCATGGCCCTCCACAAAACTCCCCTCACTTCAGACACCAGTTGCAAGCTTCAGGGTTCCCAGGCTATAAATTCAGGGTCTTCCACCATCCCCTCAGGTCTGATGATTTGCTAGAATGACTCAGAACTCAAGAAAGTGCTGTACTTATGATTACAGTTTTATTATAAAGGATACATATCAGGACCAGCCAAGGAAGAGACATACAGGGTAAGGTCCCAGAGAGTCCTGAATGTGAAACTTGCATGTAAATCCCAAAGGCTTAGATGCTCCCTTCTAGGAACTCAGGATGAACACCAGGCAAATTCTTTCTTATCCAATGTTCCCTACATTTTGTTTTCCTGGTATATTGGTTTTTATAAGAAATGGTATGTTATTATTGAAAGGAAAATGCTTTCCCAAGTGCACATACGCCATGTTGAATTCTCCTTTTCTCTTTGAAGCTTTGTTTTAGGTAATGAATAAAGAGAACAAGTAGAATCCAAAGTGAGAAAATCTTGTCCCAGAAAATTCTATCTGAATTTCCCCTCCCAACCATGAGTACTTTTGCTACTTTTCATTTTGGTCATTTTGCATCCCATGGGGATATGTTTTTAGTGGAGAAACTGAGGCCCCTGACCTAGTATGCTACATGCAGGACTTAACATTTGCTCTGTGTGGCCTCTTGGGATGTTGTGGTGAGGGTAGGCCTGTGTATGGAGGGAGTTGAGACAGAGGCAACTCAAACAACTATTGGTTGGAAGTGACCTCTCCTTAACATTATTGGCTGGATGTTATTGGTTTTAGAAATTTAGAGTGGTGATTGATTCCTGGGACAAGAAACTAATTAGAGGGAGCCTCTTTTTTTGTCATGATTTTCTGAAAATTTTTAAAAGAAACATTACATCTATGGTCTCTTGCAGGAAACATCTTTGACAAAGTGTATTTGATACCAGGCAACATTACTCAGGGTCCAATAGGGACCATGCACTTACTACATCAAATCTAAACTTCTAAACTTGCTGTTAAAAGCCTATATGGTAATGAGGTTTGGTCATTCTTGTTTTTCAATTACAGTATGTGAAACTACCTTCAACCTAACTGCATCTTGGCTCACACACACACACACACACACACACACACACACACACACAGTAAACAATGAATTATTTATTAATCACCTACTATGAACACATGTGCCAAATACTGTGAGGAAAAGAGATTAAAAAAATATTCACAAGAAGGAGGTTGGGATGTAGTGGGAGAGGAAAACTAATATGTGGGAAGGAATAGAGGCAGAGGGGAAAAAAATGGGGGACTGTACATTTCCAAATAAAAACTATTAACATTTTGTTGAGTAATATTTACCAATTCCATCCCGGCAGTATGGTCAATGGCAACAAATTTGTCTTGGCCAGTAATCCATAGAGCAGTCTGGAGGAAGGAAGAATGACCTAGTTGACAGTAGAGAGCTTAACCGCACACAGCTTGTCCTGTGCTGGTGAACATATGTGGTGGCCTACACATAAAGATGTGTGTTCAGTTTTAGTAAGCATTGGATAATATGTTGGGTTTTAATGAGAGTATACAGAAAATGTATATGCTCGAGATAAGAAATCTATTCTGTATTAACAGGTAATATTTCTTCTTAAGAATGAGTAGACTATCTAAAGAAGCTAAGTCAATAGATTTTACCTTTAAAGAAATTACTTTTTTCAATACTTCTTTCCGAGAAAGTAGAGTCTCTCAGGTTTCTTGTCCTGGAATGCCATTATCTCACCTATTGCTCTAGTTATCAGGCTTGAGTGAAAGTATAAACTTTCTAGTGAAATATTAAAATGAAAACCTCAACTGAAGGCAAGTGGTAATTTGATTTTATTTAAAAGTATTTAACTTACTGATATTTTATGGTAAATGAATAACTGAGGAATTAAATGAAGGGAGGCACATATGTTTCTTTTTAAATCTGAGAAAATAAGATGTATTCATTTCATTAACATGACCTATAATAAAATTAATTGTCGTGGAGCAAGCATTCCTGTCCTCTTCAGGGTTCCTCCAGCTGAGCTAAGAATCAAATTGACATGAGACAGATTAACAGGAGAAAATCAAATTTAATAGCATATGTATGAGGAATTTGTACAGACATAGAAATTCCCAAAACAGGCAAAATAAGGTATACATGTCATTCTGAATTAAGGAGAAGAGGGTAGGGGTCTGGGTCTTCAAAGAGAAGGAATGCAATCTTCAGGGAGAGTGAAAAAGAGTAAATGTTTGGTAAACAAATATTTGCTGGCTGCTGAGAAGCCATGGAACATAGAGGACTTTGATCAAAGAGGTCTTTCTATGTTCCTCCCTGTCTACCATGTCTGGTTCATGTCATAATGTAATTAAATCTATGGTAACAGCTCCTTCGTGGAGAATCTTCTCGATCTAAATTCTTTTTAGGCAGTTGAGGGGGAGGTAAAGAGCTTTTCCTAAATCTGCTGGGTTTTGATTGCTCTTTAACTCAAAATAATCTTTATGCCAAAGTGGCTTTTCATGGGCAGGCTGCCCTTGGCTCCTTCATTATAATGGTTTCCTTGAAACTCAAGTTTTCTTCTGATTTATTTCTCTGACACCCTCTCAAATGGTTAAAAGAATAGTGATCATCGTCTAAACTAGAGATCAGTAAGTGAGTTGTACCCCTTCAGGTTACCCAAAGCACCCCCCCCGGAGTCCTTTATTAAAATATAGAACAAGAAGTACATTGGGATTAAATGAAGAGTTGCCTCTTCCAACCCATTTAAGAACCTTCTGTCAAATTAGTCTCTTTCTGACCTTTATTGCTGTGCTTTCTTTATTGATCTCCTACTTTGTGGATGGTAGTTTTATTTGTTGTGAGGGAGATGAAGAATATAAAATTCTGGTCCCTGTCCACAATGATGTTCTTCCCATTCCCTTGCAATGTCCTCTAACCGAGTATGTGACAGAGTGCCCCTTTAAGATCGTACCCTTTTCTTGCTGAAAGATGTTCTCCTTCATTGGTCTGCAGCTAGACCCTGTTATTTTGCCTAGATCCCTATTTGGAATTCTCTCTTTTTGGCATTCTTAAAGGGAGACGGGAGAGGGGAAGAAAGAGGGGAAAAAGTAGAAAGGGTCTAGAAACCATGTGAAGCGCCCTGAGAAAGGTTACCTCAAATTCCTAAGAACAGATTTGGACCTCAAGGCAGTTTTCTTCCTTTCTCCTCACCAAACTCAGGGTTGTGTAGCCGAAGAAATGGCGTGAGTAAGGCTTCCAAAAACTACAGCAAGTTTCTCCCAATGTAAGGGCTCCTACTACCTGTATCTTAGCATAGCTCAGGGCCACCGGTGAGCAGTCACGCAGTCAAAGACAAAATGAAAACAAAATAATCGGATGTCCGTAAGGAAAAATATAACCAAAGAAACTCATTAAAAGGAAAAAGAGAAGGAGGGAGGAGAAAGGGCAGGGGGAGAGAGGGGGGAAACAGCTACTGTGGCACTGGAATCTGGTTGCGAGTGCTTTAAATAATTCTACCTTTTAGCTTAAGATATTCCACCCCCTCATGATTGCTTTTGGGGACTAGAAGAAAGATCTAGGAGCAATTCAATCCAATTAGAAGGGAAAAGAGAGATTTTCTCTAGCAATTGCTATGCAGATGTGTATGTCTTGAAACTGAAAAGGTGACACTAAGCAGCACATTTGGTTGGACTACAGAATTCCTCTTTATTTCCTCCCTTCCAAAGCATTTTAAAGGAAACCTTAACCTCATAGAAAGCTGTCCTCAGTAGTCCTGTCAAGGTCAGTGCCAGCTTTCATCAGCCCCTGTAGAAGGGCAAGCTAGGCCTGGAAAAACCGACCTGGGGGCAGCTTCCCTCCTCACTTTATATTCAGTTGTCATATTCATGTTTCCAGTAATAGGAATTGCTGGTGTGTAACACTTTTTGAAACTCTTGGTATTGTGGTCATATAGAACGTTTCAATGGGTAATAGTGTCAGACAGTGGTAATTAATCTTGGAGGAGAAACCTGTTTCTGAATTGCAGCATTGCTTAAAGGTAGGACAATTTGGTGTCTGCTCATTAAAAGCTGTACTTGGCCTTCTACCTTTTACCTGTAGTTTAAAAACAATCATGTTAAAAAGACCTTTGCAGTTGGAATTTGAATGTTATGAGCCATGAGCTCTGAGTGGCTCCATCTAAACTTAAATTCTTAGTCCTGTGCTTGGCAACAAGGCTGTTGAGTCCTGTGTATGGTGTTAAGGGCGGGGTGGAAGACTGGACAAGCAGAGAGCTTCGAAAGGTGGAAGATGGAAGATGGAGGAGACCCTGAAGATCCCTGAATCTAGGACAAAACCCTCATTTACAGAGAACATGAAGCCTAGAGAGGTTAGGAGACTGACCCCAAATCTGCTCAATAATTAATTGTCAGACAGAAATCTAAGGTCTTATATTTTCACCCCCCCTCCCCGCCACCCCATCCCCATGGAAACACCATCATTTCAGTCCTGATTTCCACCTCTAAAAACCAGTCTCTCAGAGGCAAGCAAGAAAATTCTAGGGTATCCATGGATAAAATGGAACAGTGTAAACACATCAGAACAACTGTATTTTTACGAGCACTAGAAGCAGAGTGAGGCCAACACAACACAATAGAGAACAAGAATGGAGTGCTTACTATGAGCCGGGCACAATCCTAGGGATGGGGCCCAGAGGCTGGTAGGAGGCACAGATGCAGAAGTATGGAAAACAGAGAAAAATAGAGTGCTGTCAGATGAACAATATCCTTCAGACTTTACCTATTGAAAAATAGCCACTGCAAGTGGGTACCAAAGGTAGTCATAAATAAAAATAAAAATAACACATTTTTTCAATGCCCAATCAGTTTGATGGGATTTTTATGAAGTTCTAATCATCCTGATATTTTCAGTATCAGCGTGAAACCGAGGTGTAGTTACTTTAATATCCTTTCCCTCTCTTCTTTATGTAAAATGTGGTTATGACATCTCAATGGCAGGGATGCTGTTACTTATCTGATGCAGATTACATGCGTAAGTTTGTCCCTGAGACTTGTTCCATTTCAACCTTGCAAAATATATTTATAGAATATACTGTATAGCTTTTTGGGTTGTCAAAGAGATACATTTTCTGTTCTGTGAATATGTTCAGAATATGGGAACAAAAGGGATTGATTCAGTCACCTCTTTCTGCTTCTCTTTGCTACCGTGTGAAATTTTTGTTGCTGCAAAACTTTCAGTGACTGAGACTTCCAATCTTTGGGTGAAATAAATGTAGAAGGAAGGAAAACTACAGAATTCTGTAGCTGACAATCCTGTTGTGATGGAATCAGTCCTGGGATTTGAACCCCAAATTTCTTTGCGGCAGAGCCAGGACACGTAAGCAGTTCAATTGAGCAGCCGGCAGAAATGGGAAATGCCAGTGGTAGGAACTTGTTTTTACCAAATGCGGGTGATTTCAGCCTGTTCTTTAAGTCAGCATCTAGGGTTTAAACATCAGAAAAAAAAATCTCTATATACAAAGAGTTTACCTTGATAAAACTATTGCAGAACTTATATTTGATGAAATTCACATCTAGAGTAAAAAAGAACAGTTTGGCAAAATTCTTAAAAAATTGATTATTATCTATATCATCTCATTAATGGATAAGCCTTTTTAATGTTAAGCCACAGCTTTAATACAGGGTGGTTCACAGATGAAAACTTGGGCATTTGGAATTTGAAATATTTTTCATTCTGAAAGGAATAGAAACCTCATTTACTGTTGGTTTTTTGCTCTTTTGTTCCTATGCTAAAGGGAAATAAATAGCTCCTTAACATTTTTTAAAAGTTTATGTAAATATTTTTTATTATACTACAATTTATATTTTCTAGTAGTTCTTTATTTGAGAATGCAATGCACACACATAAGATTTAAATAATTTCAGCTCCAGTTAACATAATACCAGACGACGACTTCAACAGGAAGTTATATTTCGCAAAGCAGTGATTCTCACGCTCTGATGTGTCTGTGACTCACCTGGGGATCTCCTCAACATGCTGTTTCAGATTCAGTAGGTCTGGAGTGAGGCCTGAGCTTCTGCATTTCTAACAAGCTGTCAAGTGATGCTGCTAACGCTGGTAAGAACACACCTACCTACAGTCTTAGATAACAAGAGATTGGGAGGTTCTGGCTTCGATTTACTATTTCCCCAAGGTCCGGATCGAAGTCTCTGTGATTCATTTTTCCATGTCTGAATGCTGTGAGATGTTTGCTTCTGCTACGGCCATCAATCTGCATTCATGGCAGAACAAGACAAAGGGAGAAGGCAGTCCCGTGCAATGTATTTATCGGTGCCTTTTATTTATTTATTTATTTTTAGAAGTGAAATACAGGCTCCCGCTAGTTTCACAGGGAATCTAGTGTAGATTATTTGAGATCCATGTCTTGGGGCTAGGTACATTGCTGTCCTGAACAAAATCAGTGTTCTTTGGCAGGAAGGGGTGAATAGGTATTGGGTAGCAACCGACAGTGCTGCCATGATGTACCTGGTGAGGAAAGGAAAAGATTCAAACAGTACAGAAAATACACAAGGAAAGATCTATCCCTCAACATTTGGTCTTTTCTCTGTAGAAGTAATAATTACTTACTGTTTCCCAGTGTGTACCTTCACAAATTGTCTGCATACCTACAAATAGATAGATGTGTATATTTTCTTTCAAAATGCAATGGATTTCAAAATAACCTTTAAAAATGAGGCAAAACATGATTTTTCTTCTTAATAAACTTAGCTTTCTTCTTTTTTTTAAAAAAAAAACAGGGTGTTTATTGATATTTTGGAAAATTTAACACAAAGGTACATCTCCTTGCCCTTCCTATGTTTTACGCAGTGGTGGGCTTCTGCCTTCCAAGAGGGAGTGTGGTTGCTTTTTGCGGAACTCTGGCCCCACTTGTAATAGCTATGGTTCTGTACCCTGATAAATTATAACAGATGAAAAACGTTGGTGAGAGAGGCAAAGATTTAGGGTGATTCTTGGCTGAGTGACTTTGCATTCTTTTAGTTTAACAGGTGGGTAAAAATGATATTTGGGGCACTTTCATGACTCCCACTGCTGCCCTGAGGATCACTTTTCTGCACTTGCCCTGGGAAGACACTTCTCTCTTCCAGATAGTTGCTTGGAACACCTTTTTCTGAAATCTGGCGTTCGCTTCCACATCTGCATACTGGCTACTGTTGCCTGACCATCCCTCTAGAGGACGTATGAGAGCACCTAAGATCACGTCAGACTGGCCCTCTCCCCTATAGTCAGTGCTTACCCTGGGAAGTATCCATATATCCTTTGCTTTTAGAAACTTGGGAGTCAGGAGAAACTATACATTTATTTCTATTCTGCAGCATTAAGCGACTAAATTTTCTCAGATGTGAGTCAGGGACAAAACTTCCATGACTCTAACTATAAATTCTCTTCTCCTCAAGGTTGAGGGGAAGGGAAAAGTATTCCACATCCCCCAAAGGAGGTGGTGGGAACCTATTTGGCAACACTGTCTCCCCAAAGAAGTTTTCAATCGGTCTAAGACTCGATTGGGAGTCCTATAGCTCTTGGAACTTTTCTCTCTGTGCGGCTCTCTCCTTTCCAGTTCTCTGCCCTTCGAAGCCTCTTTGTCCTCCCTGGACTCCCAGCTCTATCTCCTCGTTCAGGGAGAGAGTCAGATTCTATCTGTCCCCATGCAGCTGCTGCAGTTTGGAAACTTTTTCGAGGAGGGAACTTGGGGCAATTATAGGGCTCACTTTGCTCCTTTCTCTCAGGAATCACAGTTCTGCGCTGTGTAATGCACAATATCTAAAAATTACTCTTTTAAATATTCTAGGTTTTTAGTTGTTTTAGTCAGGAAAGTAAGTCTGGCACCTGTTATTCCATCTCAGCCTGAAGAGGAAGTCCATGTCCTAAATTTTCAAAGTATAGCAATTTAGTACATCAACCGGGATCATCTGGCATGTGAAATGTTATTTTATTTTGGCACTGTTGGCAAGTGCTTTGCCCCTTCTCTAGGTAATGATCTTACATATTTTTATTTTTATTTTTTAGAAGGTATATGCACACACACGTAGCTCTAAAAATAGTAGATGACATAAGTAGGTTTTCAAACTCAAAGTGTATAAGAGTTAGAATTTCTTTTTTTACACATTGGGCAAAATCCCATTCTACATTATTGGTGGCTCTTGGTGTTAAAGGTAGGTGCTCACTTTATTTTATTTTATATTTTTGAAGATTTTATTTACTTATTTGACAGAGAGAGACACAGCGAGAGAAGGAACACAAGCAGGGGGAGTGGGAGAGGGAGAAGCAGGCTTCCTGCTGAGCAGGGAGCCTGATGCAGGGCTCCATCCCAGGACGCTGGGATCATGACCTGAGCCGAAGGCAGATGCTTAACCGACTGAGCCACCCAGGCACCCCAGGTGCTCACTTTGAATTGAAAAAACTATCCATATCTACTTAAAACGTGCAATGGAATTGACCCATTGATAGGTTCAGTTCAACAAGTTTAATGGCCACCTGACAAAGAAAAGATTTCCCCCTGACTTAAGAAACCTCTTTCTCAGCCTGGGTTTTTCTGTGTAAGAATTTTCTTCTCAAAAGCTTTACTTTCAGGAAAGAAAGAAAAAAATCTATCAATCCTGACTTTGGTTAAAATGTATACCTAAAGTTCCCTATTCATTTTTCTCTGCCTACTGCTTTCCTTTGTTATGTTATAGTACAATAATCCTTATTAAGGATCGCTTCCAGATAGTCAGGTGATTTTGATCATTATTGTTGTTATTTGTCGCCACATGAAAGGCCTTTTAATTTTAAACTCTTTGAGTGTGTGTGGGAGGTTGTTGGGGTTGAATAGAAAGGAAACTGCTATGACCCTTCAGTAAGTAGAGGCATAGAAAAATGATTATAAGCATAAATCTAAGCAGTAGTTGTCCACCGTGGTATGTCTCTGTGGCAGAATAATCAAAAGCCATTAAACAAGAGCAACAACAACAACAACCAGCAAATCCCCGAACTCTCTGGCCTGGCCAAATGTAGCTGAGATGGTTCTCCTAACTGCTTTCCTGTTGGTGGAATATGTTGGTTGCTGGAGGCAAATCAGTGTGATGAGAGATTTGTTAAGACTGTCCTATGAATTTGTGTGTTCTGCTAAGATCCTGCAAAAATGTATCCGTGTGGACTCTTGCCATGTGTCATGAGAGGTAGAGTCATGAATCATGGTGCTTGTTAGATACATTTTCCTTTTTGTTTGTTTATACTTACTTTGTATTAGACTGAAAGCTTCTGAGTGTCACTTTCTGTTAATTGATTTTTTTTTATTAGTGCTCAGTAGAGCAGTGAGTACTTGATAAATATTGGTGCATAGTTGTTAAATGAAACAAATACATTTCACTCAATAGATTGTTTAATCAGGTTGATTTTGATGTGAAACATGTAGTCCTAGAATTCATTTCTATATCCTTTTGATATGTCTATGAACGTATTTCAGGAAAAGATTGTTTTTATATAGATAAGACTTTATTTTACTCTTTTCTGGGTCTTTATTTTTTATTTTTTTTAACTTTGCTTATAACTGTACTAAGTCTAGTGGCTTTTTTGCCATAATATTCTTTGGAAATTACCTTAAATCACCTGACATTATCACCTTGTTGGTAGTCCAAATGGTTTTATTGTCCAAATTTCGGTATTGCCTTGTATCTTTGCTTCATGGTGTAGTTCTTGTTTGGTAATAAAGGTTGTGTCAAAGTGTATTTATATTTTTTTTTTACAGGAAAAACCTTTAGATTGTCTTTTTCTTCTACTTCAGTGATTGCTGTACTCCCATGGTGATCCCTTTTCCTGGAAATAAAAATAAAAACTTGAGTCTATACTATTGTGGATCTAGTGGGAATGTATTAGAAGCTTCCCCTTAAAAGTGAGCAATAGATTTTTGCTGAGTTTGGGAAGTTTCATCCATTTTGCAGGATTCAAGCTCAAGCTACAGTAGGAGTAATATTTGGGTGTATAATAGCATCGTGTAGAGCTCTTTCCCTGAAGCATCCTAGTGTCAGAACAGATATTCAATCCGTATCGATAAGAATCAGATTAGGGACGGACAGCACCTGGAATTGTACTGAAGACTAATCATGTGAAAACATAGCTTTCTCTGTGACTATAATAGAAACTACTATCTGTATATAAAGCAGCTGAGCAAAAACTGTAGAGGTTGGGGGAATTTATGCAATTTAGAAAATCACACATTTGCAGCAGGTATTTGTGATTGCTTATTTGGCTGAGGAAGGTGAATGCCATCAAAATAAGTTTTAATTACCACGAGGAATGAATAAACCCCCAATCTATGCAAGTACTTCTGGTATGGTATAAATTGTCAAAAACAGAATAATAAAGCAGATAAAGGGATTCAATGGGGCTATGTTTCAAAGAATGGATGTCGTAGATAGGTGTATGTGAGAACAGCAAAGTTTGGATCCTATGTATTTTCTGATTAGGAGGAGCATGGAACCCCCTTTTTTTCAGTGAAAAGTCTGCTACAGAAAGGGGAATAGAGGCAGAGACCTAACAGATGAGTCAGAATTAGCCAAGTAAAGGTAGGAAGGGGCTGGGTATGGGGAAGCAAGTGAAGAAGGGCCAACTGAATGCAAGCTGGAGTCCAGAGAGAAGTAACGTCGTGAGACGAGTAAACTGAAGTTACAGGCTGAAATGTGAAACTGCTGTTTTTATAGTCTAAAAGGTTCAATATTGGCAATTTCATGTAGCTCAACCTCATAGATGAGTAAATGTGCAGCAGAAATAATAACAAGTGGCAGGAGTTGAGACAGAAGAGATGAGTGGGCACCAAATACACAGCCATGTAAGCCATGTGGAATGAATGAATGACATTGCTTTCTTTCTGAATAACTCGAAGTCAAATGTCAAGTAGGAACACTATTAATATAAGAAAAATAGCATCTAATAAGCTGTTAGTAGGAATGCTATATTTTTTTCACCACAATATTTAACTCACTTTAGCCTTATTTCACCATGCCTACTCTGCACAAAGAAATTTGGACAATGAGAAGATTGTGCCAGCATTTTATCTCTGCTTCTGTATGGGACATGAGTCTAGATAATAGTTTGTGTGTGCATCTGTATGTGTTACGATAGAGAAGGCAGTGTGGCTTGATGAATATTTTTGCTTTATACATTTCACAGTGAAGCAGAGATGGTGACTTAGTTTTCTTGATCTGTAATCTCTCTAGATTTCCTTCATAGACCATGGTGCACCAGGTATGGCAAGCCCCACCACTTACCTTGTACCAATGTTATTCTATTGACATAACTCAGTAATACTGCTTTATCCATAAATGTAGAATATATATATATATATATTTTCACCTTATTATAGGAATCCTTGGATAAATATCATGCTATAGGATAAAAATGACTTTCCTTTTATAGCCCTCATTTCCTTTGACTCATAATAATTTCCAGAGAAGAGGCAGATTTAAAAGATGAGAAAAATTGATCCTTAGTAAACAACAGGATTTGCAGATAGCTCAGAGAAAATCAGTGCCACAATTAAACGAGAATCCTGGGGGACTGAAATCCAATACTCTAAGTATCAAGAAGAGACTTGAAAAGTTATCAACTAACATTTCAATGACATTTTAATAAACATTGTTAATTCTGTACATTTAAAGTCAGCAAAATGATAAAGCTGGAGACTGTCTCTCATTTTTGTTTATTAGCTTTTAGGGGTCTAGTTGAGAAATGACTTCATTTTATTTATATTATTCCCTAGATGTTGATTTGTAGCAACTGAGTATATCAGACCCAATAGAGAGGCATTTATAATGCATTATTCTTTGAAAATTTTGCCTGATGGTTATGCATCACTTCAGTATGTAGCAGCATCTTGTGACACATGTCAACCCTATATGACAAGCAGCATGAAAAATAGATTTGAAATCTGGAAAAAATAAATTCAAGAATCAATGACTTCTGGTGGCTGCAGTGAACTGTGTAGTCCTCCACGCTTGACAATTTCATGTTTTATGCAGAAGAAAAACACTTGGAAAACACACTGGGGAGTCTACACTCAAAGCCATTTGCAATCAATGAAACAAAAGAAATACAAGAATGTGAGAAATAAGATCACCTATTATTTCCCAGGGACTTTTGGAATTGTATATATCAGTATCCCAAAAGGGGGAAACCCCATTTTTCTCTAAGGGATTTTGCAGGTTTATGTAGCTCAAGAATGTATCTGTTTCTAGTAAATCCACTGTAACAAAATATCAAGGAACAAGAATTCTATAGACTGGGTTGGCCCTTGGTTAGATTGAAATAGAACTTGAAATTTGTTTTCCCTCTTTCTTTTATTCCAGGCTCTTGATCTCTTCTCCAGCTATAATGCCAATTCTTGGCTTGTATTCTAGTGTACAGGTGGCAGTAGATTTTTCCTGAAGCACTGATGGGGGAAAGGAAGGCATCTGGCTCCCTGATAGCACCATGGAGTATGATCTCCTTAAGGATGTCTGCTTTAGTATAGTGGATTCCTGCAGATAAAAAAGTCTTTATAACTCCAAAGACCAAAGAAGAGTGGTATGGAATATAGCAGATTATACTGGACTTTGTTTCTACTTCTACCACTTCTAGATTGCACGTCACTGCGCAGATGTGTTTAGGCTCTTTGAGACTCCGCTTTTTCACCTGTAAAAGTTGGATGAACTTCTTTCAGGGTTAAATGAGGATTAAATGACATCACTTGTAGAACGAAACAAAAACTTTTGGTATGATACACAACACGTAGTCAACACTCAAGATGTGACTTTACTTTTCATTCTTTAATTAAAAGACGAGGTAATATGTGGCAGTATTAATCATTGGGCACAGAATGAAACCCCAGTTGAATTTTCATTCAAATTAGGTAATGTGGTCAAATTGTTTCCCATTACCAGCATTATTTCAGCACAGTACCTAGAAAGTAGCAGACCCTCATTAAGTGTCTAAACACCGAATGGAACACTGAGTGGATGACTGGCCTTGTCTCTTTGGAAGTGTGCTTCAGGATTAGGAAGGTGCATCTGATACATGTACATGACCATTTCCCAGGTCTCAATCTCCACAGGATGCTACATCACCTTATATTTCAGTATAGACATCCCATAGAAAACCCATCAAACTTGTCTTGTGCAAATATCTTTCCATAATTATGCATGTTAAAAAAATGCCTGGAAGTCAATTTTTTAAAAAAGTAAAAACTCAGAAACACCTTCAGGGGTTGGGGAGAGACTCTAATAATATTTTAAGATACAACTGTTAAGGTAAAAGCTTGCTTCAGATTTATGCCACAATTTGATATTTATCATAGACTGCTTAGGTGATGATTTTTATTTAAAAATTTTCAGTTTTTAAAAATTTCATTTTTGTCCTGCAACCACATTCTAGGTAATAATTTGCCACTCTCACATCTCCCATTCCACTCCCTCACCCCATTGGTTTTGTGCAAATTGAGAAAAATTGATAATTTTTTTGATATGTAGAACTGTACCCAGACTCTCATTTACTGGATCATGGTTCTATTTCTGAATCATATTTCCTTAAGTGGGTTCTTTCTCTTATGACCTCTCCACTTCGTATTCAGGCACAATGAAGAGTAGCATCCTAAATAATAGCAACAGCTCATTGGAATGTGTGGAAGATATTTAAAGAAACATTTTTGAAAAGGGGAAGAGGGCTTGGGTACTATTCTTTCATGCAAATCTAATTTACCTAGTTTTGGTGGATGGTTGAAGCAACTGGGGAACTTAAAGGATGATTATTAGTGAAGTATTAATAAATTAGTCAGAAATGTGTAGGTAAACAGTTGTGCTAATGGCAATACCATGGTAAAGTTATAGTCACATGATTACTGATATTGTGCTCTTCCACTCAGAATTTTCACATTTATAAAAGTGGGAAATGCTATTGCCTTGCTGTGTAAAGACCCTATAAATACTCTAGCACTCTATTAACAAAGAAGAATGGTCAATTATTTCCTCTCTTACCAATTCACTTTTTTAATATAGTCAAACAGAAAAGATGGAATTTATGATAGGCTGCAATGAGCATCCTAGAAGCCATTAAAGTACAGCATGGCGAAAATGAGGATAAAAATATGCACAATATCAACCCCTGAGAATTGGATAGTTAGGGCTAAGAAAAGGATGATGGAAAACTGACTTGAAGATAGGATTTAAAACTCTTTCCTGTCACATACTGACTGGGATGATTGATGATGCTACCGTCACTGACAAGGGGAGTTTGAGAAGATGTGAATCACTTTCGGTGCAGTAGGTTCAGACTCAGATCATCTACAAATGAACTTGTGTTCTGTTTCTTAATTTTATACATTAAAAATTCAGTTTCAGGAATATAAATTATTTGTACCAGCATTGAATTTCAACTTACATTCTGTTAGCAGAGGCATGATAAATGCTTTGTTACAAAGTCATATTGATGGTCTGGAAATCCTTAAACCACAGGGGAGAAGCACATACCAGCAGTTTTCAGCATGTCCTAAGAAACATTAGCCTTCTAAAAATCAATCTGTAGTGCTTCTTCAAAATAGTCATTCATTCATTCAGGGAAAACAAACAACTACCTTACGAGGCTGGTGACTTATGCTAACACTACAGTTTGTTCTCATCATCAACAATAGGTTAACATGAATATATTCTTGACAATTTCCATCTTGCTCTCACATGCAATACAGCCTTTTACTAACCCTCAGGGAATGGGGGTAGTCATTGTTTTGCTTTAATCTTCACCCCTCTTTCCCAACGTGATCTGTCCAGGTGTACGGTCTGGTCTGACAAGATACACATGGAGGCAAACACAAGCTTGCTTTGCCGTTTCCTGCATGAGCAGACAGCTACAAAAGTCTGGCCTATGTACATTTCCCAAGAAGCTTAGAACAGTCCTGGAAAGGAATGGCTATCTTGCATTCTTCTTTGTGTCCCTGCTGAAATTTTTAGCTGAACAAATGAATGAGTGAGAGTCATTTAGAAGCAGTGTGACATAATTCAGAAGCAGCCTTTCCCTTCTTGCATTGGCTCCTCGGGCTTTTGCAGATCAGCACCTTGTGAATCTTTATTGGAGCACCATCTTCTCTTCATCTTCTGACACCTAAGGTCATGCAAAAGTTGGAGCAGGAGGTCTATACGCCCTGGGCACATTAATGACAAAAAACTTCCAGGACTCTGTTTAATCTAAAGAATTATATCTAAGAAAATCAGAATTTGATTTTTAATATTCCCAAGTTCATCCTTACTATTAGCCAATTCTGTATTTGCACATTTACCTATTTGCTAAAGATTTATTTGCAGCCCCCAAATCAGTACTCTCAGCACCTTCAAGGCAGACCCGCGTGGGGGAGTGGAAATTTGAGTTGCCCATGCTGATGTTCCCTGCTGAGGCGTGGTAGGTGAACAAGGCTTTGTCCTGCCTTCCTGTTTCAGCTCTCATACCCTTCATAGCCTATGGAGTTTCGTGCCACTTCTTTCAAGTTCTGTGTGTTTTATTGGTGCTTTTGCCCTTTCATATGGCTCCCAAGTGCAAGGCTCAAGTGTTGTCTGATGTTCCTAACCATGAGAAGGTTGTGATATACCTTATAGAGTGAAAAGAATGTGTATAGGAAACTTCTCTCAGCATGAGTTTTAGTGCTGTTGACCAGAAGTTCAATGTTAATGAATCATCAATATATATTATAAAAGGTGCCTTAAAACAGAAACACCTGTAACAAAGGTAAATCTTCACTGGCTGATGGAAATGTGACCAGAGACTTGCAGGAACCTAATCCTGAATTTTCCCTAAGAGCAGTTGTTAAGTATTTGCTCGTTCAGTGTTTGTGGCAACTTTATAGAATATATCTACTGCACGTAATGACAATCAGACGTAGATTGTACTGTTACCTCTTTTACCCAGGAGGAAACAGTAAAATCAGGTAAACGGTGGCTGGCAAGAGATCATATCATAGGCAACAGCACAACTAGGACTTCCAAAATATTGCTCTTTTATTTTATTTTATTATTTTTTTGTTATTTTTATTTATTTGACAGAGAGACACAGCGAGAGAGGGAACACAAGCAGGGGGAGTGGGAGAGGGAGAAGCAGGCTCCCTGCTGAGCAGGGAGCCCAATGCGGGGCTCGATCCCAGGACCCTGGGATCATGACCTGAGCTGAAGGCAAATGCCCAATGACTGAGCCACCCAGGCGCCCCCCAAATACTGCTCTTTTAACCACAACAGACATCTTTATGTGAGAGTGAATGTGTGTGTGTGTGTGTGTGTGTGTGTGTGTGTGTGTGTTTGGGGGGTGGTATTCAGGAGCATAGCATCAAAAGGATTTTTTTTAAAGGTGAAGAAAAGGAGATACCAAATCCTGCAAAAAAATAATGAACAGGTACCTTAATAACTTAGTATTGTTTAGGTTAAGCTGAGTCCATATTTGCTGAAATTTATGCTGTTTTGTCAATGAATGTTAACTGCTGTTTGGTACTCAGATATTCCTTAGAAGTCAGATATCCCTTAGATGTGTAGATAGTTAAGGAGTTCAGCCCTGGAAATACTCTCACTGTGGCATTTCCTATGAGATTCCTTTGGAGATGAGGAATGGGCTGCAAGTGCACCCAAGTGTTTGTTTGTTTGTTTTTTTTAATCTATAATTCTTTTGGTGAAACTTGTCTCTGTAGACTCATTTTCTCTCACACACAGGATGATGGATAAACGTATCTGCCTATGGGTGGAAGAAGTTTTTTGAGATGAGTGTTTCAAGGTCAGAAGGCTTTAAGAAGACATATTTTCCTGCCAGCTTGCTTGGTAAGGTCAAGCCTTTTCTTGGTGTTATAAAAACTTAGAAGGCAATTAAGCTATGAACTGTTTGACTCCACTTGGTTGCCTGTAACCACTGGGTCTGCATTATTAGATGATATGCCTCATGGCTGATGGTATATAAAGGCTTCTGGTGGCAGTAACTTGAAACGCCTTGTCCCTCCATTCTGTTGTATTCACTTTTACCTTAATAAGGCAATGCTTCTTGGAAAATAAAGATACACAAGTGGCTAAATGGTACATTTCAATTTAATTACTTCTATTAAGAATTTGCACTATGGCAAGGCTTAGACTGTCTGAAACATACTCTTACATTAGAAATGCTTTTATCTCTTGGGTTGAGAGGCTTCTAGTAGTCCCAGAATGCCAGAATACAAAGAGAAAGATTTCTTACCAAGTATTGGTATGGACTGCAGTGGCTTTAAAAGAAATAGTCTGATTCTAATACTGGTCCTCATGTTAGCCCTGTGACACATAACGTAAGATATATTATCCTAGATAAGTTACTGAATATCTCTGACCCTCAGTTTCTTTATTTATAAAATGGGGGTAATGTCTACCTCATTGAGTAATTGTCAGGAATAAATGAAGAGATACATCAACTTCTTAGCACAGGCGCTGACACATTATAATTGCTCCATAGACGTTCATTACTACGTTGCTGCTGATGGTGTTCTCTTCCAGGGGAGCAAATACCAGCAGCCTAGCGAACCAGCCAGCAGTTCCGCCCAACCTCTCTCTTTACCAGTGAGAACACTTGGTGTTTACTGGAGCTTAAGAATCTGAGGAGAAGGAGCCTTTCCTATGCCTGGCATTAAGATATCACAATGGACAACATTATTTTATTTATTAAATTTATAACTTGGTCCCCCTCTGGATTGATTTGCCTCAGGGCATGGCTGAAAACGAAAATACTTTTATTTAAAATGCATACGGCAGGGCGCCTGGGTGGCTCAGTCGGTTAAGCGACTGCCTTCGGCTCAGGTCATGATCATGATCCTGGAGTCCCGGGATCGAGTCCTGCATCGGGCTCCCCACTCAGCGGGGAGTCTGCTTCTCCCTCCAACCCACCCCCCTCTCATGTGCTCTCTCTCTCTCTCATTCTCGCTCTCTCAAATAAATAAATAAAAATCTTTAAAAAAAATAAAATGCATACGGCAGAGTGGCAGTAACAATTGGAAGTTGTTACATTCTTATTTCTGAGGGGCCATTGAAAATGCTTTCTTGCTCTGCCTTGCATATTTGCCAATTGGAGTTTTGTTGAATCCCGATGCTTTGGTCATTTCTCTAGCTAGGGCCACCCAAGGGGAAAATTCTGACTCCCAATGTGTGTAGGCAGGAAACTTAATTATCTGCTGTGGCCCCAATCATGCAGATACATCAAGAATTCCTTAGGTATGCTTGAAGCCGATATTGGAAACAAGAATGTTCAGTGAGCTCTTCTATGTTTCCAGTGTTTTATGGAATGATTAGAAAGTGAAGGGTTATTTTGCTCAAAGGGTGTAAGTAATGCCATGTGAAACTATCTTTGTAAAACAATCCTGGCCGTGATATTATTATGAAAGGAGGAGTAAAAATTTAAGAACTCCAAGTGTGAGCTCAGATAAGCTGAATTACATGCCCCATTTCTCTGCATGATTGTCACAGTGTATTTCAAAAGTGTATAGGGATTTTTCTTGTGAAAGGTACCTTTTAGTTTATCCAATCATATCAGAATTTTCCCTATTTGCTAAATCATTTCCCTTCAACATTTATCCATTTATTTCCCTTATTTCCTTCATTTCTCTGATTTCTTTCCAATTATTATTTTACCTTACCCAGAGAGTAGCTTTATAAACATCAATTAGGTGAAGAGCATGTATACTGAGTCTTACGAATCTCCACTGATGGACGTGAGAGTTGTGGCTGACACTTGGTTCTCATCCTTATTTTCCTTTCTTTGTCTTGTTTGTAAAGCCAAGCTAATCTCTTTTCAGCTTGACTTTAAGCTAAAATGGCCTCATAATCTGGTTCTGGTCAATGAAATACAAACAAAATTCTTCTAGAAAGCTTCTGGTAAAGATTCTTGTTTCCTGATAAAAGAGAAGCACCTGATGGTTGCTTCCTGGTACTGCCACTTCCCACCTCTTTCTTCCTTTCTTGAACAAGGATTTGATGCATCATCTACAGCAGCTTTTTTACCACCATGAGGTAACAAAGAAGAGTCATTATTGAAAACACAACCGTATATGAGCTTGGGCATTTGATGGCAGCATTATGATGCTGAATCACTTCAGAGCTCACCTAACCTCCACATTTCTTACTGAATAAACTATAATTACAGTTTAAGTCCTGGGTAGTTGGGTTTTCTGTTGCTTACAGCCTAGATCATCTCTAATATAAGAACTGAATGCATTAAGTAACACATCTGGAACTTACATTTTTGTGTCCTTTTTCATAGTGAGAGCTCCAAGGTAAGGAAAAATAGATTATGTGCTTCTGAGAAGCATGCTATCCCATTGGGTAAAATCTTACACTGTTTAGGCTTCAGCTTTGGTGAGAAACTAGATAAAGTAAGTAAAAAACTTAAAGGCGAAGTACAGATTACACTAGAAGTTTGTAAAGAAGTTATATATATGAAGAAGAGGGAGAGTTGGCAGTAAATGATGATCTTCCTCTCAGAGAACTTAGTTATCCTCTGTGGCATTCATAATACCGGTGTGTATTTATCAGCACCTAGAATGTGGACATCATTTTAATACTTGCTGTCATGTACATGGCTCACAAGGAACATACCATGATAGAGTATTGTGCCAAAGTGCTGGAGACACAGTGAAGGTGACTGTTCCTGGCTCTAAAATTGACTTGCTATGGCCTCAGGCAAGATACTCAATCACCCTGCCTCAGTTTTCCTCATCTGTAAAGACAGAATGATCATTCTTGCACAACATTTGCCTTCAGAGGGCTACTGAAAAAACTATTAAAAGAACATGTTGAGTCCATTGGAGAAAAAAAATGCTTTATAAAAGGAGAAAATTTTAGTTATTTTCCCAGGAATGGAGAAAAGGAAATCTATTTCATGGCCACCTATGGTCTGTGATGGCATCTCCGAAACAGGACTCCGGGAATGGAGTCAGTTATGGGCCTGCTCTTCAATCAGGGTTTCCTCTGTTGTGCAGGAAGGTGGAGTGCCTTGCTCCTGACACCACACTGAGGGGACAGGCAAGGCAGAGTTGACACCTTAGGCTTTTCCATGAATATGTGGAAAAGAGAATGTGATAAGGAGTTGCCGTTCATGAAAAAAGAGATGCCCTGGCTATTCAATATGAATGCATCCATCTCCTTCAAAACTGATAAGTACCTAATTGAACAAAGCTTTGTAATAGGATTTTACCAGGTGAACTATGTTGCACCACCCAGGGGCTTATGGTTTGGGCTTTTGTTAATTTTTTCCTAAAATAAGATTTTATTGATGTCCCAGTATCTCTTTGTCCCTCGCTATCATTATTACCTTCACATTGCTACTTGCTTCATCTTTTTAAAGCAATTTAAAAAATCATATTATTTCCTCATTCAAACACTTTTAGTGTTTAACCATTGCTTTTACAATTTCAGGACCCAATTTTACCAAAGCATTTGAGATCCTCTGCAGTGTGACCTTTACATTTATTATTCTCCCTACATAAATTTTCCTCTGCCTGAATTGTTGTCCTTTCTTTTACACCTCTTCTTCCCCTAGTCCACCCCATTTTTTCCAATTTAACGAAAGCCTTAGCATACACAAAGGCTTACGCTAAATGCCACCTCAGAGAAACCATTTCTGGTCCCTTTAGTATACGAAATTTCCATAGTATTTTATTTTTCTCACGTGGTGCTTGTGCCAATTCACCTTCTGTTTTAGCCATTTGGAAATCATTTTCTTTTACCCTCCTGAAATGAATGCACTGGCCTGGAGGGAAGAGGCTATGTTCAGGTGATCTGTTCCAGCACCTCACATATGCTGCATTCGTCAACATAGGTACTCAAGAAAATAAGTGTTAGGTGAAATTATACTCCAAAGCCACGAATGTACGATATTAGGATAGCAGAAGTGAAATATTGAACTAAAACATGAATGAACAATAAAGTGTTTGCATTCTGATCAGTTTTCGAGTGGCTTTGGTAGAGCCATGGGGTGGGGGAGAGTGGGGTGTGGGGTGTGGACTTAAGAGTGAAACTATGTCCACATGTCCACATACATTCAATGTCACAGATTCACCCAAAGCCTCAGAGTTAAGACCTGAAAGCTGTTCACAACTGAGTAGACAATAAATGTCATTGATCAACATTGTGTGGTATGGGTGGAGAGGAAGTCACCTAGAAAACATAGCTCTAAGTAAGTAGAATAGCCTAGATTTTTATGACATGACTATAAAGTTCATGGCATTTTGGCAAGTGAAAAATCCTTAACAAATGAATTAAAATAATTATTCAAAATCAAGTAATAATAACCTCTACCCACCACTGAATTTTTCCAATGTGCTCCCCCCTTTTTAAAGTAGGCTCCACAGTAGAGTCCAATGTAGGGCTTGAACTCATGACCCTGAGATCAAGACTTGAGCTGAAATCAAGAGTCAGGTGCTTAACCAGCTGAGCCACCCAGACACCCCAAAGTGGGGCCTCTATTTTAAGTGAATTTCATATGTTCTTACTCATCCCCACATCCCAGTGAAGTAGGCATTATTGCTCTTCATCTTACAGAAAGGAGAACTGAGTTTAGGAAACTTGCCCATGGTCACCCAGCTGGTAAGTACTAGAGCCATGATTCCCACCTAGGTCAGTGTCCAAACTATACGTCTTCCTATTTTACCTTATTTTCCCAAACGATCTTCCCTTCAGGTTCCTTTCAAGTTTTCCATGGTTTGACAGTTTGCACATTAGAAATATGAGAGGCACGCTCATGCATCTGCCTGGTCGGGATAAGAGAATGAGTCCTTCTAGTTCAGGATGAGGGTCCTATTCTCTAGGCACCAGGGGCAGATCAACGTATCTGTCCGTTGTATATTGAAGCTCCATCGCTTTCTTTTTGCCAGCCCACATCTTGCAGGTGTCCAACACAAACACTAACAATTTAGGAAGTTAAGGCTGGAGTTCACAGCTTCAATTCGGGCAGGAGGAGATCATTTGCAGTTCTTTGTTGGGCAGGTGTGTATGGTAGATGACTAAGGAGGAGGAGGGAGAGTTCACAGTCACTGTCAGCATGACGAATTTTAAAATATGACCTCACCAGTCTGTTTTAGGGATGCCAAACGTGTTCAAGGACTTATCTGTAAAGTCTGGAAGTAGGATCCTTGTAGAGAAACAAAAGCGAGTTTTTAGAAAGTGACTGGAAAATTAAAAATACTAAAAAAAAAAAAAAAAATCCACCTCAGCCAGGATGACATCATGATGTAATCACTGAAATCAATTTGTTCCATAGAATCAGAACAAACCCCTCAAATTGACTTCTAGTTCCCTTTTTAAGAGAGATAAATTGGGGCTGGGAGCTGCTATGCTAATATTCAGCCAGATACGAAGTGTGTTTTCTTCGTGACAGACCCCTTGAAATGGGGTTTGTGAAAATGAATGCCCTGCATTCACAAGAACAGCAGTGCTGCTCGGTCCTGCTGGCAATAAATCCAGCAATTGGATTGTGACTGGGATGTTTATCATCTCTCCACTTCCGTGCGCTGCGATGCAAAGCGGGGGTGGGGGGGAGGGGAGGGGAGACGGCTGTAGTTCACCTTGTGGGCTGCTGGTGTCATCCCATTACCGCAGAACCGGGGTGGTGCGCAGTGTGTTTCTATTCAAGCATTTAATACATTAGTCTGTAATTTTTGTCTTGGAGGTAATGAGCCCTGACAGCTTTGGCTGGTGCACGGTAACAATCCCACGTTGGTATCTTTGAAATTCTTCGTTGCCAAATTCATAAAGGAAGAAATGACTTTTGCAAAATGACAGTAAACATGCTTCATTTTATAAGACATTGTGGTTAACAACCTGAAACAATGAAGTGTTTTTTTGAGCTATAGCTAAACTAATTTGGGCTATATTAAAAGTGCTGATGTGAATGCGAAGCCGCTGTTTTATTTTTGTTTGTCTTGTTTATTTTTGTTGGCTTGTTGGGAAGGGAGAGTGATCTCAGGAAAACACATATGGTCTGATTTTCAGAGATTGATAATAGTGATAATAATAATAATCTCACCCAATATTTTCCCCTCTGTAGAGCCTCATCTTGAAAAATAGAAAGACATCAAGCGGGATGGTTCTTAGAAAGGCTGAGATTGCTGCAAAGTCGCTTGAGCGCACGGATCAGCTGCCGCGGGAGGCAGGAGACATGACCTGCTGCTGAGCACCTCACTGGCCGTGAGTATCACAGCTTTTCAGTGACGATGAAGTGCAAAGGGGGCTTTAATACAACCGGGAGACCTTTGGAAAATTTATTTTTAACACCATGCCAACAATTAATGGTTTGTAAGCATAATTAATGGAAGAAACCCACCACAGGAGTCACTTTGTAGCTGAAATGAGCTGACAGTCCAAGGTGGCCTGGGAGTTGCTGGCATTTCAAGTGTGGACTGTTGCCAATTTCAATAAGTACATTTGCTAGGTAAACTCCCTTTGAGTACTCTGGTACCCTGGCAACTCAGGCATGAAAGAGAGGGGCCCACTGTTCAGACACAAAGTTTCTCTTTGAAAGCTGCTCAATCCCGAATGCAAACTTCTAAAAAAGAACACCAGAGTCAAAATAATGAATATAGGCAAATCTAAGAGGAATATTACCAGTTACAGTAATAAAATTGTTCCCTCTGTTTAGAATAAAGCCAGGGTATAGAGTGTGAGAAATTTGGGGATGAGGAGCAAAGATGAATTGCTTTGAGTGTCTGTATCTTTGGTTAAAAAAAAAAAGTGATCCATTGTGTTTTATTTTAAGATAATTATATAAATTAATCCTTGCCGATAGTTACTGTTAGAGGAGAATGAATAACTTTAAAATTTCAAGTTGACTTGGACAGTGGTTAAAAAACATGAGTTATAGGATTGTAACTGCTTTTTAGAAGATACTTAATCACATCCCTGGAAGTTTATAGGCTAGGTTGTTTATAGCATATAATGGAGATCTTTTGAAAGAAAATAAGGGAGTCATGTAGGCAAAAGATCATGTCGCAAGTGGGTAACGTTTTTCTAATAGATATATTTTTAAAAATGGCTTTCTACTTATTCAGGTTTCTCTTTACTGCAGACAAAAATGACTGACTATTGAGCAAATTGTCTGTTTGGAGCTGTAAATGTGTTAGAGATAGCATCTGATGTGTCAGACCAGGAAATGTCCTAAGGTGTTTCTAGGAAACATAAAAATATTCACATCAAAAGAATAAAAAGTTTATGCTCAAAAATGATATTTACATGTAATAGCTGGCCAAACATTTTGAGAGTGTGCTCTGTCCAAATTCTGAGCCTTCAAGAATCCATATTCAAAGCCATCCTATCACATACTGTGAGATTTTAGGCAAACTTTTACTTTGGCTTTATCGTCCTTATGTTAAGTAAGGACAAGTGTTCTTAAATAACCTCCTCCTGCACCATAACATTCACTTTAGCATAAAGAGTTCACCTTGCACAAATATATAACTTTACTTAAAAGTTGAATGCATAGTTGAGTTTATTTTATGTAATCATATTTGAAAACTACTTGAAAGCAGATGTTAGGACCTAATCTCACTCTCCTGAGATACTGCCGTGACTCAAAATGCTATGGAACTCTTCCAGTAGTCTCTAGGCAGGATCCCAAGACTGCCAAGGAATATAATAGGAGACATATACAGTCAGAATGGCAGAAAGCTGGGGATAGGTTTTCAAGTGGATGTATTCTAAGGAAGACCAATGTCATGCCTCATCAACACAAAGACACAGAGAAAGCCACTTTAGCATATACTAATAAAAACCTATAAAGTTGGATTAAAAAGACTGACACATGATTTCTTATCTTTTAGTTATTATTTTATTTTAGGGACCTATTTTATGAACGACAGTAGCATAATAGAGGACAGTTATTAATGTGCTAAGGGGATTGATAATTGGCTTGAGGCTCGAGGAATCTCAAGATGTTCAGCCTGATGAAGAGAAGTCTTAATAATAGCTATTTTTTGCTAAATTGTTGTATCTGTATTTATTTTCTTCTGACAGGAAATAAGAGGTTTCTGGCTCAGAGACAGACTTTTAATTACAAACATTTTAATCAGTTCCCTACCTCCCGAACCCCCATGGGCTGACATAATGAGGAAAGATGTCATCTGCACATACAGTGCGGACAGGAACTCCGAAATTATGAATCTCAGAGCTTATTTAGGGGGTGATGGCACAGCTGTTACGCCTCACCTCTGGGAGGATAGAGAGAGATAGAGAGAGAGAGCGAGACAGAGACAGAGACAGAGGAAGGAGGATGAGACAGAGCTTCGCTCTATAATGTAAACAATATAAATCATCTCTGGGAAGGAAAGCTGCTGATCCCTGGGTCTATTATCTTTTGAACCATAAATAAATAGCTCCTGGTAGATACCTCTGTCATTAACTTTTAAGACTTGTTTGCCATTCATACATCTTTTAACCCAAGTTGCTAGTAATATTTGCTCAATAAGCTCTGACTATGCCAAAACATGAACATATTAATCTAGTGTTGCTTCCTTGACATGTTTAAGGGTCTGAAAAATATTAATAGAAGGGAGGTAGATTTGTTTTATATGGATTCAAATAGCAGAAATGGGAAAAGTGAACAGAAGTCCTAGGGACACATATTTCCATTCAATTTAGAAACGAAGATCCATTCAACAATGGAACTGATTTCCTCATAAGTTTGTAGATTCCTTATCCCTGGAGATACACAAATATACTATTTATTGGAGAAGCAATTTTTGCAATGGACAAATGGACTAGGGAATCTCCAGTGTTCATTCCATTACTAAGATTCAATGATTGATGTATTTCAGAATGGAGGCATTTTAGTTGCCACAGGACTCCCCCCCACCCCCCCCCCAAAACTATGATTCTCTGCCATATGAAATAAGAAAGGAGGTTGTGTTTTTGGTTCTGGCTCTAAAGAATCATGGTATGGTGTTCTGTGGGCTGCTTCACTCTTAGTACTTGGATATTTCTAGCAAAATTCACACTTGGATGTTTCTAGCAAAATAGGAAGAACATAAATGAAGAAGGAAGAATTGTCCACATGCAGATATGGCAAATCTGAATTTGACTGAGATAATTGTATGGGGCAGATAAGTTAGCATTCTGTACCTACCTCTTACACCAGGTAGTAAGCTCTTAAGGACAGGGAAGTGTCTTTTATTCTCTGTGGTATCTTTAGGATACTGCATAGGATCCCAAACAAAATAGCCACTGAATAAATAACTTTGTAAAAATAAAGTAATAGATGGATGGATAGATGATAGATGTTAAATTTTCTGGAACTTCTTTCAAAGTCTTTTTTTTTTTTTCCCCAAAGTCTTTAAGTCGAGTGTAAAGCCCTTGGAAAACCCCAGGGAGAAAAGCTATACTGTCTATTAGCAAGAAAGGCATTAGGATATGTGTACTTATTTCTCTAGTTAGACAAAAAAGAATGAGATTTTAAAGACTCTAGGTTGTGGTCAAAGGGATGTGTGTCTTTACCTGCATACTTTGAATACTTTTTTTAAATAATAAGGTTTTCATTACTCTTAAATTTAAAAAAAAATATTTATGGGCTCAGAGGAGATCAGCAAGAGAGAACTGTCATAAGAAATTGGTAATTGATGATGGCTGGTTTGCCAAGTAGAACAAGTGGCTGATGAGTGAAGGGCTCTCCTTCCAGATTACTAAGCTCCCTGGAGGTACAGGGGTTTCAGCAAAAGTTTTAGTTCTTAGGCATGTTGGAAAGGTCTTTTGTTTCAGGAGAGAAAATAGTCTAAGGTTCTTCTGAAATGTAAGACAATATAACTTTAAAGGTCATACAGTACAAATAAAATTAATAAAATTCTGGTCTTAAATTAGAATACTGATGATCATAATTTTCTGAACTTTAACTGAGATACCAAATTTGTCAGGGAGAAGTATACTTATGGCAAAAATGTGACAAAATTTAAAATCATATTGATCCAGAAATTAGGAAACATGCTTATTACACTTGGCATGGTTTAGAATTGAAATAGTGAGGTTGCATTTTGCCAAAACCTGGACAATGACTCAAGGAATCAGTTTATTTAAATTTTTTCTTCCAGTTCTATTGAGATACACCTGACATATAATGCTGTATTGGTTTAAGGTGTACAACATGTTGATTTCATATATGTATGTATTGTGGAATAGTTACCATAATAAATTTAGTTAACATCCATCACTTCACATAGTTATCTTTTTTCTTATGATGAGAACATTTAGGTTGCACTTATTAACAACTTTCAAATATATAATACAGTGTTGTTAACTGTAGTGACCATGCTGTACATTACATTCCCAGAACTTGTTATATCTGGAAGTTTGTGCCTTTTGGCTACCTTCACCCATTTCCCCTACCGCCAGCCCTCATCTTTGGTAATCACCAATCTGTGCTGTTTCAATGAGTTGTGTGTTTTTTTGTTTTTTTCAGATTTCACATTAAAGTGAGATCATGTAATATTTGTCCTTCCCTATCTGACTGATTTCACTTAGCATAATGCCTTCAAGGCCTATCTGTGTTGTTGCAAATGTCAGCGTTTCCTCCTTTTGCGTGGCCACATAATATTCCATTATAGATGTATTTTTATATATCTATCCATTCATCCTTTGATGGACACTTAGTTTTTGTTAACAATGCTGCAATGAATATGGGGATGCAGGTATCGCTTTGAGATTGTGACTTTGTTTCCTTCCGATATGTACCCAGAGGTTGGATTGGTGGATCCTATGGTAGTTCTAATTTTGATTTTTTTTGAGGAACTTTCATACTGTTTTCTATAGTGGTGGAATCAATTTACATTCCCACCAGTATTGCACAAGGGTTCCCTTTTCAACATATCCTTGCCAGTGCTTGTTATTTCTTTTTGATAAGTGCCATATGAACAGGTATGATGTGATACTTCATTGTAGTTTTGTTTGCACTTCCTTGATGATTAGTGATGTTGAGCATCTTGTCATGTACCATTGGCCATTTCTATGTATTCTTTGGAAAAATATCTATTCAGATCCTCTGACCAGTTTTTAATCAGATTTTTGTTGTTGTTTTTGCTATTGGGTTGTGTGAATTCTTTATATATTTTGACTATTAGCTCCTTATCATATATATGGTTTGCACACAATTTCCCCCATTCCGTAGGTTACTTTTTCATTTTGTTGGTGGTTCCTTTTACTTTGCAGAGCTTTTTAGCTTGATTTAGTCCCACCTGCTTATTTTTGCTTTTGTTGCCTTTGTTTTTGTTATCAAGCCCCCAACAATCAATTTGGATACCTTTTATTTCTTTTTCTTGGCTAATTGCTCTGGGTAGAACTTACATGACTATGTTAATTTAAAGTGGCAAAAGTGATCTTTCTTTTCTTGTTCCTGATCCTGCACTGAGTATGATGTTAGCTGTGGGTTTGTCATATATGGACTTTACTTTTAACATATATTCCCCCTGTACCCAGTTTGTTAAGAGTTTTTATCATGAATGGGTGTTGAATTTTGTCAGATGATTTTTATGCATCTATAGAGATGATCATATTATTTTTCCTCATTTTATTGATGTGGTATATCACAGTTAATTTGCGGATGTTCAACTGTCCGTGCATCCCTAGAATAAATCCTACTCGATCGTGTTGTATGATCTTTTTAATGTACTGTGGAATTCAGTTTGCTAATTTTTTGTAGAGGAGTTTTGCATCTACGTTCTTGGAAATTTGCCTCATGGAATCAAATTTAAGGAATGGTGTGGTTGGTTTTATTTTCAAACCTCATTTCCCCCCATTATCATCCTTTTCCCTTTCTTCCTCCCTCTCTCCCTTTTTTTCTTTTTCCCTTTCCTTCTGTTTTCATTCATACCTGACACATATTCCTACATGTGTCACACACCATAGTTGGTACTGGGACGAGTGGTGAAATGCTGAACATGGTTTATTTAATCATGAAACATACAGTCTACTAGAGAAGTTATACTCTGAAACAAATGAGTGTTTTTGAAGGGTGTTAAGGGTGTATGTAGGATGAGATAGTTTGCCAAAGGGTGATGATGTATTTATGCTTCCATAGGCATTTTCTCTTGGATTCCATTAATTCTATTAATAGGCATTTTGAGCACAAATTATAAACTTGGCACTATTCTAGGCACTGATGATCTGCCTCTTTTCCTACCGTTTGGTGTCTCCTCTCTCATTCTTTTTTTTTTTTTAATTTAAGTTCAACTTACCAACATATAGTATATCATCAGTTTCAGATGTAGAGTTTAGTAATTCATCAGTTGCATATAACACCCAGGGCTCGTTAGATCATGTGCCCTCCTTAACGCCCTTAAAGATCACCCAGTTACCCTGTTCCCCTCACCTACCTCCCCTCCAGCAACCCTCAGTTTCTTTCCCATAGTTAAGAGTCTCTCATGGTTTGTCTCCCTCTCTGATTTCTTCCCATTCCATCTTTCCTCCCTTCCCCTCTGCATTTTTTCCTACATTCCTCATATGAGTGAAACCATATGATAATTATCTTCCTCTGATTAACCTATTTCACTCAGCATAATAACCTCCATTCCATCCACATCAATGTAAATGGTAAGATTTCATCCTTTCTGATGGCTGAGTAATATTCCATTACACACACACACACACACACACACACACACACACACACACACCACATCATCTATATCCATTCATCTGTCAATGGACCTCTCAGCTCTTTCCGTAGTTTGGTTATTGTGGACATTGCTGCTATAAACATTGGTGTGCAGGTGTCCCTTCCTTCCTTCCTCCCATCCTTCCTTTTTCTTGTCTATCTTTTTTTTCCCTTTTCTTTTCTTGAGTATAATCTTACTCTCCCATGCCCAGATATAGTAGGAAGGAGAAGTGGTGTTAGTACTTTTATCTACTTATTTTTTAATTTACTTGTTCAGCAGACATCTATTCAGTAAACATTTGTTGAACAGATATCTAATGAGTGTTTAGTCTTTGTCAGACACTGAATTAGGTTCTGCTTTGGATGTTCTCCTTGCTCTTGTTGTCACTTTTATACCCTTCGGCTCTCAGGTATATGCTACCTGGTTGTTAACCCAGTGCTCCTCTGGTTGCTGTTTTCTTCCGAACTCACAGGTAATCTACCTTCTTCATTGAGGGCTTTGACTCTAACATGAATCTTCTTTTTTATCATATCCTCTGACATCTGACAATGGCAGCATCCATATGGATAAATTCATGCTCTCCTAAAAGTATTGAAGAACTTATTCTTTAATTATTTCTCTCTCCAAATAAATATCTCTCAATTTATGTCTTCAACATAGAGCAAAATTAACTGGGTATAATATTGACTGGTAGTTGGTGTTCAACAGATAATTTTCCAAAATTTTTATTGGTATTCAAGAATATAGTATCTTAATTATAAATATTGTATTTTTCTACTTAATAATACATTATCCTAACTTTAAGCTTTTAATTTTTTTAGGTGACTAGAAAAATATGATGCTTAAATCTATTTACAGTATCTGTGACTTTCTCAAGATGATTAACAAATGATTCAAGTAAAAATATGAATTAGGTTTATGAATATTTTAAGGGGCAGTCTTAATACTTTGTTATGATCAATAAAGAAAATAAAACTTGATTAACAACAGTGTATTTAGCCATAAAACTCTCAGTTGGTTAGTTGCAAAGTTGCAAGTAATAGTTCATTCAAAACCTTAATGGGACGTAGTATTAAATTGATCTTAACTGTGATTTATTACTTTGAATAAGATTTTGAAGACTCATATTTGAAATAACCTACTGGAAAATTTTAGTGACTATGTTAAAATTTGATTATATGATATATCATTCAACTAATAACTCGAGAGAGAAGAAGTTTCTTTTATTAGAGAAGTAGTCCTTTTTGAAAGTAATGAAATTGAGCATATAGTTAAATTAATTTCATATCATATTTGCTTGAAATGTAAACTCAGCATATTTCTAGTGATAGAAATGTTTAAAGTACCTGATGTTAACAGGTTTAAATTTGGTGTTACCACTTTGATAGATATGAAATTCTGGCTATACAATAAGTTGATGATATCTGATTATTTGCTTACACTGGACAAAAAGTGGATATATTGCTCTCAGGTAACATGAAAGTGCAAACATCCTTTTTGTGTGAAATAGGTTAAAATAATGTAATTCACTTATAAATTTTATTTATAAGGATGATCTGTAAATTGTTGGATTTATAAGAAAAGATGCATTGAGGAGAAATCATAGAATACTTCTTGGGAATAACATTAGCTACTTTTGCTCCTTGAGATAAAAATGCAACTGCAGAGTCAAGTTAGACCTAAATTTGAGATTATTTGTTAGACTAAGTTATGTCTTATGACCTTTGTACAAATATACTGAGAGTATATCAGAAATGTTCTTATGCCATGGTATTTTAATTTGTTTGGCTTTTATCAATATAATTTAAGTTGGTTCAAAAAAAGAGATTTCTAAGATTTTAGAAAAAATTACATTGTAAACATCGTAATTCCAAACCTAGGAATAAACTTCAGTTGGTCATGTTGTATGATCCTTATTAGGTATTGCTGAGTTATATTTAATAATATCTTGTTTAGGAGTTTTTCAAATGTGTTTTTGAGAGACTAGTTTGTAATTCTAGTTTCTTTGGTCCTCATCAGCTTCTGCTTTCGAAATTGTGCTAGCTCCTTCCAAAATGTTGGGGCAATTTTCTTTCTTTTTATCCCCCCTCTATTATATAAAAGGGTTTATGTTTGATGGTTAGGAAGAATTCATGGATAAGGGTATGTGGGCCTGGGGTTATATTTTTGGCAAGGTTTTAAATAATGGATTCAACTAGATAGTTATGTATTTTGGTTTTCTGTTTTATCTTTGGTCTGTTTTACTGAACTGTATTTTTATTTTATTTATTTATTTATTTATTTTTTACTAAGTTGTATTTTTTTACTATTTTTTTTACTAAGTTGTATTTTTAAAGGAATTTGTCTATTTCATCCAAATTTTCAAATTTGTTGGTATAATATATTAGTATCTGTTTCCTTTTGATATCTATAGTTCCTTTTGTCTTCCTTAAGTTGGTAATTTGTATTTTCATTTTGTTTCTCTTGCTTAATGTTACTAGTAGTGTGTAGAGTTTATTAATCTTTTTAAAGAGGCACATATGGTTTAAATTTTTTTTTATTTTACATTCATTACCTATTAGTGATTTCATTGATTTCTGCTTTTTTAAGTTTTGATTTGCTGTTGTATTCCAGCTTCTTAAAATGGAAGCTTAGATCTTTGATTTTTAGCTTTTCCTCTTTTTTTCATATATGCACCTAAGTCCATAATTTTTTCTATCAGCACTGCCTTGATGGCAGCTCACAATTCTCAATATGTTTTGTATTCATTGTCCTTTGAGTTAAAAATATTTTAAAAATTTGTTTCCATTTTCCACTTGAAAATAATCTTAGTTTTGCTTCCTTTCTTCATGTATTTGACAGAGTGTTAAAAAAGCATTGTTAGATATGTTTTCTTGCTTGAACAAATTTAGTTTATTATTACAAAAATCTATTATTTTCTAGATGAGATGCCAGCGAAAAATTTCATTGCTAGGCATCAAAAAAATGTCAAGCAGTATATATTGCAGAATATCAATTATTGACATTTTTGACTTGTCAGTAAAATTTTACTGACATCAGGAAGTTTTATTTGTTTTGTTTTGCTCTGTATTGTTTTGGAAAACACTTCCATTGAATTTTATAAGGCATTCATGGTATTAATACAACTATATCTATTATGCATGTGCAGTTTTTTTTAACTTAAGATTTTTAAATGTATATGCATATATTGTATTAGTCTGCTAGGGCCACCATAACAAAATACAACAGACTGGATGGTTTAAACAATAGCAATTTATTTTCTTACAATACTGGAGGCTGGAAGTTTAATACCAAGGTGCTGGCAGGGTTGGTTTCTTGTGGGTTCTTTTTTTCTGGCTTGTAGAGGGCCACCTTCTCACTGTGTCCTCAACATGGCCTTTCCCCTGTGTGCATTCTCGTGGTATCTCTTTCTCCTTTTAGAAGGACACTAGTCCTATTGAGTAGGGCCCCACCCTAATGACCTCATTTAACCTTAATTATCTTCTTAAAGACCCTATCTCCAAAAATAGTCACATTGGGAGGTAGGACTTCAACATATTATTTTTTGGGGGGGACACAATTCAGTCCATAACATATGTATCCTTATATATTTTTTAGCATTACTATTTCCTTACTGTAGCAACATTGCCCTATATGTAGTATTGCATTATAATAAGGTTAAAATACGTACATTATCTACCTACTTTTTATTAGTTTGAGCAGGCAGCTAATATAAAAGCATAAGAATTATTCAAAGGAATTTAATCCTTTTTTTTTAAACCATAATCTTAATAAAAGTATTTTAAAAATTCTGTCAGAAACATTGATTTAGATTTCCCTTTTTGGGTGTACGGCAGAAGAGATGTGCAATATGAAATATTTTAAAGACATTTTAAATGTATTTTGGGGGAGTATACAAATAGGTAATTTTGAATTCAGAAAAGTACTGAGTACTGAAAGTACTGAATCTAATATATATCCTGAGGATCTCTGCTTATCATTGAGGGCCTTTTCCAATTCTGATGGATTTAGAGACACCTTATTACCTTGCATAAATCAGGATCCTCTGAGATGATAAGCAAGTGGTGAATTAGAGATAGTTGCCTTGCAGGGAGTATGGGGGGAATTGTGTCTGTTTTATTCTTGGCTTAAGGTAGAGTAAGAAAAGAAAATGTCACTCCAGAGCACTTGTAGCCTAAGGTAAGGATTCATACCTTGTGAATTGAGTTGAAAATTTAGTTGCAATTGATCTCAGGTCAGATGTGACCCCAGAAGCATGGAAGAATCAAACGCAAACATATAAAAATTGACAAGACGGTTTTAAGAAAAAGAATCAAATAAAACTTCAGTATTAGAAAATAGTATACATAATAATTGAACTTAGAAAATAAATGGCTCAGGGGTGCCCGGGTGGCTCAGTTGTTAAGCGTCTGCCTTTGGCTCAGGTCATGATCCCAGGGTCCTGGGATTGGGCCCATCGGGCTCCCTGCTCCATGGGAAGCCTGCCTCTACCTCTCCCACTCCCCCCTGCTTGTGTTCCCTCTCTCGCTGTGTCTCTATTAAATAAATAAATAAATAAAATCTTTAAAAAAAAAATGGATCCTTAAAATTCAGGATGGCACTGACGAAGAGACTATTAGTGGTTTGAAAACTAATACAAAGAAAATATTCACAGTTAAGAACAGTAAAAAAAAAAAAAAAAAAGAAAAGAAAATGTTAGATAGGTGAAGGACAGATTGAGAAGATCTAAAATACAGCTCTTAAATGTCCCAGAAAGGGAGGGGAGAATAGAGGATATACAATATTCAAAAAGGGGAAAAAATCAATGTACACTTTCCAGAACTGATGAAAAACACCAATCAAAAAGCTTAACAGATTTCAGAACAACAAATCAAAGAGAATGTCTAAATGTAATCAGAGAAAAAAGAGATTAGTTAGGAAGGAACAATTAATTAGCCTGCTAACTGATTTCTCAGTAGTAATAATGGAAGACAGAAAACAATGGAAAGGCATTATCAATGTGCTAAAAAAGTAATTATCAGTTTACTATTCTACACTTAGTAAAATTATCTTTTAAGAATGAAGATAATATAAAGATATACTTAAATGATAACAGAATGTATTTACAACCAATAGACCCCCATTAAGATATTTCTCAAGAATGTATTCCAGAGGAAGGAAAATCATAATATAGTTTACTCTTAATATTTGTTGCAGTTATATTCTATTAAGTTGCTGTGAACACTGAATTAGCAAATACAGAATTATTTCTTCTAGTGGAAATAGAGTCATGATTCTGTGAGTATCTGGTCATAACATTTTTACCAGCCAATCAATATATGTTTTATGACTGTTTTATGAGTGTTTATATTTAAAGATGCCTTATTTAATATATATTTTTGATTCATTAACATTGATCTCCTGGCCAACAGCACTATAATTCATACCTGAGCAAAGCTTATCTAGCATACATATTTTCTTTGGAAGGGACACCACAGCTTCATTGTAGTTAGGGACACAAGGCAGAACCTCAGGACTATGCTTGGGTTTACTTAAACAGTGAAATCACCAACAAAAATGAGAAAACACAGCACTAAATAGACCACAAAAAGGATATTTGTTTATAGAATGAGAACTGAAAGAAGTGCCACCTTGTTCAACTTCAGCTGGGAGTGCATGCATTAAATGACTCAAGTTTTTTTGCTGTTGTGAGCTGGTGTGTGTGGGCAAATGACTACAAAAGTGCCACAATGGCTAATTTTGGGGTTACACACTTTAGTAAGTAGGTAAATTCACAAATATAGAATCTACAAATAGGAGGATTGACTCTATAAAGAACACTTCAGCAGGAAGACATGGTCAACATTTAGATTACGCAAAAAGTGAGTATGACATTAATATTGTCTAATTTGAAGACATAGAAGCAAGACAAACTAGATTATTGTCAGTTTGCAGTATATAAAGGAAATAATTGCAGTTTAAGCACTGTGGTGTCCTTGTTATTAATAAATTGATTAACCATAGATTTTGTCAAGTATACATTTGAAAACTTCTTTGGAAATAGAATATTATCTCCTTTCTGCTAGAAAAAAAATGGAATGAGAGTTAAAACTAAGTTTGAAATAAAAAAATCAAATAGTAGATCAACAGGGTGCAAAATAAGATGATAGAAAGGAATCCAAATGTATTAATAATCAAAATAAATTTAAACAAAGTACAGCTTCCAGTTAAAAGACTGTCAGATCTACATATATTTATAATAGTTCAATTAACTTCCATTTATAGTGATTCAGTAAAGTTGAAAGTAATGTAAAAAGATGAACTAGAAAAATACGAATTGGATGAATATTGCTATAGGTATACCAATGCCAGATAAGATTAGTTTGAAGTCAAAAAACTTTGCTAATCATAAGTCTATCTATATTAATTAAAGAGTCAAGTCACCAAGAGATGTAGAAATTTTAAACTGTATGCAACTGATAATATAGTTTCAAGATACACAAAGCAAAATAATCAGAAATGCAAGGACAAACCAGTGTAATGGGAGAGATTAATTAGCTCACCTTTTTTAGTGGTTACTAGATCAGTGAATAAAATGTCAATAAAGATGTAGATGATTTGAGCAAGCTGATTAAATAACTAGATCTCATGGATGTGAATAGAATCATACAACCAACATTTAAAAAATAAAGATTCTTTTCAAGCACACATAGATCATGCAAAAATGTTGATCATGTGGTAAGTCATAAAGCAAGTCTGGGTTTCTATCAAATATTTGCTATTATCCATGTCAAGTCATCTTATCAAAAAGAAATTAAGTTAGCTTCAAAAATGAAACAAAGTACAAAATGACACATTAGGATATCAAAAAACATACCTCAAAATAATTTTGTCAAAATGAAATTATAATGGGACATAGAAATATTTACAATGAAATGATAATGGAAATACTATATAACAAAATTATAGGCCCAGCTAAAACATCCTTTCAATCAGGATTAGATTTTTTTCTGTAAGGCCCAGAAAATAAATATTTTGGGGTTTGTGAACAACATATGGTCTCTGTCACACATTCTTTTTTATTTTGTACTTACAACCCTTTAAAAAATATAAAAACCATTTTTACCCTCGGGGGCATACAACATGCATGGAGTTGGCCTGTAGTCAGAGTGTGCCAATCTCTGATTTAGAGGGTTATATGTAGGTCTTCATTTTTCTAGTTGAAAGAGAGAATGACTAGAAATTAATGAGCTCAACATTCAACTTGAAAATTAATGAAAGACAAAATCAAAGAAGATAGAATGAAATAACACAGATAAGAGTAAATTAAACTAAAAATACACTCGATAAAAGGATTGGTATATCCAGAAGATGGTCCTTTGAAGTGATGAATAAAATTGAATTAGTGTTTAACTATTTAATTTGGTCAAAATAACATATAATCTTTTTATCAGATGGAAACATATACTGATGTTTGTTTAATCCTGGATGTCTTGCAGTTGTGGAATAGATTATCATCTGGGTATCAGGAAACATTACACATGAATTGTTGGGAGAAAGAGCACTCTACATATGACCTGATTGATAATATAATCAAATCTGAAGTGCTTCTAGTATCATTTGACAATAGGATGATTACAGTAAAGAAATTATTGCTTTGGATTAATTTTAAAAATTATTAGGAAGCAATTCCCAAGACTCCTTAGAAAACAAACTCAAGGTGATTACAAATTACTTTTTCTTTTTTTTAAAAAAAAGATTTATTTATTTGAGAGAGAAAGAATGAGACAGAGAGCATGAGGGGGGTGCTGTCGGAGGGAGAAGCAGACACCCTGCTGAGCAGGGAGCCTGCTGAGGGACTCCATCCCAGGACTCCGGGATCATGACCTGAGCCGAAGGCAGTCGCTTAACCAACTGAGCCACCCAGGCGCCCCACAAATTTCTTTTTCAATATAGCAGATGATCAGCAGATAGATACTGCTTTTCTACCATGTGACAAGCACCAAGCTAGGCATTTTGTACGTAGTGGAGACTAATTCAATGTGGTTTCTGACCTTATATCCATTAAGTGTCTAAACATAAACTTGGCATATACATAGTTTAAAAATTGAGACATATTAAGAAGGAAAACTCAGGATGTTATGAAAAAAGGAAAATAAGAGGGAACAAGGTTTTATTGGGAAATAGAGAAATTCTCTTCATGAAAGAGATATTTAGATGGAAAGCCTGAATATGAGTAGGAGTTAGCCAAGTTAAAGGTGGAGGCAGGGATGAGGGTAGGCTAGAGGCTATGCCAGCAGCAGCAGCTATGATGTCTCCTGATTTGTGGAATGAAGGAGGCTAGTGTTTGTATTATATTGTGAGAGAAAAGACATATACGATGAACAAGATTTTATAGTTAAACAGGATAAATCACACAGATACTGAAGGACTTGGCAAAGAGCTTGGATTAAATTCTTGGATGAGAAGTCGTAGAATGTTTTTAACATTAAAAAATAGTATAGATGCTAGGTGGCAAACGGTTTATAGGGAATAGAATTAGGGAGGCAATGAGAAGCTTCAGAGATCAGGTATGGTGGCTTGGGCCAGGGTTGCAGCAATGGAGACGGTGAGATGGTAAGTTGTGGACAGATTTGTGATATAATAGGGAGATAGAATTGCCAGGTTTTGTGGATTTGCTATAGAAAAGCGAAGAAATTCTTACCTAATGGCTTCTATTTGAGTCTCACAGAAGTATGAAATGAGATTGGCAACCGAGAGTGATTTAATTTTGGCTGCACATTAGAATCATTCAAGCACTTTAAAGACACTTTCGACTTTGTCTGAACTCTTGATGGTGGTCTAATTGGTCTGGGGTAAGGCCCAGGTATCTTTAAATATTTCTAAAAAATTTACCTCGGGTTAGGGCAGGCCCTCACTGGGGGCAAAAGTGGAATTGGAAGTGCAATTGAAGTTGGCAGTCACAAATTTAAAGTGCTGGAGCTCTTCTCTAGTTTTAAGAATGGGGCACTGAAAGAACAAATGGTTGAGTTTAGTTAGGGGTCGTGCTAGTCAAGAGGGTTGGAGAGAGGAAGGATCACATGAGGTATTTATGAGAGCATGATTATGAGGATGAATCATGGAATCTAATGTGGGCAAGGAAGGAAGACAAGGAACACTTGCCCATAGAGAAGTGGTGGAGCCACTAGGCAAGGGGTCTCCCAAAGGTCATTAGGTGATTTCAGGAGGAATAGCAGGTGCAATTTGAGGGAGAAGGAAAGAGAGTATGTCTGAGTGATTTCTGACTTAGAGGATCCAGGTGGCTACTTCTTCTACTTCCAGGATAGAATATGATAGTGACAATGGCCGAAAAGAAAGAAGTACCCTCAGGGTGTATCTGTGTATCACTTAAAGCCGAAAAGTAAAAGGGAACATTTGAGGGTACAGGTCTTTTGCCTTATGTGTGTTACTTGTTGTTATTGTCATCATCATTACCCTGAGGAAAATTCATGCAAGGCACCAGAGCACACTTACCACGAATACCTGAAATCTCTCATTTACTGGGAAAATGGAAAATTGTAGGAGGTCCAGAATTCATCATACTTAACGTTGTCTACCTGGAAGACTAAAAATTGGACTCCATTCTGTATGAATTCTTTGGAACACAATTTGCGTTGTGGGCATGGGGTACTATCAGGAACCTTAGAGCGACTGGTCATTGACTTAGTATTCTATACCATAGTGGCTAAAAAGGTTCTTCCGTCATAGTGCTTGGCTAAAAGTCACAGCTCTGCCACTTACAAGGTGTGTTACCTTGGGCACGTTACTTAACTTTCTGTGCCTCAGCTTCCTTAGCTGTAAAAAGGGATAGCAATCATACCATCTCATAGGGTACTATGCCAAGCCCTTAGAATATTCTCTGGCACATAATCCTTCAGTGTGCTAGCTATCATATGCACGTGTACACATTGATAGGTAATTAACAATTTTAAAACCCTTAAAAAAAAAACATTAGATCACTTCAGACCCCTACTTAAAAACCTTGGCTGCCTTCCTGTTACTTGGGATTAGATCAAACTCATCCCTGTGATTTGGCTCTTTCCTACTTCTCCAGTCTCAGGCCTATACATTGTCCCCCTCACTATCCCTGAAGGTCAGTGTTCCAATCTCTCCCAGCCATTGGCATTTGCAAAGGTTTATGCTCCACAGAACTAACACTCCTCCTTGGGACTCATTTGTGTTCCTAACATCCCTGGTGCATTCAGTTGAGCTTCGCTCGCCCTTTTTCTTAAGGCTCCACATTTGAAAATAAGAAGAAACACCCCTCAGACCCATATAAAGAATCACAGCTTGAAGCATGAAGCTCTCAAACGCAGAATAAAACACTTCAGTATTTAAAAGTTAATCAGCATTTTAATTACTGAGCTTTAAGCCTTTATTTTAAAAGGAGAGGCAAAGCACATCCATGCTGACAAACCGAGTTTGTGTCTGATGTTACTTGAAATGTCAATTAGAAACCTTTGAAAGGAAAATCCGAAGCAACACAATAATTCCATGGTACAAGGGGAAGGATCCCATGGGAGTGGAGTGCCCTTATCTGATGGCTTGTGAAGGCCTGTGGGGTTTGGGGTTACCAGCACCCCGGAGCCAGGAGGTGGGGTTCTACAGGATGCCTTGGAAGAGCAGCATATAGACTGTGTCAGGACCGTTCCTCTGCCAGCACAGCCTTTGTTCCTGGCGTGCGAGGAAGCTAAGCTGGCTGCAAAGGAAGAGTGACATGAGCTCACAGAAGTGTGGGCTTTGATTAAACCATTATTCTAAATAAAGCTCCTTTAACTCCTTCAAAATCCAGAGTTGAAGTGCAGGGTAGGGTGGAACCCAAGTATTCTCCCTTTCCCTTGCCACCCTCCAATAATGGCTTGTTTAAAATACCCATTTTTTTTTTTTTTTTTTTTTTTTTTTTTTTGGTGAGGTTTTGACAGTTCTTAACTCAGCAGGCACTTTGTTTCCTGTCAGTTTCCCAGTCTTTTTCTGGCAGTCTGAACTATTTCATTGTGAGGTCTGTTCTGCTAGGGAGTCCTCACTTGAAAATTATTCAGGGTCATAGAGGCCTAAGTATTTTCTGTGTGAACGACAGAGATTTTGAAAGGAAAAATAATCTGTTTTCTTAAGCAGTGGTAATATCCTAGGGCTGTTCATTATTTTGTACTTTGTTGATCAATTTTTCATTCGTAACTGATTTAGCCAACTTGTTCATCCATTTCCCTTCAGGAAGCTCTGTTATAGCCCTTCATTTACATACTGTAATGTTGTTGGCGCTGTCATTGCACATACACTAATCTGTTTCGTAACCTTATAAAAACATTTGACAGGGATGACACATCTTCCAGAAAGCAGAAAAGTACAAATGTGGGCAGGCTGTTGCTGGTTTACAAAGGGTCAGTTTGAAATCTCAATTTCTGTACAGTGGTCTGTGAATTTCTCGTATGACTTAATAATATTATTCGTTTTCCACATAAAAGAAAATAAATAATACATTTCTCTTAACTTCAAATGATTTGAAGACACAGGACTGAGGGGATGGAGGAAAAGATAAACTGCAAGAAGTATAATATTAGAAAGATTTCATAAATGTGGAAGCTGGAAAGAATCTTAGCAATCACCTAGCAAACCAATTCATTTTGCAGATGATGAGATTAAGGCTCACTCAACTAAAAAAAAAGGTGGAAATGGGTCCAGGGCTTCTAACTCCCAGGCTCATATTCTTGGTTTTTCCACTACCCAGCTGCTGGTCATTAAATGCTCCAAGGAGCCTCCAGCAGCTGTAATTGGTCTATGTGACTCTTATCAATTAAAATAAACCAAACAACAAATTAATCACTCCCACTGTCACGTTCCAATAACAACTTGAAAATAGTTGCAACAATTTCACATTTTAACTGTTGGTTTTTGTATCTGTTTTCCTAATTAGATTGTCCCTAAGGTGGGACATGTCATTCTCTTTCTAATATTCTCAGGGCTTGTACTATATCTAGCAGAGAGTCTAGGCTCAGTAAATGTATATTGAATGGATACCAATCTTATATACCTATCATATTAGGAGGAAGAAATTTCAGTGTCTAGCTATGGTAGATATTTCAAGAGATTTTCCCGAGGTATGATATTTTGTGTGCTGTTGACTCTGAAGTTATAGCAAGACCTTTCACTTAGGCAGCTCTTTCTTACATAAGTGAAAAGAGAGAACAGGGAAAAAAAAGTTTCTGAAAATAACCACTCCAGATCTCAATATCAAAATCAAAACAAAAACACAAGAACTTGTAAATTATTAAGTGATTGCACTTTGTGTTCATAGAGCGTGTTTAATCTCAGGAACTCCCTGTGCTTTGGAGAATCCACTCCTTTATCTTGACAACACTTTAAAGGAGGATGGGGGTAGTATTATTTTGCTAATGGAAAAAAATGAGGCTCAGTGGGGTTAAATGATTTGTTTGGGGTTGCACAAGGCGCATTCTCTCTTTGTTATTTGTTTAGAAGTTGCTTCTGAAAAGCATTGCTGCTTTACTGTAGAGAAGTTATTAGATAGCAATGGGTTTGAACCTCTTCCCTGGGATTTCCTGTTAACAGAAAAAGTTAAGATGCTAGTTAGGGGTTAGGCTGGGCATTTTGCCTACTACATCTTAATGAAGATTTCATTTTGCAAAGAGATAGAAACCAGAATGATTTTGTTTCTCTGACCCTGATCTACTCCATCTTCCTCCTTTCCCCTAACAGCTGGAGCTCTTTGCCCTCCACCCTAAACTAACTAACTAGCTTACCTTTTTTTCTTTCTTTCTTTCTTTCTTTCTTTCTTTCTTTCTTTCTTTCTTTCTTTCTTTCTTTCTTTCTTTCTTTTCTTTCTTTCTTTCTTTCTTTCTTTCTTTCTTTCTTTCTTTCTTTCTTCTTTTCTTTTCTTTTTCTTTTCTTTTCTTTTCTTTTCTTTTCAAGCTGCTATATAGATTCCTCCAGATAAAATTTGGGATTTAAAATTATTGTTCAAAATCACTTTCTAAATGCTTTTTTTTTTCTAGGTGCTATTGCAATGAGGGATTTTTTTGACTTTTAAACACTTTACTATTAAAGCAGGTATTACTGATATCTGAAAAATTCTCATACAACAATCCAATGACCCTACACCGACCCAGTGATATATTAAAATTCATTTGATTTCAATTCAACGTTTACTGAACGGTTGTTGTGTGCAGGAACAATGCCATCAGGTATGGCAATAAAAAACATTGGTACCTGGCTTTACGCTATAAACAGTGCTGTCATAAAATGTAAATTAAAAAAACAGCACTCTTGTAAACATAATTCCATTTGATCTTCTCAATAATCTTGGGAAATGGACATCATCAACTCCATTTGTAGATGAAGAAGGTAAGACCCAGAGACTTGGTCAGTATCACACAGAAAGCAAGTAGTAGGGCTAGTATTTGAACCCTAGATATTTGATTTAGTGTCTTCAATATCCTCCTCATCAGCACAGGAACAACAATACCAAAATCTTTTGGGTAGTTATCAAGTCTTTTATATGTTCTAAGTACTTTGCTAAATATTTTCCGTTAATCCTCCCCCAGCTTCACTATGGTTCATGAGAAATACTGAGAAACCTCAAGCAAATTTTGATGAATAATTACAAACAGGGTGATTCTTTAAAAGGACTTTATGAAAAGTGTGAGACAGAAAATTAACCCCCTAGAGAAAGAACACAGTGCCTGTATAGATGCATAAATCTTTAACAAAATACTAGCAGACTTAATCTAGTCCCATATAAAAGAAGATTATAAATGCCTCTTTCTCTTTTTCTCCCCGTGCTCATTTGTTTTGTTTCTTAAATTCCACATATGAGTGAAATCATACGGTATTTGTCTTTCTCTGACAGACTTACTTCGCTTAGCATTATACTCTCTAGCTCTATCCGTGTCATTGCAAATGGCAAGATTTCATTCTTTTTTATGGCTGAGTAATATTCCATTGTGTGTGTGTGTGTGTGTGTGTGTGTGTGTGTGTGTGTGTGTGTGTGAGAGAGAGAGAGAGAGAGAGAGAGAGAGAATTCTTTATTGATTCATCAGTCAATGGACACTTGGGCTGTTTTCATAGTTTGGCTAATGTAGACAGTGCTGCTATAAACATTGGGGTGCATGTATCCCTTTTAATTAGTATTTTTGTATTCTTTGGGTAAATATCTAGTAGATCAATTGCTGGATCTTTAACATTTTTGCGGAACCTCCATACTGTTTTCCAGAATGGCTACACCAGTTTGCATTCCCACCAACATTGCAGGAGGGTTCCCCTTGCCCCACATACTAACACCTGTTGTTTCTTGTGTTGTTGACTTTAGCCATTGTGACAGGTGTGAGGCGACATCTCATTCTGTTTTTAATGTTTATTTCCCTGATAATCAATGATGTGTCTGTTGTCTGTCTTTTCAGACATGACACATCACATGTCTGTCTTTTCATGTGTCTGTTGGCTATCTGTATGTCCTCTTTAGAAAAATGTCTATTCATGTGTTCTGCCCATTTTTTAATTGGATCATTTGTTTTTTGGGTGTTGAGTTTTATAAATTCTTTATATATTTTAGATACTAACCCTTAATCAGATATTTGAAGAATGTATCATTCGCAAATATCTTCTCCCATTCCAAAGGTTGTCTTTTGGTTTTGTTGATTGTTTCCTTTGCTATGCAGAAGGTTTTTATTTTGATACCAAAGCAACCTTGAAAAAGAAAAGCAAGGCTGGAGGCATCACAGTTCTGGACTTCAAGTTATATTGTAAAGCTGTAGTGATCAAAACAGTATGGTACTGGCTTAAAAATAGACACATTGATCAATGAAACAGAATAAAACAACCCAGAAATGGGGGCACCTGGGTGGCTCAGTCATTACACATTTGCCTTCGGCTCAGGTCATGATACCAGGGTCCTGGGATCGAGCCCCACATCGGGCTCCCTGCTCAGCGGGAAGCCTGCTTCTCCCTCTCCCACTCCCCCTGCTTGTGTTCCCTCTCTTGCTGTGTTTCTCTGTCAAATAAATAAATAAATAAATAAAATCTTAAAAAAACAGAAATGAATCCACAACTATATGGCCAATTAATCTTTTACAAAGCAAGAAAGAATATCCAATGGGGAAAGGATAGTCTCTTCAAAAAATGGTGTTGGGAAAACTGAACGGCAACATGCAAAAGAATGAAACTGGACCACTTTCTTACACCATACACAAAAATAAATTCAAAATGGATTAAAGACCTAAATGTGAGATCTAAAACCATAAAAATCCTAGAGGAGGACACAGACAGTAACTTCTTTGGCATCAACTGTAGCAACTTCTTACTAGATATGTCTCCAGAGGCAAGGGAAACAAAAGCAAAAATAAACTATTGGGACTTCTTCAAAATGTATGTATATTTTTATCTAAAGAGTACATTAAGTAGAAATACACTTTGGTTACAGTTTCTTCTTAGAAGTTTCTCTCTTAACATGGAACTGTTTTAAATGTTGTGGAGAAAGTTAGGAATGTTTTCGTCTATCCTTAGTTCCATTTTATCTTTTAAGAGGAGAGTCCATGGTCAAGGGTGTGTAAATACGACTTGGTCCTTCCTTACCCTATAATACCCCAAATGATGGACAGCCATGACATCCACTTATGATTTTATCATTCACATTAGGGTACTCTGTGTGGGCTGCTTCTGTTCTCTAACAGAGGAATTGCAAAGTAACAATAAGCAAGAAATCTCACAACATCATGCAAGATAAAGACTAGCAAGTGGAACATCTATTTGATTCCCTTTTTATTATAACTTATACAAGTTGTCCTGTTACAATCTACAGTCTTACTTTTCCTATACCACATTCTCCTAGTGCTAATATAGTAATTCCACATGAGTAATTCTACAGATGACACAAGCATTTTCCATAGGATTGCGCATTTGTCCCTAAAGGAGCTATATTTTCTGTTCCTAGGGACATTAACACCAAAAAAGCTCAATTTCTTGAGTTGTTATTACTCTGTAGAGAGTATTTTCAACATCAAGGACCTGTGGATCAAACCCATGAAGTAATCCTTGGTTCATCAGCACCTGAAATTACACAGGCCCAGAAAAACCTGAGTCAACCTTAAGCCTGTGTGCTGTGTGCTAAGAGTTTCAGTCTGTGAAAGATTAGCTTCTGCCCTGTAGTCTATTTTTGACTATTTCTGCCCAGTATACACATACCACATGCTCACATATTGGCATTCACACACATCCGTGAAGATCTAATTCCTCTTTTTCAGTTTTTCTTGACTACCAGATGTTGTACTTGCCACAGACACTAAATTTTAAAACCTAAAGAGAATATTGGGCTCTGCACCAAAGCTACTAGACTGTCAAGCTTGAGTGCACACTGTCCTCCAAGAACCTGTCAGAGCTAACCATGTGGTCCCTTATCTCTATTTTCCTTAGCGGACTCCTAAAGTGAAAACCAGCCCTTTCCATGTTCCAGTGATTTAATAACTCCTATTATTGTTAGTCAGAACACCTGCAGAAGTCCTCCAGCCCTCACTGAACTTTAACCCTATCAACTCTCCAGCACATTGATCCTGATCATTTCTCTCTTATTGTCTGCCCTCTCCTTTTTGCACTCCTGCACCTACCCAGCTCATGCTCGTAATGTTGATCAGTTCACTTGTGATAACACCCCAAATTCCTTACCTTCCTGTCCTTTTGTTTTACTCAGAAGAAAGAGGCACTTGAGGAACTCAGTGCAATAAATCGTTTTTATATCTGAGTTCAGAATACCTGGGGTTCTTGCTAAAGTGCAAAGTCTGATTCCAGAGATATGGGGTGAGCCTGAGTTTCTGTATTTTTTAACAAGTTCACAGGTGAGATCATAGAAGAACATTTCAGTTCCAAGATTGTAGGTGAGCCTTTTGGGAAAGACTCAAATAGGATAGATGGGCACAACTACAAAGTCAGTCCCCTTCTTGGTTGAGCCTATACTCCCGTCTGCCTTCAGCTCAGGTCATGATCCCAGGGGCCTGGGATAGCGCCCTGCATCAGGCTCCCAGCTCAGTGCGGAGCCTGCTTCTCCCTCTCCCTCTGCTGCTCCCCCTGTTTGTGCTCTTGTCAAATAAATGAATAAAATCCTTAAAAAAAAAAGCCATGGAAAATCACTTAGACAGTTTTGTTTCTGGCTGATTATGATCTTATTAAAATGAAACACGTTAGAGAGTAAGCTAATTTTGAATTGAAAATTGCATGCTATCATTCTGTGGTTTGCATTGGGTAAAGAAATTCTGTGGATTGGACATGTTTTCAGTGATGTTGGCTGTGTTTGTTTAAATGGACGGCCTAGTTCTCATTGTATAGTGCCCATTGCAGCATTTGCTGTGTATCAGGGCACTTTTACTATTTTTAGAACATTTTTCCATCCCTTGTATCTCTCTATTTGGGTTTATTGGAGGGGAGAGTGAGACACTTAGGTTCAACTATCTTTATAAAAGTCCCTTACATTATGTGAGAGGGTGTACAGTTTAGAGAATGAGCATATAGGTTGGAGAATGTTTGGAAAAGAGCAGTATAACTCTGTCTACCCATCTGTTTTTACAGAGGGAGGGAATTTTAGGGAACAGTGTGCTATTTAAATGCTATCAAATATTTAGAGCTTTGTGCTATGGGATAGATATGCAGGACCCCCCCCCTTTTCAGTATAAAGTTATTGTTCTAGGATGAAGTGTCCAAGGGTGACTGTGGCTGCATGAATAGAAAATCTGCAGGGCCTAGGGATCCCTGCCCCCCTCCAAAGTAGCTTTATCCTTCAGCAACAGGCAGAATTGTTCTTCATGTCAGAGGAGTAGTATCAGAAAAGAAGTTGGGTATTGCCATAGTAGTTTTTGGAATAAAAGCTGGGCCAAACTGGCTAAGAAAGTCCACCCTTTTGCCCAAGCAATTTAATCAAACTCTGGGGAAAATAAAAACTTTTCAGAGGAGACTGTCTAATACAAAAATCTTCATGGTGGCAGCACGGTCCCCACTGCCCATAGGACACTGCATTTCCAGCCTTGCTATTACAAAAATTTAAATTGCCTCTCCTTTAGATCTGAGGAGAACTTCCGTGAGTTTAAGTGAACAATGAAGGGAGTCAGTGATAATCCACCCACACTAGTTTTGGGCAAATGCCAGCTCTGAATAAATTCTTATTCAAGAATGAATAACAGTTTCCTCCTACATGGAGCCTACTCCAAGTTGTGGCAACAAAGGGAAATAGAGAGCATTCATGAGGGAGAAGAAGAGCATAATCTGAGTTTTTTTTTTTTTTAAACTACAGGAAACAGGAGTAAATTTCAGAGTGAGTTTGTACCCCCCCTTTTTTATTATTATGTTATGTTAATTACCATACATTACTTCATTAGTCTTTGATGTAGTGTTCCATGATTCACTGTTTGCGTATAACACCCAGTGCTCCATGCAGAATGCGCCCTTTTTAATACCCATCACCAGGCTAACCCATCCCCCCCACCCCCTCCCCTCTAGAACCCTCAGTTTGTTTCTCAGAGTCCATAGTCTCTCATGGTTTGTCTCCCCCTCCGATTCCCACCCCTTCATTCCTCCCCTCCTGCTATCTTCTTCTTCTTCTTCTTCTTTTTTTTTTTTTTTGATAGACATTGGGGAGGGTATGTGCTATGGTGAGCGCTGTGAATTGTGCAAGACTGTTGAATCACAGATCTGTACCTCTGAAACAAATAATACATTATATATGAGTTTGTACCCTTAAGAAAATGCATAAAAATATATTTTCTGAAGTTATAAAATAGATGATAAAATAGTGATAAAATAGGAAAACAGGTTGAGATAGACAAAAGGTAGCAGGCTCATGGAAGAGACAGGAAAAAAAAACATAAGGAAGAAAATAAAAAATGAGTCAATGAATTAATAATTGCTTTAGAAATAATGGCAAACTCAAAATAGAGATATGGAATGTGAGCTTGGGAGAGATGTTCCCAGCACCCTGACAAAAAACATAGATATTTAATCTGAGAGAAGATGATTGATGAGTAGTGTTACCAGGAAAACATGATGAATGTAATTTTTGAATACTGAGTTTGTTGTGTGTATAAAACACTTGTGGTTGATTGGCCAGTAGGCAGAAGAACATGAAATGACCTTTAAGTAGTGTGACTGGCCAAAGCAATCTTGAGAAGGAGGAGCAAAGCTGGAGTTTTTTCAAATTATACTACAAAGCGATAGTAATAAAAAATAGTATGGCAGTGGCATAAAAACAGACACATGGACAAATGGAACAGGATCGAGAGCTCAGAAATGACTGCATGCATACGTGGTCAATTAATCTTTGACAAGGACACAAAGAATGCACATGGAGAATTGATAGTCTCTGCAATAAATGATACTGGGAAAATTGAGTATTTACATGCAAAAGAATGAAACTGGACCCCTGCCTCACACCACTGACAAAAATTATTTCAAAATGTGTTATAGACTTAAATGTAATACCTGAAACCATAAAAGAAGAAAACAAAGGGAAAAATCTCCTTGATACTGGTTTTGACAAGGTTTTTTGGAAATGACACCAGAAACACAAGTGATAAAGGAAAAATAAGGATGTGAGTTGACAACAAAGTAAAAATTTGCACAACAAAAGAAACAATCGACAAAATGGGAAGACAGCCTGTGGAATGGGAGAGAATATTGGCAAACCATATATACAATAAGAGATAGATAACCAAAAAATATATGAAACACGTACAACTGAGTAGCAAAAAGTAAATAATTCAATTAAAAATGGGTAAAGAGCCCGAATAGACATTTTTCCAATCATATACAAATGGCTAGCAAGTACATGAAAAGGTACTCAACATCACTATTCATCAGGGAAATGAAGATCAAAACTGATGAGATATCACCTCATTCCTGGCAGGATGGCTGTTAACAACAACAACAACAACAACAACAACAAAACAAAAAAATGAGAGATAACAAATGAATGTTGGCAAGGTTGTGGAGAAAGCACATCCCTTTTATACTGTGTTGGTGGAAATGCTAAATTGGTACAGCCATCATGCAAAAACAGTATGGAGCTTCCTCAGAATTAAAGAAAACAGAGCTATCATATGATCCAGCTTTCCTACTCTTGGTTATAGATCTAAAGGAAGTGAAATCAGTGTTTCAAATAGATATCTGCACTCCCAAGTTCACTGAGCATTATTCATAGTAGCTAAGATATGGAAACAACCTGAGTGTCTGTCAGTGGATGAAAGGATAAAGAAAATGTGAAAAAAATACATATATATATATTTTTATATATTAATTAATTAATTAAATACATATATTAAAAAAGAAGGAAATGCTGCCACTTGAGACAACATGGATAAACCTGAAAGGCATTAGTTAAGTAAAATAATCTGGACAAAGATTGACAAATACTGCCCGGTATCTTAAAAAAAAAAAAAAGGGCAAACTCATAGAAACAAAGAATAGAATCGTGGTTGCCAGGGGTTAGAGTATGGGGGAAATGGAGAGACGTAGGTCAAAACCTAAAAACTTTTAGTTATAAGATGAATAAATCCTTAGGATCTAATGGTGACTGTAGTTCATAATACTGTATTGTATACTTGGAATTTTTAAGAGATGAAATCTTAGGCATTCTCACCACAAAAATAAAGAAAAAATAATTGGGAGGTAATGGATGTGTTAACTTGATTGTCAGAGCCCTTTTGCCACACATATATATATCAAGTCATCACACTTGATGTGTACACACATTGTACACTTGAAACATATACCATTTTATTTCTCAATTATACCTCAGTAAAGCTGGGGAAAGAGGCAAAAATATTGTATATCCTTTTAAAAATCTCAAAAAGAAAAAATAGATAAGTGACGAGAGGAGATTGAGTGAACCACAGAGAACCCGCTACTGGGCGGTAAGCATAGGAAGAGGAGCTGTTAAAAAAGCTATACTAGGAGATATAAGGAGGAAATGCTATTGTAGAAGCTACAGGAATAAAACATCTCAAGAATAGCAGCAGGTTTAGCGGTGTCAAATCCTACGGCAAGGTCAAGAAAGATGAGAATTTTAAAGAGGCCTTTGGATTGGCAAGAAAGAAGCCATCGGTGTGTTCTGCATGCTTGGATTCTGTCAGAGACGGAGTGGGAAACTCTAAACAGCAGTGAGGTGCCACTGTCTGAGAAAAAAGAGGTTTTTTTGCTTTTTGTTTTTGTTTCTTTGGTGAGACATCTCAATATAAAATTGGGGCAGTGGAGAAAGAGAAAGATAGAGATTCTCTCTTAAAAATGATTCTTAGTGTCTATGAGACGTGGAGAAAGAAATAAAATTTCATTTAACACTTATTTGTAAGAATTTTCTAGTGGTTTTTATATGGCTTATTTTCTTTCACCGTCCTGAAAATCTTTTGTGATAAGCATTTGGGGTGAGAAAACAGGCTCAATTGGTCATCATTTTGTTAGCGAGAGGTGGAGCTGAGTCTAGACTTTGGGACTTGAGATGTCGGTCCTTTTTTATTAGGTGATACTTTCTCCAGCCAGCTTCCCAGAAAATAACAGGAGAAGCCATTGTACTGCTTTAACAGCAGCATGTGCAGAATGTTAGAATGTTAGAAAAATAACACTGTTGCCTTACTGTATGAAGAAGAAAATAAAAACAAAAAGTATTAGTATCTATTGGAAGAAAAAGCTGTGTTTTTCTTCCCCACTGTGGAAAGAAAAGGATGAGTACATCCACTCTCTCTCGTTTTAAATCTCTGTCTCCTGCCCCCACTTGCTTTTCCGTCTCCCTGCCCCACTCCTACTACAGACATATTTCATCCATAATGTAAGATTTTCAACTTGTAAGTCAGGGTACTAAAAACATGATGTAGTTAAATTGATGAAGAAGCAGCAAAAAAAAAAAAAGAGTGCAAATTATTTATGTTTCCAAATCAGGCAAGGTGTTGACAAATTGGGGATGATGAAGAAAAGTGTCCATCAGATGCTTGTAGTCATTTGAATGATCTAAAACTTTCATTGTTAAAAGATAGTCATGTTATATCCCATTAACAAAATATAACTCTTAACAAAACCAGTCATAAGCCAACAGATTACAAACAAAACCTTAAGAACATTTAGATGTTTAACATTTGAAAGGGATAAATTATAAGATATTTTAAGATATCTCAATGATATGAATATTATTTCACCGAAGAGTTTAGTCCACATTATTATTTTTTTCTTACAAGTAGACCATGATGAAGATGCTTTGTCATGTGATTTTTGTTTACTTGGTTAATTCACTAGTTTCTGTTTGGACAGACTTGTCAGTGATGCGATTAAATGTGTGCTTCAACAGAATTATAAATTACTATAGCTTTTAGGTGTTAAAGAACAGACAGTTGCAAATACTTGAACCTAAGAATGTAAAATCCAAGAAAGTTGAATATCTGCTCCAACACATCTGGCTCGTTATTATTTTTTAATTATCAGGTGTGTAAACTAATTTAATAACGTGTTATTTATAATACTTTCCCCTAGTGAACTTTGTAAAAAAACATAGACATTGGTAACATGAATGTGTTGATTTATCAAATCTTTGTAGCCGTAGTGTGTTGTAGAACAATAGAGCTATAATTGTTGTTACAGATTATTAACAAAGAACTGGGTAAAGCAATTGTGGGTGCTTGGCGAAACAAGGTTGGAATCTGTAGGGCCAGCAGTCAAAAAGGGAACATGCCAAGCAAGCAGACGAGAACCCCATAAGAATGAGCTGAAGCTTGGAGCCCCTTTGATTTCCAACGTCCATGAACAAGTGTGTATGAATTACAACTTGAACAACTCCTGTTCAAATGTTTTTTCTTATAGATTTTGTTACCTTTCCTTTAGTAAATTCTAAGTGAGTCTTGTTGAAATTCATACGGTTTAAAATATGGTGCTGACATATTGTTACTTTGGAAGTGCATCAAATAAATTAGTGAAATTAGACATTTGGCATAAGAAAATGTGATCGCTTCCATAAGAATGTGACTCTGTGCATCTACTCTAATGGGCTGTTATTATTGCCCTGTAAAATGATGCTGGATGGTCCCAAAGAAAGATCACTGGAGTCCTTGAGAAGGTGAGAGCTACAGTGGTGAGCAGCAGAGGGTGGGCAAATCTGTAGTGAGAGCAGGCAAGTTATGATCTAGCCGCTAAAGTGAGACTGGGTAAGCAACTCATCATTTCTGTTTCCCTGGCTCATTTCTATTCCCTATACCAACCATAGGGGAAATGTGTTAGTTCTGAAATGACACAGTATGGGTTAAAATGTTAGAATGCTTTCAAAATTATAAAATATTAAAAATGACTAATGCTTAAAATTAGGGAAAGAGAGGTTGCACTTTTCAAAGAGAAAAGGCCGATTTCGAGGTTGAAAGAAAAGTCATACTTAAATGCTTAAGCTTTAACTTTCCATCAGCTTAGAGATATACATTTTTGTTTCGTTTATTAGAATTTAAAAAATGTGATGAAAATAGTTCAAGTGGGAAATCCCAGGACAGTACCAGATGTGAATAGTCACAAAATATTTCTGCCAGAATATTAGAAGCTTAATGAAGAGAGATCACACAGTTGTGTGGCCTGGTTAAATTTTTAGAGGACATGTTTCATGTGAGTATTTCTGCTTTGAAGCTAAGAAATATTTTGAAATTAAAATTTTAAACCCAAATTAAGAAATATATATATATTAAGGACTATATTTTAATATATTTTTTAAAGATTTTATTTATTTATTTGACAGAGAGAGACACAGCGAGAGCAGGAACAAAAGCAGCAGGAGTGGGAGAGGGAGAAGCAGGCTTCCCGCGGAGCAGGGAGCCCAAAGTGGGGCTCGATCCCAGGACACTGGGATCATGACCTGAGCTGAAGGCACACGCTTAACGACTGAGCCACCCAGGCGCCCTATATTTTAATATTTTAATATACAATATTAAGATCAAAGAGAAATCTAGATGGATGCATCTGTAAGCAGATTACAGGTGTCAGGTAAGATCTAAAAGATGGCTCATGAGATTCATTCAGATGCGAAGTGATAACTAATTTACTAATACCCATGGCTCACATGCTATTTAAAATCCTACCGTTTTGAGTTTCAGTAAAGCAGTAAGATAAGTTTTATGTATTCTTGAATGACATGGCCTGAAAACTATTTGAAAAAATATAGGGGAACTTTAAAGTCAGTGTTTTTCACCTATGTTTATGTGCTTTGTGTAGGAGACTGATTGCTTTTGTCATTTAACACCTCAATCAGGAGTATATCTTGTTTCCGTAATGGCTACGTAATGTTATGTTTCCAAAGAACGAAGTCATTCCTACAGAGGTTAAAGGAGCTTTGAAAATTCCTTGTATGAATTAAATTAAATTGATAAACTTTTATTGCATGTCTATGATTTGCCAGGCAGCATGCTAAGCTCTGTAAATGCAAGATGACTCCCATTCAGACATTTTTAGTAGGGTTCTCTGTCAAATAGGGGAGACAGACAGGAAACCAGAAACATTGCAGTCTCGTGTGGTAAGTCCCCTAACAAAGACCTTCACAGGGTAGAGCATTTGAAGGAGTGCACTGAGATGGGGAGGAGAGAAGATCTGAAGAGTGAGCAGGTTCATCACAGAAATGGCTGTCTGTCCTTCCAGCATTACTTACTGATGGGACCTGTGTATTCTGGGAGGAAAAAAAGCTCAATGATTTTTCTTGCATTTCAGTGTGGTTAACAAATGTGACCTTGTTTTCCTTGATAGAAATAGAAGAAAAATGTACATTTTATCCATGAGCAGCTTGCACCTTGAAGTGGAAGTTGAGATTCACTTTATCTTTATTCCGTGTTGCGTAAATCTACATCTACTTAGTGATGGCATCGGCTACTGAGTGATGAGTTTTTACGTGCGATCGATTTCTTGAACTTACTGTCTCAGTTAAGCACTGAAATAATGCTTATTATAATAAATAGGAATAATGTCCTTAATATAACATATACCACTTATAATGGGCTTATTTTGTGGGAAGCTCTTTGAAAGTCTCTTTATATATGTTACCTTATTGCATTCCTATAAGAATTCTGTGAAGTAGATAAAAATATTATCCTCCTTTCCCAGATGAGAAGCAGAATGGTTATTTAATCAATCTAGAACCTCACACTTAAGAAGTGATGTTGTTAGGATTGAAATTTAGATTTACCTGATAACAGAGTCTATGTGTCCTTAGCCACTTTACTAGATTTAATGTAAATTAACTCCAAAGCAGAAGGCAAAGCATGGACTGAAAGGAAAGCTTGAATACAAAATGTCTAGTTTGGTAAGACTCATGGAACTAACAAAAAATAGATTTCTAAGGAAAACACCCCCCCAACAAAAAATTCCCTGTGTTTATAGTGGATTTTTCCTTTATGTTTAGCTTATAGAATTTTATATAATTACCACTAATTTTCCTGTTGTCTGAATTTCATATGAGAACACAACGAGTACTCTCTTTAGTGGCAAATAGAGTGGAAATTACTTTTCAAGTTTTTTTTTCTAAGAAGTTGGAGAGAAAACCAAGACTAAGGCCTAATATTCTTGACTTTGGTCCAAATATATTTCTCTTATTCTATTTTTAGGAAAAACATTCTGAACAGTATTTGCAATCTAACCCATTGTGATGACTCATTGATTTGTAGAAAAATACTTATTCTTTATTCTAAAACATTTAGGTAAGAATGATCAAGTCAGTATTTCTCTATAAGCTTACATTTTAATATTTATGTGGAATGTTATCTCATTTTATCAGATTTCTCATTGAATATATAGATATTTTTATGCCCTTAGCTTTATTTTGCGTTTTATATTGTTTTGCTTTGCTCATATTAAAATTGCACAAAGCTCTTCTGAGTTTATTCTTCCACATTCAAACAATTAGATGGTGTTCCTGTTTTGCAGATAAGACCACTGAGGCCTTGGTGGTTGAGAAATTTTGCCAAGGTCATACAACTTGCAAGTGGTACCATGGGGATTTTACATCAATCTGCATTTCCCAAAGTTCTAGAAAGTTATTTCCCCACAGAAGATTACTTTAAAATGTAGAAAACAGGGGCGCCTGGGTGGCTCAGTCATTAAGTGTCTGCCTTTGGCTCAGGTCATGGTCCCAGGGTCCTGGGATCGAGTCCTGCATCGGGCTTCCTGCCCAGCGGGGTGACTGCTTCTCCCACTCCCACTCCCCCTGCTTGTGCTCCCTCTCTCACTGTCTCTCTCTGTCAAACAAATAAATAAAATCTTAAAAAATAAACAAAATGTAGAAAACACTCTGGCTTTATGTAGTATGATTTCTTACAAAGAAAACACACGTTTCTTTCCAAAACTGTACAGAGAAATTGTTCTATAACAATCAGTTTTAACTACCACTCAATTTGAAAATAATTGTTAGCTTCATTTCTAGGAGAAATATCTCACTGATTTCTGTAGAACCTGGCATTTAGCACAGCTCACATGCAATTGTATGACACATTATTCTTAGGCAGCTCAACCTTAGCTGTACGTAAAGCTGGTTTCTTTTCCTGTGGGATCTGGCAAGGTCAGATTCTGTCCGTAGGGTCTGTTTCTTTTATTCATGATACACAGCACTGCTGCTATATAAATTGTTTAATATAGTCCTCTGAATTAACTATAAAAGTAATTGTATACTTGGCCATCAAATATGATTTTTGAAAACAAATACAGAGTGGGCCCTAGAGGGATAAAACTTCAGTGGTCTGTGCCCAGGATGTTTTGAATGATGGAGACTGAGGGACGTGGTGGACATCTGTTGTTTTTGCCTGACTAGTATCAACTCTTCATTCTTCTCATAACAACTGGTCTCTGCTTTAAATTTCGTTTTGCCTCAAATCCAAGCCAGACCTTTCAAACCTTTTTAATGTGCCTTCTCCCTGGGGATTTTTTGGAAACTGCTGGAAAATGAAAGTGCTCATTCGCTGGCGTGGCTGATCTCGAGGGATGAAAGCTTGGCCATCATTTTACCACAAGGGGAGACCATTCCTGAGAAAGAAGCCAACACAGAGGAAAGCTAAACGAGAGATGGAAAAAGGCAGGTTTCTGACATCATTTGAGTACGTCGATGCATCCATGCTTGAAGTCAGTTTATGTCTTGGCTAATACATCTGTGTGCTTGAGCCAGTTTAAGTTGGGTTTCTCTACTTGTTGAAAAAATTCTGGTTATTTCATGTACTATTTCATGGGGTAAGTATGGTGATTCCCAGACAACTCCGTGATTTAGAGCAAGTAGCTCTGGGTTCTAGGTAACAATGTAAACATCAAGATTTATCAGCCTAACACTGAAAAACATACTGCCCTGTGGTCTTCTCTATACTGGAGTTGGCTTAGAGACAATGTCAGACATCCAGATGCAGAAGGCGGCTGCCAGTTTCTGTGGCAAGGGGAAAGGCTCTCTGAGCCCCCCAACTGCCCTGTTAGTCTTTGACACTTAAAAAGAAACTGGACCTTGATAATTAGAGAAAATATGCAGAGTGAAGAGATAGTGCACTAATTTAAATCTGTCCTGGTGTATCCATGACTAACATGATGTCATACTACTTTACTGTTTGTTTTACTTTATCATATATATCACCTGTACAAACCCTCATGATAACCTAGTAAGTGTTACCTATGTTTCACAGGTTAGGAATCTAAGAAGCAAAATAATGTCTTCAAGGTTACCCGCGTAACCTTTTTTGACTATTTGTTAAGAGTTATTCCCACTCTCTCCACAATTATAAGAAACCCTACACAGGCATGGCTGTTGGGATTGGAGGAGAGACGTTCTGGCAGTGAATTCTTGGTTACATAGGAAATTGGTGCCTTGAAATGAGGAAAAGTCCTAGAAAGCAGGGCTTAATATTGCACAGACAGCATTATCAGTTTCCTACACAATTTCCTAAACTCAGCCATGACCTGAATGGATTTCTGAGGGTGAAGGTTTAGGATATATGGAGTTAGAATTTATGTGCCTATATAAATTCTCTTTTAGATGTCCATCAAGCCATCCTTCAGCTTTGAAGATAAATACTTCTTATGAGCAAGTGAGATTTTTCTGTTTACATTTCTAGACTCTAGAACTGGGAAAACTTGTCCTTTAAAATGCCTTGTAATATCTGTAGAAATAGGAAAAGCAAATCACTTTCATTTGTTGGTTTTATGAGCTTCCCTGAGAGAGTTTTCTGTTGTATACTCAGTTCTAAAATCGGGATCTGCTTGTGCCAAGGAGGGAACATAATGGCAGCAATGTCGTGCCTTTTATGTAGGATGATTATAATAATTAGTGCCAGTCAATAGGGAGAGCTCTCCTGGGGAAGGAGCTCCTGGAGATTCTGTTGCTTGAAAATTTGGACTAACAAATTTAGGTCTATGTAAAATGAAAAACACTTACATTAGATATATACAGATATATATTAGATATATACAGATATTTTCACATCGATTATAGTATGGTAGCTACTGTAGATTGATTCATCTGCAGCATGTGGCCCCCGTGGTTTTCCTTAATTAGGCAAAGTTGGAACATGAGGGGAGGGACATTAGTGAATGAAAACGTATCTTCCAGGTTCCCTGTCATGTAGCATTTAAGTATTTTGCAATATTAGTCTGATCATTGGGCATGGAATAACTTCTGGAAGACTTGAAAATGATCTATTGTGGTTCATAATAAATCTGGATGAAATTTTGTTGTCCTTCATTTTTCCCAATAGAGTGGAGTTAAAGATATATGTGAAAACATGAATGTTAAAAAGTAGGAAACAAGCTTTCTGTTTATGCAGCAAGAAATTAATGATGAGGTTGGGAATTTGGGTTGGGGCAGTGGGAAGGGTGTGGTATCATTTTGTATCCATCTAGTCTGGCAAAAAAAAAAAAAAAATATTCTAAATCTTTGTTGTAAATGGCTCCTTGGTCTGCAATGGGTTTTAGTGAGAGGTATAATTTTTTTTTAAGATAAGGAAAAAGAAAATTAGAAGATTAGGGGCAGCAAACCAGAATCTGAGACCCATTTATGTCAATTATTAGCTGGATAAACTGGACCAAGATAGTTTATTCTTTGAGGACCTACTTTCTTAGCTGCAAACTGAGAGGGTACAAGTAGATGATCTTTAGAATTCCTTCTGACTATTTACATTTCTGTGAGTGAAAGAAGGAAAAGTCATTGCAAATAACAGTTTATAAAGTACCTGTAGGAAATAAGTGCAACACCAGAATGAGTGATTTTTTTTTTTCCTCTTACTGCTGCTGAGGAAGCATTTGGGAGATTTTTAGCTCCCAAATTGTGTTTTTAATAGGTGAGTGGGATGTCTGTTCTCTATTTATAAAAAGCAGTGATGATATTTTGAGCCACTAATAGGCAAACCAGGTTTAAAGATTAGTAATACTGACCTAACTTTATTGAGTGCTTACTGTGCACCAGGCCTGTGCTAGACACTTTGCTACATTATCACACTTACTCTCACAACAAATCTGCAAAGTATAACGCCTATTAATACCCTGATGTATTTGGACAAAAATATTAAAGGGAAAGTATTCATGGCTCTCTCCTTCCCCTTGTAAGGAGAGAGGATCTTTTTGTTTGTTTTTGTTTTGTTTTGTTTTGTTTATGAACTGTCCAGTTTAAAATGGAAACGAAACCAAAACCAAGAAAAGTGGTAGACTGAGTCATATTAGAACATATCTTCTGGACAAGATGGCTCACTTAGTTTGTACTCAGATTTAGCTCGCTATACTACAAACACAGAGCAACAATATAAAAATATAAAAATAGAATAGAACAAAACTGACAAATCAAGATAAACATCTCTATGGACTAGAAACAGAACAGAATCACAAAAAATTGAGTGGACTGAAGCCACAGGCTTATTGAGATCTGAGTCCAGAAAGAGGCAGGTGAGAAACCAGCTCTTTAAGAGAAAAGAACATTAAAACAAGATATTTGTGAGACTCTAGACCACAGCCAGTTTAACTCTTGACTTTGAGGACTTGGGTAGAAACCTGTAGAATGGTGACTCAAAAATGTGTTGACTTGTTGACTAGGGCTATAGCTTTATAGGCAGTTGAGGACCTGCCCATATCCCCGCATCTAGGTACAAATCTAGATACTAGGTACTAATTACAGCCCTCCTCCCTTCACTCCCTGCAGCTGGATCTGAGATATTCCATACAGAATTGTGGAAAAGGAAATGTAGAATACCATTAAGATAAAACTACCAAATTGACTTACAGAAAGAGGTAAAACTAAATTAAAAAAATGTAAAAGACAAAAAAACCCTCAAATATAAAATGGATCTGCAACTCCAAATTCCAAAATGCATAAATATACTCAATGGTAAGATTTTACGAACAAAATAAACAACTAGTACTTGAATTCATTTCAGTTGAAAGTAATTTTACAGAAAAGTTAGCAAAAAATGTGAAGTGTTTAGAATACCCACAAAGATAAATGCAATGTTATTTTTTTCTTAGATAGAAAAATAGACACAAAAAGTCCAAAAATATATATATGTAGAGATGTGTGTGTGTGTGTGTGTGTGTGTGTGTGTGTGTGTGTGTGTGTAGGTATATATTCATGTCTGTAGAATGAAATTAATGATATTTGGAAACTGAAGAATAAAAAATGAATCCTAGATTAGACACCATTAAAGAAAAGATTTTATGAACTGGAAGTTAGTTTTAAGAAATTCACACAAAAGAGAAGAGGAGACAAATTATAAAAGAATATGGAAAGAATATAAAAGAAACATGGAAAGCCTTGAGGGGCTCCAAAAAGGTCTGATAGAAAATAAAAATAAGATTAGTGAAGTAATAATTGAGAAAATAGTATTTTCCAGAATTGAAAAAAAGAATAGGGGCGCCTGGGTGGCTCAGTCTGCCTTCACTTGGGTCATGGTCCCAGGGTCCTGGGATGGAGCCTCGCATCCTGGCTCCCTGCTCAGAGGGAAGTCTGCTTCTCCCCTCTCCCACTCCCCTTGCTTGTGTTCCCTCTCTTGCTGTGTCTCTTTCTGTCAAATAAATAAAATCTTAAAAAAAAAATCCCACTTATCTCTATATAAAAGAACTCTTTGGATACTGTGCCAAATAAAAATACACAACTTGACATATCATTGTCAGACTGCAAATTGTGACAGAAAAATGGAATTAGAAACTAGGAAAAAAATGAGTATTTTCAAAGTACTAAAGGAAAATGATTGCAAACTTAGAATTTTATTCAGCTAACCCATATTTTAGAGTAGGGACAAACAAAAAAAAATGATATTTTAAAGCTAGAAAGGGTAGTTTAAAGCTAGAAAGACTGAGGTTTAATAGCTTAGTTGAAAAAGAATTATTACAGGATGATATAAATCCTTTACTATTTTTTAATTAAAATTTAAAAGGTAAACCAAATTCCTAATTTTAAACTAAACAGTACATTGTGATAAAAAATTAAATGTAGACAGAAAACACTAACTTTTTAAAAAAAGTTAAAGTTGGCGCACAATGCTTCATTTGCTTCAGGTGTACAACCTAGTGTTCATCATCTACACATTACACTGTGCTCACCACAGCCGTGGCTACCATCACCACACAGCACTATTACAATACCATTGACTATATTCTCTGTGCTGTACCTTTCATTCCTGTCACTTATTCATTCCATAACTGAAGGCCTCTCCTTCCCACTCCCCTTCATCCATTTTTACCTATGATCCTCCTTCCTCCCGTCTGGCAACTACCAGCTTGTTCTCTGTATTTATGGGTCTGTTTCTTCTTCTTCTTCTTCTTCTTCTTCTTCTTCTTTTTTTTTTTTTTTTTGGTTTATTTTGTTTTTTAGATTCCACATTTAAGTGAAATCATGTATTTCTCTGCCTGACATTTCATTTAGCATAATATCCCCTAGTCCTTCCATATCATTGCAAATGGCAAGAGGTTATTCTTTTTTATGGCTGGGTAATATTCCATTGTGTGTATTTATGTGTGTGTGTGTGTGTGTGTCTATGTCTATATATACACATCTTTATCCATCTATTGACGGACACTTGGGTTGCTTCCATATCTTGGGGGTTACAAATAATGCTGCAGTAAACATGGGGTGCATATAGCTTTTTGAATTCTTTTGAATTTTTGTTTTCATTTTCTTTGGGTAAATACACAGCAGTGGAATTACTGGATTGCATGATGCAACTAGTTTTAATTTTTTGAGGAAACTTCATACTGTAATCCACAGTGACTGTACCAGTTGCATTCCCACCAACAGTGCACAGGGGTTCCTTTCCCTCCATATCCTTGCAAACACCTGTTGTTTTAGCCTTTTTGACTCTAGCTATTCCGACAGGTATAGGGCAGTATCTCATTGTGATTTTGATTTTCATTTTCCTTATGATTTGTGTTGTTGAGCATCTTTTCATGTCTTCTTTGGAAGAATGTCTATTCAGGTTCTCTGCCCATTTTTATTTTTTTTTAATTAAAACAATTTTTTTCTCTGCCCATTTTTAATCAGATTATTTCCTTTTTTAATTTTTTTTGGTGTTGAGTTGTATAATTCCTTATATATTTTGGATATTAACCCCTTATCAGATATATCATTTGCAGATATCTTCTCCCATTCAGTAGGTTGCCTTTTCATTTTGTTGATTGTTTCCTTCACTGTTCAAAAGCTGTTTATTTTGGTGTAGTCTCAACAGTTTATTTTTTTGCTTTTGTTTCTCTTGTCTGGGGAGGCATATCTAGAAAAATGTTGCTAAGGCCAATGTCCTAGAGATAACTGCCTATGTTGTCTTCTAGGTGTCTGATGGTTTCAGGTCTCATATTTAGGTCTTTAATGCATTTTGAATTTATTTTTGTGTATGGTGTAAGAAAGTGGTCCAGTTTCATTCTTTTGGATGTAGCTGTCCAGTTTCCCTGGCACCATTTGTTGAAAACTGTCTTCTCCTTATTGTATATTCTTTTCTCCTTTGTTGTAGATTAATTGACAATATAAGTGTGGGCTTATTTCTGGGTTCTCTATTCTGTTCCACTGACCTATGTGTCTATTTTGGTATTAGTACATGCTGTTTTCATTTTTGTAGCTTCGTAGTATATCTTAAAATCTACGATTGTGATACCTCCAGCTTTGTTCTTCTGTCTCAAGATTACCTTGGTTATTTGGGCTCTTTCGTGGTTTCACACAATTTTAGTATTATTTGTTCTAGTTCTGTGTGAAATGATATTGGTATTTTGATAGGGATTGCATTGAATATATGGAGTGCTTTGGGTAGTATGGACATTTTAACAATATTAATTCTTCCAATCCATGAGCAAAGAATATCTTTCCATTTGTTTGTGTTGTCTTCAATGTTTTTCATCAGTGTTTTATGGTTTTCAGAGCATAGGTCTTTCCCCTCCTTGGTTAAATATTTTTACAAAAGATTTTGTTTATTTATTTGAGAGAGAGAGAGAATGAGAGAGAGAGAACATGGGGTGGGGGGAGGGAAAAGGCGACTTCCCACTGAGCAAGGGACTCCAGCATCATGACCGGAGCTGAAGGCAGTCACTCAACCAACTGAGCCACCCAGATGCCCTCCTTGGTTAAATTTATTTTAGGTATTTTATTCTTTTTGGAGCAATTGTAAATGAAATTTTTCTTAATTTCTCTTCCTGTTACTTGATATTAGTGATAGAGACATAATAGGTTGCTGCACATTAATTTTGTATCCTGTAATTTGGTGAATTCATTTATTACTTCTAATAGTGTTTTTAGTTTTTTCCCTGTATAATATTATGCCATCTGTGACAGCTTTAATTCTTTCTTCCAATTTGGATGCCTAGAAAACACTCTCCCTTTAAAAGAAATGATCATATTGTCTCTTAAAAATATATGCTGCTTATAAGAGACACTTCTAAAATTAAAACACACCAAATGATTGATATATAGATAAATGAAAAGATAAATTATGTAAATTCTTACCAACAGGAAACTCATGGAACAATCTTATCAGTTAAAATAGAATCTAATTTAATCAAAATGGACTCCGTATAATAATAACTTAAAAAAACCGAGATATAGTCATCATGAACTTGTATGCATTTAACAACATAGCTGTAAAATATATGAAGCCCAAACTGTCAAAGTCATGAGAAAAAAATGGCCTAGTTCTATCATAAATTACTACATATTATAAATATATAGCAGTTTTCAGAGTGTAGGAATAGAAAAATAGCATTTGAATGCAGCAGGAGACTAAACAGATCACTCATATGCAGAGATTTGTCATATTGAAAAGATGGTATAGCAAATCTATAAGAGAAAGAATGAACTTTTCAATGACAGATGTTGGGGCAGTGGTTTTGAAACATAGAAATATTTCTTTAAAAATAACAAGATATCTCAACATAGAAGGGAAATTATAGTAAATTTGACTTCATTAATTATTCTAAATGGAGAAGTAGGTGCTATAAGCAAATTAAAGAAAAATAAGAACAACAAAAAAGCCACAGATGGGAGAAGATATTTATAGTACACTGATAGAAAACATAGTACTCCCATGTATAAAAATCTTCTAAAAAATGGCAAATGCCTCATTAGAAAATGGGCACATATATAAACAGACATTTCACAGAAGAGGGAAAGTGAATGACCAGTGAGCATTACCAATGTCCAACTTTATGGGGATCATGGAAATTTGAATTAAAGTATTTCAATTAAATTCTGTTAGAAAATTGGAGAGAAGGCTTAAAAGCTGCTGTATTCTGCATAAAAAGGTACATTCCCTTTGTAGAACAGCATTCGGGAGCGTTGACAATACATATATCCTAAATCCCCACAACTTTGCTCAGAGAGCCTCTTGCACACTGTAAGGCTATATCATGACTGTGGCTAGTGTCACCAGTAATAGAACCTGCGGTGAGGAGTGTGATACATCAGTGCTTTTGAGAATTTAATTTACATATAAACCATGGGGTCTCTTGTTAAAGTGCATCTTCTGATACAGTAGGTCTAGGGTGGACCTTGAGATTCTACATTCCTAAGAAGCTACCGGTTTATGCCAATGCTGCTGGTTTCTAGACCATCCTGTTATGACAGGTCACATTTGAAGGTTAAACTGTGAGGCACTATTCTAAAACTCTCCACGTCAGTGAGAATGCTTATTGCAGCAAGTTGCATAATAGAGAAAAGATGGAGATAACTTCTGTGTTCATCAACAAAAGAATGAGAATAATTTGGGGCAAATGAATATAGTGGAATGTGATCCAGTACTTAAGATGAATAAATTTTTAAGGGAAATGAGCAGGTTGCAGAATGGAATGAGCATCATACCATTTATGGTTGGAAAGTATGCAAAGCAATTCTATGTATTATTTATTAATATATACATAGTGGTAGCTTGTAAAATTTCACAGGGATAATGAATGATCCCCATATTGTAGATAGTGGTTACTCCTGAGGAAAGTGGGAGGTTGCAATGCAAGACAATGGTAACAGTTAGAGTTAGACAGGGTTCTTTGACAGTACCGGCAGTGCCTTATTTTTTTTAAATATAAAAATATAAAGCAACTGATGTAAATTGTTAGGTGGGTTTGTGGGTATTCATTAGTCTTCAAAGTTTTCTGCATGTTTATTTCTAAAGAAGTTAGGAAGGAAGGATCAAGAGTGAAGTGGGAGGGATTTCTGAGAAAAGAAGGCTGGTCAGGGCCAGAGAGTTCCAACAGAGAAAGGGAAGGTTTTATGGAAGCAGTTTCTGGGATGAGCAGGAATTTGAGGAAATGTACGAAGGAAAATAACTTTTTAAAGGTTTTCCTTCTGTTTAAAAAAAATGCCACACCTTACTTCAATAAATACTTAGAGCTGAGACGCCCATAGATGAAAAAATATGATGTAATTTATGTTTATCAAAAGTTTATTGGGCCTAAAATACCTCAAGAATCACTATAAAATTACTTTCTATAGAATGAGCAAAGAAATTTTCCAGGATGTGACCAGAAACGTTTCACAATTTTCAAGGATAGTAGTTCTAGTAAATTTAAGCCAAAACTTTTTGAGTGCTACTTTACATATTTAATGTAAAGAGAATAATTATCTCTGGAGGTTAGCTAAACTGAATATCTATAACGATTATTTAAATATGGTCATATTTAATACATTCATATTTAGTTCATAGTTGACACAAAAGAAAATAAGCATGGCTTCTCACAACTTTTTCTTAGTGCTGCAATCAAAGATTAGATCCAGTTTGGTAATTCTTACTGTCTAGTGGGTGTTCAGGGGATTCTAGGCAACCCATTTAGTATTAATAGGTATAATTTATAGATATATCTGGCAAGTTTTTTCTTTTTTATATTGCTCTTGCCATATTGATCTTAGCTCTTTTAAACTCTAATTTTTGCCTAGAGTAGATGGGTGTGTATGTGTACCTTATGTTTTACAAACCCTTTATATGTGCCTTTCTCTTATTTAGTTGATCCCTAAAAACTACTGTGGAGTAGTATATTACTTGAGAGTTGCTCCAGAATTTCAGTGAGAGCAAGTGTCACTTAGTACTGGTCATAGAATGATCAGTGAGTGTAGTTGTAGAGCTAGAGCCGGTGTGCTTGTAAATGTATCTGAAGTGTGAGTGAATGAGGATTCTCCAGAGAAATGGAACTGATTGTGTGTGTGTGTGTGTGTGTGTGTGTGTGTGTGTGTGTGTAGAGAGAGAGATTTATTATAAGGAATTGGCTCACATGATTATGGAGGATGAGAAGTCCCATCAGGAAAGCAGGTGCTATAATTCAATTTGAGTCTAAGAGCAGGAGAAAATGAGATGTCCCAGCTCAAGCAAGGAGGCAGAAAAAAGGGGCAGATTCCTGAGGCCCTCAAGATGCCCACTCACATTGGGGAGGTCAGTCTATTTTACTGAGTCTGCAGGTTCAAATGCTAATCTTATCCATAAACACCCTCATAGACACACCCAGAAATAATGTTTAATCTGGACACCCTGTGACCAGTCAAGTTGACACAGAAAATTAACCATCACGGTGAGTAATCCAGGACCTATCACATCACCCCAGAGTAGCCAGGGAATCAGCGGAATTGAGAAATAAGGAATATAAATAGGAAAGTAATGAAAAGCAATGCACTTGGAAAAGAGAGAGCTACAACTAAGAACATTATATTGTTAATTAAAACAAAACAAAGCAAAACAAAACCGGGATGCCTGGGTGGCTTAGTTGGTAAAGCAGCAACTTTTGATTTCTGCTCAGGTCATGATCCCAAGGTCATGAGATCGAGCCTAGCATTGGGTTCTTTACTCAGTGAGGAGTCTGCTTGAGATGCTCTCTCCATCTTCCTCTGCTCCACATTCCACTTACGGGTGCATGCTACCTCTCTCTCTCTCTCTCTCTCAAATAAATAAATAAATCTTAAAAAAAAGAGTTCTCAGGAACTGAGAACAAAAATTATAGCAAAAGATGCTCCCATTGTTCTGTCATTCAGGAAATTCCAAGGGTTTGGGGAGCTGTAAGCCAGGAACCTTGGATGAAGACTAAATATATGGCTATCTGAATGACCAGCTATATATTTCTTATAACTGACAACATTATACTCTGCCGGGGAGCAAGAATTCTTGTCCCCTTCAAGGGTCCTTCTAACTGGACTAAGAATCAAATTGATGTGGGACAGATTAACAGGAGAACATCATAGCATGTGTGCAGGAAATCCACACAGACATAGGGATTCCAAAGACAGGCAAAATGAGGTATGTATGTCATCCTGAACTAAGGAGACGAGGGCAGGGGTATGGGACTTCAGAGGAAAGAAATGCATTTCATAGGGTGAGAAGAAGAGGAGATGTTTAGTAATTAGATGTCTGCCCTGCCATACAGATGGGTCACCCAGATAGAATTTACCTCTGCTAGCGGTAACCCTTATTCTGGGAAAAGCCCTAATTTAGATTTTTCTATGTAGTTAAGGGAGGGGTAATTGTTTCTCTTGAGCCTCCAGGGTCTCCATTGCCTTCAGCTCAAAATAACCCACAAGCCAGAGTGGCACTTTCTGGAGGTCCTATCCTGAACTCCTGCAACTGTTACGAACACAAGCAAAACAGTGGGACAGCCAAGCAAGTCAAACTACCATGTTGTCTAGCACATAGTAGCTGCTTGGGCCAAGAACTTTGTATCTCTGGACTTAGTTGCCTTGTCATTAAAACAATCATATCTGATGATGTTGAGTGTTAAAATGTACATGTAGTTGACAAGCATTTTATATTTAATCATCATAACAACCCATGAGATAGATATAGTTATTAGCTACATTGTAAGTGTGGAATTGTATAAAATTTCTGGACCTGAGAGCCTCCATTTTGAGGCTCCATCTTCTAAGTCATGAACATTTGAACTGGACCAGAAGCGGCATTGTTTCCCAAGCAGCTGCTCAGAAAATTTCAGCAGAGTAACTGGCATTTGGATCATCTGAGGACTCTAAATTTAATTAATACATAGTAGGGATAGTTTCATTTGATAGCACCAGTAAAATAATCAATGAGATAGTAGGCAGAAGTGGTTCAACCAGTCAGCACCAAATTAGCAGGTGTTTTCTCTTTATCTGAATTGTGTGATTATCCTTTCCTTCTTATAAAAACTCCATCCTTTCCCTGAATGAGTGGGACACTTTTCTGGGTACTCTGGAATCCATGCAAACTGAATTGCAATTCTGAGGCCCCAAATAAAGGCCTTGGTTCTTTTTCAGTTTCACCTTCTTTTTGAAGTTGACGTAAGATAAGGAAACTGGTGCTTAGAAAAATCAAGGTAACTTATCCAAGGACACAGAAATTGTCCATGGCAAAACTATCTGAAATCCAAACCCTAAGCTCCTAACCTTCACATTTTTCAGTGTCTGTATTTCTCCATTCTACAAGGCATTTGGACGGGACAATGTTTCCTACCATGCTTTCATGAATCAGTCTAAGGAAAGTTGAAAGAGATTCTTTGCAAATAATTTTGGGAAATATGAATTAAAAAAATTAAGCTGTGCTCTTTACTAAGAGTCTTTTCAAATCCTTTATTATGGTAATATATGTTATTTACCACCAGGAAGAAAATACTATATATGAGGTTTCCAAATAATTTTGACAATAAAATCTTTTTTCCCCCCAAAATAATTTGTGAGGCTTGTGTTCTATGGAATGTATTTTGTAAATCACTGTACTGGAAAATTTCTGGCGTTTGTTCTAACCCTTCCCTTCTATACCTTATGATTGTTAAAGTATTAGTGGGCCGAAGAAGTTTACTCTGTTGCACTTTTCCAATGACAATTGAATTTTAGTAAGCATGCAAAAACTAAGTAATTATATCAGTTAAAGCAGCAAGACCTGAAAATTTGCAGTGGGTAGGATTTTTTTTTTTAATTTATTTTTGAGAGAGAGAGAGAGAGAGAGGACAAGCTAGAGGAGAGGCAGACAGAGAGGGAAAAGCAGACTCCCTACTGAGCAGAGAGCCCGATGTGGGACTCCATCCCAGGACCCCGGGATCATGACCTGAGCTGAAGGCAGACGCTTAACTGACTGAGCCAACCAGGCGTCCCAATGTGGGTAGGATTTTTGATGTTATTAAAATTGCAGTAATTCAGTTCGTGCAGTGTTTATGAATAATCCTCTTTGTGAAAATTGTCAAATTAGTTATATGAAAGAAATGTAAAACATGATCCCTGTCTTCAAAGAGATGCACCTGAGATTTCAAAGTTTATGTATCTGAAATGTGAATCCATATACTTATGAAATGCATGTAATATAACCAGTAATCTGAAACATGAATGGTTACTCTATAAATAATTGCTCCTTTATTTCACTTTTTTTTAACCTATAGAGAAATTACTTGCATCATATTTAGCTTTTACTATTATCTTCTGCAGTCATTGTGTATTTTGGGTCCCTGTTTTACTTATTCATCTGTTTTTCTTTCAAATACTTCTGCTTTTAGAGTAGAGATGATTGCATGCTGATTACTTTTTGCAAGAAGTTCTGTAGTTACATTTATTTATCAGCCTAGTCATATAGGTGATAATCATGGAATTCACATATTATGAGAAATTTACCTAAGCAAGTAACATGGATTGTAATTAATGAATTTATCTTATCTAAGCTCTCTCTCTCTCTTTTTTTTCCCCCACTCCCAGGCTTACATTTCATTTGCTCTACAGTTGATTGGAATCCTTTTGGAAATTTTCATTTTCTAAAAAATAAAAAAAAAAAAAAAAAAAGGGAGGAAGGGAGGAAGGAAGGAAATGTCCTGACTGATTTCACCAAAGTTAACAGCCTTTTTCTAATGGAGTAAAGTTCTAACCTTGATAAAGCTCTCACAGTTTTTCATGATCTGGTTTTCAGTTCCCATTTCCCTCTTTTGTTCCCAAATTACTTCCCACAATTCACCTTCTCCTACTACGTGGTTGAGCTAATAAACGTAGTCATTTGCTCTTCACACAAAGAGACATCTAATCTCTCTTAAGCTTTTTAATACATTAGAGTTAATTAGTATAGTGTTCATATATTCTAATAAACTATAAGCTCAGTGATAGTAGAATCTATATTTATCTTTGCAACTCCTATAACACCTAGAAAGACTATAATGAAGATACTGAATGCTCTATAAATATTTTTGAGTATGTTATGCATAGTATGAAAAGTCAGTAAGTTTTGTGTACCTCTGTTAGATGTGGCAATTTAATGGTACCATAAAGACTCAGAGGATCAGAGAATGTTTTTTATTTAGAATTGGTAAATGACTCTAATAAAACTAGTGATCTTTTAAAATTATTTCAACAACTCCTTTATCATATATTAGATGGAGAAATTACATAATGTGAAAATACTCATAATGATGCTGGGAGGTATGCTTAATTCACAATTAAACATTTTAATGGGTCCCATCTGCTGGAGCCTAGGTTATTAGTGGTTCTTTGGTATCTTGTTTTACTGTCAGCTTGTCTATTAGCAATTTCATACCGACTCTAAGTTATATGTACTTGAGCTTTCCAAAGCTAGATTTTAATTAAACAGAATGGCAGGAAAGAAATTTCACTGCTGCATTCTTTTAATATTTTATGAAGAGAATAGTTTTTTTTCTAATATATGAAATTCATTTCTTAAACAATATTCCCTGGGAAGAGAAAAATAAAATGTAAACTTGTATCTTTTGAATGCTTGCCAGGTAACATTCAGCTTACAGTATATGCCTTCCAGAACTAATTAAAGAGCCACCTTATTATCTGTACAAACAGAATAAAAGCTTTGTGCAAGCATATACTCTGGGTATGGAAATTCTGTCTGGACCAGCTGTCAATTTCTGGGTTCCCTTTTTTCCTTTGAAGACTCTTCGTAAAATGGAGATAAACACATTCCCTGCCTGCAATATAAGTGTACCTGCAAATGTTTAATGCATCAGGGCATTTGGGAGATTATTTTAATGGATTTTTAGCAAATCATGTTTGACAGTCAATTTAAATACATTTAAGTTACCACTTTTCACCTCTGCTGAAATCCAGTGGGAGACAGGGAAGTTCTCTTGTGAACTGATGGAGGAAGCTGAGGATAAAAGGCTCCATTCAAAATAATAATAAAAAAAAAACTCAGTAAAAGAAACATGAGTTAATCAAATTGTCATGGTTGAGAAAATATCCTTTCCTGTACAAGTACCCAAGTCGAAGTCATGTAGATAGAGAGAAGCTGCTCTTACAAAACTCATATTTAATTCTCTTGATAACTGGTGAACTTTTGAACCAGTGTGCTATGATTGTGCATAAAAATAGTAAATAGAAAATACATTTTTTTTTCTCTTTGGTGATAAAACTGCTGGTTTCTGACAAAGTTCTTCTTAGCTTTGGGAATAATATTCTTGACTTTTTATTTATCCACCTAAGGTAAGAGTCACAAGCCTATTTAGAGGATACTACCATTCATTATAATATCAGATACTTTGTGCTAAAATTCAAGTAGTTGTCTGTTTGTCTCCGTGTTGTGACCAGTGACTAATCGTTAGGAGCAAGTTACCGACACTTTAAAGAATGAAAACAGTTATTACAACATGCTACTTCCTTGGCTGACCCTGAAAAAACAAAAAAAGCTGAGGAGAATAGAGTGAAAGACCATGAAAACATGCAGAAGTCAACACAATTAAGTTGTCTCCTCCTGAGGATAGGAAGGCTTTTAAAAATATTTCAGAATGCCTTACAAATATTAACTAATGATTCTTTACCCTTTGCACTAAGTAACATTATTAGCATTATACTTAATTAGATGAAGAAGTTAAGGAAGTGCTGAAATAATTGTACATGGGAGAATATCCAGGCTGCTGGCCCAGTTATATAAATCAGGGCATGAAATGATCCTGCTTCTTATTGCCAGCCGTGGAATTGTGTAAGAGGGTGCGAGTGTGTGTGCGAGTGTGTGTGTGTGTGTGTGTGTGTGTGTGTGTGTGTACTCGTTAATTTTTCTTGACCACTATTTAGGCAAAGGTATAATCAGAATGTACAGCAACAGAATGCTTCTCAGATAATTTAATGGTCCTCTATTATGACAAATATCTTCACGTAGAACTTGTTTATATTTAGTTGTTTAGAAATAAAAATATGAAGATAATAAAATTGTGTATACCCATTGAGTGACTGTCTATGCTAAATACTCGAGGTATATTATTACATTTAATTTATTTGGCTGTTCAGGAGTTTGGCATAATTGTTTTTATTTTATGGAAAAGGAAACAGAGATTTAGGTCTATAACTTGGCCAAGGCCAAACTGTCAAGTGAATAACAGAATGGAGAGTTAGGCTTGGGACTGCCTGCTTCAGAGCTTTTGTATTTTACTATTAATGCATCATGAATTTACCATCACTGTACTTTGTACTCTACCTGCTGTTTTCCATAACAGTAAAACAGAGAACAGTCATCAGTCTTATTCCTGCTCTGCTTATGGGTATATTTTTTAGTTTATTTCTTCCATACTCATCTACATTAGAGAAGAAATTATAGCCCTTAAACTTAAGTAGCACCATACATATGTTTCTCCATTCCATTCCTAATGTGCACTAAAGATGGATTTACAGTAACTAGTTTTCTGGGTCTAGGCCCTTCTTACATGTCAGGGTCCCTGCAACAGCCCCTACCCGTGGCAAACCTCACTAGCTGTTGTTCACAAATCATGTCATTCAGCTTTTCTGCTGACAGAACTCTTTTGTGACAGTCTCAGCCTATTGATAACTAATGTTGTGGCTGGACCAGCCCTTGTGGTTTTTATTATGACTGCAAGATGCCCTTCAGCAATAAACATCAGGAAACTTAAAAGAAAAAAATATTTATTACTTAAGGGACCTAGAAATTACATGGCACCCTTGGGCCTATACAGCGAAGTCTCAGGTAGAGAGAATGAAAACAATGCATGGGCCTGGGGTTCTGCTTTTATTGGGGTCGAGGGTGGGGGCCTATGGTTTTATAGGTTCACTTTTTTTTTTCTTTTGATAAGTTAAACACAAGAGTGAGGACTTGAAAGACAGGAAGAGGAAAAAAAAGTGGTTCAAATGTTCAGTTATTGGAATCAGCCAAGATCTGGAAAACAGAGGAGCCTCAGTGCGGGGCGGTGGCCTGGCTCTTTACCTAGTTGTGTGGTTGGTGATGGGTTTGAGACAGGCATTTGTATTACCAAAAAAACCCAAAAAACAAAAAACAAAACCCAAACAAACAAAAAAACAAGAAAGAGAAACTGTCAGGGTTTACGCTACAAGGAAACAGATATTGTTCCATGTATTTTTTTCAGAATATGCTCTTGAACTCATGGTCGAATTTTTACAACTTCCAGGTGGCCTTTGACAGGTTCCCTGCCATATGTTGGCCTCCGTCTCCAGGTTCCCCTCCTGTAACCTGTGCTGCCTGTGAAGCCGTAGGTCCTGGATCCTGTCCCCACGGTTTTTGTGCGGGGTTCCTATTCCCGCAGCGCTGTGATTCCCCCATAGTGGTACAGTTGAGGCCGACGGTTGCCATTTTGTTATGTTGCAGCCTGCAAGGTGCCCAGACTGTGCTGTCCGCTTTGTTAAAAAGAATTCACTGTTGTATGCAATTTATTTTTTATGCAGAAAATTGTACTCAGCAACATATTTTGGTGTTGGATTGCTTGTACCATTTTACCTTCCAAGAATAATGGTGTTTCCTCTACTTCCAAGTTCTTAAAAGAAACATTGTAAACCCCTTCAGACTGCCAACAGAGAGACCCACAAAAGGGAAAATAAAGTATTGTTAAATCTCATGGAATGTTTGGGGAAGGATAATAGTTTGGTGTCAGTGAAGTCAAGGTGATAGCTTGAGTTCATTCGTCAGTCAGCATGCAGAGCATGTGCACCATGTTCCCTCTTACTGTTCATTCACACAATAACTTTTGTCTAGAGTCATTAATCTTCTATGAAGGACCCACATTTGTGGTATGTTTTTCTGTTGTTACTTTGATTCGACTCTTCCTATTATTTATATTTTGTAATCACATGACATGATGAAACTGTACATGTGAAAAATATACGTGAAAGTGAGAATGGTGACATTAGCAGTTAAGAATTTGATTCTTGCCAGCTTCTGTGTTAGGTGTTCTTCATATGAGACCCACAATTTCGTAGCAAGCCTGAGAAGTAGAGGGGCTATGTTAAGAGAACTGAGAACAAATGAAGTATGAGCAATCCCATTCTCTTCATCTCTTCCTTCCCCTCAGAGGATACTGCTTACTTTTCTTCTCCTCCTAAGTATCCTCATTCTACGAGAGGGTCTGTCTAACCTCACTCCTTCTTGGTATTGTGTTTTATGAATAGAATAGTGAAAGTGTGGAGAAATTGGAAGACTCTGAGGCCAGCTGGATTTCCATTGGAAAAGGAAGAGAGATACAGCAGGCAGGAGAAAAAATTAGATAGTCATTAAGGAGAGTGCATGTATAAGATATTTTGACAGAGAAACATATATATATATATATATATATATATATATATATGTATATTGGGGAGGAAAAAAAAATATATATATAGGGGAGGAAATAGCTCTCATTTTGAAAAGCAGTGTGTACTTTATGACTGTAATATCAAGATGCCCTTGCTTAAATTGCCACAGAAAAGATTAATTCCTTACACATAGAAAAGACCCATGTGCCCCCAAGTACCTCTCACCCACCTAATCCATACCCCTTCCCTCTCCCTAGCTATTTTGACAAAATCTCAGATATATTTTATCTGTACATATTTTGGCATGTGTATCTAAAGATTCTTGAAAAATATCTTCCCAATTCTCTTATTCTCTCTCTTTCTCTTTCTCTTTCTCTAAATAATTAAGTACTACAATTTTGGAGATGTAATTTATTATGTATAATCTCCCATATATGTCAATTAATACTTTTTCAATTCCCCAAATGTGAAAACACTTAACAGTAGTTTCTTCTATTTATACCATCCTGTCTTTTGTCTTTTTTTGTATTTTCGCTATATATGTTATATCAGTGTTGTTTTTATTATTGTTTTAACCAATCGGTATCAATTTCCATTTACTCACATGTTTACCCTACCTAGTGCTTTTCATTCCTGCTGGAATGATTTTACTTCACATTTTTTGCGGGTCTTCTGACAACAAACTCTTTTATATTTTCCTTTCTGAAAATATTTTCATTTTGACTCTACTTTTTTGGTAAGGTGATTGTGCCTAGGTACATACAGAGTTCCAAGCTGTTTCTTTTTCTTTCAATGCTTTAAAGATCTCTTCATTGTCTTCTGGCTCCCATCCTTATTTTGAAAAATTAGCTGCTGTTCTCATCTTTGCTCTCTTGGCATTAATAGATCTCTTCCTTTGCCTTTGATGGGCTGGTGTGTGATTTTCTTCATATTTATTCTTCTTGGTTTTGCTAACTACATTGAATTTGAGGTTTGTAATCTTTCACAAGATTTACATATTCTAAGTCTTTATTTCCTCAAATAGAGTTTCTTGTTTTACTTTTTCTCTCCTCACTTTCTCAGATTTCAGATGGACACACATAACACCTTTGAACATATCCTACAAGTTACTTATGCTTTGCTTTTTTTGTTTCTCTGAATTTCAGGTTGGATATTTTTTACTGAAATTTAGTAACACCATCTTCTGCCAAATCCAGTCTGAGGTTAAACTCGTCGAATGAGCTCTTAATTTCAGATTCTTTATTTTATTGCTTTAGAATGAGCATATTTTTCCTATATAATAAAAAGAAAATGTATTCTCTTTAACATTAACAATTGTCTTAGTCTGTTTGGGCTGCTCTAATAAAATACCATAGATTGGATGACTTGTAAACAACAGAAATTTATTCCTCACAGTTCTGGGAACTGGAAGACCTGGATCAGGGTACGAGCCCAAGACAGTTCTGGTGAGACTCCTTTTCCAGTTTGCAGACTGCCGACTTCTCTGAGCGTCCTCCCATGTGGAAGGGGTTAAGGAGCTCTGTGGGGTCTCTTGTATAAAAGCCCTAATCCCATTCATTAGGGCTCCACCTTCATGACCTTCTCACATCCCAAAGGCCCCACTTCTAATACCATCACATTGGGTGTTAGGATTCTAATGTGAATTTTGGGGAGACAATTACATTCAGACCATAGCAATAATCATAAAGATTTTTTTGAAGTTGCTCTCTCCTGCTAAGTCCAGTATCTGGACCACTTCTGTCCTGTTTCTTATCTTTTTTATTTTTTGATTATTGATCACTTTTTACTTCATCTTCACATATCTGTTTACATATTGATTACATATTGGGTATTTTGATTAATACATAGTAAAGGCTTTTGATTATGTTATTATCCTTTGAAGACTACAAAGCTTTTTTGGTAGACAGATACATTACAAGTGGGTGTCCTTGATACTAATGAGTCACACTTTTCATTTTTATTAAACCAGTGAGTATAGTTTTGCCCTTATTCCTAGGGACTAGCCCATACACTTAGTGTGTGATTCTTACTCCTGTGGTGTGTTACTCTTATGGTTACTGAGTGTGTGAATTAAAAGACCAAGGTGTTAATTATGACCTTTTGACTCAGACCTAAGTTCTGAGTCAGTACAGAGACCACTCCTGGATAGCCTCTCAAATCTCTGCTAAGCTCTCTTGCTTCCCAGTGGCTCTTGGTTCATTAGAACTCCTCAAGTCTCATTTAGTACTTATGAGTTGCCAAGGACCAAAGGAAAGTTTTCCACATATTCCTGGGGGAATTTATTATGTATTTTTCCCCCTAAATATTAGTCAGCTGGACACCCCTGAGTTCTTATTTTTATTCCCTTGGCTTAGTTGCTTTCTCCTCGGGCTCTGTTTCCCTGTGCCATGATTTAGAAATGCCATCAGGGGAAAAACCAGCATGACCATAGAGCTAATTTTGCATGCTTCTCTTTTCTCAAAGGTTGTACCCCTGCCTTGATTGTTATGTAATACCTGTAAGAATTGTTTTATGTCCTTTTTTTAATTTTTTTATTGTTATGTTAATCACCATATATTACATCATTAGTTTTTGGTGCAGTGTTCCATGATTCATTGTTTGTGCATAACACCCAGTGCTCCATGCAGAACGTGCCCTCCTCAATACCCATCACCAGGCTAACCCATCCCCCTCCCCCTTTTTTCTAATTTTTAAAGTTATTTTTACTGGGATGGTAAATCTGATATCCTCCATGAGAATCAGAAGACTCCAAGTACTTGATTTTAACATAGATTATGTGTTTAAATTTATTGCAGTTATTCTCTCTATTGCTCCTGTTATTCCACCTGACCATTGGGAGATTAAATGTTTTAAAATTATTTTTCTAGGGGTGCCTAGGTGGCACAGTCAGTTAAGCATCGGACTCCTTGTTCCATCTCAGGGTCCTGAGATCGAGCCCAGCATGGGGCTCAGCACTCATTGCAGAGTCTGCTTAAGATCGCCTCTCCCTCTCCCTCTGCCCTGCCTCTCCTCCCCAAATTGTGCATGCTCTCTCTCTAAAAAAAAAAACAAAACAAAAAACAAAACAAAAAAAAAACAACTAAAAAAACTAAAAAAATTATATTTCTAGGTGGACTAATATTGCTTTGACTGTGACAGTTTTTTATGGTGGGTTTTTTTAGAAGTCAGGCTTTATACAGGTATAATCTTTTTTTTTTAAAGATTTTATTTATTTATTTGAGAGAGAGAGAATGAGAGATAGAGAGAACGAGAGGGAAGAGGGTCAGAGGGAGAAGCAGACTGCCTGCTGAGCAGGGAGCCAGATGCAGGACTCGATCCTGGGACTCCAGGATCATGACCTGAGCCGAAGGCAGTGGCTCAGCGAGCTGAGCCACTCAGGCGCCCTATACAGGTATAATCTTATATTCAGATGAGGAAACGAAGGTTCGTAGGAGACAATTGTCTAGTGCAACAGAATAGGTAAATAGTAAAGGCAAGAGTCAGATATTTGTACTTGTTTTATTAAAGCCTCCTGTTACGGTTTTGTGTCTAATCTACAGTTTGATCGTTACCATATATTTTAGAGTGGCTGTAAGTTAACTTGAAAGTGAGTAAAGCAAGTGTTGTTTAGTAACTTAACATTTAAAATGAATTAATTTTTGAGAAAATTGCCCATTCTATAATTTTATAGTCATGTTAAGGTGACCAAACTGATCACTGTTTTCATTTATTTTTTATATGAACTAATATATTTGACCTGCTGCCTGATCGGCTTGTAGGTAGAACTTATTAATAGATGTGTTAATGGAAGTTCACGATAATCATACGAGTCATCTTTTGGTAAACAGACTGAATGCTTGTGTATTTTTTCTCAGAAGGAAAGGAAAATAATATTTATTTGTGGTCAACTATTATATTGGAGTCTTCATGTGAACTGTTTCACAATCTTATGATTATTTGGGTGACAGATGTTATCCCAACTGATGTAGTTAAAGAAACTGAGACTAGTTTGCTGAGGTTGTTTAAGATATAGAGTTGAGATTCAGCATAGTTTGCATTTTTCAGGACACGGAAGGTCTAAATGCCTACAACTCTAGAGTGCTGCAATACTGGGACAAGAAACCAAACACCTTATATAAAGAAAAAAAACATAGCCATAAAACCTTAACATACTGAAAAATGTTTGATTACCTCATTTGCAATAAAATATTTTAATTAAGCAATATTATACCTTCTCTTTTATTTATCAAATTAGCAAATTGACAGATTTGCAAGATAGAACTGTCACTCCAGGATTCTAGTGGTGGGGTGTAATATATTTTGGGATATAATTTTGTAAAATTTTTATACTGTCAGACTTAGTTACCAGCATTAAGCAAATCTATCATAAGGAAATAATTAAATTCCTGAAATTTAGTGATGAACATGATAGGATTATTCCCAAAGCAAGAATTTGAAGATAATCTAAATTCCCAAGAATGGAAAATTGGTTAATTAAAATAATAATATACCATAGGATGGAATATTATATACTCATATTGATGTATTTTCTTTAAGCAAATATAAAAATGGAATTTACAGGATAATATCAATTATATCAATATATGCAATGGAAAATATACAAGGAAACAATCTATGCTAATGGTGATTTTCTCCAAGTGATGCTGTTCCAGGTGGTTTTAAAATGTCTTTTATACTCTTGTATTTTCTAATTTTCAACACATATTGCTTTAATAATCAGGTAAAAAGACATTATACATACTTACTACACATGCATTGATTTTGGGGATTGAGACTGACTACTGACATGGAACCCACCTCTTCTTTATAGGAATACAGAGAGACGACATTGCTCATTCTCCACAGGTTGATTAGGCTTTGTGATAAAGTTCTAGTAGGTGCAGTATGAGCACAAATGCTGTTCCTCTTCCAGGCAGAGCCAATGGAAAGCTCCCCTTGTGATCCTCTGGTCTTCTTCCCCTTCTGCGAACTTGATGTAGAAGAGTCATTGAGGTTTGATTATACAGAGGTTCTCTGAATCTTGATTTTGGAAATGTCATTATGGAAGTAGATTTTTTTTGTGAGTGAAAAGTAAAGCCTATCTTACTTGAGCCATCATACATTTTATTTAACTTAGCACCTAGCATTATCTTAAAAACCTCTTTGTCTCAGTTTTCTCACTATAACATGGAGATAACAATAATAATAATAATCTTGTAGGATTATTGCAAAGTAAATGCACATAGTTCTCCTCAAATCTTAACTACTATTCTAAACTTTTTTGCATTAATCTATAGTGCCATCGGTGGGTGCCAGGATACTGTTCTGGTCCAATGCTTGAGAAAGCAGCTCCCTGGAGGTAAAACTTTGTTATTAACAGTAACTTGCTTAGTGAGGAGTTTACAAACCTTAAATGTGAAGTAGTTGATTTCCAAGAATAAGAAACATAATGTCCACACAACTTGATTCTTGTGTACTTTTACTAAGACCTCTATACTTTGATTAGGATTTATTCAGTAAATATAAGCATCCTATTTGTTGTTTTCGTCACTGGATTCAAATGCACAAGAAGAAACCTTATGATTTACTAGGTATGAATCATGAAAAGAAAGGAGTCAAAACACAACTGAGTTCATGGGAATAAATCTATTAATTTTTTAAAAGGTGAACTGGCATAGGTCACACAATTGTGTCTATCATCACTGTGTTAAATCTTCTGGAGCCATTGACATATGCTAATCATTAAGACTGATCATGTGTAGCCAAATTTGGGGCATTTTTCCCCAAGAAAAATAATAAACATTGAACCACTATTTTAAAATATGTCCTCACTGGAATGTGATTTGGAAACTTTTCCAAGAAAATGTGGTTCAATATACATAGAAAGAGCTATCACGCTTTCAATACCCCTTTTGGCTAGGTGAAAATGTATAGATAATGAGGGGCAAGATGGGAATGTCCTATGTAATATAACTGAAAAAAATTGGGAAAGATCTGCTTTTAAATATAGTTAAGAAATCTGCAGAAATTTTAAAGTGGATTCATCTCTAAAGATGTAAGAATGAATTAAATGAAATAGGTACATGCCATGCTAAACTTGGAGCAAGAGACTCTTTGGAGTATGATTTATTCATTACTAAAATCTTCAACAGTCCCAGCTTTATAATTCACTAGAGAAAATGGTTGTGTAGAGGTGAGATTTGAAGGTTGCTAGGAATGACAGCTCTCACAAAAATCTCTCTCTTATAGACGCCTAAAAGTTCACCCATGGAAGGGCTATGCTTTGGGCCTTCAATATTTTGGTAAAGAGAGTAGTGTAGTTGAACGTCAGATTCTGGTTTGAATTTCTAGCTCTACCACTTACTAGTTATGACCCTGGATAAATTACCTAATCTTTCTGAGACATAAGTTCTTTATCTGTAAAGTCCAGTTTATACTACCTAACTTTAAGTCTATTTTTATGGAGCTTAAAAAGTATAGTTAACATAAAGCATTAAATGTCAATCCTGGAAAGTAACTTTCAACAAACTGAAGAAACTCCTCAAGAGCTCATTATTTGAAGGATTTCTTCCAGCTAACTAGTAATGGAAGCTTTATCCTTCTTGATCTTTTTATTTTTTTTAAAGATTTTTATTTATTTGTCAGAAAGAGAGAGAGCATAAGCAGGGGGAGAAGTAGAGGGAAAGCGAGAAGCAGGCTTCCCACTGAGCAGGGAGCCCGATGTGGGGCTCGATCCCAGGACCCTGAGATCATGACCTGAGCTGAAGGCAGACGCTTAACGACTGAGCCACCCAGGCGCCCCTGTATCCTTCTTCATCTTAACGTAGGACAGACACTAGGAAAGTTTAGGTAGGTGATGTGTCTAGAGGAAAAAGAAGAAATACACAGGGCAACTTCTAAAAGAAATTTAGTATTTTTTTTTCTTAACTTGGACACAGTAATCTCTTCTCTGAAATTCTGAGGAATAATTGTAAAAATGAAACAGCTATATACAACAAGATGTTCTTTCCATAATTTTTTACAATCATAATAATAACAATAAAAATAGAAAATATGTATGTTTAAAAACAGGGAAATGTTGAAATATATCACAGTATAGCCCGTGGATAGAGCATTACACAATCATCGGAGGTGAATAAATACCATAAGAGGAAAAGGATGCTGATGTGTGTATTTACATGTCTAGAAATATAAGATTGGGACAGGATGCAACAAAATATAGAAATGTAATTAAGGGGGAGATTTCTTCCTTTTTTTTCCTTTTCCGTAAAGAGTTTTTATTGATTTTACAGAAACAAAATAAGATGCAGAACAAAGGGTGATTTTTTCACAGCAAATGTTCGCAGTGGTCTGTAGCCATGTAGATGTGAGGACAGCCACCAGGCTGCCGACCTGACAATAGATTGTATTAGTTTTCAAGTTCCAAGAACTAAAATTTCAGTAGACACTGTTGAAAGTAGTAGGTTAGTGACACTTGCTTTTCATATCTTTTATACATTTAGGCATGAAACGATAGTGCAACAGAATTCAAGGTATTCATAGTTGTTTTTTTTTTTTTTTAAGGATTTTATTTATTTGACAGAGAGAGAGTGCAAGAGCAGGAACACAAGCAGGGGGAGTGGGAGAGGGAGAAGCAGGCTTCCTGGTGAGCAGGGAGCCGGATGCGGGCTCGATGCCAGGACCCTGGGATCATGACCTGAGCCGAAGGCAGACGCTTAACGACTGAGCCACCCAGGTGCCCGCAAGGTATTCATAGTTAAGTGTCACTGATTAACTTGCAACAACAGTCTACTACATTTGAAAACAAAATGGAAAAAATGTTGAATTAAGACTTAAGTAAATAGTCTCTTTTCTGAATACTATCCCTTTTCCACTTGTTGGCTCAGTTGAACTTGATCTTGAATTTCCCTTGAATTTTTTCCCATGACATGTTGGGGACTCTTGGAGTCACCAGCATCTGGACTTGCCTCAAGGCAGTGGCAAATCTCAGTGCTACCACACAGGGCTTGGAGAAAGCTAATAGACTAAATATTCTAAAGTGAATTTTCTGCAATGGTGACAAAATATACAAGTTATAAAATGGAGTATTACATTTGAATAATGAGCTCCTTTATCTTTATAATACATACATCAAAATAGCAAGTTACTAGGGCAAGGTGAAAGGATGTTAGCACAAGCCACTCTACCCCTATGTTAAGTGTGCACCATATATGACTGGATTAATGTAGCACTGACATACAGATTCTCGAGCTTATGTTACTTTTTAATTGGTGCATTTCACTTTAATTTCATCAGCAGAAAATAGAAGGTAAATTCTTGATAGCCAACTTTATAGCTCAGACGTTCTGGAAATATATCAAATAAGTTTGAAATGTTGAGCCTATTTGCTTGATAGGGTCTTTTTATTCACATTTCAATTATGGATCTCACAGTCTAATGTATTTCCCCCATTATGTCAAAGAAGCAGTTGGAAGACAATTTTCCATTGGTCTCTCACATTTCCACATATCTTGTGAGCAGAGGCCCTGACCATCTTTGTTCTAAACTATGTTTTCTAGGATGTTTTTATAGCAAACAGTCTTGGCGGATGAGAATGTCTTCTTTGAAGCAGAGGATAGGTTTGTTTTTTTTTTTTTTTTCTTGTCCAGTATAGAAAAGATAATGTCTCCTTCTGGGGAAAAAGTCAGGCCAATTTGCTAGCTGCCTGCTCTGACATCGTAGGGTTTCCTGAGGTTGGCATTCCTCAGCTATGAGCGAAACCACTGCATGCTGCCCACCCCAAACATTTGCCTGGCTCACTCTGGGTTGCTCTATGGGACACGGGGGACAAGGGCAAGGGATGCCACTGTGAAGCTCAGACTGCTTACTATGCTGTGGCTTCTGACAGGATCCATAAAGTTGACGGTCTAACTTAGTTTGCAAGCAGGATGAAATCCCAGGCCCTTCATATTTCTTGACAGAAATTTTAGACTTAAATTTGCTCACTATCTGTAGCAACAGCACGGAACTTACTGTTTTTTTTTTTTTTTTAATCATCTCTATGTCCATTCTTAACATGAATATTTTCTATCTCATTTTCTGTTTCTTCAGATTACGTATAGTGTGTATTATTACTTTGTGGAACAAAATCATATGTCTACATTATGTATGTGTTGATATATAAATAACTAGAGATCCAGACTTAAGATAGAAGCATTGATTCTTTGGGATGTGGCTTTTTAATTGATGAGAAATGGATCTGATATTGAAGGGAAAAAAAAGAAGAAAAGCAATAGGAGAAGATAAACCCTGGGTCCTTGCTTCCTTCCTTATTCCCTGTTCTCTCTACATCTCTGATATCTTTGTATTTTTAAGTGGCCTAGTTTCTCTCTTTGTTCATCCTAAGGAGAGTTGCTGTGATAAGGGCTGTGCAGACATAAGGGAAAGCAGAGTAAAAGAACGAAGGAGAGATAGAAAGGGAAAACTGAGAGACAGATTAGAGGTTGAACTCTCCTTTCTATCCTCTCACGGCTCTTTATTCTGCTTTCCGTACGCTGACAGTAAATTGCAATTTAAGTTGCCATTTAGAGAACACGTTTGAGTGGATTCTTTCTAACCCCATAACTTTCTACCCTTGATGATGCTTATTCTCCCACACACAGATTTTCCTGGTTTTACTTGGGAACCTCAGTTTGTCTAGATCTGAAATTGGCTTTATTAGTTTAGAAGAAACAGTTTTGGAAACATAGGCTGGGATTTACATTTGGAGTGTTTTGTTGGACCCAAGCAGTAAAGAAGATTTTTCTAAGCCTAAGGGATATCAGAAATAAAGCTTAGAATTAAGAAGAAGAAACTTGGTCAGTGGGCCTAAGGAAAACAGATGACATGACAAGGACAGAAATAAAAGATTGGGGAAGGTAAGTGGAATGAATACATGTAATACTTGAACAACCACAGTTCAATGGTTGAATTGGTTTGGACAAAGTGTATAAACAACAGGTGGTAGCAGAGAAGAAAGAATGTTGTTTTATTTGTGGTAGTGGAGAGAAACTCTGGGAAGTAGTAAAGAGAAACTAGACTAAGGAAAGCATGGACATTATAATTGCTGAGAGCATAGATGAAGAAAGTGAAAATACTTTTCAAGACGAAAACGATACATTCTGAAGAGAATGTTTCTCTCTTACACTGTTCTTTACAGAGTGGAAGTTGTTCCTGAGTTGGGATTATTCACATACTACCTGTATTAGTTTCCTGTGGCTGTTGTAATGAGTTGTCACGAATCTGTGGCTTGAAACATCAAATGTGTCAGCAAGGCTGCGTTCACCTGGAAGGCTGTCAGAGAGAATCTGTTCCTTGCCTCTTCTAGCTTTTGCTGGCTGCTGGCATTCCTTGTCTTGTGACCGTGTCACTACAGCTTCTGCCCCCTTCATGTTGTCTTCTCTTGGAGGGGGCGGTCCTGACTAATCTCCATCTGCCTTCCCCTCATGAGGATACATAAAATGGCAATCAGGGCCCACATGGATTAGCCAGGATAACTTCTCATTTCAAAATCTCTAAGTTAACTACATCTACAAAGATTCTTCCATGTATAGTAACATTTACAAGTTCCAGGGATTGGAGCTGGATATGTTTGAAGCCCATTCCTGGGCTGACTGCATTCATTATCCAAGAGTGGCCAGCCAAGGGGATAGCTGGGGACTGAGAACCCAGTTATTTCTCTGCCTGCCAAGCTGGACCACCCAGAGGGCAATGAGCTCTTTTACAACTCACACAACGGGTATTACCAGAACCGAGGACATTTGAAAGAATATTGGAAAAGTTGATAGCAGAATTTCATAAGGTAAGGTTTTCCCTAGAAGGAAGTCCCAAAGAAGTAACTAGACTAGAGGGGAAAGTGTGTTCCCAAGGAATTTCTGTTCATGGAAGATTAAAATGAATAGTATTAGGAAGGAAAAGTTTTTGAAGAGAGAGGATTTTCTCTGGTTTTTAACCATTTTTATACAAATTAAACCAAAATACTTCTTTTTTAATTGTTAATTTTACTGTCTCTGCGTTCTCCGAAGAAGCATACTTTCCTTAGTGACTTTCAAAGAAACATCTTGAAGGAAAGTCTGTTATGGTAAGTGTCTGAAATAATTCATCATTTCTTCTATTGAAATAGAAGTCCTAGCTGTTAAAACCATGAGATGCAGCGGAGACATGCCCCTTTCACAGGAGCTGTCCCTGGCTTCATGTGAAGATGAGGTTTAGAATTAGGGGAAAGCCACTCTCTTGAGGATGCCACTCACTGTAATTTTGCACAATTCACTGAACTTCTTTGAACTTCAGTTTTCTCTGCATAAAAGAAATGATCACATCCAAATCACAAGGATGCTGTCAGGGAAACAGCATCATAAAGAAAAGCTTTAAACATGGTATCTGAAAATATAAATTTACATCCTATTTCTTTTTTTGTGAGCTGAGCAGTATCCCACAGAAACATGGAGAATGACCAGTCAGGCAGTAACAATTGAATATAGCTTTTTTTTTTTTTTTTTGACATTTATTAAATGTAAAAAATGCTAATTATTCCAAGGTATATTAGTGGTGGTTAATATTTTAATTTTATATCTATATGGCAGAGTCATGCTAGCTCTGCAGTAACTATTTCCTGTTCCTTTTGGGGCACAGAGTGTATGACATTGCCTTGCCTTGCCTATAGTTAGGTAGCCATGAAGTATGGCCAATAACATGTAGGCCTAATGGATATATGCCACTTCTAAGGCTAGGCCCCTCATGAAATACTTCATCCACTGTTCATTCCCTTGCTTGGTAGGAAGACTTCCCAAAAGTTGGCAAATGTGTCCTATAAAGGGCCCATTAGTATTTTAGACTTTGTGGCTCATACAGTCTCTCTTGTAACTACTCAACTCTGCCTTTGTAGGGAGAAAGCAACCACAGACAATACAGCAAGAAACCAGTGTGTATGGCTTTGTCCACTCACTTTATTTACAGGAACAAGCAGCTGGTCAGATTGGGCCTGTGAATCGTAGTTTGCTGACTCCTGGTCTGACCTGACTCCTAAACCACAGCACCAGTGGTTTTTGTCCTACCTGTATAACGGACATACTTGTAGAGTTTTTATAACTATTAATGACAATTTTCCATCTCAGAACAATTAAAGCAGGTATCCGAGGGTGAGGACAGGGCCCCAGGACTTTTTAAAAGTTTCTTGGGTGATACAAATGTACAGTCAGTGTTAAGAGCCACTGTCCTACATTGTACTGTCTCCAAGAATGAAAGAAATTGTCCTCATTATTCTTGCTGAAAAGGTAAGTAGGGCCTACCGGAGGTACCTTGAGAGGTGAGGGCGCCTTGAGAAGAACTGCAGTAAGAATTATTTATTGAAAAAACAATGGTACTCATTTGAATCTCTTCATATATTGCAACAGAAAAATTTTATTTTCAAAATGATGTAAAATTTACATATATGTTGAAGTTATAATACCAACTGTCTAGATATCTGATTACAGAATTATGATTAAATTCCTTAAAACTGGAATTTTTTTAAGCTTGTGCCCTAACCTTAGGCTGCCTATTAGAGGAGGCAGAACTCCTCCTAGGATATTATATCTCAGTTCTGGAGAATCCACACATATACCGACAGATAAGCATTCTATCTGATTCCCTGTGTCATTGCAAAAAGAGCTATTTTGTGGCTTTGTCTGTTGGGAGAGTTGTGATTTTCAGTTTTCCTCTTACTACATCTAGGCACACTCACGTACAAGGATAATTTGTCTTCTTCATTCCTGATTTTTACTTTTAGCCTATTTTCAGGACCGGCTTGTTTTAAATTATAATTAGGTTTTCACATCATTATCCTTTGAGTAGTCTTACCTCTAGACTGACCATAGACAGGATAATTATCAAGCTTCTTGTCAAGGCTGATAACCTGCAGCCTTTGTTGTTTGGATAACACTTTCTTGTCCTACCAAGAGCTGAAAGTTTCTTCAAAGCTAAAACTAGTATAGGGACCTTTTGTTGGCACACTTTGCTGAGCTTGCTATAAATCTGGGCAAATCAGCGCCCATTACTCTATGAGTGGGAGCCCCTCAGATTTGTATTTAGAAGAATGAAATTGTGGTCCAAGATAGTTTTGAGGGAGCTGTTTAGAGTCAAGTACATTTCAGCCACTCTTCTGTGATAACAAAGCCTACAAGTGGCCTTGGAAAACAACATTGTGAGGTTAATAGAATGCTAAAATACTAGAAGCTGACAGGCTAAAAATGATCCATCTGAAAGAGTGTGCACAACCAAGAATTGTCACTGAAGACACAGATGATCCCACATAAATAGCGCATTGTCAAATGTATACTTGTACGGTGCCAAACTTCCTGACAAAAATTGACAATTTTAGTTAAACGTTTGGTATTTCCATGATTAAAAATTCACTTGCAATAAAAAGACATTGTATCATATCAAAATACCCATACCGTAAAACAGAAAGTTGGTTTAGTAAGTCTGGCAAATGGGATGTCATCTCTGAAATCAAGCTCTTTGACTTGAAATAAACAGCTTACAGGTCTGTTGATTCACTTCCCTTCAGTTTAGGCACATTGTATTCTTAAAGCTTCTGTATTAAGTTTAATTAAGTATACTATGCATACAGTAAAGTGTGAAAATATTAAGTCTACAACTTGGTCACACCCTTGCAAACACCAGTCAGATCAAGATAAAGAATATTACCAGCACCAAGAAGCTCCCACATGCATCCTTCTCTCTCAATGCTTTCCAAAGATAACCATTATTCTTACTTTATCACCATGAATTATTTTGACTTATTTTTGACCTTTAAATAATTGGAATCATATGTTATGTACTCTTTGTTATTTGGTTTCTTGTATGTCTATCATATTCAATCCATGTTGTTATGTATAAAATTAATTCATCCTTTTTATTTATTTTTTGTTGTGGTAAAACACATGTAACATGAAATCTACCCTTACAACAAATTTGTAAGTATACAGTGCAGTATTGTTAACTATGTGCACATTATCATTTTTCCTACCCCCAGCCCCTGAAAACCACCATTATACTTTCTGCTTCTATGAATTTGACTACTTTAGTTACCTCGTATATGTGGAAACACAATATTTGTCCTTCATGACTGGCTTTTTTCACTTACTATAATGTCCTCAAAGTCTATCCACGTTGTAATACATGATAGAATTTCCTTCTTTATAAAGGCTGAATAATACTCCATTCTATGTATGCACCACATTTTTTTTGTTCATCTGTCAATAAATATTTCGGTTGTTTCCAACTCTTGGCTATTGTGAATAGTAGTGCAGTGAGCATGAGAATACAAATACTTCAAGATACCAATTTCAGTTCTTTTGGATAAAGACCCAGAATGGGATTTCTGGATCATATGTAGTTCTGTTTTCAATTTTTTTGAGGAACCTCCATACTGTTTTCCATAGTGGTTATGCCGTTTTACATTTCTACTAATAACATACAAGGGTTCCAATTTCTCCATATCCTCACCAACACTTGTATTATAACTTTTCTGTTATTTTGATAATGGCCAACTTAACATGTATGAGGTCGTATCTTAGCTGTGGTTTTGATTTGCATCTCCCTGATGTTAGTGATGTTGCACACCTTTTCATATTCCTGTTGGCCGTTTGTATGTCATCTTTGAAGAAATGCGTATTTGAGTCCTTTGCTAGTTTTCAATGTGTTATTCAGGTTTTTTGTTATTGAATTATAGGGGTTCTTTTATATTTTGGATATTACCATCTTATCAGATATATGATTTGCAAGTATTTTCTCACATTCTGTAGATTGCCTTTTTGCTGTATGTGTGGACTTCTTTGGGTTTATCATACATAGAAGTTAGTTAGGTTTCTTGAATCTGGATGTCCATTTCCTTCCTCACATTGGGAAGTCTTCAGGCATTACTTATTCAAATAAGCTATCTTCCTCTTTCTCTCTCTCTCTCTCCTTCTGGCAGTCCCACAAAGCATATATTCATCTGTTGATAATATTTCAGAAATTCCTTAGGTGTTCTTCACTCTTTTTTATTCTTTTTTTCTTTTTGTTTCTCTGACTGAATGATTTCACGTGATCTGCCTTTGAGTTTGCTGATTCTTTAGCTTGATCAAGTCGGCTGTTGGACTTCCCTCCCCCCACCGACCCCAGGGATTTTTTTTCAGTTCAGTTATTGTATTCTTTAGGTCCAAAATTTTTGTTTGATTCTTTTTTAATATTTTCTTTTTGTTGATATCCTCATTTTATTCATGCATTGCTTTCTTGAGCTTATCAAGTAAGTATCTTTATGATGTTTATTTTGAATTCTTATCAGCTAATTCATATACCTGTTTTCTTAGGATTGGTTTCTAGAGAATATTTTATTCCTTTTATTGGGTCACATGTCCGTTTCTTGTGTCACTCTAATTTTTTGGTGGGATCTGAACACTTGAAAAAAAAGTAGCCATCTCTTCCAGGCTTTACAGACTGTCTTGACCTGAGAAAGATCTTCACCAGTCAGTCCAGATAGATATTCTGGGTGAACTCTCAAACTTTCTCTGTGGAGGTATCTTCTTTGGATTCATGCATGTAAATCCACAGTTAAAGGGATTTGTTGGTTTCTTTTATCAGCAGCTCATAATTTCTCGTACCTTTTGGTGTCTGTCTGGGTATGGCAGGTTCTTTGCACTTGCTGCAAGATACTCAAATCTCTTTTATTTTCAGTTGTGCCCCTAGAATTCCAGAATATGTTAAGATACCTTCAGAATTTATAGTCAGGGAAGACATAAACCAGTCCCTCAGGCAACTCCCTGGAAAGGTGGAATGTTGGATGCATGCTCCAACTTTTTTCTGCCCTAGAGAGAATCTAAGAGTTGGGGGTTTTCTCCCACTTGTTCTACCCAGGGGGAAGAACTATAGTGAGTGAGTGCATGCTGGTTCCAATGATCACCTTTGTTCTTGGCATCCTCCAACCTGGTGCCCTTTTCTATCAATGCTTAGATTCAGGCAAGACAGAAACAAGTCCCTCAGGCAGACCCCAAAAGGTCTGAACATTTGATGCTTGTTTCAGTCTTCTCTTTCTTTCCAGTTAGAAGCCAGTATATGAGATTTTTTTTTTTCCCCAGTTGTGCCACATTGAGCTGGGAGGTGGATGTATTGCAGGTTGAGTGAGGTGAATTTTACTATGAGCTGCAATGTAGTTAGTTTTGTGCCTCCCTGGGGTGTAGGAGCCCCTTAACTGGTTTTTGAATTTCTTACAAAGAGAACTGGTCCCTGTATTGTTGTTGAGTTGATGTCTTTGGGGGGAAAGAAGGATCTGGAGCTTCCTGTTCTGCCATATTGCTGACACCACCTTGCGTAAGTTTATTCTTTTTATTACCACACAGTATTTCGCTGTATAATTTTGCAAGTTTATCCATTCTATTGTTGCCAGGAGACAGAGGAACTGAGATAATGAATTCTCCTTATTATTAATTAATAAATTGGAAATTTCATTTGTAGATCTTGTAATTAATGACTTGGTTCACTGCTTTTCTTTTTAAAGTAATGATTATATTCAATTTTAAATATTATATGCTGTCTTTTAAGTAGTTAAAAGTAAGACTTTATCCATGAACCATGGAGATACTAATACCAATTAGCTGTGAATTGTTCAGTATTTATTTTATGCTTACACAGGATATACACATAAAATTTTTCACATGTGGTAATGAACATATGACATAGTTTGACATTTGCTTTTTTCACTTTATTGAATATTATATAAAATTGCCTTTTTCTTTTTAAGGCTACATAATATTTGGTTATAGAGATGTATCAACATTTATTTTTACAGTCTCATACTGATGGACATATATTCCATTATAGGTGAAGCAGTTTCCAATCTTTTGCTGTTACAAATAATATTGGATCAAATGAATATCTTTGCTATTTTATCAGTTTTACTTGTGTGAATATTATCTGTGGGATGAATTCTTAGAAGTTTAGTTGCTAGGGGAAAGACAATAGACATTTTAAATTTTGATAAATATCATCAAAATGCCCTACACAGAGATTATAAATATTTACTGCAGCAATTTGTAAGAGGACCTGTTTTCCCATGTCTTTTATAATGTTCTATCATTAAAAAAAAAAAAAACTGGGTTAAAAAGTGGTAACAATGTTAGTTTCCATTTCTTTTGTTATTAATAGCTTGAGCATCTTTGTATATGTTTAAGATTCATTTTTTTCTATAAGCTGTCAGTTTATTCCCTTTTTATTGGGTTTTAGCCTTTTTCCTATTGATTTATAAAGCCATTTGTATAATTTGGAAATTAATGTTTTGTGGTAAGTTGTTTTCATTACTTTAAAAGTTCTTCTCTTGACTTTATGGTAGAACTTTTTCACATAGATTAAAAAAACTTTTATGTAATTTAATTATTGATTTTTTCTTTGAGTTTTGGCATCTGAGTTATATTTGGAAAAGTACTACTCACTGTAAAGAGAAACAAGTACAAAACAAACCTTCTGAGATTTGAACGTATAACTTTTGTGGTTTTACTCTTTTGGTTTGATTCTTGATCTACTTACAATTTATTTGCTTTTTTTATTATTATTATGTTATGTTAATCACCATACATTACATCATTAGTTTTTGATGTAGTGTTCCATGATTCATTGTTTGCGTATAACACCCAGTGCTCCATGAAGAACGTGCCCTCTTTAATATCCATCACGAGGCTAACCCATCCCCCCACCTCCCTCCCCTCTAGAACCCTCAGTTTGTTTCTCAGAGTCCATAGTCTCTCATGGTTCGTCTCCCCCTCCGATGTCCCCCCCTTCATTCTTCCCCTCCTGCTATCCTCCTCCTCTTCTTTTTTTTTTTTTTAACATGTAATGTATTATTTGTTCCAGAGGTACAGGTCTGTGATTCAACAGTCTTACACAATTCACAGCACTCACCATAGCACATACCCTCCCCAATGTCTATCACCCAGCCACCCCATCTCTCCCACCCCCCACCACTCCAGCAACACTCAGCTTGTTTCCTGAGATTAAGAATTCCTCATATCAGTGAGGTCATATGATATATGTCTTTCTCTGATTGACTTTTTTCGCTCAGCATAATACCCTCCAGTTCCATCCACGTCATTGCAAATGGCAAGATTTCTTTCCTTTTGGTGGCTGCATAATATTCCATTGTGTGTGTGTGTGTGTGTGTGTGTGTGTGTGTGTGTGTGTGTGTGTGTGTGTGTGTATACCACATCTTCTTTTTCCATTCATCTGTCGATGGACATCTTGGCTCTTTCCACAGTTTAGCTATCGTGGACATTGCTGCTATAAACATCGGGGTGCACGTACCCCTTCAGAGCCCTGCATTTGTATTCTTTGGGTAAATACCCAGAAGTGCAATTGCTGGGTCATATGGTAGCTCGATTTTCAACTTTTTGAGGAACCTCCATACTGTTTTCCAGAGTGGCTGCACCAGCTTGCATTCCCACCAACAGTGTAGGAGGGTTCCCCTTTCTCCGCATCCCCGCCAAAATCTGTCATTTCCTGACTTGTTAATTTTAGCCATTCTGACTGGTGTGAGGTGGTATCTCATTGAGGTTTTGATTTGGATTTCCCTGATGCCGAGCGATGTTGAGCACTTTTTCTTGTGTCTGTTGGCCATTTGGATGTCTTCTTTGGAAAAATGTCTGTTCATGTCTTCTGCCCATTTCTTGATTGGATCATTTGTTCTTTGGGTGTTGATGTAATAAGTTCTTTATAGATTTTGAGTTTAAGGAATGAGGTAAATTTCAAAATTTATTTAAGTTTTCCAAATAGCTATTGCTTTGTCCAAATACCAGTTATAAAGCAATGCATCTTTTGCCTGATTTGATATGCCTACCTTGTTTTACTTAAGTATGTATTCGGGTTTATCACTGCACATCATGTTCTGTTGAATTTGATGCATATGTCTCCATATTGTATAACTTGAATGCATTTGTGGTTATAGCTTAATGTGCTTTAATATCTGGTAGGGCTAATTCCCCTCCATTACCCCTAAAAGTTTTTCTGGTAATCTTGACTGTTTATTTTTTCCACATAAAATGTAGGGTCAGCTTGTCTAGAGAAAATAAAAAATCCTAGTGGCATTTTTATTGTGATTCTATTAAAATATTCGATTCACCAGTTGACAAAAATATTGCTGTCCTTATGATGGTGTTTCTTCCTATCAAGAAATGTGGTACCCCTTTTCATTTCCTCTTCTATTCAGTAGTGCTTTTAAAGTTTTCTTAGAGCTCTCTTATTTTTTATTAAGCTCATTTCTAAGTATTTTATCCATCTTTGGTATTGTCTTTCATTATGTCCCCTAGTTGACAGTTGTGTTAAGGAAGTTTAATTTCTGTGAGTTAATCTTGCATCCAGACGTGCACTAAATTCTCTTATTCTTAATAAAAATCTCTCTTAGTTTATTGTTTGACTTTATGGTAGTTTTTTTTTTAATAAAGATTTTATTTATTTGAGAGAGAGAGAGAGCAAAGGGGGGAGTGGCAGGCAGAGGGAGAGGGAGACGCAGGCTCCCGCTGAGCAGGGAGCCTGACATGGGATTCGATCCCAGGACCCTGAGATCTTGACCTGAGCCGAAGGCAGATTCTTAACAGACTGAACCACCCAGATGTCCCTATGGCAGTTTTTTCTATGTAAAATTTTTGGATTTGTAAGGTACACACTATGATTTTTAGCATAAATCATATTTCATATAAATGGTAGTAATTCATTTTCTTTATAAAAAATACTTTTATTTACTTATTTATTTTGAACTACAGTTGACACACAATGTTACATTAGTTTTAGGTGTACAACTTAGTGCTTCCCCAACCGTGTACACCACACTGCGCTCAGCACAAGTGTAGCTACCATCTGTCCCCTGTTACAGCACCACTCACTTGATTCACTGTGCTGCAGCTTTCATCCCTGTGACTTAATTATTGCTTTCATTTTTAATTATTCAACTTTTTATTTATTATGCCAGTTATTTATTTCTCTTATCTACTTGTCTGACATCTCCAGTTGAAGTAAAATTATTTGTATCATTATATATATTTTCTTGGGTCCAAAAGAAACAAAAAAAATCATTGTGCAATGGTTAGAAAAAAAATCAATAGTTAAACACTGTAAATCACACTTTTAGATATATAGCCAAATTAGTGATAAAGGAAGGAAAAATTTGTAATCTAGAATAATGATATTTTTAAGGAAGAATAAACTAAAATTAAAATGAATTAGCATCTAACACAATAAAAATAAAATAAATTTAAAGAAAACAGGTAAAATAATGAAGTAGAAGAGAGAAAAAACTGTTGAGTAGGTACAAAAGCAGGGTAAAAATAATGATCATAATAATACAATTAATAAAAATAACCCTGAAATGATAGTAAAAGCAAGCATTTATGTAGCACTTACTGTGTACTGGGCACTCTTTTTACATTCTGACACAGAGTAATTCATTAAATATTCACAAAAACTATTTTAGGTAGGTACTTAATAATCCCCATTTTACAGTGGAGGAAACTGAGGGCCAGAGAGATGAACAACTTCCTCAAGCTTGCACAATTGATAGAGGTGACATTTGAGTTCAAACCCAGACAGTTGAGCTCCAGAGTCTCTGCACTATATCAATCTGATGTATTACCATTCAAACTTACATATCATGTCCCTACTAAATAGAGAAAGAAACAATTATGATAATGTACATCGTACTATGAAATATAAGATACAAAGAATTTTTTAAAAATTAAGTATTTTAATGTGAAACGTGGATATTTCTTGGAATCAGTTATATAATTCATCATGTGGTGGGTTGCAGTGTTCATGATGGGACAGCTAAAATTCCTCTTTGAAACCCTAACATGGATTCAGAAGCCCTGAGGAAGGTAAAGTGTTGGTGCCTAATTCTAACAGGGAATAAATTGTGTATCATTCATGTTCTTTTCCACATTAATTAGTTGTAATTAAAGACAAAATTCATTGGTGTTACAACAGAGTTCACCTTCAAAAAAAAAAGAATTCTTTAATTGCTGGATCTGTTTTCACATTAATCACCTTTCTAGCACCAGGAATCACTTAATAAAAAAGGAAACCATGAATTACTTCCCGAGGACCCCTTTCAAGAAGTGATCCTAATGTGAAGTTCCCATTAAGGGAGTGGAGATCCAGACTCTGTGGGTGTAAAGCCTTTTCCTGTGGAGTTCTATGGCTATTTGTTACCACTCACAGCTTTTAATACAAATTTCGCAGTGACCTTTTAAAGACAAAAATAGTTCCTTGTTATTCTTTCCCCCCTTTCTTCTTTATTCTCTTGTCATACTTTCATGTTCAACTGTTCCGTGCATTCTTTAAATCTCCAAAGAAATCACCTCTGCACCACAGCCTACAGCAAATGCTCCTGGAGGGGCCTGAGGTAGATGTAGAGGAACAGGACGTTTTCCCCAAAGACTGAATGTGGACAGCTTGAACAGGTACAAAATTGGCTATATCCAGCACCAGGAGAATTGAAAAGAATGTGAGAAGACCTTGGTCTAAAAATAAAAAAAAATTTTTAAATCCCTGGGCATTTTGAGAACAAAATGAGCAAAACCGATATTGTAAATTCCTACCTTAAGTGTATATGCTTTTCCTTATTGTGTCATGTTCATTTTAAGGTTTTTATGCGTTAGGATAAGAATATGATATTTTACCATCCTTTCTGTTTTTATGTTTCCTTTTTATTTCTTAAACCTTTACATTTCATTTTGTTTGAATCCTGAGAATGTAGCAATTGACTGAAAGTCTGCCACACTAGACTGGGCAATATGAAATTTTTTAGTGTTTTGATAAGCAACATTTTTTCAATGAGCAATTGCAGTTTTATATAAAAATGCCTTTCAGTTAAAACGGTGATAAAATAAAAGTAACATATCCTAATAGTTTTGTGTTGCATATTACAGAGATTTAGGAAGGGCAACTGGACATCTTATTTATTTTATTTTAGCAAATACATTTGAACAAGGTGGTCCAAATAAAAAAAAAAAAGATGAAAGGGGAAAATTATCTTGGGGCTTCGTGTACATATGTAATTGGGATTTGAAAGCTTTTGGAGCCACTGATTAGCACTAATAACATTTTGAAATATTTTCTTGCTTCTGGAGTATATTTCATAAAATCTTAAAAAATACTTTCCTCAACCGACATAGTTAGAGAATAAACTTGAGTCACTGTAAATGCAAAAAATAGAAGAGAATTTAGTTATAAATACATTTAAAATTAGTGGCAGAATTTTCATAGGAAAACAAAGTTTAGAAAGATATTCATTAATAATAGTAATACTTTTTATTTCTGAGTGGTAGAATTCGTGACGGTTGTAATTTCCATTTTTCCTGGTTTTTAGTATTTCAATTTTTTTCTTAGGGAAAAATGATATTTGCAGTAGACACACACACAAATACAGAAACGTCTACACTATAATCACAAAAGAAGAGAACCCTACAACTAGACTACCCTTGCTGAATTTGAATCCCAAAAGGAGTAATTATTTCATTCAATAAGTATTTACTGAGCACCTATAATGTGCAAGACACTGTTGTAAGTGCTGGATACATAGTAGCAAACAAAACAGACAAAATCCCTGATCTCACTGATGCATCATTCAAGTGTTGGCGGGTAGACAATCAATAATATATTAGGTGACAGTAAGTGAGAAAATAAAGCCAGATGAGAGAAGACAAGCCATAGAAACAAGATAGAGAGTGGGTATAGCAGGATACTTCCTAGATGCAGTGGTCTATGCTGAGACCTGAATGAATTAAGGAGGGAACTGTACAGTACTACATGTGTGCATATGTGCATGTGTATGTAGGATCATAGTGTGGCTAAATTAATTAGAGCAAAAGGAATGAAAAAGAAGACTCTGAAGTAGCCAAGGTTCAGATTCAACAATGAAGTGGGCAGACTTTTATTTATTTTTTTTTTTTTAGAGAGCACATGAAGGGAGGGGAGTGGGTGAGGAAGGACAGAAGGAGAGAGAGAGAGAGAGAGAGAGAGAGAGAATCCCAAGCAGGGTCCCCACTGAGTACAGAGCTCCTCATGGTACTCAATCTCAGGACCCTGAGATCATGACCTGAACCGAAATCAAGAGTTGAAATCAAGAGTTGGTTGCTTAACTGACTGAGCCACTCAGGCACCCCGACATTTTTAAATTTTGAGAAGTAAGTGAAAAGAAAGCTTTGTGGAAAATAGACTGTCTTGGTCTTGGTCTGATAGACTGGGCAGGTGCAGATACCAGTGTTCGGAGGTGGAGTGATGGCAGCTTATCCAGGCGGCCGTGGTGGAGATAGTGAGAAGTGGTGAGATTTTGGAAGGATGAGTTCAGTAAAGGATGTTCCCAGTTTGAGGGTCCAGGAGTACCTCCTTAGTTTAAAACATTTAAAGTTTTAGATTACTGTTCTGATTTTCCAAGGCTCACTGGTCTCGCTGAGATGTCATTTAAAAGCACAAGTGTCTGGCAGGTCAAATGGAAGAATTTAATCTAGTTGATGTGCACATGTAGATATGTACGGAATTACTCTCATCTGGAGGTATGTTTTGAAGATAGATATATAGACAATAATAGGGTTAGAGTGACAGAATTGTTATACGGAAATTAAAAAATATACATACATATATATGTATAGTTAAATTTATATATGTATGTATGTTTAGTTTAAAAGTCCTCATATTGCAATACTGTCATTAACAGAAATTATTACCTATATTTCATTTTTTTGTATTTTTTACAGAAGAAAAGGAACAACTCAGAACATTTATATAACTGTATGTCATATGTAAATAATATATACTTTCTTTAATTCTTTTCTCATGTTATGACTGCATTATCAATGAAATAAAAATGATCACTGAGGATAGTCTAAGATAAATGCTAAGCATTTTTTTTACAATTAATTACTTCCTAATCTAGACTAAACTTTAGTGTCATGCTATTATGAAGATTTATATCTTATTTTAAACAACTGTTTGATTAAGTGTGATTCTCTATAGACATACTCATTTGTATTGTTATTGAATCATTTAGATGCATTGGGTTCTTAAGTAAGATCATGCTTTTCAAAAGATAAATTTTTAGTTGGAATTTTAGAGGATAGCATCTAATTACTGTCTCCTTTGGTTTTAAATGAATGATACTTTCAGTAAATACAGGTTAATCATAAAGTAGATTCAATGAATTTTGAAGGTCAGCTACAATAACATCTTTTCCAAGTAAGGTGTAAAACATTTATCATTTTCCTCCCTACCAATATTTTTAAGGTTATTGCTATTTTGAGTGCACATTATTATGATGAATGACATCACTTTCCTTTACTTCCAATTCAGAAGAAAGTACTTGAGTGACTATTTACAAGCAGAAATTAAGGTGACTCACATGCTTGTTTGCATTTTCCTCAAGAGAAAAATTGCCAAGAGTTTGGGTAGCTTTTTTTAGTGTCGACATTTTGCCTCCCATGATGATTATCATAGGAAATGGTGTATGCAATCTACATTCAAATTGTTTGTATGTATGGTTCTGCATTTGAGACTGATAATTTAGGATGCAAATCAAAATGAATGATTTGGCATCTGAAAGTTTCTTTGCATAAAAATAAAAAGGAGTAACAATTCTGTAAATTAGTTCCATTTTATTTTCATTATCAGAATGGTATGGCTACACATTTCAGAATTGATTGTTATTCTCTTACATTTATACTAATTAATGTGTGTAAATTAAATGGAGTTTTAAAAAAGTTATTAAATGGCCCTCGGGATCACATAGTTTCAGTAGAATAGAGTTTTGTCATAATGGAGTAGACCTTTAGCCAGAGCGGAAGCCAAGATATTTATCAGAAAATAATCATCATGGTGAATAAGAAGATTTGTTTTTTGAACAGGATGTTTTTACTCAGTTACCACTTTCCACTTGATTTTCCTTGGGCTTTTTCTCTACAACGTCAGTGATTGATAACTGCCTTATTGTCCCAATCCTATTCATTTCAGGTGGCACTAAAAGCCCCTTATGATTCAATCTGATTGGCTCTTTGCACATTTTTTTCTGACCAGATTGCATTGAATATACATTCAGTCAAATATCAATTAACAAAAATTTCTGTAACAAACCTGTGCTTAGTGGTATAGTGACAGGTGGCCCCAGTAATTCTCTGCTTGATTCCTTGCTTTATGGACATTTTCTCTATTGATTTATCACATTTGAGGCTTTTCATTGTCATTGGATGTTATTTGACATCAAGGGGAAAATAACTTCACTTTGCTATTGCAGTCTCTGAAATTTGCCTGGGTTGCCTAAACTTGGGTGTGAGAATTACTGTTGCAATGGTGGCATCTATGATGGTTTTGTACTTTTGGTTTTCTGTGTGTATCTAGTGCCTGTGATGGGCCAGGTGCTGGGCTGGTGAAAACATGGCAAATAAGTTTGTGTCTATATCCCATGAATTCTTTCTGCTTCCTTGCAGTTCTCTGTTAGCTGTGATAAACTGTGAATACTTTTCCAGCCCAGACTTATAAATAGATTTCTCCATTCTTCGCAAGGAGTTATGTTTCCCTTGGTTCTCTAGAGTAACTTGGAAGTTTCTAATGATGGGGAACGTCTGTTCAAATATAATTCACTTCAGTTAAGTACAGGGAAAACAAAGAACACGTAATATAGCTTCTCCTGTGCATGAGAATCACCCACACAATGTGGGAGCCTTTTCATACACTGATGGCCCAAAGACCACACTCTCACCATTGCTTCTGGAGATACACAAATATTTTATGACACTAACAAAAGGATTTACTTAGTGTTTTAGATGGCTTTTCATTAACACTCTTGCATAGATGCACAGCAGTTTTTCTTTCACAGCATTCTTAAGGCAGTCATGAGAGATGAAACAGTCATTCAAGAATGTCATAGGAGTATTCAAATACTGATGTAAAGACAAATCACACATCAGCTATCATCAAATAAAATATAGTGCATGATAAAATACAAACAGAAAAGTTTTCAGAAAATGATTGCCATGTGAGTTTGTTTGCTCTTTCATTCATTCACAGTACTTCCAGACGCTGCTGACATTGTACCTGATAGTCCTCGGTGCTGTAAAGCCATTTGCTATGGCTATAACTCATATCCAGAATCTAAGGTAATTTTGCAGATAATAGAAAATGATAACAAAAACAAAAATCATAAAATTATGGAAAAGCAATTTTCTTTTAGCCTTTCTAAGTAAGATCAGTTAAAATCTGAGTCCCATTTCACCAGACTGTGTGCATAGATTAAATGCTCCATATGTATATCCTCCATTTTACATTCATGGTGGCAAAAATATACCAGAGAACATGAGATAATTCCCAATCCTGACACTCCAATGCCTGGTCCCATGTCTGACATAAAGTAAGTTCTTGATACGTAGTTCTTGAAGGGATGTCTGGATAAAAAATAAATAAGTTAGGAGTCTATTAAAATGACCCAATTCACAGATTCCACCTTTATGTATAAATTCACCAATTATAATGCATCACATGCAAACACTGCTCCCTTTCCAGGAAAGTTGTTTTTAGTCAGTTCATTTCTACTTAACAAGTACTGGCATCAATTGTCCAAAGACATGTTCCCTATTCCCCATGATGCATATGTTATATTGACGAATTAATCACGAATCAACATGAGAAAACTCAATATAGTTTTTCAGTAGATATCATTACTTGAGTCCCTTCCAAGAGCATTTGCTGTGGCCATATGTAAATGTAATTAAAAAATCCAAACATTGAATTTAAATTACTTTTGAATTATCTACCATTTTGGTTTATCCACATCTCCATTTGTGTAGATTCAGAGTTGGTGTTTTATATTCATGATTATGGTTTGAGTACATAAGTGAAATTATTTTTAAATGATATTGCTACTGGAAACTGAATTGGATGCTAGATATTTTTTGTCCACTGCCGTGAGCAAACTTCAATTCTATCACTGATTCACAAGTCATTATGTAACTGCAGCATTTCTGTATTGACAGAAAGCAGTCTCAAAAATCACCTGTGAGGAATAGTGCACAAAATAAAGAGATTATGAGCTCATGGGGTTTTAACCCAGGCTCTCCTTATTATGCTATGTAAATTTTTTCAACTAGGGTTGTATATATTTAAACAACTTTGCATAATTTTTATTTTTGGAAATGAATATTCCTGATCAGTCTGCGAAGTTAAGAATTCACCCTGTTAGATATATCAGCTAATTGATTAACTAAAAGTTGTGGTTTTATTTGTTGTGTAATTGATGGCTCAGACATAGATGTTACTATTTCCTAAAGCAGAGTATCCGTGCAACTGTCTGTTACAATTTAAATCCGCCTTATAACTTTTTAGACTTTTACCACCCATTATAAAGTGAAGGATAGTAAAGAGAGTGGGTTGTACATTGATGTTGATAAAAATAAATAGGCCATGCTTTTGTCTTTTAGATGCCCTGTCCTTCCCCTTCTTGCTCTCTGATGAAATAGAAAAGAACATGGAGGGTTGAGGCTGGCCTGGAAATGGGAGTTCTAACTCAAATTCTCTCAGTAACTCACTGAATAGCCATGAGAAGGTCATAGACTCTCCCTGAAGCTTATTTGTAAAAAAGATGGTATTCAAATAGATTTTTAATAAGTTTTTGTTCTGTAATACGATACAGGTTTTCTTTCATGAAAGGGTTAAAAGTCTGCAGTCTTTTGCAATGTTTGGTCCCCATATTATTTCTTCTTCCTCTTCCACAGCTTTGGCCTCACGTTGTGTGATGCCCTTTACACAGAGAGACTGTCAGGAGTCCATGGGCTTTCCCTTCTCTGCTGTCCATCCTAATCTTCCCAGAGAAGATACATATTGCGGGATCCTCTTAAGTGGACCTACTCATCTGTTTACCCAAAGCATTACATGCTTACAGAGGAAAAGAATCATCTTGTTCTCTAGTACATCCAGAGAACACAGCATTTTGCCTACTGAATAGGTGCCTTCAAATATTTGTTGAATGATGAAAATTTGTCCATATTTCCTACATCTTTTTTTTTTAAGATTTTATGTATTTATTTGACAGAGAGAGACATAGCGAGAGAGAGAATACAAGCAGGGGGAGTAGGAGAGGGAGAAGCAGGCTTCCCCGTGGAGCAGGGAGTCCGATGTGAGGCTCAATCCCAGGACCGTGGGATCACGTCCTGAGCTGAAGGCAGACATTTAACGACTGAGCCACCTAGGCGTCCCTTTCCTACATCTTTTATCTTCCTTGTGGGATGCTTTGCTTTGCCCTGAGTGCAAATCTCTGCTCAGCTGTAATGTTATCCTAGCTTATTAAAGGGGAAGAACTTCCTTCTTGTAAATGCATTGCCAGGAGCTGCGCAAATGCATTACCTGGAACTGATTGCGGCAGCAGCACCAATATCTGGGATATTTGCATGATGTCTGTAAGCAACAGAGAAAAGTCTGGAAGAATTGAGGGTCCAAGATATGTTTCTTTAGAGACATTTTTTTCCTCTTTCAATATACAATGCAAAAACACTGAATGTTCCTCTGTAAAGGCAGGCACATTGTTTTTCTCCAATATATCTATAGCAACTAGAAAATATTCTAAAACTATAGGATAGAATTTTACATCTTGTTGGCTCAGTTGACTTCTGTTATTATTGATTTATGACTATTGAGGTTTTTAAAAAAAAATATGTCACTGAGAAAAGGTTATTTTTATGTAAATCTAAAATATTGCTAGGTGAAAAGAAAGTTCCAGATATCATTTAGCTTTTATTTTACATAGTGAAAATAGAAGCTCAGATCATTTGAGTCTTACCCAAAGTTGTTCAGCTTATCACATGGACTTGGCCTCTTGAGTCCATTTCCATTCTGTTAATTCCTATCCTGGGACCTAATGTACTTGTGTGTGCTTCTGTGATGTTATAAAGACTTTTCCCTCTGTGGAATATCATTTCTGTTGTCACAGTGAAAGTCATACAGAATGATTTCATTTACAAAATTAGATTTACACACTACTTACACACACTGTCTGCCATTTTGTAAAGTAAAATACATTTGTGTGTTTTTTTCCACCTCAAAATGGGTTTCCTATTTGGCTCCTTTTTCAAGAATTGTCACATACTTTGGCAAAGTATATTCAGGAAGAGAGTGATCTTCATTTAGTAAGTGGCCCTTGCAGCCACAGTGACACATGGTGAGCACCCTCTGCCTCCTTTAACCAAATGTCTGAATGTCATCAGCCAGGTGCAGCCCACAGTGTGACATTCTGCAGTGAGACTTTGGCTCTTGTGCTGACACAGAAGCCCAACTGAGCAGCCATAGAACAGCCCTCCTGCAAACGAGAATCACATCTTCCTTGTGATTGTCAGTCTACGAACCTGAACCTCTTGTTGCCTGGGCATTCTCAATCTCTTGATAGTCCAGCTTGCTTCCTTTACTTCTCATTTGACCTTTCTTAGAATTTTGCTTGATTGAGCTCTGGACAACAATTATCAGACAAAGGGATAAGTGTATCATCTTGTTATAAATGTATCATCTTCAATTTTCAGTTAAAGTTATGTTTCTGATTTGAAGGCAGGAACATGAATTATGGACATATTTTTGAAGTAAATAAACATTGTAATATTTTATTGTGTAACGCATTTCTTTCAATGTTTTTTAAAAATTAACTTAGGGATTGAAACACAAAAGTTAAAGAAGGTATCTGCATATATGTGAAGAATTGTACTGCCGTTAACGAGGTAGTCTATGCCATCACTCAGCCCTTGGGAAAACAGAAGCATAAGTCGTAGTAATATTAAAAGTTCAAAGAATTAGAAGTAAAATAATGAAAATGAACCAGAGATAACATTGTATTGCATGACCTAGAATGTTCAGATGATTTCAAATTGTATATCTATATTCTTTTCTGTGCCAAGCACTGTTCAGAATTCTTATAAATATTAATTTTTCATAACAACCCTGTAAGTTAAATAGGATCATCCTTACCATCTTACAGATGAAGCAGCTGGGGCTTAGAGAAGTGTGGTACCTTGCACACCCAGCTAGTAATGGAAGAACTGTGTTGAAATCCATGTGCTGAGCTCCAGAGTCCGTGCTCTGAGCCACTCACTAAGGCTATTTTATTTGCCCAAGGAAACAGAGCAGTTGATTCAATAACAATCAGAATCTTCTGCATTCTTTAGAAGAAATTGAACCCTTGAGCTTTAATGTCTTTATCCTATCTCTTCCTTTCCCCTTGTTATACCCTTAGGGGAAAAACATACCCTATTGTGATAGAAAGCACTATGAACAAGCCAAGATCAGGATTGCTGTGTTTGGCATTATAACCGTCTGGTTAAGATGTCTTTTAAGATCTAACTTTTCTAACCCTTTCTGAATAGGAAAGGAACATCTATGTGTGGCTGAAATACAATCTAAGAAAATGCACAATGCTTTTTCTCTCATTATAAGTGCTTTGTGTTAGGAAATTGTGTGCTAACTTCATATGAGCCATAAAGGAGAATTGCAACAGGCTGCTTGTAAATCACTAAACCCAGTTCTTCAGCCGTTTTTTCATCTGTGTTGTTTTTATATGGCATATTCCAATGATGTAAATTTTCACTAAAGGCAGATTGAAAGTTTAAATCATTATCATCTGATTGGAATTGATCAGGATAATTTAGGTCAAAACTTATCAAATTTAGGGGAACTTGGTAGTCACCTGGACACCTTGTTAATAGAGATTCCTGTGGTCTCGAAGCTCTTAATTTAGTAGATCTGGGCTGAGGCTCCATAATTTGCATTTCTGATAAGATCTCAGGTGATGTTGATGCTGTCTAGATATGGACCTTTTTTTTAAGTTTTAAGTTTTTATTTAAATTCCAGTTAATGAACATATAGTGTAATATTAGAATATTAGTTTCAGGTCTGTGGATGAATTTTTGAGTAGCACTGGCTTCTATAACTTCCAAAGGTTGCTGTGATGGTGAGAGTTTTTGTTTAGGGAGATAAAAGAATATGCATCCCTCATTATAGTCTATGTGCTCTGTCCTGGAGATCCTCTTGACAGTTTTTCACAGGTATCTGTTCTCTAGGCTGTTCAGTGTTCTTCCTTGGGAAGAAATTTTTCTGAGATTTCTTTACGACATATCTTTAATCACCTCTCGAATAGGCTCTGGACTACCACTGGAGGATTTGACTCTTCGCAAGTACAGAGAGTACTGCAGAATAAATGCTAAACCACGGGCTGCTAATACTTGCACTAAGAAATTCTCAGGGTTTCTGCTAAGAAGGTTTCCATTCCTTGTCCGAGACATTAGCACAGTACCTGGCTTTATTCCTGATACACAGTATGTCCTTAAGAACCATTCTTGTCGAATGAGAGGTGGAATGACTGAACTGTTTCAAGCATTATGATTAAACTGTTTTGTTTTTGAGTTCTCTCCTGCGCTGATGGAGCAGATAGGAAAGCCCTTTCTTATCTACTCGTACAAATTTTGTGCACTTGTGTGGCTAAGTGGCACTATGTTATTGATTCAGTGGAGCTGAATATAGTTTGAGAAGCTTCACATGGTCAGGGAGTGTATTTATGACTTATGCTCAGGAGCAAATTATGTTTAGCAAAGTGTTAAAAATGCCTTTCTCTATTAGCCTAGCCTTGTCAAAGAATTTGAATTAGACCATTTTTCATTGTTAAGAATGCATTGTACTCATTCTATGTTTCTTTTGAACTTTCTGCAAATGCATTATAACCATTATCTTGTTTTTCCTTACAATGCCATTCAGAGGTGTGTAACCAAGTAGTGTTATCCTCATTGTACAGGCACATAGAAGTTAATTGACTTTCTTCAGGTCATGGTGAAGTAGGGAGAACCAGCAATAAAAGAAGCATTTACCTGCTTTTTTAGAGTGTGAGCACAATGGCCAGCACAGAACTCCTAACCCTGTCTTTCTACCCTCTAAGACAAAATATCCTCTCTCCATGAGATTACCTTCAAAACAAAAACAAAAACAAAAACAAAACAAAAAGGCTGCTTGAAAGATGTTCGTGTGGATTACAGTAGTTCCAATTTAGGTCAAACAAAATCATCCCCCCACTTGTGATTTCATAAAGTATTCAACCACCTTTTTGTGTGTGTGACTAAAAGAGATTCAGGTCATTCCAAAATCGCAGAAAAGTTGTTTAAGTTTTTAAGATTTTTGTTTAAATTTTTGCATGTGCCCTTTTAAGACACCTAGGCTCATATTACACAACCCTATTTCTTTTCTAATGTGCCTGGGCGGCAGTCCGCTCTGGGCTTCTTAGGGTCCTACATGTCTTGTTAAGTATTCCCAAACCTCCAGATCCTGACCATTCTTTCCATGCTGGCCACTTACCTGGATGGTTTCTGTAGCTGGGAATTCTGAAAAGTGAGCAAATGCTTCAGAAGAATGCTTCACATAGTCCTGCACCGCACTTGGGCTCTTTTTGGACCAAGAACAGATTATTTAGTGCTTGCTATAAAGAAATGGCAGAATTTTTAAGCTCAGAGTTCCTAAACTGGAGTGCAGTCCTCTTCTTGCATAACCATTCATCTGAGCCTGTTATGTTTGCTCATGGACTTCAGGGCAAAGGGAACCAGCAGAAATATGCTGAGATGCTTGTTGCTGTTTTTTGTTGTGATTAATAAACTCCTTTGTGTCTGATCCAGGAGACTCATGTCTTCTTCCGGGAACCATGGATCTGTGACAGGCTAATTTATAAACTTGTATTTAATCCAATGGGAATTCTCCTTCTAGCTCTCCTCCACACTGTAAAACATACTAAAGTAGGGCAAAATGCCCACCACTCTCTCCACTTAGTTTCTTCCCAGTAGATTCTTCCTAAACTTTCGGTTATTTCATGGAAATTTTTTATGTCAGTCACATCATGGTGCTCATTGGATTAAATGAGGCTCTAGAAGGGTAAAAACCAAGATGAAATGAGAATATTAGAAGTCTAGGAGACCTGGCTTAGGAGGCAGGGAGACATATTTCCTTCCTCTTGTGACACTGTTTGGTGTCCTTTAGCAGTAGTACCTGGGCTTCTGTGTTTTAAGTAACTGTCACAAATGCAAATATCTACTACTGTCCATAGCTGCTGAAGATGAACTCTGAGGTGTTAGGGGATAGGTTAACAACAGCATTTGCCACGATAAGACACAGTGGTAAGGTGGTGCTCCTCTGTGTTACTGTTGCTGTGAGCAATTTGAGTGTAAGAGTTATGTGGTATTTAGTCCTGTTCCTTTGTGATGCCAGTTGTCATGCCTTCAACTTAGAAGTGTTTATGGAATCTTTGTCAAATAAGCGAAATCACAGGCCTTATTGGAAGAGGCTGTATGGTATAGACTGAAGTCAGTCTGCCTGGGATCTAATTTCAACTCTGACACTTAACTAGCTGCACACTTGGTCAGTTTCTTTAATCTCTTCCTCAGTGTCCTAATCTGTTAGGATGAAGGAATAATAGGATCTTCCTCACAGGGTTGTGAAACTTAGCACTTAGTAAATACTTAGTAGTTGTTAGTATTGGCACAAAAGCATTAGAATTCTATAGAACTGAAATTTTAAATATTCAAGAAAAAAACAAAACGAAACTATCCTTGCTGATGTGTTGTAAATTGTCATTGGTAGTCATTGGTCCACATATAGATTTACATTGCAGTAACCATATTTTAAGTCTTAAATCTAAATTCATCATAGACTGCAAAATTCACCTTATGGTTTTTTTTTTTTTTTTTAAATGTGAATGCATGTTCTCTTGTACGGTGGAAGAAATGTAAATATTAAGCTAGGTTTTCATCTCTTAAAATTATTGTCCATTCTTTGGCAACATGAACGTCTTTCCATTCCTTTATATAAACATTTCCCCCACATTTACCGCCTTGCCCGACACCGTAGCTAATTCGAGTCAAAATCAACGCAGGCTGTCAATTTGGTATGCATAACATCTGGTTGCTTCCACATTTATCATTTGTGGAGGTGAAGGTGGTGTATTTCATTTGGAAAATGTGTCATTGGGTCCTGCCAATCCACTACTCAGTCCTCCTCCTTGAGGAAGATATTTCTAAACTCTTATTTCTGCTTGCATTTCGAGGTCTTCTAAAGAAAACTTCACTCCTAGATTGGGTCCGTCTCCTTACCCATCATGTAGTTGTTTCATTTTAAAGCACTCTTAAAGAGCATAATATCTTGCTGTAATATCTACAATCAACAAAGATAATGTTACATTACCCAAATTGCTGGAACTCCATTATGCCCTATATATGGAGTAAACGAGCAGCAAATCTACACAGCTGCTGCTAACTGCTCTTTTAGACTTCCCTGTAGTTAAGTAATGAATCTTTATCAACTTCCTGAATAATTTACTCCTAAATGCATTAAATTGAATGTAAAAGGAAGTTTTACGAAATGAAGACAAACCAGTTCTGGGAGTTGGTGATAATCTTAAAACTTCCATAATGTTCTTCTTTCTTTTAAATAAGCATGATTCAGTTTTTCTCCTCTGGTCTGAGCTTTAAGTGATATAAAAGCATTAGCTTTAAGAAATATTTAAGATAGGGCGCCTGGGTGGCTCAGTTGGTTAAGCGACTGCCTTAGGCTCAGGTCATGATCCATGAGTCCCTGGATCAAGTCCTGCATCTGAGCAGGGAGCCCGCTTCTCCCTCTGACCCTCCCCCCTCTCATGTGCTCTCTCTCTCTCTCTCTCTCTCTCATTCTCTCTGTCTCAAATAAATAAATAAATAAAATCTTAAAAAAAAGAAATAGATAAATAACAACAAATCTGTAGTTACTGGTATGAGTAAAAAATCCAATTGAATATAAATAGGAGAGCAGAAGTTTCTGTGATTAGAATACAGATGAAGTTTCTATAATTAGAATAAAATGACTTTACAAAATTATTTGAACCTGGTATTTTTAAAAGATCTATTGTATATTATATATCTTATATCTTATATCTTATATCTTATATATGTACATAATACACATATGTATATATACAGGGAAAAACACAGTTTGGTGGAATTATTAAAAATAATGAAAGAATCATCTTGAATGAGGGACTGCACCTAGGCCGGATTTGAATGACCTAAACTCATTCTTTGTAGCTATTCCCATTTTCATGTTTCCATTTTCAACAGCTCTTTGCTTTCCCATTTCTTAATGATAATGTTCATGTTACTCAAAACTCAGAGTTGGAAGGGGCTTTGAAAGTTTGTTGGTGATATTCCCTCATTTACTGATTGAGAAAAGGAAAGCCGAGCAACCCAAACGACATTGATAATTTAGACCAGTTGGCTAGTTAGCGGTGGAGCGCAAGACTGAAACTCAGTTTTCTAAATCCTAATCCAGTTCCTTTAAGAAAAAGTATCATTGCTTCAACAAAGATGCAGGAATATCGATCTTTTCTAGACAATCCTGTCAGAGGTCTTACCCTGGTAGCCAGATCAAGTATTCTCTGATGGGTGTAACACCCATTCCCTCTAGCTTTGCTTTCTCCACATGTCGTCATAAATTTACTGTCCTTTCATCCTCAGGGTGATTCATAACTAATAATGTAGAATGGACACTAAGTAAATATGTTATCCCTCCCATAGTTAATGTTTATATTTTAATGAGACCTTCTGGAAATACAGATATTTTATAAAAAAGAATGTATCTCCATTGTCATTTCATAAGCCCACCAGGAATACTTTTGAGAAGGCTAGCTATTCAATTAATCTCAATTTATAACTATCAGGAAGGTGACCACTGAAGTTCCTGAGATAACTAATGAGGCTAGGTATTCGCCAGTTTTACAAGAAAGGGTTTCAGCTGTGTTCCAATAAACAAGGAACAGTTATTCATTCAGTGCAACTAAAACCGTACAGTTCAACATCCTTAATCACTGGACCCTTTATTCTTTGGTGAAGATTGATTTGCTCTCTTTACAAAAGATAAGGATTTCTAAGAGTCAAATACTGCAGGCTAAAAGACCTGAGTTAAAAACAACATGGCAGTATAATTAAATCCTACTCATGGCTTTAACAGAGAATGGAAATCATCACCCATTGTTGCCTAGACTCTTATCTGTTCCAATTTTATTTCCATACCATCACTTGAATTATTGAAAAGTGATATTGCACAAAACCCCTAGTATGTTACATATTAAACTCTATTGCAATTGTCTGTTTCTTTGACTGTATTTTTCCAGCAACTGTGAGCTCTGTCAGGACTGGCATGAGATTGAGCAACTATTTCTCCTCATTGTCTAGCACAGCACTCTGCACAGAGTAGAAGCTGTTGAAAACTTTTTTGTTTAAGTAATCTGTAATTATCTTGATAAATAAAAATATACAAAATACCATAAGAGTACAGCTTTCCTTCCTTATTAGTGTTCTGATTTTATACTGGCTTCTAATTCCTTTATGAAATACATTTTAAAAATAGTATTTCTACTTAAGTTAAAAAATACCCCATTCAACAGAATAATTTAATTCAGTGATTTAGTTGTTTTCACTTACCAAAAATAGACATGTCAATTTATCATATAAAGTGAAAAAAATATTTTGATTTACTAAATAGAACCGAATGTAATTTTGTATTCTTAAGAAAAAGACAGAAGAGATTAATAAACAATGGCCTTTAGATTCTTCCAGTTCTTGACCTTTCAATAAATGCCCTTTTCAATAAAATGCCCTTTTCCCAACCAAAGTCCTACTGATATCAGAGCAAAGAGGGCATGTCGTATGTAAACAGCATTCAGTGGTATCTGTAGAATTCTATAGAAATAAAAACAAAAAGAACATAATGGTTCTGTTGTCCCATGAGGAAATGTAGCAGCAATAACCCGTCTTTTAAAAAAGGCGTAGACGAAGGAGTGTATATTCACAGGGAAATTTCTTAATTTAATTGGCAAAATTCTAATACCTACCTATGCGCGTACGCGCGCGCGCGCGCGCACACACACACACACACACACACATTCACTCACTCACTCATTCATTCACACATTCATGTCATGCAGCAGACCATTGGCTCAGCTGGTAACCGAAGGCAAAATTTAATCTTGACATTAGTGAACTTCATTTATCTGTAAGGGGGAAAATAATGATCGAGTTTAATTACATAAAACTTCTGTTAAAAGGAAACCGGTAACAGTGTGTTTAGCCAAATTTACTTGTTTAAAAGAAAAATGGAAGGTTTTGAGGGAGTCATCAACATTAGTAGGCAATTTTAATCCCTAATTTGAAGTCTCTATTTGAATTAATCAAACAATAAGAAATGAAGGACCACAGAGAGAGAAAAGGGCCGGGAGTCAAGAAACTTAATTCTCGACACATCTCTGCTACTAATTAAGTGTGTGGCCTTGAGCAAGTTACTTAATTTTGTTGGTCCTCACCAAGTCCTGCTAATTCTGTTTTGGTAAATATTTCCCAGGCCTGCAAGGATTTTTATTACCTGTATTATTACCAATTGATAACCACTGCCACTGGCATTAATCCCCCCTCTCTCTCCACAAACTCTGCCTCTCATCCCAGCACTGTTTTTCACACCTCTGCCAGCATGATTTTTCTGTAAAGTCTCACTCAGCAATTTAAATCCTTTAAAGGCCTGCTATTAGCTACAGGGTACATGGAAACCTCTTCATGGAGACCCCCGAGTCCCTGCGTGACCTGACCCGTGCCTACCCCTTTTCATTAGCGCTACTCAGTCCTTCCCCATAGGCGACAAGTTATCAGCTCACATGGAATCACTAGAATCACTTGCCATTCCTTTTACAGTTGTCATTTATGGTTTCTTCTCTTTATAATGCACCTCCATCATTTGCCTGGCTAAATTGTTTTTCATCCTTCAAGACTCAATCTAAAAGCCACTTTGCCTGTGAAGTCTCCCTGACCCCTTCAGGAAAATCATATTACAGATAGAATGAAAGTGATCTTACATCTCTGTTCCCATTGTTTGCTATATAAACTGTTCCTGCAGATGGCCATTTTGTTTTTATTCTCTGCCATTATACTCTTCATATTGTTTAATTGCCTGTCTTCTTTAATAGACCATGAGATTTTTGAATGCAAGGTATTTGTCTTTTTTTTTTCCCATTCTCCCTCTTTCTCTCTCCTCATCTTCTTGGAATAATACAATATGTGGCTCAATGTAGGTATAAAATATATGTTACTGTAATGAATGAATGGAACATGATCTTTGGTCTGTGACAGTATGTCCTGAAGTCTTTGAATAACCTAAAATTTTGTGAATGGATGTACATGCATAGTCATATTCTTAGGTAAACACCCACAGTTTCATTAGGTTTCCTAAAAGATTTATTATTCAAAGGTTGTATCCAGTTCTAATGGTGGATCAGTCTAAACTCACAAGACCAACAAGAAAATACAGTAAGGAAATGCCCTCCAAGCCAGACCCTGCCCATTCAGTAGTCAGGAAGCCATCCAAGTCATCCTTGGCCCTCAGTTCCCTCACTGAATCTTTTCATTGCCACTTGATGAGCCCAGGGAAGCAAAAGCAGAAGCAGTGCTACCCTTTACCTTCTTTTACATACTTTGAAGAATAGTATCATCAGATTTGTGCTAATGAGAGATTGGAGCCAAGAAATGCACTGAGAAATTTCAACATGAGACTCTGAGCAGTTAGAATTTGTCTTATGTTGGTCAGTTTGTTTAAAAACGTCTAAACTCTGTATTCACCGTTTCCAACTTATCCTCAGACATTTCATAAAATTCAAAGAATGTTCTAAATGATTTTTAGCATTTAAGAAGCTAGTTTTCAGTTTATGACTACAATGAGCCACATACTACTATTCTACTTGGAAAATTGCTGGTTTCAGTTTGCCAAAAGAAAATTTTCCTTCTCTAATTCTGAATTGAATATTTTCCTTCATTGTCTTGTCTTAAAAATGGAAATTTTATTAGCAAATCCATGAATGTATGCATAAAAGTTATGCTTAAATTTTTTAGAGGAAATTCAAAATCTATTTTAGAGTTCATTTTTTTCTAATAAGGTAAAATACATGTGTTATGTGTTCATGTCATGATCCTATTTTTAAAATTTCTTTAGTCTTGGGGCAACTTAATCATATGTGAGTGTAGACACAGTTGTAGAATATGAATTAAAATATGCTAATCAAAATCTTTATGTGAAAACACAATTTATCATTCAATGGCCTCCAGAAAATTCTTTTGGAAAAGTGGTTTGAAATATGATAGTTTGTTGGAAACATAAACATTAGCTATATTATATTGAGAAATTATAATGTCATTAATGTTCTTATATTAATTATTAATCACAAATGCAGCCCAGAGACATGGATATGCCCTTAATGAGTACACAGGCTAAGTGTATAGACTATTCTTGATCTCAGAGTAAAAGAAAATAGAAAACAACATGAGAATACTGTATTTTTTGCCTAAATTCATAATTCTTTCTTAAACTAAAAATATTAATCACTTTTGTTTACACATTTTTGTGGGGTTTTTGTTTACTTGTTTGTTTTTGGAAGAAATGTCACACAGATGCCACCTTGTACAGATCACTGGCTGCCAGGGTTGAAGCATCCCACTGAAGCATCTAGGTTGACGCCCAGAGTCAAGTTTTTTGGGGTGAGGATGGGGTTGTAGGAGGGCACTGTTGAAAGACACAGGTAAGTACAAATCACTGATAACTTCTGACTGATACCAAGTTCTACAAGTAGAAACACATAAGTGTCTTTAAGTAAATTCAAACTTTGAGGTACTAAAGTTGCACCTTCATAAATTCAACCCTATTGAATTAATTTTGATTTTATAATTTACTGTAAGAATATTCTTTTTCTCTCCTACAATGATTTCAGATGTTGCAAAAAAATTGTAACAGTCTCTGAGTGGCATCCCAGAAAACAATTTGTGAATTTATGTTAAAAACTTAAAGAGCATTTTATAATGCATGGGGACATTATAATCTCTCTATATTAACAACTCCAGAGTTTCTTCCTAATAAAGGAAGGAGGAGAGAAATAGAGCAATATTATATCTATTTTTCCCAAGTCCCCATAAGATCTCTGCTAACCCTATGATGTACTTTTTGATTGTTTTAATTATTTGTTTACTCAACAAATATTTATTGACTATTATATGTCAGATTTTATTCTAGGAACTAGGATGTGACAATGAACAAAATATTCAAGTCTTGCCCTTAGAACTTCTATTTTAGTAGGAAGAGATTGTCAACAAACATAAAAATTATACTATATATATAATTCTATGTACATACTATAGTTATGCATATTATGTATGTATACACTATATGTGTGTATAGATATATATGATAAGTGCTATGGAGAAAACAAAAATAAAGCAAAGGAAAGGTTGTAGGAAGGAAAAGGTGTAACTTTAAATAAAGTAGTCTGCTAATGCCTCACTGTGGTGATGTTTGAGCAAAGCCTCTACACAGGTGAGAGTAAGCTGCACAAATAATTGTGGGAAAAGGATTCTAGACAGAGAAAAGAGTGAGTATAAAGACCCTGAGCTGGAGGTACTTCCAAGTGTTCATGCTCCAAAGAACATCTCAGAGGCCATTGTTCTTGGGCAGAATGAGCAAGGGCTAAAGGCTGAGGCATGGAGGCTGATGATGCAATGGGAGAGTTGGTCATAGGCGTACTGAGCTGGGGCTTCTAGTCTACTGTAAGGATTTCTGCTTTTATTCTGAGTGATGTGACAACCTGTTGGAAGATTTTGAACAGAGGAGTGACATGTTCTAACTCCCACTTTAAAGGGCTCACTTTGGCTTCTGTGTTGGGAATTAACACTAAAAGGGGATCAGGGCAGAAAAAGGGGACCAGTGAGTAGGCTATTGCAAGAATCCAGGCAAAAGTTGGAGATGGCTTGGGCCAGTGTAGTAACGGGACAGGTAGGTGGTGAGCCAAGCTCAGATTCAGAATCTCGCTTGAAGTGAGCCTGAGGATTTTCTGATGGCTTAGATGTAGAGTATGAGATAAAGACAAACTCTACTTCCCTTCTTTGTGCTAAACCTTATAAAACATGTTTGTGAAAATTGTTTATAAATAAAAGTATAAACATATAGAGCAGTTTACTTATAAGACTGCACTATGGCAAGTCTTGGTTTGGTAAATACTAATAAGACGTCTGAATGAGAAATGAGCCTGAAGAAAAGGTATTTTTATAACTAAAATGTTATTTATATAGATACACTCACCCATACATACATGAACACACATACACATCCAACATTATGTGAAGGCACAAAAATATCAGCTGGCAGAAAGAGTGAGAATTTTTAAAATTTTAAGTTCTGATTATATCACAGAGTCATATAAATATTTAATGTATTATGCTGTATCCTACTAAATTCAGAACTTTAGCATTGTTTTTTATATCTTACTATTTCAAATTCAAATACATCTTGAATTATTAAACCAGGAAAAGTTTAAGCATTCTAATTTAGGGTTTAAAATCAAGAGTCATATACCATTAAGATATGTTAAAGACCAATATGTCTGCTGTGGTTGTAAAGCAAATATAGTATCTATTATAACTCAAAATTCTACATTCTTGATACATCATTCCCCTGCAAATATAATTTTAAAACTATTTGGAGTGTTAGATAACTAAATGCAAAAATATTTTGCTTTTTAAAAGACTGCAAATCAAACAGTTGGAGAGTATTTATATTTTATATTGCTTAGGTAATGCATACTTCCACATCCATTTGAATTGTACATTAAAAGATACAAACACAATATGATTAAAACATGGGTTACGTTTAGTGAAATTCAGCACAAAATTAATTCCTAGGTTTCTGACAGCCAAAGTCAAAAGAAAAGCACTATTGGTCATATCTGTCTCATTAGGTAGTAAAAGAAGAGCAAGTGAAATCTATTCAGGGTCCATAAGCATATTGGTAGGTCTGAACATAGAGACGAATGGACTGTGCTAGGTTTTAAGTAAACAGATTTGCTTACAGTGAACTCTGTTTTTAATAGAAGTTTCATAGAGGAATTGGATTCAAATGAATTTAACAAACTTTTCTTGATCGCCATTTTCATAGTAGGTTAGGAATTGAGATAAAGAAAAAATATGTAGCATGATCTTGCCCTCAAAACCAGTAATTTAGTGTTGTTCGGTATTAAAGGCAGAAGAGGGAAGATGGAAGTGTTCTGTAGGCAGTAACTCAAACAAATGCCTCGTAAGAACCTTAGACTCTACTCTTTTAAGCAAGTAACGATTTCTTCTCAAAGGTTTTATGTTAATAAAAGACATGTTTGGAATTGAATTTTAAAATACTTTCACTGTGGCAATGTGTGAAGGGTTGTTTGGACGAAAGCTGAAATTGAAATCAGGAAAGCCGGTTAAAAAAATCTCTTCCAAAATCTCAGCCATGTGCCCAAAATATGGGACCAAAGTTGCCTGCATCAAAAACTAAGTCAAGGACTAAGTGTCCCTCCCACCCCCCTCTGGCAGACCATGCTCTTACACATACCTGTGTTCCTAGCCTCCAACTGGGGGCCTCTTTTTTTGAGGGTCTTTGGTAGAGGCCTTCCCCAGGTGCCTCTGCAAAGACTTCCTTATCAGGGGGAAGAGAGGGGCCTTGGAAACACTTCTCTCTGCTCTGAAGCAGTACTCAGTATGTTTCTACTCCTAGTTCTTTCTTCCTGCCCCCAGGCCCTCCAGGCCATAAAACCACAGAAGCTGGATGTCTGTGTTGATCCGCTTGTCTTTCACTGGTGCTCTTCCATGAAGAAGCCCAGAATGGGGGGTGGGTTAGTTGGTGCTTTTACTTCTTTTTAGCCTCTGGCTTATACTACTGCAGTAAGTGATTAAAGCCTTGATTGTTACTTTCATTTTGGCTTGTCTTAATCAGCTACCCTGGCACCTGGCAGCTCAGTTCAGCTGTCTCCAAGCTTAGCTCCTCAGTAGAAATATCCAGGAATCTGCATTTTTAACACGTTCCGCAAGTAACTCTTGTGTATTTTTGGTAAAATTACTGGTCAAATCAGTAGATAAAAGGGACCCAAATTCAACCAGTGGTGGTGGATAAGGAGGAAGAATTCCAGAAATATCAGGAGTCAGTGTGAGAATTAGAATCTTATTAAAATTGTGGAATAAAAATGAATGAAAAACAAATTTCATGTCAGCCAAAAGTGGAAATACAGGAGAAGAAGGAGCGGTATGGACACATTGAGTTTTAAGATATGTATAGGGTGCTGAGGAATAAATTTAATCATGCGGCTGGACAAGGGGATATATGAACTGAGATCTTAGCAAAAGTATACATGTGAGATAATGATTTAGAAGTCAGTCATGTGTGTGGAGATAGGGGAGGTTAAAATCATGACAGTAAATGAGAAAACCAGGGAGAAAGTATGGAGTAAAAAGAGAGATGAAGGTGGGTGATGGCACCCTGTGGAGCCATTTGATAAGCAGGCGAAAGAAGAGTCCAGTGGAGGCTGAGAAGAATGGTCACTCTTCTTTGCAAGCATTTATTTTACAGACTCTTGATAAGTTCAGAAGTATAATATGAAATTGCAATTCTGTGAAAGCATTTATTTAGGTAATTCAAGTGATACTTTTCAAATACCTGATTTTCTGGAGTCTTATTTTCAAATAAATGAATGTCTTTCCTGTGGGTTCTACCATGCTAATTATTTCTTTTTTCTTTTTTTAAAGATTTTATTTATTTATTTGTCAAAGAGTGAGAGAGAGAGAGAGAGTGCACACGCACAAGCAGGGGGAGCGACAGGCAGAGGGAGAAGCAGGCTCCCTCCTGAGCAAGGAGCCTGATGCAGGACTCGATCCTGTGACCCTGAGATCATGACCTGAGCTGAACGCAGACGCTTAACCATCTGAGCCACCCAGGTGTCCCATACCATGCTAATTATTTCAACTGAATTTTTTACAAGAGTAATTGCATAGTAGATAATTCAAAATTAAGATGCTAGTCAACAATGTGGAGGTGGGCTTCCATGATTCTGCTAACTGAAGTGGTAACATGAGCACCTCCATCCCTAAATTAGTATTTATTATTATATTTTATGTTTTCGGCTGAGATAAATAATTGATAAATGAATAAAAAATTGGCTTAGGGAACATTTAAATTTAATGAATTCTTAGTAATGTTCCCTGAAGTCTATTTAATATGTTCTCTTAGAGACTATTCTGGGTATTCCTTGCTTCCTTTCAATCTTTCAATAAATTGCATCAGTGATTTTTATTTCTAAGTTGAAAGAATTATTAGACTCTAAGAACCCTGAAATACATTTAAAATAAATACTAACGGATTATAAAAGTTATAGGGGAGAGTTTTCCAGGGGTTATTTCTAATATTATATATTGCTTTTAAGGAAATTATTATTAATATCAATAGGATCCCAAATGCCCCAGTTTCCTGAGGGACTGAGGGTGTTCCCAGAATGGGTGACTTTCCCAGGATGGGTTTTGTGAGAGAAAAGTTTCTGTAAACTGGGACCAGTTGGTCACCCCATTAAAATATCCACAGATCCTGGAAGTTTGATTTGAGGTGTGTGTATGTGTGTGGGTGTGCGTGTGTGTGTGCGTGTGTATGTGTGTGCGTATGTGTGTATGTATGTGTGTGTGTGTGTCCTTGTGTGTATATATGTGCTTGTGCATGTATGAGGGAGTGAAGAAGAGAGAGAGAGGAATAGAGAGAGAGATTGCTATTTTGTTATCCGTTCCACAAAATCTACACTCACCTTTTTCTAAAAGAATAGAAATTTATTGGGCACGTGGTAACAAAGTCAAATCATTTTTCAGTTCCCTTGCAGTTCTGTGTGACTATGTAACTACACTCTGAACAATGAATGATATATGAGTGATAATGACTCATGAAACTTCTGGGTGATGTTCTCTAAAGGGAAGCTGCCTGCCCTCCATTATCTTTTTCCTCCCTCCTATGAGCTCAGAAGTGATGACACCTGGAGCGGTCATTTTGGATCCAAAGATATGGAAGCCATGTAGTCAGCACAGAAGGGCTATCCCAGCGAACTTCGGGTGACTCCTTGGCTTCTGGTTTTTTTGATCCATTTCTATTTCTCATGTTCTTGTAATTCCTTAGGCCCATAAGTATGAGCTTTATTCTCCTCCTCACTTTTGTTAGAAAGCACTTTTATTAAACTCTATGATATGTATCACCAGGTTAGTTTTTGGGATATGTTAGTTGGTGGAGATAAATTTAGAAAATATTTTTTTTTCTTAAAGCCTATTTTACAAGGTTGCTGACTTGCTGAGTACTGGAATATCCTATCTTTTTAAAAAAACATTTTATTTATTTATTTGTCAGAGAGCACAGGCAGGGGAGAAGCAGGCTCCCCACTGAGCAAGGAGCCTGACGTGGGACTCGATGCCAGGACCCTGGGATGATGACCTGAGCCGAAGGCAGACGCTTAACCGACTGAGCCACCCAGGCATCCCTGAAATACCTTATCTTTGGTGTGAGCATATCCCTTGGGATATCCCTGGGATAAAATATGAAGAATAATAGGGGAACTTTTGCTAATCAGAAATTAAGAATAAAATAATTTTTAAAGGCAGAGACTAGGAGGATTTGTGGACTGATCCACACACACACCACATCTCCCAACTTTGCATTCAACCAAACCTGATCTGACAGTGTCCTCCTTTCTAGGGTCAAGAAGCAAGGCCTTGATGACCTAAATCTCTGTGCCTGTGCAGGTTGGTGGGGACCTTAAAAGAGGTGACTTCTGATTCACAGGGTGCAGGCTGAGACCTGACCCAAATCTCAGATGCCTCCATTGGACGGAAAATAATGTGGGTGCCAAAAACAAATGGATGAACAGAGTAGTTTCATTCAGAGCTCAGTCACAGATTACTTTCACTATTTTGTGCATCACAGAGGTCCTAGGTCTGGAGCTCTAGGCTGTCTTTTCAGCTGAGAAGTGAAGAAGGCTATCAGAGGGTTAAGCTTGTATAACTGATACATTAGGATAAATTTACTACCATAAACTCAGGCATGCAATGTAACCTTTCTGGTTTTTCTTATAACTGGGATTAATTTCTCTTTTCAACCTTATACAGAAAACTTGATCTGGTCACACAATCATTTAAATGATTTTCCTTAGTCTTATTATCTTGGATTTAAATCCATTTTAGGATTTCATCTTCCCTCCTTTTTTCTCCAGTGGCATCTGGGTTCAGTAGGGTCACACCTGATATCACAGTACTGAGAGGACAATATCTAGTCCTTTATCAGTATCTGTAGTTACCATTTTCTGCTCATCCTGTCTGGTTGGTCCTAGGTTGCTTACATCTCTGCATTGACATTGTCAGAGATGGTCCTTTGCCAATCCAGCCATAAGGCTGGATGGAGGCATGTAAGCAGCATTATTTGTAGCAGAGTCCTCCTCCAGCCATGACAATGACTTTCCTTTTTCTGCTAATTTCTAAGGTTAGCTCACAAGTGTGTCTTTGCTTCTCATGGCTTACCAAGATCCCCTGGATTTGTGAGACTATTACCTGAACACCTCACACAGAGCTGCTCCTAATCTGGCTCCTCACACCAAAAAAGCACACCCAAAGAATAAAGATACAAATCCCTGTGTTCTGGATATGCCAGAACTATCTCATAATCACATGTAACTCTTACTTTATAAGTAAATACTGTCCCACCCTGCTCCAAAGAGATAATTTTATTGCTTCATCTTATGGGGGGAAAGTCTGGTTAGCAAATTATTCTTTGTATTCTACTCTTCATGCCAGGACCTGACCCTTGGATGTTGAAATTCCAGAAGTAACACCTTTTGTTTCTCTTTGTATTTCTGAAGAGGCTTCCCTTTCCACTGGGCAGGGAGGATGACGTCCAGTTTGAGTGAGAGGGATGGCCAATTACACTAAAAATTTACAAGTCCCATAAAACTACATTACAACTTCATGTACAAACCCATGTATTTCCTATTTTGAGCAATGCATCCTAATAAATAGGCCTCTCTTCAAGAGCTCAGTTCTCTACATTTTTGCTCAGGGCGGTCAGATGAATGGCAATAATCTTGTCTTGACACAGATTCAACTAGGATACCTGTCATACATAACTAGGGTAGGCTTTATTTTTATCTTGTTCTTATCTATAATTCTTCTCTCCCTTGCTCTAGTTATCCTTATCAATAAGGAATTGGGATAAATTTACATTTACTCATGTCATATTCTAAATATGGAACTTGGAATTCGTGTTGCTTCTTTTTGGTAAATAATGAAGTTTAAATATATACATGCTCTCCATTCCAAGGGGAAGATTTATTTTCTCCTTTCTGTAGTCAAGGAATCTTATGCTGCTGGGAATAAAAAGATACATAGACTAACAGATGATAGGGCTCCAATATGCTCACTTTATTCTTTGAGGTTCTTTAGGGGCAACTCTAGGCACTGGGAGGGGACATTACAGTGACTTATAGATTGACCATCCCCCACCATATACATACACATACACGAAAAAGAGCAGCATTGCCTTACTCATCCCTTTTTATTGGGATTCTACATAAGATTTTGGTTGGAAATTTTTTTCCTATAGTTCACACATTTTTGTAGTTTGACATTAAAAAAGAGAACATTTCCTGGACAAAGTTACAACCTAGTTTGCATGAGTTAAATGTAAGTTCTGAGACTTAAAAAGGGGTTGTTAGGGAAAACAAAATAACCAGTAAAGTATATTATATTAATGAATGACTTTAATTAGAAGTATTAATTAAACGGCTTGAATTAGGGGCAAAGTAATATTAAAAATATATGACTTCAAGTCATTTCTTTTTTTAGTGCTTCTGGCAAGAAAATAGTATTTATCCACAATGCCAGAATTGGAAGTAGTAATTGGTCCTAGCTTTAATTTACTGAAGATCTAGTTTAAGTATAATTAAATTGAAAATCAATAGCTAAAATAATCAGGAAAACTTGTTAATTTAGGAACAAAACTGATTTTATTCTCTAACTTTTTATATAATTAATTTACGAAACTAATTGCATATAATTGCCTGCCAGACATTCTTTATTTTTATTCTGAACAAAATTTTCACAAATCATAATAAAAATACTGTTTTAGTTATGTGACTATAGTTATGAAATGCTAACTATTTAATAATCTTGAAATTAAAAAAAAGGTAATATAGATGTGAAAGTCAAGGTAAATGAATAATTCTAGAGTAAGAGTTGCAAGTGTCTGGGTAAGGGTTATTCTGGATCAGGGAAGTTCTTTAAAATAAAACCTCATAACGATGCTATACTACTGTGTGTCCTGATTTAGGTAAAATAAATACATTGAAGTAGTGAATGAAAAACATTTTCCAAAAAGTGATGGAAGGAGAGAGCAGAAAGTTTCAGATTTCCTCAAGCAATACAAAAAATTCAATAATAAAACTCCTTTAGAAATACAAGAAGCTAGATGAAACTCTAAAGAATAGTATTATACCATCTCTCCATAAAGCTTTGCCAGACTGAACAAAAGGGATGCATTTTTTATTTCTCAGCCAGAAGGTATTTTATTTTAAAGATAACTGATAAAATGTTTACAAACAGACTGCGGGGAAACCTTTTGCTAATTTTAGAAATCAAAGAAGAGGCGATCTCCAGGTTGATGATTGCTATGGTCTGAATGTTTGTGCCCATCCTCCCCTTCACATGCTGAAAACCTAGTCATGAGGGTGGAACCCTCATGAATGGGATTAGTGTTCTTATAAAAGAGGCCCCAGAGAGCCCCTTAGCCTCTACTACTGTGTGAGGACACCAGGAGAAGTTGGCAGGCTCCCTGTCTTCATCAGAACTTGGTTGTGCTGCCACCTGATTTTGGACTTCTAGCCTCCAGAACTGTGAGAAATAAATCTCTGTTGTTTGTTAAAAATGAATGAATGAATGAATAAATAAATGAAGGAAGGAAGGAAGGAAGAGAAAGAAAGAAAAAGAAAGAAAAGTAAAGAAAGAATAGTACTTGACAGGTTGAATTGGGTATGAGGTAAGGTGTTTTCCTTTTTCTTTTCTTGAAGTATTTTAAAGCCACTTTTTATACCCTAATAATCTTTACTTTTGTGAATATATAATTGTAGCTCTTCTTTGCATGGGACTTGCCCAAAAGCAAGCTTCTTCTGAAGTCTGTTTCACGAATCCCAGTGGTGGCAACCTCTGTGCATAAGTCAGTTGCAAACTCCTCAGAAATAGTGGTCCAGTTGTAATTCATATTCTGCATATTTCCCTGTATATAGACTTATTGCTTAAGATTAAGAATAAGCCAAAATTCGCCAGCCAGAGTGCCCTTCCTGTATCACGTGACCCTAATTTTTGTAACTGCTGTGGCAAATCTTTTCACTGAGACTTTTAAGTGCTTTTATTTTTGCCTGACAGCTCCAGGTAGGAGTATTGAATCTAATATTCTATGTTTCAAATCATAGCTTTTCAAAATTTATTATGCATACTAGGGGTATTTTTAAAATGCAGATTCTGATTCAGTTGGTTTAGTATAGAGCTTGAGATGCTGCATTTGTAATGAGTTATAGGTGATATCAATGTTGCTGGTCCATAGACCATACTTGATTATCAAGGTGCCAAACATTGTAGGCTTCTTTGATTTCTGCTTAGGAAATGTCGTAAAGAACATAGGCATATTTTTTACAAGATTTCTGATTGATTCTAATACTGACAGGCAGGACTTTTTTTTTTTGGATTTTTTTATTATGTTAATCATCATTAGTTTTTGATGTAGTGTTCCATGATTCATTGTTTGTGTATAACACCCAGTGCTCCATGCAGAGCGTGCCCTCTTTAATACCCATCACCAGGCTAACCCATCACCCCAAACCCCTCCCCCCCTAAAACCCTCAGTTTTTTTCTCAGAGTCCATTGTCTCTCATGGTTCGTCTCCCCTTCTGATTCCCCCCCTTAATTCCTCCCCTCCTGCTATCTTTTTTTTTTTTTACATATAATATTTGTTTCAGAGGTACAGGTCTGTGATTCATCAGTCTTACACAATTCGCAGCGCTCACCATAGCACCCCCCCCCAATGTCTATCATCCAGCCACCCCATCTCTCCCACTCCCCGGCAGGACACATTTTGAGAAACACTATGCTGTATAATCTATAATAGCTTAAAGGTTCTAGTTTTTTGGGTTTTATCCATGGTTCCACTTGATCTGGCTGCTGTGGTATTAATGTAAAAGTATTAGTGAAAGAAATAACTTCAACTTAATTCTTAGAAAAATATTTTGATTTAATAACAGTTCATCATAGTCTTAATATTTAGGCTTTGTAGGTCATAGGATTTCTGCTCCAACTACCCAGTTCTGCCATTGTAGCATGAAAGCAGCCACAGACAACATGCAAGCAAATGAGTCTGCCTATGTTTCCATAAGTTTATTTCTAAAAACAGGCAGATTAAATTTGGCCCGAGGGCTGTAGTTTGCCCACCCGTGTTCTAGTAAAGCATTTACAGCATATATATAATTCCTTTAAAATGTGTTCATTTCAAAATGGAACCTAGTTTAGAGCCCAATACCCTGCTACAATTAAAAGAATAACTGTTAGGATTATAACTATTTACTGCATAAGTTTACATTTTGAAGTAGAGTTATTTTTTTCCTTAAAAACAAGATCCCATACAAAACTAACTTCAACCTTATGAGCTTACCAGTATTTTATAAATAAGAAAATTAAGACTCAGGTTAACTGATTTTTCAGTATTACATTTTTAGAAAGCAGAAGAGCCAGAACCTGAGAAAGCCTTATGAGTTAGAGTAGCTATATTGGTACCATGAACTAAAAGAAGACATATCAACTCTTAAATGATCTTAAAAATAAGATAAGTATACTATTTAGATTTTTGCATTTCATAGGAATTGAGTTTTTTAGAGTCAGGTAAGATTTTTTTTGCCAGAGTTTTATACTTTTAGTTGTAGAGACAATTTTATTCAACTTATTGTATTCTGGTACATTAGATATTCATTCATTCAATGAAACTCAGATGGAGTCAAGAAGTAGAAAATTTGTCTTCGTGCATTCTCAAGGAAAAATTTCACTATGGGGAAGGAAGTATTGGCTTATGAATAATTGTGGGCCCTCTGAAGATACCTCACGTAAATATTCAGCAGCACCTCTGAACATGTTTAAATGGGTGCTGAAAATGATCTTGAATAACTCAATTTTATTTCTATGCTATTATCTAGGAGAAATATATAAATTGATATAAATAAATTACAATACATATAGTTAAAAACCACCTACCAAGTAGATTATATATATATATATATATATATATATATATAGTGTTGCATCATTAAAACAGTTCTTGTTTCAATTGTAATTCTTGGTGCAATTCTAGTTGCAAGAATGAAAGAACTTCCCAAATAGCTATTTACCATATAAGCTTTTATTAAATGAGTGGGTGCCAAATTCTGAATTGTGACAAAATTCTTTGTTTTCTTTCAAATTTTGTAAATTATTTGTGGTAAACTTTGGATTTGTACTTGCCTAAGATACTTAAAAATTATTTAAACTGATACTTTTATTATTTATCAAAGTATTTATAGAACTGTATGCAACTTTAGGGTATGAAAATTTTAGACACCTGAAATGACATTTTAGTCAGGCTAATTGCAATGACTTCAGAATCTGTATTTTCTTATAAGAAAATAAATTTTATGTAATTTTGACTGTATATGTTATGGATCATTATCTGCAAAAACTATCAGGCTTATGTTCCATGAGTTTATGCTTAGAGTTGGAGGATGAAAGAAACTCTAGGTTAACATTTATCAAAGTTAGGGATCTTAGGGGGTTCCTGAGACCCTTTGAGGGTATCTACAAGGTCAAACTATTTTCAGAATGAATGAATGAATGAACGAACGAATCCACTGTGTTCACATTTCCAGTGGAAATGTGAACACAATGGTGAATAAACCTGCTGGTACTCCTTAGGAAGGATCAAGGCAGTGACACCACCACAGAAAAGAGGAGTTTAGCAACATATGGAATAACTGCTGTTAGATTTTGGTAAGGGTTTTGTAAAGGCTTGCTTCTTCCTGTTTGCTATTCTTGTATCTCTCTTTTTTTTCCCCATTCATTTTCTGATTATCATAGAAGTCTTGAAAAAAATAGGCTATTATTCTTACTTTAAGAGCAGTGGAGAGAAAATAAGAGAAATTCAGTAGAAAATATGGGTGGAGAAAGCTTTATAAAGAAAAAGTTCAGATACTTATGTCTATGGAAGGAAATAGAACACAGAGAGCCTGAGAGTTAGCTTTATTGACCAGCTACTTTGTAGGATCCCTTTTCTAATGTCTCTGAATTAAAGCAGCCTACTATCATGACAAAAGGGAAGTATTGCCCATGCTTGGGTCCCTTTACCCATCTCTGCCCCATTTCCTCATTATTGCCTCCCCCTCCCCTATTGTGCTCCTACTGCCATTTGGACAAAGGAAAGAAGAACCTTTGCTTCTCCATCTGGCCCATTAAGTCATGCCTTTTAGCAGCAAAACCTTCCATGTATACTAAATGATATAGATACATGGATATTTTATCCTCTAAAATTTCTCTTGGAAAATATCTATGTTGATAAAGTAGGGGAAAGAGGACCCCGGAGGCTATGCCCATGTAATAAACAATGGCACTAGAATTTTCTTAAGAGAATATATCCAGACGAGATGTTTGTTTATACCTTTGTTTTGCTACACCTGGAATTGAATTTGGATCTACAATTTAGGAGTGGAAGCTAGAGCAAAGCTTCATTGTTTCACATATTAGAAGAGAGAGGCATTTAAAGGATGATTATGAGATAGAGCCCAGAGTAAAGGAAGGTCAGAAGAAAACAAAACTATTCTGCAAAAAAGGGCTTTGGAGATCAGAACTACTTCCTGACTAGTTTTTAATTTGTTTGCTGTGTGTAGAGTGAAATAAATGTTCTTTACCATCTTCCTTATAACAGGTCTTAAGCAAAACACACACTTCCCTCTAATGCATTTTTGTGATTGGATCCTTTCAGAGGACAAAAAGAAAATAGGAGTTATATGTCTGGGTTGATAAGCTAAAAGAGGTTGCTTATATAAATAGAAGGTTGAGGGATGATAGCTGATATCACTTTCCTAATTCCAGTTTCCAAGAAAGGACTTTGATAGGTTCAGCTTGCCTTTCTCACCCTTCCTGAACCAATAAACTGTGGCCCAGGGTACAATTGTGTCACTTTGTACAAATATGACATCTCCTCCTTCATCCATAGGGAAAAGGGATTGTTCTCAGAAAAGCAAAAGATGGGGAATTGAACATGTAAATCTATCAGTGTTCCTATTTCTTTTTTCCTTACAACAATAATATTTCAGCCAATAAAATATTGAGCCATGATTCAAATGTAAGCATGTATATCTTCAAGCCAAAATCACTTCCATTCTGTCTCCTACCAAGAATACTTGTATAGAAACACAAAACCCCACAAAACATGTAGAAATTAATATGTTGTAGATTTGTATGCACTTGAGAAATGATTAGGTGGTTGGGTCTTCCAAATTTGGAAAATTGTTTTAGGGTTATTAGTTTTGACTGCATGTATGCTTTGTAAGAAAATTGGATGTTTTGTCATCAGTTATTACAGGGAAAAGTATTATTGGAAGCAGTTGAAAGGTAATTAGAGAAGGGAGAATTAATTTATTTGCTTAGAGAGTAATTACATGAATAAAATCACCTTTTAATTTTTAATAAAGTTATGATTTTAAAAATTTACCAAAAAATTAATAATAGGAGGTTCAGACTCACTTATCTGTGACTTGTTTAAAGGTTGGATTATTTATTTCTTGGGTTTCCTCAAATCACTTGGGTTTCCTCAAATCACTTAATTTTCACTAAAATGCTAGTATCCTAAATAACACAGTCTTCATTCATATTCCTTAAAAAATAGTAATAAAATCTCTAAAATGTTAAAAAGTGAAATTTCTCGAATTCCAGCAAGAAAATCATTAAACATTTAAGGTTATGTATAGAGAAATATAATGAAGAATGAAACATGTAAAAGGATAGAATCTGTCTACTAGAGAAAAGTATTTCCTGAGTGTAGCTGGATAATTTAAATAAATCAATACTGATATTGCCTTGCAGTTAAAAAATTAGGAGTAACAGACTTTTCATAATAGTACAAGAGCAATTATTATTTTCAACTTTTTGCATTTGAATTATTTTTGCTTTCACTTGTTGTCTCCCCTTTTTCTCTATCCTTTTCTACTACAAATGGGAAACTTTCCTTAGGCTTTATTGAGGAATGAAATGAAGAAAAGAAAGAAATGAAGAAAGAAATGAAGAAATGAAACTAAAAAAAAGTTCAACCAAGAGGAGGTGTGATTTCTACTAATGCTTGGTGTCTTAGAGGACTTTCCCAGATTATTTGGAAGGATGCAGGAGTTCAGTTTAAATATGATTATCAACATATACTCATCGAAGCAGAAGAGAACCGAGTTAGTTATGTTATTCCTGTCTGCCTGGTGTTGGCACCATTATCGTCTATAATGCCTGGTGAAGAAGGGTGTAACATTCCCTGGAAAGAAAAGATATTCCTATTGGGTAGAATGTGAGAAATTCTAGACTTGAGCTGTCGAAGGGTCCTTGGGGATCTAATTTCACCCTCTTTGCTTTTAAAATTGAGAAAATTGGTTTTCAGAGAATTCAAACTTCCTCAAGGTCACACTGCTAGTTCTCTCTTTTTCAAGCAGGGCATTGAGGATGACTTAATGTGTGAAAAGGAAGCCCTTATTTAAAGATAATGCCAAAAAAAAAAAAAAAAGATAATGCCAAGAAATTCAAAGATGTGAGGGGTTGGCAAATTTTGAACAGCAGTGTGGCCGTGAAGTGACCCTTCCTCTCTAATATATAGCAGTAAAGGAATATCTTTCACATGTTGTTTTCTATAAGAAATAGAGAAAAATTTCCACCGGTTGCCAAATTTCACTGTGGCAGAAACTCTCAGAAGCATCTAGGAAGCAATGGTAACTAGTCTACATTCCAGTGGAAATTGACCACTATGTGACTTTGGTCCCCAAGCCGAATTTGTTCAACATTTAAATTATGTTTTCTAGTTAGCTGCTTTTAAAAAACAACTTAGGGCATAATGTTTCATGATACTTTAAACCAGATACCTCTGTTTCTAGCCTTTTAAATTTTATACAAATTATACACTGTGATATAGTAAACCAAATTTTAGTGTGATTCCACATGTTTAAACACTTGTGTTTCTCTCAAACACAGTTAAAATACACACACACACACACACACACACAAGTTTATACATACGTACTATAGAGAGAGAGACACATCAAAGTGTCACATGCATCTAATTAAAACACCAAGTAATACCTTCTTGCCATTAAGTTCTAGTTTCCAGACTTTTAGTTATTTTAGCTGTTTCTTTTAGTATTACTTTCACATATTTGGCATTTACCAATTTTAGTTAATAACTATTTGTTTTCTGTAATAATGAAGATTTAATTCACTTGTATAACTAATCCTTTTCCATTCTCCTGTTTGAATTGTACATTATTGTTTTTTCGTTTAATGTGTACTTAGTATTATGATACATAAAATTAACCACAGGAACACCCAAGAAAATAATATTCTCTTCTTCCTTCTTTCCTTCCTTCCTTGGTTCTAATTGTCATTTAAAAAAAACAAAACAAAACTTCTTAATACCAAACACATAATGCTTTCTCATCTACTAGATACTAGTTTAAGTGCTTCGCATGTATTTGCTGTATCCTCACAGTGACGTTATAATGTAGACATCATCACTATTTTATGAACAGGAAACTGAAGACCAGAGAAGATGAGTCAATGGCACAAAGTCACACACATACTAGTAAGGGATAGAGCTAGAATTTGGACCTTGGCAGTGTGATTTCAGAATCATAATATTAAACACAGTATTAGCTTCTTGTTATATTTTGCTTTTCACAAGCTCTGTCCTATGAGAAATTTCTATCACTTATTTCCCATAAGGAAAAATTTGCCTTGCGGGGTTTATTTTATTTTACTTATTTTATTTAAGTCAGCATTAGAAAATGTTAGTCAGGATTCGAATGGCATCTAAGGAATAGGAGAAAGTTTGTTTTAGGTTAAGAGAAACAGGGACTTGCCTCAAAGGGGCCTTTCTTCATCTGTCCAATCCCTTTGATTTTCTCAGTCAACACTGGAATCTTCTCTTAGTTTCTGTGCTTTGTTGATAGCTGAGGTCTCAGTTTAACCTTAGTAAAAATTTTTTAAGTAATTATTTTGTATTGTTCTATACTTTCAGTTTCCTGAGTACTTTCCGGTTTCTAGCTGTGACACAGCTGCCCATCTGGTTAATTATTTCCATGTGGTCTTCATTTCAGACCTGCCTGCTTTTCTCTCTTCCCCTCCCTGCTGAGTCTCAGCATCCCTTCCCCACGCGGGCTAGGAGGGCTGCCTGCTGTCAGACAGTTGGTCATCCCTAACCTGAGGGCTTTGCTCTTGCTTGTCTCCAGGTGGTCATTATCAGGAACCTGCAAGGATAGACTTAACATCAAGGCTCAGGTATTAACCATTCTGTTTTCAACTTCTGGAACTTTTATTTGAGTAAACTTTAAAAGAGAATTGCTTAGATTAAAGCTTACTGCTATGAATAAATGACAGATTTGGCTTTATGATGTAGGAAGTTGAAAGTCTTCTTTTCCATAATTTAAATTAATTCATTTTTTTGCGCTAGTAACTGGTAGATGAATGAGACCTCTGAGTAAAAATTGTAATGGTTATTATAATGCAAAAAGGAATTTCACTGTACCTTGCACACCCAATGTTATTTCATATTAAAATGTGATAAAAACTCCTCTCTCCTTTTTGTTTTTGCCATGCAGGAGATACCCCTTCCTTTGGCTTGTACCTCCTCCAATTCTAGATGCTCTTGACTTCAGGCTACGGGAAGCCTGTTAAAAACCACTACCCTCTCAGGCAGATCACGAAACAAACTGGAAGTGAAGGGAGCTAGAATCATGAATTCATCAACCACTATTCTGTTCATGAGAAGTAAATGTCACATTAAGTAGGTGCATAAAATATTCAGTCAAGCTCTAGACAAGTGTTGAGATCCTAGAAATCTAATCCAGAGAGTAAAAATGTGATATAAATTCAGATACACTGGATTACACAAGGGGCACAGTGTCAATAATTTTCAGGGTCATTCATTTACCAAGGGTAAAATTAACAAGAATTGTCAAACTTTCAAGAAAAAGGGATAAAAACGGTGAGATGAGAAAACATGCCTCCAGTTGGCTGGAGACAGCAGCCCTTTCTCTTACCCCAAATTCAAAGTGATCTGTTGTGGAGTAATGGAGCTAGGGAGTAGTTGTTTAAGATGCAGATGGAAGGGAGACCGGAAAGGAGGACTGAAGTGACTGTAGAACAGGGGCCCGGTAAATGGCCTTATTTCTCCATGGGCAGTTTAGAGAGGTTGTCACTTGATTTTGTTACTAAAGATTTTGGCCTTTTGACTCTTTCTTTGTGTGTGTGTGTGTGATAAGACATATATTACATAAAATTTACAATTTTAACCATCTTTAAGTGTGCAGTTTTGTGATATTAAGTACATTCACATTTTTGTGTAACCAATCACAAGAACTCTTTTCATCTTGCGAAATGGAAATTCTATACTCCCATTTAACAACAATTCCTCATGCCCCCTTTTACCCATCCCTGAACACCACCCTTCTACTTTCTGTTTCTAGGAATTGACTACTCTAGGTATTTCATATTAAGTGGAATCATACAGTACTTGGTTTATTTCCCATAGCCAAATATCCTCAAGGTGAATCCATGTTGTACCATCAGTCAGAATTTCCTTTTTAAAGATGAGTAATATTCCATAGTATGTATGTCCATTCATCTGTCCATGGACATCTGGTTATTTCCACATTTTGATTATTGTGAATAACGTTGCTGCGAACATTGGTGTATAGATACCTGTTCAAGTCCTTGGTTTAACTTCTTTTGGCTATATACCCAAAAGTAGAATTGCTAGATCATATGGTAATTCTGTTTAATTTTTTGAAGAATCACCATAGTATCTTCCATAGTGACGGCAGAATTTTATAATCCCACCAGCAATACACAAAGGTTCTGATTTCTCCACATTCTTGCCAACACTTTTTTATTTTATTTTATTTTATTTTTATTTTGGCCATCCTAATAGGTATGAAATGGTAGTTCCCTCACTGTCTCATTGTGGTTTTGTTGACCTGTTGACTCTTAGGGGCTAAACCCATAATACATTTACAAAGGCATCTTAAATGCTCTCAGAAATAATGTGTTTTATAACAAAATAACTAAAATAGATGGGCAAGGACTTCTGGGGAAGATGGCAGAGTAGGAGGATCCTTAGCTCACTTCATTTCATAAATACAGCTAGATAACAACATCCACATCAGTATAAATAACCTAGAAAATGTCCCGAAGTCTGGCAGAACAGACTCTCCACAACTAAATGTAGAGGCCACATCAGAGAGGGTGTAAAGGGCAGAGAACCAGAATTAACATTTGTTGCTTCAAAGATTCCATGTTTGAGTCAGACAAACAATACATTTCTCTCTGTGCCTGAGTAGAGCAGGTCTGGTACCCTCTAATGTTATACAGAAACTGACAGAAATAGATTTCATATAGAAACAAGTGCTAATGATTTATAAGACAACTTCCATGGCTTAACATTAAGATAATAGTAAACACACTAAATTTGTTAGAGTTACCACAAGAAGTGTGTGCTTGCCAGGATTATCCATATAGATACATGCATATATATTCCATAGGAATTTCACACATATGTCCCTTACCTGTGCACAGACAACATGCACTCACATACATAGAACAAAAGAGATAAATCTGGTCAACAATGGAAGTGGCTCATCATTGCTTAAATTTCTATTTGTACCTCTGCAATTTTAAATAAATCACACTTCATTATTCTGTTCCTGCACTTTTTTCATCCCTTTCCCAAGGATAATTATATATTGATTTAATCTTTATTTCGTTAAAGTTACAGTTTTAACTGGATGGGTAATCTCATTCTAAATACTTTCAAAGTAAATGTTTTGGCACAAAAATGACTGAAATATAGCAGTCACATTAAAATTATTTGCAGGTGTCACATGACTCCTAACACTCTACCTACAATTAATTGGGATCTTAAAATGATTCTCAAACAGATAAGATTTTAAAGAAGTTTTTTTTCCTTAAAAACATCCCACTCAGCATATTTGCATAGCAAGTACCTTTAAAGAAATTTATAAATGTTTCAGTCTTTTCTAACATCATTATAAATGACTTCATGACAAGTGCAAATTTTCCTCCTTGTTCTTTGGGAAGTACCAATCAGATGTGGATTTGAGTGACATCTCTTTTAAGAAAGAACAAAGGGGATAGGCAGCTCCAATAATTATAAAATCCTGACTTGTTACTGTCACAATGATTGCCTGAGCTTTAAAAAAGAAACGGGACATTAATGTACAATGTAAATAATTGTGTAGGTTCTGAGATGATTAGTTAGCAAGGTGGCAGAATTATCTTGTCAAAAATAAGGTATTTTTAAATATCTGAAGAGGAACTCTAAAATATCCATCCTAATAATGAATCCCATGACATCCAGCACTACTATATCCAGAATAATGATAACTAAAAATAGGATTCTGTGTTTTACACCAAAAATGCTTATAAAGAAGATGTTGTTCTCTATGTCTCTTAATCTTCAGTTCATTATAAAATGCCATCCTAGCAGTTCAACTGTATCAAAATGAAATGCTTCATCTTGGGATTGTAGGCATTCCTGCTAAAGTCCTGATTTGTTTTTTATGAGCCACTTCTATCATTGTTATTGTCATTGGTATAATAGCTTATATTGCTGACCACTTATTCTGTGCTATTCTGAATTTTTTACATTTTTTTCTCTCATTTCTCACAGCAACCCTATGAAATAGTTACTATTGTTATGTTCAATGTATGGATGTGAAAATTACAGTTTGGAGAATATAAGTAACATGGCCAAGATTATTTAGCTAGTATGGGGCAAAAGCAGGATTTGCATACAAGTCAATCTTCATTGCCTTCAAAAAAAGTATTAAAGATAATTTTTCCCTATTTTTTAATTAATATTTGAAAACAAAATTCAGTGATTACATAACATTTTATCTTTAAATGTATTTTTTCTTAATCATTTTGAAGTTTTCTTTGGGAAATGTTGCTAGAAGCAGTTTTACTGGTTAAAATTTTCATAAATATTGCAAAGCTCCTTTCAGATATTTATATTTCTACTAGAAGCATATGAAAGTATTCTTTTTACTTCTACTTTGCCTATAATAAGTATTTTTTTAAAGATTTTTTATTTATTTATTTGACAGAGAGACACAGAGAGAGAGGGAACACAAGCAGGGGGAGTGGGAGAGGGAGAAGCAGGCTTCTCGCTGAGCAGGGAGCCCGATGAGGGGCTCGATCCCAGGACCCCGGGATCATGACCTGAGCCGAAGGCAGATGCTTAACCGACTGCGCCACCCAGGCACCCCAATATAATAAGTATTTTTTAAAATGTTTATTTGGGGCACCTAGGTGCTCAGTCGGTTAAGCACCCAACTCTTGATTTCTGCTGAGGTCATGATCTCAGGGTGGTGAGATCAAGCCCTGCATCCCTGTGTTGGGCTGGGTGTAGAGACTGCTTAAGATTCTCTCCCTCTCCTTCTGCCCCTCGTCACCCCCCGTCCCACTTGTGTGTGTGCTCTCTCTCTCAAAAAAAAGATGTTTCACTTGATAGGCAAAATTTTTTCTGTTTTCTTGTCAGCTATATTTTTTAACAGAATATTATACATGAAAACATAAGTAAAAATATTAGATTGTTGGTAATTAAAAGGTATCAACATATTATTATCTGACCTTAATTATTTTAACCTTTAATGAGCTCATTTTATTTGCCAGAAACTCTGCAGAGTTCTCTAGGCCAAGATAAATAGGCCCATTCTGGTGCTTCAGGAGCCTTGATGGAAAGCTGTGATGACAATAAAGATTTTGCATGAGTACTACAATAGGAGTGAAAAGTTGCCTTTTACCTTTTGGCCTGTGTTACTGGGAGAACCTCATGGAGGAGATGACATTTGTATTTTGTCTTGATAGATGAATAGGGATCTGTAAAGTAGAAAATAGGAGTATTTTAGGGAAGGCATAGAGCATAACCAAAGTGAAGAGGAATGAAAACAAAAGTTACATTCAAGGAATGGTTAAAAAAATAAGTTTTTACTGGAACCTTGAATGATCCTTCTCAGAACTACAAGGGATGGAACATAAAAGATTGTAGCAAGGCATGGAGATCCTTTTCGTGTGTTAGAATGAAATGTCAACAAATAGATTCACTATTTAATTGTAACAAACTATGTCAGCCTTGACAAGTCATTTCAAAAAGTATGCTCATAATTAGAAATTCAATATCTGGTTATTTCTTTTAATTCAATTTTGTAGCAAATTATTCTTAAATATCCTGATGATGATAATTGGTACCTTCTAAAGTGCTAAAATCTTCCAGTAGCCACACTTGTCTTCTCCAGTTGTATGTCCCACAACCTCTTCAAAATGCCCATTGGTCTGGACCGAACATCTCTGTATTGCCTCTAACAAGCATTGCACTGGCTTTGACTTAAAGCATTTACTCATTTTGTTCCTACATGAAATATGCTCACTCTGCTCTCCTCTGTTCATGTATCCATCTCCTCTTAATGTATCCATCAAGACTAAGCTTAAATATTTGCTTTTACATAAGTCTTCCAGCTCCTTTTGGAAACATTTCTATAGCACTGATATTCTCTGTACCCCAAAGTTTGAGTTTTATGCATTGTCTTTTTTTTCTAATTTTGCTTTCGTAGTTCATAAAATTGAGCTTTCGGGGATTTATGCCTTATCTTCTATTCTTACAGACAGAGAAAATTAGACTAAGAAACTACCTAAAGATCATACTAATGATTATTTTGTGCATTTGTTCATTTATTTATTTTTCAAGTAATTACTGTGTTCTTAGTACATGAAAGTCATTTACTTGTCAGGTACGAAAGATCAAAAGTGAACATTGTTCATGTTTTTCAGAAGGAGTTAAGAGTCTATTAGGGAAGCTAGATATTTAAACAACTTTTTGAGTTATTTGTATGATACGAGGAGAACAGCAATCTATCCATCGTGGGTGGATATGGAAGTTGAAGTGTGTGAAATTTAGTGAAGACTTTATAGAAAGGAGGAATGCCTACAGGTTTGTGAAGAGTGTGCTGTTTAACAGGCTAATAAATGAGATATATGTTTCTAGACAGAAGAAATAGCATATACAAATGAACAGAGAAGACATATCAGGGAACTGCAGATGCTGCAGTATGTTGAATTATGAGGTTAGGAATGGGGAAAACACACAGTGAGACTAAGAAGGTAGACGAGGACCTTTGTGACTTGAAATGGGGTTTTGAGTGTATCTTGAAATTGAAATGGCAGTCTTGAAGGATTTAATCAGTAAGGTACCAGGATCACATTTGTGTATTCAAAATACTACCCTGTGGAATAGTGGAAAATGGGTTGAAGATAGAAGAAACTGAAGTCAGGGGATAAAGTTAAGGATCTGTTTTAGTATTCCAGGTAAGAAGGGCTTTAAGACTGGTAATGGGAAGGGAGCGCCTGGGTGGCTCAGTTGGTTAAGCGACTGCCTTCGGCTCAGGTCATGATCCTGGAGTCCCAGGATCGAGTCCCACATCGGGCTCCCTGCTCAGCGGGGAGTCTGCTTCTCCCTCTGACCCTCTCTCTCTCAAATAAATAAATAAAATATTAAAAAAAAAAAAGACTGGTAATGGGAAGAGAGAGAAGGGTCATTTCTGTACAAGTATTCTTTCAGATAAAATAGGATTTTGTAACTGAATGGATACAACAAGTCAGGGAGAAGAAGAACCCAAAGATGATACCTAGATTTTTCTGCTTAGGTAACCAGATGGTGCATTAGCCAAGACAAGCTAGCTAGGACAAGAAACTGGATGATGGATGCAATAAATTCTGTTATATAAATGCTAATTTAGAGGCTGCCGTGGGTCCAGGAAATGGTCATATAAAATAGGATACTGGATATACCTCTCTGGGTCTTAGAAGAAAGATCTGGACTGAGGATATAGTTAAGTCATCAGAATGGAAATAGGTAAAATCACTAAGACAGTCAAGAATGAAAAGCATATACTCTTGAAGGACACAGATATCTAAGGGCTCCCATTCCTTGTCATATGTGCATCAATACAAATCTCTGTTTTGATATTTGAAATGCAAAGCTGTTATCAAGACACATATATTTGACGAATCAGAGACAACTTAAAACCTGTAATGGGGCCGAGGAACCTATGTACATTGCAGGTGAATTCAAATTTGCTCCTATATAGTTCTTTCATTGAAACCTGGAACAAATGGAGTTCAAAACAAGATTAAGAACACCTAATGTTGAGTTGAATGATTTAAAGCCTCCTGCTGACACCGTTTCCTTTTTAGAACTTCACATATTGATGAAACGCACATGGAACTTGGCTACCTTTTGTTATTTGATGTCTAGCCTTAGCAGTCCTTGCTAGACAACAGATTTTAGGATTACAAAAATCCTTCTTCCCATGAGAGGTGAAAGGAACCCTAAATTAGACTAAAAGTGGTAAAATAATGAAGGGAAGCTAGCAAAGGGAATTGAGACAATGTGCCAAAACACTGTCATATGTTTCACAGAGCTCATGTTTCTTCCAAGTAATGCCAGAATTAATTTGCATTCTAGTGGGGCATTACTCTAGGAGTCCTCATTTCTCTAGGTTGGGGATTGACTGTGAGCTATAGATTTAGAAAGAGCCTATATTCATTTGAGAAGGGGAGTGTAGGAGGCAGTAAAAAATTGCTCATAGATTGTGCATTTAAGATTGTGGTTATGGAGTCTTACCTGTTCCTTTTCACATTGACCTTCCTATTTCTACTGTGAATTTCTCAGTGAAATAATATGGCACTTCCTCCTTGTCTCCCTTTCCTCCCTCCCTCTCTTCCTTCCTTTGCTTTATAGCTTTTAGCATGGAGCATAACATTCTGGTTAATAAATACTCAGACATTTTTAAAAGTACTCGTAAATGTGAATGAAATTATTTCAGTCACTTAGATTTTTATGGTTGATGAAAACTTTGGATCCTGTTTACAACAGACTATGTAAGGTTTTTGGACCCTTAATTGCATTTCTTCATCTTTCATATCCACCTTTTATAACTTACTACTCAAATTTTGTAACTTCAGAGCACTAATAATGTATTTACTTATAAGCCATTTGAAGAGATTGAATTGCCAAAACATAGACTGATAATGTTCTGCTTCAAACAGAATGCTGAGCTGTAGAAAATTTGTTCAGCAAAGTTGTTTGGATTTTAACTTATTTTAAAATTTACGGGAATTGGCAGCCCTCTTTCTTTATCCAGAGGCAATGCTTCAGGCACTTTTTCCTATTTTCATCATACGTACAGGAAAATATGAATGTGTTTATCTTAAAAGTATCTGGAATTCTTTGTGCCCACATTTTGATTCTAGTTTTAGAATCTTCTTTAGTATGTGTACCGGTGCTAATTATTCAAGTATCACATCTTGTTAAGTGTTCTGGGAATATTACTGTGTTTCTTTTTAGTAAGTCACAGATAATTAAGACTAACTCTAGAAATAAAGTAACTGCCTGTATTGTGTTCTATCCATTATTTTAGATTAAGACTAGAGATACAAATTTTGTCCACCAAAAAGCAAATGTTTGAACACTATGCTTTGGAGAGGAGGAACAAAGACTTGGTTCTTGTGAGAATTCCACCGAAACTGAATATGTGACTTATGTTTTAGTATTCTGTTGTTGTCTAACTATTTCAAAACTTAGTGTTTTAAACAGTGACGACTGTTTTTGTTAACATTCAGGTAGAACTTGGGTGGGTTTTTTTTTTTTTTTTTTTTTTCCTGCGGCATGTGTCATCAGTCTCTCAAGTGGCTGCAGTAAGATGGAGGCTGAGCCTGAATATCCAATATGGCTTCTCTTGTCTCGCGCCTCAGCAAGGACGGTGCGGAGGCTGAGCCAATCCTTCACTCTCCATGTGGCTTTTTTCTACATGGCCTGCCCTGGGCTTCCTTACTTGGGCAGCTCCTAGGAGCAAATATTCTAAACAGCAGAAACAAAATTGCAAAGGTTTTGAGGACCACACTCAGAAGTTGCACAACATCATTTCGACTGCATTCTATCGGTCAAAACAAATCACAAGGTCAATCTAGGTCTAAAGGGAGAGGAACTAGACTCTGTTTCTTGATAGGGGACTGACAAGGACACTTTGCAAATGAGCATGTGTCATAGGAAATACTGTTGCGATCATTGTTAGAAACCCCATCTACCATAGCCTGGTTCAGTTCTCTTTGTTTTATTGAGGCTAGATTTTCTTCATTTGTAAAATGAGGTGGTTAATTAATTTATGTCATATATAATAACTAGGCGGTTTAAATGGAGTGTTGAAGAAAACAGATACAGCTTTCATCCTATGGAGCTCATTTTGGGACTGGATTGGGTGCAGTTTAAGATTTTCTCTCTCAGGACTCTGGAATGATCGAGAACAAACTGAGGGTTGATAGAGGGAGGAGAGTGGGGGATGGGTTAGATGGATGATGGGCATTAAGGAGGGCACTTGTTGTGATGAGCACTTGGTGTTATATGTCAGTGATGAATCACTAAATTCTCCTCCTGAAACCAATATTATACTATATGTCAACTAACTAGAATTTAAATAAAAATTTGGAAAAAAGAAGATTCCCTCTCAGAATATTCAATGGCATTTAAAATGAAGCAAAAGAACAGCCATAGTTTCTTACTGGGGGACATGCTTTCTCCTAAACAATGTTTTATTGTCTGATGTAGAATAGTTTTCTTGTTCAGATTTTTTTTAAGTGACCCGATTGCTGCAGGTACTGTGATAGTTCATTATTTTAAAATTATTTCTACTCCCGTATACACCAAACAAAAAGGGAAACCTCTGTCTCTGAACAGTTAAATAAAATTTTGATGAAGGAAATAAGGCACATTGGTTGGAGTTCTGTAAACTAGCTACTGACAGAATTAGATATAATTATTTAAATTTATTTGCTAGGCACAAAGACTAGATATTAAATGACAGAATAGAATACTAAAATTTCCCTTTTATTCACTATCTGATAGTAATTAAAACACAAAGCACGGTAGCTCAGCCTTTTAGTGAGACCCAAGTCTTAGGAACAAAGTTATGATGTCCAATTTGTCAGCATCACCATTTACAGTAAAATGAAATAAGCAACTTTTATACCTTTCCCAAATGATTGTATTTAGCCTTTCAAAATCTTATGGTTGTAAGTATCAAAAGTAGAGTCAATTACCCAGACATATGAAACTGATGAATTAACTAATTTGTATTCTCTCTAACTGTTTGGATGAAACTCCATAAACATGCTGTTAGTTCCATTCCTCTGAGCTTTGAATAGTTTACTGTTCGTGATGATAAAAGCACGACAGGGAATACTTTAACATATGCCAGATTCAAACTGAGTGAAATATGACAGTTTATAATCTGTGAGACAGAAGATTGATCTTTGAAAAATGCATATAAAGTACCTGCTTCAACACCATAATTCTAAAAGCCCACATGAACAGACATCCAGTGCTTTCACTTAGTATGCTGTATAAGTCATAAGTAGGGTGTATCTCCTTAATTGTCATAAAATACTTTTCCCTCTGGGACTGTTTTTATAGGTATCATTTTAATTAATAATGTAAAGATGAGAACTGTGGAAATAGTAACCAAAAGAAAATTGTAATGCTCAATTTGAGGGAATGAAGTGTTATGATTTTTTCTGAAAAATAATACATCCACATGAATATAGAAGTATGAAGATGTACTAAGAGAGCCTTCTTCCACTGTTCCCATTCCCATTCTCTGCTCCATTCCTTTTCTCTTTGAAGAAGGGAATGGAGCAGAGAACTTTTAATTTTTGCTCACAGAAAGTACAGGGACCATGTTTCCTTTATTATTTTGTTCTGTTTTTAATTAATTAATTTATTTATTTTTTTAAAAGATTTTATTTATTTATTTGAGAGAGAGAGAATGAGAGACAGAGAGCATGAGAGGGAAGAGGGTCAGTGGGAGAAGCAGACTCCCCGCTGAGCGGGGAGCCCGATGCGGGACTCGATCCCGGGACTCCAGGATCATGACCTGAGCCGAAGGCAGTCGCCTAACCAACTGAGCCACCCAGGTGCCCCCTGTTTTTAATTTAAATACTAACATTCAGTGAAATCGACTTTTTAAATACGCAATTCTCGGGGCGCCTGGGTGGCTCAGTCGTTAAGCGTCTGCCTTCGGCTCAGATCATGATCCCAGGGACCTGGGATCGAGTCCCACATCGGGCTCCCTGCTTGGCGGGAAGCCTGCTTCTCCCTCTCCCACTCCCCCTGCTTGTGTTCCCCCTCTCTCTGTCAAATAAATAAATAAAATATTTTAAAAAATAAATACGCAATTCTATGAATTTAACTTGTGAATAGACTCATATAACTACCACCACAGTTAGGTATAGAGCAGTTACATCATCCCAAAGAGCTCTCTTGTGCTATCCCTTTGTCGTCACCCCCTTCATCTCTGACAACCACTAATCTGCATTTTATCATTATAATTTTTTTTTCTCTTTAAGAGTGTTACAGAAATGTAATCATATAGTATGTAACCTTTAGAGACTGGATATTTCCACTCAGCATAATGTATTTGCGATTCATCCAAATTGTTGCATTTATCAATAGTTAATTTATTTTTATTGCTTAATGGCGTTCCATTGTGTGGCTATTACCACAGTGTGTTTATCAATTTACTCAGTGAGGGACATCTGGGTCATTTCCAGTGTTTAGTACTTATTAGTAGAGCTGCTATAATCATTCATGTATAGGCTTTATATGGAAATATACTTCTATTTCTCTAAGGTAAATACCCAAGAGCAGGATGTCTGGGTTTATGGTAGGTGTACGTTTAACTTTGTCCAGGAACTTTTCCAGGGTGGCTGAATCATTTCACACCCCCTAAGCAAGATATTAGAGTTTAGTTGCTCCACATTCTTGCCAACACTTGGCTTGTCAGTATTTTTTTTTTCTTTAGCCATTCTAAAATACTTTTTTAAACACACACACACACACACACACACACACACATCCTGACTTATTAACTCCTTGGTTTTTAGACAAGAGTAGCATGGTAAACCATTAAAGTAAAATCTTTTTTTAAAATAGAATAGTAGACTCCATTCATAGAAGTTTTATACCATTAAATATCCAAAGTGGAGTATGAAAACTGAATAAAACATGGTAATATAACTTTTAAATTAAAAAAAAATATTTTTGATTAAAAATAGTATAAAATGCACTGAAAACAATTCATTAGGAAAAAAATCTGCCTGGAATACAACGTGTGAAGCTTTTCTAAATTGAAATGTAAAGAGATTTGGCCTCTTGACAGCTTAATTTTTAGATAAAAATTCTAGGCATGGTATAAACCTAGACTAATGTATTTGATAGCTATGTACTCATTTTCTAATGAAACTAAAAATCCATTTTTCTTTTGAAAAGTGTTAATGAGTAAACGTATCCCAAATTTTATTTCTTATATGCAATACTACATATCTATATATTTTCTTGATAAAGAGTAGTGTGTGTGTGTGTGTGTGTGTGTGTGTGTGTGTGTGTGTGTGTGTGTTGATATTATTGAGATACATTTGCCAAGATCTCCGGGAAGACCTCTGAGGTGTGCTCTTTGTAATTGTTCTCTGACACTGATTCATTGGCTCCTGCCAGTCACTGGCATTGACCTGATAGGTTATTTTTTCTCATTGGGATTTTGTTTCCTGAATAATTTATTTTTTCTCTCAGGATCATTCCCTATAAAAATATGCTCTGTCTGTACTGCAAGCAATTGATGGTGGTTACCTATAAAGTCTATATAATGATATTAAAACAAATTGTCTGTTTCCAGGATTCAGGGATGTGCTATAATAGTTATGATATCATCTATGATTCTGAGGTTATAGTTCTGATTTTTCAGAGCTTCTTGGGGTAAAACATACATACCATGTTTTAAGCAGTGCATTTTGTTCATTTTATTTTGCAGGGATGATATGTGAATATCATCTACTCACATATATATATCTGCTACTTCCAGTTTTGGCACAAAGTAGGCATTCAGATATATGAAAACCAGTGGGTTAGAATTCTTTATGGTATTAACATTTAGGGACTCAAAAGTATTACATAATTATTTATATGAGAAACCTGTCTTGGAATCATACTTTCTAAAAGTGTAGTTGAGCTGTGGGAGGTGTTAGTGAAATAATGTGGACTGAGTGTGACTCAATAATTTTTATTATTGAAACTTGAGTAGATAAAAATGTAAGGCAGAGTAATCTAAAAGTTTGGTTTAAAATTGGGATCTGATCTAAAAGCATTTCAAAATGATTATTGAATATGTTTTACCTTTTGTTACAAGTAATTTTTGAAGAGCAATTATATTTTTTGTATAAGACTGAAAAATGCAATACATACCTTGTGTTTTCTCAAATTATTCCTCTTTATATTAGTTTCCAAAAAGTTTTTTGGGCCTTTATCAAGATTTCAGTATATTTGAAATTTCTTTGTGTCTTTTAGTCAATATAACTTGTTCAGCATGCAAATATGGACTTTGTAGTGTTGTGCTTCAACTTTTTCTTTGTTCTTCATCTCATAAATAGTATCACTGTTTATCCATGTAAGGGCCACTAGAAATGTTTTAGACTTTCCTCTTCTCACTTCCCATACTAAATCATCCTTGTTCTTTTTTATTTATCTTTTTTTTAAAGATTATTTATTTATTTATTAGAGAGAGAGAGAGTGACCGAGAGAGAGCACAAGCAGGGGGAGGGCCAAATGGTGGGGGAAGCAGGCTCCCCACTGAGCAGGAAGCCCTATGCAAGACTCAGTCCCAGGACCCTGGATCATGACCTGAGCTGAAGGCAGACGCTTAACCGACTGAGCCACCCAGGTGCCCCTTGATTTAATCTTCTAATTATCATTTCAAACTGTTATTTTTTCTCCGTGCCCCTGTCTAGGCTGAACATTCATTATTTCCCATTTGGACAATAGTGATAGCCTACCAACCAATATCACTACTTTTGGTCTCTTTGTCCTCCAATCAACCCTTCAAGTTGTTAATAACATTATCATTCTAAAATAGAAATCTAGTTATAATACTCTCTTGCTTTGACCCCTTATTGCCTCAAGGTAAAGTCTCAAGTCCTTAGTTTGTCATTTAAGACTCTTTACTCAGTCACAACCTACCTTCACAGCATCCATGGCAGTTAATCCAGGCACTCTGGAATCTTCACTCTTCTGAGTAAAACCCATGATAGTTCAGGTTCTGGTATCTTTGTAGCTGCGTTGAATAACTCTGCTCTTCTCCACCCAGTGCAGTCCTTTCTCTATGGTACTCCACTGATGTTCCTCTCTCTTCGACTCTTCCAGTTCTTTGAAGGGCACAGCTATATCATATTCATCTTTGTAACCGCAACACATTTCCCTGACATATAATATGCATTTCAATTCTTTGGTGTTGAATGATTGAATGAGTGATTTGATTTTACAAATTAGGACACTGAAGCATTCGTGGTTAAGTAACAAAAGTTAACAAAAGAGCAGAGATGCATTTAAAAGAGGAATACAATTATGAATATGGTGGCTTTTTTTACCAGAGCATCTCACTAATGTATGAGTCCTGGTAATCTAAATTAATTTATTTGAATGGTTGACTTCAAGATGATTACACTTAGAAAAAAATTGATAATCGTCTTTTGAGAATAAGAAAAGGAAGAAAAAGGTACAAGGTTTAACTAATCTTTTAATGGTACTCAGGATTTGTTTTTATTGGGAATGGTAAGATACACAGACCCAAAAATGACTGGTGTGAAGAAAGTTTATTATACTCAGTTCCCTAGAAGTTGGAGGCATGGCACACCACACAAGGGGGCCATACAGGGAGGCAATGGGGCTGGCCATGAGGCAGAGGAAGCAAGAGAAATTAGAGACAAGAGCTTTTATTGTAGTTTCCTCAGGAAGGAACCAGCCAGACTGGATAAGAAGGTTTAGGATTAATTCGTTTCAGTAATTGCAACCGACTCTGGGGCACAGAAGCTGGTTGTCTGCTCCCTGGCCCTGGGGTGATTAGAGCAGGTGGATAGTGGCCTGAAGTGAGGCCCTAATAAAGGCAGATGGTTAACAGTATGTGCTTTAGATTGACCGGTTTGAATATAAAAGGTATGCTCACAAGTTGTTTACTATCCCTATGAAAATCGGCTTAACCCTGGGAGGGGTGGTCTCTTCAGGATTAGCAAGGCTCCAAGATGGCAAAGCATCAAAATATAGAAAATAAAAGACGTGGTTAGGACAATTGGAAATAAGATAAAGGTGTGTGAAGTGAATTTCAAACAATGATGAAGTAACTAATAAAGGGCGTTTATCACCTCTTCTTTGCTTTTTAGACAAGAAAAAAAAATATTTGCGGTTGTCTATTGTGACCTACGAAGTAAATTGGTTAGTGTGACCTATGAAGTAAATTGGTTAGTACCTGCAGCTGACAGAAAACAGCTCTGAAAGCAGAGGCTTTGTGTGCAAACAGCTCAGATTGCAAGACCTGATGATGGAAAAACTGAATGCTCCCCCTCTCTCTGAAACACAGCCAGGGAAAGAAGCTCGGGTGGTGAGCTGCAGAGCAAGCACACCTCATCCACGGAAAATAGCTCTCATGCATTAGTCAACTGCTATCATGGCAAAGGTCCTCGAGACCCTGGGAGAGGGCGGAAGTATGGCAGGGACTGGATGATGTTTGTTTCTAAACCTTTTGTGGTCTGCACAATCCCTTCTATCAAATTACTGGCTATGGTGTGGGGCATTCTGTTTTATTTTACTAGAGATAAAGAGTGATGAATTAAAGCTTTGAAGCAAGGAAGGGTGAAAAACGAAAGAATATTTTTCAGCCACTCTAGTTCAAAGCCATTTATAAACACTGCCTGTCTGGCCTGCTAGTCCATCCATCATCCTTTTATGCAATTCATCAATCCACTTTTGCTCATGGATAAGTAGTTACCTTCCATTTACACTCCACTGAAGTGTTAGTGCCAGGGATATCATGGGGTCAGCTCGTGGCTTCTTTCATGTTAATGCCCAAATGAGGGACATGAATTAATGGAACCACGGGAAGCCAAGCTTCTCTAGTTTAAAGGATGCTGTCTTGAATTCTTAGGGGGTTGGGATGGTGAGAAAACAAGCTGCCCTTCTTTATTCTTTTTTTTTCCCTTCTTTAAAGAGTGATTCACTAACACTGGAGACCTGTTTTTGTTAAAAAAAAAAAATCACATCAGTGCATGCTTTTAGTCCCCACAGAAAATTAAATAGAAATTTGTGGCCAAGTTTCTTTCTCTACTGAGACTACCAGAGGTGCATTACAGCCACTACCACTGACCTTAATATAAAACAGGACATGCTTAGTAACTGTGAAATCATGAAGGATTTTGGACTCCATTAACTGTTCTTTCTGGCCTGCCTGAAAGTGCACCCAACATAGCTGGAAGCCCTACCTGTCCATCTAAGGGATAAGAATTCTAGGCTCCTGCTGCTGCCTTCTCATTCATTGCCTTCTTTTTTTTTTTTTTTTTTTTTTTTTTGTAGCCTTGGTAAAGCAAGTGAGGAAGCTATAGCTACATGACTTAAGGAAGCGCTTTCTTTTAAAAGGGCACCCAGATGGGGGAAAATGTGCTATTGGAGGCAATGATTCTGTTTGTCAATACAAATGGATCATTTAAGATTTGATTATGAAGAGATCCAGGAGCACTTGGTTGTAGTATAATATCCCAGTAGATTGGAGTTTATAGAAATAATATAATTATTGTACTTGGAGAATGACTTAAATTTTCTACCAGGGACACGGGGGCAAGGAGTGAGATGAGGAAAGGGGAATAGATAAGCTAAATCATGATCTCTGCCACCAAAATAGAGTGCTAAGGGTAAGGGTGGATTTGAAATGATAAAAACAAGCACACATGCACACAAAAGACTTGTAGGTCCTCTCTGAATCTCTTCTAAATGGAACCCCATCCTACTCTATACTTATCCAGATATAATTGCATGAGACTTTCCAAAGCAGTTTAAGAAGCTGTGAAATTCTTCAAAGGCAATTTCCTATGGTTATCAACAAGTAAATCTTGTTTTTACAATTTATGACTTCTCCAAAATTGAAATATGTAGATGGCTTTATAGAATGTGAGTTTAAAAAAAACAAAATGTCTGCTTTCAATGGAAGAAAGAAAACCTATAATAAAACTCTTTTCCACCCTCTTTAAATTCTATAGTCACCTATGAACACCTTCTATGTGTAATGTGCAGAGCAGGGCCAAGCACAAAGATCTACAGCGTGCATAGTCTTTGGCTTTAAAGTTGCTCAGTCTTATAAGGCAGGAGAGCCAAATAAACAAGGAACGACCTTGCAAGAGAAGAATAAAAACGCCACATGAGTCTTAATGCCTCGTAATAAGGGATTCAGCCAAAGAATACAAAATCTTTGTAGATAAGTTCTAGCTATTGCACCTGCTGAACCATGTGTTGTCCTAGTAACCTAGCTGAATCTGTTAACTTAGTGAAATTTCCACTAAACGTGGTGGGGTTTTTTTGTTTTGTTGGTGGGAGTATCTCTACTGCCACTCAGGACTTGTATATGCAGTAGGAACTCAACACAGTTTTTGCAGAGCTGAACTAAAACAGAAGGTGTTTGCTCTTAAAAGAGCCTTAGTAATTACATCTATTTTTCTATTCTGTTTTTTTTCTTTTTTTTAAAATTTTATTATGTATGTTAATCTATTCTGTTCTTTTTTTTTTCCTTTGTCCGTAATTTTATTATATCTATATTTGGGTGAAGTAGATTAAAAAGGAAGCACACAGGGATATACTAATACATACTCATATTCATGTGTAACAAATACAAATTTTGTTAAGCAATGGAACATTTTAAAAATATTTCATCATTTTTATTTTAAACTAGTACTTGAGAAAAGGTAACAGGTAGAAGTACTCCATTTAGAATTTTTTGAATGTTTTCTTATTCAGAAGGAATAAATAAGTGGAGTCATATCATCAAAAGGGAGATTGTCATTGAGTTAGAATTCAGGTACAGCTAATCTGATATTTCCAGAAAGGTGTCTATGGTAGGCAAAACAGTGGTCCTCCACAGATGTCCATGTCCCAATCCCCAGAAGCTGTGAATGTTTTTGGTTGTATAGCAAAGGGAATTATGGGTGTCAGTGGAATTCAAGTTGCTAATTAGCTGACCTTAAGGAGATTATACTGGATTATCTGGGTGGGACCCATGTATTCATAAGGGTCCTTGAAAGTAGAAGAGAGAGCAGACAAAAGTCAGAATCAGATGAGACTTCGGAAAATTCAGAGTGATCTAAAGTTCTTGGAGAAGCCCTATTTCCAAAGTTAAGTGACTAAATTTCTTACCTTGTATTATTTCCATACCACATACTTTAGTTGCACTGTTTTCACCTACAGTATCCCAAGGCCTTCCAGAGTTTCTAGTGAAATAATTCTGTCAGTTGATAGCAGCTGTAACCTCTCTCTATAGGCTTCATTGTTCATTGGGGCTAGACCAGGAGACAAGTCTGAATAATAGATTTTTTTTTTATATGATCAGAATTGTTTCTCTATTATCTCCTAATGCCAAGGCTTTGCGTCTAGCTCAAGTTGGTTACAACAGGGTCCCTATTTCTTTAGGAATAGTTCTTTCTCAAGATAATTCTCACCCTTTATACAAATACAACTTTTGGTCCAAGCAATCAGCTCACAAAAGTCATGCATATCTGAGTTTCATTAATATACATAGCTTAGACAAAAACTAGGACCCTCTCACTGTATTCTGCCTTCTTTACTAGCCAATTTATTAGTCCTAAGGTAAATGATCTACTCTCTGGCTCTTTTTTCATTTGTAAAATAAGTATCATATTGTCACCTGCCTCACAGGGTTGTGGAGTAATTAAGTCAATAAACATTTTGAAGAGCATCTAGCAAGTAGTTGGTGCTCAATGATGTCAAATTGCAGTTATTACTACCATTTACTCTTCTGAGAAGAAGCTTGGAGTTAGAAATGGGGCTCTTTACTTGGCAGATCTCCAAAAAGGGACTAAAAGAGAACCTGCCCTCAACTTTGTGAATTGTGGCTTGAGAAGCTTAAGGGCCAATCTGTGACCACCACATTCCATTGACCTCTGCCCGCCAGTCTTTGTGATGAATTGTTCAGCAACTTGTTTCTAGTTGTCTCATACTTGAAATGCCATTGAAAATAATCCATTGCACATAAATAGCCACACCAAATATTAGTTGTAGAGTAACATTAATAATTATTTGAGTATTAATTCTTAATTTTTTGGAGAAGCTGAACTTAACTGGCATGAAATTAATAATTTTTCCCTCACATTTCCATTTAAAACCCCCAAACAAATTTACCCCAAATAAATTTTCAAAATTTTGTAGAAGGTGTTAAATAAATTTAGGAGTATCTCCCAATGTTTTGCTAAATTCATAATTTTTGATAACACTCTAGTGATAGCTTGTTAAGATAAGATATAGCTATCTGAGAAAGTTTAATTTAAAAAATGAAATCCTGATTCTCTATATGTGGTTATGTAAGTGTTTACCAATTCATTTTCATGATCCACACAGGTATTTAATAAATATGGAAGGAGGTGAATTAGGCAAAATAAAACCCTATGGTGACTCACTATACTGCATTAAAGTGCCTTTTAGTATATATTAATAGTTTATTTTGAAGGACAATTACTTTCATATAAAGTAGGAGAGAAAATTGTTAACATGCTAACACTAATCCCAAATTAGCATTTTCCTATGTTCCATCTGTGGATCACTGAATCCCCAGAAAACAAATAGGTAATAAGAAGTATGATGTAAATGAGTTGACTTCTGTAGACATTTTCATTTGGCATTTGATCAGAATAATGGTATTGATGACAAAATCCCCTTTTTATTATTTTGAAGAATATTAAAAGAAGATTAAAATTACTGTCTCCATTGATTGCTAAAATGGAAAAATACCCCTAGTAGTTTAGTCTTTTAATAGGACTTATAGTGTCTTTACAGAAACAGTGGTGTTTCAAGCATGGTTAGCAATATTTTAATTCAACACAAGAACAAGAAATGGATTTTATTGCTCTGTGCTTTATGGATCATGAATTTAACTGAACTAAGTAGTCAAAAGATGTGTGAAAAATACTGCTGTAGTGGGATGTTAACCGCATTTGCTTCTGTATTTTACTAATGCTATTTTTCATTTTAACCAAGTCAGCTTTTTGTAGAATTAGCATCTATCCTTAAACACCTGTATGTATCACCACAAAATGGGGACACAATCAACCGCTCTATTTACCTCAGCCCATTGAACAGCACTTGACTTACGTGTGTATGTCAAAGGTAAACCTAATTCGGCAAAACTGAGCAACAGACTATTGATTCACTTTTAAAACATAAACCAGCCACCATAAATGTTGAGAACCATGAAAAGACAGTATTAAAGGTAATATTAGTGGCTTAAGGGAAGAACACATCATTTTCTCTTTTCAATTAGACTTCCCGACTGAATTCCAGTGTGTGCTCCTTAATGAGATGAATTGGGTGGTCTAGCCAGCTCAACCACAGTCCATTACTTTCTCAGTTATAAACATCTTTTTATTTCACAAAGGCCAAGTGTTGGCTGCTTATAACCTCATTAATTCTAATACCCTTAAATTTAATAGCTGTTTCAGACTGGGGAGCTACAAATCCAAGGTTTCTCAGTTGACAAAGCAAAAGGAAATTCTACTTTCATTGTGGGTTGGGACATGCTAATGCACTAAGAAGACTTCACTCATGGGTCACCAATCTTCCCATCTATAACTTCTCATCCTGGAGTCCTGCCCTATATTGTATGCATATTTTAGTCCTTGCAACATGTCTTCTTTTTCATATCTATGAAGTAGATTTATTCTCAGAGCATTGAATGATAAATGGTCACCTCTAGTATGGACTCAGCCTAGAGCCCTAAGTCAAATTATTGAGTCTGTAGAAGTTCATATTAGGTACTATTCTGCCATCCAATGAATTCTTGCTTCCTATGTCTACTATATATCCCATCCCGCTTCTGTAGGCTCAAATGTTAATTTTAATGCTATTTTGCTAACTGAAAATGCTGTAAGCCACAGATCACAAGTAGGTGGCAACAATTATCATTTAGTTGTAGTTCCTTGGGGTGCTGTGTTTACAAAACTTTGGAGGACACATTTGGCTTTAAGGGAAAAAAATATTAGGGTAATGGCCATTCCAGTGGGAGTTTATATTTTGATGGGGAACTTTTGAAAAGGAAAAAAAATGCCGTATAACTCACAGACATAAAATTATAAAGGCAAAATAAAGAAATTTCACTTTTTGCTTTTTTATTTTTAATGGAGTATTGAGTTTGGCCTACAGAGATGTATAGACCCTGTGCCAAAGGAAACTCTACCTTTCCTCTGAAACCTGTTCACTGATAAACTCTCCTCTAATTTTTACAGTAGTTAAATATATTTCTAGAAGTTTTTTTTTTTTTTTCTGTTCAGAAACCTCCCCTCTGATGGCTGTTATGAGTTCACTCATTATTTGTAGCTCTATCAATTCAAATTGGAGTGTTGTGGTCCTACAGTTTTGGGTCTGGGAAAGAACAACCTTCAGATCTAATAAATAGATACAGGTTTGATAAGTTAAATGACTTACACTTTACAGTTTTAAGGACTCTCCTGCCTTAACACTTATATCTTGATTTGTAGAAGAATGCTTCATGACATAGTGACTTTCCCTTGATAGTATCTGTGACTGTGGTTGGCAATGTCTATTTTAAAAATTGCTTTAAAAAACATGTGATCTCTTGTTTTTTAAATAATAAACCATTTACACTAGTATAAAAATGTCTCATAAAATACCCAGTGTCCCTTTTAAAATCTGCTATCAAAAGCCATATTACTTTAATTTTACATAATTGGTTTTATTCACTTATTTTAAGATTTCTTCTACATACTGTTATTTTTTAAATGAAAGGCAAACAAAGTATAAAGTTAATGCACTGAGAATTTAATTGGTATATATTTGAGAGTTTTTAAAAAGAACATAGAAACTAAATTATATCTGCCTGCTTTGTCTATAAGTAAACATATGATCATTTCAGTATTTCACAACCTACTCTTCATATGTTTTTATTATGCATTTTTCTTTTCTTTCTCCTACCTTAAGTGTGTATGTTAAAGTGTTTAAAACATCTCTTAAATGTCTTACAATTTGTAAGAGCATAAGTGTTTATGAATGTTTATCCTCATTGAAAAAGAGAATGGTTAAGTTCAGTACGGTCCATAATTGATTGAATGCTTTAAGAAAGAAAAAAAGTTATTGCTTTCTGAGCTTTTGTTGAAGTCAGAACTTCCTCAAATCCATGACGTGAAGTTGTCAGGGAGAAAGCTGTAAGCAACATTTTAATTGTTCTCATCCCTGAAAGAATTGTAAAAACCTCCCGTCCTTCCCCCCCCCGCCCCCATAATGAAGCTATTGTTTTATATATGCAGAAGGGAAAGTTTAGGCAGAAGAGAATGAAATTGCAGTGTTTCACATCTTCCACATTCCGGGTGTTTCCCTCTCTCTGTCAGTCTCTCTTGAGCATCCACCAAATCCAGGTAATGCTTCATGAAGGGGTAGAGAATGAAAGGAGGGAGAAGAATTTCTCATAGAGTTTTGAGTATTTAAATGCTATGAAAGAGTTATCAGCTAAAAAATGTGACTTATTTACTCTTCCACAGCATATTATTGACAAATTCAAACTGTATTTCTTTTTTTTTAAAGATTTTATTTATTTATTTGAGAGAGAGAATGAAAGAGAGAGAGCACAAGATGGGGGAGGGTCAGAGGGAGAAGCAGACTCCCTGCTGAGCAGGGAGCCTGATGCGGGACTCGATCCCGGGACTCCAGGATCACGACCTGGGCCGAAGGCAGTCGCTTAACCAACTGAGCCACCCAGGCACCCTCAAACTGTGTTTCTAATGTTCTCATCAGTACCCACACCTCAAATAACAATAAAATAATGTCTTCCAGGGGGATTCATTCTTCTATTCACTCCTTTGTAAGGTAAATATTTAATGTGAATTTTCAGTGAATCAAGGTGTAAATACTTCCACCATGGCCAATCTCAGGTACTGTGATCGACCCCGAGTATTCAGCAGGGAACAAGATGGGCACAGACTTACTCCAAAAGGCTTCTATGAGGGTATAGGGAGACATACATTAAACCAAAATTTATACAAACGAATAATAAGTAAGTGTTACAAAAAAGAAGCACAAAGTGAACAAATAAAAGGGGGACAGGAAAGAGATTGGAACTGGGAACTTGGGTAAGATTTATAGAGCTAATTTAATTATAAACAATTTTATCTACCTCAGCCAACTCTACAAAACTGACATACATGCATTTTTAGGCTTAAATTTATTCTTTCATGAATTTTGATAACAATGTAAATAGAATGTGTGTATATGTATATGTATAAACACATATACATATACATATGTACACATATACAAATACATATACATATATATATATGTATAAATATAGTTACAGATTTTAGAGATATAAGAATATTTACAGTTTACAAATGAGAAACTTAAAATACTCTTTGTTGTAAATTCCATATAGCCAGTTGATTCTTTCAGAATGCTTGCATTGATTTTTGCTGAACTCTTGTCTATGTAGCTGAACTATAACTGTGAATGACAAATGAGTAAAGTTCTAACATAAATATTCTCAAGTCAAAATATTGATATTTTCATTTACATTGACAAATAAGACGAAAGTGAGATAATGAAAATATATTTGGAACTTTATTAGTTCTTCAGTGATGTGAGCAACTGCTTTGCCAAATCAGATAGTAGTGTTAGGACTTGTGAGGCTATTTCCTTGAGTTTCTGTGCTAATCACAATATGAATATAAACATGCCTAATTTTAAGTTCATCTGCACTATTAAAATTCTTTCCATTACTTTCTTAAATCTAGACCATCAACAAAACAATAAACCAAGCCCCGCTCTGTAGTCTTTATGGTGTTAAGACTCCCACAGTGGCTGATTTTTTACAGTGTGGTCCCTGAACATCAAATTGAGAAAAGATGTGAAGTAGCACACCTTTATGTAGTATTTCCACCCCTACACATACAATAGTAGAAATCAGCTCAACAGCATAACTTATAGAAAGATGTAGTAAAAATATTAAAAGATCATAAATTTTTGACTATACCTGTGCTCATTTAACTCAGTAAGTGCTCACAAATTCCTGAAATTTTAACAATTAAATGGCTCCAGTACACCACTAATGAGTATTTAGCAAAATAAACTATTAAGGAAAATTCGTTACTACACATCTCAGTTCTGGCTCTAGGATTTCTTAAGTGGTGGTGTTCTTAGAGCTGACTGGTTAAGCAATAGGAAAAATATCCATAGGTTCAGGAAGAACAAAGTGATGTTCAGATTTTGGTCCAGAAGTCCAGGATTTTGGCACCAGGTTCCTTGTTTTGCTTTCAGAGTCTAGCCGTACTTAGTCTACTTGATGGGCAAAACTCTTTTCCGTTGGTCATTCCTACTTGAAACTTAGTCACTCTGAAGGAACAGATGCTCTCTACATTCAAAATATTCTGGAGCTTGTACTCTAGAAGTTGCCACAATAATTTAAATGCTACATTTTCTAATACTTTTATTCACACCTAGGTAAGATGGATGAGTCTTTCCATCATGTCCCCACATTGCTTCGTGTGTGCATATCTAGTCCCTTTGACTGCATTTCTTTGCAGACGTTCATTTCCTGCTTCAAGTTGTTGGCTGTAAAATCCATTTGGAGAAATTTTGGGTACTATATGTATTTGACATTCTAGTTAGCCTTCAATTAAAAAAATCATCAAATAAATATGTGAATAAGTGGCAACATAATTGTTTTTCTTGACCTGGTAGGTGTCCTAGCAAAAAGTACGTTCTATGGGGCTGACATTTTCATATGCACCAGAACCATGAGCCCAAGTCGTATGTTTGTCCCTCATCTTCATTACTTGAAAGTAAGCCAATCATTTTGCATTACCACTTTGTATAGACTAGTTCCAGTATTAAATATTTAGTCTCATCAGTCAAAGCATCCTGTTTTCTGAATCTTTCTCAACTGAATAGTATACTTGTTTTGTAATTGTTGATATCTTTATGATCAAAGACTGGTGAAGCCTATCTATTCATATGCCTTATTACTCTTTCTCTTCATTTATTAAAAATATTTCGAGCACCTATAATGTAGGACACAGGAGGGTGAGAATGGAAGTCACAAATATGACTAATAGGACTCGACAGCTTGATGATGAGGGAGACAAAGGCACATAGGCTATGAAATGTAGTAACTGCTATTGCGGAACTGTAAACAAAGGGTTCTAGGAACAGACTTTGAAGCAGCAGATTTTGTTTTATCATGCAGGCTATCCTCCATTTTTAAAAAAAAATTTTATTGTTAATCACCATATATTACATCATTAGTTTTTGATAGGCTATCCTCCATTTAAAAGAAAATTATAAAAGGAGAAAATGGGGCCCTTAGGTTTAGGAAAGGAAATACTTCCCTAGGTATTTTAAAACACTTGTCTTTCAGGTTCTGAAGGAGTTAAGATTTTGTTTTTGTTTTTATCTTGTACACAAAATTACTATAAGTAAGAGACTATACATTAGTATTTTGATTCCTATTTTTAAAGTTAACACTATTTATAATCTTTTCAAAAGTCCAGAGTCCTGGGAATAGTTGAAGCAGTGTTCCATTTCTGAGTAAATATTAGTTTAAACTGTGTTTCAGTTACTGGTAGGCTCCTACTGAATGGAAGTTGTACACAGAAGTAATAAATAAGGGGAGAGAGGAAATGAGGGACAGACATGGAGAGAGATTCCCATACTGCATTTTACTTTCTATAGTTGAAGTAATGGTTTATTCAATCATAGCTATTTATATTTCTAAATGCAGAGCCAATATAATTAGGCAGCTAATATCATATTGCAACTTTGTACAAATTAGAAACTGAATTAAGCTTGTAAATTATATGTTTTACTTTCCTGCCTATGCAGGAGAAACTGCCACATTAAGCATTTCATTTGGGGCAAATTTTAAATTTATCAATACTATTTTCATTAAATTAACCTATTCTTTATTCTTAGGGCTCTTTCCTGACAAAATTTGCAGTCACCTCTTAACTGGAATGTTAACACAAACTATATCATCTATGTTTCATCTGTATCTATTTGTCAGTCTATCATCTGTATCTATCTGTCTGTCTACCTACCTACCCACCTACCGATCTATCTAATGATCCGTCATCTGTCACTGTCTCTCTCTGTTTCAGCCTCCCTGTCTCTCTCTTACCTACCTCTGCTTCTAATTTCTCTTATTCTGGCTAGCACTGTCTCTAAAACATAATTTTCTTATTTGCCTCATAATAAGAAAGTATATCAATTCTTATCAGTTGATTGGATGAGATTATGTAGTAACTGAAGAAATAAAAATACTATTGCTGGGGCGCCTGGGTGGCTCAGTTGGTTAAGCGACTGCCTTCGGCTCAGGTCATGATCCTGGAGTCTTGGGATCTAGTCCCATATCGGGCTCCCTGCTCAGTGGGGGGTCTGCTTCTCCCTCTGACCTTCTTCCCTCTCGTGCTCTCTATCTCTCATTCTCTCTCTCTCAAATAAATAAATAAAATCTTTAAAAAAAAAATACTATTGCTGAAATGTAGGGTCTGGGAAATTCACTAAGTCTGCTAACAACCTAACAACCCCTCTCTCACAAATTAGACTCCCCACAGAGAGTTAGCATCAGTGAAACTAAAATGTACTGAGCCCTTCGTATATGCCAAGCACTCCACTAGGCATGATCTGACCCAATCCTCACAACAGAAACACATGATGACCTGTATCTGTCTATAAGAAATAGGCACAGAGAGATTAAGTAACTTGCCTAAGTTCCGAAAGCAGAGGAGCCAGGGTTCAGACCCAGGCAGTCTGATTCTAGCATCATTGCATTTTATTGAATTCAAAGGCCTCTTGGTCTTCTGGGTATGCAAAATCTCATGCTTGGTTTCACTTACTATTTTTCTAATTGAATATACTGTTTTACCATGGAATTCACATAAGAGATATCTTCCACTACTTAACTCACAGGTGTAGTCTATGTAAAATTACGCATGTAAATGTGAATTTATTTTTTAGCTTTAACTTTTAAAAGACACACAATTTGGGATATTCCATCTATGAAATTTGTTGAATTAGGCATGACTTCATATTGAAATATTAACATTGCATTGTATTAATATACTAATTAATGTAATTAATGACATTGCATTGATATTAATGTAAAATATACTTTTGCTGATCATACATGTGGAACTGTTTGCTTAAGTCATAAATCAAAACAGGGTGAGCCAAACTTCAGGGTAGATGTTACAGCTACATAGATCAATTGGTTAAGTAAAGTAATATTACAAAAATCATTGCCAAGTTGGTCTAGTAAGGTTCAAACCTTAAATAAGGTTAAACAAAAAGACATAATTGAGTGAATTTGAAATGATTCACTTGGTCCTCATGACATTTACCCAGGACTTTTCTAGTTACAGTGCCATTTCTGCTCACAATTAGCACATATAAATGGGTACGTCAGCAAAATTTTAAATTGCTATGGGCTATGGATCACTGACTCCCTTGGGAATTGCTAAAATTACAAATGTTAAATCCATGAATGTCAAAGTTCTTGAGTAATCTGCATTATAATACAAACATCATCCAAGTCGGGCAGTAATTATGTGACATGAGAAAATATTAGTAAATTATCTTTGCCAGTAATTAATCAAAATGTGAATACAAGCCCTTTATGGCTTATTTGTTTAAACTGTTGAACAGTGATTATTCATTATCCCCACAAATGTAAGTTCGTTATTTATAACTTACAAATATGTTTTGTTCAGAAAAAAATTAGTTTTATTAATGTTAATCAAATCTTAGGACTTACACCAGAACAAAATAAAGATATTTTTAAGGACCTACAAAATGAAGATAGTTTTAGGGTTTGAGGCCCTTCAACAAAGTGAATGCTTAATATGCCTAATGAAAAATAGATCATCTTTTTAAAAAAACTCACACTTAAAATAGGATTATAGGTATTGATTTCTTTTTCCCTTTTTTTTTTTTTTTAAGATTTTATTTATTTATTTGTCAGAGAGAGAGCACAAGCAGGGGGAGTGGCAGGCAGAGAGAGAAGCAGGCCCTCCGCTGAGCAGGAAGCCCGATGCGGGACTCGATCCCAGGACCTGGGATCATGACCTGAGCCGAAGGCAGATGCTTAACTGACTGAGCCACCCAGCCATCCCAGATTTCTTTATTTCATATGGCATATTTCAAAACAAACTTTCTGTATTCACCTTAAATCTCAATTTTTAAAATGCAGTCATGTTTGAATTTTATTATGTACACTTTTCTAGCATAAAGTATCTCTGCCCTTTATAATTTTTTAGCATGCACATGTAATTCTGACTTTCTATTCTTTTGTGTGTGGCTAGGAAGTATCGGAGTCTTTATAAAATATTGCTTTAGAAACTTGCTTAGCTCACAATATGGGAACTATTGACATCTGCAGTTCGGTAAACATGTCTCACAGAGTCAATGTACGAAATACAAGACTTCTCAAAGGTCAAAGCAATTCTCATCAGTATCAGAGAATGATCGAGTTGTATAGGGTAAATGTGGAGATACTGAATTTAGGTGCTGTGTGCTCTACAAGGTAGAAGGCAAGATCTGCTGATCCCAACTTATTTTCTTCCCCCTGGTCACCTTCTTATTTCATGTTGGTCTTTTATATAGATATTTTCAAGTCAAGAAACATCATTGTTGAAGCCTGTTTCTGCAGCTGTTTTTTTCAAATGTGTGTCCAAATTATATGTTTTCTTCTTGGAAATTTTATTGCAGAAAATCTCTGATTTTAATTAAATGTTGTTTCTAGTCTTATTTTTAATTTTCTTTTCAAAAAAGGAATTATAATTATTGTGTCTATGCAAGAGATTTCTTCCTGAATTGCAACTTTTAGATGTTGAAAAAAACTGTTTGGATGTATTATGTTTTTCTTGAAGTAAATGCTGCTTGCGTTATGTATCATTCATTTTTACATGTGAAAATCTAATGAAACTGATATCACTATCTCCAAAATACATGTAAATGATAATGTAACATTCCTTTATTTAGTTCTGTAAGAAGCCAGAATTCATTGAGCAATGTTCTTTTTAAATATGTGCTTATAATAAAAATATATTTACAAGCAAGAAAGTTGTGGGGAACCAAGACTAAGAGGCTAATCTTATTATCTTCCCTTCTTCCTTCACTTTTGGGTTCTTAGTAGGTATCAGTTGAAGTATTCAAATTTTTGTGTGTGATCAGTCTGATGGGACTATTTTGACTAAGTTGTCTGGGCAATAAAACAAATCAATAACCTAAGTGATTGGCAGAATATTTAGCTAGGACATTTCTAGACATAGCTCCATTATCTCCAGAGGTATTTGTAGACTTAAGTATGTATATTACATAATACTACAAATATTATTTTGATTAGAAAGGATTTGGTGCAGTTAAAACCCTACTTTAATGATATCATTTGGGTTTTGAGAATCATTCTTGTTTCCTAACTTCTCCAATATATTATTTCTCATGTTTTTCTTCCTTATGAGAAAATTCTTTCATTTTTTTCTCCTCTTCCACTTGATTTATTCTTTTCCATTTCTTGGCTTTGTGCCCTTGGCCTTCAAAGTCCTCCTTTATTTCATTTGCCATGTCTCTGGTTACAGATTTTCTGCCTATGCTCTTAGAACCTGTGTGATTGTCATTGAAATCCTTTGCTCAAATTTGCAGTACAACACAACAGGCCATAAAAGTCTTTGATACATCTATTATTAATAGATAGGAACTAAAAAGATGCCAAGAAAATCTAAAAGCATTGCTTCTGTGGCAGTGTCTCTATAAAGCAGGGAGTCATGAAGGTGAAAATCTAATAGGTGTTACAGGAATGAAGTGAATTAGTCAACTCAAGAAATCTAGATCTAAACATTTCTATGCAAAGATAGCATTTCTGAAGAGTTTCTATCTCACTAAGGCATAACATTATTTACCCATATTAGAATACAAAATATTTTTATTTGAGATATATATATATATATATATATATATATAGAGAGAGAGAGAGAGAGAGAGAGAGAGAGAGAGAGATAGGGAGTGGGGGAGGGGCAGAGGGTGAAGGAGAGAGAAAATCTTAAGTAGACTCTGCTGAGGGTGGAGCCTCACCCGGGGCTCGATCTTAACCCTGAGATCAGATCTGAGCCGAAACCAAGAGCTGGACGCTTGGCAGACTATGCCACCCAGGCGCCCCAGAATGTGAAATTTTTTTATTGTTGATGGTATGGTTGTCCACCAAAATCCCATCTTTATTTCTTATAGAGAAATAACACTTTCTGATTTGGGGGTGGGCATATGGCTGCCAAAAATAAAAACTAGATTACCCAGGCTTCCTTTTTGTTAAACAAGATCAAGTATCCATGGAATAGAAGAGATTTAAGGGAAATGGTATAGATAACTTTTGGGAAAAGTATACTTAAAGAGACACGCCTTCCTGTTCCTATTTTTTGGAGTCAGGAAATAGACATATTGACTGGCTGTGGAGTAGTTGTTTGGGACTATGAAGTAGAAGCTGTTGAGGTTGATGGGACAAGCTAGAAAAAGCTGTGGGTCTGGACAATCATGGAATTGCTAAACTAGGACAAGACTGCTCTGGTTATATAAGAAATAAATGAATTTCTATATTTTTAAGCCAATGTTCGTTTTTAGTTTTCTGTAGCTTTTAGATAAGCTTAGTTTTAATGACTATAAGCTGCTACTTTTCACAGCACAAACGATTTTTTGGACTATTTTGCTCTAGAATATTTTCCATTGGTAAATCCCAATTCTTTACTTTGTGTTTGCATATCTGTTCTGGGAGCTGGTTCACCATAGCAAGCACTCACTATACTATAGTACATAATGGCTCAGAAGGACACCCTGTAATTTTCAGCGATGGAACATGAGAGAAGTGGGTTTTGCCCCTTTGTTGACTTCCCACACCCTTCCCGCAGCCTGCTATAATTCAGTTCTTTTTTTTTTTTCTTTCTGTTCTCCTTTTTGTATATGCCCCACAGCTGCACATGACCTAGAACTGGAACCAATTCTAGAAGCCTTTGTGCCCCGAAATTATACCTTCCAATCTGTCACCTGGTGCTGCCAGTTCTGTCTTTAAAATATTTCTCCCGTTTGTCCCTCACTCTCCATCCCTGTCTGTTGTCTTATTGCCCTGCCTCAGGCTTGTATCATGTCTCCACAGCATCAGTACCCATACTTGGCACACTGCAGCTCTTCTCTCTCCATCTCACTTGCTGTTCTTATCACCTGGGAGAGATTGGGCATACATACTAAGCAGGGTGCTTTACTACTCAGAACTGCCCAGGGACTGCTCATCATCCCCAGCAGCGGTTACCTATGGTGTTCTAATGAGCCGTAGGGTCAACAGCGATGCCTGCATGGTTCTCAGTATTGCTGTCATGGCAGGTGAGGCAGGGCTCTGGTCTGCCTTCGTCCACCATATGCACATCGCCCAAGAATAGCCTCACTGGAATTTCTTCTCCAACAGCATGTATGTATGGTCATGCATCTGTTAAGATTTTTTCTTTCACCTTAAAAACATCATTTCAGCACATTATATTCTGTTAGAAAGTAAGCCATTTCCCTTAAGCTTTCAAAGTTTTTTTCTGAGTTGTACTTTGAATTTGCTCATAACATTTTTATATTTTCTTGTTTTTCATGTATAGTTTACATTCTTTCCTTTATCTTTAATCAGTCTTTTTAGAAGTTATCCATTTTATTCATCTTTCAAAGACCCAACCCTTTGTTTTAATAATGTTTTCCCTTTTTTATTTATTTTTTTAATTCTCTGTTCATTTGAAAAATGCAGTTCAGTCTTGCTCATTCTTAGGGTGTAGTTATTTTCTTATCCTAATTTCTTCACATGAAATGAAGATGTTTTTCCTTCTTCATTCCCTCCATCCCACCTTCCCTCCTTTCATCTTTTTATACTTTAATTAATTACAGCATTCATGCCTTTAGATGTTCCTTAGTTATATAACATAGCTTTTGATGTGAACTGTTCTGCTTTTAATTACATCGTGTACAGTTGGAAATTTCAGTTTTATTTTTATTTTGATCTAGGTATTATTTAGGAAAAACATGAATTTCTAAGTATTAAAGTTTTAAAAAATATTTTACTTCTAGCTTTATTGATTGTGAATCCAAGAATGCAGTCTGTAAAAGTGGTATATATATTTAAACTACCTCTTTACTTTGAATTTTTTGCCTCCCTGGTGTTTTTATGGTCTTTAATAGTTTCTAATTTTTGACCCAATGAATGAATGATTGCATTTTAATAGAGGACTTTAACCCATTCAGGTTTGATAGCTCATTATTTATTTCTCAATTCTATTATTTTATGATTTTTAAGGAATGTATCAGTGTTGTTTACCTGTACTGCATTGCTCTTCCTTGCTCCTAAAAACTGCTGATGAAATGCTACTGCTTATTTTTGTTTGTTTGTTTCAAGCTTTTATTTAAATTCTAGCTAGTTAACATATAGTGTAGTATTGGTTTCAGGAGTAGAATTTAGTGATTCATTACTTACTTATAACACCCAGTGCTCATCACAGCAAGTGCTCTCCTTAATGCCCATCGCCTATTTAATCCATCCCCGACTCCCCTCCCCTCCAGCAACCCTCAGTGTGTTCTCTATAGTTAAGGGTATCTTCTGGTTTGCCTCCTTCTCTCTTCCTTTTTTCCCCTTTTCCCCTATATTCACCTGTTTTGTTTCTGAAATTCCACATATGAGTGAAATCATATGGTATTTGACTTTCTCTTACTTATTTTACTTAGTATAATACACTCCAGTTCCATCCATGTCATTGTGAATGGCAAGATCTCATTCCTTCTGATGGCTGCATAATATTCCCGTTGTATGTATATACCACATCTTCTTTATCCATTCATCTGTCTATGGATATTTTGGCTCTTTCCATAGTTTGGTTATTGTTGATAATGCTGCTATAAACATCAGGGTGTATGTGTCCCTTCAAATCTGTATTTTTGTATCCTTTGGGTAAAGACCTGGTCGGGCAATTGCTGGGTCATAGGGTAGTTCTATTTTTAATGTTTTGAGGAACCTCCATACTGTTTTAAATTCTGTGGTTGGTGTTTAGCACTGCGAGGATTATTTCTTTGGATTCAGAAGTGGAAGCATGTATTTTTCCTCTTCGTCCTCTTTCTCCTCCACCTCTTTTTTTTTTTTTTAATTTCTCTCCCTCTCTCTCCCTCCATCCTTCCCTCTTCCCTCCCCCCCAGTTCTTCTCTCTTAGTTGGGAGCTGTAATAAATGTAACATACACAACATTCTTACCTATTTTATCAGGCAACATTCTTGGTCACAAGTAACAGAATTGGTTGGAAAGATATATGGTAGCTTAAAGGATCTGTGGGAATGCTGGGGGCCCTATGTAGATAATGAGCATGAGCCAGAACAGACTGCAGTCAAGAACAACTGGTTAGGATGCTACTGTTGCTGCCTCCATTATAGGACACTCATTGCCACTTGTTTCTATTACAGGAACAAACTGCCATCATTGCTGAACTGTTGACTTTTTGTTGCCACCATGATTAACATCTGGCTGTGCATCACTTCCTCAAGGTAGGAGTTGTAAGTGGCAGATCCTAGTTCATGTCTCTATATTCTCCACTCCAGGTATAGAAATCATCTGCCTTCTTGACTTCCTGCCTACCATCAACCATACAGTGCTGGAGTTTCACAAATTAGGAAGGTTGTTTGTATGCTGAGTAAACACATAGCATATTTCTATTGCATTTAAACCCTTTGTCCTGTGTGTATACATAAATAAGATTTAAAAACAGGTGTGTGTGTGTGTATGTGTGTGTATATATAGAAAAATATGTTTGCCCCATTCTTTTACTTTGAAAAAGAGAAAATCTCCCACCTAACAAAGTGGGACTTTTCTTCACATGTGCTAAGTGCAGAATGTGCTGAAACCATTTCTGATGAGAGCCAGTTCAAATTGTCAAGATTTTCTGTGGACATCTTCAAGTTTAGAATCGCTGGTTGATGTCCATTTATCTTCTGGCTCAAGTTTGTTCCATTATTAATATTGTTCAACTTACGTGTTAATTTGCAAAGTTAACTACTTAACACTCCCTACATACAGTACTAGTTGAGAAGAAAACAAAGAAAATAGTAATCAATTGTATGTAATACATGCATGGTCTTGTCTCCTCTTAGAGGCGTTCTTCTGTTGTATACTACAACCACTAAGTCTGCAGGGTCTGGGATCATTGTGAGAAAATTTATTTTTAATGAAAGAATCATTTGGTTTAAGTAATGAGATGTGATGAACTCTTGATTTATGAATTCAGGTGTTCAATTTATGGGGAAAATAGTACCATATATAGGTTATGAGTTCATAGTATGTATCACATGTTGTCAGTAGTTGGCGTTGTAACTAATTTTCATCAGCCCATAAAGTTTTCTATTTCTGTGTAAAGAGGCTGTCTAAGAAAGAAGTAATACCACGTGGGATACCACAAACTTTAGTAAATAGAGAGACGATGTTGTATACAGACACATAATGAGTAAGAATAGCAAATTCAAATCCTGAGTAAGTCTACATTCCAGTGAGGGTCAGGAATTAACCCTTTTGTGTTGAAAGTGATCAAATATAATCCATATACCACCAAAATAGCTGGCTGGTCCTTAAAGTAGGGTAGCCCATAGTATATTATGGTTACTAGCAAATAGGTTCACAGCAATAGTTGCAGTGAGTCCAACTTGGTCAGAAGGGCTCATGTCACTGAGCTGATGCATAGCTTCCATTTCTTTTATCATAGACTCTCTGTTCTTGAGTCTATTGAGTAAATGCTATGTGAGCTGAGGAGGAGGCTGCCCGAAACAGGGGGTATGTCATGTTTCTACTTTATTAAGACAAATCTTCATCAGGGGCTTTTAAGAAACATTCATGTGGGAACTAGTTCATAACTAGAAACCAACTCTGCATTATTTGTTCAGCCTAGAAAAATGTTATATAATTTATTAAAAATTTTAAAGTCAGCCATTAGATATATTAAGAGCAGATTATAATTACTCTGCTCTGTAAAGAAAAAAAGATGCGAAAAGCAAAAAAAAAAAAACAGAAATGATTTAATGAAATATTTAATAAAAATCTACAATACCATTAAAAACAAAAGCCATTGAGTCCAAAATGATCTATTAAATTGGATCTAAAATATAGCCAAGCCATACATAATTTACTTCAGTTAAACTTATTCCATAAATGCAGAGTTTGACTTTTATAGAAAAAAGGTTTCTTCCTGCCCTAGATATTGAAGAGTCACTTCATACAGTTTTACATCCATATCTAATAGTAATGATGGGTCCCTTAACCAAATAGAAATTATGTATATATGTATCCTTACCATAATAAAACTGTGCACTCAACAAAAGCCACAGTCAAGTTAGTTGTGAAACATGAGGCATTCCTACTATAATCAATAATCAGGAGGATTTCTACTACTTTCCTTATTTAATGTTGTTCCTGAAGTACTAGCCAATGAAGTTAGAAGAAAAAAAATGAAAGGCTTTAAATTTTATATGAAACAGAAAATACCATTAAGAGAGATTACATAATTCCATACCTTGAAACTCTAAAATTTGCAATTGAAATTAAAAAAAAGTTCCATAAGGTAGTGGTGTTTGAACTAAAGTAAAGAAAACAAAAATGTTTTCCTCGCTAAGAATTATTATTGGCCAGACTATACAATAGGAGAAATAAGCCTGTTTTCCACAGCAACCACAAAAGTAAAATACCTAGAAATAAACTGAATAAGGCCTCAACCAAGCCTACATGAATGTAATGGTGAAACTTTACTGAAGGACAGTAAAATAACTTGAAATTATCAAAATAAAAGCTTTATTCTTTTTTTTAGAGAACAGCATATTTTAAATTTATCAATTAATCTTTAGACCCAATGTGATACCTGTGAAGGTAACAATAAGATTCTAAAGCTCATATTCAAAATAAACAAATAAATAAGTAAATAAAGCTCATATGGAAAACTAAACATGTATAATGATATAAAAGGAGAAGGATAGTGGAACTACTTTTACCAAATGTTGAAATGTGTTATTGTGAAAAAGTAGAAAAAATATATGTTCTTAGTTCCTGGAATAGAGCCCTTAAAACCCTTGTAGTTTCCTAAGTGATAAAACTACTAGGAACATCTTTTGTTCTAGTATCTGGTCTTTGACCCCAGCTCCTAACAGAGGGCTCCTGAATCCTTTGGAATTTCCTGGGTGATAGGACCATCTTTTGCTCTAATGAGGCAACTCCTGAATAGCTCCTGGATGGGGCTGATCACCAGAAAGACCAAGCCATGATTAAGAGCTTGGAAATTTCAACCTCACTCCCTATCCCCCAGGAGGAGGAAAGGGTCTGGAAATGGAGTTAATGATCAATGTGTCTATGATCAATGACCATAATGATCAATGATGTCTATGTGATGACACCTTCATAAAAATCCCCAAAGTACAGAATTTGGAGAGCTTCAGGGTTGTTAAAGTACCAGGATGGTGGGGTGCTTGGTGAGGTTACAGAAACTCTGCACCCCTTGCCCCACATCTTCCATCTGGATGTTCATCTGTGTCCTTTATCATATAATTTTATAAAAAACAGTAAATATAAGTAAGCATTTCCCTGAGTTCTGTGAACCATTCTACAAATTATTAAACCTGAGGGGGGTCATGGGAACCCCAACTTATAGCTGGTCAGTACAGGTGACAACCTGTGACCTGTGATTGGCATCGGAAGGGGAAAAGGGGAGGTCTGGTCAGACTCTGTCAGAATTGAGTTAAATTGTGGGACACCCAGCTGATGTCATGGGGGATTGCTTGGTGAATGAAAACCTCCACACATTTGTTGACCAGAATCATCAACATGGAAATATTATGAGTATGTGAGTAAAGGAGAAATGGAGGAGTGTGTTTTTCCTATACAGTTACCATATTTAATACAGTTATGTCATGAAGTGTCATTTGGGTAAGATGTGAAGTAAATCAAGTTTGAAGCCTTATGGGTATCTGGGAGGAAGGACAATACAAGTGGGGAAAAAAGGCAAATGCAGAGGCCCAAGCCCCAAGGCAAGATTGTGCTTGGCATATTTGAGAAGCAGCAAATATGACCTTGAGCATGGAGTAGAATGAAAAAGGGAAGATTGGGAGATGTGGTGAGAATGGGAATAGGTGGCAGGGTGGGTTGTAGGTCATATGCGCCTAATAAGTCAAAAAAAGAAAATGCTTGGTTTGTACTTTCACTGAGATGGGAAGTCTTTGGAGGTTCTTGAACAAAGTGAAAGGATTTGACTGACATTTTAATGGTTTCACTCTGGCTGCTGTGTTAAGAATAAATGAAGGTGGACAGGGACAGCGTTACAGAGACCACGTTGAAAACCTGTGGAAGTCCAGGTGAGAGATAATGCCTTGAATAAGAATTGTAGCAGCAGAGGCAAAGACACATAGTCTAATTCTGGATGTATTTTGAAGGGACACTCAGTTGGACATTCTGATGAATTTAATGTGGAGTAAGAAAAATAAGGCAAGGGGGCGCCTGGGTGGCTCAGTCATTAAGCGTCTGCTTTCAGCTCAGGTCATGATCCCGGGGTCCTGGGATGGAGTTCCACATTGAGCTTCCTGCTCAGCGGGAAGCTGCTTCTCCCTCTCCCACTCCCCTGCTTGTGTTCCCTCTCTCTGTCAAATAAATCTTAAACAAACAAACAAAAAAAGTAAAAGAAGGCAAGGATGACTCTAAGGATTTTGATTTGATAAACTAGATGGATGGAATTGCTACTTACCTAGATGATGAAGTGGAGTGAGATAAGAAAATGGATCATTGATTGAGGAGAAAGGGTATGAAGTTTATCATTATTAGAAATGGGAATATTTTGGCCCATGGTGTTATCCTCTGAATTCAGAACCAATAAAACAAGAGAGATTAGCAGCACTGAATGTTTATATATAAAAGCAGTGTTTTGTAAGACTCGGATTTTGGGAGAGCGGGATACATTTGATAAAATCCACAGGGAAAATTTTTGTGATATCTTTTAGTGTTTTTGTGCTTTATTCAATTTTTAATATTATTGTATCATATATAAAGGATTTATTCCATGTAAAAGCAGTCCTCATTTATCTTACAAATTATTTAATATTTTTCTTTCCTATTAATAAGATCCCAACATTTTAAATACACTGAGAAATTTTAAATGCAATCTTAAAAATAGTTGAGTAGGGGGCGCCTGGGTGGCTCAGATGGTTAAGCGTCTGCCTTCGGCTCGGGTCATGATCCCGGGGTCCTGGGATCGAGTCCCGCATCGGGCTCCCTGCTCCTTGGGAGCCTGCTTCTCCCTCTGCTTCTCTCTCTCTCTCTCTCTCTCCCCCCATCTCTCTCTCTCTCCCTCTGTCTCTCATGAATAAATAAATAAAATCTTTAAAAAAAATAGTTGAGTAGGACATCATAGCCTTAAAAAAAATGTTTAGGATTTCAAAAAAGAAGACCCTTATTCTAAGAATTTGAGGGTGAGGTAACTAGAATAAGCAGTACAATAGATTTACACATAGCACTGAGGGCCCACTTGGGGCAAGTGATCGGGACTAAAAGCAGCATTGCTGTGGTGTTTTTCCCTAACCATGCTCCCCGATGCACAGGTGTGGCCACATATGGGGGTAGAGTTGTATTTAACCCATGGTTCTTATTTAAGTGAGTACAAAGAAACAAAAAAAGGAGAAATTGAGTTGAAGATGTTTGTCAAGGAATGAATAGAATGCTTCATCAAGAAACATAAGGTTTTGAAAAAAAAAAGAAACAAGGTTTTGAAAGGAAAGTAAATAATATAAGGCAGAAGAGTTACAGAGAAAGGAGGGCGGTGATATTAATAGATTGCTGGCTGGGTATAATCAAATGATTGTTATAGTCAAGGTATTAGAGAAAATAAGTTGATAAACTAGGAGGTCACAGAGTGGGATTTTTAAGTTGAATTTATAAAAAAAATATTAGTACCGGCAATTATAGTTTTTGACCATGAGTATGAATGGGTAAGGTGAATTGGAGATCCAGATAATTGAAATAGAGGTCGAGCAACTGCTAGATCAGTATATTAGAAGGATCATTTATGTGTATATTGTATACATATATATTGTGTATTTTGAAATTGCCAGGGACTGTGTGTTGGTTTTGTACTACCAAATAACAAATTACCATGAATTTGGTGGCTGAAATCAACAACTGTTTTTTATCTCATAGTTTTATAAGTCAGAAGTTTGGAATGGTATGGCTGAATTTTTCTGTTCAGGGCTCATGAAATCTAAATCAAGGTGTTGGCTGGCCTAGGTTTTGGCTGTAAGGAAGAATCCACTTCTGAACACATTCAGGTTATTAAGTTGCTTGCAGTTGTAGGACTGAAGACCCTGTTTCCTTGCTGGCTTTGATCACGGGCTTCTCTTGGCCCTTGGGGAATCCTTGTACGTGGACTCCTTCATCTTCAAAGGTCTTGAATGCTTCTCATGCTCTAATCTCTCTGGCTTTCCCTTTTGCCTTGCTCTTCTCGTTCTTTTTTTTTTTTTTTAAGACTTTTTTTTTTAGAGCAGTTTTAGGTTTATAACAAAATTGAGAGGATACACGAGCCTGGTCTACCCCATTGTCAATATTACTCACCAGAATGATATATCTGTTACCAAGGACAAGCCTATATTGATACATCATAATCACCCAGAGTCCATAATTTAGATATGGTTCACTATTGGTAGCATACATTTTATGAATTTAGACAAATGTATAAAAACATATATCCATCATAATATCATACAGAGTATTTTCACTGCCCTAAATATCCTCTATGCTTCTGCTTACTTATCAATCCCCTTTTTCCCCAATCCTTGGCAATCACTGATCTTTCCACTATTTCCATAGTTTTGCCTTTTCCAGCATGTCATATAATTAGAATCATACAGTATTCAGCCTTTTCAGATTGACTTCTTTCACCTAGCAATATGCACTTAAGTTTCTTCCATGTCTTTTCATTGCTTGACAGCTCATTTCTTCTTAGCACTGAAAATATTCCATTGTCTGGATGTACTATAGTTTATTTATCCATTCACCTACTAAGAGACATCTTGGTTCCTTCCAAATTTTGATGATTATAAGTAAAGTTGCTGTAGACATCCATGTGCACATTTTTGTGTGGATGTGCATTTTCAACTCCTGTGGGTAAAGACTAAGGAGCACAATTGCTGCATCATGTGGTAAGAGTGTGTGTTAGTTTATAAGAAACTGCCAAACTGTCTTTCAAAGTGGCTGTACCATACTGCATCCCCACCAGCAATGAATGAGAGTTCCTGTTGCTCCATATCTTTGTTAGTATTTTGTGTTGTCCATATTTTGAATTTTGGCCATTCTCATAGGTGTCTAGTGGTAACTTGTTGTTTTAATTTGCCTTTCCCTGATGAGATATGATGTGGAACATCTGTTCATATGCTTATTTGTCATCTGTGTATCTTTGGTAAGATGTCTGTTATGGTCTTTGTCCTATTTTTTAATTGAGTTGTTTGATTTCTTATTGTTGAGTTTTAAGAGTTCTTTATGTGTTTTTAACAACAGTCTTTTGTCAGATGCTTCTTTTGCAAACATTTTCTCCCAGTTTGTGGCCTGTCTTCTAATTCTCTCAGTATTGTCTTTTGCAGAGCAGAAGTTTTTAATTTTAATTAGTCCAGCTTATCAATTAATTCTTTCATGGATGGTGTCTTTGATGTTTTATCTAAAAAGGCATTGCTATATCCAGAGTCATCTAGGTTTTCTCCTATATTCTCTTCTTGGAGTTTTATAGTTTGGCATTTTACATTTAGGTCTGTGATACATTTCAAGTTAGAAAGTTAGGTTTTGTGAAGGCTGTAAGATCCATGCCTCTTTAAGACCATGTTAGGGCAGGTGGTGTTTAAAGCTCCCTTCATTTCCTCTACAATTTATTATAGTGACAGAAGATCTAGCTCTAATTTCCCTTTGCTGCTTCCCTTTTAATGCTGAAGACCTCATTTGGTGGAGGGGGAGATCTGAACATTTAGCTTTCTTTCTTTTTATATTTCTCCTCAAAAGATTTATCTGCATTATGTAGATGACTGTGACTGACTAGAAATACGGTCTTAAACATGGCAGAAAGAAAAGAGAATTACAAATGTCAACATTTGAAGATACTATTTCACCACATCATTTAAGACAGAATACCTAGATGTCAAAAGGTATAAGATGACAAATTTTATTACCTTAAATGTAAAGTCTTCTGTATGACAAAAACCTTAAATAAAAAATAATGAGGGAATAATTAAATATAATTTGTATTAATTGTGACCAAGGATTAATTTGCTAAAATAATTCTTAAAATTCAATAATATAAATAGCAAATCCCTGTAAAGGAAGGGAGGAAGATAAAAAGGAAGTGCATGGACTGACAACATATGGAGGAATAAATACTCATGGTTTATAAGTAGACCAAAAGATGTTTAAAGTCCCTCCTATTGCGCTATTTCATATTGTAAGTAGTGCAAATTAAGACAGCAATTAAATAGCACTTCCCACTTTTCATCCTGTCAGAAAAAAATTTCAACCATATACAATGTTGGAGAGATTGGAAAACGGGAATTTTCATGCATTGTTGACAAAATGTACCTTGGTATAACAAATGTTATGGGAGTTTTTCAATATTTATGAAAATTTCCCTGATAATCTATCCTGCGATTTTCACAGATGTATGCACACACATGTTCATTATAGCTTTGTTGAAACAGTAAAATCTGAACATATCCTGAATGATCACCTAAAAGTGGTGCAGCCATACAGTGGGACACTGCACGATGAGTTAGAGCTCTAGAATATGCTGCTAAGTAAATTAACAAGTTGTAAGCACAAAAAGACACCAGAAAAATGTTAAATCTGCATCCATATGTAAGAAGTTATATGTGTATATAGGCAATGTATTTGTGTGAGTTTGAAAAATATCAAAGGAAGATTCATTAAAACTGTGTCAATGACTAGTCCCTCAGTCACATAGGAACATATTCTGAAGTGGGAAAAAAGATATTTTTCATTGTGTCACCTTTCTTATTTGAATTTTTTATCACACTTTTGTATTTTTGTATATAGAAAAAAGATTAGAGAAAGAAACTGGATGACTTTTAATTTAAAAACCTACCATATGAGGTTTCTTTTCCTTGGTTTTGGAATGTTGTTTCATCTATAGTTGTAGTTGAAGGCACAACTCTGAAGATGGTTCAGAATTGGGAGAAGCTAAGGATGCTCTGTATGATTTTCAAGAAGTAGTATTTTTACTAATTCAGTATGTCTTATTTTATGAGGAGTTAGCAAATGGTTCATTGATTCTTTGTTCATATATATTTGGGATTTAGAAATAGTGAAATGCTGTTGTGATTCTATAATAAGTTAGCTGCATATTTATAATACAAACTAATGGTTCTGTAGAAATGATTCAGATTCTGGAGAAAACCTGCATTGAACTGCAAATGAATTTGCAGTATTTCAACAGCAAGAGTGTGTGAATTTTTTCTTACTTTTTTTTTTTAACATTCATTTGATACCTGGTAAGTGTGAGATGCTCAGCTATTGTAAGAGCTATATTTGTCTATCATTCATTCATTTTTCTTAATTTCCTAATTCATTCATAACTTATTTACTGTCTCCAATATTTGGGGAGCATTTTAGATTTTTAGATTAAGCTTTTACTAGGAAAAGTCTGTGCTGTAATGGAGCTTATATTTCAGTTGTGAAGAGGGGAGATAGACCAGGAAACCAACCCCTCCCCCCCAAAAAGGAAAGAGAAATAACAAAATAATTTGAAACAGGCAGTAGTACTTAAAAGAAAGTGAAAGAGGTCAGCTGAATGACAGACACTGGTGGGAATGGGGATGAGTTTGGGATTGGAGGTGGGTTGTGGGGTTTTATAGTTTATGATGTTTAAAGGGAACATATCATATGATAAGGTTCCAGAGCACTGAGTAGGTTTTGTTTTCTTTATATTTACTTCTCTGTTATTTTCAGCATCTTTTTTTTTTTTTTTTTTGAGGGAAGGTAGGTGGGTGTATTCTTATAGATGCAAGATTGCCATCGTCACAGATAATTTAAGTAATGGACTCTGAACTTTATTTGAGGGCTGTATCTCTTCCAAGTTAAAGCAATAGTAGATTTAATCAAGTCAGAGAAGACAGTAATTTAATGTAACACAAACTTTTATTTTAGACCATCTATTTGTTTTATTCATTCATATTAAAACACCCCTTTGAAGTTTCTTTTTGGTATAGCTCAGTGATATTAGATTTTCACTAATTTTGTCTTTTTTGATTGCAGTCTTCGGTTTTTTGGGGGTGGTTGTTTTTGTAATTTCAAGTCATTCAATCTTTCTTTGATATATTTTATTGTTTTAGATTGTATCTACTTACAGGCAGTGGGAACCCCTACCTAAATTGTCTCTTACAAATTGATGCTTATTTATCTCTATAGTAAGAAAACTAGAGGGAGATTGGTTGGTTGCTGGCATTAATACAGTAGTATAAGGAGTCATGCTTCTGCCTTTGTTCCATCATCACAATAGTCAGCATTTTACTTCTTGTCCTCAAGATGACTGCTACATCTCCAGGCATAAAGGGAAAAGTCAGTGCCAGAGCTGTTGTTATCACTCAGCAGGAAAGCAAAATCTTTCCTAGAAATCTCTTGACAGGCTTCTGCTTTAGTCTCATTGCCTAGAACCGAGTCCCATGGGAACCCCAGCAGCAAGGAGTGCTGAAGATGCAGGAAGTAAGACTGAATGTCTTAAAACAATTCCTGGAACTTGATACTTTGCTGCTCCCAACAAAATCAAGAAATATGGGTGACAATGGATATTAGGTAGCCAACTATGAGTAATTTACCACAAATGCTGCTTAAAATACAATTTCCTTGAAAACAACAAACTATTTCATCCAATGCATTAAAAAAAAAAAAAAAAAGATGTTGCCTGGAGAAAGTTTTAGGTGTTTGCTATTTTCCCACTTTTATCTTTTTTTAAACTGGGCTTTTGTAATTATTGACTATAAATAAAGATTATCAAAATTAACTGAGATGATAATAATAGTAAACAATTATTCTGTGTTCTGTGTGCTTTACATATAATAATTAATCCTCACAACAGCTTTGGAAAGAAGGTACTATTTTTATCCCCATTTCATGGAGATGTTAAGGAACTTACTCATGGTCTCACAGCTAGTAATGACTGCACCAGGATTGAAATTCGGGTACTTGGCCTCAGAGATGACCAATACCAAGGTGGAATTGTGAGAAGAAACAGTCGGTGGCTTCTCGTTGCTGAGAGCTGCACCTGCAGACTCCTGGCAAGCATATGGGGCCTCAGTTCTACAGCACAAGACACTGAATTCTGTCAACAACTACAGGGGCTTGGAAAAGAACTCAGTGCTAGCAAGGGATGGAGCCTTTTTCACATGCCAGTTGTAGCCTTTTGCAACCCTGAGCAGGAGCCTAGATAACCTGTATCTGGAATTCTGACCCCCAGAAAGTATGAAATAATACATACGTGTTGTTTCAAGCCCCTAAGTTTGTGGTGACTTTTTACACTGAAATAAAAAAAAATCAATACAACATTCAAGCTCCAATGATTGTATGTTATATCTTAAATGAGATGCTCATTCATTTTGAGCCTTTTTTCATGCATTAACTCATAATAAATAATAATAGTAATAACCGTGGCTAACCTTAGCTGAATACTTTGCTACATTCCAAAAACTAATCAATGCTTTAAAAAAAACATTTATTTAATCCTCATAGCTATCTTGATGTAGACATTGTAATTATCCTCATCTTACAGATGAGAAAATTGAGAAAGAAGAACACGTGAAGCAGAGTAACTTCTATAGCTTAGGCAGCTAAGAAGTAGCAGATCCAGGACTTGGATCCAGATATAGGATCCACAGGGTCTAAACTCATGACTCTGATGCTCCACTGCTTGGCCTCTGTAAGTGGAGTTTGGGGCATTGTTATTTTCTTCCTTGGAACACAGTCTTCAAGAGGAGGTATCAGGTGGGCCACAAATACTTTTTTAAAAAGAATATAACTTACAGCAAATTAGAACAGATGAGGAAAGTTAGATTTTCTTATAACTAGAGTGAGAATCTTTGTGAATTGTTGTATTGTAGCCATAGGATAAACATATCAGCATGCTTTCTTTTAAGGTGTACAACCTAAACATATATAATTTTTAATTGTCAATCATACCTCAATAAAGCTGGAAAAAGAAATATTTAAAGAAGAAAAGGTATCAGCATGAAAAAGCAGCAAATGGGTCCACCATTATTTGGGGATTTAAATGAATGTTTAAGAAGCTTAAAAATTGTACATATACCAATATATGTTTCTTTTCTTTGTGATGTTGTATAATAATATTTCATCACATTGTGTACTTTTGAAAATGGATGATTTCAGGTATAATTGTTACAATGCTCTTACCATATTTCCTGCTTTGCTTCAGTTGACTAGAGCGTACATCTCTTCAGATTCTTCCTTGGTCTTTTCAAGTTGAAGAGGAATTGTTTTGGGTCTTACATGAAATTTTTGCAATACATCTGATTCTACATGAAATGAATCCAGAAGTAATATTTTGATGTCTATGTAACTTTCATATTTACCTCTTTTCTTTGATCTAAATTAATATCTTTAAAAAATGGATCTTGGAAGGAAGGAAACTAATATGTATTAGAAATCAGTTAGGTGCCAATCACTTTACATGGTACTTCATATAATCTTCTCATATACCTAGTGAGTTCATTTTTTATTGTTCATAGTCTACATGTGGCAAATCTGAGAAAAGGGAAGATTAAACAGTTGCTTAGGATCACATAACCCATTGATGGCCATTTGGGGATTTGAACCCAGGGGTCTCCTTCAAACACTGTGCTCTTTTCCTGTAAACACACCTCCTCTTAGGCTCAGTGTTATCGATCTGCTTCCTTTTATTATTGGCAGTAGCCATCTGCCAAATTTTTTTCAAAGTACTTTTGAAAAAATGTTTGAAGTATGAATACATGTCTGTACTGATTGAAACACACAGTACAACTCCCATACAAGCAGGTTTTAATGACACCATCTGCTTTGCTGTTGGAACTACTCATATTTGGGTTTGAAATCACTGCCCTATCTTGTAATAAGGATAAATTTCCCACCACAGAACTTCATCCACTTGAAAATGTATAGCAAATGATTTAATTTCATAATTGAAATGTATTTGCAAAAGTGAAGCTTACTATTGCTTCCAATCAGCCATTGTGTATCTGAAAATAATTTAAAACTTGAGAAGTATATTTTATATGACATTTTCTCTGTATGTCTATTTCTAGTTATATATAATGCCTTTAGGAAGTTATTTATTTATTTATTTATTTATTTTTTTATTTATTATGTTCAATTAGCCAGCATATAGAGAATCATTGGTTTTTGATGTAGTGTTCAATGATTCATTAGTTGCATATAACACCCAGTGCTCATCAACACACGTGCCCTCCTTAATACCCATCACCCAGTTACCCCATCCTGCCACCCTCCTTCCTTTTGTAACCCTCAGTTTGGTTCCTGGAGTCCAGAGTCTCTCATGGTTTGCTTCCCTCTCTGATTTCTTCCCATTCAGTTTTCTCTCCCTTCCCCTGTGGTCCTCTGTGCTATTCTTTATGTTCCACCTATGAGTGAAATCATATGATAATTGTCTTTCTCTGCATGACTTATTTTACTTAGCATAATCCCCTCCAGTTCCATCCATGTCAGTGCAAATGGTAGGTATTCATCCTTTCTGATGGAGTAATATTCCATTGTATATATGAACCACATCTTCTTTATCCGTTCATCTGTTGAAGGGCATCTCAGCTCCTTCCATAGTTTGGCTATCATGAACATTGCTGCTCTGAACATTGGGGTGCATGTGCCCCTTCTTTTCACTACGTCTGTATCTTTGGAGTAAATACCTTTGGAGTAGTGCAATTGTTGGGTCATAGGGTAGCTCTATTTTTAATGTCTTGAGGAACCTCCATACTGTTTTCCAGAGTGGCTGTGCCAGATTGCATTCCCATAAGAAGTCTTGATATCTTTAGGTACTGAATTGTCTGAACACTGAACTTCTTTTATGCAAAGACACAAAATGGCTGATTACTGTTTAATAGAGTGCTATTAAAATTAGTTTCTGATAAAGAGTAGATAATTAGTAAATTATATGATGTTGAATAAACTTTTTCAAGATCAGTAGATGCATTCTTCTTGACCAGGAATTTATAAGACTAATTTGAATAGTGCAAATGAAAGACTACTCAGAAAATAAGAACAGTGTTTATTATATCTGTAACAATATTATAATACTTAACATTTTCAAGTTCTTCATTTTTTTTGCTTTTTTCCCCTTTAAAATTGCTGACACAACTTGAACACTCTGTATATTATTTCTTTTTTTAAATGATAACATAGTAGTTTTACCTTGGAAAATTGAAATTTGGAGTCTTTAACCTGCCAAAACTCTTTGTTATCTGTCTTCCTGAAATGATTCATAATTTGTAAATAGTAAAATATGATTTCCATTGTAAAGAAGATGAGCAAATGAATCAAAATTAAGAGAATATAGTGTAAATATATATCAAAAACGATATTCTAATCTGGTACTACCACTGAAGACTTATGTACTCTGTGGCCCCTGGAATGAAGAAAAGTAAACAGTTTCCCAAAAATGAGCCACAGCAACTATAAACAAATAAGAAATCTACCTTGAATTGACCAATTTCTGAATAGATCCCCCAAGTTTAATCTCATTCTCTTTGATGACTCTGAAATAAATGAAGTCTATGAGGTAGAGGCAGGAGTTGAGGGGAGGTCAGAGAAAGGGAGGCCTGAGAATAGGAACGTCCCTGCCAAAGGCATACATCCAGCCTCAGCTTATGGAGAGGTGAAAGCAGGATTCATGCAAGAGGAGCCATTTCAAGAAGGTTGTAACAGGATTTCTCAAAGTGTGCTATGAAAGCTTAAAAAAAAAGTGCATAAAATGATGAAACAGAATGAATTACATAAAGCGCATTTGGCTAGGAAAGCTAAATCTCTGGACCCAGGAATAAATACATACTCTGGAGAAGGACTCTCATAGTACCTCTAATAGTATGGTTATTTAAAACTCTAGGAATTTAGGTCTGAAGGGTAACAAGGTGGTAGGAAGGATAATCATGGACTCTATTTAAAGAATATATTTCATAAACTCGTGTTTCCTATTTATACCTGCCGATAATGCAATGAATATCTCTTTTAAAAAACAATTCATTTTGCTCTTATGTGTGTTGGTTACTAGAGTATATAAATGTCATTATAGAAGTGAGAGGTGCCTCCATATCAGAAATCTCAACCATGCAGATGTATGTTAACAACAAATTGAGACGCTTTTGCAACTTTTCTTTTACCCTATTTAGCTTTAGCATTTTGTCTACATTGACATTTTCTTTTTAGTTGACCATTTTCTCAATAAGTAAGAGAAAACATACTCTTGAAGATTTTATTTCTACTAATTCAAAGTGATGCAGCACAAGAAACGTATTTTTGGTTTATAAAAATACACTTGACCTTGAAGTATAGAAAGGAATGCTCTTCCCTAGTAAATAAACTGATCCATTCTGTCATTGAAGATATGAAGAAGTGATATACATAGAACATCAAGCTGTCAATTCTACTTTTTTGGGTTGTCCTTCTGTTTTAACTAGGAACATTTTGAAAAACATTTTAAAAAATAGCAATCTTTGAGATACTTTCCTTATAACTATCAAAGACAAGCCTGTATTTAAGTTCTTGAGAACAGTAAGGGAGAGCGCAAAGCCAAATTAAAAAGCAAGCCATTGTCATATTACCACAGTATTAATTTCATATTAAAATTGGGTATATTTTTATAAAACTGGTCTAATTCTCCACTGTTTCTCTTTTAAATTAGTGTTTTATTTAATTCAGCCAGCATTGGGTATATGATTTTATTATTATTAGTCTTTTTTACTCTAAGGAAAAAATGCTTTCAAGACATTAAACTTTATTATCAAATACCTTAATGTAAATGGAAGAATAGGCCATTTCTATATGCTGAGTATCCTCCAGGCTATATAAGTTTCAGAAATGTTAACAATCTTTTTGCAGTTAATATGACTAGCACTCTGGTTTATTTTTTTAAAACACAAATGTTTCTCTTAAAAAAAAAAAAGCTATAAAGCCTTTTGTTTTACAAATTGTCCTCTATTGATGATTAACATGAGGAGTAGGAAACTAAACAATCCTTTAAAGGAAATAATATTGTCTAAAGGATTAAGTATAAGTTGAATCTCAGCAAATGGCAATGCTAGAATTCTTTCAAGCTCAAAGCTATCATCTAACTGTGAAATGAAATAGTAATAAAATAAGAAGCATGTAGGCTCCCATATAAGAAAGAATTCAAGGAGTACTGGGCAGGCTATAAAAACCTTAGAAAGACCAATTTTGTATCAACTAGCTGCTCTTGTATTATACAAAATCTTGGCTCTAGCTATATTTAAGTCAACTTGGTTACAAAGAAAATACTGAAAAAAATGATCAATAATATTAAAGGTAACATATAATTAGCAAATGTAGACTTCAATGAGTTGGAAGATTGATCTATTATGAGATAAGCTTTCACTCTAGATGTCAGTAGCCTCTTCAATTTTCAGATATCAGTAGGACTTCTGGTGAGAAACTAGAAAAGTAGGAAAGGAAAGGTTATTTGAATCATAAGGAAGATGCTTCTAACTTAGAGCTCTGTCCTACATAATAGTGTGATCCTGGAACTCAGAGTCTCTAAATAGTTGTTCTTCTAACCAGCATAAGGACATCACCTAAAGGGTTACTGCAAAAGGTCCTGGGAGTTGTTAGATATGTTCTGCATTGCATCTTATTGTTCAATAACAACAGAAAAAGAAACATGGTAGAAAGATAAACAGCAATTATTAATCTAGCACAAAGAAAAAAATATTTATATTCTATTGACTCAAGTTTGAGTAGACGTCGAAAAAGATAATGAAAATTTTTTCACTAGTATTTTCTTATAGAAACTGTAACCAAATCAATATTGGAATATATCAAATGTATGTATAACTCTGCATTTTTCTCTTAAAATGGGTTATATGTCACAATAAAAGTATAAAAATACATACATCTGCCCTCTCCAGGCCCCGATCCCAAGAATCTGTTAGATTTTAGAAAGTATTAAGGGTATGCTATTACATACATATTGGAACGAATGTACTTTTACTTGGAATGAATCAATTTTTATTATACAGATATAATTTACTAAATATAATACAACTATGATGACAAATGAAATTTGGCTACTTCAGTTCTTCAAGTTGGTAGTTAATTTCTCTTCCAATTTAAAATGCCTTGCAGTTTTCTACAGTACTTGTTTCTGCTTATACATATGCTCAAATACATGTCCTCAGCTGTTGGCTAGCATTCTCCAATATAGCTACCACTGTAAATGAAAAGTCTTAATGGGAAGCAGGGGTACCAGTGTTGATAGCCAGGCTTTATGTTTGCATGCTATTTAGATTGGCAGTTAAAGACTCAAGAATGGTTATTGCTGAAATTTTTTTAAATTTTATTTTATTATTTTATGTTAGTCACCATACATTACATCATTAGTTTTTAATGTAGTGTTCTGTGATTCATTGTTTGTGCATAACACCCAGTGCTCCATTCAATACGTGCCCTCTTAGTACCCATCACCAGGCTAACCCATCCCCCCCACCCCCTCCCTTCTCTAACCCTCAGTTTGTTTCTCAGAGTCCATAGTCACTCATGGTTCCTCTCCCCCTCTGATTGCCCCCTCTTCATTTTTCCCTTCCTGCTATCTTCTTCTTCTTCTTCTTTTTTTTTTTTTTTAACATATGATGTATTATTTGTTTCAGAGGTACAGGTCTGTGATTCAACAGTCTTACACAATTCACAGAGCTCACCATAGCACATACCCTCCCCAATGTCTATCACCCAGCCACCCCATAAGATCCACAAGATCTTATGATACTTGTCTTTCTCCGATTGACTTATTTCGCTTAGCCTAATACCCTCTAGTTCCATCCACGTCATTGCAAATGGCAAGATTTTGGGTTTTTTGATGGCTGCATAATATTCCATTGCATATATATACCACTTCTTCTTTATCCATTTATCTGTTGATGGACGTCTTGGCTCTTTCCATAGTTTGGCTATTGTGGACATTGCTGCTATAAACATTGGGGTGCATGTGCCCCTTCAGATCCCTACATTTGTATTTTTGGGGTAAATACCCAGTAGTGCAATTGCTGGGTTGTATGGTAACTCTATTTTCAACTTTTTGAGGAACCTCCATATTGTTTTCCAGAGTGGTTGCACCAGCTTGCATTCCCACCAACAGTGTAGGAGGGTTCCCCTTTCTCTACATCCTCACCAACATCTGTCATTTCCTGACTTGTTAATTGTTGAATGTTATTTTTAAAATACATTATTTTTATTACAAAATACACTTAATAGAGTATATTTTAAGAATCTGCAAAAACTGAGAAATGATGTAGAAAATAAAGTCATCGTAGCTAGATATAAGGTTCAGAAAGAACACAATGTGTGCTGCATTGAAGTATATACATGTAATTTTTCCACACACAAAAAAAACGGTTTTGGCTTTTCATTCATTCAATAGTACATATTCAACATTTTTTTTTTCTGTGCTAGGTCCTAGTTATACAAACTGGTGCAAGATCGAGGTGGTGTCTGTTTTCAGGAAGCTTAGAATCTAGAATGAACAGTCCATTTGAGTAAACATGGCAAAGTGTATAAAGTAGTATGATAAATGAAGTATCCAAGGCACATAATTAAATCTTTGGGTAGGAAATATCGAGGTTTAGAATATGTCACCCCAAATTATGTCATGTTGGAATATTGATTAATTTGAATTAAAGGTACCTGAGAAATAGTACAAGAAGAATACTCTGACCCACCTTTGTCCTCCTGAATGCACGAGATAAATCTCCCATATGCCAGGCTTCCTTGTACTAGGAGTGTAGAAGGCATCCTTATCACCAGAAAGTGAGAATGTAGGGCCAAAAGGGCTATATAAACAAAACTTGTACTTCATTTTACTATCCCTAGCCCAAACCCCTTTATCTTGTCAATTCATCACAAACTTTTTTACCTTTTTTCTTTTTTTTCCCCCCAAGATTTTATTTATTTATTTGACAGAGAGAGACACAGCGAGAGAGGAAACACAAGCAGGGAGAGTGGGAGAGGGAGAGTCTTCCCGCCAAGCAGGAACCCGATGTGGGGCTTGATCCCAGGACCCTAAGCTGAAGGCAGATGCTTAACCGAGCCACCCAGGCACCCCATGATTTTTTTCTTAATTTCAATTTAATTAAATGTATAAAGCTAAATGTATAAATGTATAAAATGTAAAATGTATAAAAGCTTCCTGCTTTGGTTATTTCTTTGACTCTCATATCTTTGTGGGGCTCTCTAGTGAATACATAGTTAAATTTGTTTTTCTCCTATGAGTATTTTTACTACAGGAGGGTCTCAGCCAAGAACCAAAAGGGTAGAGGGTAAGTTTAGATTTTCTCCCCTACAAAATGATGGGATTAGGCACTGAAGACTTACTAATGGAAGTACCATCAAAATTAAGTATATATTTAAAGAATAACAAAAAATTCCCCAGGAAAAGAGAGTAGGTAGGAATTTCTTAGGCAGAGGAAATGGCATCTGCAGAAGTCTTACAATAAGAGACAATATGGGACATGCGAACAATTGGAAGAAGTTAAATATGATAGGAAAACCAAATTAGGGGGAGAGGAGAGCAGTAGGTTTGCTGTCCCTCCCCCTAAAGTTTATGTCTTGCCACCAACCATGTCCTTATTGCCTGCTGGTATTCTCCTATGTGCCTATATCAGCAATATAGGCTCTCTCTGGTCTTCGTTCCCTGTCTCTAATCTTTCTTCTGAACATTCAGTGGAAGCTCAAGGAAAATATGTTACCAAAGTATGAAAATTCTCCTTGTGTGTGGGTCTCCAGGGTATTCTAGACTAACAAATTAACCCAGATTTTATCTTTAGCATATTGTTTAGTTTCTTCTTACCCTCTTGTATGTTAACTCTGCTTACTGTCCCATTTCTCCTTAGAGGATTCTGGTCCCCTTGAAATTCAGATTATTTAGTTACTTATGATCCCAATTCCCTGATTGACTCAATAAAATTTCAATCTTGTTTATCCAACTTTTTCTTGGTGTTACAGAGGAAGTAACATTCTTTGCTCCTTTCTACATCTTATATGAATGGAGAAGACTGGATATATGTTTGTAAGAATATAGCAGTGTTGTGTGGGAAGTGAACTGTAAAGTAAAAGATGTGGAATCAAGGAGAAAAGGTATTTGTTTGATGCTATAAAACAGGTAAGAGAGTATCATAGTTTAGACCAGAACACTACTACTAGGAGTGGGAAAAATGTGCTTGATTTCAGAAGAAATTTAGAGAGAATTGAAAGGGCTTAATAACTAATTAGGAACATGACAGAGAGGGAAAAGTCAAAGATGATTTCCAGGTTTCTGCATATGCATATGAAGAAAGGACAATTTTTAGCCACTGGATTTTTTTTATTGAAGTATAATTAGCATACAGTGTTACATTAGTTTCAGATGTACAGTATAATGAAAAATATCTGTTCATATCTTCTGCCCATTTTTTTAATTGGACTATTTGGGGCCTTTTTCTGTTAAGTTGTATGAGTTCTTTATATATGTTGGGTATTAACCCCTTATCAGATATATCTTTTGCAAATATCTTCTCCCATTCAGTAGGTTCCCTTGTCATTTTGTTGATGGTTTCCTTCACTGTGCAAAAGCTTTTTATTTTGGTGTAGTCCCACTAGTTTAGTTTTGCATTTGTTTCCCTTGTCTTAGGAGAGCTATCCAGAAAAATACTGCTATGGCTGATGTAAAAAAAAGAAAAATTACTCCTTATGTTTTCTTCTAGGAATTTTATGGTTTCACATCTCACATTTAGGTCTTTAATCCATTTGGTGTAAGAAAGTCATTTAGTTTGATTCTTTTGCATGTAGCTGTCCAGTTTTCCCAGCGCAGTTTTTTGAGGAGACTATCTTTGTCCCATTGTGTTTTATTGCCTTTTCGTCGTAGATTAACTGACCATATAATCATGGGTTTATTTCTGGGCTCTCTATTCTGTTCCATTGGTCTATGTATTTATTTGTATGCCAGTACACTACTATTTTAATTACTATAGGTTTGTCGTATATCTTGAAATCTGGCATTGTGATACCTCCCACTTTGTTCTTGTTTTTCAAGTTTGCTTTCACTTTCAGGTTTTTTTGTGGTTCCATACAAATTTTAGTATTATTTGTTCTAGTTCTATGAAAAATGCTGTTGGTATTTTGATAGGGATTGCATTAAATCTATAGATTGCTTTCGGTAGTATATTTATTTTAATAGTATTTGTTCTTTCAATCCATGAGAATGGAGTATCTTTCCATGTGTTTGTGTCACCTTTAATGTCTTTAATCAATGTTTTATAGTTTTTTTTTTTTTCAGAGTACAGGTCTTTTACCTCCTTGGTTAAATTAATTCCTAGATTTTTTTTTTTTGGTGGAATTGTAAGTGGGGTCATTTTCTTGATTTATCTTAGTTGGGTCATTTTTCTTTTGTTTTTATCTTCTTGATTTTTATCTTTTGGAAGGAACCACAAGTGGTATTATATTTTTTAAATTAATATATTGGGACCAAAGAAAATCTTAACTTGTCAGTTCATTCAAAAACATATATGCTTATGTTATCAATGCAAATGCATAGTGACAGGTCTTTTTATTTTTCCTAATTTTGTGAATATGTATGCCAGACTCTTTTAGTCGCTGCTTTTGTTCAGCTAGAGGGTTCAACTTTAGGGACTTTTCCTTATGCTTTTTCCATTTCTTGAAGACATCAAATGTAGATGCCATAATCTAACTTGGAAACTCAAATAGAAGTCTTGGCATATATTTGGAATGCTCTGTCTCTCCAAAATTCAGTGTAGAAACAAAGTGCAGGTTCATGTGGGCAATTTGTTTTATTCAAAGACTGGCACATCTGACCTGTAATATGGACAGATATCTTAGAAATTCTTCATAAAAGTTGTTCTGTCCTTAAGAATCTTACAATACTTGATTCAAAAGTAGTAAGTGTTAATCAGCAAGTCTAGCATTAATTTCCCTTTAAATTGATTTAATGTATTTCAGCAAATATGTGGGCTAGGAAGAATCAATGACTTACTGTGTCTTTCCAAGTCAAGAAGTTAAAGTATGCAAAAATATCTTTACTTTTGGATTTTTTGACATGGCTATGTTTACTTTGGTCCCTTCCAAAGGATGACGTAGAGATTGAAGGCCGGCTTGTTAGTATTGGGGGTTATAACTGTTCACAACCGTGCTGTTTGTCAGACGGGAGTTTCAGCCAGTTCAGTACACGTTGCCCTGTTGCAGAGCAGGTATCACTCAAGAAGTGGGAAACAGTGGAATGAGAGATGAGGGACAGATTTATTAAATAGTTTCAGGAGACTTAACACCTGAATAATATTCTTAAGTAGCTATTTATTCTTACAATATTTCCAAAGGAAACATGTTCTTAGAAAACAAGGCTTGGTAAAAGAAATATTTATTAGTTTAGCTAGGACTTAAGCCCGGTTCTCTGTCATCATTCCATGTTGTCCTGGCTTTAATATGAAGTGTGGAAAAATTATTTTCACCATGCTTTACTGTGACTTATTCTTTTTTTATTTTTGAGAGGGTGGGACATTGGGGACAGAGCCTCCACAAAAGTGACAGAGACCCACTGGATTCTTCTTAAATATCAGACTAAATCATAATATAAAAATATTAAAAGTATCACTGTGAAATTCTGTTACCAATCAAAAAATAAAGGTTGTTGAAGAAGAATAAGTCAGCTGGAAAATATAAAATTTACTTCTTGAAATCTATATATGGTGAGTATTTTTTTTTTAAATAAATGGATATACTATTCGGTAAGTTAGTATTAGAATAAAAAACATTAATACTTTGCCATTAAAACAAGGATAAGAAAGCATAAATATTTCTTCGAAATTTGGCTTCTCTCACCTAAAATGAGAATCCCATGACTAAATGAGAATTCAGTATATAAGAGTTCAAAATGTAAAAAGAAAAGGAAGTAAAAGCCTAAAGTTATAAAAAATACATTTCACCTTTCTTTTACTTTCTGGGATTTTTAATCTCACTCAGCTGTCAGTCATTCTCATTATTTTGAGCAAATTCTTCAAACAGTCTAAATTGTTCCCACAGTGGCAGCCAAACCAAATAAACAGTCAAACACTGAAGAGTGTGTGATTTCACCAGAAACCTTCAACAATAGAGTGCTCCAGAAATTTCTATTAAGTGAAAAGGGACAGGAAACCTCAATGACAGCCTAAAACATAGAAGGAAAACATTCTCTCTAGTTTCCCTTCAAAGTACCTCATCAAAACCAGAAAAAATCTTAACCCCAAATCAATAACAGGAAAAATGGTAATCTTCTTGCTATGTACCAGATAAGAACTACATTTTAACATTCAAAAATTTGTACTTTGAAATGCAAAGTAGCTCCTTTAGGTTAGTTATGCATATATATTTGAAAAAGAATGCAATCCTCTAGGTAAAAAATGGATAAATATGGTCAAATTTTATTTAATATATTTTTTAAATTATGAAATATAGATGCTTTACTGGAATTTTCTCTTTCCTAAATTTCTACTTTATGAAATCTGAGCATCACACAATCATTTTACAAATAAAATGATCTATATTATTGAGGAATTTTAAAATTTGAGCCTTAAATTTTTGAGAATCATGCTTTCTATATGTCTGAACATACACATTAGCATCTTTTTCCCACTTGCACTAAGAGCCAAACTAAATAAATCTAAACCTGTGTTCATTTCCTAATTCTCTAATTCTGATCCAGAAAAATCACAACCACAAAATTTATAGGTGAAATATTTCTATAACTTGAAATTTATGAATTCTTGGCCAAAGAACAAAAATTTAGACTTGAGCACCGAAACCTATTCACTTGAAGTGGAAATAATTATATCTTATTGTTAGGTGAAAGGATAGAGAAATCGTATACATATAGATTAGCAGCTTGTTGTAAATAGATTAAACACACTATTTTACATTTTTTATTCTGCAGTTTTCATTAGAAACAACCAATATTTGTAAATTTGTTCAGTTATGTGTCCCTTTAATTATTTCCTAAGGTTTTTGCTACATTGTATACCATAAATATGTGAAGATGAGTAAATAACAAGTACCCAAAACAGTAACGCTTCAGACGCAACAGAAATTACCCTTGTTGAGAAACTAGTGCCATGAGGAAGCTAAAATTTAAAAAAAAAATGTTAAAATGCATGCTGCATACCAAATTATTTAAGTGTCAAACACAAAAACAGGTTGACATTTCTCCAAATTTAATTTGTTTAGTTTGTGAAGGTGGTAACAAGCTAACAGTATGATAATTTTATATATCCTAGAAAATGATGAAGTGTTATGAAAGCAATGATGAAATTAATAGTATTTTGGGTGTTTGTCACAATAATGAAAGTTACTCCACACCTTGTTTCTACATATTTTGTATTGCCCATCTATTTCGTTACCTCCAATTATATTGTAACTTTCAGAAATATTACATTTGTCCTAGGGCTCTCATTTTATTTTAGTATTATTTTTTGTAAATATAAGCAGTTGCTGTCTTTATTCTAGGGTTCTTATTTTAATTCTGGGAACAAGAAAGAAATATTTCAATCATTTAACTATATTTAAAAAATATTACAAAGTAAGACAAGTCCATTGTAGACAGAATAGCAATGCTGATGACTAAGATTAAGAAAAATTATGATTCACCACTCATATTGTTAGTGTATTTTGTTTTTTCTTATTCATTTATAAGTATTTGTTTATATATTCAAAAACATATATTTCAGTGAGAAGGGTTACCAACCACCCCCAGGTTTGATGACTCACTAGGAGAGTTCTGATGACTCAACATATGGTCATTCTCCAGACTATGATTATTTCATGAAAGGATACAAAGCTAAATCAGCAAAGGGAATAGGCTCATAGGCAAAATCTGGGGAATCCAGGTGTAAGCTTCAAGGTTCCTTTCCTAGTGGAATCCTGCAGAACATACTTAATTTCTTCAACAGTGAATTGTGATAGCACATGTGAAAGGTTGCCAACCAGGCAAGTGTGTAACAGACTCAGTGCCCAGAGTTTTTATTGGGTGTTGATCACATAGGTACCCTCTGTGGGCATATAACTAAATTTGAGACCCCCAGATGAAAAGGAGGGTTTCAGTATAAACTATATTTTTTTGCATAGTTTATGTACAATGAGCCACTCTTCTAAGTTAATGGTGTAACTTAGAAGAACAAGCTAAATTCTCAGATGTCAGCCAAGAGACAACTTTATAAATAAGCCTTTCAAAGAATAATAGGTAGGCCTGCTGTGTTAATTCTTTCTGCCCAGTTTCATATTGTGTTGTGGGATTGTTTTGTATTTAATTTTTAATATATGAACATCTTTCAATATCATTAAATATTTTTTTCATATTTAATGGCTACACTGTTTTTAATTTTATGCATGTACCATGGTTTATTTAATCTATTGGCAGATTTAAAAAAAATATAGGTCTATATTTTCCCTGTAATAAAAATCCTGTGAATATTATTTCCTTGATATAAATTCCTAGAAGAGAGATTGCCTCATATGCATATTGTAAAGGGTTTTGATGTATATTACATGATAGTCCACACTGTTCTTCAGGTCTGTAATGATGTACATATCCACCCACCAACAATGTATATAAGAAATTGATATTTACAATAATTTATTAATTTGTTAAAAGAAAATGAATTTTGGTTGTCTTATTTAACATCTTTTATACTATGGGTGTTGACATTTAACAATTATATTTCTTAACCATTTGTATTTATACTTCTCTAAATATGTATTCATTTATTTTTTTACCAACAACTATTATAAAATAAAGTCACAATTGAAAAGAAAAGATATTAAAACACCAGTTGCAATTAATAGTAATGGACTAGGTACTATTCCATCCTTGTCCAAATTTAGTTTTCACATATCTAGCTTTATTCATTAATTAATTCAGAACATCTCACTACTGGGGAATGATGCACATGGCACTACTTTTTTCTATATCAATACAAATGATAGATTTTTTTCCTACAAAACTTACATTGAGAAGTTTTAGGGGTTTAAATAAACAGATAATCTTATACACTAAGTACATTCATAGGATCTTTTAAAACTTGGATTCTTAATTTCCTAACATTTGATTTGTTTTTAGGATTTAAGAGTTGAGTTTTTAAAAACAATTTGTTAATTTAAATATATGTGATAAGAAACTAAAATGTGTTTCCAGTCACATTACACATCTAACAATGTAAGGTGTAAGTTATTGAATAATTGTGAAATTTAGCTATTTTTTCCCTTCAAATTAAGCCAGCTTTCTCCATACCTACTTTATAATTAGACTTTCTTTTTGATATTATTAAATACTTGTTGGGCTCTTACCTTCGGGGAAGGAAAACCCATATAGAACAGTCTCAAATATTCATGTTGCTACAATCAGTTTTTAAACAAGTTTCTAATGGGCAGTGATCAGTCTCCTTCAATCCCACTACCAGAATGAAAAAGCAGTCAAAATCCTGGACAAAGCATGTTTTATCTTGAATGCAACAGTCAAGTTTGTTTATATTAACTTTTAAAGGGTTGGTTAAACGAGTTGAAAATAGAATAGGCCTGTTAAAAAAGCACAAGGTTGCCCTTTATTGAGAACTTATTAAAAAAAAATTGGAAATACTGTCGTTATTTACCTAGGAGGGAATAGAAAGCAAATGGCAGATATAATGTTGAAGGCTACACAATAGCTATGATTACAATGGAAATCAATGAAGTCTAATTTATTCTGTGTCACATTATGAGGCCAGGGAGCATTCTGAAGAGGAAGGCAATAAATTAGAAGTAGATATTAACTTTTTTTTTCTTTTAATACACAAGTGTGAGACAGCCAAATAGTGTTTGAAGGGAAGAAACCAATTAGAACTCAAACATTGTTAAATAGCTAATACTAAAAATCTTTGAAACACACTGTGAGGAAATTTCTTTTCAGTTAATTGCATACAATCAGATAGGAATTATAATAAAGAATGTTTGCTTAGCATTTAGAAGGCCACTATAACTTGATAGTCTAAATGAAGACTTCTATATTTGGAGGAAATTATTCTAAATTAATTCAAGAAAGAGTTTACAGGGTTTGGTTTTTGACAGTCATGAAAGAATTCTAGTGCAGGGATGGCTGGGTGATAGTGGGGAGGGTATGTGCTATGGTGAGCGCTGTGAATTGTGCAAGACTGTTGAATCACAGACCTGTACCTCTGACACAAATAATACATTATATGTTAAGAAAAAAAAAGATAGTAGGAAGGGAAAAAAGGATGGGGGGAAATCGGAGGGGGAGACGAACCATGAGAGACGGTGGACTCTGAGAAACAAACTGAGGGTTCTAAAGGGGAGGGGGGTGGGGGGATGGGTTAGCCTGGTGATGGGTATTAAAGAGGGCACGTTCTGCGTGGAGCACTGGGTGTTATACACAAACAATGAATCATGGAACACTACATCAAAAACTAATGATGTAATGTATGGTGATTAACATAACAATAAAAATATTTAAAAGAATGAGAAAAAAAAAGAATTCTAGTGCACCTGCTTAGGAACATTTTCCCCTTGTATAAAGGTGTCTGCTATTTTGCTTAGTTTGTGGTAAGTAATTTGCATAAATCCATAATGTAGCTGTCAGATTCTTTTTTTCTTCTTGTAGCATTTTTTTTGGTGAAAAATGAATTTAAAAAAATTCAGAGAGGTGAAAAACAGAATTTAAAAAAATCTATTTAGACCCAACACCACTACAATTGACATCTGTATGCTGTCTGTGATAAATATAGCATCAGCTTTTCTATAGTAATGCTTTCATAATCTTAGCTTCTGGACAGTAGTGCTACAAAGTATTTGTAGAGGACAATAATATTTTACTAATGGAAGATGTTTTGTAAGGTTCGAGGCATTCTCCTTTCATTTAAATGGGTAGGAGCGGATTGTGGATAAATAATTGAGATAATATTTGAAAACTTAGAGGCATTACTTGCCAATGACTTCCTCAGTGTTTTTCATCTGGAAGTTTCCAAATAAAATGTTGTAATTAAAGTGTAACTGTGATACAGAAATATTGACACAAAATAGATTACCTTATCAACTACTTGAAGTTTATAATTTCTGATCTAGGAAAAAGCTCTCAAATCATTCATCTCAAAGATATGAGTCTGTCAGGGCCTTTTGGGTGCTCAACATTTTGAGAAAGTGTTAGTGATGATAAATAGAAGTTTGTCTTTCATAAATATAAAATTTATTCACGCTCAAAGCTATAGTAAGAAGTAAGAATTTTTCCAAAGTTAGGATAAATTCAAATCAAACAAAAACAAACATATAAACCAACAAAGTATAAACTTTATTATTATTGTTATTTCATCTTATGTCCTAACAAGACACCCATATATCAGTAGGTTTAGAGCAAGTAGTCTCATTATAGCTAAACAGTTTCTGGGGCCTCTAATCAGAAATGGGTTTCTTTGCACATTTATTTTTCTTGTTTAAAATACAGTTTTATCTACAAGGGACTATAAGTTGTGTCTATAAATATAAGTTAGAATGATGTAAGGAGAATGCCAAGTTGTTAATGAATTCTATAAAATGTCAGGAAAAATGTGAGGCAGCACAATTCAGAAGCAATACTTTTTTTTTAAATTTAATTTTATTATGTTAATCACCATACATCATTAGTCTTTGATGTAGTGTTCCATGATTCATTGTTTGCATATAACACCCAGTGCTCCATTCAATACATGCCCTCTTTAACACCCATCACCAGGCTAACCCATCCCCCATCCCATCCCCTCTAGAACCCTCTATTTATTTCTCAGAGTCCATAGTCTCTCATGGTTCATCTCCCCCTCCCAATTTCCCCTTCATTTTTCCCTTCCTACTATCCTCTTTTTTTTTTAACATATAATGTTATTATTTATTTCAGAGGTACAGATCTGTGTTTCATCAGTCTTACACAATTCACAGCAATTCTTTTTTATTATTATGTTAATCACCATACATTACATCATTAGTTTTTGATGTAGCGTTCCATGATTCGTTGGTTGCAAAGGGGGGGATATCGGAGGGGGAGATTAACCATGAGAGACTATGGACTCTGAGAAACAAACTGAGGGTTCTAGAGGGGAGGGGGTGGGGGGGTGGGCTAGCCTGGTGATGGGTATTAAGGAGGGCACATTCTACAATTCACAGCAATTCTTAAGAGAGTATTTGAAATAGGCCACTTTCCTTCCCATTGACAAGGAAGATGTTAGTGTGCTGGAAAAAGAATGAAAATTTTAGAGAAGAAAAAATATATATATAAAGAAAGCTGCTAACAAGAGCAAATATGCAGTCAGGATGAGGGGGAGCCTCTGAATCATATGGCTTATCAAATAAAGACCCTTGAGGAAAAGATATACTACTAGGTTGTCAATTTACTTCAAATTGGAAAAGAAGTTTAAGATTCTTTCTCTTTTTTTTTTTTTTTTGCCTCTGTGTATCTGTCTCACACACTAACACACACAAATACACACAAGTATGAAAAATAAATTTTTAAAAAGCCCAAGTGCTTGTAACAAAACAACATTCAAGGCATCTCTAGGTGTTCATACAGAGGGATGGATAGGATGGCTAGAAATAAACAATAAACAGTTTTCTTCTAGTGTCTTTAAAAAATTATTTCAAGGTAAATTTTACATATGGTGGTATCCACAGCTATTAGGGTTAAAATTTCATGAATTTTGAAAAATATAAATGTATCCTATAGTCAAGATATAGAACATTTCCTTCATACCATAAATTTGTCTCATATTTCCTTTAGTCAGTCTGCCCCTCATATAAGCTGTCACTCTTCTGATTTCTGTTAGAAGTATCTATCAGGAATTCATGGAGAAAGCTTGTCCTATGAAAATCAGGCCGTAAGATAAACTGGCACTGGCCTATGGACAATTCCAGTGAGATCTCTTGATATTATCAGGTGCTGGGGACAACCTGAACTTTTCCTGGTTGTTTCTTGGTTGAGGCCTGGAAACATGCCTGACTGTCCACTGCATACTCAACAGGACAGATTGTCATGAATGATACTAATGACATAGTATACTAACAATCTTGCCACCATGTAAGCCATCACAACTCTTGGTCCTGTACCCATAAGTTAAACAAAATGAATAAGCAATAGCAGAAACACAGCACTAACATGTGGGCCCTGGAAGACGAGAGAGAGACAGAGACAAAGGGAGAGAGAGAGAGAATGAGAATGAATGAGAATTTCACATATTATCAGAATAACCTAGTTATCAAAAGGTACAATTCAATGAAATGACATTTTTGAAGATAACTAATAACAATATGAACAAAAATTAACTCACATAAAAAGAATCAGTTTTTAAATTTAAAGACCCAGTAGATAAAATGATGAGGGTATTCACTCTTGAACTTGAATATGTGGTCAGGAGGAGGTGGGAGAAGTATTTCAAAATACAGAGCAAAAACAGTGATGGAAACTGTGAGAGAGAGAAAAAAAAGAGAATTGGAAGATCCAGAAGAATTAATTTAGAAATAACTTGCTACCAGAAGGAGAAATAGGAATAATTGAGCTTGGGACACTAGTTAAAATATAACTATGTATAGTTATATAGTACACTATATTTTTATAAATAACAATTTAACAGACTGGAGAAAGCAGATTGAAAATCTGTACTAAATTTTAGGCAAGACTGACTAGAAAAGCAATATAAAAGCATATCCTAAAATAACATTAGACTAGAGGAATAAACAGAAATCATACCAGCTCTCATAAAAAATAATACAACTTAAAAGGAGAAGAAAGGAATTGGTTAGGTGTTGTAGTTTTCATCTGTATCACATATACATTATTGAAAAAATAATAATCAAATACCAGCCAAGATAACACTCAGCTGTTAGGGGCAAACATATATATTTTCAGGTATATAAGCATCTAGGGACTCTATCACGTGCATATCCAATATGAGAGGAAAACTCTCAAAAAAAAAAATTGTCTCACCTAGCAAAAAATGAGTTAGAACACAGATCTCAAAACAGGAATAAAGAAATGAGTGGAAGAAAAAGTCATGAGCCCTTGTGAATTTATCCATGCAAAATACAGAATTGAGAATTAAGATCTTATGCAAAATCATTATAAAATTCTCATTTGCTGGTTAGGATGAAGCTGTGAATAAATAGAGCCTCTTGGTGTTTGACACTATTATTATCATGTAATAGTTCTTATGTAATAGTAGAGAAATAAAAATTATCGTCCCATTAAGGGGAAAATAAGCCAGTTACAGTCCTGTTGTACACCACACAAGGGCATTGCATTTAAGGGGCATTGCATTATGGTAAATGGACCTGTACTTTATTACAACTTTTAATTAGCAGATGTAATTAAATTGTTTAATTTGTAATTAAACAAATTTAAAGTTATTCTAACAAAATCTTTGTATTATGGTCATTTTGCAACTGATGGAGGTATAGTGTCTTGAGGAAACAAACATTTTTATATCAACAGGAAGGGGCCAAATGAACTTGTAGCGGCATTCCTGCTTTGGTACTGCAGACAACTGAGGTATCTGGGGTGCTTTAATGAAATTCCTGAAGCTTTTCCTCTGAAAACTTTCACTGATGCTTGATTCTCTTGTTCTTTCCACAGTTTTGTAAGTAACTAATTCTTTGCATTAAATGCGTTCTTGCCTGAAAATGTCTTTAATGTAACATATATCTGACTAAGGCAGTAATGTTGAAAATCTTCAAAATCTTTGAGAATCTTCCTGTTTTTATTGCTAATATTACTGTTTTGTGCCTGGCATGATGTTATGTGATTTCACATATTATACAATTCCCATTACGGACCTGAATGGTGGACATGATATTCACTAATTATAGGGATGAGAAAATATGGATCAAAGAGGTTAAGTAAATTTCCAAAACAAACTGGTAAGTCATGAGCCAGGATTTGAACCTTCTATATTTTGGACTTGAAATTCTTTACCCTTTAAATATCTCTTGTTTCATTGATGATTTCAATTACAAGATTAATTTTTTTCACTTTTTTTTCTTAAACCTCATTAAGATCATTCACATTTAAGATCATTTCCCAAGCAATATTGTTTATGTAAACTTGTATTACTATACAGTCTATTCCAAGCTCTTTTAGTTAACCCTTATGAAACCTAATAAAATCACTCATTTTCTTGGCATATTGGCTGTGGTGAAACTTACACTAATAGCATTAGACAATTAACACCTCTTTAACATAATGTATTGTGAATTGAGCTATGGTGACAAGAAGACATGGTAGCAAACTAATTAGCAGACTGAAATTGATTCTTGCTCAATAAATATTTAAGAGGAAATAAATTTTAGCTCTGAAAAAAACTGAAATGGCTTGATGTTCAACCAAACGAAATACTGAAGTTATATTAGCAGGTGGTAGTAGGGACTTATTTGTATGACTAAAGTAAGTCAAATGTTTCTTTTGACAGTCAATCACAAGTTGAGATGATTCTTTAAAGGACATGGGTAGACTTATTAAAGTTCCTTTAAAGATATATTAAAATCTTAATATTTTTATGGGGAACCTTTGGTGACAAGCAACAGAAACCCATCTTAAAACTTTAGCAAAAGAAAAAAATTTCAAAAAAGAGGAATTTATTGACTTCTTTAAGATATCTAAGGGTCATACTGTTATTGGCCACATTTGGGTACAAGGACTCATCATATTTTTAGTATGTTGTGTTTCTCCATAGTTTGATTCTGCTGCCCATTGTGCTACTGACTTCATTTTTCAGTTTCTCTATGTAGTAACAAAGAAGATTTCTGACTCCTCACATGTACCTCTTGCTATAGACTGAATGTTTGCGACTCTCCTAAAATCATATATTGAATTCACCTAACCTCCAAGGTAATCCTAAGAGGTAGGGCTTTGGGGAGGCGACTGGGTCATCAAAGCAGAGCTCTCATGAATGGTATCCTTGCCCTTATAAAAGCTGCCTGAAAATGCTCATGAAAAGATGCTTTCTGAGAACCAGGAAGTCAGCCTCACCAGACATAGAACCTCACTATACAGGTGCCCCAAGCTCTGACTTCCAGACTCCAGAAGTGTGAGAGAGAAATTTCTTTGTTTACAAGCCCCTAGTCTGTTAGAGAAGCCTGGGCTGTTTTGTTATAGCACCCTGAATAGACTAAGACCTCTCTTTGTTCCCTTCATCTCCATTTCCTGACTTACCTTAGCAGACGTAGTAAAAAAGATCACTTTTCCTCCCACACATCCACACTGAGTAGAATACTGAGTAATTACGTATGATTTTAAACAAATGTGTTTATTTAACAAATATTTATATATTATATTACATACTATACTCCAAGCGCTCCTCTAAGTGTTAGAAACATTAGCTTATTTGTCCTCATAAAAATCTCTAAGAAGGATATACTGTTACTATCTCTCCTTTACCCATGAGGGAGTTGAGACACAGAGAGATTAAAGTCACATATTTAATAAGTGACAGAGCGAGGATGAGACCACAGCAGTTTGATTCCAATAAAAATGCTATATTGATTCTCCATGGGAGCAACAAAAAATGTTGCCAAGGTAAAAAGTGTTCCTCTAATTAGGTCACCACTAGATAGGTCTTACGTCTGAGACAGAGTCATTTCTGGGATTAGAGAAAAACAAGGAGAAGCTTTCCAAAGGAATAGGGATGTTGGGCTGGAAAAAAAAGTACATCAATATCTATCTCCTAAAATGAGAGAATGATATTTCTAGGAAAAAAAATGTGTGTGTATATGTATATGAGAGAGATGCATACAAAATTTTGTCATACATAAAAAGGCTAATTAATGAGTGTTAATAGTCAAAATAAGTACATTGTTATGGTCTTAAGATTATAGCGGAAGGTAATCAAGCTGAACGAGTCTGTGCTTACATACTAATAATTTTAATTTAAATATGATTGTGATGTCAGATAAATAGAAAACTTAACCCCTGGGAGAAATTATGCTGTGTTTTGTTTTGTTTTGTTTTTTAAGTAAGCTCTACACCCAACATGGGGCTTGAACTGACTCTGAGATCAAGAGTCACATGCTCTACAGACTGAGCCAGCCAGGCACCACAAAAATTATTCTGTGTCTTAGTGATGTTCTTTCATCCATTTAATCACAAATCTCACAATCTTTGACTTTCTTCCTGAGCCAATAGTCAAAGAGAACTTTCACTGGTAAGTTCTGATGAAGTCTGTCCTGAACCATTCTAAATGAGATGGATTATTACTGTAATTTGATTATTTTACTTGAATTATAAAAAGTGAGCTGCCATAGTAAAATCTGTGTGCATTAAAAAAAACTTCTATAACTTAGTGTCTTTTTCTAAACTGTCTAGAATGTTTTCATCCTTTGCCCTATTTCATCCGCTCCCTGTGTACCCCTTTGCAGTGATGAAAGTAAATGACTTGATTTCCTGCCACTTTTTGGGTGAAGGCAATGATGATGTGTGTGTTCTGGGTGTCTCTACATGGACTATCCACACACCCTTGTGCATAGCCCCATGAGGGCATGTCCCTAAAAGGTGCTCCTGGTTCTCCCCCTAAACCTACCTTTCCTATGCCACACTCTGGGTGTCAAAGTTGGGTAGAGAAATGAAGGGTATGTTTCATCCTTTGCAAACTGCTGCTGGAGAGTATATACTAAAGATTGTAATAATCACTTTTCTATCCTCAAAGGTGTAAATATTTAGTTGTTTGTTATATGGCTTCATTTTGAATACTTAATTTTTGTATGTTTCGAGGGTCCATAAAAATAAAATCATGAATTATTTCCTTCCTGGATTATTAAAGAAGCTCTCTTTGAGTAAGTGAATACTGAAGGATACATTAAAATGCAAATAAAAGGTGAGTATTGCAAGTAGAATAATTCAAATTATTACTATAAAATTATGGAAATTAGCATTGTTTTATAATCAGATTGACCCAAATTAATATGACCCAAATCTACTACTTACTAGTAAGGCCCTCAGTCTTCTGCAAAGCAGGGATAATGATACTTATATTCTCATACTTGAGGATTAAATAAAATCTTGAGATACCAATCACATAGCAAATAGTAGTGACATAGTAAATAGTAAATGGCAATTATTTTTATTTTCTTTACAATCCTGGTTTAAAACCTCACTGACAGGTACTCCATCTTCTTGTTTAGTGTTTACTCCCATTGTGTACCCATCTAACCTTTTCATATCTTCTTCCATTTTGACGAACTGGACTATCTAGAGTCCTCTAAACACATTAGGCTTTTCTCTACCTTACATTCATATTTTTCTATCACCTATGTCTCAAAGGCCCATTCTCCACGTTTCCTGTCTGTTGAAGTCCTCCACATTCTTAGTGGTATAACTCCAAATTGTCTCTTTCATGGGGTCTTCACCAACTTTCCCTGGTTTTAATTTCTTTGTGCTACCATTGTATTTTGCTTGTAATGATACTGTATTAGTAAAGGTTCTTCAGAGAAATAGAATCCGATAGGAGATGATATATACCGTTTTAATTATTTAATCTGCGTATCAATTGATTTGTTGACTCACATGATTACGGAGGCTAAAAAGTCCCATCATCTGCCATGTGCAAGGGGGAGGCCCAGGGAAGCCATTGTTGTAATTCAATCTGACTCCAAAGGTTTAAGGACCAGTGTAGCTAATGGTGGAAATCCTGGTCTGAAGCTAGGAGACCATCAGTATCCCAGCTCAATCATTCAGGCAGAGAGGACCTAATTCCCCCTTCCTTCACCTTTTGTTTCAGTAGGCCTTCAGTAGATTGGATGTGGCCACCCATGCTGGGGAGGGCCATCTGCTTTTTTTTTTAATTATTATTATTATGTTATGTTAATACCATATATTACATCATTAGTTTTTTTTGGTAATTATTATGTTACATTAATCACCATACACTACATCATTAGTTTTTGATGTAGTATTCGATGATTCATTATTTGCGTATAGCACCCAGTGCTCCATTAAGAACGTGCCATCTTTAAACCCATCACCAGGCTAACCCATCCTCCCACCGCCCTACCCTCTAGAACCCTCAGTTTGTTTTTCAGAGTCCATCATCTCTCATTGATGTAGTGTTCCATGATTCATTGTTTGCGTATAACACCCAGTTATACGCAATGCAGTACATGCCCTCTTTAATACCCATCACTGGGCTAACCCATACCCCCTCCCTTCTAGAACCCTCAGTTTGTTTCTCAGGGTCCATAGTCTCTCATGGTTTGTCTCCGCCTCCAATTTCCCACCCTTCATTTTTCCCTTCCTGCTATCTTCTTCCTTTTTTTAAAAAACAAATAATGTATTATTTGTTTCAGAGGTACAGGTCTATGATTCAACAGTCTTACACAATTCACAGCGCTCACCATAGCACATACCCTCCCCAGTGTCTATCACCCAGCCACCCCATCTCTCCCGCCCCCCCACGAATCCAGCAACCCTCATTTTGTTTCCTGAGATTAAGAATTCCTCATATCACTGAGGTCATATGATACATGTCTTTCTCTGATTGACTTATTTCACTCAGCATAATACTCTCCAGTTCCATCTACGTCGTTGCAAATGACAAGATTTCATTCTGTTTGATTGCTGCATAATATTCCATTTTATATATATACCACATCTTCTTTATCCATTCATCTGTTGATGGACATCTGGGCTCGTTCCATAGTTTGGCTATTGTGGACATTGCTGCTGTAAACATCGGGTGCATGTACCCCTTCAGATCCCTACATTTGTATCTTTGGAGTAATACCCAGTAGTGCAATTGCTGGGTCGTATGGTAGCTCTATTTTCAACTCTTTGAGGAACCTCCATACTGTTTTCCAGAGTGGCTGCACCAGCTTGCATTCCCACCAACAGCATAGAGGGGTTCCCCTTTCTCTGCATCCTCGCCAACATCTGTCGTTTCCTGACTTGTTAATTTTAGCCATTCTGACTGGTGTGAGGTGGTATCTCACTGAGGTTTTGATTTGGATTTCCCTGATGCTGAGCGATGTTGAGCACTTTTTCCTGTGTCTGTTGGTCATTTGGATGTCTTCTTTGGAAAAATGTTTATTCATGTCTTCTGCCCATTTCTTGATTGGATCATTTGTTCTTTGGATGTTGAGTTTGATAAGTTTTTTATAGATTTTGGATACTAGCCCTTTATCTGATATGTCATTTGCAAATATCTTCTCCCATTCTGTCGGTTGTCTTTTGGTTTTGTGGACTGTTTCTTTGGCTGTGCAGAAGCTTTTTATCTTGATGAAATCCCAATAGTTCATTTTTGCCCTTGCTTCCCTTGCCTTTGGTGATGTTTCTAGGAAGAAGTTGCTGCGGCTGAGGTCGAAGAGGTTGCTGCCTGTGTTCTCCTTTAGGATTTTGATGGACTCCTGTCCCACATTTAGGTCTTTCCACCATTTTGAATCTATTTTTGTATGTGGTGTAAGGAAATAGTCCAGTTTCATTCTTCTGCATGTGACTGTCCAATTTTCCCAACACCATTTGTTGAAGAGACAGTCTTTTTTCCATTGGACATTCTTTCCTGCTTTGTCAAAGATTAGTTGACCATAGAGTTGAGGGTCCATTTCTGGGCTCTCTATTCTGTTCCATTGATCAATGTGTCTGTTTTTGTGTCAGTACCATACTGTCTTGATGATGACAGCATTGTAATAGAGCTGGAAGTCTGGAATTGTGATGCCACCAGCTTTGCTTTTCTTTTTCAACCTTCCTCTGGCTATTCAGGGTCTTTTCTGGTTCCATACAAATTTTAGGATTATTTGTTCCATTTCTTTGGAAAAAGTGGGTGGTATTTTGATAGGGATTGCATTGAATGTGTAGATCGCTCTAGGTAGTATTGACATCTTCACAATATTTATTCTTCCAATCCATGAGCATGGAATATTTTTCTAATTCTTTGTGTCTTCCTCAATTTCTTTCATGAGTATTTTATAGTGTTCTGAGTACAGATTCTTTGCCTCTTTGGTTAGATTTATTCCTAGGTATCTTATGGTTTTGGGTGCAGTTGTAAATGGGATCGACTCCTTAATTTCTCTTTCTTCTGTCTTGTTGCTGTATAGGAATGTCACTGATTTCTGTGCATTGATTTTATATCCTGCCACTTTACTGAATTCCTTTATGAGTTTTAGCAGTTTTGGGGTGGAGTCTTTTGGGTTTTCCACATAAAGTATCATACCATCTGCAAACAGTGAGAGTTTGACTTCTTTGCCGATTTGGATGGCTTTTATTTCTTTTTGTTGTCTGATTGCTGTGGCTAGGACTTCTAATACTATGTTGAATAGAAGTGGTGATAGTGGACATCCCTGACGTGTTCCTGACCTTAGGGGGAAAGCTCTCAGTTTTTCCCCATTGAGAATGATATTTGTTGTGGGTTTTTCATAGATGGCTTTTATGATATTGATGTATGTACCCTCTATCCCTATGCTCTGAAGAGTTTTGATCAAGAAAGATGCTGTACTTTGTCAAATGCTTTTTCTGCATCTATTGAGAGGATCATATGGTTCTTGTTCTTTCTTTTATTAATGTCTTTTATTAATGTATTGTATCACATTGATTGATTTGCAGATGTTGAGCCAACCTTGCAGCCCAGGGATAAATCCCACTTGGTCGTGGTGAATTATCCTTTTAATGTGCTGTTGGATCCTATTGGCTAGTATTTTGGTGAGAATTTTTGCATCCATGTTCATCAGGGATATTGGTCAGTAATTCTCCTTTTTGTTGGGGTCTTTGTCTGGTTTTGGGATCAGGGTAATGGTGGCCTCATAAAATGATTTTGGAAGTTTTCCTTCCATTTCTATTTTTTTGGAACAGTTTCAGAAGAATAGGTATTAATTCTTCTTGAAATGTTTGGTATAATTCCCCTGGTAAGCAATTTGGCCTTGGGCTTTTGTTTTTGGGAGATTTTTGATGTTTGCTTCAATTTCCTTAGTGGTTATAGGTCTGTTCAGGTTTCCTATTTCTTCCTTGTTCATTTTTGGTAGTTGATACATCTCTAGGAATGCATCCATTTCTTCCAGATTATCTAATTTGCTGGCATATAGGTGCTCATAATATGTTCTTATAATTGTTTGTATTTCTTTGGTGTTTGTTGTGATCTCTATTCTTTCATTTGTGATTTTATTTATTTGGGTCATTTGTCTTTTCTTTTTGATAAGTCTGGCCAGGGGTTTATCAGTCTTACTAATTCTTTCAAAGAACCAGCTCCTAGTTTCGTTGATCTGTTCTACTGTTCTTTTGGTTTCTAGTTCATTGATTTCTGCTCTGATCTTTATTATTTCTCTTCTCCTGCTGGTTTAGGCTTTATTTGTTGTTCTTTCTCCAGCTCCTCTAGGTGTAGGGTTACGTTGTGTATTTGAGACCTTCCTTGTTTCTTGAGAAAGGCTTGTATTGATATATACTTTCCTCTCAGGACTGCCTTTGCTGCATCCCAAAGATGTTGAACAGTTGTGTTTTCATTTTCATTGGTTTCCATGAATTTTTTAAATTCTTCTTTAATTTCCTGGTTGACCCATTCATTCTTTAGTAGGATGCTCTTTAGCCTTATTGTATTTGAGTTCTTTCCAACATTGCTCTTGTGATTGAGTTCTAGTTTCAAAGCATTGTGGTCTGAAAATATGTAGGGAATGATCCCAATCTTTTGGTTCTGGTTGAGACCTGATTTGTGACCTAAGCTGTGATCTATTCTGGAGAATGTTCCATGGGCACTTGAGAAGAATGTGTATTCTGTTGCTTTGGGATGGAATGTTCTGAATCTATCTGTGAAGTCCATTTGATCCAGTGTGTCATTTAAAGTCTTTATTTCCTTGTTGATCTTTTGCTTAGATGATCTGTCCATTTCAGTCAGGGGGGTGTTAAATTCCCCCACTATTATTGTATTGTTGTCAATGTGTTTCTTTGCTTTTGTTATTAATTGTCTTATATAATTGGCTGCTCCCATGTTAGGGGCATAGATATTTACAATTGTTAGGTCTTCTTGTTGGATAGACCCTTTAAGTAGGATATAGTGTTCTTCCTCATCTCTTATTACAGTCTTTGGTTTAAAATCTAATTTGTCTGATATAAGGATTGCCACCCCAGCTTTCTTTTGTTGTCCATTAGCATGGTAAATGATTTTCCACCCCCTCACTTTCAATCTAGGGATGTCTTTGGGTCTAAAATGAGTCTCTTCCAGACAGCATATTGATGAGTCTGGTTTTTTTAATCCAATCTGATAGCCTGTGTCTTTTGATTGGGGCATTTAGGCCATTCATTTTCAGGGTAACTAATGAAAGATATGAATTTAGTGTCATTGTATTGCCTGTAAGGTGACTGTTACTGTATATTTTCTGTGTTCCTTTCTGGTCTATATTACTTTTAGGCTCTTGCTTTGCTTAGAGGACCCCTTTCAATATTTCTTGTAGGGCTGGTTTCGTGTTTGCAAATTCCTTTAGTTTTGTTTGTCCTGGAAACTTTTTATCTCTCCTTCTATTTTCAATGAGAGCCTAGCTGGATATAGTATTCTTGCCTGCATATTTTTCTCGTTTAGTGCTCTGAATATATCATGCCAGTCCTTTCTGGCCTGCCAGGTCTCTGTGGATAGGTCTGTTGCCAGTCTAATGTTTCTACCATTGTGGGTTACATATCTCTTCTCCCGAGTTGCCTTCAGGAAATTCTCTTTGTCTCTGAGACTTGTAAGTTTTACTTTTAGATGTTGGGGTATTGACCTATTTTTATTGATTTTGAGAGGGGTTCTCTGTGCCTCCTGGATTTTGATACCTGTTTCTTTCCCCAAATTAGGGAAGTTCTCTGCTGTAATTTGCTCCAGTAAACCTTCTGCCCCCTTTCTCTTTCTTCTTCTTCTGAGTTCCCAATTATTCTAATGTTTTGCCTTATAGTATTGCTTATCTCTCGAATTCTCCCCTCATGATCCAGTAGTTGTTTATCTTTTTCTCAGCTTCTTTATTTTCCATCATTTGGTCTTCTATATCACTAATTCTCTCCTTCTGCCTCATTTATCCTAGCATTTAGAGCCTCCATTTTTGATTGCACCTCATTAATATCCTTTTTGATTTCGAATTGGTTAGATTTTAGTTCTTTTATTTCTCCAGAAAGGGTTTCTGTAATATCTGCATGCTTTTCTCAAGCCCAGCTAGTATCTTTAAATTGTCATTCTGAACTCTAGTTCTGAGATCTTACTAATGTCCGTATTGATTGGGTCCATGGCAGTCGATACTGCCTCTTGTTCTTTTTTTTTCAGGTGATTTTTTCTGTCTTGTCATTTTGTCCAGAGGACAATAGATGAATGAGAGAACAAAATGCTAACAGGTTAACAATGTCCCCAGAAAATATACACTAAGCAAATCAGAAGAGACCTGAAACCGGGGGGAAAGAAAGGGAAAGAAAAAGAAAAAGAAAGAAAAAGATAAAGATAAAAACAAACAAACAAAAAAACAGAATATGATCAAATATGATCAGGCTGGTGCACACATCAGTGCCACACACTAGATTCGGGGTGTATTTTGGTCGGTTAGAAGAAAGTGCCTCCCAAAATTTTAAAGAAAGAAAAACTTATATATGTACAAAAGTAAGGGTAAATATGATGAAGGGCTGGGATATGCCTGTAAAGATGAAAATTATAAAAGAGTTTATAAAAAGAACTGATAAGTTGTATGAAAAAAGAAAGAAGAGGATTTAAAAAAAAAAGGGGGAGAGAATGTGATCAGACAGGAGACTAGAACAAAGCCCTACACTACAGATTTAGGGTATATTTTGGTCTGTTAGAAGAAACTGCATCCCAAAATTTTAAAGAGAGAACAACTTATATATGTACCAAAAATAAGTTTAACTACTATGAAGGGATATAATATACCTCTAAAAATGAAAAATAAAAGATTTTTTAAAAAAGGAATTGATAAGATGTTGGTTGAAAAAGGGAAAAAGAAAAATTAAAAAAAAAAGTTAAAAAAAACTTTGAAAGACTAGAGAATCATGGTAAAAAAGCCATGAATTCTATGTGCATTATTCCCCTAGTTCTGGCATTCTGCCATTCTCATTGATCAGTAAACTTGGTCTTGGCTGGCTGTTCTTGCTGATCTTCTGGGGGAGGGGCCTGTTGCCATGGTTCTCAAATGTCGTTGCCTGAGGGGGCATTCCCCCCCCCCCCCCCCGCCCTTGCTGGTCCGGGGCTAAGTAATCAGCTCAGGTTTGCTCTCGGGAGCTTTTGTTCCCTGCTTGCTTTCCCTACAGGTTTGGAGGACGAGAGTGAAAATGTCGGCCTCCCAATCTGGTCCCGTCCTCCCAATCTTGGCCCCGCAGGAGCCGAGATTGGGGCCCCACTCCTCAGCGAGCCCCCAGAGAAAAGCAGTCAATCACTCCTGCCTCCCCAGTCTCTGGCTGCACTCTGTGCTCACCTGGTGGCCTGTGACCGAGCGTTTCTATCTCTGGCACCCAACCCCGTTTGGGGTCTCCAAACCCAGCAGATCCCTGTGGTGCGCTCCCGCACCGCTCCTCCCGGGGGAGGAAGGGGAGTTTCCCTGGATCTGCCGCTTGTTTGTTCCCTGCTGGAAGACGAGTGGCCCAACTGTGCCATGGATCACAGTTTATGGCAGCCGCGAGCTGAAAGCCCGCACCTCGGCTCTGTCTCTGTAGCCGGCTTCCCTCCTCCAATACCTGGGAGCTCTGCGGCACTCAGGCACCCCCAGTCTTTCTGTGACCCTGAGGGTCCCGAGACCACACTGTTCCAGTGAAGGTTCCAACCCCCGCTTAGCCACTGGAGTGACATCCCTCAGCAGAGCCGACTTTTTAAAAGTTCCGATTTTGTGATCCACTGTTCTATCACTTGCCAGTAAGGGCTGACGGAGGCCCCCTCCCCCGCCATCTATTCTCCCAAATATCACCTCGGATTCACTTCTCTGCATGTCCTACCTTCCAGAAAGTTGTCGCTTTTCTGTTCAGACAGTTGCTGCTATTCTTTTCTTTGATCTCCTGTTGAGTTCGTAGGTGTTCAGAATGGTTTGATCCCTATCTAGCTGAATTCCTGGGACCAGACGAAATTTAGGTCTCCAACTCCTCCGCCATCTTGCTCCCCGCCCCCAGACATCTGCTTTACTAAGCCCACCAGTTCAAATGTTAATCTCACCCAGAAACACCCTCACACATGCATCCTAAATAATGTTTAGCCAAATATCTAGGTACCCTATGATCCTCTTAACTTGGCACATAAACTTAACCATCACAGATGAAATAGCAGAATTTAATATGTACTATAAAACCAAGTGCATTTCACCAAGAATTTGGAATTGTAAAAATTTCTTTTTGTTAGATTCGTTTTTAAAAGGCTGGCCAGAAAATAGAGAAACCCATCTTTTAAAATTAATAAATTGCCCAATTAAAGTCCAGTCCTCTATCATCAGCAACAAAATTGGAAACCAAATAGAAAACACCCTTCAGGGACTCAGTGGTCTATCTATGCTTGAATTATATTGCTGGAAAGGAGGTAAACTGAGAAGGAATATTATCAGCCTAAACATGTAAAATATATCAAAGAAGAAATTAGATTCATGGATGGTGCCAGTAGTAGTTTATGAGAGAAAATAAAGATAGCCATGTCCTTCTACAAATTGTCCTGAAGCACTGGTATTTAAAGTGAAGACACTTTCAAGTGGAATGGGTGGAACTAGATTTCCTCAAACTCTTCTTATTAACTGAAGAATTTGTCATTCAAATGAAATAGTTCATAAATGGGTGAACAAAGTGATAAATCAGAACTGTTCTGACTTTTAGATTCCTTCATCCTCTGTCTGGTCTTTGATGGTGACTTTCAGCAACAGTCTCTGGCTAAATATATCACCCTTTAAGTTTCGAACCCCTGTTAAAACAAACAAGCAAACAAAAAGATTTATTATAGCAGATTGATTCAAAGTGGAGAGCTGATTAAGAGGAGTCCATGTTTGGGCTACCCTGAGCAGATCTGTCATTCCAGCAGTTTTGTCTCATGATCACATCATGTCCTCAGCTAATGAGAAGTAGATACAGAGACTAGAGTGAGCAGCAAGAGCTTGGTTCAAAAGGCCACAGGGCAGTGCTGTCGAGGATTTGCAAAATGAAAAAGCTAAGTAAGCTAGTCAAGAGGGTGATGAGAATGCAGTACACACACAATGATACAGATTGAGGTGATAGACACCATGTGGACCTCTTCCTGAGGGTGGGCTGGAGTGTCATCATTTTTCAATGATGTTCCTATTCTTTAAGTTCAGTTTGCAGCAGGCCTGGCATTTCCATAATTCAGACTGTCTTAGATATCCACTTACACACAAAACTTAGCTTTCATTTCATCAAAATTTAGAGGGAGTTTTGTTCCTTGTATTCAAAAGATTCTGTACTGGAAAAAAAAATTGAGCTATGAATGTAATTGCAAGCAATGGGATCTAGAAAATTTGCAAGGCTAGTTAAGGTGGCATGTCTGGGAAGAAGGCATGCCAAACCCTTCATTCAGGAAGAAAGCTGTTTGTTCATGGATTTGTGAAAGAAAACCAACACAAACTTTTAGAATCTAGAACACACAACTTTTCAGGAGAATTGGGGGGATTTAGAAAAATGACAGGTTGGAGATGTTTACTGTTATTTCTTGGTTACCGAGTTCATCAATACAGTCCTGTTTAGGGGTGCCTGACTGGAGGCAGATGATTAAAAATGAAAATAATTATATGAAATTTCTGTATGAAGCTATTTCTACTGGTTGGGGTTCTACAAAAATTTCTACAAAAATCAGCTTGCCAGTTGAAGTTGATATTCCAAATGTGTTGTGTTTTAGGTTAAAGTCAATGATTTAATTGAGGAAAAGCAATACAAGAAAGAAACTTCTGGCAATTGCAACTGATGGTCTGGAAAGAGCAGGAGTCTCTGAGTTGTTGGGAAACTCTTCTTGGGGAGTCTCAGGAGTACCAGCATGTGCAGGTAGCCAGTCTGCTAATCTACCGAGGCTCTATTGTGTTGAGTCAGGTGAGGTTGTTACTAAATTTTAGTCATATACATAATAACATTTTCTTTATCCATTCACTCATTGATGGGCATTTTGGTTGCTTTCATATCTTGGCTATTGTAAATAAGGCTGCAATGAACATGGGAGTGCATCTTTTTTGAGTTATTGTTTGTTTGTTTGTTATTGAGTTATTTATATTGTATATAAATACCAGAAGTAGAATTGCTGGATCATATGGATAGCCCTATTTCTAATTTTTTGAGGAACATCCATACTGTTTTCCACAGTGGCTGCACCAATTTATATTCCCACCAACAAGTGCAGAATACTTGTTTCTCCACATCCTCCCCAACACGTTTTATTTCTTGTCTTTTTGATAATAGCCATTCTGACAGGTATGAGGTGATACCTCATTGTCGTTTTGATTTGCATTTCCCTGAAGATGAGTGATATTGGGCATCTTTTCATGTGCCTATTTGCCATTTGTATGTTTTATTTAGAAAAGTATCTATTCAGATCTGCTGTCCACTTTTTAAATCAGGTTATTATTATTACTTTTTTTTGCTGTTAGGTTGTATGAGTTCTTTATGTATTTTGGATATTTACTCCTTACCAGTTATATGGTTTGCAAATATTTTCTCCCATTCAGGAGGTTGATTTTTTTTATCTTGATGTTTTCCTTTGCTATGCAGAAGCCTTTTAGTTTGATATAGTTCCACTTGTTTATTTTTGCTTTTGTTGCCTTCACTTTTGGTGTCAAATCCAAAAAAATCATTGCCAAGATGTCAAGGAGCTCACCACCTATGATTTCTTCCAGGAGTTTTACTGTTTCAGGCATAATTACTTTCTTTATTGTCTTATTCCAGACTCCTGATCATTCCACCGTGATTATTGCTGCCTCTCCCCTTTCCAAGCCTTTCCATTTCCTTCAGAATTTTTTGGAACTGAACCAAATGCAGTAGTTCATAGACTACAGACCTACAGATTGCTGAAGGACTTGCACTGCCCTGCTTCAGGGCTTTTGTGTATGAAACCCTAAATTACTTCAGTGCCTTTGGATCACTATATCCTATTTCAAGTGCATTTTGACATTTCAGATATTTCCTTAGTTCTCCCTGACATTTCAAAAACAACTGGCCATTGATTTTTTTCATTAATTATGTGTCCCAAGCCCATGTGACACACAGCACCTGATCTGGAGCAACCTATTTTCAAGTATAACAGCTGACAAGCTGCAAGGGCAGGCCTTGACTAACCAAACTTCTTTCATTCTCTGCCATGATGTAGTAAACCTTATCCTGCCACAGAGCTGAGAAACTTCTGCTATCATGACACCCAGGGAGAATGCACAGTGTGAAACTGTGGTGAATGGTAGAAACGTACTCTGGTAATGAGGGACTATTCACTACAAATAGCTTAACAGAGGGTACTGGCAGGTATTCATGCAGTATAATGAGGATTTATTTATTATGTGCTGCTTGGAACTAAAGGCACTTGTTATTATCATTTATGTGAAGATCATCTTTGGAAAAAGCAATCAAAGCAATAAAATAGCAGCTTATGCATAACAAAGCAGCAAACTCAGATCTGATAAGCTTACTATTACAACAGTAATTTAATATTTGTGTAGTATGTTAAAATTATATTTCTTATATACTGCTCTAGTGAAGTAATACTACTTTGTGTCTTATGTGTAGTTCAAGGTTTTTGTGATTTGAAAAGTGTTCTAAAATTATAAATCATTTCTTGTAAGGTCATCTTTTAAGAAATTTAAAACCTAGCCTGCAGATGAACACAATAGTGGCTGGAAGGAACAGAGCAGAAAACGTTTCTTTTAAAGCTCATCCCAGCAGTATTTCAAGGAGAGTTTTCCAGATGATCTGTTTCCTGATAAGACATTTGTTCTTATAAAATAATAAAAATATTCTACTTGAAAACCAGCCGTGGTTGTGGTGAGTTGGTTATCTAACTCAGCCGGTTCTGTTTCTATACACCCTGGCGGATGCAGAAGGGAAAAGAGAGCTAACGGAAGGCTTTTAAAATGATCCAATCAGTGAGGGAGAAAAAAAAAACAACCAGAAAACCCACAAAGAAACGGGGATAAGAAGGAGACACCTGACAATTCATAACTGTCATTTCCTACATGAACTTGACAGGTCTTGAACATTTGAGGCCATCATGTTTATGTGTGAATTCCAGAAAATATCTTTTTATTTTATTTTTATTTATTTTTATATTGTTATTGTTTTTATTTAAGTAGTCAATTATATTTACAAGATATTTTCTCATGTTTCACTTTTACCCACACATTTACCATTTTTGGTATTCTTTTTTTATTATTATGTTAATCACCATACTTTACATCATTAGTTTTTGATGTAGTATTCCATGATTCATTGTTTGTGTGTAACACCCAGTGCTCCATTCAATGTGTCTTCTTTTTCCAGAGAATATCTTTTGTTAAATGTCTCTTGTCACCTGAGTTTATTGCAGTTTTTCTTTTACGTTAGGAAAATGTTTCCAGTTTGATGAAGTCACTGACCAAAAGTTTTTTGTTTGTATGTTTGTTTGTCTTCCCCAAAATGTGTAATGGAGAGAAACAAGGAGTAGGTGGTGGTAGTGGGATTAATAGAGGTATAGCTTCATTTCATGGATATATTAAAAACTGTTGTTCCATTTTATAGCTGCTAATCAAACTCTCAAAATCTCAAAAAAAATTTAACAAGCCAATATATATGTAATATATGGTGATTCTGTGTCTTGTGTCGCAAGTGTAAAGTAACACTCTCAAAAGGTATATGTGATTATGAAGGAAGTACTTTGGATCCCTCAGAAATGTTTATGTGTAGAGCAAAATATTTATTTTACCTTTGGGTATGTAATGAACCATTAAAAGTGACTTGACTTATACCTGTGTTACTGACTTATTATATATGACATCTGTTTGAGCCATAATTCTACTTAAAGTGAGGAAGTCTTTATTTAAGAAATGGAATAAAAAGTACAAAATATCAAGGGATTCATTGTTGCCATCCTAATAAGCTCTAGAATATATTAATATATTTGAATATATTAAACATAACAGTTGACAATACAGTATCTGTCTTTAGTTGACTATTTTTAGTTCTAGTTAACAAAAGCTTAATTGTTAACATGCAGCATTGTATGAGATACTTAAATTGGGTAATGAATGTATTTTAATAGCTATACTAGGGAAATATCACTTTAAAAATATCTATCTGAACTATATATTGTTGACCTATGAATAGTTAATAATGTGATTAATTGCATGAGATACATTTTGAGGTGATTTAAAAATGTGTATGGAGATATAGGAAATAGTTTGTGCAACACTTTGTATGTATGTGTGTGTTTCATAATTTAAAGATTGAAAAAGGAAGCAATTGCACCATAAAAACAACACTGACTTTCGAAGAAACACAAGTCCATATATTGTCTCTTCTATGGAAATTTCTGTCTCAAGCAAGTTACTTAAGCCTCCTGTATTTTTCTCAGGCCTAACATCCTCAGTTGTAAAATATGAAAAAAATACTTGCCTCATAGGATTGTTAGGATTAGACAGGCTATTGTATAAGAAAGGCCCTATGAGATACTTGAGAGTTAGTACCCAAATATATATAATATATATTAATAATAAATATATAATAATACATATTTAATAATACCTATATATTATACTACATAGTTTAAATGATTCATTAAACATTTCATTATTTTCAAGGGTCCAGATAGTTTTTGTAGTGATATATTTCAATTTTGAGCAAGAAGAAAAACTCAGCAGAAATGAAATAGCTACACACACGCACACACACATTATAATATACACCCTAATTTCCTGAAATGTTTCATTATCATTATCCAAGGAATTCATGTTTTATGTAGTTGGTTGAACTTGTAGTTTTCTTTCTGAATTTTTATTTCTGTATCTCACTCTTTGAAGATTCTGCATAAGTCCAACAGGAAATTTATTTCGATTTTCAATATTATGCAGCCAAAGATTTACTCTAAAAGGCTTATGATATACATAATGTACTAATATTAAAATAATCAATAAATGTTTAATTTGTAATTAGACAACATATTATAACTAAATGTCACACTGTAGATGCAATAATTTATGTCACAATATTTATTGATATCACTGAAGTAATTAGAATGTTCTATTTTATTTGATAGCTAACGTCTTGACTGATACTTATGACATCAGCACTAGGGGATGCAAAACTGTATGCCACAACTGAATTTCTGGGAAATTGAAACCAACGGGGATGGCTTGAGCGACATTTTAAAATTGGTTTCTTCCTCTGAGTAGTTTTCATCTAATCAAAATAATACTCTGGGTTCTATCTTAGGCCCTGAAGTCTTTTGAGGGAACACGGCTAACAAGACATATGTCCTTTTATGCTATTTTCATTTGTTAATGTCATGGGATTGTCTTTGCAGTGACCACAATGAGTTCATTCAAGGAAATTAAATGCAGCTTGAGGAAAAATAAAGGAAAAAACAGGCCAGTAATGGAAATAAAATATTGCCCAAGAGGGGCTTTTGGCAAAATAGACTTATCACTTTTGTCATACATTGTTAAAGTAGCTATTTGGAGCATTGTCTATGGAGAGGATGTTGATGTTTAAGGTTAATAATGAAGTAGGCTGCCTGTGGGAACACCTCCCATGGTCTCCTTCCAGCTACACCCATAAGTCCAATTCTTGGTCTCTCACCAGCAAACTGGGCTTAACTTTCTCTCACAGGTCTCATTAATTCAGTCTGTGCTACTTTCTCCATAGGACTGACAATCTCTTCTAACTCTATGGAGTCTAGTTCTCTCTTTAGAACAGTATGGATAAGGGGCTCAAGTTCCAGTTCTCTTTAATGCATTTTCTTATATCACTCGGGCATCCTACTTACCCACCCTTTGTATCTTATGCCTTTGGTTACAATTTTGTCAGAGAGGGGAAGTTCTGAGGGTTTCCACTGGCTTGTTTATTCTCAGGAACTTGGGAAATTCCCCAAATCCATTGGGTTCTTTGAGAGATTGACCCAGGTCATAACTCCATTTAGCACCTAATTCCCATAAGCCTCAAATTCAACCAGTTGATCCCAGCAGTATTTTGGGTCCCCAGACAAAGTAAAATCACTATCAGTGTCTTTCAATCCCTGAATGGTGTGTGTGTGTGTGTGTGTGTGTGTGTGTGTGTCTTTTTTTCCCCCAGTGTCAATATCTAGCTTCCCTGATAAATGGCCAAAGGGATCCCATCAGGGAAGTTTAAGGAAGATTTATAGAATCTTCCTGGAATGGCATCTCAAAGTCCTTCTTTAAGTGGACTTGGCCTCTCTTTCATTCAAAGGGTACTCGGTCTGTGATCAAGTTCTGGATGGAAACTTGGTGAGGAGGTGAGACTCTTCATTGTGGTGACTGAAGTCAGACCTGTGCTCACAAGTCCTCGTGTTTCCCTGTGCTTATATAGTGACAAATTGTATAGAAGGAAGACCTTTATTTTATTTCTAGTGACTAATTAACCATAGCTAAAGATGTCTCTGGGTCAAAATATTCTCACTACTTTTATAGTAACTGTGACTACCCTGCCTCAGGAGTAAGGTGCTGCCACGTGGCCTCTGCCAGCCCAGAAATTCACATTTCAATGGTAACAGCTCTGACCTGTGGAGAACAACCATGGAAATTTCTAAGAATGTAGAAACCTCCCCCTCCATTAGTGCACTTCTCAAATTTAAGAGATGATTGGGGGGGGTGGCTGGTGGGTGGATTGCACATAATACAGTTATGTACTTCAATATTCATATGTCCTTATGCCTTTGGATTTTGCCTCTGTATCCTAATCAGGAAGTTCAGGCATCTCAAGCTCATTTGATATGAATCACTTTCGAGTCCAGGTCCTAGTCAACCAACCAATTACTGTTAAAGCCACTGCCAGCAGCTGAAGCAAACACATTGAATAGAGGGACTTTGGGAAGTTAATCATATTGATAAATTTAGACATTTAATATAGGAAATTGATTAGTAAAGCAGAGAGCAAGAGGGAGAGGTAGTGTAATCCAGAGCCTACAATTACACTTGCCACGGAGCTTCTGGAGCGATGTTACTGCTGCCTCTGATGCCAGGGAGGGAGCCGGGAGCCCACAGTCCTGCTGACAATGCTGTTTGATGCTGATGTTGCTGGGACCTTCAGTACTCTGTGGCCAACCCCAGTAACCTACTGCTACCGTTGTCTTGCCCATCCCCACGGCATTAGGGGCTCATGGGCATTTCTCAGAGCACACAGTTGCTCCCTGGTGCCACTATAGGAATTAGAAGCAGGAAAAATGGCATCTCCTTTCCTTTTATCCTCTATTCATTCTCCAGCTATTGCCTCTTATCAGCAGAATGCCCTTGAAACCTTGGAAGCCAGTGCGTATGAGGAATTCAGCTGGAAGCCTTCCAGGACTTGCCTGTGTAGAGCAGGGTGTGAAGGGTGAGTTTCTGAGTTGACACCTACCTAGCCCTCTCACAGTCTTTTTCCTTTTTAGAATTTACAATAAATCTTTTCAGGCAAGCCGCCAGAGGTAACAAATATGGCAATCAAGGGATTGTAAAAATTTCCAGAAATTTAGAAGCTTCAGGTGACATTAATTTTTTTTTTTCCTTCTCAGGATTTTAGCTGGTTCTGAAAATGACACTTTCTTCTTACTGTGGACCCTTTTCTTATAAGAGAGTGGGATCATTCCTTTTTCTTTCTCATTTTCCTTATGATTTCTTTTTGCTTTACTTAGAAAAGGAAAAAAATATTTCATCATACTGTTGATAAGTGAAAAACAATATGAATCTATTTCAAAAATATACTTATATAATGAATTAATTAACCAAGGTTTTTAGAGAAAATAAACACTCTAAAATAGATTTGAACTTTTTAAAATTTTATCTTGATTTCAGTGTCTTGAGACTCCTCAAGACTCACATCAGATGTCATTTAAAAGTTTTATTGAGGTATATATTTTTTAAAGATTTTATTTATTTTAGAGAGAGAGAGTGAGTGGGGGCAGGACCTAGGAGAGGGAAAGAATCTCAAGGAGACTGTGCTGAGCATGGAACCTGACATGGGGCACAGAGCCCCATGTGGGGCTCAAACTCACATCCCTGAGATCGTGACCCGAGCCGAAACCAAGAGTCAGGCAGACCACTGACTGAGCCAGCCAGGCACCCCTAAGGTATAACTGACATATAATATTAATATTAGTTTCTGGTATATAACATAATGATTCAATATCTGTATATATTACAAAATGATCACCACAATGAGTCTAGTTAATATCACCATAGTTACAAAATTGTTTTTCTTGTGATGAGAACTTTTAAAAATCCACTCTCCTAGCAACTTGCAAATATGCAATATGATATTTTAGCTGTAAATTATATCCCCACAACTTATCTATTTTGTAACTGAAAGTTTGTACCTTTTGTTTATACATCAAGTTTGTACCTCAATTATCATACTTAACATTATAAGATGGAGTAGATTCTGGTCACCATAATTTCCTAAATTATATGGTAATACATATTTGAAAAGTGAAGAAAAAAGTTATACTACATGTGCTTTCTCATTCTGGGAAACAAAAATAAATTAAAAGATCTTTATTTTCTAGTATGGGAACCGCATTTCCACTAGTTCACATGAACGATAAAATGCTGTGGCATGCATTTCTCTCCCAGAGCACAGACTCAAGTAACTGGAAATTTTGTGACTGCTAAAATGTGATTTTTAAACTGTGACCACTTAGATTTTGCAGTTTTATTTAAAAAAATCTGTATATAATAGGCTTTTCTTCTAATCCTTTTATTTCTTAAGGTTTGTTTTGTCACTGTCTTTGTCTGTTCAAGTGGCTATAACAAGATACCATAGACTGAATGGCTTAAACAATAAATATTTATATCTCTCAGTTCTAGAGGCTGTGAAGCCCAAGACCAAAGTGCCAGGTAGATTTGGTATCTGGTGAGAGTGCCTAGTCCTCGCTTGGAAATGGCTGCTTTCTGGCTGTATTTTCACATGGTGGAGACAGGGCTCTCATGTCTCTTTTTTCCTTTTATAAGAACATTAATTCCATCATGAAGACTCTACCTCATGACTAAACCAACTCTAATTACTTCCCAAAGGCTCCGCCTCCAAATACTATCACACTGGGGCTTAGGGCCTCAACCTGTTTTTGCAGAGGACACCAATATTCATTCAGTCCTTAGCAGGCACCTTCCCAGTGATGAGTACAGAAGTGGAAGCTCTGTATGAAATTGTTCTGCCACGGAGCTGTTGCTAGTCATTCTAAGACAGTTTGTCTGGTTCATCTTGGGAATGATGAATTTGTAGGCTTTCTCAAGCTTTGCATATTTACACCAATTTCTGCCTCCCTTATAAGATCCAGAATCTTAGGTTTATCCTCAGAATTGATTTTTGCTTGAAACTTAGCATCTGACACTGCTGCTTTGGGAGAGCACTTAAGTGGTTTACCAATGTTTGATTAACATTAATCTGTTTTACATGTATATGAAGTACGTAAGGATAGTATTGGTTGGTATCTGTCTGGCTTATCATTGAATCTCCTGGGACCTAACACAGTATACCATGCTTGGCATTCAGTAAATAATTTTTGCACAAAAATATGAGAAGGAACTAGTGTTTGAGGTGTTAGAGCTAGGTTCAGAGAATGTGTAAGATTTCCATAAGCAAAAAAATAAAAAGGTAGACTTTGGAATAGAATAGAAAGAGTACAATTTGTTTTCATGCCATGTCAAATAGTAATGCAATCCAGGAAGGCCAGATGTTAGTTGTCCTGATAGTGTCAGGAGGGAAGGAACAAATGGGGCCTTGTGACTTTAGGCAGGGTCAGGACAATAAAAAGAAGTGGCAAAAGTCAAGAGACTTGGGGAAGATTCGAGAGATGGGACTTGTGGGTAATTAGCTGTGGGAGGCAATCCGAGCTTCTGGAGAGAGCGCCTTGAGTCAAACTAGAGAGCGCTGAACGAAGAGCTGATTTGGAGAAATGATATTTGTGCAGCTTTAAATGTGTTCACTGTGTGGTGTTGCCGACATACTCATCTGGTTGATCATTTAGTTTATTGAAGAGAAGGTGGATTGAGATGTCATTGAATTCATACTGAATTCTGCTACTGTCTGAATTTTGGAAAATCAGCTTGGGCCTTTTGTTAACAGTTAAGGAGCCCGTTCAGGGGCTGGATGATACCTGAGGTCCCTTCTGTTGTCAGGTTTGCCTTTCCATCCTTCCAAAAGTTGCTCAGTACAAAATAGACTTTTTTTTTTTTTTTTATTGCGGCAAAATATATGTGACAACATTTACCATTGTAACCATTTTTAGGTATACCATTCAGCAGCATTACTGCATTCACGGTGTTGGGCAACTGTCACCACTTTCCATCTCCAAACCTTTCTTCATCCCAAATAGGCGCTCAGTAGCCATTAAATAATAACTACTTTTTGCCCGTCTCCTCTCAGCACTAGTAACCTCTGTTATACTTTCTGTTTTGATGAATGAGGTATATAGAAGAGGTAAATTCATAGAAGACCTACTTTTAAAAATTGAGTTATTATTGCCATTTAGAAACTTACCAATTTCTGTACCATTTTGCTTCCGTGTATAATATATAAGTACATATACATATAATATCAGGAAAATTAGAACATATTATTAATGGCAAAAGAAGTGAATTAGAATACTTTTTTGTAATACATTTAAATCTGAATATTATAATTTAATAACACTAATAACACTTTGTCATCTCAATTAATTGTATATACAAAGAATATATATGGCCCTAATATATATTTCCAAAAATGTATTATTTTTTTGTCTAGGTATAATAATAATCTATCAGAACAATGTCTCTGAGAAAATTCCTTTAGAATTGAAGGGATTCTAATCATGTTCTAGAAAAATTAGATATTGCAGGATGACAAAAATGAAGGCTCTATGGAAATTCTTCTATAAAAGTATAATTCTTCAGTGGTCTGACTTCTGCCTTTGTCAGACAGTGAATAAATACAGCATACAAAAAGTATAATGTTGGTGGTTTATAGCTCAAGCATCAAAAATATCTAACATGAGCCCAAAGCTCATGCTTTACACTCAAAAATGAAAATGTCTTTGACATTGTCTGACATAGATCATTTTAACTAGGTTCATGAGTTCTTTTTAAGATTCATTTACATAAAATTTTAAATCCACTAATTATTGATATAATTATCTTCTGAATATGCTCTGAAATTAATCTGGCAATTTTTCATGTAATTATTTTATGCAAACTGATCCTAAAATATACATATTTTTCAGATTTAATTTTATGTGTTGGTTATATATGACTGACCTTCACCATTTTGATATCCTTTTGTCCCTGAATGTCTAGGAGCAAATGCTATTTACTCCTTTTTCTGGTATCTAGGGAGTCTGTGTGTGTGTGTCGGGGGTTGGGGGGTGTTGGTAGTATTGGGAAATGGGCACAGTTCAAGTGCTTATTTCCAATAATTTACTAAGTGAAGAAAGAGATAATTAAATGTTGAACTTATAATATTCATAATATATTTAAGGGAGTCTAGAAAAAGGTATACCAATGTAAATAATAATATGAATTGTTTTCTTGAGGTATATAAGCTTAACTCATAGAGATGCTTTAGATACTGTTATCTTTCTGGGTTCTGTTTTGGAAGAAAGTTATCTCAGTTCCCTCTGTCAGGGACAGATCAGTTTTTATTTATTCATTTCTTTACCCAGCAGATATTTTATGGATATTTCTCTAGGTCCTGGGGGTATAGTGGCAAACAAGATGACAAATTTTCTGCTTGCAGGGAGATTACATTATAAAGAGAGATAATAAACACATGAAATACAGTTAACAATAAGTGCTCTGTGGTGGATTAAAACACACAGATATGGTAGTGTATGACTAGTTAAGATGGAAAGTCAGGCCAGGCTTCTTTAATGAAGGTGAAATGCAGCTGAGATCTGAGTCACTAAAACGAGCCAGCCATGTGATAATCAAGGAGAAGAAAATTTCAGATACAGAGATGAGCAGGTGCGTAAAACCCAGAGGTAGGATAGGGTTGAAGCAGAGAGCAGAAAGGAGGTAAATATAGGTGAGAAGAGTGGGTTCATGAGGAAAGTGATGTGAGCTGAGGTTGTGGAGAATAGATGTCTGATAAAACCTACATCTCTGGTCAGGCATTTAAGACCCTCCATAAAAGGCCACAGTCTTCTTATCTAATTAAATTTCCACTATGCTCCACTATTTTGCTCACTATTATCCAATAAACCTGTGTCCTTTCAATCTCTGTCATTTTTTAGAATTCCATCCAATTTAGAATGTATTTCCCATTTTTCTACATACTCAAATACCAATCACTCCTCATGGCCCATATCTCTGTGAGCAACTAAACTGGTATTATTTTTAATATAAAATCATGTGGAAAATATTTCAGAGCAGTTAATTTAAAAATTTATCATGTATGACATTTTGATGTAATGTCTAGGTTGACTCAATTATAATGTTTATTTCTTTTTTAATAATTGCCTTTTCCTTATTAAAAATGAAATATATGTTCCTGGCAAAACATTTTGAAGCCATTGATACAAAAGAAAAGAAGGAAAAAGAAAAATAAAATGTGTTATTACCACTGCCCAGAGGTATTCACTGTCAACATTTTAAACTGTCTATATATCTGTCTTCCTATCATCTATGTATCAATCATCTATCTTTCTCCCTCTACCTATCTCTATTAATCCATTCATATCTAAATGTAAACAATCTGCTATTTTCAACTTAACAATATTTTTTGGACATTCCCATGTAACATAATTTTTTAAATTTTATATAGGTTATTTCATTTTGTGGCTATAACATCCATATTTAATCTTTAATCAGTACTCTTGAGTTATATATTTGATATTTTAAATTATATGCTAAGGTAAACAACATTCCAATGAAAAAAAAGTTGCTAAATTTTTGTTCAGTTATACACTTATATCTTTAAGAGAAATTCCTAGGAGTGAAATGACTAGATCAAATGTTATACAAAGTGTTACGGTTTAATTTAATTTAATTTTAGAGAGAGAGATTGAGGCGGGTACAAAAAGTTAAGGCTTTTGATATTTATTGCTGAATTGGCTGTACTGAATTGAAATAACAGTCATACAACTTTTACTGTTGTCTAATATTGCACACATTGGGAGCTTGTGCCCTCTATTAGTTACTTGAGAATTAATCCTTTAATTTAAATCCTTCATATAACTTAACAAAGTGCCTTCTTCAATAGTAAACATTTTAGGCCATAATTTTCATGGACTGAAAACAGAATTCTCCTGGAATACTAATGGGCCTCATATCATGCTGATTTATCTTCCACCCACTCTGCAGAATGATGACTTGGATTTTCCACATTGGCTTAATGTGAGCACTAGATTTTTAGGCAATGGTTAAGCCTGTATTTTCAAGCTGGGGTTCAGGAATATTGTCTTAATAGAAAATTAAACCATACAGTTTATATCCTTAATAATGATGAATTCTTTTATGAGTCATAAAAACAAAATTTCTCTTTCGCAATGATAACTCACAATTGAAAATATATCCATAGAATGAGACTTAATTTTAATTTTTAGGCTGCATTTCCCTACCTGTGGTAAGGCATTCTCAAGTTTGATGTAGATTTGAGATATACTGAACAATGAATTAAGAAGTACTTATAAGAACAATCTTCCTTGTTCCCAGTTAGCACTAATCTTTAAATATATCCAATATCTTCATACAGCTGCACCTTCAAATTTAAAAAAAGTTTTATGTCCAATTATTTAAATATCATCGAGTAACACTTAAGTCAAAATTATTACTTTGAGTTGCAGTGCATTCTGCAATCCATTGTAACAATGTCTGCTTAATGAACAGTGAGCATTTGAATTCTAACTTTTTTTTTCAAATTTTCACATAAATAGCATAGCAGAAATAAACTAGAAATTAATGATTAAGGAAAAGCAAGGCTTTGATTTCTTTCCCCTCTTGAGAAGGGTACTTTAGTTAATGATGATGCTATCTTTCTTGCACTCAAGTAAATGTCCACCCAGGGGTCAAGCAAATATAAAATAATACATTAAAACAATCATAAAAACATTCTAATTTAGAAGCAATTTGGAACGTCTGAGAGATTGCCTGCTGCCTTTCTATGCCTCTTTTTGGCATGAGGCAGTTCTCTCAAAACTGAAAACAGATTAGCTAAAGAAAATACTGCCTTTTTATTTCTCATATATTAGGACTTTCAATCTTATTTTTTTTAGAATCATAAAGAAGTGACAATATCAAGAAAAAGAATAAATTTAACTTGAAATGTTGTCAGGTTTCTGATATTCTATATATTAAATGAACTAGAAAGTTATTATCCTAAAAAGTTACAGCATATTATTTATATGTGACCAGATAAAGCAATGTCAAGCCTCATTGTGAATTTCAATCACTATGATCCTATCACAAAACAGTGTGACTCTACAGTTATCAAATCACAAATTCAACAGCCAATCCAGTACGCATGTACTATCAGTCGAGGGCAGATTGGGATCAACTCATGTCAACGAGACTGTTGCACATTTAGGAACATTGTGGGTATTGGGTGTCATGCCGTTTAAATACTTGCAGCTTTTTTCTCTATAGCTGTCAGTTTCCTAAAATGTCTCAGAATATTGTTTTTCCTAGACAGTATAAACATGTTCACTGTCAAAACCATTAAGCATTAGCGTCTATGTTAAGATATCTACAGATTCAATTAACAATCTTGTTTAGTGTCTCAGTCATGATAAAGAAATTCTTTGGTTAAGTATTTAGAGGATGACTCTGAACTAGCCAAGGTCATGTTGTCATATACCTAAAGCATAGTATCAATGCTACATCAAAAATTAACCACATGTAAAAACACTAAGCGCACACTTTAGAAGAGTGAAAACAACCAAATATTTAGGTAAATTTTTTATTCTCATTCAGACATTTGGTATTGGGCCCAAAGCAAAACTGATCATTTTTCCTTTTTAACAACAGATTATTCTTATGACTTCCAAATTTCTGTTGGAAATGTCACTAATGTTTATGTCATTCATATTCATAATCAGGATATTATGCCTTAATTATCTATTCCTTTCACTTTCCCATCAAATTTATCACCAAGTTTTGTCTATTTAACTTCTGTGCTATTTTGTTATTAGATTCATTTTTCCATTCCTATTTTTAAAATTCCCACCACATATGCCCTAAACTATTTCAATAAATTCCTGGGATTTTTGCTTATAATCTCTTTCTATTTTGGTAGTATATCTTTTATCTTTTATATTAACTTCCTGATTAATCCTCCCAAAGTAAGATTTGATCATAGTACTGTGTTCTCAAGAAAAACCCCCAAAACCAACCAAATAAACAAACAAAAAACAAAACAAAGTATCACCATTCCTTGCTAGTTAAATGCAAATTTCTTATTCTGGTCGTTAATAATTAAATTTCAAACAAGAGGTTCACATTTATCTCTTCTTTCCATATCCTATGCTTGGAACAAACTGGATGACCAATTGTTCTTAGGAAAACCACAGATGTTCCATTTAGTAATTGGAATTTGCACTGAACAGTAAGCTCCTTTAGGGTGGAAATTTAGCTTACTTATCTGGAACATAGCAACACATTATAGATATGAACTGTGAGTTGAATAAAGTACTAAAAAAGCTAAAATGTAAGTTGTATAGAGAATTTCTCAATAACAGCTTTTCCTTCTTAAAAAATTATTTACTAAGTAGAAGATAAACTTACAAAATGATCTCATATGCTGCAATGTCATTTTCCCAATGTACTTATTTTATAGTACTCTAGGTCAGGAGTCCAGAATGTGTCTTGACAGACTAAAATCAAGGTGTCTGCAGAATTGCCTTCTTTTCTGAAGTTTCTGTGGGAGAATACATTTCTTAGTCATTCAAGTTTTAGGCAGAATTCACCTCCTGTGTTTGTAGGACTAAGGTCTTGATCTTGCAGCCATCAGTGCTGGGCTGTTCCCAGCATCCAGAGGCTGCTTATATTCATTGGCTATGGCTCCCTTCCTCTGTCTTCAAAAACAGCGAAGGCAGGCCAAGTCTTTCTTATGCTTTGCATTTCTTCTTCTTCTTTTTCTAACCTTGAATCTCTCTGACCTACCCCTCTGCCTTCCTCTTCTATTTTAAGGACCCTCGTGATTAGATTGGGCCCACACATAATCCAGTATCCTACCCATTTTAAGGTCTATAACCATAATTCCATTAGCAAAGTCCTTCTTGCCATGTAAGGTAACACATTCACAGGTTCTGGAGATTAGAGCACAGACAGAATAAATTAGGCTTTTGATTCACCGTGATGGCGAAGGAGGCCTTATACATGATGCTTATATTACAGTTACGAAATTTTTCAGTCATTAACTGAGATAGTGAACAATATAATCTCTACTCTAGAATTATTGACAATAAAGCTGAAACAAATTCTTCACAAAAACCCAGTGGCCATAAGATAGTGCAAGATTGCCCACTGTGACTCTCTTTAGATATCTGATTATATTTAACAAATGGTAGCAAAGGTGAATGGTTACACATGTGTGACCTGGAGACAGTCTGGCTGGGTTCAAATCCTGCCATTGGTAATTACTAGATGTACAGTAACAATATCACTGTAAATGGGATAAACAAAGACTTGAGTGTGTGTGGAATAAAGTAATTCATGAAGGCACTTAAGTAGTGTCTGGCCCTGGTAAGCACTTAAAAAATGTGAATTTTATAATCTGAGTGGTTTGTTTCTGCTAATGACAAGAAGCTATACTATACTTTGAACATAGAGCAACAAAGATCAACTTGTTCTGCTGATGAATAAAATTCACTGGTTTTCTGAGTAATTTTAAAACATTCGACCTGTTAGTCCTGAAAATATTTTTCATGTATTATATATTTCATGCATTAGACTCACATTTCAGGAGGCAAATATGACATATAATAATGGATATTGGGGGGAAAGAGGAAAGCATATTTGTGTTCATTTGTTCTTATTGTAACGAGTCTTTAAAGAAATAATTTTTTCCATGGGCAGTTTGCTTTTATCTTGTAGTACTTTAAGCTATTTCTTACTGATTTCTTTATATAGGGATGTATTTAGACCTTATAGAATATCGTGTTTTTCTTTTTGTTTTCTTCTTCTTCCCATTTCTTTTTTTTAATTCAGAACTTCTCTTCTGATATAGCTTACATAAACTGCTTTACCAAATTAGCATGCAGATCTGGTCACAGACATTTAATTTTTCCAAACAACATTTTTGAGTTCCTACTGCCTCATCCTCAGGATATTCAGTAACTCCCATTTAAGGCCATCCTTCTCTTTTAAATTGCTGAGTAATATTGACCTTTTCCATGGTCTGAAAAGCATCAGTCTAAAATCCATGCCCAAGTAGAGTGTAACTGGAACCTGATCAGTTTACCGTGACCCTTTCTTTCCTCAAGGACCTGGCGTCCTTGTGGAAGATGTGCTGACACAGTATGAAAACCATGCGTGACCACTGCTTTGATGATGTTCCGCTCTCCCACAGGTGGCACTGGCTCCTGTGGCTCCTCGTGAGGGGACAGTTCCCCTCCTCCGAGCTAGTGAGTCCTTGAGAAGAGTTGTATCTTCTCAAGATTAGAGCCCTCAGTGGTCAGATTATTTGACTGTCATTCATGATCATCTCCCAGGCTGTGCACTGGTTCAGGAGCGTGGAGTTAGGTAATCTCTAGATTCCGACCCCTCATGGACCCAGAGCTCCTATTTTTCTTTCTTCCTAAGGATTAAGCAAAATTCTCTTAATCTTAATAATCTTCTTGTAAAATGAGGCCACACTACACTGTTTCCTATGGACAGTGGGATTACTTGTGACGTTTCTAAGTGCTTTACATAAGTGTCTGCAAGGTGCTTTATCCTATCTACCCATGCAATTCTCAATACACAAACTTCAGTCATCCAGTCAATGGAGGAACATGCCTTTGTTTGTTCCCCCAAATTTTCAGATAACCTCCTTATTACCATGCGTGTGTGTGGGTGAGCATTTCAGCAAGCCTCTCCACTACATAAAAAGAAAGATAATTTTAAGAAATTAACTGAGGGTTTTAGAGGGGAGGGGGGGTGGGGGGATGGGTGAGCCCAGTGATGGGTATTAAGGAGGGCATGTACTGCATGGAGCACTGGGTGTTATACGCAAATAACTAATCAGGAACACTACAGCAGAAACTAATGATGTACTGTATGCTGACTAACATAACAAAATAAATTAAAATTAAAAAAAGAAATTAATGTGTTTATATATGCATATATATACACACAAAAGGGAGAAATGAAGTGGGGGAATCAGAGGGGGAGACAAACCATGAGAGACTATGGACTCTGAGAAACAAACTGAGGGTTCTAGAGGGGAGGGGGGTGGGGGGATGGGTTAGCCTGGTGGTGTATTAAAGAGGGCACGTACTGCATGGAGCACTGGGTGTTATGAACAAACAATGAATCATGGAACACTACATCAAAAACTAATGATGTAATGTATGGTGATTATCATAACAAAATAAAATTAAAAAAAGAAATTAATGCATTTATATATGCATATATACACACAAAAGGGAAAAATGAAGGCAGGGAGTCGGAAAGGGAGATGAACCATGAGAGACTAGGGACTCTGAGAAACAAACTGAGGGTTTTAGAGGGGACAGGGTGTGGGGGGATGGGTTAGCCTGGTGATGGGTATTAAAGAGGGCATGTATTGAATGGAGCACTGGGTGTTATACACAAACAATGAATCATGGAACACAACATCAAAAACTAATGATGTAATGTATGGTGATTAACATAACATAATAAAATAAAATTTAAAAAGAAAAAAAGGTTTAGATTTGAAACCATAGCTTACTCATTATGATTTTACAGCTTTGGGTTTTATTTTTCAAAATTAATTTTTAAATCAGTTTTTAATTGAAACTGATAACTAATCTTGAAAAATTATAGAATCTTTAAATTTTACTTTTTTTTCCCCTTAGAGGTAAAAACTTCATTAATGCCTTAAATACAATGACATCCCGTAAGCTTTGGCTTCTGTATGAAGGGTGGGATACATGCACCTAATTGATCCTATCAGTTGCTGCTAGTTTGGGATAATAATGAAGCATATACTTGCCTGGAACTAATAGTTTTAGGAACCAAATATAGATTATATGGAGAAATGTTACAAGGTTAGCTTGTGGACAGCTAGATTTGAGGATTTGGAAAAGTATTCACTCCCAACAGGAAGAACAGAACATAATGTAAATATTGAAGTGGTGTTTCAGAGTGGGATCAGATGAACATCAGAGTATATAGCTATTCTGTTCCAACCCTATAATCAAGTATAATGTACTAAAATAGCAGTGTGAGTGCCCAGCTTTACGAGGATAACAAAGATGATTAGAGCCATACAGGCATGGTGAGATAATCAGAGAGCCCAACAAAGATGAGGCAGAGCAAAATGAGAACCAGATTCAGCCCTAGGAACTGGGGCTGGCAACAAGGAGGTAGAAGAGTACCCTTCAAATCCATCCTCCTCACAGAGGCCAAAGGGATCATTTTGAAACAAAAGATCAGAATCATGTTCCTGCTTTAAACCCTCCAAAGATTCTCCATTGCTTTTCATAAAATGCAAACAACTTCACATACTCAATAGGCCGTGTTTTCCCTACATGTCTGTCTTCTTTTACCACAAACCCACCTGCTTTTTGCATTTCATTTGTTCTTCACATTTAACTTTTTTCTATTTAGGGGCTTTGCATTTGCTAGTCCCTCAACATGGCTTATCAACCTCAGAACTCCCATTTGTTCCCAAAATGCTTTAAGAATTTATGAAAATAGTGCAGCCTATGAGAAATAATAGAACTATGTAAGGTGAAGCACAGAAATACAAATAACTGGGACCCATACAGCAGACACCGGAGAAATTAGCATGGTTCTCAATGACTTGTGGATAGCATATAGACAAAATATAATGGGAGGAAAAACAATGTTTTCTAGCAAGTAATATTAAAAGAATTGAAAATAGTACCTTGCTTTTTAGCATGAAAGGATCATCTAGAGGACACTAGAAAAACTGTTTCTCTGTGTCTTAACCAAAGTTTACAACAGAGTTTAGAAGCATTTTCAAAGGATTTTTTTCAGTTATCGAACTACTCCCAAATGTTGTAACTTAAGACAACAACCTTTTTATTTTAGCACAATTTTAGGGTGAGGAATCCCTGTAGGAATCAGACACATGATTTTTCTCCTCTCCATGAAGTTTACTGAGGTCATGTACCTAGCTGGTGAATGGCTGGTCTGAAAGGTCCCACATGGCTTAACTGACAAGCCTAGTTCCTTGGCAGAGAGCACTGGAAGGCTGAGCTCAGCTGGAACTGTGTGCTAGAGTACCCATATGTGCTCCCAGCACAGTCCGGTTTCTTATAAGGCTGCTCAGGGCTCCCAGAGACAGAAAGGAGAAGCTGTCAGCCTCTTAAGAGCAAAGCTCCCAAACTGTATTAACATCACTTCCTACATATTCTGTTGTAAAATTCAGACACAGAGCCTGTCCAGATTTAAGAGGAGGGAGACAAAGACACCAAATCTCTATGACAAGAGGGTTAATGAACTTATGGCCTTATTTAATTTACCTATGGACATTAAGTGTTCCTATAGTATTAGCAAGGCCATGCATAACATGAAAGTGGGTGCAGATGGATTTCAGATGTATTTTTAATTTAAGGGATGAACATATCTAGAGGAATGCAAAATGAGGATAATTTAAGAATTTGATTTCTACATTTAAAAAAGTTTATAAAGTTATCTCCCCAATTCCATGTTTTCTCTCTGCAGATAAATTGGTGTTTATGTTTATCATGATGACCTTTTTTTGTTTTAACTTTCATATATATGTGCTACTAAATAGTACTGTGATTTTGCAATACTTAAAATTTGATAACAAGTATATAATATATATTTTCTGCATTCTATTTGCTTAATATGTCAATGATATTTTTCTATGTTGATATGTATGTAACTTTAGTTTATTCACTTTAACTGTTGTATAGTATCCTGTTATTTGAATATAACATAATTCTGTTGATGGACCTTTAAGTCATTTCCAGTTTTTCAGTACTGTGCATTGCTACTATGAACATCATTATAAAGTCTTCTCTACTTCTTTACAAGAGATTTCTATGCAATGCATCTAGAAGTAGAAATTATGGGTTATAGGTATAAGCAACTTCTTTTTACTAGATAACGTCTCCATCATCTCCAAAGTTATTTTAACAATGCTCAATTACTATCAGCTGTGAATGAGAATTTCAGTTCTTTTCTTCAAAAACTTTAGGAATTACCCCAATTTTAACTTGTTGACAATTGGATATATAAGAAAAGTTATCTTACTGTGTTTTTTAAAAAATTTTTTGAGTATAATTGATACGCAATGTCACATCTCACACCCACTGATTCAAAAACCCTAGAAGTGGGACCAAGCAATCTGTGACTTAACAAGCCTTCCAGGTGATTGTGATATACAGGAAAGCTTGAGAGCCACTGATCCCATAATACCTGACATGAAGTAGAAGCCTAATATATATCTCTGAATTTGCTTGTATCAATGATAAAGTAACCACTTCCATAAACAGCACTTTCCCTACATTATCCACCTTACTTTCTCTGATTCTGTGATTTAGATAATAACGAAGCTGTATGTGATTTAAATAAAAATAAGATATAAATTTGTGTGGAATGCAAAGTGAAATCAGTGTTGTATTCTAGAGCATAAACAAGTCAAAGGAGATGGAAAATTTGCACTGTGTTAAGTTTGCAATTGTAGCAATGGAAAATCTGCATTGTGTGAGGTTAAATATCACGGCAAAACAGTCTCCTCAGCACAAAATCACATAGAAAAAAATGAGCTAAAAAGCAAAAGACAATATGTGGGCATTGCAGCTGATTGTTTCAAAATGGTGACCCCAGATTTGAAGTAAACTGAGAAGGATTTTATTATTCTATCTTGTTTCATCTCTTCTGTGATAATTTACTAACATAAGCATTCCCAATCAGACATTGAAAGACAAAAGAATTGTCTTTTGTCCACAGTTATTAAGAAAATGAATGCCATTTAAATAATGGTCTCTGTAACTTGATTAGTCAGTAAATCATCATTATTCCGAGGAACACACTCACAGAGCCAAAGAGAAAGCGGCAATACCGATCTCATTATACAGCTTTTCATGTCCTGTGCTAACACTGGAGTTCCAGTTCTTTTTCTCCAATGACCTCCTCAGTTTTACACTCAGTTTTAGTAAACTGGCCCTTGTGTATCTTCCCTGAAATTCACCACTGGATTAATTTAACCTCAAAAGTTCCATTTTCCTCATAGAAATGCATTTATAATCAGGTTTATCCACTGAGGGTAGAATACCCACTTCATCTCCCCACAGCCAGTGTAGCTAAGGGATTTCAAGCTGCCTCTCTTCAAAAACACGTACAGACAAACATGCTACTACTCCGTCACTGCCTCCACCATCAACTCTGCTGTGGCCACTGTGAAGCACTAAAATGGTCTCTTCTTTCTCTCCTCAAGGTTACTTAGAGTTGAGTTTGGTGAGATTACTCTCTTTTTATCCTGCCAGCAGAGCTCATTGATTTTCAACCCTGGGTAGACATTGCCTTGGTGAACAGGAAAGCCATCCTTGCAGCTATGGAAAGACAGCCTAAGGCTTAGCTCTCATTATCACTGTTTTCCAAAGCATGCTTGTCGAAAAGATACTCTCTCATGCCAGATTTGGGAGCCCCCATCTTGCATAGGTTGGTTATGTGGTCACCCAATTCTTTGATGGATTTCCCCTGCTCATTCAGGTAATAAGTCCTGAGTCTTAGTATCTTTGTGTTAATATAGCAATAATGGCATCTAACTCATTGAGAATGTCATAAGGATTAAATGAGAAGATAATGAAAAGTAACTCCATACGTGATTACTACTGGTTGGGGAGAATATGGTAATAGAGAAGTATCAGGAAATAGAGAAGGTTCAAGATGAGGTAATAGAAAGTCACAGGAAGATAGCAGTCTTCTCTAATATTATTGATATCTGACCTCCCCTCTGATCTTCTGAATCCCGCCCCCCCAATACATGAGCACCTCATCGGAAACACCACCACAATGAAGTCAAACCACCAAGAGCTATCATCTGAATAGATGGTCAGTGAGGACAGATGTCAGGTGGGTAGTCAAAGAGATGATGAATGTCTTTGAAAACCTTTTGGAGACCTGTACCAAATGTTTCTCCCAGGACTCAAAATGCATAATGTATTTTGAGAATATCCTGTACTCCTTCTCATAATATGTTTCACAGTGGTAGAGTAAATAATGATTTGTTTAATTATACTTGTATAATTGGATCTTCTTTGCTAGATCCTAAGATGTCTGAGGGCAGAGATTTTTATCTGGTTTAATCATTGCTGTATCTGCTGTGCCTGGAACTTAGTAGGAGCTTAATAAATATGTCGAATGAATAAACATCCTAAAATTTTTTTGTGGCGAGATCATCATAATACTGTTATTTAATTTTCTGTCTTCTTATAATATCTCTAAACTAAGAATGACTAGAAAAGTGTTATTTTTATTGTGGTGGTGAATTATTGTGTTTGTTTTACTTGCTATTTCAGAAGTCCGTACACATTCAGGAGCTATAACTCTCCTAACTGCCTCTTCTAATGTCATCCATAAAAATGCTATAACAAAATGCCCTCGTAAAAATCTATGTTCCTGGAATGAGTGCAACAAATGATTATAGGTGGGAGAATATGATCTTCTAGGTTCATTGCAGTATTTAAGGCTGTCTCCAAATTGTATTAAGACCTTTTGTCTATGGTTGTTCACGCTGTTCCATGGTGAAATTTCCTTTCATTTTCCTCTACATGCCAGCTTCCTCCCTAGTAGATGTTAGAAACTATTTGCTTCTTCACTGGATGATTGTTATGTTATTCTTCTTGTGTAGGTAGTTGTTTGCCAAAAATAAAGGTTTGAATCAAAACAACTTAGTCAGTGATTATATGTAGACAGCCTATGTTTTCGTTCTGACCTGCTGTCTTATATACATTTAACTATCCCTTATGACTTTTAGATTATAAACATTTAAACAGAAACTTAATTTCAAGGCTTATAGGGAGGCTTTATTTCCTCAGGAACACTTTAATTTTCTTGGCAGACCAGGATCTCTAGGATTAAAATATAACAAAGTGACTTTATTAAGTGTTCTTAATGCCAAGTTTTTGGCCTCATGAGTATGAGAAACAAAACATTTGCTGAGAGTGATATTGCATTGGCAGACTTTTCAATTATGAATAATGTACATAAAACTGTTATTTTAGTTAAACTATTAAAAATGGATTAATATTCGCAAAGTAGGGTTTACCTTACAGATAGATATCTGAAGAAGATATTTCTAAATTTTTTTTCAACCACCATTCTGTTAGAGGTTAGCAATAGGATTTTATATTGCCCATCAGATATATTGCCTGGGCAAGGTGAGTTCTAAAATACGTTGCTGTATGATTTTTTTCAAACCCCAAATAGTTCAAAGTAAAATATCTTTAATATTGAATATACTAAAACAATATCTCCAATATCTCTATCCCATTCTTCACAGTTGTTTTTTATTACTGTACATGTATTCCCTCAGCATGAGATAGTATAGTATTTGCCAAAAGTAGAATAACTGTTGCTCCTCATAGAAGAATGGTCCAAGAAAGCCTCAAGGGATTTTTCTAAGCTAGTGCAATTTTTTTTCATCCATAACTAAAAAAAAAAATCATGCAATCTGCTATTTTCATATAATTTATACAACGCAAAAGTAGAAATAGAACAAGTTGAAAGCTACCACATATCTCTTGGGAAATTAGGACATTTAGAAAGTTTAATAAACCTCTGGCATATTTTTTCATATTATGTTTTAGTTATTGGTAAAGGAGTAAATTTCAACATTTCAATTTCCATGAAATATTTGATTTTCCATATATGCCACTGTATTTAGGATAGAAAATTTGGATTCTGAGGAAACAAGAGACTAGGTCATGGAGGATCTTGAAGGTAAAATCTATGGTCAAAATATTTGATTCTTAAAAAATTTCTTATAATCATGTATATTATGATATATAAGATGATTACCATTAGAAGACTACAAATTATATCATCTGAGTTCCAAATTACTTTTCAGATCTTCATATTTATTAAATCCCTTAAATCCCTCATCCCGCACCCAGAGGTGGGGGAAAATGTGTCCTCTGGGTGGGGGATGAGAGCACTTCTGAACTTCAGCCTCTCTGCATCGCTTTGTTGCGTGTCTGATACTGACCCTGCTAAGTACATAGAGAAAAGGCAAGTTGCTGATATAACTGATAAGAGTAAAGGATCCAAATTAGGTCACAATTACTGACTTGCTCCTGAGTTATGAATATAGTGTCATTTTGCTTTTGAAAATGCAATCTTGTATCCAAGTAAGGTGCTGGCTCTGTTTTTTGTTTTTTGTTTTTGTTTTTTCTCTTAGAGGGTAGGAGAGTAGTGGTGGCAACTGGCATCGATGCAACTTTGGTTATCATGTTTTCTTCTCTTCTGGCTGCTTCTATCAGAAGAAATGATAATCTTTAGAGTCTGGTTTTAAGAAAGGAAGTGGAATTTATTGGTTTTTAGGTAAAAATACATATATCAACCATCTTAAGCAAAGATTTTCATGGGGAAGCTGTGAAAGGACCTTGTTTCCGTTACTGTACATTGCATGTATGCATTCTTTATGAGAGAGAACAAAGGCATGGTTCACATAATCTGTGGGCACTCCTGAACATTATTCCATCTTAATATTATAAGAATCCTTGCTTTTACTTATACTCTATGTGTATTTTCGTGTTCTGGAGGAAAAGAGAAATGACTCAGAACCTCTTCAAGTAATTTCTTCAAGGAGTTTATAAGCTTCCCTCTTTCTCTTTTTCCTTCTCTCTCTCTCCCTTTCTTTCCCCTCCCTTTTTTGATGGAAAGGAGGGAAAAACATGATGAAAAACACTGGAAACATACCGATATCAGAATGTGATATGTAATAGAGGAGAGGTACAGAAAATTTGTACTGACTGCTTATATTAAGATAGTTTCCATATTTTATGGAAAGGAGGGTATAAGGAAAGGGGTCTATAAAGAGAAGGGTTTTGTTTGTTTTTCTTTATGGTTTATTTTGTTAAGTTTTTTTCTAAGCCAACCCATAAAATTCTGGCCAGTCTGGATGGCAAGCTGATATTCTAAGGTCAAACAATGATATGAGCAAAACAGTGGTAGCAAGAAAGAGAAGAGGTTATCTAGAGGAAGTCCCACATGCATTGACAAGTCATCAGAACAGAAAATGCTTTAAAGGTCACATTTTTCCCACATAGAAGGGAGGCAGTTTGGGATCAGACAAGAAGTCAGATAGGAATACATTCCAGGTATTATTTTAAATATTGGCTTTGGAATTTGGAACTGAACAAGTTTCCAAGCATTAAAGATTTCTGAGCTAGAGACTGATCTTTGGGGAATAACAATTTCTGCCATCAATTTGTAGGATGGATTTAAAGAACAGATACTGGAGACAAAGATTTTTTTTCTTTGAATATATTGTTGCATATATTGTTGCATACAGAGTGGTGTCAATAGGTAAATGAAGGAGCAAACAGAATTGAGAGGCACTGTAGATGTAAAAATTACTTACTTGTTAACTGACTGAAAGTGGTGATTGGGTTGATAGAGACAGTAAGTCAAAATAGACTGTCATATTGTAAATATGGGTGCCCAGGAGAATGGTGATGCATTCAATGGAAATATGGAGGACCAGGGGCTGCACTATAGATGATGAGCTCGCTCTTGGACAAACTGAATTTAAAGTGCTCATGGTATGTGCAGATGGAGATGTCTCTAAATATTGCTCCGGTATTCAGTGGATGGGTTAAAGCTAATCATCTATACCTTCTGTGTGTCTGCCCAGCTCATTCTTTTTTCTTTAAGGAAAATTAGTTACTCACAACTCCTAACCCGACCTCCCATCCACCCACCCTAAGACCTCTCCAGCAGCACTGCTGAGTTGGTAGCTGGCATTGTGACTTGTCTCCCAGCCATAGTCGAAAAGTCATTGGAACCAGGTTGGGTCAAATCAGAATTTTTCCGATCTCTCCCAGGAATTTGAATTTGGGTTTCAAAGACATTTCTTAGTGTTTAGTTTGTTGCTTGAACTTGGGTTGGAACAGCCATATGTATGCTGAGACAGAAAAAATATGATCAATAAATATACAATATAATTAAACCATGCACAAAAAGATACAGAGATGAGAGAACATGTAGAACCAGGGGAAAAGGTATGGTTGAACATATATATGCAGGCAAATTATCTATGTTAAAAATTCAGGGTAGAAAAAAATTAGCATTGGCTATGGAGAAAATACCATTCATATAACTGAATGATAAAAGCACTTGCTGCTCAGTTATAGCAGATATCTCTTGTGGTGAAACTCCATCTCATAGTAATTTTGCCTTCTTGAACCTGCCACCAATATCAAGATGGAGCCTCAAGAACTCTATTTTCATCATGTAATGCTAACAGACTTGAGTTAGACATTTTAGTCAACATAGGTAAATCCAGTTTTCTCTTGAAGAAATGTGGAACTGTTGAACTGAGTGATAGTCACAATGTGATTGTGGCCATGGTATGTACCATCTAGTGGAAATTCCTCGAAACTGCCAAGGTCCCCAGTGCCAGCTTGCATCCTGCTCATCCTGGGACTTGGTTAAGACTTGGATCTAACAATTTTTTTTTTGTTTTTTATTTAAATCTAGTTTCTTTCCATGCTTTTACTTAAGCAAGAATCTTTTTGTTGTTGTTATTACATGCAACTAAAAGAAATTTAATTCAGTACATGACAGTAGGAGAAAGACAGTTATAATACAAATGGGCATCGGTCAATGGACAGGTGGCATCCAAGCACTTATGATGAATCAATTGCAGAACTTTGTGTGTATTGTTATGGGGGTTCCAACAAAGTAACATGACCCTATTTTCAGTTTTTTTAGCACTTTACACTTTTTTGAGGCCCTTACCTGTGCATGAACTTTTTTTGGTGTTCACATTAACCACTTAAAGTATATATTCTTATTTTTATCTGCATTTTATAGATAACAATGCAAGAGTGAGAGAGTTTGCATGACTTGCCCAGGATCCTGTGACTGGGGAGTGGCAGTGGTCTTGGTCTCCAGGTTTTCTAGTTTCAAATCACATTTATTTTTCTCACTACGTTGCATAACTGTAGTTACCAATTCAAACAGTTATGAAGCATTACCTAGATTTTGATACTTAAATCAAATTTAAAACTAATTTTTTAATTTAAATTAAAGTAAAAAAATAACAAAGCAATAGCCATTTGAAATCTATAAAGCTTGAAGATGTTGTGGTAAGAGCATCTGGGTGGCTAAGTTAGTTAAGTGGCCGACTCTTGATTTTGGCTCAGGTCATGATCTCAGGGTCCTGGGATGAGCCGTGTGTGGGGAGTGGAATCTGCTTGAGGATTCTCTCTCTCTCTCTCTGTCCTCCTCTGCCCCTCCCACTGCAAAGATAAATAAATAATTTTTTTTTAAAGAGATTTTGTGGTAGAAATACTGAACATTCCTTTCTTGTTCTCACCCCCCCCTTTTTTTTAAGATTTTATTTGTTTATTTGACAGAGAGACACAGCAAGAGAGGGAACAGAAGCAGGAGGAGTAGGAGAGGGAGAAGCAGGCTTCCCGCTGAGCAGGGAGCCCGATGCGGGGCTCGATCCCAGGATCCTGGGATCATGACCTGAGCTGAAGGCAGATGCTTAATGACTGAGCCACCCAGGGGCCCCATCATACTCCTTTCTTAAAGACCCTACCTTTCCCATAACCTTAGAGTTCGAAGCCCTATGTTCTGTATAAATTCAGTCCCTTGACCATAGTTTATAGGATCAGAGATTGGTGTCTAACTTATGCCAATCCTATCAGTTTCTCTCTACCAAGAATTTGGATTTAGAGAATAGATAATGAGTTCCAAGTTTTGGAAAAAGCTGGTAAGGTCAAGCAGACTCAGGAGTTGAGATGGCCGTTTTGGGGTGGCCACTAAAAACAGTGTGCAAATGACTGAATAAGCAGAGAATCCTAATGTGCAAAAGTAAAGCAGAGAAGTGGAGAAAAGCAGAAGTGATAGAACATTCAACCTCACAGAAAAAAATAGAGGGAAATTAAAAGAAAATATGTTGTGGTTATTGTTTTTCTACTTCTTGGATTTCTTCCTACGGAAGGCCCAGTTTTACTTCTTGTTCTTGGGTTCTGTGTGAAACCCCTATATCCTTCCTCCAAATTCTTCTTTAGTTAGAACAGGTTTCTGTAATACTATGTTGTCTGTTTAAGAAAACATTTCGTGTTCTCTAAAATGAAGGAATTATGCAGCCAAATTTGCATGTAAGTATTTTAAGCAATAAATGGCAATAAAATATAACATAAAGTCACCTAGCAGTAAGGGATGAAATACAAGTTTATGTCTCTATGGATTTTACTTTGTTTTGTTTTTATTTTTAATTTTTTTAAAGATTTTATTTTTTAAAGATTTTATAAAGATTTTATTTTATAAAATAAATTACTTTATTTTAAAAATAAAGATCACTTTATTTTTAAGTGATCTCCACAACCAACGTAGGGCTTGAACTCATGACCCCAAGATTTAAGAGTTGCATGCTCCACTGACTGAGTTGACCAGGCAGTCCGCTATGGATTTGATTGATTGATTGATTTTTTAAGATTTTATTTATCTGACGGAGAAAGAGCACAAGCAGGGGGAACTGCAGGCAGAGGGAGAGGGAGAAGCAGACTCCTCACTGAGCAGGGAGCCTGATGCGGGGCTCGATCCCAGGAATCTGGGATCATGACCTGAGCCAAAGGCAGATGCTTAACCCACTGAGCCACCAAGGTGCCCCTGGATTTTATTTTAAATGACATTTTGGTCACTGTCTTCAATCTATTATGTATAAATACTATATATTGCTTTCTAATCATTATTTACAAAATAATTCATGAAATAGTTTCCTATTCTTGAGGAATTACTGAGCAAAGGAAACATAAACAGTTTTTTAAACCATAAAAATTGGATGAGATAGCAGGTTGGTAGTTCTCCAGTTATCATGCTGCCCTCTGTATTAATTTCCTAGAGCTATCATAAAAAATCATCAAATTAGATAAAAAAGTAGTAATTTATTATCTTGCAGTTGAGACTAGAGGTTCAAAATCTCTTTGAAGACAGTAGGGGAGGATCTGTTCCATGCCTTTCTCTTAGCTTCTGGTGCTCCTGGCATTCCTTGGTGTTCCTTGTCTTGTATATACATCACTGCAATGCCTGCCTCTGTTACAACATGATGCTCTCTCTGTATGTCTCAGTCTTTGTCTCTTCTCCTCATCTTATAGGACATTGGTCATATTGGGTTAGGATCCACCCTAGTTCAATGACCTCATCTTACCTTGATTACATCTGCAAAGACCATATTTTCAAATAAGGTCACATTCACAGGTACAAGAGGGTTAGGACTTGAATGTGTCTTTTTGGGGGACACAATATAACAGAACACCCTCAGAAGAGGGGGACATGGAGACTAGTTAGGCAGAAAAAATAGATATCACTAACAGGAACCTTAGCCCTCCTACTCTGGCCATGCTTGTTGGCATTAAAAAGAAAATTAAATAAATCAGTACATGGTCAAAATAATAAACAATATGGAACAGATCCAAAATTGTTGCTTTCTCCATCATCCATGATGCACGTGTGGGGGTTTTCCAGTTAATACTGTCATATCAGAGGACAGCAGAGGAGAAGAGAATCAGGAAGGAACCATACTTCCTTACCAACTTGACAGGGTGAAGGCGGAAAATTAGGTATAGGTATCAATTGGTTCCAATGCCAATAAGTTGTCATCTAAGTAAAAGTAAATATTAGATCATGATATACAGGGCTTGTAATGTATAGGGTCTTGCTAATAACCAGGTCAACTTATAGCTCTCTCCAACACTGTCAACAAAGAAATGTCTTGAAAAAGCTGCACTAAAAAATGACCAACAACCCAAAACAACTAGCCAGGGGCCTAAGAAAAGGTGAAACAAGCAAACAAAAAAAGAGATGAATGTGACAACTAAAACAGAGATGAGAGTCATGTACCAGGATAATTTTACAACCAAGCAAATGAGAAGGATGGCAAGCAATTAACAGCCAGGGGTTGCAGGACACTGACCGGTCTGAATGGATCCTAGCTCCTCACAGTGAACTTCCACCCTATGTTCTTTGGGGCCTACCAGACATCTTCCTGGTGATACAGACTAAAAGAAGAGGTATGAAGGCCTAGAAGGAGATGAAAAATGATCTGGAATATGTTAGAATAAATGGAAAAACAGAATCATAAACTCAGTTTGGAATTTGAATGAAGAATAGTGCTAAAATCAGGGACATTCAGTATAGACATGAGAAAATCAAGCAAAATGAAATGGAAATAATAGATGTGGAAGAAAAAGGAGATTGGAGTAAACATAACTAGAGTCCCTGGAGGAAAGGTTGGAAAGTGTATTAAAGGTTATAGAAAAACTTTTCTCCTGTTAGGTATTATAAAAAGTTGATCCAGGTGCATTCAGCACTGATACATACCTTGTTAATCTTTACAGACTTTAAAGATTTCTGCAGGGGCATCCGGGCCAAAAAACACATCACGTATAAGGAAGAAAAATCTCTACAACAGCATTCAATGTGAGAAGGCAGTGGCACTAATTCTACAAAAGTCCTTGATGATAGACATATTCACAATATATACAAACACATGGGATATAGTATTCATGAGCTCTTCTTTGCAACAAACACAAACATAAACCATGATAATATAACCCAGTCAGTAAAACATGAATAAGGAAACTAATCAGATTTAACCATAGAGCTCTCCAAGGGGGCAGTTCACAGAGACTCTTCAAATCATTAAATCTCACTATTACTAGTAAAAATGCTGGTGAACTGGTATAAGTTACTCCAGATGTCCTCAGACTCATGGTTACAAAGCAACACCATTAAGTCATATGTTTAATGCCTTGACTGGGGTCAGTGCCATGCTTGAACTTTAGTAAAACATCTCAGGCTACATCTGCTGGATGGACTGTTGGAATAAATCCTCAAAGCACAGTTCCCATCCCAATTCTAGGAAGAAGATTCTTTGGTTGTATATACAAAATATATACTTCAAAGTCTTAGGATGCACTTATGTGCATTAATTTCAGTAAAATATTCCACATTGCCTTGCAGAATATCTATACCAAGAGTGTTTCTTGGTTTGTCTTCTCTCACTTTTTTCCCTTTGCTCATTTGTTTTGTTTCTTAAATTCCTAATGAGTGAAATTACATAGTATTTGTCTTTCTCTGACTTTTATTTCACTTAGCATAATACTCTCTAGCTCCATCCATGTCATTGCAAATGGCAAGATTTCATTCTTTTATATGGCAGAATAATATTCCCTTGTACATATATACCACATCTTCTTTATCCATTCATCAATTGATGGATACTTGGGCTGCTTCCATGTCTTGGCTATTGTAGAAATGCTGCTATAAAGATAGGGATTCAGGTATCCCTTCGAATTAGTGTTTTTGTATTCTTTGGGTAAATACCCAGCAGTATGATTGCTGGATCGTAGGGTAGTTCTATTTTTAACTTTTTGAGGAGCCTCCATGCTGTTTTCCACAGTGGCTGCACCAGTTTGCATTCCCACAAACAGTGCAAGATGGTTCCTTTTTCTCCACATTCTCACCTGTTATTTCTTGTGTTGTTGATTTTAACCATTCTGACAGGTGTGAGGTAATATTTCAGTGTAGTTCTGATTCACATTTCTCTGATGGTAAATGATGATGAGAATCTTTTCATGTGTCTGTTGGCCATCAGTATATCTTCTTTGGAGAAATGTCTGTTCATGTCTTCTAACCATTTTTTAATTAGATTATTTGTTTTTGGGGTGTTGAGTTGTATAAGTTCTTTATATATTTTGGATACTAACCCTTTATCAGATATGTCATTTGCAAATATTTTCTCCCATTCCATAAGCTGCCTTCTAATTTTGTTGATTGTTTCCTTTGCTGTGCAGAAGCTTTTTATTTTGATGAAGTCCCAATAGTTTATTTTTGCTCTTGTTTCCCTCGCCTCAGGAGACATATCTAGAAAAATGTGCTATGGCCAATGTCAAAGAAGTTATTGCCCGCATTCTCTTCTGGGACTTTTTATAGTTTCAGGTCTCACATTTATGTCTTTAATCCATTTTGAATTTATTTTTGTGTATGCTGTAAGAAACTGGTTCAGTTTCATTCTTCTGCATGTGGCTGTCCAGTTTTCCCAACATCATTTGTTGAAGAGACTGTCTTTTTTTCCATTGGATATTCTTTCCTGCTTTGTCAAAGATTGGTTGATCATATAGTGGTGGGTTCATTTCTGGGTCTTCTATTCTGTTCCATTGATCTATGTCTCTTTTTACTCCACAGGAATTCTTGACTGCCTGTACTGTTGCCAATACTAGGTGATACTAATTTTCTACTTTATAGACATAATATACTTTTTCATTGTTTACTTTTTATTACTCTGATGATGGATGAGATTGAGGATTTCTTTATTTTACTTTCTGTTTAGTTGTTCTGTGAAATTTCTGTTTATCTTCCTACTCCTATTTTCTACTAATTTCTTATAATTTCCTTGGGTATTTTGGGGGGTTGAGGAGTGGTATATTTTAGATACTAATCTCAACATTTTTTTAAATGTTGAAAATATTTTCTCTTATTTTTTAGTCTCTTTTTAAACTTTGTGGTTGAACAGAAATCCTCAATTTTAATGTACTCAAATCCTTATTTTTTGCCCTAAATTTTGTGCTTTGGAGATCTTTTTAAATAAACCTGTTCTACTCCTAGATGAAGTTCTTCTACTACTTTTTTTCTTTTTTAAAAATAAAATCTTTACATGGTTTAATCCATGTGCAGTTTTCCTTTGCATAGTATGTACATTAAAGAATATTTTTTATGTAGAATTAGCTAATTCTCCCAGTATCAATCTGCTAAGCAATCTATAATTTCCCATTGTTCTGTGTTATCATTGTTAACATAATTTCAAATATATCAACTGCATATCAGAATTCTATATTCTGTTCCATTTGTTTCTTTCTGTGATATTCTATAACATCTCTATTATTTGGTCTTTCCATTATGGCTTACTATCTGGTGTAAAGAATGTATCTCTGTTATTCTTTTTGTTTTTTTTTTCAGTTGAATTAGCTTTTTATAAGAATTTTTGGCATGGATTTTATATGGAGCAACGTGTTTTCCAGATGGAATTTGAATTGTGACAGTACTGGATTTATAGATAAATTCTGGGCAACTGTTACTTTTTTCTATGTTAAATCATATCACTATTAGAATTATATTTCTCCATAAGATGGTAAATCAATTAATCAACATTGATTTTTCAAATTAAATGTATTTTCCCTGTGAATATTATCACTCTTACTGTAATAACATAAATAACTGTATAAAATCTGGAAAAATAGTAAAAAAGAGTATGAAAATAAAAATTGAAGTTTTTTTTTTTTAATCTGTACAGCTGGATATGGATTGTCTCTTTTTACAGACTCAAACTAATAAGGTTGTATATTCTTTATATTATTCTTACATTTGATAAAATAAAGCACCTCAAACATAGTGGTTTGAATTCCAGGTTGTTTTATATGATGGTCACTATTTTTCTTTCCTTCTAAAAAGTAAGAGCTAAAGGTAGTATGACATTCCATAAGAGAAAAAGTACAGGAATAAATTATGTCAAATATAGCTGGATCAATCTATAATTAGTTGATTTCCACTGTTTTATAAGCACTTGTATTCAAAGTAGATGATTAGATTAAAAGAAAAAAAAAAGAATAGCATGTATTTCTGAAATGTTAGATTAAGAGTCAAGTCAAAACAAATCAAAATGAAAAGGTTAGCATGTGCCACGCACGCTGTCTTCCCTAGCTGAAAATTTGTGAGAAAAAAAAAAAAGCTAAAAGATTTGGTGATAGATAAATTTTCAGGTTTTTTTAGATATATAATTGCTGTTGAGTATTAATTTCTTTTGATGAAGTGATTAAACAACATGAGTATAGAAAAACCATGACATTTGCAATTGGTATCACACTGGAACTCTTACACATAGTTTGACATTTGAATGGGGTTTTAAATGAATTAGCTTTATTTTTTTGTTTGTTTGTTTTAAAAGATTGCCCTATAGGTATAACAAGAATCATAAAACTCTCCATTGTAACTATTTACTTTTATCTAAGTTTCCAGTTACTTTTCTTACTGTATAATCATGCTTACTACTCCCCTGGGGCTGTCTTAATAGCTCAAAAAATGTGTTTAGAAACTCTGTTTGAGGCTTAGAGGTTATCCTAGAGGTCCTTTTTCTTTTTTTTTCTTTCCTATTTTTGAGTCAAGACTGACAGCTGCTAACAGAAATAAGATGTCATTCATGGTGTGTAAAACTTTGAATAATTTTAAGTAAATATTTAGTATACCATAGTAGAATAGTTATCCCGTACAAAGATCACTGAGGACTGAAGACCGACTTTTGAAAAGCAAAATTTTTAAATATTTATAAGAAATATCTATAATATAGGTTTATAGATTTGATGAAATAAAATATTTCTTTAAAATGATTTCTATAAAAAGAGAAAGCACAAGTCATGAAGGAAAACCCTGATTATTTGCTTACAATAAAATGTTTTTTCACATTTATTTGTATTTATGCAACATAAGACCCTATAAATAAAAGGACAAGCTACAGATGAAAAAATGTTTCTGGTGCCTGGCTGGCTCAGAAGGTTAAGCGTCTACCTTCAGCTCAGGTCATGATCCCAGGGTCCTGGAATCGAGTCCCGCATCGGGCTCCCTGCTCCTTGGGAGCCTGCTTCTCCCTCCCCCTCTCTCTCTCTCTGTCTCTCATGAATAAATAAAACTAAAAAAAAAAAAAAAAAGAAAAAGTGTTTCCAAAGCACATGAGCAATGAAGTTCTGCAATCCAGAATTTACAAGTTTCCATAAATCAATTAAGGTGAAAAAAAGAAAAAAGAAAAGCAAGCTAATAGCAGTCAATTACAAAAGCTATAAACAGACACTTTACAGTAAAGAAAACTAAATGGCCAATAAACACATTATGCTCAAACCCATCATTAATTTTACTAATCAGGTTATCATTTCACATCTATAGGAAATTTAAAAAAAAAGACATATCAATGTTGGGCTATACTTTGAGAAATAGGAATTCTTATCTGCCAGTGAAGAGGTTGGATAACATAGTAGTTAAGAGCATGGGTTCTGGAGTTACTCGCTTCTGTTTCAAACCCTTTAACAATCTTTATATTAATGAGTCTTGAGCAAGTTACTTATCTTGCTGTGAAACAAATCTCCATGGGTCATGCTTTCTGCAGGTCTTGTGAGTGAAGCACTGACTGAACTTTGTTTACAATTCTTTTCAAGAATATTTGTATAGTAAACAGTCTTTGAAGATAGAGATAGTGTCTCCTGCTGGAGCAAAGAGCAGGCATGTTTACAACACATTATTAAAAGTTCCCTAAGCTCACCGTTCCTCTTCTATAAAGCAATCCACTGCATGTGCAGATACCATCTGACCCTCCTGGTGAAGCCCTGTGGTAAGTGGGTTTCTGGAGCTAGAGCAATAATGTTGATACTCTGGCTCTTGCTGTTACTATGAGCAATAAACTGTATTTCGTTTAACCCAGGAGGCTCCTGTCTTCTACAAGTATCCCTGAATCTTTGGCAGGCTAACTTGTTAGCTTGTTAGTGGGATGAAATCTCAGACCTTCCCAGTCGTTTGCAAATGTGTCTTCGCCTGATTTATTTTTTCTTGTCTGTAGAATAAAGGTGTGTGTGTGTGTGTGTGTGTGTGTGTGTGTGTGTGTGTGTGTGTGATATTTTCTATTCATAGGACATTATTATCCTACCTAAATTAAAAATGTGAAATATTTAGAACAGTGTCTGGTACAGAGCAAGTGCTCAATCTTTTTGTGTATAAAATTCAAAACACTAAAGAATTACTATAGATTATTATGGCTATATATGTGTATAAAAATAGCATTTGGAAAAATATAATAATAGACTCCAAATCAATTGTAGTTATTAATTCTGGGGAGGTAAGAAGGCAAATGGGATTAAGAAATTTATACAGGATGCTTCAACTCTGTTCTGTTTTAGTGTTTTAAAAAGTGTCTCTGAAACAAATATAAAAAATACATTAAGATTTTAAAAGACTAGATATTATATATATATATATATTGCATTTTATTATTATGCATACTTTACTGTATATTTTAAATACTTTATAAAAATACAATTTAAAAACATGTGCAAGACCCAATTATTTTCAATGATAATTGTAAGGCTCCAGAGTTATCATTCTATTACGTGAAAAAGCGTATTTAGAAAGTGCTTACTACTTATTTGAAATAGAACTGAAACAACTATGACTATTGTATCTAATTTTTCCACCTCCCTATCTTTAGACATGATTTTTTTTCTGGCACTTAATTAATGTGTTATAGTGTGTTGTGGTTTTAAAGAAGTGACACTTGGTAAAGTCCCAAAACTGGGTCACAGGGACCTTACAGCTTTCATCCCGTTTGCTGGAATATTCACTCTTGGAACCCTGAACCACCATGGAAAAAGTCAAATGTCTCGGAAGTAACCTTGCTGCAAATACAGGTGTTTTGGGTGACCCCAGCCCAATGCTGGACAGGTGAGAGAAAAAGGCTCTGATTCTTGCCCTCAGCCATTTGGTCATCCTTCTCTTCCCACCTGAGGTGTCTGACTGTAGCAGTGACAAGCCATCCCCACTATGCCATCTTCTAATTCCTGAGTTATTGTCACTCACAAAGTTTGGGGATGTTTGTATGTGGTGATAGATAACTGGAGCAAGCTCCTCTTAAAAATACCTAGTCTGATGGTAACGGTGATAGTGGAGCTAAGCTGAGGGCACAAGCAATTTAAACGTTTTCAGCATTTATTCAGATGACCAGAATATAAGAGGAATCTTGCACACAGTAAGAAGCTTAAGGGATGGTTAAGAAGAAAAAGAAATGAAACGAAGAAACAGAAAATAAATACAGAGTGGTATTAAACATGTTAATGTAGTCTGGTATATGTAAGTGTCAGGAAAAAAATGAGAATGTTTTCACATCAACAATTCTAAAACCAAGATCATAACTGAAATGTATCAGTGTTTAATTTAAGGCAACAGCACAAGTAAGCCAATTTATTTTATAGGTTAGAGATGAATCAGATTTTATTTCCTTTTTTCTTGAAATTTTATCAGAATATTGTAGGGATTTAAATTTTATATATAAAATTTTATGTATATATATGATTTGGGTATATTATTATGAAACATATAATATATATAAAACTATATACTAATTATATATGTGTGTGTGTGTGTGTGTGTGTGTGTGTGTGTGTGTATACATATATATTTGGTGGAAAGTTAATGACAACTATTCTTTGAGTTTTCCAGACTAAAAATCTTTACAAAGCAGCTCCTGAAATTTGAGGGCTTCCATCATTTCATATATCTTTTTTTTTTTTAATTCATAGACAAATTTTATAGAATCATCTATTTTTGTTTTTGGGTAATCCAAATTATTTTCTGAAAAAAAAAATTTGCCCTGCCCATGAAAACTTCTTCTCAGGTACCTATTTTGATTAGGTATTTCATTTTATTTTAAAACATGACTAAAAATAGGACAGTTTTATTCTTTTCCATTGATTTTAGTATTAATCAGTAACAAAAATGTTGGCTCTCTAGAACTTTACCAGAAATTATAATTTTACACTCTGTGAAAACAACTTTTATCCAGAATTGTGTGTGAGAAATAACTTTATGAAAGTTTTCCCAAAGAATAAGCAGCCAATTTATTACTCCAGATGAGTGTTTTTGAAATTGGGGTTCAAGGATTAATTGCTAATAACTGCTTTGGGTTTTGGTGGAAAATAAACAAAACAAAACTGCAGATTTGTGAGGCCCATCAAAGGCCTACTGAGTCAGTATCTACAAGACCCTTCATTTTTCATAAACTGGCTGGGCAATTCATATACACGCACAAATACAGAAGGAGAGAGACACAAATAGGGAGAGAGAAAGTAAAAGCTCATGCACTAACCAGTTTGAAATTTATCTTGAAACAAACTTGATTTAAAAAGATTTATATATCTCTATCATTTTATATTGAATGCTAAATTGTGTTCCCCATAGCTTCATTTTCTCATCTTTCTTTCAGCAAAGTTTTAAGATAGAGCCATATTAAATTTCATATTATAGTTGCATTTCAAGCTGTTGTTGAGGATATTGGGTAGTACATAATAAAGACTCACAAGAGAAATGTCCCCCAAACTTTATTACTAGCAAAAGATGTGTTTCTTCTGAGTAAATTAGTTATCCCATGATTTTGTGGAGATTATTCTTCTCCATTTGCTTTTACCACTGACCCCATTTAAAAATTTTGTACAAAAGGCTTTGTTCTATTATAATTTTTGTTTAATACTCAAAGTATATTCCCATTGCCACAAATGGTTTACTTCTTTAATCTTATGTCATTAAACTTAATATTATCAGCTTCCTTAAGTTCTCTTTTGTAATAGTTTAAGAAAGATGGGAAGGAAGGAGAAAGGAGGGAAGAAAAGGAAGGAACTAGACCTAGAATATTAGGTCTAGTTTTGCTTACTACTCCTTACAAAAAATGTGGACAAAGTATATGGTGTTAAGAGAAAATCACATGAATAATGGAAGGAATTAAAGAAAATTATCAGAAAAGACAAGAGAAATCAAGGAAGCACAGGGAAGAGAAAACTAATAGATAACTTGCTTTCTACCTTTCAACACATAGAAGTTTTTGAGAAGTCTCCTAATCTTTTATATGCTGTATCTATGACCTTGGGAGCTCAAATAGAAGGAAATCAGGAATGATGGGTCAGTGATGAAAATTAATAGAATTGTAATGTAGGTGAAGACTTTGAACTAAGAACAAAAAGTCTTAAGAAATATGATAGAGGGGCACCTGGGTGGCTCAGTCATTAAGTGTCTACCTTCAGCTCAGATCACGATCCCAAGATCCTGGGATCGAGCCCCACATCAGGCTCCCTGCTTGGAGGGGAAGCCTGCCTCCCCCTCTCCCACTCTTACATTCCCTCTCTTGCTGTGTCTCTCTCTGTCAAATAAATAAAATCTTAAAAAAAAAGAAATATGATAGAATTTTTTACCTGGTTGCTAACAGTGAGTGAGTAGAAGCTGATATAGCTGGATACCAGGGGTAAAAAATGGGAGATTCCCCATGAGATTGGAAAGGAAGAATGATACTGTGAGAATTCTGATTCATCTGCTCTTATTTTCTCTCCTGTCCATGTGCTGAGATAGTGGGAACCTGAGTTTGGAGGATTGGGCACTAGAAAATGCCAGAAAGAGTGCTAGGTCCTGGAGAATGTAGGTACCTGCAAGGACTGGGGAATGGGAACATTCTTTGAAAAGAAAGGAAAATGTGGAGAAATTTGCTGACTTTATAAACCCACATAGGAATATTCTGAAGGCAGATTTATGTTGGATGGGGATAGAAAATGCCAGAGAAGGAGAACAAATTATGTGGTACAAGAGAAGGACAGAGTTAAGAAAAAGTGGCTGCAGTTGTGACAAGTGACCAAAGAGGTGAGGTGTCCAAGATGCATATAGAATTAAGTGATCCATAAGGTCTGGGATAAAACTTTGTAGTAAATGTATTTTTGGTGCTAGGACTGTTGTGGGTTTGAAGATATCACACAGGGGCTGACTGGCATGTCTCTGTCTCCTTCCTGATGACCCCCATAAAACTAACACCAGCTTTGGGAACATTGTTTGTGTTAACCTCCTCCAGCCCATTGGTAATTAATGGACTTGAGTAGGTCTTACTGGTGAAGGAAAGTTAACTACTTGAGTAAGAAATATGAACCATTAATTTCTTATAGCACAGGGAATAATGAGATCATTTATTATAATTTACCAAACACTACTTAGTGCTTACTATATGCAGATACCTAGGTTGAGCTCTAAGACTGATACCTAAAGCAACAGTTTTTAAAAACTGTTAAAAATCCAAAACTTAGAATTGTGCACAAGAGTCAATAAGACCTGAAAGAAGGTCTTAGAGACCTTCATAAAATAATAAATAAGAGGATTAATAAAATGCTAGAACTGCATCTGTCACCGAGGAGGCTATTTCAGTGACACTGCAGTATCTTCTTACTTCTTGGCTTTCAACTAAGTGTCTTAGTCAGTTTAAGCCACTCTAACAATACCACAGACAGGTGGATTAAACAATGGAAATTTGTTCTTTGCAGTTCAGGAGGCTAGAAGTCTCCAGACTTCCAGGCATACAGGGTGTCAGCATGGTCAGGTTCTGGTGCTATGCCTCTTCCTGGTTTACAGATGAAAGCCTTACTGTATCCTCCTGTGGGGGCAGGGGGGAGAAAAAATCTCTCTCCTTTCTCTTCCCACATAAGGGCTTCACCATTATGACCTATTACCTCTCAAAGGCCCCATGGCCATATACCATCACCTGGGAATTATGGTTTAAACATATGAATTTGGAAGGAAAACAAACATTTAGTCCATTGGACTGAGCGCTTAATTATTTTGATTGCCAAAATTTTAAACGTCAATGTAATCACGCTGTACTGTAATATAATTTTTGTCAAATCTTTGTTGTTTGTATTTATTATAAAAATAACATTATTAAGTTGTATTTTTGTTATATATTATATAATTATATGTTTTACATAATATAGTAAAAGCAACATAAAATTAAAATGATACAATTTAAATAAAATGAAATAATAAAATAATTCTATAATTCAATATTATGTACATATTTTTATAAACTCAGTATCTGCACCTAGAAATGTTCAACACCAAAATAGAAGGGGCACTTGGGTGGCTCAATCATTTAAGCCTCTGACTCTTTTTTTTATTATTATTATGTTCAGTTAGCCAGCCATCATTAGTTTTTGATGTAGTGTTCAACGATTCATTAGTTGCATATAACACCCAGTGCTCATCACCACATGTTCCCTCCTTAATACCCATCATCCGGTTACCCCATCCCCCAACCCCCCTCCCTCCTGTAACCCTCAGTTTGGTTTCCGGAGTCCAGAGACTCTCATGGTTTGTCTCCCTCTCTGATTTCTTCCCATTCAGTTTTCCCTCCCTTCCCCTGTGGTCCTCCACGCTACTCCTTATGTTCTACATATGCGTGAAACCATATGATAATTGTCTTTCTCTGCTTGACTTATTTCCTTTAGCATAATCCCCTCCAGTTCCATCCATGCCAATGCAAATGGTAGGTATTCATCCTTTCTGATGGCTGAGTAATATTCCATTGTATAAATGAACCAAATCTTCTTTATCCATTCATCTGTTGAAGGGCATCTTGGCTCCTTCCACAGTTTGGCTATTGTGGACATTGCTGCTATGAACATTGGGGTGCATATGCCCCTTCTTTTCACTATGTCTGTACCTTTGGGGTAAATACCTAGTAGTGCCATTGCTAGGTCGTAGGGTAGTTCTATTTTTAACCTCTTGGGGACCCTCCATATTGTTTTCCAGAGTGGCTGTACCAGCTTGCATTCCCACCAACAGTATAAGAGTGTTCCCCTTTCTCCACATTCTAGCCAACACTTGTTGTTTCCTGTCTTGTTAAGTTTCGCCATTCTAACTGGTATAAGGTGGTATCTCAATGTGGTTTTGATTTGTATTTCCCTGATGGCTAATGATGTTGAACATTTTTTCATGTGTCTGTTAGCCATTTGTATGTCTTTGGAGAAGTGTCTGTTCATGTCTTCTGCCCATTTATTGACTGGATTATTTGTTTTTTGGGTGTTGAGTTTGAGAAGTTCTTTATAGATCTTGGATACTAGCCCTTTATCTGTAATGTCATTTGCAAATATCTTCTCCCGTTCCGTGGGTTGCCCCTAGTTTTGTTGACTGTTTCTTTTGCTGTGCAAAAGCTTTTGTCTTGGGATGAAGTCCCAAAAGTCAGTTTTTGCTTTTGTTTCCCTTGCCTTTATGGACATGTCTTGAAAGAGTTCACTGTGGCCAATGTCAAAAAGGTTACTGCCAATGTTCTCTAGGATTTTGATGGATTCCTGTCTCACATTGAGGTCTTTCATCCATTTTGAGTTTATCTTTATGTATGGTGTAAGAGAATGGTCCAGTTTATTTATTTTTTTTTTAAAGATTTTATTATTTGACAGAGAGAAACACAATGAGAGAGGGAACACAAGCAGAGGCAGAAGGAGAGGGAGAAGCTGGCTTCCCGCAGAGCAGGGAGCCCGATGTGGGGCTTCATCCGAGGACCCTGGGATCATGAGCTGAGCCCAAGGCAGATGCTTAACAACTGAGCCACCCAGGCGCCCTGAGAATGGTCCAGTTTCATTCTTCTGCATGTGGCTGTCCAATTTTCCCAGCACCATTTATTGAAGAAACTGTCTTTTTTCCATTGGATATTCTTTCCTGATTTGTCAAAGATTAGTTGACCATAGAGTTGAGGGTCCATTTCTGCGGTCTCTAATCTGTTCCACTGATCTATGTATCGGTTTTTGTGCCAATACCATGATATCTTGATCATTGCAGTTCTGTAAAATAGCTTGAAGTCAGGCATTGTGATGCCCCCAGCTTTGGTTTTCTTTTTCAACAATCCCCTGGCAATTTGGGGTCTTTTCTGGTCCATACAAAATTTAGGATTGTTTGTTCCAGCTCTGTGAAAAATGTCAATTGGATTGTTTTTTTAATTTTTTATTGTTATATTAATCACCATACATTATATCATTAGTTTTTGATGTAGTGTTCCATGATTCATTGTGCATAACACCCAGTGCTCCATGCAGAACATGCCCTCTTTAATACCCATCACCAGGCTAACCCATCCTCCCACCCGCCTCCCTTCTAGAAGCCTCAGTTTGTTTTTCAGAGTCCATCATCTCTCATGGTTCATCTCCTCCTCCACTTTCCCCCCCTTCATTCTTCCCCTCCTGCTATCTCCTTCTTTTTTTCTTAGCATATATTGCATTATTTGTTTCAGAGGTACAGATCTGTGATTCAACAGTTTTCCACAGTTCACAGTGCTTACCATAGCACATTTCCTCCCCATTGACTATCACCAGCCACCCCATCCCTCCCACCCCCCCACTCCAGCAACCCTCAGTTTGTTTCCTGAGATTAAGAATTCCTCATATCAGTGAGGTCATATGATACATGTCTTTCTCTGATTGACTTATTTTGCTCAGCATAACACCTTCCAGTTCCATCCATGTCGTTGCAAATGGCAAGATCTCATTCCTTTTCATGGCTGCATAATATTTCATTGTATATATATATATATATATATATACCACATCTTCTTTATCCATTCATCTGTCGATGGACATCTTGGCTCTTTCCACAGTTTGGCTATTGTGGACATTGCTGCTATAAACATCGGAGTGCACGTACCCCTTCGGATCCCTACATTTGTATCTTTGGGGTAAATATCCAGTAGTGCAATTGCTGGGTAGCTCTATTTTCAAATTTTTGAGGAACCTCCATACTGTTTTCCAGGTGGTTGCACCAACTTGCAACAGTGTAGGAGGGTTCCCCTTTCTCCACATCCCTGCCAACATCTGTCGTTTCCTGACTTGTTAATTTTAGCCATTCTGACTGGTGTGAGGTGGTATCTCATTGAGGTTTTGATTTGGATTTCCCTGATGCCGAGCGATGTTGAGCACTTTTTCTTGTGTCTGTTGGCCATTTGGATGTCTTCTTTGGAATTGTCTGTTCATGTCTTCTGCCCATTTCTTGATTGGATTATTGGTTCATTAGGTGTTGAGTTTGATAAGTTCTTTATAGATTTTGGATACTAGCCCTTTATCTGAAAAGTCATTTGCAAATATCTTCTCCCATTCTGTCAGTTGTCTTTTGGTTTTGTTGACTGTTTCTTTTGCTGTGCAAAAGCTTTTTATCTTGATGAAGTTCCAAGAGTTCATTTTTGCCCTTGTTTCCCTTGCCTTTGGTCATGTTTCTAGGAAGAAGTTGCTGTGGCTGAGGTTGAAGAGGTTGCTGCCTGTGTTCTCCTTTAGAATTTTGATGGACTCCTGTCCCACATTTAGGTCTTTCAACTATTTTGTGTGTGGTGTAAGGAAATAGTCCAGTTTCATTCTTCTGCATGTGGCTGTCCAATTTTCCCAACACCATTTGTTGAAGAGACAGTCTTTTTTCCATTGGACATTCTTTCCTGCTTTGTCAAAGATTAGTTGACCATAGAGTTGAGGGTCCATTTCTGGGCTCTCTATTCTGTTCCATTGATCGATGTGTCTGTTTTTGTGCCAGTACCATACTGTCTTGATGATGACATCTTTGTAATAGAGCTGGAAGTCTGGAATTGTGATGCCACCAGCTTTGCCTTTCTTTTTCAACCTTCCTCTGGCTATTCGGGGTCTCTTCTGGTTCCATACAAATTTTAGGATTATTTGTTCCATTTTTTCGAAAAAAGTGGATGGTATTTTGATAGGGATTGCATTAAATGTGTAGATTGCTCTAGGTAGCATTGACATCTTTACAATATTTGTTCTTCCAGTCCATGAGCATGAAATGTTTTTCCATTTCTTTGTATCTTCCTCAATTTCTTTCATGAGTATTTAATAGTTTTCTGAGTACAGATCCTTTGCCTCCTTGGTTAGCTTTATTCCTAGGTATCTTATGGTTTTGGGTGCAATTGTAAATGGGATTGATTCCTTAATTTGTCTCTCTTCTGTCTTGTTGTTGGTGTATAGGAATGCCACTGATTTCTGTGCATTGATTTTCTATCCTGCCACTTTACTGAATTCCTGTATGAGTTCTAGCAGTTTTGAGGTGGAGTCTTTTGGGTTTTCCACATAAAGTATCATATCATCCGCACAGAGTGAGAGCTTGAATTCTTTGCTGATTTGGATGGCTTTTATTTCTTTTTGTTTTCTGATTGCTGTGGCTAGGACTTCTAACACTATGTTGAATAGCAGTGGTGATAGTGGACATCCCTGCCGTGTTCCTGACCTTAGGGGGAAAGCTCTCAGTTTTTCTCCATTGAGAATGATACTCGCTGTAGGTTTTTCATAGATGGCTTTTATGATATTGATGTATGTACCCTCTATCCCTATACTCTGAAGAGTTTAGATCAAGAAAGGATGCTGTACTTTGTCAAATGCTTTTTCTGCATCTATTGAGAGGAACACATGATTCTTGTTCTTTCTTTTGTTAATGTGTTATATCGTGTTGATTTTTTTTACGGATGTTGAACCAACCTTGTAGCCCAGGGAAAAATCCCACTTGGTCGTGGTGAATAATCCTTTTAATGTACTGTTGGATCCTATTGGCTAGTGTTTCGGTGAGAATTTTTGGAACCATGTTCATCAGGGTTATTGGTCTATAATTCTCCTTTTTGATGGGGTCTCTGTCTGGTTTGGGGATCAAGGTAATAGTGGCCTCATAAAATGAGTTTGGAAGTTTTCCTTCCATTTCTATTTTTTGGAACAGTTTCCTTCCCCAAATCTTCTTTAAATATTTGGTAGAATTCCCCTGGGAAGCCATCTGGCCTTGGGCTTTTGTTTGTTGGTAGATTTTTGATGACTGCTTCAATTTCCTTAGTGGTTATTGGTCTGTTCAGGTTTTCTATTTCTTCCTCGTTCAGTTTTGCTGAACTGTTTTTCAGTTTTTCAGTAAAGTGGCAGGATATAAAATCAATGCACAGAAATCAGTGGCATTCCTATACACCAACAACAAGACAGAAGAGAGACAAATTAAGGAGTCGATCCCATTTACAATTGCACCCAAAACCATAAGATACCTAGGAATAAATCTAACCAAGGAGGCAAAGAATCTGTACTCAGAAAACTATTAAATACTCTTGAAAGAAATTGAGGAAGATACAAAGAAATGGAAAAATATTCCATGCTCATGGACTGGAAGAACAATGTAGTTGATACATTGCTAGGAATGCATCCATTTCTTCCACATTATCTAATTTGCTGGCATATACTTGCTCATAATATGTTTTTATAATTGTTTATATTTCTTTGGTGTTGGTTTAATCTCTCCTCTTTCATTCATGATTTTGTTGATTTAGGTCATTTCTCTTTTCTTTTTGATGTGTCTGGCCAGGGGTTTATCAATCTTGTTATTTCTTTCAAAAAACCAGGTCCTAGTTTCATTGATCTGTTCTACTGTTCTTTTGGTTTCTATTTCATTGATTTCTGCTCTGATCTTTATTATTTCTCTTCTCCTGCTGGGTTTAGGCTTTATTTGCTGTTTTTTCTCTAGCTCCTTTAGGTGTAAGGTTACGTTGTGTATTTGAGACCTTTCTTGTTTCTTGAGAAAAGCTTGTATTGCTATATACTTTACTCTCAGGACTGCCTATGCTGCATCCCAAAGATGTTGAACAGTTGTGTTTTCATTTTCATTGGTTTCCATGAATTTTTTAAATTCTTCTTTAATTTCCTGGTTGACCCATTCATTCTTTAGTAGGATGCTCTTTAGCCGCCATGTATTTGAGTTCTTCACGACTTTTCTCTTGTGATTAAGTTCCAGTTTCAAAGCATTGTGGTCCGAAAATATGCAGGGAATGATCCCAAACTTTTGGTTCTGGTTGAGACCTGATTTGTGACCTAGGCTGTGATCTATTCTGGAGAATGTTCCATGGGCACTTGAGAAGAATGTGTATTCTGTTGCTTTGGGATGGAATGTTCTGAATCTATCTGTGAAGTCCATTTGATCCAGTGTGTCATTTAAAGTCTTTATTTCCTTGTTGATCTTTTGCTTAGATGATCTGTCCATTTCAGTCAGGGGGGTGTTAAATTCCCCCACTATTATTGTATTGTTGTCAATGTGTTTCTTTGCTTTTGTTATTAATTGCCTTATATAATTGGCTGCTCCCATGTTAGGGGCATAGATATTTACAATTGTGAGGTCTTCTTGTTGGATAGACCCTTTAAGTAGGATAGAGTGTCCTTCCTCATCTCTTATTACAGTCTTTGGTTTAAAATCTAATTTATCTGATATAATGATTGCCACCCCACCTTTCTTTTGGTGTCCATTAGCATGGTAAACAGTTTTCCACCCCCTCGCTTTCAATCTGGGGGTGTCTTTGGGTCTAAAATGAGTCTCTTGCAGACAACATATCAAAGGGTCTTGTTTTTTTTATCCAATCTGATAACCTGTGTCTTTTGATTGGGGCATTCAGCCCATTTACATTTAGGGTAACTATTGAAAGATATGAATTTAGTGCCACTGTATTGCCTGTGAGGTGACTGTTACTGTATATTGTCTGTGTTCCTTTCTGGTCTTTGTTGCTTTTAGGCTCTCTCTTTGCTTAGAGGACCCCTTTCAATATTTCTTGGAGGGCTGGTTTCATGTTTGCAAATTCCTTTAGTTTTTGTTTGTCCTGGAAGCTTTTTATCTCTCCTTCTATTTTCATTGAGAGCCTAGCTGGATATAGTATTCTTGGCTGCATATTTTTCTCATGTAGTGCTCTGAATATATCATACCAGTCCTTTCTGGCCTGCCAGGTCTCTGTGGATAGGTCTGTTGCCAATCTAATGTTTCTACCATTGTAGGTTACATATCTCTTCTGAGCTGCTTTCGGGATTTTCTCTTTGTCCCTGAGTCTCGTAAGTTTTACTATTAGATGTTGGGGAGTTGACCTATTTTTATTGATTTTGAGAGGGGTTCTCTGTGCCTCCTGGATTTTGATGCCTGTTTCCTTCCCCAAATTAGGGAAGTTCTTGCTATAATTTGCTCCAATATACCTTCTGCCCCTCTCTTTCATTCTTCTTCTTCTGGGATCCCAATTATTCTAATGTTGTTTCATCTTATGGTATCACTTATCTCTTGAATTCTGCCCTCATGATCCAGTAGTTGTTTATCTCTTTTCCTCAGCTTCTTTATTTTCCATCATTTGGTCTTCTATATCACTAATTCTTCTGCCTCATTTATCCTAGCAGTTAGCGCTCCCATTTTTTATTGCACCTCATTAATAGCCTTTTTGATTTCGAGTTGGTTAGATTTTAGTTCTTTTATTTCTCCACAAAGGGTTTCTCTAATAACTTCCATGCTTTTTTGAAGCCAAGCTAGTATCTTTAAAATCATGATTCTGAATTCTAGGTCCGATATTGTACTAATGTCCGATTTTAGTAGGTCTCTGGTAGTCGGTACTACCTCTTGTTCTTTTTGTTGAGGTGATTTTTTCCATCTTCTCATTTTGTCCAGAGGAGAATAGGTGAATGAGAGAACAAAATGCTAACAGGTTAACAACATCCCCAGAAAATATACTCTAAACAAATCAGAAAAGACCTGAAACCGGGGGAAAAGAAAGGGAAAAAAAGAAAAAGGAAAAAGGAAAAAAAAAAAGATAAAAACAAACTAAAACAGAACAAAACAAAAATACCCGAATATGATCAAATATGATCAGGCTGGTGCATAGATCAGTGCCACACACTAGATTTTGAGTGTATTTTGGTCTGTTAGAAGAAAGTGCCTCCCAAAATTTTAGAGAAAGAAAAACTTATATATGTACAAAAATAAGGGTTGATTCGATGAAGGGATGGAATATAACTGTAAAGATGAAAATTATAAAAATTTTATAACAGGATTTGATAAGAAGTTGTTTGAAAAAAGAAAGAAGAGGATATAAAAAAAAGAAGAAAAAAGAGATAATGTGATCAGGCAGGAGAGTAGAACAAAGCCATACACTAGAGATTTAGGGTATATTTTGATCTGTTAGAGGAAACTGTATCTCAAAATTTTAAAGAGAGAACAACTTATATATATATTTCAAAAATAAGGGTAACTACTATGAAGAGATAGAATATGACTCTAAAAATGAAAAATAAAAATGTTTTTTATAAAAGGGATTGATAAGATGTTGGTTGAAAAAGGGAAAAAGAAAAATTAAAAAAAAAACACAGTTAAAAAAATTAACTTTGAAAGACTAAAGAATCATGGTAAAAAAGCCATGGATTCTATGTGCAGTAGTCCCCTAGCTCTGGATTTCTGCCGTTCTCATTTATTGGTAAACTTGGTCTTGGCTGGCTGTTCTTGCTCATCTTCTGGGGGAGGGGCCTGTTGCCATGGTTCCCAAATGTCTTTGCTGGAGGGGGAATTGCCCTGCCCTTGCCTGGTCCGGGGCTAAGTAATCTGCTCGGGTTTGCTCTCGGGAGCTTTTATACCCTGCAAGCTTCCCGTACAGCTTTGGAGGACAAGAGTGAAAATGGTGGCCTCCCAATCTCTGCCCCAGAGGAGCCGAGAACTCGGGGCCCCACTCCTCAGTGTGCCCCCAGAGAAAAGCAGTCAGTCACTGCTGTCTCCCCAGTCTCTGGCCGCACTCTTTGCTCACCCGGCCTGTGACCGAGCATTTCTATCTCTGGCACCCGACTCTGTGTGGAGTCTCCAAACCCAGAAGATCCCTGTGGTGTGCTCCCACGCCTCTCCTCCTGGGGGAGGAAGGGGAGTCTCCACGATCTGCCGCTTATTGGGTCCCTGCTGGAGGAGCAGTGGCCCGACTGTGCTGTGGATCACAGTTTATGGCAACCCCGAGCTGAGAGCCTGCACTTTGGCTCCGTCTCCACAGCCAGCTTCCCCGCTCCGATACCTGGGAGCTCTGCCACACTCAGGCACCCCCGGTCTTTCTGTGACCCAGAGGATCCTGAGACCACACTGTCCCACACGGTTTCCATCCCCCGTTTAGCCACCGGAGCAACGTCCCTCAACAGAGCCGACTTCTAAAAGTTCTGACTTTGTGCTCCGCAGCTCTATCACTTGCCAGAAGTGGCTGACGGAGGCACCCTCCTCTGCCATCTATCCTCCCGAATATCACCTCGGATTCACTTCTCTGCAAGTCCTACCTTCCAGAAAGTTGTTGCTTTTCTGTTCAGAGTTGCTGCTGTTCTTTTCTTCGATCTCCTGTTGAGTTCGTAGGTGTTCAGAATAGTTTGATCCCTATGTGCTGAATTCTTGGGACCAGACGAAATCCAGGTCTCCTACTCCTCTGCCATCTTGTTCCACCCCCATCAATGGTATTTTTGTAGGGATTGCCTTGAAAGTGTAGATTGCTCTGGGCAGCATAGACATTTTCACATTGTTTATTCTTCCAATCCATGAGCATGGAATGTTTTTCCATCTCTTTGTGTCAGCCTCAATTTCTTTCACACATGTTCTGTAGTTTCTAGAGTATAGACTCTTTACTTCTTTAGTTAGGTTTATTCCTAGGTATCTTATGGTTTTTGGTGCTATTGTAAGTGGAATCAATTCCTTAATTTCTCTTTCTTCAGTCATATTGTTAGTGTATAGAAATGCAACTGATTTCTGTGCATTGATTTTGTATCCTCCCATGTTGCTGAATTGCTGTATGAGTTCTAATAATTTAGTGGTGGAGTTTTTTGGGTTTCCCACATAAAGTATCATGTCATCTGCAAAGAGAGAGAGTTTGACTTCTTCGTTGCCAACTTGAATGCCTTTTATTTCTTTTTGTTATCTGATTGTTGAGGCTAGGACTTCTAGTACTATGTTAAATATAAGTAGTGAAAATGGGCATCCCTGTTGTGTTCCTGACCTTAGGGGAAAAGCTCTCAGTTTTTCCCCATTGAGAATGATATTCACTGTGGGCCTTTCATAGATGGCTTTTGTGATATTGAGTTATGTTCTCTCTATCTGTATATTTTGAAGATTTTAATCAGGAAAGGATGCTGTATTTTGTCAAATGTTTTTACTGCATCATTTGAGAGGATCATATGGTTCTTGTATCTTTTGTTGACAAGATTGGTTGATTTGTGAACGTTGAACCACTTTTGCATCCCAGGAATAAACCCCACCTGGTCATGGTGAATAATCCTTTTAAAATACTGTAGAAAAATCCCAAATACACAAGGTAAACTTATACATAAAGGAGCTGGAGAAAGAACAGCAAATAAAACCTAAACCAAGCAGGAGAAGAAAAATAATAAAGATTAGAGCTGAGATCAATGAAATAGAAACCAGAAAAACAGTAGAACAGATCAACAAAACTAGAAGCTGGTTCTTTGAAAGAATTACTAAGATTGATCAACCTCTGGTCAGACTTAGACAAAAGAAAAGGGAAAGGACCCAAATCAATAAAATCATGAATGAAGGGGAATAGATCACAACTAACATCAAGGAAATAGAAACAATTATTAGTAATTATTACCAGCAACTATATGCCAACAAATTAAGCAACCTGGAAGAAATGGATGTCTTCCTGGAAACTTATAAGCTACTAAGACTGAAACAGGAAGAAATAGACAATCTGAATAGACCAATACCCTGTAACAAAATCGAAGCAGTAATCAAAAACTTCCCAAAAAATAAGAGTCCAGGGCCAGATGGCCTCCCAGGGGGATTCTACCAAACATTTAAAGAAGAAATACCTATTCTACTGAAGCTGTTTCAGAAAATAGAAGGAAAACTTCCAAACTCTATGAGGCCAGCATTACCCTCATCCCCAAACCAGGCAAAGACCCCATCAAAAAGGAGAATTACAGACCAATATTCCTGATGAACACGGATGCCAAAATACTCACCAAGCTATTAGCCAATAGAAGCCTCTGACTCTTGATTTCTGCTCAGGTCATGATCTCAGGGTCATGGGCTCAAGCCCCGAGTCAAGTCTGCTTCAGATTCTTTCTCTCTCCCCCTCTGCCCCTCCCCTTTTGCCCTTCCCCACTGGCATGTGTGTGCTCGCGCACTCTCTCCCTCTCAAATAAATAAATAATATCTTGAAAAAATCCCCGCCAAAATATGGATATGTTTAGAGATCAAGTGACAGAATTGGCAAGTGTGGCAAAAATGACATACTATTAACTAGTAAGGTCCACAAAGGCTTCCAGTTTTGAAGGGAGGTAATGAGAGTGATGGAGAGAGGGGCAGATGGGAAGGGCCCCCACCCTCCATGCACATACATAGACATACACATTACTTTTTCTCTCCTTGCCAGATTTGTAAGTACCTGGACATCAGAATACTGGCAACTGCAGAAGAGCAAAAAGCAAAATAGAATTTAAAGTGTTATATAATAACCCTAAACACATCTGTTCTATATCAGTTTCCCAAAGATACATTTCATTAAAATCAGTCTCACCAGCCATTGTCATTTAGTCACTGATTCTCTGTCACTCTTCTACTGCCACCTCCTTGACAGGTTTCTGACAAGATCCAGAAGGTCAGTTAAGCTATTTGCTACTCTTTTCCATGAATGGTTTATTAACTAGGCAAGGCTATATATATTCTTTTCAATTATGTGTCTCCAGCCAAAACTAGCTCTACAGAATGGTAAATTTCCTCCTAAATCATTTTAAAACTATCAAGTATCTTCCTATCTCAGAAAGAATATGCATGCTGATGTTTCAAGTTATTTTTATACATAATTTTGGTTTTATTAACTACACTGGACTGGATAAATCCTTTATTTCTGATAAAATCAGCATTCTTTTCAGTTTTCTTCACCTTATTTGAAAATGTTATCTTTTTCATTTTTCCTTCCAAGACTTTTTTTCTTTTCCCTCAGAGCCTGATTTAGAATGATCCTTTATTGTTAATTATACTCAGTAGCAGTCACTAAAATATCTCTCTCAGTTAACATCCAATTAACTAAATGACTTTAGAGGTAAACTCCCTCTGAAGCATAATCACCATATTCATGGCTTGTTTTCCTCCATTTTGCTTGTCCTACAGTATTTCTTTCATAGTAGAACCAATACAGTGTATTTCCCTACGGTCTAGTTCCAGGAGGATCTACTCTTCTCATTGCCCTAGTCACAGGGTTTTCCCTATTATCAAAAGGAGGGCCATTGGCCATCAACATATTTTTTAGAAACAGATTTTTAAAGTATGGGACTGATGGAAACTGGGGTATGTACAATGGCCTTTTCATAAGTATGAACCCTTTGAAAGTACATGCTAGAGGCAGGTTTAACTGTATATTTCTAGGGAGAGTATCCATAGATTTTTATCAAATTCTCAATGAATCTACAGTCTTACAAAATTTAAATAAGCTAAAGAGATGCACAATTCTTGTATTTGCCTATTTAATAGATAACATGTGGTACATGTGTAAGTATAAACTTTTAAGCAAAATAGTCAATGAAATCCATACCTAATTTAGATTTTTGTGTACCATCACCATGCCCTCATTCCTTAAGTTTAGTTGAAAATGGCTAAAAACTTCTAGCCTTTATTTGCCATCCAGCACATTGGCTGGGAATTCATGCCAATATGTTTACACAGCTACATTCACACACACACACACACACACACACACACACACATTACAAAAAGATTTAGCCTGGCACTACAAATTGCCTACTCCATACATTGGTATACTCTGTTCATTCTTCTACATCTATCATTTTGTAAATTCTATTTCAAATATTCTGTGGTTGGTAACATGACTTTTGTTTCTTTATTTCAGATGAACACATTATTTGTCCCTGATAAACTTTTTGCCTATGTTAGTTTTTCATTGTTTTTTGTTTGTTTCAAAGGATTGAATTTCACTCAATGATCCATACAACAAATAAGCAATATTTAGTAAACTTTTGTACTAAAAGATATGAACAGACTTGGGCCAGAGAAAAAATTAAACTGATGCAAAAACATCTAAAAGACAAATTAATATAGTACAGAGTGTTTAATAATGTTAAATTTTTGGACACATTACGTGGGTTTAAAGTGAAGTTGCTGGGAGATGCTTCAGTTTGTTTTGCAGAAGCCGTGAATCTATAAGTATGGCAAATGATGTCCACATGAAAACACTCTTTGCTTAGTGAAAACAACTGATTGGTTGCTGACCGAAATTGTGCCTAAATGTGGTAGCTTCCTTAATTATCCACAAAAACTGTCATTTTATTTCATATTATTTTATGTATTAAATTTCACTGTAACTTATTTTGGGGAATTCAGTTGTGTTTTTCCTCCCTGCTTGGTAAGTGAGAGTAAAAAATAAATATAAAAAGCATTAAGGAAAATTCACCTTTGCCTTCATAGTCCCATGGCTGGCAGGGTCAGTGAATTATCCTGCTGGTAGACTAAACACATTTTAAGATCAGCAGAAAAAGAGTCACAAAGTGGTACACACAAGAGAAAGAGAGGGAAGGAGAGAAAGAATAAAAAGTCAGCCTCAGTGAACTTATTTTAGAATATGTGTGTATTATTTTTCATTATGTAAGATAGTTGGTGGGGTTGGGAGGAGAGGATGTGCCATAATATATTTACTGCTTGGACTCCTGAGGTTGCTCTGGATAGTGTCTATTCAAATTTAGATATTTCTTCTTAGGGTGAAATTCATTTTTTAAAACTTTAACCAGATATTTTTATTTTTAAGTTATTGGAGGTTATTTATGTTAGAGATAAATGAAGAATACATGTATTCAACAGTTAAATTGGATATAGAGGAATACTTACACAAAACTGCTTGGGTTTAATTTTGACCACCACTCCATTTTCACTGAGGCTTGGCTATTATTCCAACAAGACTTTCTTAACTTCAGGTGTCACTGCTTTTCCTCTTACTCCACTGTCATTGTCGCTCCATTTTTCCTTTGGTTTTGCAAAGGGCTCTCTCATACTCCATCCTGTGTTCCACATAATCTCATGGGATTTGCCAGAGTCTAGATTAGGGACAGAATGACAGTGTGAAAACATCCCAGCTGATAATGACTCACCTTCCTAGCCACACCTATCTTGTATGGGGAAACTATTGCAGCTCACTCAACATCCAGTGTCCTAGTACTGTACCTAGTATGATGACTTTCTTATCCTCACCGAAAATCTGTAGACACATATCTCCTTCCTCTTCTCTGAGCAATTGCTGCCTTGCATCTCTTCTGCCTTGGAACCCACAGTGAGAACACTCCATTTTAGCTTAAATTGTTGTGCTACTTCAACCTGATTCCTCTGCTGTTACAGCCCCTCTCTGGCCTTTGTGTTTGAGGTCTTCACGTAGCTGTCTATTTCAGGCTGCTGCTTTTTTAAAGAGCTTTTTCCACAGCCTGTCATTGGTGTCACTGGACTCTGTTAGGGCTACATTCTCTACTAATTAATTAATTACTGAGCACTTATTATATACCAGAGGTATGATGATGGGTGATGAATAAAATAATAGACATGACAGACAAACTCCCTGCCCTTGCGAGGTTTTCAGTCAAATGGAACTGATAACATTCTGAGGACGTCTTTACTTTCATCAGGGGATATTTTTATTTCTTTAAGGAAACTGTCAACTCTTGATCTTTCTCCTAGGAAAAAAATCAAATATACATTTCTGGTGGGTTTTTTTGGTCACTTTTTATCAAGCATATACTCTACATTCCTTGAATTCAAAATGCCTCCAATCTAGGAACACTGGTACTATATATATTACCATGGTAGAATTTTAAATGTGGAAACAGCAATCTGCCTTGTATTTGAATCCAAATCATTAATTGTGAGTGCCTTATCCATTCTGTTCTCATGCTGCCATTCCTATACAGATCTGCAGTGTGGGCACCTCGATGGAGGCAATCAATTGTGAGATAATAATATGGTCAACCAGTAATCAATATCCTTGATTGAGGGTTTATTCTTACTCTATTCTCATTCCCAATTACTACAGACTGCAGATTTTGCCTAGTGAACATTTCTCAAATCCCTCACTTTTCCCTCCCTTCTTCCCTTGTCCTCAGGTTCAGGCTTGGCTGGCAACAGTTCCTAAACTACACTCTTTTATCCCTCACCATCATTGTTTACATATTAATCGTCACAGTTAAATGCAGTTTAAAGCATATTATCCCATGTATAAAATTCTTCTGTCAGTCTTCCCTTTGTTCAGAGTATTAAGCCCAAGCTGCTTCACACAGCCTGTATTCTTGCATTATGGTCCTGGCCCTTGTCTGGCCTTCGTCTGGTCAATGCCCAGCAGAAAAAGACCTTCAGGAACAGAGTTGCAGTCAAACAACAAACAAACAAAAGTGGGTTTATTAGTACCACAGTAAGGAGCACTGTGCACCATGGGTCATGATAGGACATCTCACTGAGAAAGTTTAAGAAGACACTGGTTGATTTATGTTATGTAATTTGAAGGAGGGTTTGCAAAAGCAGGAGGTGTGCTCTGCTTTGGGTGCTGGCAGGAAGTAGGCTAAATATAGGGCTGGGTATATTAAAGACTTTTTTTTTTAATCTAGGAGGTTGAAGGAAAGGATAGGGACTAAAGCTGTGATGAGTTAAGAAGCAACAGTCACTCGTGGTAGGGAAGGAGGACATTTGGTCATTTTTGTGGTTTACAGTGTCCTCACTTTTGTCTCTGCGCTGATGCCACATTATGTTTAGTTGCCGTGTCTCCTTAAGCTCCTGTTAGCTGTGACAGCTTCTCATATTTTCCTTGTTTTTGATGACCTTGATGGTTTTGAGGAGTGCTGCCCATGTATTCTGTAGGGCATCCCTCTGCTGGAAATTATCTCATGAGTAGACAGGTGTTGTGAGTATTTGGGAGGATGATCACAGAGGTAAAGTGCCATTTCTATCATACTATGCATGAGAATATACAATCCACATGATTAATCATGGCTGATATTGATTGGCTGAGGTGGTGAATTTCAGGTTTCTCTACCTCAGGGTTATTTTCCCCCATTTTTCCTTACTGGACTCTTTGCAAGGAAGTCACTATGCACACACAGCTCACACTTAAAAGAGTGGGTATTTATGTTCTCTCTCCTTGTGGACAGAGTATCTACATTTTTTTTTTTTTGGAATTTTTAGGCAAAGGAGGTTTATCTCTTCTCCCTCCTTTATCTTCTTATTCATTTACTTATGTCAGTATGAGTTCACGTATATTTATTTTGTACTTTGGGCTATAATCCCATATTACTTTACTTTTATTTATTTTTTAAAGATTTTATTTATTTATTTGAGAGAGAGAATGAGAGAGAGAGAGAGAGAGAGCACAAGAGGGGGCAGGGTCAGAGGGAGAAGCAGACTTGCTGCTAAGCAGGGACCCCGATGTGGGACTTGATCCCGGGACTCCAGGATCATGACCTGAGCCGAAGGCAGTTGCTTAACCAACTCAGCCACCCAGGTGCCCACATATTACTTTATTTTATTAATTTCCTGTTCAAATTTTTCCAACTTTGGCCCCTGGGAGCTCTTTTAATTGGCCCCTGTGCCCCTCTGACGTATTGAGCACCTCCTCACTTTCTGGCTCCCTAAGATTCTGTAGTCTCTTATTATATATTTCCTGCACCAGGAAAATATATTTCTTAGAACCATTCCTCTGTCCTAGGAGGCTGGTTCCTTTTTGCTGGAGAAGGGTATAAGGATCTTGGCTCTAGTTGTACTCCTACTAGGGTTATCAGGCCTTTTCAGTTATCAGAGCAAGGAAAGAGATATATGTATGCTAACCCATGTATATACATATATTTACAAATATTTCTATATGCAACCACCTTTAACTCTATTAAACTAAACATGAGTTCATATTAATGTCTCTAACCCTAATCCATTACTACATGTTCATTCTAACCTCCTCCCTTGCATATTTACAAATTTTACTCCTGTGAGATACCTGCTCCCACATCTGCCATACATTTACTTAATTTTTTACTTGCAGTATATATGGATAGCAGAATCTGAATTCTTAACCCATATTCCCGTGGGAAACAACTAAATCAACTAGAGGACAGTTAGGTGAAGTTTTTTTGCCTTCACTCTTGGAGATTCCACACATTTTCCATTTACTTAGGTTAGCACCTTTTTCTTCCATTTGTTTCACTGAGATAGATAGTTTCATACATTTTCTTTTTTTTTGTTATACATCTCCTTAATAATGTAAAGATAAGACACTAGTTACAGTCAACTTTCATTTTTCATAATATATATATTCTGTACAGTTGCTGCCAACACTGAATTAGCTAGTATGAAACCATTGTTCCTAGAAGAAATATAGGGTTAGGTTCCTGTGAGCATCTGGTTACAACATTTTCATTAACTGATCAATATTACCTGTTTTATGCATGTTTCTGTTGAAAATATCTTATTCAATATATATTGTTGATTCATCAATATTGAACTCAGGGATGACAAGACTTAACTCCTGTCTGAATAAAGCTTATCTAACATGCATATTTTCTCCAGAGGGCACATCACAGCTTTCTCATGCTTAGGAATCCTAAAGAGCACTTTAGCACTATGCTCAGGGGCCAGCTTAAACAGAGAAATCGCCAACAGCAAGCACAAAAATGCAAAAAACATAATGCAGAATAGACTGAAAAGGACCCCTGTTTTCAGTGTGAGAGCTGAATCAAGAAAGCCATGCCTCCTTGTTTTGTTTTCATTTTTTGACCCTCTTTTTTGTTTTTTTTTTTTAAGTTTTTAATTCTAGTTAGTTAACATACAGTGTTACATTAGTTTCAGGTGTACAGTATAGTGATTCCATTCCATACATCACCCAGTGCTCATCATGACAGGTGCACTCTTTAATCACCATCGCCTGTTTCACCCATTCCCCTGCCCACCTCCCCCTAACATCTCTCAGTTTGTTTTATAAGTTAAGAGTCTGTTTTATGATTTGCCTCTCTCTTTTTCCCCCAATATGTTCATCTGCTTTGTTTCTTAAATTCCACACAAGTGAAATTGTATAGTATTTGTCTTTCTCTGAATGACTTATTTCGCTTTCTTCACCTGTTTTACCCACCTCCTCTTCCTGAACTCTGCTTTGGGTAACGAACTGTCTATTCTCCATGAGCTGGTGTTTCTGTTTATGTTTTTAGATTCCACATATAAGTAAAATCATATGGTACTTTTTTTTCTGTTTGACTTATTTCACTTAGTATAAGGCTCTCAAGTTCCATCGGTGTTGTTGCAAATGTCTCCTTGTTTGACCTCAGTTGGGAATATGTGTGTTAGATGACTCAGATTATTTCCAACTCTGTGTATGTCCATGAAAGACTGTGAAAATACCATGAGTATGGATTTGGATGTTACATATAAGTTTTAATGAGGAGACTAATTCACAAACACAAAATCTATGAATAATGAGAAACAACTATATTAAGCATAAGTGGCCTATATAATATGCAAATGTTATTAAACCTAATGTAAAATAATTTTATACATATTGGCAATGAGGTATGTAAAATGATATGGATACTTTGCAAATCTGGACAGCTCTTTCTTAAATGTAAATTTTCTATGTTTTGAAAAGTAGAAAAAGCTTAAAATAATAATAAAACAATTCCCCATTAAAAAGGTCAGTGAATAAATTACCAAATATTGTTAATCACTTGTGAGAAGCAGAGTGATAATTATGAGGGAGGAAAAAAAGGTTAATAAAATAAAATAAAATACCACTAAGGGATATGTCTATTTGGTGAAAAATCAATGGTGAAAAATACTGTCAAATTAATTGATAAATCATGTCATATGGACTATGTGTTGTAAAAATTTGAAAGAGGTGGGATCCTTGAGATTTAGAGATAACAGAGAGGGTTTGGAGACAATGATTTGAGATGGGATAGAAGGATCTAAATGGATGGAAATTATGAAAAGAACTTTCAAGCTCTAGTAATAATGGGAGAAATAAGGCAGAGGCTTAGAAGTCATGGAGATGTTTATGAATCATGAATAGAATGAAACTAAAGAATTGAAACTAGAGAACTTGTTTATGAAACCAAAAATAATAAATTGGGGGGGGAGGGTGCAAAAGCAGATTCTACTTAACCTTAAAGTCACACAGGAATTTCAACTGCTCTCAGTAATAATAAGGATGGCTAACATCTAATGAGTGCTCTATGCCAGGAAAGAGCTAAAAACTTCACATGCATTATCTCATTTATTTTTTCTTCACAATGACTGTGTGGGTGAGTATTATTTTGCTTCTTTTATAGATGAGAAAACTAAAATTTGATGAGGAATAAGAAGAAAATGTGCTTAGAAGGAAGTAAGACTAATATAAACTTTAGGGTTAATCACTGAATCAATATGAAATAGGGACATTGAAACCTCTTTTACACTGACTAATAGAAGAACGGTTTGACCAGAGCAGTACTTAGTAGTCTACAGCTAATTATTCCCCAATATTGAGAAACTGCCTTTTGAGAACTCTACCCACTGCTCTATGAATTATGAAATTTTTCAGTTTGGCTAATGCCCCAGAGCAGGGGAAAGAACTAGCTGAGGCAATCAGAGAGGGATTAATTAGCTCTAGACTGGGGACTGCATGAACCCCCCCGCAACATATCATAAAAGCAAGACCTGAGAGAGTCAAGCTGTCTCTGAACAACTTAACTACACCCTAGAATGAAGCTGAAGAGTGTTTTTTAAGAATATAAAAAATATCCAGCACCTAAAAATGTAAAATTCACAATTTCTGATATCCGTTCAAAGATTGTCAGGCATACAAAAACATGACCTATAGTGACAAAAAGAATCAACCAATTGGAATGCACCCAAAACTGTCACAGCTGTTAGAATTAGCAGGCAAGGACATTAAAACAATTTTAACTGACAGCTATATAAAGGCACAGAAGTGAAGTGGAGTCAATTAACCTTAAAAGATGATTATCAAAGAGATGAGGTAATTAGTTCCTGGACTAGAGCCCCAGTATTAGAAAACAATATGATCAGATGGATGTAAAAACCAACATTGAGATGGGAAAATCTAAAGAAATTCTTACAGGATTGTGTAGGAGAGACAGGAATATTGTAGAAAAAACTGTCATCAAATTTAGAGTCATTCCAAATGAGTCTCAGTCTCTGTCATTTACAACTTTTGTGACCTTGGACAAAATATTAACCACTGTGAGTTTCAGTTTCCCTATCTATAATATAGTAATAACAATGATGATGCCACATTGATATCAAAGTGCTTTATAATCAGCAACACACTACATATATTACACATATGCATATATATGCATATACATTTATACTTACGCACCTCAGACATACACTTAAGCACACACACATATATGTATATTCCCATGAATTTGACATGTGATGTGTTAATAAACATAGCAAATGGGTTTACGTGGCTCAACGTCATGATATACTGAAAGAATGGAGCATCACTTTTTTCATCAGCATTGAGAAACCTGTTATTTATATATGTTTTATACAGTATATACTGCTAAGCAACAGAACACTTAGATTTGTGTTCAGGACCTGTGGCGAACACAAGGGCTTTCAAAATCAAAGGATAATAGAAAGAATGTTCACCTTACAGCTTACAAATAAAAATGGGTTCAGGGAAGCCAAGAACATGATCCAAGTTAGAGAAAGAACTGTTGTGAACCCCTGCAGGCTGTCAGGATTATGACAGTGGAAGACTTGAGAAAGTGCTTCTGAATGAAGGAAAGCGTTTATGAAAGAAAGGAATAAGACTTGCTCACTTTAGTGGTAAGATCACAGTGGGGCAATCAGAGTCTGAAGAAATACGATTAAAAAGAACCAAAAAGAAACTCTGGAAGGTTGGATTGTGAATTTCTGCTATCGTTTCAGTTTTTGAGTTCTGAAGCAACCCACAAAAGAGCTTGGCTCTTGGAGGTGGGTGAATAAGGCAGACCTTACTGGGCACACACGTTGCTGTGTTTATAGTTCTTTATAGAAAGAGGCATTTTACAGTGACTTTATAACTGTCCAATCTTCAGGGGATTTGTAAAAACATACCAGTGAACATTTCTGGTGGGATGGACCGGCTGTGTTAAGACATGACTAGGATAAATCAGTATTTTGTTCTGACTTGTGATTTTATTCCCTCCAATATAAACATAATTTTAATGAGCTACTTGAAACAAAGTTTAGCTAAGAGGCATAATGCTATACACAACTCAAAATTTCCCAATGAATTTGAATTTTTATCCTACATACAGATGTGATTCAATAATGAAATTCAAAGGCAAGCCAATATCTTACAATCATAAACATAAATAATTATACATGCTGCCACACTTAATAGAGTATTGGCTTCTATTAAGAACATGTTTTTGTTTTTTGTGATTGATACACTCCCCCCTTCTTTCTTTATGTATATATGTATAAAAGAAAATAATTTCGGTAAGAATACCATAATTGTGTGCAAATCTCTCTGCCATATTCTGGATCTTGTTATTATTGATAATATTACTAGGGAAGGGAGGGTCTGGATCCTGTAGCTTGGCTTTAATGATGGTCCTGAGTTATTAAATTTAAGTAAAAGTGTAGATTGATATGAAGCAAGAAAATGAAAGCTTAACTAGGTCTTTTTTTTTTTTTAAGATTTTATTTATTTGTTTGACAGAGAGACACGGCCAGAGAGGGAACACAAGCAGGGGGAGCGGGAGAGGGAGAAGCAGGCTTCCCGCTGAGCAGGGAGCCTGATGCGGGGCTCGATCCCAGGACCCCGGGATCATGACCTGAGCCGAAGGCAGATGCCCAATGACTGAGCCACCCAGGCACCCCTTAACTGGGTCTTATAATCTTTCTTCATTTATGGATCTTTTTTCTGAGGTGCCTCAGAATTTTCTGTAATGATTTACTTCTTTATTTTTGTTTTTTACTTTTATAGGTAATAGAATAAATTAGGTAAAAGAATATTGTAAGCATTCTGAATCCCCAGGATGAGCACTTTTCAACTGAGTACTGCCATGTGATTGTAGGGCTGTACTTGTGATTTTCTTTCTTGTTGCATATTGGGAACGAGGAACTACTAACATGACAGTATCTAAGATTTAATGTGTTGCTTCTCGAAATGGAATCTCAACCAGGGTCTATTAAGATATTTTGGCAATCAGGGAGTTCTCAGTTTCTTTACTACACACCTATAACACACACACACACACACACACACACACACACACATGCACACACACACACATTCTTTGTCAGGAGATTTATTTAGCACCTTTATAAAAATGGGGGCACCTGGTTGGTTGGTTAAGCATCCGACTCTTGATCTCAGCTCAGGTCTTGATCTCAGGGTCATTAGTTCAAGGCTCAAGTTGGGCTCCATGCTGGGCATGGATCCTACTTAAAAAAAAAAAAAAAGGATGTCACAATACTGTTGACTCTGGGACCCAATTAAGCATGCCTCTTATTCTTCCTCTCCTAACTCTTGCAGATCCACTCAGGAGAGAAAAGGAAAATGTACCACACGATGGTTAGGAATGCTGCAAGAATCCCACACTCACAAAACAATGTTTTCAAAATGTAAAGCATCTTAATATCTGTTTTTTTTAATTAAAATTGGTAGTGAGATCAGTAAGACAGTGATGGCATTTTTCATGAATAAAAAAAAAAATAAGTCACTCCTCCAAAAAGAGTAAAGCAGTGACTCCAGGGAGGTTTACCTGAGTTCCAAGCCCATGCTGATTCTACTTGGTGTGTGAAAGATACGTAACACTTTTCTACTGCAGTTGTTGATATCTTGAAACACCTGACTGAGTGCTTTTTAGTCATTGTGTGACACTTAATGAATATAAGGTGGACACTGCAATTCAGAAGAGCATATTATACCTTAAGATGTACAATCCAAGCACCTAAAACAGAAAAACGTATGATGACTTCAGAGTATCACCGAATATATCTAAGCATTAAATGAGGATAGCATATATATGGTACTTTTGTTCAAAATGTCCTAATTTTCTGCAGATCCTCAAAGCTGATTGCTTCCTACCCTCCCCACTCATTCCTTCTGGTACACACAATTCTCCTGGGTAATAATTAGGAGTAGGAGAGCAATTTTAGTAAGCATCTAATACTGTTGCTCTGATTACACACCAGTTGGCACAGATCATAAAGACATTGTATTTCTGTAACTTACTAAGTCTATGTTTCCTTCTAAACATTGTTGTCAGTGGACAGAATGGGTTACACACAGTGGATCTGCAGCTACATAATTAATTATCTACACTGACCTTGACTACTGTTTAAGTAGGAGAAACAGATTGTGCCATCGCAAAAGACTCTAACATAAAAACTAAATCTAACTTCCTAATCTTTTATAAATATTTCAAATTAATACCATCATATCCTTACTCTTTTCCTAGCACATTCCGTGTCAGATTTCTCTCCAGACTTTTCCCATGATAGGACTAGGACAGCCCACAGTTCTCTCTCTAAATACTATTTATTAAATTTGCGTGTGGCTTTCCTTATAATAATATTACTATATGAGAGGAACCCTATTGCCATGGCAGCCAGGAGGGGCGGCCTCACATTCTCTAGAATTTAAATAATGCTTACAAAAACCCCACTTGCATTCTGATCCCACACTGTTAAAATAAGGTACAGTTGCTGCAGTTCTTGAATTGCTTATTTTGTTTATTTACAAGGTCTTAGTAACTTTAGCACATTCTCCCGATTTCATATATTATTTCATATTTGACTTTTCTGCTAATTAACATTGATTTCTTTTTCCCCACACTAATAATATAAGTTCTCCTTCTGATCGATATTGTACATGCATTATATCTTTAACGGTACCAACTGTATTAATCTTGAGTCAACAAGTTAGAGTGAAAAATTCAAAATGACTTTGATCTAAGTCATATTATATACTATTTCTATAGAAGCAGCTGATGTCACCCAGAAATCAGAAATAAAGTTATTTAGATAACGTATTAGAATTCAGCCTGACTAATCTGTGTTATGTAAATAGTATATGCTGATAAATTAGGGCACCAGAGGGATTTAACACAGTTCACCATGGTTATGAGGACTACAGAAACATCAGGATATAGATCATATTATCTGTTTATTTGAGCCATAAGCATAGTATTGTTTCAGTTTCAGAGCTAGAAAGGGTAGAACTATTTCCATTCACTTATTTTTTTTTCGTTCTCGAGTCTCTGCTGTATGAGGGCCAAAAGAAAATAACGAGAACTCAAAGATGAGTAAAACAAAGTCCTGTTCCTCAAGAAGATAGTTTGATTGGCAGCTATAACTACTTATTTCCTCAATTATTAAAAAATATATATATTTTTCTTTTCATCCTGACAATTTAAAAATCAATACTTAAGAAATCAGGTATACATGTACAGTTTATCCTTTCCCCCTTAGGAAAAGTCTTAACTCAATCATATTTTCTCTAATTTATTCTGTTTCAGAATCAAGGAGATACTTCATTACTATTTGCAATAAACAAAGCAATTTAACATTTGCTATCTTTTTAGATGTTATGGCAAAAAGAGCCAGTGCATACGAGTTTGAATCCCAGCTTTCTTACTCACTTCCAGAGCCTGAAATATTTCACCCATGCTTTCTGATCCCTGATTTCCTCTTGTTGCAAAATGAGCATAATTGCTCATAGGTGGTTATAAGAAATTAATCTCAGGAGTGTTTGTCATTTAGTGTTTACTTAATAAGTAATAGCTATCCTCACAATTACTATTTCATCCTAACAAAATTATATTTTATTACATTATTATATTATTTATGAATATAGAGAATAAGCAGAGGTCCCAAGTGGTTATGACTCTTAGTTATGTGTTTTAAAATCACAGTAATTTATACTTTTTGAATCATTTGCCCTCTGGCTGTATTTGATGGGACCTTGTGTTACATGTAGAGTGATTATATTGGAAAAGAAAATAAGGTGCCAGCTACTATTTAAAAAGAAAACAGAAAATTTTCAGCAAGATTACAATCTAGGCAGGAGAATAAGTTGTTTGTCAAAAAAAGGTGGCGAGGATGTGAAATGATGCTGCCTGCCATATGATGCTGAAGTGAAATACTGACACACACAAAGTCAGCAGGATGGTTAATACACGCTTGACAACGTCAGAAGTTGAAGAGATAAGGGAGACTAGGTCTCAGTCACCACTCTAGAGTCTGACATGAGCCTTGGGTCTCGCATGTTTGTGTACGTATGTGTGTGCGTATGGCTCATGGGGAAGAGCTGCGGAAAAGCGTCTGGGCTTAGGGGGCAGACAGTCCGGTGTGGAAGTCCAGTTTAACCGACTACTCACTGTTATCATCAGAAGCAGACTGCTAAATTTGTCTGAGCCTGTCTTCTCATTTATACAGTGGGTTCAGTAATACAATAGAAATGCAATACTCTCCGTTGAGGCTGCTGTGGAAATTAAGGAGTTAATGGATGTAAAGTTCTTTAACACTGTGGCACACACGAAGCGTTCCAAAAATTGTGATTATAGCTCCAGGGAGTAGAAGCAGTACAGTTCAAAGTCCTGGGTAAGGACGTGTACAATGTGTACAAAAAGGAAAGCCAAAAATAGGTAATTTTGGCTAAGCTAAGTGTATAAAAATTAAGTAGTATATTACTTTGGGGTCAGATTGTAGTGTGCTTTGAACGGTGGAGATTTAGACTTTATACAGTAGCCAATGATGAGCTTTTTTTTTTAAATAAAATTGTAGTGTAGTTGACATACAATGATATATTAATTTTAGGTATATGACATAGTGATCCTCCAATTCTATCCATTACCCAGTACTTACCATGATAAGTGTAGTCACCATCTGTCACCATACATTATAACAATATTATTGACTATATTCCCTATGCTGTACTTTTCATCCCATGATGTATTTTATAACGAGAAATTTTTACCTCTTAATCCCCTTCACCTCTCTTGCCCATCCCCCAAACCCCTTTCCACAGTCGCCAATGACAGTCTTTAAAAAGTTTCATTAGTCACATGATAAGATCAATCAAGTATCTATGTAATTAAAAAAAACTAACTTCAAGAGCATAGTTATAAACAGATTAGGAGGAAGGTCACAAAAGATCTCCTGCTATATCTTAAATTCCAGTGAAATTGAAGCCCACATAGTAAAGAAAATGATGGAACTGATAAAATGGAGCTTGAGGAGGGACCTGATATACCTGCTGTTCTCTGCACAAACTACACTAGCTAATTAATTAAGCTCTAAATTTCTAAAGAAGGAAAGGTCATATATCTTACTGAAATATGTAACCAAAATTGACAGCTGGGGGAGGGACTGAGGTAGCAATGTTTATTTTTAAAGAAATTTTTTAAAAGATGTATTTATTTATTTTAGAGGGGGGGGGAGAGTGGGGCTGGGAGGGACAGGGGGAGAGGGAGAGAGAGAGAATCTTAAACAGACTCCCCACTGAGGGCAGAGCCTATCGAGGTGCTCAATCTCGTGACCCTGAGATCATGACCTGAGCCAAAATCAAGAATGAGACACTTAACCCACTGAGCCATTCAGGAACCTTAGGGTAGCAATGTTTAGAAGAAACAGCATAAGACTAAAGATGAGCAGTCCAAGATTCCTGTCCTGTTTCTACCAGTGAATGTCAAAAATCCACTTACCTTTTCTAGACTGTTCGTTCTACATTTATAAAATGAGGAGCAAATTGAGCCAGGTGATGTGAAAAGAGCCAGATATAATTTTAATATTAAACAACTCTAACTTGATTAGGAAAATAATTTAAATATTCTTGAACTGATAAATGTAAATATAAATTTGCTTTTGTAAGAAACAGGAATATTCCCCAAAGTAATTAACTCACCATTATGTAATTATAGCCCTCTGTTAGCCATTTTTGCTGAAATATTTTCTGCTACAAGTTTGTGAAGCTCTTTGGAGCTATGTGTGTGAGTTGGGATGTGTGCATGTGTTTGTGCATGGATGTGTCTGCATGTGGGTATATGAGTATATGTGGGGTTGTGTGTGTGTGTGTGTGTGTGTGTGTGTGTGTGTGTGTTTGTGTGTGTTGGGAGAGGCACTGAGCTATATTTAACTGTGTTTAATTTTTCTTTAGGTTTTGTCATTGTTTTCTCAATCTCTTCAGTTAAAACACAATTTAGAAGCATAAACTTCTTAAGTTTTTTAGTGGCCCTTTGTACTCAAATATTTTAAAGAAAAAACTGACACGTTTTTCATAAAAATGTATGTCATATCATCTTTCATACCATAATTTTGTTAAACAGTGACTATCTCATTTGAGACCTCTGTATAAGAAGTGGGGTTTTTTTTCTTCATTTCTGTATATTCTCAGGAAACCCAGGGGCAAGGGAATGATTTTCTCATCTCTTTTCCACCAGTAGCTATAGATCAGTCACATATTGTTTATATTTTTTGGCACCTATTTTGTCAAAAATACATTTCATCCTTCTTCCATACCTTTTGTTGTGTGAACAAAAAGCTGCGTGGCAGACACCAAAAACAAAAATGAAAGCAAATGAAAAGCAAAAGACTCTTAAAATTATGTGGAGTCTGTAAGTAGCTTGGGGAAACAGATTACAAGTGGTGACATTATTATTCTTTATTTCTTTTGCTTCTTATAATCCAGGCCTGAATAAAGTAGCAGTTTATTTTTTCTTGAAAAAGTGTTATTTATCTCAGATATTTGAAAGACAAATAAAATATTTATTTCTTTGTTTTTCCCCCTACAATTATGGATGCCCAGCTAAACCATCTGATATTGAGTTGGCAGGATTTCCTTAAAACATAATGGTCAGTGTGTAGATGTTCACAGCTTTCCTGTCAATGTGCTCAATCAGTGAAATTGTGTTAAAGTTCAGAAGTTGTATTACCCACCACAGCTGATACAGCTAAGGAGGACTCATAACTTCAGTTGCCAGAACTGAAGTGATGGTGAGATTAGGGAGCAGGTCCAAATATGTCCAACCACTTCATTACTGAATATGAGTGTACCGTTCCTTTATCTGAAAACTTTAATATAAGCTGTCAGTGTGGGATCAACTTGGATCAACATTGAATATGAATAACAACCAAAAATGAAGAAATTGGGAAATGAGAAAAAAATAAGGAATATAAAATAAAAGTACAACCTCCAAAAATATAATGGTTACAGTAATAACTGTCCTATTTTGGGGACTGTATTATTCTTAGCTATCAGTGATGAGAATAAGAAAGAAGCTTAGAAGCCCTAGAGGGAAGGAGACCACAGAGCCTAATCATACTGGAATCTGGCATGGAATTTTTAGGGACAGACAGAAAACTGTACCGTCATAAATAAAGGTCAAAGTACCTTACGCACAGGTAGGATTGTATGCACACATTGACAAAGAGACCCCATGTTGATGTTAACTATATTCGTAAAGTCTTTTTAAAATGTTCCTCATGCAAGGAACTCTGAACTAGTGACTTCACCAAAACGTCAGCATCCCCTCCCCAAAAGCCATATATAATATTTTACTTCTTAGAACAATGTTTCAGTCTTCAAATAACATATGCCATGTGGCATCTAGAGGAGGTTAAAATAAAAAATAATAATAAAATTAAAATCCAAGTTAGAAGTCAGGATTTTATTCATTTATGAGATAGAGAAATTATAAATGAAGAGAGGTCTGTTAGCTATTCTATCTTGTCTCTGACAGGAAAATAATGCCCTTGGTTATCCTTACTTCAAACTGAACCACTCACAAAATATATTATTATTGAAAAAAATAAATTATCCCCATGACCATTAAGATTTTCTTAAAATGGGATTTGGCTTTTACAGAAAATTGCATTACATTTCATCCTTATTAAGCACTTTATTTCTGTGCTTGGTATGTATTTGAGTTGCCACTTTGGTGGGAAGCCATATTTTAAGATGGTTGGAAAAAACCTTACTATTGTGTCAAGTGACTAATGCTAATCTTTGTGAGAACTTAAACTGAAGTTTTGATGAAAGGGATATTTAAATACTTTTGGGGTGAGTCCTTTATCAGTTTATTGGTAAAAGAACAAAAAGGATTGAGGTATTGTTTAGCTTGCCTAGCTTGCTTATTTTTTTACTCTTCTACCCTCTCTCGCTCTCCCTCCATAATATCCCCACTCTGTTCTTCTCTGGGGCCTTTCAGTGATGTCTTCAGTTCTCATTCATCTTAGGACATCTTGGTCTTCTTTTGGGACTGGGCTAGGAAAAGTTAGATGTGTACATGGCATTTTGATAGCGCCCTTTCAACCTATGCAACTTCTTTGACAAAAGCAATTTGATGCTAGAAGCTTTCTGACATGCTCTTTGAGGTGAAATTTTGATGCAAGGTGTTTCTGACATGCCTTAAAAAAGGCACTATTAAGCTTTCAGCCTTTATTATTATCAGCCTCACCTTATCCCCGAACTAACCTCATCCCACACTAAGGGTGTGGGATGGGGTGGGCTCTGCACCGAGAGCAGGAGTTGGGGGCTGGACAGAGCTTACACAGAGGGTTAGAGACTCTGGGGTCCAGGCCAAGTCTGGCACAAACTTCCTGCATCTGGGAGTCAATGCTGGTAACCACCTTGTGCACATGACAACATCCATCGATTGTTATGATAAGCACATGCTCATTCTCTCAGGACTCAGCCATATCCATGATTTCTTTATATTAAATTCTCTGATTTTTTTCCCATAAATTTGAAGACCCATGGAAGAATGGTATTTAAAACAGTGGGATCACTTATCATCTCCGAATGGCCTAAGATACCCAGTTTTTCATAACATTTCTAATAACTCTCTCTCAGTATACTTATTATATATAATATTATTAACATTCTGGAAACTCAAAATTGGGGAAACAGAACTGATGAGCGCTGTGAATTGTGTAAGACTGTTGAATCACAGATCTGTACGTCTGAAACAAATAATACATTATATGTTGGAAAAAAAAAAGAAGAAGAAGATAGCAGGAGGGGAAGAATGAAGGGGGAAATCGGAGGGGGAGATGAACCATGAGAGACGATGGACTTTGAGAAACAAACTGAGGGTTCTAGAGGGGAGGGGGTGGGGGGATGGGTTAGCCTGGTGATGGGTATTAAAGAGGGCATATTCTGCGTGGAGCCCTGGTCTGCGTGGAGCCCTGGGTGTTATACGCAAACAATGGATCATGGAACACTACATCAAAAACTAATGATGTAATGTATGGTGATTAACATAACATAATAATAATAAAAAAGCCAAAACTATATTGCCTACTACAGTATGTTGCGGTAATGCCACATGAGCCCTAATGTTAAAAAAAAAAGAATGAGATCGCAAAAAAAAACAAAACAAAACGGATGCTCCCTTAGAAATGAACATATATTGCAATTTGAACATAGATCTGTATTTTGTCTTATTATAAAGGTAACATCTAATCATAGACATCTGTTAATAAGGTATAAAGGAACAGCTCTTGGCAATTCATGAATAAGAAACAAGTTCTTAAATTTAACGCTTTCACAAGGCCATTCTTTCCTACTATATTAAATTGACTGTTATCAGAAGGGTTGTGTCAACATGTGTTGGTTGTTTCAAAATAATCAAGCAAAAAATGATTGCTTTTAAAGAGTCGAGCATTAGAAGAGGTAAATACTACTGAATTTCTTCACCTATCCCATTTTTCTACATCGGCCTTATTAAGTCTTGTGCCTATGTCTTCACTGCAGTGTGGGGGCTGGCTGGCTGCGGCTGGTCTTCACGCATCAGCAGCATCGTGGGTCAGGAGAGGGACTGCAAATGCTATGTGCTCAGCACGGCGGTTCTCTGCATAGCAAAGCACTACCACCTTACCTGAGGAGATCCTTGAGAACAAATATCTCTCAACTGGAGGGAGATGGCTATCTTTCTCAATAATTTCCAGCCCCCATCACTTGTATCTGGCTGTGGGAAAGAGGTGAAATAAGAAGTAGTTGAAAAGATTCTGTGGAAAGACATTCAGGCTACATAAAATTTAATGAATTTCTATTTCCCTAAGATGGGCTTGAGGCATTGCCTCCTCCAAGGATCCTGGGGTGCACCATGCTGTCAGTAAAGGCTACGTAGGATATAAAACCCAGAATATTCTCTTCCTCCCTGGCTCCTTGTTTACCCCAGGGTGGCTGTAAGTATAAAAAAACAGTGTGTGTCTGTGTGTTGGGGAGAGGGCTGTGGTGGAAAGTCTTGGACAGTAAGAGTTACCTTTTATTTTTAAAATGAGTTGCTGAATAGGTTAGTGACTGTGCGTGATACTTCGGGGATTCTTGATTACAAGTAGTGGCACCTGAACTTATCATTTCTTCTTTGGGGATAGCTAACCTCTTCATGACTTTCCTTTCCTTATTATTTTACTTGATTTTACTTTTCCCTTGTTAGCCAGAGGTTAAAATTTGTGAAAGAAATAGAAAACTATTTTTAACATATTTGCCTTCTGGTATACCTTAATCTGGCAGTATTGTCCCTGAACACATGAAAACACATCCACACATACAAGCCACACACACTCAGACCCACTCCTGCTTCACCCTATGAACTTGACTCATTCTATATTGAAACACAAACTATAAAGATAAAATAGCTAATTTGTGACCGGTTTATTTGTTTGAAAGTAGTTGTATATGGGTCGGATATAATTATGATTTTATAAGTAAATAAAGAAAAAGTCCTAAAACAGAATGAAAGTCTCTAATATGATAAGGTGCCCTTTATATGGCCTGAAACACCAATTTAGCCATCAAAATTGTGTTCAGCTCTGAGGTAAAAATGATATGGAAAAAAAGAGGTAAAGTTAATCTAGGCTGGTGAGTGTCTCAGTGAAAACAATCTAGATACAATAAACATGGTTGTGTTACTGAATAATTAAGTTGTCTTTTTGTCTAGAAATCTGATTTTCAAGTCCTTAGCATTTATATTTATATAAAAGTATAACACCTGTATACAAAGGTCTATTTTGTTTCCTTCCATAGACATAAGGAAGTCAACCTAAAAGGAGGGGTAAGTGGAAAATGCAGGACAGGGGGAGGCCCCTGGCTGAGGTCAGCTATTGTGTTGGCACATACTAAATGAGGGCGAGGGTAGAAGATGCTCTTCTGGGTAAACTGAGTCCTGTGGAGCATAGGAAATCGTCTGGTTAGGAGAGAGACAGCACCTCCTTCCTTCGGTTGAAAAAGTATTAGCACACAATGAATCGTGGATCACTACATCAAAAAACTAATGATGTACTGTATGGTGACTAACGTAACATAATAAAATTAAATTAAATTAAAAAAAAAAAGAAAAGGTATGAGCACAGCCAGAAACAGATTTTGCTAAAAACTACCCCAAAGATGAAGTATAATCTTTTCCTTTATTTATAAATCTAACTGAGGCTAACCGCGGTTCTTAAAATTCATAGTGTGTACGCAAGTATTTCATACTCTTTATCCCTACCTAATCTAAGGCAGATATTCAAGATTTGGTCCAACACTTCCGTCTTTATTACCCAACCATTTACAATTCTAGGGCTAATAATTCCACAAATTTATTTACGACTTTGGTGGCTAAGGGGGATTTTATCATGTCGTTTACAGGAGGTAATACCACCTGAAAGGAAATTTTTGAGAATTTTCACTGACAACATTCTTGTGATGGAGAGTTCCTTTTATTTGTAGATTATTTTATAGTTGCCAAATGTTTCCTTATATGCTTTTTAATTTTCACAACCACCTTGTGAGGGAGGCAAACTGTAGCAGCTCTGAAAACAACTTGGTCAGATAGTGGTTTTCACATACCTTGCTTGGAACAGAGATGATGCAATGCCCCTCTCCTCCCTCAACTCTGGATAAAATCCATACAATTGCAAAGAATCACACCTGATTTCCTTTTAGGTGTAGGTAGTGCTTGTCACAAGTAGAATGAGAGACCTGAAAATGGGCATGAGCCTTCCTCCCTGTTCTCATCTCACTGCCATGATCATGTTCCAAGAGGCAGAGCTGGGAGATATTTGGAGGAGTTTGGGAATCAGAGTAATAGCTGGAAAAAAAGCCTTAGGGATGGTGACCTTGGACTCAAAAGCCCAACACAGTTTTGTTATTGTTCTTAATATTGCTTTTTCTCTCTCCATTTCTCTCTGCACTGCTCCCAGCTTAACTACCCAAGACGGAGGCTGTTGTCCCTCTCTCTTTATGAGGATGACAAGAGAATTGAGCTGCCATTGAATACGTGCCTCAACATTTTTATGTACTTTAATTTGAACACTCACTGTAAAGCCACTCAAAATAGCTTCAGATGCCACAGGTTACTCATCTCGGCAATGCAATTTCGAAAAGCTTACAGTTCAGTTTCTAAAATATTTATGTCACATAGATATGGTTTACAATGCATGCTCCTTTTATGTGCTTTTAGCCTTGTTTATTAGTAACTGTTTAAATTCTTTAAGGAAAATGATTATGTATTTTTATACTTACTGGTTTCATACTTACTGGTTTTCATAAAGGAAACTGGAGTAAAACACTTGAGATTAATGATTACAAACTACTATTTTTTCGGTAAATATATTTTGTATACTTCAAAGTTTTACCTTACTTTTAAAATATAATGTCATTGTGTAGAACTCGTACATTTCATAAATGCTAGCTTGTGTCTTAATTCCTTTTAGATCTCTGTGACCATGTTAATATATCTGACTGTGCCATGATACAGTGGTTATTTCTACAGCTGATTGAAAGCTGTAAAATGCTTAGAACCAGAAGCTGTTTTCAGAAAACCCTATTGGGGCGCCTGGGTGGCTCAGTTGGTTAAGCGACTGCCTTCGGCTCAGGTCATGATTCTGGAGTCCCGGGATCGAGTCCTGCATGAGGCTTCCTGCTCGGCAGGGAGTCTGCTTCTCCCTCTGACCCTCTTCCCTCTCGTGCTCTCTATCTCTCATTCTCTCTCTTTCAAATAAATAAATAAAATCTTAAAAAAAAAAAGAAAACCCTATTGATCAAACAGGCAAATACAAACTTTTTTCCAAATTTGGTGACCTTATTGTCCCAGATCATTTAAAAAGTCCCTGTTAGGAGGAATAAGTACCTTTAAAAAGTTATAGAAGTAAAATAATAGAAATGTGTTACTAAAAAGGATATATTTATTTCTCATATATTAAACTTCTGTATCCTATTTTTTTCATGATTGGAAAGGGAAGGATATTTGTACCAGTTATGTACATGACCCAAATTGACTATATATTCTTGTAATTTCTAGACTTTCAAAATCAGAACATAATACCTAGAGCTAATTCACTGATTTTCAGTTATCACTTTTACATGCTTCCTCATACCAAAAAAAATATGTGTAAGAGAACATAATAGCTATGCTTTTTGGAGTACCATTATCATTCTCATTTTATACATGGAAGAATCAAGGCTAGGAGAGATTAAGATGGATCTCTAAGTTTCTTTTTAAGCATATATACGTAGAATCACTCAGGATAAAGACTTCATGTGGCAAGGTACTTTCCCCTATATACCTTCTTTCTGTCCTTTAAGCAAACTTATCAATATTATAAATTCTAAAGTAGCTCACTATGATTTTAAGGGAAATTAAAAGTAGTATTTCACCCAAGGTTATTATACAGATTTGTGATATTGTCCCAAAGCATTTTATTTCTATGTATACTTTAAAATATAGCACCATTTTTCTTGTGTGAATGAAAAAAATCTAAAATATTGATCAATCAATTTAAGACAATATAAAATGGAAAATTTTTTTAAATTATAAACCAAAAGTATATAAACTTTTGCTTGCTTTGTACCTTAATAAATTTAATGACATATTTAATAGCCTCCCAAAGCGTTTATAATAGAAATATTAACATAAACCAGACTCTAGTCAAGGTAAATATCATTTCCTCTTTAACTTCCTAGGCTGTAGAAAAACCAAAAAAATAACATGTTTAGGTAGGAGATAGTCAATCTTCAGTGCTTCTCATCACCTCAGTATACTGCCTGGTGATCACATGGCTCCAAATGAATGGCAAAGTCATCCTTACAGGTAAAAAATACAGTAAAGGAAATCATGAAGCCTCAAGGAATAATTGTGGAGATAGTTAGGCTATTCTTCAGGTAGTGGAAGACCGGGGGACAATTGCTTACCCATGAACCTATGGCCTTTTCTACATCCAGCTGGTGAAGCCCTTTCCATCCTTCCCTTTAGGCTCCCTTTTCAGGTCACTGCTGAATTCTGAGGTCTGGCACTGTATGGAGGCATATAATGGAGGCAGTCAGTTAAGGCAGTCAGTTAAGAAGGACAGGGAACACAGATGAGGACTTTGATTCATCTAAGGTGATACATTTCCAGTTAAGCCAGATCATGCATAAAATGTTTATCTTGTTATAGGGGGTTGTGAGAACTAACTGGAAAGAGTAATCAAGACCTATATTCCTTCTCACTGTACCCAGTGTTACAAACTTGTAACCAGCCCAGTAACACAGTAAGAGCAATATGGTGACACTCAGAAACTCATCTGCTCTTGGAGACCCAACATAGTTTTACCACCAAAACACGTGCTCTTGAAGTTTTGTTTTGAATACCCAGACCAAGACTTTCAATTTTAACATCCTCAATCACAGTTACTTCTTCCATGATATCTTCTATATTTGTATTGCTGGTATTTTCCATATTGTTTCGTTCTTCTCCTCTGTGTACCTGTGTGACAGTTAATGATCTTCCTTGTAGTCCTTCCATCAAGTGCTGCCAGAAAAATATGCTGACCACATCTATCTGCTCATATTTCTGTCCTCTTCAAAATCCTCAGTTAAATGTACATAGTAATACCTAATATCTGTTCAACAAATGATAGTATCCCCAAGGCTGTAGCAAAGATTCTTAACTCTGGGAGATGGAGAGAAGTGTCTCATCCCCAGGAAATCAGCGGAAGGAGTTGGCAGTACATAACATAAAGAAGCATGTTCAGTACATCTATTATTTTCTTCATACAAACTACTGAAAAAACATAATTTTTTTTTGCCTGGTAGGGAAATGTAGAAGATGGGCAAGCAAAACAAAACAAAACAAAGGAAACTTTTTTTTTCTTTTCTTAATTTTAATTTAATTTTATTGTGATAAAAATATTTAGTGGCATTTACCTTCTTAATAAAATTTTAAGTGTGGGGTGCCTGGGTGGCTCAGTCAGTTAAGCATCTGCCTTCAGCTCAGGTCATGATCTCAGGGTCCTGGGATCGAGCCCCATGTTGGGCTCTCTGCTCAGTGGGGAACCTGCTTTTCCCCCTCCCTCTGCTGCTCCCCCTACTTGTGCTCTCTCTCTCTCTCTCTCTGTCAAATAAATAAATTAAATCTTTAAAAAAACAAATAAAATAAAAATTTAAGTGTACCATATAGTATTGGTGACTATCTATACAGTATTGTACAGCAGATCTCTAGAATTTAATCATCTTGCTTAACTAAAACTTATGCTGATGGATTAGTAATTCTCTTTCTCTCCCTTCCCTCCCAACCCTTGGCAACCACCATTCTACTTGCTAATTCTATGACTGACTACTTTAGATACCTCATGTAAATGGAATCATGTAGTATATATCTTTGTGTGACTGGCTTATTTCACTTAGCATAATGTCTTCAAGATTCATCCATGATGTTACATATTGCAGAATTTCCTTGGGAGGGCTATGTTAAAAACCAACAAACAGAAGACAACAAGTGTTGGTGAAGATGTGGGAAAATTGGAACACTAAATGTGTACTGTGGGTAGGAATGTAAAATAGTACTACCGCTCTTAAAAAGAGTATGGAAGTTCTTCAAAAAATTAAAACATAGGACTACCATATAATCCAGCATCCCCATTTCTGGGTATTTATTCAAAATAATTGAAATCAAGATTTTGAAAAGATACCAGCACTCCCATGTTCATTGCAGCACAATTCACAATAGCTAACATGTGAAAACCATCTAAATATCCTTCTACAGATGAATAGATAAAAGTTTATACAATGAAATATTATTCAGCCTTAAAAAATAGAAAGCAGGGCGCCTGGGTGGCTCAGATGGTTGAGCGTCTGCCTTCGGCTCGGGTCGTGATCCCAGAGTCCTGGGATCGAGTCCCGCATCGGGCTCCCTGCTCCTTGGAAGCCTGCTTCTCCCTCTTCCTCTCTCTCGCTCTCTCTCTCTGTGTCTCTCATGAATAAATAAATAAAATCTTAAAAAAAAAAATAGAAAGCATGGTTTTTAAAATGTTAAGATATATCGGCCTTATAGGTAAAAAATCAAAACTTTTTTTTTGCTTTGCATTCAGAGCCTTCAATGTGGCCCCTGTGAATAATACAGGCTCACTCCACCACCCCACCTACATATACTGCTCCTTTTATCCTCTCATAACTGGAAGCACTATGGAGAGAGTCAAGTTTCTTGGAACATACAATGCCTCTAACAATTTCATCATGAAGCTTTTCCTAGCAATTTTAAAAGCACTGTCTTCTGGGGGCACATGGGTGGCTCAGTTGGTTAAGTGTCAGACTCTTGATTTTGGCTCAGGTCATGATCTCAGGGTCATGAGCGCAGGCGGAGCCTGCTTAAAATTTTCTCTCTCCCTCTCCCTCTGCCCGTCCCCTCTGCAGCTCATGGGTGCACCCATGCACTCTCTCTCTAAAACAAAAAACAAAACAAAACAAAAGAGAGCACTGTCTTTTCGTCTCTCCACTTAGCATGGACAAGAATAATCAATGAAGTTATATCCAGAGTATGGTGGGCTCAATATTAATTAAATTTGGACTACATATCATAATCTTAGTTGTGATAATAATTTAAGCATTTTAACACCCCTTTACTCTACACATCAAAATAAGATGTTAGCATTTTTAAAGAAGTAATGAAAGTGACTTTAAATGGTTTGATTAGCTAGACTTTCCATGCCAAATGTTTCAAGTTGTGCTTACTTTGAATACTATTTATAGGAAATACATAATGAAAATAGATATGTGATTAATAGAATATCCTGAAATATTCATAAGTCATTCCCAGCCAGGTGTTTCAGACATTGACAATTTTTTTAGTGAAATTTAATTTAATACTGTTAGGTATTTTGAAAATGTACTGTACTGAAACTGTATTCAGTTTTAAATTAGAATATTACATTAAAATTTTGTCATTCACAGACCTGTACCTCTGAAACAAATAATATGTTAAAAAAAAAAGAGAGAGAGAGAGAAGATAGTAGGAAGGGAAAAATGAAGGGGGGGAAATCAGAGGGGAAGACGAACCATGAGAGACGATGGACTCTGAGAAACAAACTGAGGGTTCTAGAGGGGAAGGGGGTGGGGGGATGGGTTAGCCTGGTGATGGGTATTAAAGAGGGCACATTCTGCGTGGAGCACTGGGTATTATATGCAAACAATGAATCATGGACTACAACATAAAAAACTAATGATGTAATGTATGGTGATTAACATAACATAATAAAATTAAATTTAAAAAACTGAATATATTTTTGAGAACATATTTGAGATAAAATGTTAATAAATTTCACATCTTAAATTTACTATTGAAAAATTTTAAATGTATATATGCTCATCTATCACCTCTGCTTTGAATATTAGTTGACTCTTCTCACTTATTAATTTGTCAAACAATATCTTCCTTGGAAGATTGTTCTAACAGCAGTAATTCCTACAAAGAGCTTTGTAGGAATTCTTGAAAATACATGAATGATCAGCCTTGTTCTAGTTAAAATTATGATTTTTTTCAGATTATATAATATGCTCTAAGAGTGAAGTCATCATTTATTTTGTAAATATTGATTTAATCACAAAATATATTGCTGTAATTTATTGCTAAAAATCCCGTTTAAATATACAAGCAGAATAAATAGAATATAAAAATTATAGGAAAATAGCACTGTGTGTATGTGTAAATTTTTGTATGACCAGATCTAGTCAAATTTATGAACTGCATGTATTGATCACTTAAAGATTATAAGTATTTTTGAAAACAGAAATGTTTAGTATTTATATAAGCATGGTTTTTATCATAGGACTTTTGTGTTTTTTTCTTAGATTAACCTTCTACTCTGTGATTATAAGCACATTTACCAATGTTCTTCCAGTACACTTGTGATTCTTTTTTTTTTTTTGGATGCATCTGGACTTTATTTGTGGAGATGCCATGTAGTTATGGAATGAACTTTTCCTACTTGTTTATTTGCTTGCTTATAAAATGAATGTCAGTTATGCCCAAACTTCTTATGAAAAAAATTGATCTTTTGTTCCCACTGAATTGATATGATACCTTTATTATATACTAATCTTAGAATTTTTATTCTGTCGAAGAAAAAAAATGATTTTTAAAAAGCAGTTAAAACATCTATAACAACAAAGAGCTTAATTTTGTAAAATCAAAATGCTCTTATTAATTAAGAAAGTGTGCATCCCAGTACAAAGCTAAGTGAATGACATGAACAAGAAATTTTTACAAGTATAAACATCTGTTACCAATACGCATGAAACAAAATCTCTCTTCACTCTTAAGCCAATGAAAATAAATGAAAACAATAGCAAAACAACTTTATTTTTTCCTTTAGAACAGAAAAGCTCAATAAGTTTAATATAACACAGTTTTGGCAAGGGTGTGCAAAAACAAACATTTTTGGTCAGTTGTTGGAGAAGTGAGTTGATAGAGACTCTTGGAAAACAACTTTGATACTATCAGCTCCTTAATTGCCAATTTGATAAAATATGCCATGGTAAATTATATTTTGTAAATTTATCTTAAAATATACCTTACTCCAGAAAATGTACACTAATCTGTAGTACCAGAAAGCAGATCATTAGTTGCCTAGAGAAGGGACTGAGGACCAGGAGGGCAGCATTAAAAGGGGACAGTTTGGAGGGCTGTTGTATATATTCACTGTCTTGATTGTGGTGGTGGTACAAAAAGTGTATACATATGTTAAAACTTACCAAATTGTACACTTTAGGTGCAACTTACTGCATGTCAATTATGCCTCAATACATCTGTTAGTAAAGAGAGGCACAAATATGAAAAAGTATTTGCTAAAAAATTTTTCCTCTCATGACTACTTGAAATGGGAACAACTTGTATGCAATACTCTACAGGCATTATATCTAAAATAAAAATAACATCAACCAGAAAATACTTATAAATGATCTTTGCTGTAAAAGTAATTTTTAGAAATAATAAAATAAGCGAAACTTTTGTACAGAAAAAATAAGACTGGAAGCAAATGGGTGAGAAATCTTTAGATAATTTTTCCTTTTTTTGAAGTATATATACATTTTCTAATATTGCTTAATAAGTATGCATTTTTATTTAAAAATAAATGAGGAAAAGTGAACATTTTAACAGATAAAAGGTGAACACTATGAACTACTATAGTCACAGAGTAAATCTTACCAAATAATAGCAGCTTCATTGTCACTGAGTAACTATGATGTTAGCCTTTGCTATTCACCATTAAGAAAGTATTTTTTATTTTTGCAAAGTATACAGCAAAATATGATCCCATCTTTGTAGAAAACAAATGCTAGCTCAGTTGGCATTTAGTATGACTGTGGTTTCAATGTCAGTTCAGTTAAACCTGTGCAGTACTATTCCCTCAGTGCAGAGCTATTCACTCAGTGACCCTTATGGGCCAGGGAGGTTTTCTATTACTTCAGTTCTCAAAGACTTAGTTTGCTGACTAGGATCAGAATCATGCATGTACAGCTCTGGAAAAGGAGCCCAGGAATTTTATAAGTAACTTTATGGGTTTGCTTTCTTGAGCCCTCTGATATTTCCCCAGTTCTTTCTGGTTCCCTAGGGCTTCCCTTTTCAGACCTTTTGCCAGAAAGGTTGCCCCACCCTGGTACATACTTCTCTGGCTTTGCCAACATCTGAGGCTAAGAAAAAATTGCAAGGAAAAATTTCGAAGATAATTCAGCCCAGGCTTTTGGGACCACGGTTGTACTGATTGGACGGGGAGAATCTACTCTGATAATTTTGGTTCCTACAGGGTCCCAGTGCAGATGGTACTGCTGCACCTACAGGATTGTTTGGAATCAGGACTAGAGAACCTCTGCTAGAGCTCTCTGTCTGCATCCAGTACCCACTTCCAGGTTTAGAGCTACATGACTTTAGGCTGGGCACGCTGGAGAAAAAGAAAAGTGATAGCCTTAACACTGATTCCTTGATATTTCACATTGCCATCTTCTTTACCAATCTACCTGCTACTACTGAATTTTCAGAATCCTCAAATAGCAATTTCATACCTTCTGCGCAGATTTTATAGCTTCATTGAGGGGAAGACATGATGGAGTGTGCTTACTCTGGTACCTGGAACTGAAACTCAAACAAATGCTTTCAATTAATAAACTCGCTCAAGTCCTTGGTATTCATCAGTACAAGAGGGTCTCTTAACTGTTCCTTTAAGTAAAGTACACAACTGAAGTCAATGAAAAATTTATACATTATTAGATTTTCACTTTATGTAAAAATGCATATTAATATTGCACTTTAAAATTAGCCTTATAAATATTAATTTTTCTTAAGCTTTTTCTTGCTTAAGCCCAGAAGTGGTACAGAATTAGTTGCCTCTTTAAGTATGTGTGCTTGCTGTTCATTAATCACAATGTGCAGTTCATATCAGTGACATCAATTGACATATAATCAACATATAACATATTAGTTTGAGGAGTTTGATTAGTTTGATTTGCATTTCCTTGATGATTAGTGATGTTGGACATCTTTTCATGGGCCTGTTGGCCATCTTTTATGTCTTCGGAAAAATGTCTATTCAAATCTGCCCGTTTTAAAATCAGATTGCTTGCTTTTTTGTTTGTTTTTTTGGCTATTGAGTTTTAGGAGTTTTATATATATATATATATATATATATATTTATATATATATATTTAATATATATATATATTTAAAAGAGGAATATATATATATATTTAAAAGAGGAAGAGGGAAGGGGCAGAGAGAGAATCTTAGGCAGGCTCCACACCCAGCATGGAACTCATTGCAGGGCTCGATCTCACAAGCCTGAGATCATGACCTGAACCAAAACCAAGAGTCAGAGTCTTAACCGACTGAGCCACCCAGGCACCCCTACATATTTTTGATATTAACCTCTTGGCAAGATTTATTTTAAACTTAAAAATTGGTTTTGCATTTTAGAAACTTTTAGAACAGACACTATTCCTTTAGATGTCAGTCTGTCATTTTCTTTACATATTTGAGTTAGATGCATCTGTACTAAATGTGAAACACAGGCAAAAGAGAGTTCTAAGCATAAAGGATGAACCAGCTGGAAAAGCTCTGAATATGCACATGAATGTTGGAGTATCCCTGGATAAGGGAGATGTCTTACTGATTGATATGCAGATATCAATTTGGCCAGGGTTAATCTATGTTTAGGTACAAGCTTAACAAATTTAGAGACTGTGGAGCACTGACTAGGACCCAACAATCTGTCTTTTTTTTTTTTAAGATTTTATTTATTTATTTATTTGAGAGAGAGAATGAGATAGAGAGAGAGAGCATGAGAGAGGGGAGGGTCAGAGGGAGAAGCAGACTCCCTGCTGAGCAGGGAGCCCGATGCGGGACTCGATCCGATCGGGACCTGAGCCGAAAGCAGTCGCTTAACCAACTGAGCCACCCAGGCGCCCCTCAACAATCTGTCTTAAAATGAATTTTTAATTAAAATTCATTTTAAGGCCGAAATATTCCTCTTTATACCTTTATACCTATATCCTTTATTCTCTACACATAATAGACAAATCTACTGGGGCATGATAATTGAACAAAAAGAATTGTTGACAAAAGAAATAACTGTAAGCAGTCCTCAAATGTTTTCTTAAAATCACTGAAGCTTTCTCTAAATAATATACTCCCTGAATATTGAAAATAAATCTATATTTAAAAATTAAAAAAAAAGAAAGCAGTGCGCCTGGCGGTCCTGCGGATCTGTTTCTTGCTTCAACAGTGTTTGGACGGAACAGACCCAGGGACGCCCCTCCAACCAGCCAACGACCACTCTCCAACCTCTTTTCCAGTCGCAACCTTGGGAGCCATCTTCTTGGCCACCCGCTGCCTCCGGGACCAGCCAACAGCCAATTTCAAGCTTACCTTACCACCAATCAACCATGAGCTCCCAGATTCGTCACAATTATTCCACCGAGGTGGAGGCCGCTGTCAACCACCTGGTCAACATGCATCTGCGGGCCTCCTACACCTACCTCTCTCTGGGCTTCTATTTCGACCGTGACGATGTGGCTCTGGAAGGTGTGGGCCACTTCTTCCGCGACTTGGCTGAGGAGAAGCGCGAGGGCGCCGAGCGTCTCTTGAAGATGCAAAACCAGCGTGGCGGCCGCGCCCTCTTCCAGAACGTCCAGAAGCCGTCCCAAGATGAGTGGGGGAAAACCCTGGACGCCATGGAAGCTGCCCTGGTTCTGGAGAAAAGCCTGAACCAGGCCCTTTTGGATCTGCATGCCCTGGGTTCTGCCCACGCAGACCCCCATCTCTGTGACTTCCTGGAGAACCACTTCCTAGATGAGGAGATGAAACTCATCAAGATGGGCGACCACCTGACTAACCTCTGCAGGCTGGCCGGCCCCCAGGCTGGACTGAGCGAGTATCTCTTCTAGAGGCTCACTCTCAAGCACGACTAGGAGCCTCTGGAGACCAGCAGCCTTTGAGGGGGCCCCTCTGACAGCCCCCTGGTGCCAGAGCTTGTGCCTCAGCCTCTACCTGCAGCCACGAGGCAGCTTTTTAACCACCCTGGAGCCCTCTCCCAAGACGTGGACCAAGTGGAAACAATAAAGCTTTTTGCAGCAAAAAAAAAAAGAGCTAAAAGAACATTGCTAAAAGAACATTTAGCTAGAGCTAAAAGAACATTGCTCACGAATAACCGGGGCTAAGGAGATTTTGCTTTTTTTTTTCTTTTCTATTATCCAACAGAGATATAGAACTGGACCATTTCTCATCACCTCCACCACTATTTTCCTGGTTTAAGTCAATGGCATCCCTTTATTACCCTATCTTTGCAATAGCCTCCCAGCTAATCTCCCTGCTTTCCACCCCACTCCCCAAAATCCAGTATCTGCAGCAGACAGAATCATCCTTTTAGAACTTAAGTCACATCCAGTTCCTCCTCTGCCCAAAACCCTCTAATGGAATCTCTTCTCCACCAGAATAAAAGCTGAACCCCAAGCTTTACAGTGACCTATAATGTCCTACATGATTTGGAACTAAGATATCTCTAACCCCACCTCCTACTAATATTTTTTCCTACCCTCCTTTTTTCAGCCATATTGTCGTCTCTGTACTTGTTTGAATGTGGTAGGTCCACTTCTGTCCAGGGGCTTTGTACTGGCTGGTCCCTTTATTGGAACTCCTTTGTCCCCTGCACCCACATAGTTCACTTCCTCCTCTCCTTCACGTCCTTACTTAAAGGTCATCTTTCATTGATTGAGGCCTTCCCTGGCCTGTTTGAAATAGCAACTCTCCACCTCCCTGACCTACACTATCACCTTTTCCTGCTTTATTTTTTCCATAGTTCTTATCACTATTGGATAGTGATCACTAGTTCTTATCAACATCTAGTATACTATTTTATTTTTATTTGATATATATATATACACATATATATAAATATATATAAATGTATTATCTGTTTTGCTCTCCTAGAAAGTACACTGAATGATGGCACAAAATAATTGTTTTGTTCACTGCTGCTATATCCCCAGGGTCTATAAAAGTATATTAGCATGTAATAAATAGTTGACAAATATTTATTGAATTAATAGATATATTATTTAAAAGGTGCTTATATGTATAAAGGTGTGATACTTGCTAAACTTGGAAATCAGAGAGCATACCACTGATTTGACAGCTTTCCAATAGTGATAGATTTCTTTTTTTTTAAAGATTTTATTTATTTATTTTAGAGAGAGAGAATGAGAGATAGAGAGCACGAGAGGGAAGAGGGTCAGAGGGAGAAGCAGACTCCCTGCTGAGCAGGGAGCCCAATGTGGGACTCGATCCCGGGACTCTGGGATCATGACCTGAGCCGAAGGTAGTCGCTTAACCAACTGAGCCACCCAGGCACCCAGTGATAGATTTCTAATCAAGAATATTCAACGAAGGTCTTTGGATAAGAAAGTGGAGACCCACCTCTTCCGGAACTTCTTTTGCAACATGAGGGAGTTTGATTGTAACTGCATGGAGTTGTTGCAAGACCACTAGGGTCCATCTTTGGAATATTTCTCATACATATCTTTGTTTTTCTAGTCTTCTAGTAACTGTCCTAGTTTCTCTTAACTGCTTTATTATAGTAACTTCACAATTGGTTTTCCTCTGTGTCTTATCCCCCAGTCTATCATACATGTTACTTTTTAAATAATCTTCGTAAAGAATGGCTGCAGTTTTGTCAGTCCCCTACTGATGTGCTATTTCATAGCATTCATGGCCCTTCCTAATCTATCATTTTTACCTTAGCAAATAGAAATTAGTCCCCATTAAATATCTTTTTCTTTTGTGCAGTTAGAATCTTTTTACTCTCCAAATCTACCTGGGATTTTCTGTCTTCCAAGCTTTTGTTCTATGTTCTTCTTGTATTCCTCAGTTTGCAATCCCACCCAAATAGTTCTTGATCAGAAATGTGTGTATGAAATTGAAATCTGGGTTGATGTCATTCTAGTGAAGTAGCACATCTAGAGCTGCCCTTAAGTTACCTGGGATTGTCTAGCAGGAGTGACCTCAAAAATATGCTCATTCCATTTAAACTGTCCACTCTGGATTGCCTTTCATCTTCAGACCGCAAGGCATTTTTAAGTATCTCCATCCCCAATCCATAAGGAGATGTGAGATGAGAGATGGGGTTCTCCCTCTTCACCAGTTTTCGGAATTAGTATATAGCTGGTGCTAGTCAGAACCAGTTCAAGATTTCCTAACAGCCAAGATCCTAGAAAAATCTACCCAAACAGATTTACAAACTCAAAAGTTTGTAAACTTTGTGACTTCCCTGGCTTGGGGTTGGAGGCTATGAGTATTCCTTTAACAAACTTATGGGTAACTCAAGAGAAAAGAGATTATAAAATAAAAAGTCTGTTGCAAAGATATTTTAGAAATGTGTTTAGTCCACAGGATGGAGTGATTGACTTCATCTGAGAGACTGAGAGAAGGTTTTGTCAAGAGTTTTATTTCTTTCTTTTTTTCTTCCTTCTTATTTCTCTCTCTTTCTCTCATCCTTTCTTGTGTGTGTTTATCTTACTGAAAAATTGGGAGCAGGGTAGATAAGCAGAGAGTGTGGTCTTAAAAAGTGATAAATCAGCTTGCAAGAAATAATGCATGTGATAAATCAATAGCAAGAAATTCTAGGTCTATGTGTAGAGGACAAAATGTGAAATGAAGAGAGATGAGTTAAAACAGAGGTTGTGATTTAATTAGAAAGCAAATAGTGAGAATTACATTTATCATTGTTATGAAAATGGGAATTTGGAAACAACTTGCAAAGCATTACAGGATAAAATAACCTATATAAGGCACATATAGTCGAATATATATCGCTTGATTATAGGTCATGCTGTGAGTGGCAGGGATAGCCTCTAAAGGCCCACATGGTTAGACTAAGAATGACACAGTTATTTAAAATGATGATGGAAGTAAGGGAAAAAAAGGAAGTGAGGCAAAGTGTGCTATGATGGAAAAATCTCCCGATTTCGGTTTCTGCTGGGTCTCTGTTTTCTCCCTGTGAAAAATAAAAAATAGGGTTCCAAGGTTGTTTCCTGGTTCACAAGGCTGCTGTCAAGATGAAATGAGAAAATACCTGTGAAAAGCATTTTGAAAAACTCATACATTTTCTACAGATTAAGGTATCAGTAGCAACTTTTTAAAAGGCAGGGCACTTGACACATCACAAGGCATTAGAAAGATAAAGTATTCATTCTCAAAATTAAATTTAAGGGCATGTAAAGTTACCCAGTTTTTAGTTTGTTAAAACGATTTCTAAACTTGGAAGAATTTGGGGAAAATCCCTGAAAGGCAAAAATGTAGGGATACTCCTTAACCTCAGGTCTCCTAAAGGTTGCAAATATCCTCTGTGCCTAGATCAGTCTCCAGTAGTGAAGTCAATGGAGAGAGGTTAGCATGATCATGGAACTTTATAATCCAGCCCTGGGCATGTTATTATTAAGGGATGATGTGAGTGGATTGATTATGTATTGTTGCCAGAGCTCCTTTCCATTTCTGATTTTGGATGCTTTGCCCTCTAGGTTTGTTTCCCTATTTATTTGATATATACTTTATTGAGATAATAATGATATAGACTCAGATATATAAAATAAATCAAATCAAATAAAAACTAAATATATAAAATAAAAAGGTAATAAAATAGAACCAAAGTAGCAGCTTTTTTTTTTTTTTGGCCTTTCTTTTGTTTTTGTATTTCTTTAATTTTAACTTATTTATCATTTCTTCTTTCCTACTTTCTTTTATTTCTTTTTGTGTATACTTTAAAAAGCATCTTAAGTTTGAGTAGTTCTTTTCTTTAATATGTCTTTAATGTTGTAGACATTTTTTTGAAGGTGTAGTTTGCTATATAATCAATATTTTGATTATTTTATCCTCATTGTTTTCTAGATAATGTGTAATTTCAGTTTTTTACTTTATTCTTTGAACCAATATATTTAAGATTATGTTTCTTAATTTTCAAAGAAGGTGTTTGAGGTTAACATTTACTTTTTATTTCTAAATTTTGGAGTATGCTTGTGAACTGTGGCTTTACATTTTAAATTTTTTGGTAGTTATTTGTGCTAAGTACGTAGTCTTCTTTAAAAATTTGGCATATTTTCATGACGGGGCGCCTGGGTGGCTCAGTCGGCTAAGCGGCTGCCTTCGGCTCAGGTCATGATCCTGGGGTCCTGGGATCAAGCCCCGCGTCAGGCTCCCTGCTCAGCAGAGAGCCTGCTTCTCCCTCTCTGCCTGCCTCTCTGCTTACTTGTGCTCTCTATCTCTCTGTCAAATAAATAAAATAAAATCTTAAAAAAAAATAAAAAATAAAAATTTGGCATATTTTCATGGCAAACCAAAATATATATTCTTTGTTTTATTGATTTACTAAGTAGAGTTTGGTGATTTTATTTATTCAATTCCTCTATATCTGTGCTTGTTTTTAGCTGCTAGTTCTGTCAGATTTTGAAACAGTTATTAAAATGTTCCCACTATTTCATGTTTATCCTGTTCTAACTGCATTTATAATAGTATCTGGATTAATATGTTAATAAGCTGTTGTTTATTTGTTACAGTGTTTATATTCTTCATAAATTAAGCATTTTGCCATCAGAGAATATCCCCCTTTGCCATCTTAAATGTTTTTATCTATTCTTGGGCTTTTTTGTTTAAGTCTTATCTCTCTGCCATCACTTGCTTTTTATTTTCGTGAATTTATTTCTCAATTCTGCCTGCAAAATCTTTCCCTTCGTGATCTCCACCTCAGATCCTCAGTCTCTCAATTCTATAAATCAGGGCTCAAACATGACCATCTTTTCCTTCAATCCATCTCTAGAATATTTTTTATCTCTAGAATAAATTCTAAAACAACGTTTTCAATGTTCAGAAAGTTTTTTTTTTTTTTAATACCAATTGAGCCAATGACCTTGTGATTCTTTTTTTTTCAGGGCATTAACTGTCTCATCATACAGTTACATTCTAATTGGAGCAGCCCTTATGATTTGTCTGCTAGCTCGCTTTCCTATTTTGGCTTCCTCCCTAGGGTTCATGATTCACTGCTGAGATACTTCATGCAGGAGGGCATCTTTTAAGTAAAGGCAGCACCAGCATCTCGCCCTGGGGGCAGGCTGCCTACAGACATGCAAATTGCCATTTCTCTGTCATAGATTCAGCTGCAAAAGCTGTCACCCTCAAGCCCTCACAATTCAGGTTGAAGCTGTTGACCTTTTCAGCTCTCTGTGGCTCTCTGATAGCCAGATCACCCCCAAAGATACTCTTGGATATTTAGCTTATTTTCCACTAAGCGCAAGATGGCAACTTATAATCAGTTTTGCAAAGAAAAAAAAAAATTCCAGGCCAAAGTCCAACTCATGTTCTGCTCCCCGACTGCACATGATAAACAGGCTATGTCCACCTGGAAGAAGGGGTATATAGTTTTCTACACAATCGGCACCATCTGGCTACCAAGCTGTCTGCCCAGAGGACATATTTTATTTCTAATCATCCATCTAAAGTAGGCCTTTTCCTAGTTTCCCAAAGGCAGAGTGTAGGTGAATGGAGGCTTTCCCTCTGGGGCCCACAGATTCTCATGTAAAATTCACTCTCATTCATTGATATTTTCTCTCTCTCTCTCTCTTTCTAAATCTCACACTAATCCTTACGTCAGAATTCTCAATGGCAAGTCTCTTCCCTCATTTCAAGGTCTGGGAATAGGAGGAATGAAAATCCCTTACTAGCTCTTGCCATCCTGGATTCTGGCAGAGCAAAAATTCTCACTTGAACCCTCTACACCCCCCTTTAGACCCAGAGATGGCTTATCTCCATAGAAGTAACTAATTATTAAACTAGAGTTGGAGGGGTATGAGCAGCGTGGACTCATTGTGGTGCAATTTTCCCAGAATCCCATGGAATCCCTCTGGATATTAAATTCTCAGAGGCTATCTGTTTAAGTATCAGATACGGCAGTGTAAACTGAATAGCAAGAATTGCCTAAGGGCCACCCTCCCCCCCCTCACTTCTCCAGCTCCATCTGGCAGATTTTTTCCACTTGCTTTCTGCCAGGCTGGTCACTTTGACCTTCTTGCAATGCCTCAAATATTCTGTGCTGCTCAGGTTCCGTGGCTCTTGACACATGTGCCCTTGTTCATGTAAATTCCTACTCATGCTGCACATCTTGGACCAGAGACTCCTTCCAGGCAGACTTTCCTAAAGATGTCAGCCAGGTGAGGTCTGATGGAGTAGGCTGTCATCCTCATTGCTCTCATCATAGCACCTGTATGAACATTTATGCCCTGCACTAGATTGTAAGTTCTATGCAGTTGGGCCGGCTCTAGTTCCCCTCGTGTCTGCAGCACCTAGAACACTGCTTAAACAAGTAGGAGCCAATGGTATTTGTTTTATAAATAACACCAGGAGAGAACCCAGACACTGCCTAAGAGTTTTCTTGAGAAATCACAAATCTCAATCATCTGAAGGTAAAATTTGATGATAAATTTTTAAGTAGAGAAATCTCATACTAAATTTTCTCACATTAAAGAGTGGGATTCCCCAAATTTTTCTCAGAAAAATATATAGAAAAGTTATAGGCATTTGATGATGATCATCCACATATTCATCACCTAGATACCATTAACATTTTGCTATGCTTGTTTTGTCACAGATTTGTCTATCCCTTCCTCAATTCATCCATCAATTCACGATATTTTATATACAAAGTAAGTAGCAGACTTAAGTACATTTCCCCTTAAATACTCTCATGTGTATATCAGTATTTAAAGCTTAGTACTTATATGTAGGTAGTTTTCAGTCTTATGAAGTTAAGTTTTACAGACAAATGCATAAATTTTAACTGTATATTTACAAAATTTTTCAAGAATGCATACTCATGTATAACCCAAACCTGTATCAACACATACACATTATCATCATCTCAGAGAGTCCCTTCACACAGCACAGATAGGTCATTTGTAAATATGGTATAATATTACATCGTGTTTTTTCTACAAGCTTTTGTGAAATTTAAATGAGATGATGTAAAATACGAAGGCACTAATACGACTAAGCAACACTATCACTGAACAAAATAATTTCAGTAAACACAAATCTTAAATAAATGGGAAAATAGGCACTTCATAACCTGTATTATGCTTGTTTTTAAAGTTATCTCCTGCTCTATAAGCATCAAAGTTGCCATTATTTTAAAGATTTCACTTTAACAAAAAGAAAGGTATCTGTACTCATTTCCTACATGAATCGGGCTGGTAGTCCCGACTCCATTTCAGAAGGCTTCTGGGTATAAAGAAGAAACAGGTTTGGGTACCTAATCTATTTTATCTGGTAAAATATCTAACTCTTTGATATTTAATTTTACAATTTGTAAAATGCAGAAGGTAAAAATACCCACTTATAGAATTTGGAGAATGAGGAGAGCAGTAACTGTTGATAGTTAAATGAAATAATATGAAGTCTTGGAATCTAGTTCCCTTTTCCCCTCGCTGTCTTTGAGCTTCTTAGATTTGAGTGATGTATATATTAAAAGGTGATAAAAAATTAATTTATAGTAGAGCTATGGCAGAAGGAGACGAAGGAAGATATTTTTAAACTTTTTTCTTTTGTATAAGCACCAAAACCTGTGTTTTTTTCTGCTGTATTCTGAAGCCTTCTGAGGAGGTAAGACTAAAAATCTGATTTATATAGTTTGAGTCTTTCGAGAGCCCCTTAAGTTATACTGCATAAATAGCTCTACCTACAGCTGTATCAAATGTTCCTGAAAATAAGCATTTGAATCTCAGAAAAGTTTAAATTTTTAATTATTTCACAATACCATGGGAGTAAAAACATGAGTGACTAGAGAGCAAGATGGCCCAGAGATGATTCTTTAGCCAGACTGCCTATGTTCATACGTTGGCTCTGGCCCTTCTAAATGTATAAAGGTGGGCATGTCACTGCCTTCCTGTGCCTCTGTTTCCTCATCTGTGAAATAGAAGCAATAACATTTCCTATCTCATTGGATTGTTGTATAGATTTAATGTGTTTAGGTATGTAAAATTCTTAGAAACCCACCTAGCATATAGTAAATTCTCAATAAAATGAGCTCTCATTATTGGAGTTAGGCAGGTGTAGATTCAAATACTACTATACTGCGTGACCTTGGACAACTTACTTATCCTCTCTGATTTTAGGTTCTATATCAGTAATGTGTGATTAATAAAACATTAAATAATAATATTTAGGGGCACCTGGGTGGCTTAGTTGGTTAAGCATCCAGCTCTTGGTTTCAGCTCAGGTCATGATCTCAGGGTCCTGGGATCAAGCCCCATGTTGGGCTCCACGCTCAGCACAGAGTCTGCTTGTCTCTCGTCCTCCCCCTGCTCCTACCCCCACTCATGCTCTCTCTCTCTCAAATAAATAAATAAATAAAATCTTTAAGAAAATAGTAATATTCATAGGGTAGTGCCTCACATACAGTAAGTGCCTAATAGTTGTTCTTATTGTATTTTTCTTCCTAGAGTCCAGCTATAGAAAGGTATGGCAGATTACATGCATTTTTTAATCAAGGAGGAAAATGCAAAATATATTTCTATTTCAAAGAAAAGGAAATTATTATTATTTTTTTTTTTTTTTGGTGAAAAAAATTTAATTTAGATTTAGCCAGCTGGACTCAGTTTAGATGATTCCAATTTTGTTGGCAACATCCAAAGCATCATAGTCAGGAGCCAGGTGAACATAGGCCTTTTTCTCTCCATCAGGCCTGATCAAAGTGTTGACCTTGGCCACGTCAATGTCCTAGAGCTTCTTCACAGCCTGTTTGATCTGGTGCTTATTGGCCTTGACATCCACAATGAACACAAGTGTGTTGTTGTCTTCTATTTTCTTCATGGCTGACTCAGTGGTCGGGGGAACTTGATGATGGCATAGTGATCAAGCTTGTTTCTCCTGGGGGCGCTCTTTCGAGGATATTTGGGCTGCCTCCGCAGACGCAGTGTCTTGGGTCGTCGGAACGTAGATGACGTGCGGATTTTCTTTTTTTTTTTGTGACTGTGGACGCCTTTCAGCACCGCTTTCTTGGCCTTCAAAGCCTTTGCTTTGGCTTCGGCTTTGGGAGGGGCAGGGGCTTCCTTCTTAGCCTTCGGCGCCACCTTCGTAAAAGGGCAGAAAAGGAAATTATTTATTAAAAAAAATAGATTCTCCAACATATTGATGCCCACTGTGATTGACTCACCGGCTGCGAGAGACTAGAATTTTGGGAACCTCTGTCCCAGAGAAGCCATAAACACTGGCAAGAGATAATTGAATCAATGGATCTTTGGATCACATTCCATTCTGCTGCATTATCACTAATTTCACTATATCTTTGCGGAAAAAAGTTGGGGATTGAAACTTCGGTATTCAATTATTATTATTGTTTGCCGAGGTCTTAGGAGTGCTTTTTATTTCCCTGCTTATTTTTCACATAATGAATTGCTTTTGAATTCACCTTACATAGCTGGTATGTTTTTTAAAAAATTCTATATCTCTGCATAGTTCTGCTTAAGTTACTATCTTTTCTAAATCATATAAATTCTCCTCAATATCCTGTATGTATTTAATCTCAGTTTTGGTAAAACTTCATAAAATTATTGTATTATATCTTTGTCACTAGGGTCTATTAAGCATAGGTTTTAAAACCAAGATTTTCAAAAAAGGAAGAAGAAAATTGAAAGCATTTTCAATGTTTTGTGTGCACATTTGCACTGTGAAATCACTTGTAACAGACTCACACAACTAATTAGCAGATCTTTATTTTGCTACGTTTCTGGCCAAGTCAATGTGACAGGATATGGGAAGCCATACCAATTAACAGGCCTGAGCAAGCTCCTCATTTGACAAACATTTAATAAGCAATAAAATAGGAACTTGGAAGTTCTGAAACTTACTGATGGAAAAAAGAGAGAGAGGAGCTCTGTTGCTTATCTGGAATAAAGGAAGAACTCAATTAAGCTAACAAGATGCAAGCTGTAAAATAAATTTTTTTTTCAGGGTTGAGCTGAATTTTAGTTTAGCAAGCAACTTTGGGAGGTCACCTCATCCTTCTTTTCTTTCCCAGTCTGTATTAAAGCACAGCTGTGCAGCCCACGGTCTGCTTTCTTTCTGAGTCATCCTCCTGAATGGTGATGGCAATGGTAGAATATTAGAATTCTGTTTAAAATGTTAATCAAGATCTGGTATTTCAAAATCTAGTTGCAAACTTTTGGGAATTTCTACTGATCATCTTTTAATAATTGCAGGGGCTGATTTATGGCTGTGCCTCTCCCTGCCTCGTGCTGGTAGATCTGTGTGTGTTTGATTCTAATGCTGTTCCAGGCAGCTCACTAAACCTGAAATGCATTCATGCCATCGATGTATTCTCTAGGCACTTCTTCAGGAATGAACCCTTCCCACTGTGCATTATCATCCAATTAAAAGCTTCTATGTTTCTGAAAGTCAATAATGAAAAAACTAATCAGGACCTTATGTCTTGAACATTAATATCTGTATTTATAAGAAAATTTAATGTACATGTTGTCTATATCTCATTTATAGCTCATATGCTTTCAAAAAATTTATCACAGAAAATATGAACTGACGATAAATGAAGTAGAAGTTCATTATTCAAATTAAAAATTATTTTCTGTCAACTGAAGGCACATAGCATTTTTATTATGATTTTAGTGCATAATAAATATAATTAAATGTATTTGGAAATAAAATAATCATTAATATTGATATAACTTAATTCAATTGTCTTCATTTTTTAAGTTAACTGAAGTGATATTAATGGTACCGATGAAGCTAAAATTAATCAAAGTGTGACTTTTTAACTGATTCAAAATTCATTTATTCATTCAAACATTTGTTATGTATGACCAATTTCATGTGATTTAATTGAAAAAAATAAATTTATTGAACACAGACTCTAAGTTAGGCTTTTTATTAAGCCCTGGAAGCAGAGGTTAGCAGAAGGATATGACCACTGTACTCTTACTGCAAAGAAAGGTGTATAAGAAAATCATTCAGCAGTGGGAAATTTGAGCCCTAAAGTTTAGCCCTAAGTAATGACCTTTGATTTTCTACTGAGTTGGTTTGTGTTCGTCTGCTCTCTGAAAGTCCACTTATAATAGGTAAAGTATGTATTGTATACACATTCTATAGTGTTCAAAGAAAGATCATAATATTGTAATTGGCAACATTATTAACAACAATAACAAAAGACTATGAATGCTTACTTTATACAGTACAACAGATTAACAGTTGACATGTTTTGGTCTTGAGACAGTGGCTCTAGGTACCTTTTATAAGCTACAGAGTATTCTTGTAGTCTTCTTAGTGAAATGCATTTATGCTTTTTATTGATTTTCCAGGTACAAAACTGATCTCAAATTCATTAATATTAATATTAGAGAAACTAGCTTGCTGCACATCAAAACGGTATTACATTTTAAAAGTAGGAAATTGCCTTTACAGTGAATTGGGAATATTCCCAAAGCAAAAGACTCATTCCCGATTAAACATTATTCTTTAGTAGAAAATGTCATTCACTTAGATAAGCTTATGGTAATCTTTAAAACTTCAAGAAAATATCTATTCAGGACAGCACTAGGAGTTTGCAATTAGAAAGTTTAGAAAAGTGAATACATCTTTCACTACTGGAGAAAGCAACACCTGTACTGTGGGTATATAAACTGAGATTCTTTTCACTTATGTTTCTGTTACTGTTTCTACTTGTGATTCTGTTATATGCTAACCTCTAATATGTTTATTCATATGTTCACTAGTGTTAAATATCAAACAAGTTCCTTGTACATAGGAAGCATTAATAATGTCAGAAAGGAAAAAACAAATACAGGAAGCAAAAAAAAAAAAGAGAAAGAAAGGAGTTCTAAGATCTTTCTGTTTTTCTGTGATGCCGTATTAGGTAAAATGAAAACAAAGGCATGAACATCCCACAATAATCTAAAGTGTTATGCAGATGTGGTGATGAGGTTGCCAGTCTACTGTGGCCAGAATCACTAATGCTGGAGGGGCAGCACGGAGAAAGGCCCCAAGCTATCGAGAACTTTTTCTTTTCTTTTTTATTTTCTTTTGTTATGTTAGTCACCATACAATACATCATTAGTTTTTGATGTGGTGTTCCATGATTCATTGTTTGCGTATAACACCCAGTGCTCCATTCAATATGTGCCCTCTTTAATACCCATCACCAGGCTAGCCCATCCCCCACCCCCTCCCCTCTGAGAACCCTCAGTTCTCAGAGTCCATAGTCTTGAGAGTTTTTTCTTATGGGAGTTCTCACTGTAAATCAAATTTGGGTAGTCAGCCGCCATTTTAACAGTAACAATGCTACAAGATGGCCCCCAGCAGCTGCTTTATCACTGGAATAACTATCTGTAGAGGCAGTCAAGCTTTCACTGGCATCAGTGACTAAGTGCGAACTTCTGCAGAACATGTGATTTATAAACTTTTGGTTGTGGAGAAAAATTACTTTTCACCTGTGTAGAGGACTATATCTGGGCATTCTAGTGTTTTCCATTTTCATCAGTACATTCACTTATTGCAGGAGGTCATAAAAGACATGCTCTGACTGAGATTCAACCTTGGAGAATTGGCTTTTCATTCTAATTGAGATTAAAGAAAATACAAATTCTCATTATGAGAGATGGTTTATGTTATATAAGACACTCCCCAAAATATTATATTCTTACTTTTTATGTGAAGTTTTGCATTTAAGTATTAAATAATACCACTTAAAAGGCATATATGAGCAATAGCTTCAAATTTTTGAACAACAAAAATAAATATTTAGGTAATAGTTTGACCAGTGCATACTTATTATTAACTATGACAGGTCACCTGCATGGGATTCCCAAATATTTTTCAAAGTTATTAATGACAAACACATACTTTAATTCTTCAAATTTGTAAGTGGATAGTCATTTATTTTAAACATATTCTAACTCAAGGTTAAGTTACATGCCCTGGATTTGACATTTAAGTTATGAGTAATCACAGTTACAGATGTGTAGGCAAATTTTACTTTGCATGGATAAGATATTTAACACACACACACACACACACACACACAGAATGAGTAGTTAAAAAAGAGACAACGTAAAAGGTTAAATAACACTTTTGAAGTACTGTGTAGCAGAGACAGAAAGGAAGGCAGAAAGTTGAATTTGTGTTCTAAAAAGATTTGCTGAGCTTGTGAGACCTTTGAACAAAGTAAGCAAACATTTTCCAATTGTAGTTAACTTGAAGAGTTTAAAATTTAAACAAAGCTAGAGTTGGAAGACACATATCTCTGCCAAGTCTCATTAAAATACTTTAGGGAGGGGTTTGATTTGAAGTCCTAGGGTGATTTATTTTCGTATATACTTACATGCGATAGCAATATGTAATAATAATCACAAAAACAGGAGATTGTGTTATGTTTTCCCTTCCTTCAAAACTCGGTCCTGTACACCAGTCTAATATCTAGTTCCTCCAGGTATCGGTCAATTTGACATGCGGTCAAATTTGCAAAAATAATGCCTAAGATATTGCCCCATAGAGTTTTGAAGATTAAAGGACTTACTTTTTAATCATAAAATTCTTTATAAATATAAGATATAGTTATTTTATATTTATTTTAGTTTATTTTACGCTTAAAATATTTTTTGCCAGTTTACAAAAGATTCTTATTGTGTATTTGCCTAACAATCCCGTGGTGATTAAAAAAATTAAACTCATGAGCAAGTTAGACTTCCAAAACTAACCAGAGATTTTAAAGAGTCCTTGAAATATGTCTTCTCTTTCACGTGTAAATTTGATATATAAGCTATATTCGTTGAAAGCTGCAAAATATTATTATTATTCATGGTAGTTCTTGAAAAATTAACTGAAAAACTTCTTAGGGTTTGAAAAACATCTCTTTTAAATATGGAAGAAAAGCTAATTTGTAAGTTTTTGGTTTTTTTGGTAAGGACAACAGTGCTTTTAAGTAAAATATATTTTATTACACAACATAATAAATATATTTAATAAGTAAATATAATATATAAACAAACATATAATATATAAAATATATAAGTAAAATATATTTTCTTATTAAACAACATAATATTCATGGCATGCTGTGAATAATTATTGTACTTCGGGCACCTGAGGCCTCAGTCGGTTAAGCGTCGGTCTTCGGCTCAGGTCATGATCCCAGGGTCCTGGGATGAAGCCCCTCAATGGGCTCCCTGCTCATCGAGGAGCCTGCTTCTCCCTTTCCCTCTGCTCCTCCCCTGCTCCTTCTTGCTCTCTCACTCACTCACTGTCTCAAATAAATAAATAAAATCTTTAAAAAAAAGATGTTTTAAAAAAATAATAATTATTGTATTTCCTGAGAAACAACCACCAGACAAACCTATGCACATTACTGGTTTGCTAATATTAGTATTAGTTTTTGAGGGCTGCTGTAACAAAGTACCACAAACTGGGTGGCTTAAACAACAGAAATGTATTGTCTTGGTTCCTGAGGCTACAAGTACACAGTCAAGATGTCAGAGGGTTGGTTCCTTCTAAGGCCTCTGAGGGCGAGTTTGTTCCATGCCTCTCCCCCAGCATCTGGTAGTTTACTGGTCATCCTTGATGTCTCTTGGCTATAAAAACGTCACCCTGATCTCTGCTTTCATTTTCCATGGTGTTCTTTCTATGTGTGTATCTGTCCATTTTAAAAGGACACCAGCCATATTAGATTAAAACGCACCCTAATGACATTTTAAATTGATTGCTTCTGTGAAGACCCTATCTCCAAATAAGGTCACATTCTGAGGTGCAGAGGGTTAAGACTTCAACATGTGAATTCGACGGGGATGTGATTCAACCCACAATAGCAAATTGCCAATTTAAAGATCGGTGTGATACTTTGAAATATAACCAACAATAAAATCACTTAAAAGAAATTGCCAAAATTTATTTTATAAATTTGCAAAAAATAAAAGGTAGGCAAGCACAGAAATTTTAAAAATGCTTTTGTCATTGTTACTTCTGAAAATAATTACCATTTTATTTATTTAAAGGTATTTTTTGAGCACTTGTTTTCTATTTATGAACTGTTTTGGGTACTCATCTTTATCAGTAGCAAATACAAAAAAAAATGTTTATATCCTCATGGTCCTTACAGTAAGGCAGAAAATGTTGTTTTAATTTTGAGATTTTGAAGTTTTGCATGAAATTGAAAAATACATAATAATTTTAATAGCTTTAAGATATTGATGCAGGAGACCAATTACCCATGCTGTTTTACTGCTATCACATAGGGCTTTAGTACACATGCTGTTCACAAAAATTGTATTTAGTAGGATATCAAATAATGAAGAACTTACTCTAATAATTTAGTTTTAGATTTAGCTATATCCTTTTGCTGCTATATTTGTATGTCCCATGTTTTTTGCTTAACAAATTATAATTAGAAAAATAATATGACTTGCCACATTATATCTAAAGCCATTGCCTGATAATGTTTTGTTGAAACTTAGCATCAGAACAGACTTTCAGTCATTTACTCTTAAACCTAAAAAGCAAATATGGAATGTGTTTTTAATTCTCTGGTGACATTTTTATAATATTTCTATTCCTAGCCTCTATGAAGCCTTCAAAGATGTATTTCACTTTTCAGGCAATGATGGAACTCTTAATATTTCCCTCTAATGTTAACGCTGGGGCAAGATGAGGTGCAGTAAGCTGGGCTGCCTGGGGAAATAGCATCATAAAACATGGAGGCTTGACTCATGTTCTAGTCCGTTGTATTTTGAAAGACTCTTATTATAGCACAACAGAGTTGTACTTAACAAATATTGAAATTCATAGACGCAAAGGCAAGAATGTAGGAACCAGGCAACTGGGGTATAAGGATGCTTTTCACTTTCTATCTCAGCTTTACCCATATTTAAGTATCATCTTTTTTTTCTTTCTTAATCCTCACACAAATGTTTTGAATGACAGAACAATTAGAAAGAAACCAGATTGCAGTATCTATATCTGTCACTATCACTACGCCCTGGCAGACATAAATTCCCTGCTGATTTGGCTGCAGTGTATTATCTGAGAGGTAAGCTAAATCTTCACCTAATTTTTTTCAGTGTAGCAGTGCATTGGAAGAAATGCTTTCTTCATCCTACTCTGAAAGTTGCGTTTTTCCCTGTGGTATGATAGCTATTTTTTTGGATAAAATCTACTTTGTCACAGAAAGTTGCTATTAAAAACAACAACAACAACCAAAAAAAAAAAAAAAAACCAAGGTGGGATGGCTGACACAGGCATCTATATGCTGCACAGTGGACTGTGTGAAATTGACTGGGAGTATCCAGATAATTTCAGATAAAATGAAGACCAGTTCTATAGGACCATGAAAATACTAGTGCTCTCCCTGGATCACTAGCCTTGTTCCAATTTCCAAAGGCAGTTGCTCCTTCGGCTGTTGTTGCTTCAGTGATGCCAGAGTATATTTTTATCAGCTTACATAATATCCTGACAGCATTGTATCCTGAGTTAAATAAAATATTTTTGTGCAAATATACATAACTCCAAATTCATTGGAACCAAAATTAGGCATTTTTGTATGAACTACATATAATTAGTAGATAAAAATTCAGAGACTTGTAGCTTCAGGAAATAGCACAAGATGACCTTTTTTGTGATTTAGCTGATTCGAATTTGTCACAGGTTTTAAGAAAAAATTTTCTCATTTACTAGCAACATGCTCCTTTCCCATTTCTCATCATAATGTAAATTAATGCTGGTTGGCTTTTGTTATTGAAAGCCTAAAGGTGAGTACTTTTAGACAGGGCAAGAGCTATGGGTATGAAGACTGTTCATCAGACATCAGTGTACACAGTGAACAATTTCGACCCTGGCAGTTGGATGCCCACAGCTAAAAAGCATTTCCCAATCATCCAATTAGGAAGGTAGCAACTGTTCATAATTACGCATAGCCGATGCACAACGAACCCCTTTATTCTTTAGTTGAAAATATTTGTTGTCTTAATGTCTCTCTATTGTTTTGAATTGCATGAGGTCTTATGTTATAGCCTTGATCAATATTTCCTACCCCTTTCCACAAAATGGCAAATAGAATTTCCAGGCACTTTATCGTGCTGCAGAGGTCTCAACCATCAGCTGCAGCAAGAACATTAGTGTTCAGTTAATTGGTACAGATGGCCACAGCACTGATTCTACCATTTCATCAACAGATATCTGGATACTGGGGCTGGAACGCAGATGTCAGACCAGGGGCTTTGTTGGAATGTTCTGGTGTTGCTTTCAAATGCCATGTGCCTCTCTATCCCTCCCTCCCTCCCTCTCTCCCTCCCTCCTTTTTGTTTCTCATATATCTTTCATAAATTTAAAACAAAAATATAGGGCACCTGGGTGGCTCAGTCAATTAGGTGTCTGCCTTCGGCTCAGGTCATGATTCCAGGGTCCTGGAATTGAGCCTCATGTTGAGGTTTCTGCTCAGCAGGGAGCCTGCTTCTCCCTCTCCATCTGCCTGCTGCTCTGCCTGCTTGCATGTGCATGCTCTCTCTCTCTCTCTCTGTGTCAAATAAATAAATAAAAATCTTTTAAAAAATTAAAATAAAACATAAATATATGGTTCATATAATCGTTTTTTAAATATGCATTGATTTCTATATCTCTGCTTTTGTTTCAGAATATTCTAGATACAATAATAAGAAATCAAGTTCTTATAACTTGAAAAACACTGTGAGGAGAGGTTAAAGAATCCAAGTTATACGAGAAATAGCCCCTAATTATAGGAGAGAGATGCAGTAATTTGTATATTAGGGGTGGATATTGTAAAAGTGGGGAAATATTCCAAAATATTACTTAACATTTGGAATCCTTAATGCAAAAAAAAATGAGACAAATATGATACATAGCAGGATATCATCAATGAAAAGTATTAAAAAAAAGAAGAGGAGAGATGTACTCCATCCTTGAGTGAAATACAATGATTCGACAGAAAGGGAAGATTTTGAATCAAGGATGGAGGGCAGAGGGTAGGCTTTCATTCAGGAGCAGGAATAAGATGACAAACCCTCTAGATTTGTGAGGATGATGAGTATGGAAACAACTTGTCAGGATTTGGTTGTTTAGGACATAAGAGATACAACTGGGATAATTTGTTTAGTGTTAGATTTAGGAGTTTTGAAGTTCTGGCCTAGAATTTAAATGTTTTCCTAAAGTCATTAGTGAGTCATTGAAGGCTTAGAAGAAATTCAAACAGAGAGAGAGAGAAAGAGGGAGAGAGAGAGAGAGATAGGTAGAAACAGTAGGGGGACAGAGATTATAGTAATTATGATACGTGATATATTTTGTTTGGGATAATTTTTTTTTGGTTCAGTCATCTACCCTGGATGTTGGAAAAACTTTCCTATAAAGGGCCAGGCAGTTAATCTTTTGGGGTCTATAGCCCATATCATTTCTGTCACAACTACTCAACTCTTGTTGGGGCATGTGAGCAACCATAGATATACCGTAGAGTATAGTTGTATTCAGTGAAACTCTTATTTATGGGCACCAAAATTTGCATTTCCTAAAATGTTCATGTGTTGTAAGATATTGTCTTCTGTTGATTATTTTAACCGTTTTGAAATTTCAAAACTCTTCCATGGGCTCTTATGTAAAAACAGGCAATGGCCATAGATTGCTAATCCCAATCTAAACAAATGAAATGCTTCTCTTCTATTATATCTTCCATGATGCTTACTCTTTTTAAGAAAATATAGGCTCTTTCATTTTATAACAAAACATAATTTAAAATAAAACATTTTTTTAAAGATGTATTTATTTACTTTAGAGGGAGTGCAAGCAAATGCAAGTTGGGGGAGGGGCAGAGGAAGAGGGAGAGAAATCCTCAAGCAGATTCCTGGCTGAGTGTGGAGCCTGATGTGGGGCTCGATCCCAGGACCCTGAGATCATGACCTGAGCCAAAACCAAGAGTCAGATGCTTAACCAATTGAGCCATCCAGGCACCCCAAAAACATGATTTGTAATAAACATTTGGCAGACTTATGAGAAATTTTCTTTCAAGTCTTCAATTTCATTTAAATAATTTTGGATAATCTTGATATAATTAATTATTAATTTATTTTATTAAAGTTCTGTTTTCTATGCTGCATATAGCCTATATATAAAACTAACTGAATGTGGCTGTATTGAGACACAGGTTATGCTTCCAACACAGCAAGCTTGTTACAATGATGACAATGAGGCCTGTAACATTTTCTGCTAGACTTATGGAGTAGAGTGGAAGTAACAAGACTTTCTTTTTTTTTTTAAGATTTTATTTATTTATTAGAGAGAGAGAGAGAGAGAGAGCACGAGCAGGCGGGGCTGACTGAGAGGGAGAAGCAGGCTCCTGCTAAGCATGAAGCCCGATGTGGGGCTCAATCTCATGACCCTGAGATCATAACCTGAGCCGAAGCAGACACTCAACCAACTGAGCCACCCGGGCCCCCAAGACTTTTCAGTATTAGAAACAATGAAGGAATAATAATTTTAGATCACTTGCCAAAATAGCAATCAATATACTTCCTACAGTTTGAATTCTTGGGCCCTAAAATAAAGAAATTGGATCCCAAAGATTACAGGTGGGGGATTTTTGAATTTGGCTATGTCCACATCCAAGGGGAGAAGCCCAACTGAAAGAACTCTGGACTGACAGTGATAACTGTGGATTGAACAAAAGTTCTTTTGAAGATTTTGATTCTGACTTTGAAAGAACTGTGGTGATTGGTAGTGGAAGGAATCAAATGCAAAATTCCTTAAATAAGAATTTGTTAACTTAAAGAAATAACTATAATAAATGCATGATTCACTAAGGAAAAATCATTTGGAATATATGTGCCTTAATGGTGATTCTTTACTTCCAAGAGAGCTAACGAAGTCAGCTGTTGCTGGGTTTTTATGCATTAGGAAAAGCCTGGAATTGGTGGTTGCAACCTACCTGCAGCAGTGATTTCCTCATGAGTAGGCAGGGGTAGAGGGGACAATTTAAGATCACTGAAGAATTCAGGTTTTGTTAGAATGTGTTGTGTTTCTTTCCATGCTGTCATTTTCCTAGGTCTGTGGGCTGCACAGTCATGTTATTCTAGAAATGTAAGTTTGTATCCTATTATATGTGTGTGATAACCATTCAAAATAGGTCTCCTAAACTAATCTGTTACAGTGCATTGTTGTAGTGTAATAGGTATCCCTTCTGATCTCCACTGTTAATTCCCAAACAACACATAGTTCTCATTAAAGAAGTAAGCTTTGTTGTGAAAAAGGACTTGGAAATTCATATAGGCTAAAGGTCAACAAGAGAAGAGAAGGTCAGATTCCTTTTGATTCTCCCATTTTCCTACAGAGAAATATGTTGAAGTTGGGGTTTGTTGGGGTTCCTATGTGAATCTACATTCCAGTGCAATGCAATGCAAGGACATTTTTTCCCACTATGGTAGGTGAAAAAAAAGAAAAGACAAAAGTAGTCCTTCAAAAGATATCCAGGTTAAATCCTTAGAACTCACAAATGTTACCTTATTTGGAAAAAAAAAAAAAAAAAGAGGATCTTTTCTGTTGTGATTAAGTTAATGATCTTGAGATTCGATAATCCTGGATTATAAGGGTGGACCCTAAATTCAATGTCAAGTATCCTTTGTAATAGAAAAAGTAGAGGGAAATTTGAGACAAACGGAAGAGGGCACACAGGCAGACGAGGGGAAAGCAATGTTGGAGACCATGGCAGAGACTGGAGTGATGTGGCCACAAAGAAGCCAAGGAATTCCAGCAGCACCAAAAGCTTGGAAGAGTTCCCTCTGGAAGGAAAGATTCTCCCCTAGAGCCTTCTGAGAAAGTACAGCTCTGCCAAGACCTTGATTTCACACTTCTGACTTCCATGAACAGTGGGAGAGTAAATTTCTTTTATTTCAAGCTACCCAGTCTGTGGTACTTTATTACAGCAGACTCAGGAACCTAATATACTCCCATCTTTCTTATTCTGACACAGCAAACATGAAAGCAAACTTGCGTGTGTGTTTGTGTGAAGTGGGTAGCAGGATGAATTTAGAACCTTCTTGGTGCCAAGCCAACTAACTGGTTTGGTATGCCAGATATTTATAGCCTTTGTCTGGGAATGTCTGATGTCCATGCCTAGAGATCATGACTAAGTCCTTCCTGACAGAGGAAACTGAATTTGGATATAGCCTGTCCTCCTGCAAAGGGAGAGCTAAAGGGATATCAAGACAGAAGGGAAGGATCATTACTGTTTTAATCAGTTCTTATTTTGTCCTTCTGAAAACCTATTCATTCCATTGAAGCACAATTTTGGAGTGGGGAGTAGTGTTCATAGCATAATAGATCAAGTACTAGGGAAATTTGTGATGGAGGGCAGGCATTTTATCAGTGCTATTTTGGTAAACATACCTTTCCTTCTGGAAATGCCTATTATCATCTGAGAAAAGGCCATCCTAGAGATAAGCTCATACCTGCTGATCATTTGCCTCTCTGCTTACAAATTCATTCCCACCTCCACCCTGATCTTTTTATCACAAAACACTGAGTGCTTCACACCATTGTTCCCAGGCTGGTTTTTGGCAAGTGCCAGTGAGGTCCATGGCAGAACGCTGGAAGGTGGGAAGAAGGAAAAAGCCAGGACATTTTTCTCTGTCGTGATTTGGATGAATTTCTCACAGTAGCTCCTTGGTTTCACCTCCTGCCAACCAGTTCTGCTCTCTTGATTTCCTTTTCTTCGACTTCCTTTGTGACCAGATGCTCATAGTAACTGCCTCTATTAACTGATTGGATCTTAACTAATAGGAAATCAAAGAGAAAATGTCACATTGGCTTACCATCAGTTTGAATTTGAGGACAAATCAATCAGTCCTGACTCGTCATTGAAGTGTTCCTGGTTAAGATACCAAACAATACGGATGATGATTTACATTTTCCAAGTAAATTTCATTTGTGCATTCATTCTCCCAGGAGAGAGAGGTAAAACTCAGAGATACCTGATGATATGGGCAGTCAATAAAGGCCATATCCAGGCACAAATCCAAGACTTCTGTCCCTCAACCCTATGATCTTTGCCTTAATGCATTAGGAAGATATGCCATCCTTTCTTTTGTCTGGAAGGTATAACAAGATGATGGTATTTTGATATTTTGAAGGCAGGTGAACTTCAGATCAAGTTCCTGATTTCTGATGCAGAAGGAATTATTCTCTGATAGTAAATATTCAAATGGGTAGCACTGAATTATTATTAAGACAGATATATAATGTATATTCTTACATGAATTGAAATCCTTGGTTTATTGAGATGAAATGATTCAAAACAAAGAAGCATTCTGGAGTGTGGTAAATCCACAGAAAAGGAATATTTCCAGGGTCTAAGGAGAATACAAAATATGCAATGTCAAGTTAATATTAAGGTTAATATTAAATTGCAAATGTATATTTATTATTACTATTTCTAAAAATGTTTTCAATAGAGTTTATATTATTTCCCTCAGAGGTTTTTATTTCATGTAATTATAGTTTGTTATGTACTTCACAAATATTTCATTGTTTAACACAACATATTTTATTCAATATGTTTAGAGTTTCTGGGGCAATGCTAATCATTGAAATATTTACATTATGTTTGTTATTTATCCTCAAATAATAAATATACATCCAAGGGACTATTATAAAGTACAACTAAAAACTTGATTTATTAGTCACAGCCTTATAGTCGTATTAAAAAAAATACTATTACTTCAAAATATGATATATAAAAATAATAAATAATAGCTATAAAATTAATAGGCATGTATTTGAAACCTTAAAACAATGAATTTCTAGACAATTAAGAGAGCAAGAATTTACAGAAAAATGCTAATTTCCAATGGTTTAATATCTTCATAGGAGACATTAGGAAGTTAACATTCTTTCTAGAAAATAGAGACTTACTCAGGCATAGAGGATTATTATTTTTTTTTAAGATTTTATTTATTTATTTGACAGAGAGAGACACAGCGAGAGAGGGAACATAAGCAGGGGGAGTGGGAGAGGGAGAAGCAGGCTTCCCGCCGAGCAGGGAGCCCGATGCAGGGCTTGATCCCAGGACCCTGGGATCATGACCTGAGCCGAAGGCAGATGCTTAACAACTAAGCCACCCAGGTGCCCCAGGCATAGAGGATTTTTAAAAAAATAGTTTTAAAGCACTCATATATATTGTCTTTAGTTTTTAAAATTTCCTTTAGAGTGCCTTTAACTTGAAGAATTTCAAGGAGTTAAAGAATAATTTTCTTTAGGTATAGTATTAATAATATAGTATATAAATTGTATTCTTTCATTAATAAGGAATGGAACAGTACATTGATTACCACTTTTGAAAACATTGACTTTTACAAATTATTTTATAATAATTCTGTTTTTATTTACATAAACTTCTGAGAATATTAAAGATTATTATATGTGAATATTTTATATACATAAGTGGATATGTTACTTGCTATGCAACATATTCTCTGTGACTGAGATTTGTATGGGTGAATAAATGTGTGAAATAGCAACAGGAGTAAATTGAAGGAAAGATTTCCAGAATGTCTTCTCTCATGTTTCTAGTCCACACAAGTTTAAAACTAGAATAAAAAAGCAATCCACAGATTTGGTGCAATTCTTATCAAAATACCAACAACATTTTTCACGGGACTAGAAGAAATAAAAATAAAATTTGTGTAGAACCCAGGACCCCAAGTATCCAAAGCAATGTTGAAAGAGAAGAACAAAGCTGGAGGTATCATAATTCCAGATTTCAAGATATACTACAAAACTATGGTAATCAGAACAGTGTGGTATGGGCATAAAAATAGACACATTGGTAGAGCAGAATAGAGAACCCAGAAATAAACCCAGTCAATTAATCTATGACAAATGAGGAAGAATATGTAAAGGAGAAAAGACAGTCTCTTCAACAAATGGTCCCAGGAAAACTGGACAGCAACATGCAAAAGAATGAAACTGGATCACTTTCTTATGCCATGTACAAAAATAAACTCAAAATGGATTAAAGATTTAAATGTGAGACCTGAGACCATGAAACTCCTAGAAGAAAACATAGGCAGTAATTTCTTTGACATTGGCTGCAGAAATGTTTTTCTAGAAATGTCTCCTCAGGCAAGGGAAACAAAAACCAAACTGTTCAGACTATACCAAAATAAAAGGCTTCTGCACAGCAAAGGAAATCATCAACAAAACAAAAAGACAAAACACTTAATAGAAGATATTTTAAATGATATACCAGATAAGGGGCTAATATCCAAATTATATAAAGAACTTATATAACTCAAGAGCAAACAACAACAACAAATAATAATAATAATAATCCAACTAAAAATGGGTAGAGGACCTGAATAGACATTTTTTGAAATGGCCAACAGACACATAAAAAGTTTCTCAACATCACTAATCATCAGAGAAATGTAAATTAAAACTATAATGAGATATCACCTTACACCTGTCAGAATGGCTAAGATCAAAAAGACAAGAAATAACAGGTGTTGGTGAGGATGTGGAAAGAAAGGAAACTCATGCACTGTTGGTGGGAATGCACACTGGTGCAGCCACTCTGGAGACAGTATGAAAGTTCCTCAAAAAGTTAAAAATTGAATTACCAGATGATCCAATAATTCTGCTACTGGGTATTTACCCAAGGAAAACAAAAACACTAGTTTGAAAAGATATATGCACCCCTATGTTTATTGCATCATTATTTACAATAGCCAAGATATGGAAGCAGCCCAAGTGTCCATCCATAGATCAAAGAGTGCTGTATATACACACACACAAACACATCACAAACACACCACACACACTGGAATATTAATCACAAAAAGGAGATCTTGCCATTAGCAACAATATGGATGGACCTAGAGGGTATAATGCTAAGAAATAGCGAAAGACAAATACTATATGATTTCACTCATATGGTGAATTTAAGAAACAAAACAAATGAATAAACAACAAAAAAGAGGCAAAAAACAGTCTTAAACACAGAGAGCAAACGTCAGGAATGCGTAGAATTGTTGAATCATTATATTGTAAAAGCTTGCACTTGATTTGGAATGTAAGTGATTCAGTTCCATTCATCTTTATGATGGGGGAAAAAATCTAAATTGAAATACCTATTGGTGATAGATTAACATTTTTATGTCTATGTATGAAAAAAAGCAGTTTAAGAGGAATAAACACTCTCTATAGCCCAAGTGTAAAGTTATAAATACCAGTGCATAAATAACAAAGTATCTATCAATAGAGTGACTGCAAAGAAACTGTCATAAGTAGAGATTTATGCCATCACTCACCCCAGCACATACAGAAATGGGCAAAAAGATGCAAAATAGTAGAGATAACATCATATGTTTTGAAACTAAGAAAGAGTTCCAATATGCACCACAAATAACAGATGCTCACAGAAACACATGGCTTATATTGCATGCAAAGGGAATTTGGTGAGCATATAAAGAAGGTATGGGGTGCCTGGGTGGCTCAGTTGGTTAAGCGGCTGCCTTCAGCTCAGATCATGATCCCAGGGTCCTGGGATCGAGCCCCGCATCGGGCTCTCTGTTCAGTGGGGAGTCTGTTTCTCCTCTCCCTCTGCCTGCTGCTCCCCCTGCTTGTGCTTTCTCTCTCTCTGTCAAATAAATAAATAAAATCTTAAAAAAAAAAAAAAAAGGTATGAGCACATTGCAGTGCAACAAGAAACGAGGTAACTGATGGCTCCGTTCATTTTTGCCAGCAGAGTGGTGAGAATTGATCATATTTCAAGAAGGACAACAAATACTCTATTTCCATCCCACCACTGATAATTGACAACATTATAGGCTGGAGAAAATGCCGTCTGTTAAGCAGAAGTTGGAGCAAAGCTGATTGGGCACGCAGAACTGTTGTGTTGCCTTTTCTCATAAAACGGACTTCTAGAACAGTTGGAGAGTAGCAACCAAAAAGGCTTGGAAGGACATGACAGCCCTGACTGTATAGTAAGTAGCCCAGCACTTACCAGCAGGCTTCATGTGATGCAGACAACATGCTGAATAAAGGGAGACTGGCTTGAAGGAACACTGGCCCTTCCTTATTGTTCTGAGTCAGAGGTGAGGTTGTACTTGGGGAAATTGAACCACAATCTACAAAATTGCTGATAAGCCCCCTACTAGTGACCACATTTACTCTTTCCACACCTTTATCAATATGAGCAAATAATAAACCCCATCCTACCCTTATTTCTATTTCTATGATTATTGTTAGGTATGATGGAAATCAGTTAGCTGATACTTTCTTTAGGATTTCTACTTTTGTGATTCCAAACAAAGTAGGCCTGTGATTTATTTTCTTTGTACTTTCCCAATCCACTTTGCTAATCAAGGTGGCAATGGTTTTGTGAAATAAATTAGGTAATGTTTGTTCTTTTACTATTTGCTGTAACAACTCCTGTAAGAAAGAAATTACATACGCCTTTACACTTTTCAGGAAAATTTTATATCTATAGAATTAAGTCTGGGCCTCTTTGGTGTGTGAGATAGTCTTTGCTTACCATTTCAATTTATTATTTATTAATCTATTTAGCTGTTCTTATTCTTTTTTATACTTTTTTATATTTAAAATTTTTTGCATTTTGTATTTTTTCCATTTAATACTGGTTTTCTAACATTTTAATTTTGATTTTTTATACTAATGCTCGGGTATAATTTAAATAAAATAAATGCATCCATTTCAAGTGTATAGTTTGATGAGTTAGCGCGCACACACACACACACACACACACACACACACACACACTGTACTACCTTATCCATAATCAAGATTCACTCAAACCAAATCCATTCTTTCCTGCCGGCCCTAGTCTGCCTTGTCAAACCCTCCCAGCTCCCACCCCAGCCCAGCCCAGGCCCCAGGCCACCACTGAACTGTTACCTGTCACTACCAAATCCATTTGTCTCTTCTAGAATTTCATATTTTTGCGTACAGCATGTATTGTTTTGTATTTGGCTTCTTCCTCTCAGCATAGTGATTTTGAAATTTATCCACATTGTTATAACGTACCTTCTTTTATGTTATGACTAAGTATTCCACTAAATGGATATAGCACAATTTATTTGTCCTCTCTCTTGATGATGGACATTTAAGGTTCAAATTGGGGCTATTAGGAATAAAGCTGCTATGTGCATTACTATATAAAGATTTGCATGTGTCTTAAAATAAAATACCATAGACCCGCGGTGCCTTAAACAACAGAAAAGATTTCTCATAGTTGTGTAGGCTGGGAAGCCCAAGATCAAGGTGCTGACAGATTTGGTTCTAGGTGAGGGCCCTTTTCCTGGCTTGTAGAAGCCACTACCTGGGTGCTTACATGTCCTTTCGTCGCTGCAAGTATGTGGAGTGAGAGGAAGCTCTGGTGTGTCTTCTACTTCTTGTAAGTGCACTCACCGGACCACGGGAATGCTGCCCTCCGCGCCCCATTTCTAAATTTCATCTAAACTTCGTCATCTCCCAAAGGCCTCAACTCCAAATACCAGCACTTAACATATCAATTTTCAGGGGACACATTTGGTTCATAACAGTGTTGGGTATACATTTTTTATTTATGTTGGGGTGAATTTCTCAGAGTGGAACTGCTGGGTTGTGTGTTCTAAGTGTGTATTTAACCTCTTAAGAAACTGCTAAATTGTTTTCCGAGTGGATGTACCATTTTATATCCCCCACCCTCAACAGTGTATAAAAATTTTAGTCTCTTTGCATTATAAACAATAGTTGCCAGCTTTTAAAGTTTTCAATTCTGATGGTGTGTATTGTTATTTTATTATTATTTGAATTTGCATTTCCCAATGGCTAAAGATGTCGAATATTTTTTATGTGTTTAGTGATCGCTCTATCTTCTTTGGTGTAGTGTTTATTCAAATATTTTGCCCTTTTTTGTTAGGTTGCTCATCCTCTAATTATTGAATTGTAAAAATTCCTGATGTATTTTGTATATAAGTCTATGTCAGAAAGATGTAGTACAATTATTTTCTTCAAGCGCTTTGATTACCTTTTCATTTTCTTCTTCAATATACAAAATTAGTTGTATTATTTGAAAAGTTTTTAATCTTCATGAATTCCAATTTATCCGCTTTTCTTTATAATTCATGCATTTTGTATCCTAAGAAATTCTTGCTTATCACAAAGTTTTCAGGATTTTCCCTAGAATACTTTCAAGTTTTGGCTCATATGTTTAATTCTATGATCCATATTTAGACAATTTTTGTGCATGATGTTATAAAAGACTTGAAATTTATTTTCTATTACATATGGATATTCGGTTGTTTCGGCACCAGTAGGTGCACAGAATATTTTTTCTCCCTTGAATTGCGTAGACACTTTTGTCAAAAATCAGTCTATTGTGTTAGATTATTTTAAGACTCTGTTTTCTGTTTCATTGATCTTCATATCTATAGATATGCCATAGTGTAGCTTTATACTAAGTCCTCCAAATTTGACTTTTTTTTTTAAATTATTTTGGTAGTCTAGGTCATTCGCATTATTATATGTTTCAGTTTTTCATCAATTTCTACTAAAAAAAGTTTGCATGAATTTTAATTAGGTTTGCATTGAACATATAGATTATTCTGGGAATAATTGGGTCAGAAAAATATTCAGTATTGCGGCCCATAAATATGGCCCAGCTCTTCCTTTACTAACTCTTCAGTTTCTCTCAAAAATATTTTGTGATTTTCAGTGTATAGGTATTGCACTTACTTTGTTAAACTTTAATTATTTCATGCTTTTGATACTCCTTTAAATAATATAAAAATACTTTTATGCATCCAATAATTTATTACAGGGATAACACATCACGATTTATATATATTGACTTTGTGGCAATGATTTTGCTAAACACACATATTTATTCTAGTAGATTTTTGATCCTTAGGATTTTCTGTGTACATGATTGTGTCATATAGGAATAAAGACAATTTTCTTTCTTCCTTTGCATATGTTTTTAATATATTTTTCTGTTACTACATTGGCTAAGACATCCAGTAAAAGTTTAAAAAGAAGTAGTGAGAGTAGACATCTTTTCCTTGTTTCTCATTAAATATGAAGTGAGCTGTAGTTTTTTGCAGATGTCCTTTATCAGATTGATAGAATTTCCTTCTATTTTTAATGTGCTGAAACTTTTAATCAGGAATTGCTGTTGAATTTTGTCAAATGCCTTTTTCTAAATCAATGGCAATGATTACAGGGTTTTTCTCTCCCCTATTTTCTTAATATACAGAAATGTATTGATTGATTTCTTAAAATGTTGAAATAACCTTGCATTCTTAGAATAAATTCTTCCTTGTCATGATATGTTATTCTTTTTATATATTGCTATATTGGACATGTCAATATTTTTTTAAAGAATGTTGCTTCTGTGTTCATGAGAGGAACTGATTTGGGTTTCTTTTGTTTATATAATCTTTGATTGGTTTTGGTACAGGAAAATGCAAGCCTCATAAAATTAGTTGGCGAGTACTCCCTCTTTTTATCTAAAGAGTTTGTATAGAATTGGTATTGTTTTCATTCTTAAATGATTGGTAGAATTCACTAATAAAAGTACTTGAGCCTGGAGTTACCTTTCTAGGGAGATTTTTAACTGCAGATTGAGTTTATTTAATAGATATATGGCCATTCAGGATATCTATTTGTTCTTAAGCAAACGAGGTATTTTGTTTCTTTCAAAGAATTTATCCATTTGTCCATTTGATTTAGGTTGTCAATTTATTGCCATAAACTGGTTTATATTACTTTTTATGCTTATCATGTTTCTAAGATATATAATGGTGTCTATCTTTTTCTTCCTCATGATTTTGGTGATTTGTGTACTTCTTTTTCTTGATCACACTGAGTAGAGGTTTACCAACGTCACTGATCTTTTCAATGCTCTTTTGATTTCCTTGATTTATTGTTGTTTCATTTTCTGTTTAATTGATTTTTGCTCTTTATTATCTTCCTCATTTTCCTTACTTGGCTTTAATTGGATTTATTTTTTAGCTTGAAAAATTAGATTATTAACTTCAAAATTTTTATTTTTATAATTTAAGCAATAAAATATTCAAACTTCCTTCTAAACACTGTTTTAGCTATAGCCCAACAATTTTTATATACTGTATTTTTATTTTCCCTTATTCCCATATACTATCTAATTTCTATCCGACTCCCCCTCCTCCCACTGGTGAATGCTACCAAACTGTTTTTTTTTCCCCTATCAAAGCATAGTTGATACACAATGTTACTCAGTTTCAAGTGTACACCGTTCAGGTGACTGGACAGCTCTATACATTATACTGTGCTTGCCACATAGGTAGCTATTGTCTGTCACCACACAACACTATCGTAATACCCTTGACTATATACATAGTATCTGTAGATTATTTGAAAATTGTGGAATTTCCAACTGTATGGGGTATTTCTAGATATTTTTTACTTTACTTTTTGATGTCTAACTTAATTCCAGTATGTTCAGAGTACATACTCTGTATGATGTGAACTTTTAAAATTTTTTAGGCTTGTGTTATGGCCTAGCATATAATCTATCTTGCTGAATATTTTATGTGTATCCTGCCGTTATTAGGTAGAGTGTTCTATAAATATCAATTAGGCCAAGGAGGTTGATGGTGTTATTCAAGTCCTCTATAGCCTTACAAATTTAATGCTTGCTTGTTCCTTTAATTACTAATAGAGGAGTGTTAAGCTTTTCAACTATTATTATGGTGATTGGTACATTGTTGTCCTTTTTTTAATAGATTGTTTGGTTTTATTTTGTCAAACGGCCAAGTTATGGAATCAGTTTGATCCCTTCAGGGGTCATCGACCTCTGAAGAGACCCTATCTTAAAGATTTATTGGGGTGAACTTGAGTAGCCTTCACTCCAGGGTTAATTCAAATACAGTCTTATTACTAAGGTATCACTTCTCATGGGTCTCTAATGAATGTCTCAGGCGATTGCTGAGGATTCCTAGTTCTGACTGGTAACTCAAAGGTCTACCAACATGTTTGAACCCTTGAAATTACTAAACCGAGAGCATGATCTCTGTGTTTTGCTTGGCCTCACAGAGTTTTTACCTTGTAGATAGGTGACCTTGTACTCAGTAACGTTTCAAGGAGCCGTCTAGGCAGATACCAGAGACTCTTTTTCTTCAAGGCCCCCTCCCTCTCTGAAACTCTGCAACTCTCATCCTCTGCAGCCTCCAGAACTCCAATCTTCAGCTCTTTAATGCATTAATATCACTGAGTTTACACTCTCTGTCTTTTTTAACCAACCCTGCACTAACAGTCTAGAAATTGCTGAAAAGTCAGAGTGATGATATGGGTCACTCACTTGCTTTCTACCTTCCCATTTTCATAGATTTGCGTGCCTGTTTTCAAGTGCTTGAAAGAAAAACTTTATTTATTTTGTCTAGAGTTTTCTTTGGTCATAGTGGAACAATGGGTCTGGAGTAATTCTTACTCCATCATGGCTGGAAGCAGAAATTCATACTTTTAACATAATTTTAGTAGTTTTAAATCTTATTTTTATCTGTAGATATTTCTCCTTTTTATTTCAGAATAAATTTATTTACATTTGTCTTTTCTTTTTATCAGTGCTCTAGATGTTTGATTATCTTTTTAAATAACTAGTTTTTAATTTTTTAGATTTTCACTATCATGAGTATGTGTTATTTTACTAACATCTCTCTCTCTCTCTCTTTTTTTTTTTTTTTTTTTAGCTAGGTACAGTGTACTTTATTGATGGTACATGACAAGGTAGTGCTCCACAAGCCCCTCCCCTTCTGTAGGGGGTCTGGGATGGAAACTGTGTAGATGTTGGGAGATTCTCAGTGTGTTGGGGGATGAGTTGGGGCAAGGACTCTCCAGCAGCTGAGGGCCTCTCCTTTCCTTTTGCTCTCACTGGGACTGATGGTCCAGGGGGCTCTTACTCCTTGAGGGCCAGGTGGACCATTAGGTCCACCACCTGTTTGCTGTAGCCAAATTCATTGTCATACCAGAAATGAGCTTGACAAAGTGGTCATTGAGAGCAATGCCAACCCCAGCAATGAATGTGGAAGAGTGGGTGTCACTGTTAAAGTCGCAGGAGACAACCTGGTCAGTGTAGCCTGGGATGCCCTTGAGGGGGCCCTCTAATGCCTGCTTTATCACCTTCTTGATGTCATCATATTTGGCAGCTTTCTCCAGGGAGCAGTTTGGTTCCATGACTGACACATTGGGGGTGGGGACACAGAAGGCCATGCCAGTGAGCTTCCCATTCAGCTCAGGGATGACTTTGCCTGCAGCCTTGGCAGCACCTATAGAAGCAGGGATGATGTTCTGGGCAGCCCCTCAGCCATCACACCACAGCTTCCCAGAGGTGTTGTCCATGGTTTTCTGGATGGCAGCGATGGTATGGACTGTGGTCATGGATCCCTTCATGATGCCAAAGTTGTTGTGGATGACTTTGGCTGGAGAGGCCAAGCAGTTGGTCGTACAGGAGGCATCGCTGATAATCTTGAGGGAGTTGTCATACTTCTCCTGGTTCATGCTCATCACAAACATGGGGCCATCGGCAGAAGACGCAGAGATGATGACCCGTTGGTCCCACCCTTCAAGTGAGCCTCAGCCCCTTCATGGTAGTGAAGACCCCATGGACTCCATAACATACTCAGCACCAGCATCACCCCATTTAATGTTGGTGGGATCTCACCCCTGGAAGATGGAGATGGGCTTTCCATAGATGACAAGTCTCCCATTCTCAGCCTTGACTGTTCTGTTGAATTTTCCCTGGGTGGAATCATACTGGAACATGTAGACCATGTAGTTGAGGTCAATGAAGGGGTCATAGTCATTGATGGCAACAATATTCACTTTGCCAGAGTTAAAGGCAGCCCTGGTGACCAGGTGCCCAGTAGGGCCAAATCTATGTACTCTAACCTTTACAATTATGTCTCAGAGACACAGCTGGCCCTGTACCAGAAGATGAGGTTGTCTACAGAACTGAGGGGAGCAGAAAGCCTCTTCTTACATTTATAATTTGGGAACTTCTTTCTTTGAATTTGCTGTTGCACTCTACTTATAATTATGTCGAAAGCCACATTTTTTAGTTTCTGATCTTGCTTATTCTTGATAAATATATTAAGAGCTATAACATTTCCCAAGAGTAGAATTTTAGCAATGCCTTGCAAATTTTGACATGTAGAGGGGTTTTTTTATTCATATTAATTTTTAATTGGTAGTTTTTAATTTCATTGGTATTAATGTTCTATCCAGATGCTATAGGGGAAAATTGGCTCCTTGGCTTTTCCAGTTTCTGGTGGCAGCTAACATTCTTTGGCTTGTGGACTGATTACTACATCTCTGCCTCCCATTGCCTTTCCTCTTCACTGTTTCAAGTCTCCCTCTGCTTCCCTTTACAGGGACACTTTTACCGGACTTAGGGCTCAGCTAGATAATTCATAACTCAAGATCCTTAACCAAATCACATCTTCAAAGTCTTTTTTTATTTTTGTTTTTTTTCCATAGAGGGTAATGTCTCCAGGCATGGGAATGTGGAATTAGGGATTCAGATGCAGATATCTTTGGGGGGACATTTCAATCTACCTCAAGCTTCCCTCTGGTCTCCAAAGATTCATATCCATCCCACGTACAAAATACATTTATTCCATCCCAGTGTCTTCTAGAGTATCAACCTGTTACAGCATCAACACAAGTCCAAAATGTACCTAAATATCACCAACTCAAAAATTTTTAAATCGCATTATTTAAATCAGCAAGATCAGCATAATTTAGATTCTGCCTATGTTCCATCCTGGGGAAAGTTTCATCTTCATTTGTATTCCAAAGGGATAACATATAAGGAGGAAAAAAATCAGTGTTCTCAAATAACTGAAATCTAACATGTAAAATCCCATTATGTTTTATGGGTTAGAAATAATTCCATGTGTTTGTAGGTTCTGCCCTCTGGGCCCATGGCTCTGATCTGTTTCCTAGGCTTGGGCATCTGCCTTTGGCCCTACACAGCTCCATTCTTTGGGACCATGGCTCTGCCATCAATGTATCATCACTTCTTCTTGAAGGCTACTACATATTTCAGATGAGAAGTTTTATCAGTATATTTTCTACTTACAGAATTTGGAAACTCTGGCAGTCTTCCTTCATTTTGTCCTGTCTCTGTCTCTTTCATTCCAACCTGGGAGTGTTTCTGTAGGTATAACATTTTCAAAAACCTATTGGGTCCTCTGCTAATCTCATGAGGATTCAGAACATTAGCAAGAGAGTCCTCCACAGATCTTTCCTAGATAATCCCATTTCCACTCCTGGCTTGTGCTGAGATGATTGAGTGAATCCATGAGTCACAAAACTAGTATCTTCAGCAAAATTTTTCTAGCCACACACTGGGCCTTGTTTGCATAGCACAACTTCCTAACAGCTGGTCTCTGAATTTTCGCATCTTTTGCTATCTGAACAGGCTTAGAATTTCCCAAATCATTAAGTGCTGGTTCCCTTTTTCTTAACAATTCTTTCCTCAATTTCTCACTTTCCGCATGTGTTTTTCTATAAGCAGCAAGAAGAAACAAGGTTGTACCTTCAACACTTTGCTTAGAAATCTCCTCACTCAAAAATCCAAATTCCTTGCTTATGAATCCTGCTTTCCACACAGCTATAGGACACATTCAGGCAAATTTTCTGCCAGTAAATAACAAGGATTACCTATCACCATCTTCTAATAACACATTTCTCATTTTCTTCTGAGCTTTCATCAGAGTCACCTTTCACATTCATACTTCTACTGTTCATATTCTGGTCAAGGCAGTCGAGGCTTTTTCTATCCTCTACCTCAAATTTTTTCCAAGTCTCTGCCCACTGTCCGATTACAAAGCTACTCCACATTTTTAGGTATTTGTAACAGCAGCATCTCACCTTCCCCTACCAAAATCTGTCTTAATTCCCTAAGGCTGCCATTACAAATTACCATGAACTGGTTGACTTAAGAGAATAGAAATTTTTTCCTTCATAGTTCTGGAGGCCAGAAGTTCAACATCAATTTCACTGAGCTGAAATCAAGATATTAACAGGGCCACGTTTCCTCCAGAGACTCTAGGACAGATGGATTCCCTGTCTTGCTTCTAGCTTCTGGTGACATTCCTTTGCTTATGGGTAAATCACTCCAAGCTTTGACTACATGTCCATATTGCCTTCTCCATTATGTATATATAATGTCCCTCAGCCTCTTACAAAGACACTATGATTGGATTTAGGACCCACCTGGATAATCCAGTATCATCTCCCCATATCAAGATTCTTAAAAGGAAGATGCTTCTTCCTTATAAGCTAACAGGGCTAAATAGGACCTGGTATCTTTTGATGGCCATTTTCCCTCTTACTAGAGATGGCTAATTCCATTGGGGCCAAGTAACTGGATGTATGGGGTTCTCTTTAATTAAATGCAGACTATCACAGAAGGGGCAGGTTTGTCCTCAGAATTTTTGGAATGTACATCCTTAGCATTGTGTTTAGCATAATAAATTCTCAAAAATTATAGCTCATTTTTAATTGATGTTATATTTACCATTAGGTATCTCTTAATAAAATCTATAAGTGTCCCCTAAAATACATTCAACTTCTCAGATTGTTATGGATATATTTATTTCAATCCTTCTGGGAATACTGCTTTTAATTTGTATGTAGTATTGTTTTATGATTCTTAAGACTTAGGCAGTAGAAATTCATATTTCTCCAAAACTTCAGAGGCTTTTTGAAAGACAGTGTGATAATTGTGGTTTATTTATTCATATTAAAAAATATGAACAATTGCTTGTTGAAAAAGAAAGAAAACACCCTTAGATAATTTCCAGCAGTTTAAGGTTGAGATTTCTTTCACTTAACATTTGCTTTATAGTAATGTGGAAAGAAGCATAAAATTTTGTCCCAGAAATCTCTAAAATCAGTTTAACATCAATGCTTTTGAATGTTTTAACTCTCCATTATAACTGTGAACAGACATAATATGTTTATCTCATTTTTTCAAATCCTGTCACTGTCACCTAACAATGAAGTGCTAAAAGGATTAAGAGGCTGCATGTCTACAGTGTAATCATGCTTAATTAATTAATTTGTTTAGCTTTTGCTCCTTGGAATATTGGCTATAAATACTGTATAAAATGCATTCTTACTCTTTAGACCATCAAAATAAATATAATCAGATAAATAAAAAATATATGATATTTGTGGTATACATTTTCTATCATGTTATTTTATTTTTTTATTATTTTTTTAAAGATTTTATTTATTCATTTCAGACACAGAGATACAGAGAGAGAGAGAGAGAGAGAGAGCATGAGCAGGGGGAGAGGCAGAGGGAGAGGGAGAAGCAGGCTCCACGCTGAGCCAGGAGCCTGATGTGGGGCTCGATCCCAGGACCCTGGGATCATGACCTGAGCTGAAGGCAGACGCTTAAGCGACTGAGCCACCCAGGCGCCCCTATCATGTTATTTTAAATATATATGTTAGTCAAAAATTTACATTTATCAGTTTGATAAACTGCGTTGTAGAACTGTTCTAGCTAGTGGGGTATAGTAGCAAATCAAACAGAATATAACCGCTACCCTCCTGGAGTTTATATTTTAGAGGAAGAGAAACATCAACAAACAAAATCAATAATATAAAAATAGACTATTTTAGATGGTGGTAAGTGTCTGAGGAAGAGTAAAATAGAGAACAGGGATGAGTGGTGACCAGAGATGATGTAATGTTACCAGATTAGATGCTACTGAGGAGTGGACACTGAAGAAAAGACTTAAAGGAGCTGAGGGCAGAGTCCTGTGCAGATCTGTGGAAACACATTTAACCAGAGGAAGCATTAAGTGCTGTGTCTGAGAAGGGGTGATAATGCTGGTGTGTCTGGATGGAGTTGAAAAGAGTCAAGGGCGTGGTAGAAGATAAGGTTAAAAAACAGGTCAGCTCTGTGGGTCATGTAGGCCACTGTCAAGATTTTGGATTTAACTGTGAATGAGCAAGATTTCTTCCAAGGTTTTGAGCAAAAGCGTAACCGTATCTGACAATATTTTAAAAGGATTATTCCCTGTAAAGTTTGAACTAGTTGGGGTCGGGGGTGGGTGGGAGGGGGTGGACTGATAGGGTAGATGTGCAGGAAGTAATTTACGTTATTTAGAAAAAAATTAATCAAATCAGGCTGCTGAAGATGCCTATGATGAGTAAAATCTATGATGAGTAAAATTAATTTCAAAACAAATACAGAGAATACAGAATTACAATTTATATTTTTATGAAACAATACCGACAAACTTTCTAGGTAATTACTAGATGAGACAACTGTGAAATTTTTTATATGCTTTTGGGCCTGATTCAAGAGAAGTTCACTTAAGCTTTAAAGAACAGTAAGTAGAAGTAGCTTCATCAGAAGATGCTTGATTTTTACCTCGTAAGGGGGTATGTTTTACCCCATCCAAAGTTATTTCCCCCAAAGAAGTCCTGGAGGCATGCCACTCTGATCCTGAAAAGCTCTTAAAGGCTACTATTATATGACTCTTTATAATATCTGTCAGAAAGATGGTATTCTGTCAAGACTTTTATTACTGTGTTTTCCTTTGCATTTCCTTGTCTCTGTCTGGACTGTCGAATGTAGTAGACGCTAGCCACATATAGTTGTTGAACTGTGGCTGATCTGAATTGAGATCTGCTTTAAGTGTAAACTACATGCTAGATCTCAAATATTTAATAAGAAAAAATAACATATGATATCTCATTAGCTATCATTTTCATATTTGATTATATGTTTCAATGTAATTGCCTGTGAAAAAGCTTTAGATATATTGAGTTAAATAAAATATATAAATAAAATTAATGTCTCTAACTTCTTTTTACCTTTTATTTTTTAAATAAGGCTATTGGAAAATGTAAGGTTATAGATGTGCCTCACATTATATTTCTCTTTGACAGTGCTGATGTACATGCTAGATGAACTCTAAAGCAGTTTTCAAAAGTGTAATACTAAAGTAAGAATAATAAGTGGAATAAGATACGATAAAAAATAGACATTATATTTGGGGATTATGTATATGGTAATGATAGCAGAATAAATAATTGGAAAAATATATAAATTGCTCAATTAGTGTTATGGTGACAATTGGATAGCTATATTGTAAAAAAAAATCTGGATCTCTTATCTATGATAATCAGAGTTAATGGCATATCATTGTTTAGAGGAAAAAGAATTTAAGAATAAAATGTCCCAAGAAAAGGAACTTGATAACCTGGCAAATTTTGAACCAAGAAAAATGTCAGTATAACCTATGGCTGCAACAAATTGCTCCAGTCATTTTATCATGATTTCTTTGGCATAAACCTCTGTTTTTATTTTTAATGCGTCACCATTTTTAGAAGTTACATCAATTCTTTCAAAAAGGAACTATATTGGGTGCCTGGGTGGCTCAGATGGTTAAGCGTCTGCCTTCAGCTCAGGTCATGATCCCAGGGTCCTGGGATCGAGTCCTGCATCGGGCTCCCTGCTCCTTGGGAGCCTGCTTCTCCCTCTGCCTCTCTCTCTCTCTCTCTCTCTCTCTGTCTTTCATGAATAAATAAATAAAATCTTTAAAAAAAAACAAAAAGGAACTATCTTATTTGAAAATTTATTTTTAAATAAATTCAACATTATGGCCTGAATGGATCAAAATGTTCTATTGCTTTACTTCTGTTTCATTTAATAAAACGTTCCTTAAAAAAATAACCTGAATGATATTTTAAAACCTAGGACTCTGTTTTCTATTTGTGCACACAGACCACTTTGGGGTACAGTTATGGAAGAGGTAGAATTGAAAGAAAGTAGTAAACAAATACCATGAGTACAATATTTTGTTTTAATACCAACATACTACAAATTAGCTTTAAGACTTTTTTTACTCTGTCCCTTTAACCCTCCTTCTCATGGTCTTTTCACAGCTGTCATTGGTTTGAATTGACAGAGGCATAAATCCATACGACAGATTAATAGGGAAAATTGATATTGGCTCAAAAAGGTTATACTTCTTTCTAAATGGATAAATCAGTGGTAGACCTGCATTTACTGTGTAAGAATATTGGAGAGACTGAGTTGGGACCTGAATGCCGAATTCTGTCCAGAACCTTTTCTTGTCTTACATCAAACTTGTCAAATTGTTCTCACCATCTCACTATCCCTGCTGTAAGTATCCAACAAAGATTTCCTCCTGCTGGACACTTGGCTCTTAGAAAATCCTGAGGCCCTGTCTCCTGAAAACTTTCTCTTGATTTTTTTGCTGTGCTTCTGGAGGCTCTGATTTTGGGCTTTCCTGCTTGATAAGAACTGGCCACTCTTCTAGTGTCTGTCCTTGCCCAAGATACAGACGTCATGGTGTCTTTGTGCTTTACAGCTGAATGCCAGTTTTGCTGGCTTCAAAGTCCAGCCTCAGTTCTTGAGAATTCATTCTGTGACGTGGGGCCTCTGGCAATATAATTCCTTCCAGGAGAGATGTGATTAGGAAGGCTTGGATGAGGAGAGCTCAGATTAGCGTTCATTAGTAGGGATTCATTGTGTTTAGATAGTATTTTATCACAGAATTCTGTCACGTATTTTGTCTTACTTGCACATATGTTTTCCCTAAGTGTGTGGTCCGAGCAGTAAGTGTTTTAATCTTCTCATCATGGAGAATAGGACAGTGCAGTCTCAGAGTGGTTAAGCCCAAGGTCAGAACGGTACTTAGTGATGTGCCCCTGAACTTGAAGCATCCTCTGCATGCCCTTAGTTTAGTACTGTTTTCACCATTTATGTCTTTACCAGAGACTGGATTTCAAAATTTTGTTGTTATAAAATATTTGAAAGTTACTGTATACAATATAGTCCCTCAGTTGATTACCCGCTTATAGAGTCTCACATATCTGTTATTAATACCCATATATTAATTGAAAAGAAAGATTTTTAGTTAAGTAGAATAGCATGCGGGTGAGGGGGGGATTTTTTCCTTATCTAGACACAGCTGTTAGCCAGATCATTTGTAGCCAAGATAAAGCGAAGAAAAACGTTTCCAAAGAGGGTGAAGGGGAGTATAATACTAACAGTCAAATAATACTTTCCCTCACAAAATGAGGAAAAATAACTTTCAAGTGAAAGCATCAAAGAAGTCACATCATTTTTTTCTGCAGGATTTTGTTCAGAAACAAATCTCCTTTGGGTTATGTTACCTGTTTGAATACAATAGAGCTAAGTGGGGAACAAGTTTTTATACAGAAATGACTGACAAAGGGATATTAGTCACAACTAAAGCATCAAAAGTAAACACTAAAGAAGTGGAAATGTGGGCTACAGGTTGGTCACCTGTGGAGTTTTATAATCCTACTGGTAAGCTTTTTTGATACTGTCTATGTGGATCATTCCACCCAAGGGTGCCATCAAAGATGACACCTACTAGGAGTATGCTATGTGTTCTATTTCCAACCAGAGAACAAATCCAGTGATTAACAATGATGAAATCCTATCAATTTGTACAATGTTCCATCTCATTGTAGGTGTGGCTCCTGCATGAGTAAAAGGACAAATCCTGGCCTAGAGGGTTTCTTCAGTGTGTATGAGGCAGACAGATGAGATAATCGTGAACACTTATTCTAAGCACTTTATGTCCACAGGTCTAGGCTACAGGATTGAAACTAAGTGAGAGACAGAAAAATGCTACTAGCACAGGAAGCCTTCCTTAAAACCACACAGAATATTTCATATTCTTCAAATACGATCTGTAAGATTATTGAACTTTTGAACTTAACAGTTTTATCACTTTTGTATCGAAAATAAAGTGATCAAAATACAGGTGCCAAATGAATTGAATTTCTTCATTCCAAATTTGATGTAATACATTAAAATGACTCCACAGAAAATGAAGGACATATTTTATAACGAAAACCCATATATATGATGTCTATTCCCAAGCTGTGTTTAAAAATCACACACACAAACACATTTCCTGTGTTTTTGAAATTTGTAATAATAAACACTTGTTGCCTTATAACTGGATAAAGCTTGTTACATTTACCTCAATATTTGAATGTCAGCAATTATTTGAAAAAAGCAATTAGAACATATGGGTCCCTGGAACCATATTCCAACAGGGCTGCAGTCGGCTGGAACTAAGTTGTGGCAGCCCCTTTTGACAGGACCTGTGCCCCCTTATCATCATAGTCCCTCTCCATCTTCATTGTTCTTACTTGTGTTCACGGTAGTATTTCATTTTCCTACTTGTCCCATAACTATTTAAGTTTTTATTGCCTCATCCAGGAATTCTGTAAGGACTTTCTCATCTTCCAGTATGTTTGATTCATGAAACTTCTGCTTAAGACACTGAAAGCTACAATTTTATGCCTTTTTTTTCCCGATAGCTAAAATGTTTTGAAATTAAAAACAAATTAACCCCATGAAATACTTGTAGTATTAAATGCATGATTTTAAAAGCTAACTATTAGCTCTTAAAATGAATTAAACAAAGGAGAAAAAATAAGGACATACTGGTTATTAATTTAGATACTGCTTTTTTTTAAAAAACGATTTTATTTATATTTTGTCAGAGAGAGAGAGAGAGAGACAGCAAGAGAGGGAACACAAGCAGGGGGATTGGGAGAGGGAGAAGCTCCATGCGGGGCTCGATGCGGGGCTCAATCCCAGGACCCTGGGATCATGACCTGAGCAGAAGGCAGATGCTTAATAACTGAACCACCCAGGTGCCCCTAATTCGGATACTGTTAATGTGATGTATTTTATTTCAAAGATTTAAAAGACTAGGAGATTAAGTTTACCTAGTAAATAGATTTTGTCAAGCAAATGTCGGTTTTATCCGTGTATAAAAATAGTCTGCCATTTATAAAAAATAGAAGGAAACAATATAACTATCTTTAATTGAACTCAGTTTATTTGCTTGACACTATTAAATGTACATTCTAGATTATTACCATGGCCTTGTCTCCTGGCCCTCAGATGTATTATCTCTGCCTTTCTTTTCCTGTCCTGTGCTCAGGAGACTAACACCTGAAATATTTTGTAAGTTGGCTTTCCACTTATTTTACTATTTTTTTTGGTGGAGTTATTAAAGATAAGTAGAGCATCATATTAAATGTTGTCATTTTTCCCTATCAACCCTACCTAGGGCAGGCAAATTAATCTTGAAATCTGAGAGATTAGTTATAACAGGAATTTATTTTGGTTATTATTTTGTAATGCCCCAAAATAAAAGCAAGCAGTTGGAATGACAAATTATTTAACAATGCTTATGAATTAAATAAATGATTACAAATGGCTATTAACTAAGGAAGTCAAATCTAGATCATAAATTTCATCAGAAATATGCAACGCTGTGTACACTTGAGTCCATAAAAGATTATTGTTATTACCAAATATTTGGATTCAGTGATGATCTCAAAAATTGGATATTTAGTGAAAAATTATTTGGAGTCAATTTTATGTCTTGATTTTTGTCTTGGAATTGCATCATACACTTCTATACATTATTATTAAACTTTGGTTCGATACGTTAATTTTATTGATTTATTAGTTGAAAAAACTCATGATTTTGTTTTTAAATGTAAAATGATAAAATATGTGGAGTATTTATAAAGAAAATAATATATCACTTGTAAATGTATTCTTCTGAAGATTTGACTAATACTGGCACACTCCCCTATTTGTCTGATGTATTTTAAAAAAAAGTTTACAGATACAAATAAAAGTCTACCCTACTCCATAGCCCATCTACTTTCCTTTCCTTTACTCAACAAATGATATATATGCTTCTTGTGAAAATTTTTCATACTATTTATAATATATGTGTATTTGGTTTAGGGAGTGCTTACAATTTACATAAAGAATGTCATATGATTTGTAGTGTTTGTAACTACCTTTTTTCCCTTACTGTCATAGGTTTAAAAATATTCATCCATATTGATACATATAGTGATATACTTAGATTTATTTCTAGCATTTTTGTTTGTTTTCCCTATTTTTTTTAAAGATTTTACTTATTTATTTATCAGAGAGAGACACAGCGAGAGAGGGAACACAAGCAGGGGGAGTGGGAGAGGGAGAAGCAGACTTCCTGCTGAGCAGGGAGCCCGATGTGGGGCTCTAACCCAGGACCCTGGGATCACGACCTGAGCCGAAGGCAGATGCTTAATGACTGAGTCACCCAGGCGCCCCTTCTTTTCCCTATTTAATATGCATTTGTTGGATGTTTCCTTCTTTTCTTTTTCTCATATGGTTCAAGTTTTATTAATTTTTAGTTTTTATTTTGCTTGCAGAAGTTATATATTCTGTACTTTTAGTGGTTACTCTTAAATTTCTGACATGAAAACTTCACAATGAGAAGGTTAAAATTTATTACTCTATCTTCCACCTGAACAATAAAAAAGCACTGGAAGAATTTAACAACTTTTGCCACTTTCTAAATCTACATGTTATTGTTACCTAGTAATTATATTCCATTATGATTATTGTTTAATTCCAAGAATTAGCCATTGCTATGCTGCTATTATTGCTGTTGTTTTATATTTTATTTGGTCAATATTATTTGGAACAGTTATATTATTTAGAATAAATAATTGACAGTTATATTATTTAGAACAGAATCCATATGAAGGTTGAAGTCAGGGAAAATGATTTCCTTAAAAACAAGAGGTTTTTGTTTCTTTATTTGTTAGAACATTTTCATTACTATTCCTTGGAAAATCTTGTTTTTGTACACCCAGTATTTCTATTTCCTGGTTTAAAGGATTTGGTTAAACTTGTCTGTGACTTTATAGGACATTAATCTGTAGCATTGTGTATTTTTTTTTTCTTACAGCAATTGCTGAACATCCCAAGCTTAGGTACAAAATACTGAATGATGAAATGATGCAGAACTAGATTCTCTTGGGTAGCTGGGTCAGAAAGATACCAAAGAGCAATGGTTAACATTAAAAAGGAATGGATTGAAATAACATATCATGATATTGATGAGGCTAGAGTGGATGCAGGAAGGTTCTGAGAGATTGAGATGGTACAGGGAAAATAAAATCTGGGGCCTTTGTGAGGTTGAAGAAAAAGTCTTTTGGGTGACTATAAGAGAGACCTAAAGGGAGATAGGAGACAGTTTTCAGAAAGTGGTATTTTTTATTCTTATTTAAATTTCAGAAATGGAGCAGTTTAGAGTTTGCAAAAGTGCTTTAGTGTAGCCATGAGATTAGGTGGCTAAAGGGGAATAGAGGAAGTAATAGGAACAGAAAATGAGAAATTTAAGAAGCTAAAACTATTGTTCAGGTTATCTCTGATTGAATAGTAGAACTGTGGTAGAGAGGAGCACCAAAGCCAGGGCTAAATTTTTTTTCTCTGAAAGAGATGGAATAATCAGGAGGTTGGTAGTGACAGTAATGAGGTAAAGTTCAGGCTGTCCTCAGTGTCATTGGAGGAAGATTTTAATATGAGCATTATATGGAAAGAGCCTGGCAGAAGCACTCAGGAAGAGTAGGAAGCTACCTTTCCTTTGATATTTAAGTCATGTGACATGAAAAGCTTCCACTCGGGGAAGCTCTGGGAAAATCAGTGGTAGCTCTAGGTAGGGACTGAGATCCAGTTATGTCAAGAAGGTGGAGGGGGGATTCTCAGTAAAGTAGTCAATGAAGGGTTTTTTGTTTTGCTTTTTTTTTTTTAAATCAATTTTTGTTGATGTGTTTGTTCTTAATGTTTCCTATAATGGAACGAATGATTTAGGGAGCATGGTAAAAGGTTTAGAAGGAGCGAGATTGAGTTTAGGGAGAAGAAAGTACAGATTAGTTTCAGGAAAATACAAGTAACTAGGGAAGTTTATTTTTTGGATCATAAACAAAACCCGATAGATTTAGTAACTGGGTAAATGACTAATTAAGGATTAATCTCAAAAATACTCTGATTGGTAGTATGTGGTGGTAGCCTGGTCTCCAGGTGCTCAGGGCCCAAAGGGTGAGGTCACTCTTGTTGCTGACTGTTCTCTGTGATCTGGGGATACCTCCTGGGACCCTCTTGGTCTTGGCTTCAGTAGTAGAATTAATGGGAAGCCTGATTCAGCTTCCTATTATAGACAGTAAGGTGGACCAAGCAGAGTCCAGAGGGTACAGCTTCTCCTTTGTCAGTAAAGAAATATGTTTGTCAATGAATGTCATGTGTCTCTAGACTGGCTGTAAGCATTGCTGGAGATACTTCTAGAAAAACGGACACCAAAGGCTTCTCATCTAAAGAACACCTAAAGTGCTCATCCTCTTCATGAGGAGGTCTTATAAAAGCCAAGACACAGGTACCTTTAAAGAGTAATTTATTCTCACATGTTTGTGCCCAGAACTAAAGAAAACAAAACAAAAAACTAATATTAAAATGAAATTATATATACAATGAAATTAAATATAAAAAAATTGAGAAGAGTTATAAATAAACTAAAAAATTCTTTATGAAAATAAAAACCAAAAAGCTAAAGTGTAAAATTTTTGTTTTTCTCTGTAATTTAAAATGTATGCAATACTTTATACTAAGTATTCAGAGCTTGATGGTCAGAGAATGAGAAACATGAAAACATTTACTTGGCTTACCTTCCTCACAAAGGTTAAGACCTCAGTGTACTGACCTATATAAGTTGAGTGTACATAGTCACATATATCTAAGGCTTACTCTGGCTCTAAAATGGATGATTCTCTTGTGGAAGAAAGTCAAACACAGAACTATTAGCATAAATCATTATTTGAAAATACCAGGCATGAGAGAGCTCCAAAGGAGCCAGGAATCTAACTTGGCATGGCTGACTCTTTCAGGCTAGTTTTGACACTCGTTGGTCAGAGATTACACTCAGAAGAGGAAGGAATTATTTTTGCAGATTAGCAACTATTGTTTGGGCTATTTGGGTTTTATCAAAGGTGAGAGAGAGGGAGAGTTCAACGCTAAGGTCATGTGTGCTGATGAGGCAGGGAAGGTAAACAACAGCTATAGGGGACAAAGATGTGCAAGGACCACAGTGGGTATTTCTCAGTCCTCAGTGGATATCTCTCATTCTCTTCAACTCATATTTAAATAAATAAATAAATAAATAAATAAATAAATAAATAAATAATAAATAAATAAAATAATAAATAATTCAGCTTGTAGTCTCAGGAATATTATGAGCCAAATGTGAAATTTTGGGTTGGAGGCCAAGTCAGAGTTTTGGCTTCTTCATATTCTGGAAATAACCTTTTTCCCTTTTGACTAAATTATCAGGTTAGTTTTGAATCTATGTATAGTATAGGTTTAATGCCTGAGTCAATCATTCTTTCATTTATTCTTTCATTCCCAAAAATATTTATTGGAGACCTTCTATGTGTCAGGTTGTTCCAGGCATGCAATAAACAACAGAATATGAGAGTATGAAAGAGAGAGAGAGAGAGAGGGAGGGGAGCCTTCCCTTAAAGAACTTGTGTTTTTAAGCTATTAGTTATATTATCTTGTCAAGCACAGTGACCTGATAGTAAATTAATATCTCAAGCTATAATAAGTAGACAAGCTTAACAATTGCTGAATTTAAATATATAAATTTTAAGTTACTTTTTTGATAAATTAAATGAAAAGCAAAAGGGGACCTTCAAATATGTATATCTGCCTCATGCAGCTTATATTTGTGGAGTCCCTCCTTACTCTAAGAAGAGATTTGAAAATTATGGAGAAAATGAGGTCAGTCCATATACTTAGCACCAAAAAATTACTTAGTTGCCACATGAGTACTTGAAACATAAAATTTGTAACAAATAAGTTTGTTGTTTAGCTTGAGGTGTCCTTAGTTTTCCAAATGATCCAGAGTGTTTTAAAATTTCCTTTAATAACAGTTTTGGTAGAAATACACACAGAAGCTAGAAAGCTGAATGAGACATTCTAATGGACTCCAAAACCCTCTGTAAAGGTCTTTATTCTTCTTAGGAAGAAGGGAAAAATCTTGTAAAAGATTGAAAAGGCTGAGGGAACTTTAACTTACATGACCAATACTTACTGACCTTGGCTGTTTTAAAGGGGTCACATTTTATTTTTGTACAGATAAACTGCTGAACAGTATCTGCAATACACTGGAAGAAAAAGTGTTTTTCTGCATTTATCATGCACTATAACCACTCCTTCCACCCCCTGTTCACTGATGTGTTCATTTCTTTTTTCAGCTTAGAGCTGACAGAAGTTCAATGAAAAAATTCATCTCATACTTCTTACCATGACTCAGAGATATAATACAATACAATTTCCCTAGCTGGAAATCTTAACCCATTCTTAAACCTAAGGGAAAAAGCCTTCACAAGACTTTAGCTCATCATTTACACATTTTATATTTAACCGCTTCTGGTGAAAATGGAAGTTATCCTGAATATTAAGTTATCTGTATTTAATTAATACTGCAAGATTCCACAGTGGAGTTTTCCTTTGTTTAGTGTGGTGCTTTTTTCTCCTAACCCCCACTCCTATTTAAATATTTGTATATAGTGATTTTTTTTTCCTACTGTGTCTTTGGTTCCAAATTTTAGTTTCCTAATAGTGTTCAAGCAGTGTTCTCCAGTAACCAAGGAGATTTTCACTTGGGAGGACACAAATTTGATCACCCTCTGAAAGCATTTTTTAGGAGCTGAAGGATAAAAATAAAGGAATCCAATCACATTAAAGTGTGCATGGTAGTCTCTGGATTCTTCAAATCTTAATAAATGAAGGAAGTAGCTAAAAAATTTATGCTTTATTATAATTTTGGTGGTAAAAAGTTTGGCTCCATTATGTTTGCAAAGACCAAAATTAGCAATGCCAGGATACTGCCAAAATAATTGCATAATTGTGAAACAAAATTCGGCTTGTGATATACAATGATATTGAATTCTTTGTTACTCTTTATGATAATTCTCAGAGTCAGATGAACTTTGGCTTTAATTTATTTCCCTTGTAGATTCACATAATGACTTTTTAGTCTTTGACATTTCTTGGATTTTCAGTTATATGGTAGGGTTGGGGAGGAAAAAACTTCCTAAGTCCTTCAGAGTTTCTTCTAGCTGGTCTAAGAATTAAATTGGCAAGAGACAGATTATCAGGAGAAAATCAAATTTAATTTTATATGTATGAGAACTCCATATGTAAGAGATTCAAAGACTGAAAGATAAAATGAGGTATATATGCTATTCTGAGCTAAGGAATGGGATTGTGGTCTGGCGCTTCAAAGGTGAGGAGGGCAATTCACAAGCAATTCTTTCTTCAGTAATAAAAGGAGCAGATGTTTAGGAATTAGATGTTTACCCTGTCACACAGACAGGTCACTCAGATAAAATTTATCTCTGGTAATAACTCATTCTGGGAATGACACCCACTTGAGATTCTTTGAGAGAGTTAAGGGAGGGGCGAAGATTTCCCTTGAGGCTGCCAGTTCTTATAATAACATTTTATAAACCAAAGCTTATTAACTGGCATTTAAAAGGCTACAAAGATTGATAAAAGACAGACTGGGTTTTTGTTTATTTCAGCTTATATTCACCTCTTTTTTCTTGATCTTTTTTTAAGTTAATTTCTTTGTAGTGAGTTTACCAATTCTGTTATTATATTGACTGTATGAAATTGAAGTGATTTTCCTCTAAAACTAAGATAAAACTTAAATACACACTTCTTTAAGAATATGTGATTTATGGTACCTCAATTTTCATTTCTGGTGTCTTTATTACTATCCTACAAACAGTTTTACTTAACACACATCCATTCTTCTATTCCTCTAAACTAGCATGAGAATGAGAGAAATGAAATGAGTGGTGACTTGTTTTTCAACATCTTAGAATTAAAGAACTATTGACTCCTCTTGTTTATACTGCCATTTTTAACATTGCATTTCACTATTATATTCTACTAACTTGTCAGTTGACCATCATAAACATTTATTGAACATACACTAAGTGCCCAGTCACTGTGTCATGAGGAACAGCAAGTTCAGAAGTTCAAGATCTATCCAATAATACTCAAAAGTATTCCAGTCCAGAGGATTAATTATATGGTCAATCTAGTTAGAATACTTCTCCTTGGGAGGCTATTCGTGATTTCTTTACATTTACCTGTGGATCATTTATTTTTAAAGTGCCTGTAGCTAGTTTTCTATATAATACCATGCAAGTTGGGATCTATATGAATAGACAGATTTCTGAAGTTCTTGCTGTTAGTTTGGTTCCAACTCGTTTGATGCACTTACTGAAAATGCTTGATTTCAAAGCACACATTGGCTCCTAGGCAGTTTCTTAGCATAATAATTAGTCAAATTTGGACAATAAATGTCCTCATTAGTTACTCCTTCAAGCATTTGCAATACAAATACCTCTTTGTAGAGTAGATTTCTCTCTGCTGCTAATAAATTTGTTGTTGATAAAAGAGAAAGCTGTATTTTTGTTAACAATTAGCATTTGCTGCCCTTAGATAAATAAACTGAAGTGTTGGTGGCCTGAGGCTGAATGGCAACTGCCATCAATATCATATGGATTACAAAGAAGTAGTATAATGCAGTCACCTCTCCCCCCATGCAACTTCCTAGTGTAGGCGGAGGAATTCTTTTGTTATGCAAATGCCCCATTTAAAGATAACATGTGTACAAAGGAAAGTAATGGAAGGTCATTTCTAAGACTGGACAGATGGATGAAAAATTCCACAGAGTACTTTGCCAAGCACCTGGCATTATATGAATGACAGCTGATGATTAGAATCACAAAGAAGAATTTGTATTATCACAGGTGACAGTGTGACTAATTGAAGAGGTTGCCTATTATGGAATTGGTCAGTTTCCGTTCAGCTACACTCAGGATCCAAGGGCTGCAGAAAATGAATACACAGCACACAGTTTTCTTAGGGGAACCAAACGAAGGTGGGAGGAAGAGGGGAGGAAGTCTTGCTGAGGGTGTAAAGACTCACAGCAGGTTTGAGTTCTGTGCTGCTAAGACGCTCACAGCACAGTCTCAAAGTTGCAGAGGAAATAAGAGATAACAGACCTTTAAGATAGATTTTTATGTCATTTTCTAACAACACTAGACCACAGCTTCTTTTGGAAGTATAAAAATCCAATAGATTTGGGCCTCATCATGATATATATCACTGTTTTCTAGATAATGGCATGCCATTAGGCATGTTGGCTGAATATTTTAAGAAAACAGTGCGGATTGTAACTATCTGTGCCTTGATCAGAATATTCTGCCAAGATCTCACATCTTTCAAAGGGGGTTTGCCAAAGGCTTTCCCATGCTGCACGCACTGCTGCTTTGCCTCTCCTTTGTGCCTTATTGAATCTATTAGAAGACGAGCATATCTCTCAGTCATCAGACTTCTTGCTGACAACACCTGTCAGTCTGTCATTCCACTTCAGAGAGAGGGATTTTGTAGGGTGTCATTTGGCAGAATTAAAAAGAAAATGGGAGGAAACAAATCCGAGATAATTATTCTCATAAAAGGAATGATACAACTATTATGATAATGAAAATAAGTATCAAGGAACTACTTAGGAAGTAAAGATTAGAATGATTTTTGCCATAAATACCTATCAATGGTATTAGAAATCATGTTAAAATTTCAAATACAGTCAAGAAACCTAAAAAACTTCAAGAGTTTGGATCGATACCTGAATATATACCCTTTCTCAAAATCCATTTATATTGAAAGGCAAACATTCTCACATAAATTTTTTTTTTGTAGGGCTAGAATGTTAAATATTTGAGTGTGAAACAAGTTTTAGAAAACTAATTGACTTCAGGAAAGCTTTGAGAATCAATCTTACATAGCAATGTAAAGCTTACTAAGTAATAGATGTATCTAAGAGTGATGATTTTTAACATACTGTTTTTAGAGATTCCTATTATTGGTTCTTTTTTTATTGGTTTATCTTTTATTCATTCAGTAAGCAATAACAGCAATCTTGATATATCTTATTTTATAATATTGCCTATAAGTAAGAAAGAAATTACTTTTTTTTTAAGATTTTATTTATTTGTTCATGAGAGACAGAGGAGGAGAGAGAGAGGGAGAGAGAGAGAGAGAAGCAGAGGGAGAAGCAGGCTCCCAAGGAGCAGGGAGCCCGATGCGGGACTCAATCCCAGGACCCTGGGATCATGACCTGAGCCAAAGGCAGACGCTTAACCATCTGAGCCACCCAGGCGCCCCAAAAGAAATTACTTCCTGTATGCTGTGGAGTTTCTCTTTATTGTTCTTTCAGTTACTTCCCTTAAAACCAAACTATCACGTAATCAGACAGTTTTAATGCCAAGAAACATACACACCCTCACACAGGTATTTCAAGTTATTGTGTTTAATTCTTTTTTGTTTGTTTGTTTTATTGGTATAATTCATTTACTTTACATGAATATGTTTTACATAGGAGAAATCAATTAGGTAATATTAATTTTTTTCATACATGACAAAGCAGTTCCTCCTCTGTGAGTCATGGAAGAGTGAGTCAAGTACAGTGGGATTCTCCCCTTCAACCTGTAATGAGATTTTTTTTTTTAATTTTCTAGTTTATTTGTCCTGTTTTCCTTAAAGATAAAAGGTCAACCATGACTTCCACAAGGAAACATTTAATTAGTGAAAATGAAACCAAAACAATGTGTGAAATGTGTGTTTTTTAAATGACTCTGTCTTTCTCATAGAAGTATTTCTATTAGCTATGGTCTTATTATTAATCTTATACTTCAAAATGGATGCTATATCTCTGTTAGATATGTAGTTGTCCTGAAAAAAATCATTCCCATACTTTTTATTATTTACAAGAGCAGAAAATAATGCCTGGGTGTATTAAATTATTTATGCCTTGTTGACTACAAATGACTGTTGATTTTATCTAGTTTACACAAGGCTATGTTTCTGTAGTTTGTTGTGCTTTTACGTGTATGTCTATGCGTCTGTGTCTCTAGCTCTTTTCAATCTGTTTATTTTTGTTGTTGAGGAACATTTTACAAGATGATAATTATAATAATGACAATAAGTAGTTTTTAAATTCGTGTAGAGCATGAGGTTTCCTAATGTTGCTCTATGTTTTATCTCCACTAAAACAGTATTTGTCTCCTTATTTTCTGGGGAAAATGTTTCTAAATCCAGAGTTGCCCACCTATGCTCAAAGTAAAGCTTTGATGTTATTCTTAAAAATCAAACCTACTATCGCATTACCTTATTTAAAATACCTTTTAATACCCATCACCTCCCCCTCCGATTTACTCCCCTTCATTCTTCCCCTCCTGCTATCTTCTTCTTTTTTTTTTTCTTAACATATATTGCATTATTTGTTTCAGAGGTACAGATCTGTGATTCAACAGTCTTGCACAATTCACAGCACTCACCATAGCACATACCCTCCCCAATGTCTATCACCCAACCACCCCCATCCCTCCCACACCCCCACCACTCCATCAACCCTCAGTTTGTTTCCTGAGATTAAGAATTCCTCATATCAGTGAGGTCATATGATATATGTCTTTCTCTGATTGACTTATTTCACTCAGCATAACACCCTCCAGTTCCATCCACATCGTTGCAAATGGCAAGATCTCATTCCTTTTGATGGCTGCATAACATTCCATTGTGTATATATACCACATCTTCTTTATCCATTCATCTGTCGATGGACATCTTGGCTCTTTCCACAGTTTGGCTATTGCGGACATTGCTGCTATAAACATTGGGGTGCACATACCCCTTCGGATCCCTACATTTGTATCTTTGGGGTAAATACCCAGTAGTGCAATTGCTGGATCATATGGTAGCTCTATTTTCAACTGTTTTAGGAACCTCCATACTGTTTTCCAGAGTGGTTGCACCACCTTGCATTCCCACCAACAGTGTAGGAGGGTTCCCCTTTTTCCGCATCCCCGCCAACATCTGTCGTTTCCTGACTTGTTAATTTTAGCCATTCTGACTGCTTTGAGGTGGTATCTCATTGAGGTTTTGATTTGGATTTCCCTGATGCCGAGCGATGTTGAGCACTTTTTCATGTGTCTGCTGGCCATTTGGATGTCTTCGTTGGAAAAATGTCTGTTCATGTCTTCTGCCCATTTCTTGATTGGATTATTTGTTCTTTGGGTGTTGAGTTTGATAAGTTCTTTATAGATTTTGGATACTAGCCCTTTATCTGATATATCATTTGCAAATATTTTCTCCCATTCTGTCAGTTGTCTTTTGGTTTTGTGGACTGTTTCTTTTGCTGTGCAAAAGCTTTTTATCTTGATGAAATCCCAATAGTTCATTTTTGCCCTGGCTTCCCGTGCCTTTGGCGATGTTTCTAGGAAGAAGTTGCTGTGGCTGAGGTGGAAGAGGTTGCTACCTGTGTTCTCCTTTAGGATTTTGATGGACTCCTGTCTCACGTTTAGGTCTTTCAACCATTTGGAGTCTATTTTTGTGTGTGGTGTAAGAAAATGGTCCAGTTTCATTCTTCTGCATGTGGCTGTCCAATTTTCCCAACACCATTTATTGAAGAGACTGTCTTTTTTCCATTAGACATACTTTCTTGCTTTGTCAAAGATTAGTTGACCATAGAGTTGGGTCTGGGCTCTCTATTCGGTTCCATTGATCTATGTGTCTGTTTATGTGCTAGTACCATACTGTCTTGATGATTACAGCTTTGTAATAGAACCTGAAGTCCAGAATTGTGAGGCCGCCAGCTTTGCTTTTCTTTTTCAACATTCCTCTGGCTATTCGGGGCCTTTTCTGGTCCCATACAAATTTTAGGATTATTTGTTCCATTTCTTTGAAAAAATTGGATGGTATTTTGATGTGGATTGCATTGAATGTGTAGATTGCTCTAGGTAGCATTGACATGTTCACAATATTTGTTCTTCCAATCCATGAGCATGGAACGTTTTTCCATTTCTTTGTGTCTTCCTCAATTTCTTTCATGAGTCTTTTATAGTTTTCTGAGTACAGATTCTTTGCCTCTTTGGTTGGATTTATTCCTAGGTATCTTATGGTTTTGGGTGCAATTGTAAATGGGATCAACTCCTTAATTTCTCTTTCTTCTGTCTTGTTGTTGGTGTATAGGAATGCCACTGATTTTTGTGCATTGATATTATATCCTGCCACTTTACTCAATTCCTGTATGAGTTCTAGTAGTTTTGGGGTGGAATCTATTGGGTTTTCCACCTAAAGTATCGTATCATCTGCAAAGAGTGAGAGTTTGACTTCTTCTTTACCAATTTGGATTCCCTTTATTTCTTTTTGTTGTCTGATTGCTGTGGCTAGGACTTCTAATACGATGTTGAATAACAGTGGGGATAGTGGACATCCCTGCCACATTCCTGACCTTAGGGGGAAAGATCTCAGTTTTTCCCCATTGAGAATGATATTCGCTGTGGGTTTTTCATAGATGGCTTTTATGATATTGAGGTATGCACCCTCCATCCCTATACTCTGAAGACTTTTGATCAAGAAAGACTGCTGTACTTTGTCAAATGCTTTTCCTGCATCTATTGAGAGGTTCATATGGTTCTTGTTCTTTCTTTTATTAATGTATTGTATCACACTGATTGATTTGCAGATGTTGAACCAACCTTGCAGCCCAGGGATAAATCCCAGCTGGTCGTGGTGAATAATCCTTTTAATGTACTGTTGGATCCTATTGGCTAGTATTTTGGTGAGAATTTTTGCATCCATGTTCATCAAGGATACTGGTCTGTAATTCTCCTTTTTGATGGGGTCTTTGGTTTTGGCATCAAGGTAATGGTGGCCTCATAAAACATGTTTGGAAGTTTTCCTTCCATTTCTATTTTATGGAACAGTTTCAGAAGAATAGGTATTAATTCTTCTTTAAATGTTTGGTAGAATTCCCCTGGGAAGCCATCTGGCCCTGGGCTTTTGTTTGTTGGGAGATTTTTGATGATGGCTTCAATTTCCTTGGTGGTTTGTTCAGGTCTGTTCAGGTTTTCTATTTCTTCCTGGTTCAGTTTTGGTAGTTGATACATCTCTAGGAATGCATCCATTTCTTCCAGATTATCTAATTTGCTGGCACATAGTTGTTCATAATATGTTCTTGTAATTGTTTGTATTTCTTTGGTTTGGTTGTGATCTCTTTTTTCATTCATGATTTTGTTTATTTGGTTCCTTTCTCTTTTCTTTTTGGTAAGTCTGGCTAGGGGTGTATCAATCTTGTTAATTCTTTCAAAGAACAAGCTCCTAGTTTTGTTGATCAGTTCTACTGTTCTTTTGGTTTCTGTATCATTGATTTCTGCTCTGATCTTTATTATGTCTCTTCTCCTGCTGGGTTTAGGCTTTATTTGCTGTTCTTTCTCCAGCTCCTTTAGGTGCAGGGTTAGGTTGTGTATTTGAGAACTTTCTTGTTTCTTGAGAAAGGCTTGTATTGCTATATACATTCCGCTTGGGACTGCCTTTACTGCATCCCAAAGATTTTGAATGGTTGTGTTTTCATTTTCATTGGTTTCCATGAATTTTTTTAATTCTTCTTTAATTTCCCGGTTGACCCATTCATTCTTTAGTAGGATGCTCTTTAGCCTCCATGTATTTGAGTTCTTTGTGACTTTCCTCTTGTGATTGAGTTCTAGTTTCAAAGCACTGTGGCCTGAAAATATGAAGGGAATGATCCCAATCTTTTGGTACCAGTTGAGACCTGATACTCTTTAGCCTCCATGTATTTGAGTTCTTTCTGACTTTCTTCTTGTGACTGAGTTCTAGTTCAAAACATTGTGGTCTGAAAATATGCAGGGAATGATCCTAATCTTTTGGTACTGGTTGAGACCTGATTTGTGACCGAAGCTGTGATCTATTCTGGAGAATGTTCCATGGGCACTAGAGAAGAATGTGTAGTCTTTTGCTTTGGGATGGAATGTTCTGAATATGTCTGTGAAGTCCATTTGGTCCAGTGTGTTATTTAAGTCTTTATTTCCTTGTTGATCTTTTGCTTAGATGATCTGTCCATTTCAGTGAGGGGGGTGTAAAGTCCCCCACTATTACTGTATTGTTGTCAATGTGTTTCTTTACTTTTGTTATTAATTGGTTTATATAATTGGCTGCTCCATGCTAGGGGCATAGATATTTACAATTGTTAGATCTTCTTGTTGGATAGACCCTTTAAGTATGATATAGTGTCCTTCCTCATCTCTTATTATAGTCTTTGGTTTAAAATCTAATTTGTCTGATATAAGGATTGCCACCTCAGCTTTCTTTTGGTGTCCATTAGCATGGTAAATGGTTTTCCACCCCATCATTTTCAATCTGGGGGTGTCTTTGGGTCTAAAATGAGTCTCTTGCTGTTAGCATATCAATGGGTCTTGTTTTTTTTATCCAATCTGATACACTGTGTCTTTTGATTGGGGCATTTAGCCATTTACAATTAGAGTAACTATTGAAAGATATGAATTTAGTGCCATTGTATTGCCTGTAAGGTGACTGTTACTGTATATTGTCTGTGTTCCTTTCTGGTCTATGTTACTTTTAGGCTCTCTCTTTGCTTAGAGGACCCTTTTCAGTATTTCTTGGAGGGTTGGTTTCGTGTTTGCAAATTCCTTTAGTTTTTGTTTGTCCTGGAAGCTTTTTATCTCTCCTTCTATTTTCAATGACAGGCTAGCTGGCTATAGTATTCTTGGCTGCATATTTTTCTCATTTAGTGCTCTGAATATATCATGCCAGTCCTTTCTGGTCTGCCAGGTCTCTGTGTTTAGGTCTGTTGCCAAAATAATGTTTCTACCATTGTAGGTTATCTCTTGTCCCAAGCTGCTTTCAGGATTTTCTCTTTGTCTCTGAGACTCATAAGTTTTACTCTTAGATGTTGGGGTATTGACCTATTTTTATTGGTTTTAAGAGGGGTTCTCTGTGCCTCCTGGATTTTGATGCCTGTTTCCTTTCCCTAATTAGGGAAGTTTTCTGCTATAATTTGCTCCAATATACCTTCTGCCCCTCTCTCCTTCTTCTTCTTCTGGGATCCCAATTATTCTAATGTTGTTTCATCTTATGGTATCACTTATCTCTCGAATTCTGCCCTCGTGATCCAGTAGTTGTTTATCTCTCTTTTTCTCAACTTCTTTATTTTCCATCATTTAGTGTTCTATATCACTAATTCTCTCTTCTGCCTCATTTATCCTAGCATTTAGAGCCTCCATTTTTGATTGCACCTCATTAATAGCCCTTTTGATTTCAACTTGGTTAGATTTTAGTTCTTTTATTTCTGCACAAAGGGTTTCTCTAATAACTTCCACGCTTTTTTCAAGCCCAGCTAGTATCTTTAAAATCATCCCTCTGAACTCTAGTTCTGACATCATATTAATGTCCATATTGATTAGGTCCCTGGCAGTCAGTACTGCCTCTTGCTCTTTTTGTTGAGGTGATTTTTTCCATCTTGTCATTTTGTCCAGAGAATAGATGAATGAGAGAACAGAATGCTAACAGGGTAACAATGTCCCCAGAAAATATACACTAAACAAATCAGAAAAGACTTTAAACCAGGGGAAAAGAAAGGGAAAGAAGAATAAAGAAAGAAAAAGAAAAAGATAAAAACAAACAAACAAAACAAAAAAAACAGAATATGATCAAATATGATCAGGCTGGTGCATAGATCAGTGCCACACACTAGATTTTGGGCATATTTTGGTCTGTTAGAAGAAAGTGCCTCACAAAATTTTAACGAAAGAAAAACTTATATATGTACAAAAATAAGGGTGAATACAATGAAGGGATGGGATATGACTGTAAAGATGAAAATTATAAAAGATTTTATAGAAGGAATTGATAAGATAAGAAGTTGGTTGAAAAAGAAAGAAGAGGATTTAAAAAAAAAAGAAAAGAGAGAGGAAGAGAATATGATCAGGCAGGAGACTAGAACAAAGCCATACACTAGAGATTTAGGGCATATTTTGATCTGTTGGAAGAAACTGTATCCCAAAATTTTAAAGAGAGAACTATATGTGTATATATATATATATATATATATATATACACACACACCAAAAATAAGGTTAACTACTATGAAGGGATAGAATATGACTCTTCCAGAAAGTGGTCGCTTTTCTGTTCAGAGAGTTGTTGCTATTCTTTTCTTCGATCTCCTGTTGAGTTCATAGGTGTTTAGAATGGTTTGATCCCTATCCAGCTGAATTCCTGGGACCAGATGAAATCCAGGTCTCCTACTCCTCCGTCATCTTGTTCCTTCCCCCAAACATGTTTTTTTTTTTTTAAGATAACTTAATTTATTTGAGAGAACGCACTCGCATGGGTTTGCACGTGCACACGCGTGGGAGAGGAGAAAATGGAGAAGAAGAAGCTGACTCCCTGCTTAGCAGGGAGCCCAAGGCAGCTGGATCCCAGGACCCTGAGATCATGACCTGAGCAGAAAGCAGATCCTTAACCCATTCAGTCACCCTGGCGCCTCCACACATGGTTTTGAATGTAGCTAGTTAGTTCAGAAATGAAATGCTGTGCTCACATCTTCATTTAATCTGATTCTTCTTCTTCTGGTTTCTGATTTTTCATTGTGTTCTATGTTCTCAAATAATTATAGTAATTTTTTTTTCCCATGATGGTTTACCTAAAGTAACTTTCCTGAGAATAGTCATTTTTCCTAAGTTCCTATAGGCACTCTTTTCTAGAAAAACATTTCTTACAATTATTTATTTTTTCTTAGCTTCTACCTAGAGATTACTTGCAATTTTTCACAGTCAAATCTTTGGGCATATGTGGCTTTTGAGATGTAGGTGGGTAGATGTCTTGGTGTGATGCAAGTGCTTAAGTAGCCTTAAGTTAAAACCACAGGTGACTCTGCTCTAGCCTATCATTCCAGGCACCTGCCTTGATCTAGATCACCTCAGCTGCTTCCTGACACTGTAGAAAGTCTCACACTCATGTGTAACGCTCCACATCAGTTATTTATAGGTGACTTTTATGGGGTGCTTTGGAGATGATGAGGTACACTTAGAATAATATCTTGCAAAATATACATCTAGCAAGACCAAGAGGAAGATTGTGAAAATTTGAAGTTTACCCTATGGCATGAAGCCCTAGAGATACCAGAATTTGGGCCAATCATCAGTTTTCGCATGAGAATTTTGCTCAAGAAGTTTATTTAACTTGTTGGAAAACCATAAAAGAGTGGACTACATAAGTAATTACTATTTTACAAATTACTGATTTTTTTTTCTTTAGGAGATATCTTTTAGAAATATTTATTATAACAAGAGGACTGCTTTACCTTACCAAAGGGCTAGGATAATTATGTTTAATACTTGATATAAAATGACCATACATCTAGACTGTGATTACTCCAAATCATTTTAATTACTTGACAGTATACATATCTAAAGTAGATTTGATTTGATTTCCTTTGCAAAGAGGTTGAATTAAGAAACAAAAGAGGTTAGAGTAAAATAATTGGTAAAGAAAGTACAAAGGTAGTGCATGATGAGGGTAGAAAAATTGCCACAAATTGTTCTGTACTCTCAAAATTAGCTATATTTTGTATGTGTTAGTAGACAATACATACTTTAAATTTAAATCTTTTTAGATATCTGAAGGCATATGACCAAGACTAGCCTCTTTACAGCAGTGCTGATTTTAGCAAGATCCCTTCATAATACCTCCATATATTATCTTGCTTATGTAATTTTAGCTATTTTGCAAAAATAATTTGAATGTCCTCTGTATATAGAAATTGTGCTAAATGTTGGAGATGTGGAAATGTATGAGCAATAGAGTCAAGCTCCAATGGATAGATAATCTAGTAAAAAAGACATGAGAACAATTAAGTATTATAAAAGCAAAGTGCTTTAAATACTTGATTAAAAATAAAAGCTAAACAATACTGGAAAAGATAAAATAGATTTGATTTTTACTTCTACTTTCTTCAGTAACTTTGGTCATGTTATCACTCAATGTGCAGGTAGTTTGTCATGGGATTGATGTTGAAATTGGGATTTTAAAATAATTTAGGCTGAGAAATCTATTGCACATTTGACATAAAACATGAAGAAAATTGTTGAAAATGTGGCAAGAAAAATAAATGTATTAATTTTTTCATTTGCAGGAGATTTTGGCAAATAATAAATTATTTGTGATTTTATGACACTAGACACATTTTTATGTCCACCATTGAGAGTGAACCTCATCAGAATTGATTCTGTCTTGGAGAAAACATGAAAACCAAGAACTTATACACACACACATATATATACAGATAGAAATAGCTTTCAGAGCAAGTAGAAAGAGTGATAAGGCTCTCAGAGAAAAATGAACTGAAAGTAACTTTTCTATACAACTTCGGAGGAAGACTAAGTATACAGTAAGAAAGGAGAAGTTAGTGATCATATTTCAGTTCAAATGACAGTAGTAAAACAGACTTTAAATTATGCGATCTATTTTTTTTAAGAAAAACATTGATTTTTTTCCCTCCAAAATTATAGACAATGGAGTTGGACTTCACAGAGAGGCCATTTGACAGATGGTTAAAGCAAAACCACATGCATCTGTCAATCATTTTTATCAGTTCTGACACCTTATTAAAAATCCAAAGACATGTTTTATAATTTTAAAAGGAAAAATTACAAGGTATACATTCTCTAATAGTTATTGGACCTAGCTTTAAAACTCTTCTTGAAACTGCCATAACCTAAGAAGCAAATCTTTGGGTCAAGAGTTTTTTCCATGCAAAAATGCATCAGATCATCTGCATTAGAAATGATTTTAGATGTTACATCTAGAAATCTACTAAGCCTAGATGTTTATAAGTATTAGGCAGAAGTTCTTCTCAGTTACTGCTGGTGGTTTAATGTAAGGAACTATTGTGAAGGGAATTTATTTTTAGTACTGGACTAGATATAAATCAGGTTATGACAGTTTTATAAGCCTCTATGTACCCTGTACTCTTCATCAGACATTGTATAATACAGCTTCATGGAGCAGGCAGTGAAGAGAGGACCTGTGATCTTAAGGCTGCAGAGAAGAGTGAAGTGAAATCATTCTGACAGGACCAAATTTCCTGCTGTAAGGTAAGTTAAGACTCACTATGAGGGCCCTACTATATAAAGGGAAATATGTGATACAGTGACAAAACATAGCAAGAAAAAAAAATAAACCAAAGCATGTGATCCTGAGAAGATTGATGTTGGACAGTCTGAACCAATTCCAAATTCCTTGTTTATGCTGACATACATACCCCACTATTTCTGACCTCTGGGCTATAGAGCATGAAGTGTCCTCTGCCTTTAGTGGCCTGTCACTGGCCCCTTTTCCAATAGGATAATGCTTATCTGTTCCTAGGACTCAGCTCACATATCCTAAGGGACCCCTCCTTTCATGCCCTCTTCCCTTGCCCTGTCTTTTTCGGTTCCTGGCGTCTCTTGTCCTGGAGGCCGAGATCTTGCTTCTTGCCTTTCTATGCCGAGTGTCTAGCCCAGCACTTGGCACCCAGTTGACATCCAACCAGTAGCCATGGAAGGAGGGCATGAATGAACCCATGAAGGACGCTTTCCTGGCTTTCATTCTTGCCATGTGACACCATCCCAATCCTTATGGGGCAGAGAAGAGCTTGTGACTATTGAGGGAAACTCCAAGCCCATGTCATACTTCTGCACAATACACAAGTCTTTCTGTTCTAGGCTTCCTCCCCTCTACCCTTTAAATTCACTTCACAGCTTCAGATTTTCGTTTTGCCAGTCTGAATGAGGAGAGGAGGAGGGCAGATGAGGGTAACGTCGTCCGGAGCAGCTGCCACTGGCCTTGAGAGAGTCATGTCCAGAGGCAAAAGAGGCAATGTGAGAGAGGAACACCTTTCCTCTCAGTTTTCAAGTATATGGTTATATGTTTTCCTCTTTTTGTGTTAGAAGCTTCAGAAGGGCACTTTTTTGCTTGCAGTAGTTGGGGTCAGAGTAAAGAGGGATTCAAAAGCCAATCAATAATAGCATATAAGCATGGGCATGTTGGAAATGGCTTTTATTTTCTGTTTCTTTACGAGCTGGGCATAGTCAGACATGCAATATGTTGTGTTGTCAGTCCTTTCGCATAGAAATAAGTTAAACTGAAGCATGTGTTTTCTCCCCCACCTTGTACAAATTGCTTCAGAAATCTATTTGAAAATGTGTGTTTGAGTGTGCGTGCGTGTGTATGTGTGTGTGTGTTTATGCAAAGAAAGGGAAAGGGGGAGTTTCTAAAAGGGAAATCTGGCTACCAAACAAAAAAAAGGATCGATTATTTGGCCAAAGTCTTTAGCGTTTCTACAGACTTGAAAGCCATCCAAAATGTCCTGTCCTCCGATGCAACTGTTGAACCCAAAGGATTGGGAAAAGGAAAAAGGAGAGTGGTTGATGGTCAAAAAGGGGCATGATTTTCATTCATTAGAATATTGAGCTGCCACCAGACTTCATCATGGACTTCAAGGACCCCTTGTCAAATAGTGACCTGAAGTTAATGTGACCCTCAGAGCATTGCCTCATCCACAGCTATTTGTAGTCTGTACCATGTGGAATGTGTACTGGAAGATCACGCAATACTGCTTGTGCTTCAGCACAGTGAATAAAAACCAATAATGGTTTTGGTTGTTTTCTTTCAAGACTGGTAGTCTGTGGATCCTGTAGTTGTGTGACAACACCCCTAAAATATCCACTCTCACAACCTCACCCACTCAGAGGAGAGAAAGGGAAGGATTGTGGAAACAGATGGGAAAGTGGAGTGGGGTAAGGGGCATCTCTTGTATGGAGTAGAATGTTACCAGTACTGACTCAGGGTTCTTGTCTATCACTAACGTGGCCACTCTAGACACAGTGTTTACTGTAGACATTCAACTGTGTGAGAGAAAACAGCCAAATGCTGTGGAAAGCCATTTGTGATGGGACATGGTAATAATACCGAGAGGCCCAGTGGATGTGACAGGGACAGTTGATGCCACTAAACTTAATTCATGGGTTCAGATCCTGAGATATTTAGCAGAAGAAGCTAACACAGCATTCCATGTATTTCCTTGTTAGTAGGAAATTTAACAAAAACGACCATGAGCATTTATATCCTGTCAAACTACCCATAAACTACACATATAAGTTAAACATGCATTTATTGAAATGATGTTGAAACTGAAGTAATAGTTTTTGATCATTAAATAAAGAACATATTTTCCTGTTTGTTTGCCATGGCTGTTGAAAGTTGGGTGGAAGGTATGGCTTTAGCATATGTAAAAATTAAAAACAAAGCTACAGGCCCCATACAACCTACATTAGCTATTTGATCTTGGAAAGTTTGCTTTACCATTCTGAGCCTCACCCGTTGGGAAGATTGAGTAAGATAATTTTTTTAAACAGTGACGTGGCAGACCTATAATAGTGCTCAATTGAAAGAATTAATTATAAAAGAAAAAAAGCTACCTGCTAAATCTTTAAACAACAGGGTAAAATTAGGTACCATTTTATTACCATATCTTAGAAGAGATTAATACTAGCAATAATCCTCATGAGTCTTACCATATCCTCTGATAACTTCCAGTAAAAAGAGCAGAATTAGATGTAGGGTCAGACTAAAGATTCAACAAATATTGTTTATTTCTTGCACCAAAAATGACAAAAATACCCTCGAGAATATATTTGTTTCTCTATAGGATGGTTCCTTTTATGACCCCTCCAAGGACTGTATTATAAAGAAAAGAAATGATATTTTTAAGAGTTTAAATATTACAAAATTTAAGTAGAAAAAAAAAAAAGACCGAGACAGTATATTTTTGGGTGGAAGAATTTTATACATGTCCATCCTTTATATGATCTTATCATCATTTTACTGAGCCCTTGGGTGTATTTTAGCCACATATTTGGACACTAATTAGTTCTTAATTATCTATGAACCATCGGATCCACTGACCCCCAAATCAGGCTATCCTGGAATTCTACTTGATTTCACATTCCCTTTAGACTAGTGTCTCTATTTTAGTAACTGCTTTTCTTTCATCATGGTTGAGGTTATATGAAAGATATGGTTTTTTGGGGAGTTTTTGAAAGATCTGTTTTTCCATTCCTGGTGGTTGACTGTTTTTCATTTCATGCTTTATATTACCACACTGTAAAAATATGGCCTAGATTTTTTTTTTAAGTTCTCCGCCTATACATTATTAATTTAAGGAATTATAATGCTAAGTCAATGGCAATCCTGTGTGCCATTAGGATGATGGCAGTGTTAGCTTGACAAGTATGATGAAACCTCTTGCCGGTCCCATGAGGCAGCTTCCAAAAGGCTAAATGCAGGAAACCATTTTGTTTGCTGTACAGGATTCCTTGCAATTGCTGACTATGCACGGGCAGCATAGTCTGTCCTGGCACTGGCCTTCCCTCCTGGGTATGTTTTGAGCATTGCTGCCATTTAAATCCTTGAACTAGAATGGATTGGTTCCAAGGGGCATGACTCGTACAGGCAGGACAGGTTTATGAGAGAGACTGGGGTTTGCCCTTGGTCCTGAGAGAACTAAAGGACTATTACTTAAGTCTTAAACAATCTTTATTGTTGTGTGAAAGAATGAAGTCTGTAGCATCCATTTTATGCTGATAGTCCTGCAATAACCACAGGCAGAACGCAGCAGCATGCATGCAGAATGCATGATTTCAGCCACCCAGATGAAGCTGAACAGGATGGTGCCAACAAAATGAAATAAAGCTAGATATCTACTTTTATGAACATGTTCATGTTCAAGCAGTTTAATATTGGGAGCCTTAGATACACTTGATATATCTCTATTATATGAAAACCATCATGTATCTTGCTAATGTTAAATAATGTCTATATTGAGATGCTTTCTTTTGGCACAAGATGGCACTTTAACTTCAGAGATCCAATGTGATCTCAATGAGCTTTCTCATCACAAATGGAAAACGTGTGGTAGTTCATTCTCTGAAAGCAGAAACCAGAGCTAGAAACAGGCAAAGAAAAGCAGAGAATAGCTTTGCCATAGAGAAGGTGTTTGCATTAGGATGCAAGCCAGGGGGCGGAGTGGGGAAGGAGCAGGGCAGGACAGTTGGTGCAAAATCTTTTGTTTAAGGAGTTGGAAAATTGAAAGGTAAGTTAATGTTATTTTACATGTGAACAAAGAACACTTTTGGAAATATTTTTTCACTTTAAAACTCATCTAGTCCCATCAATATAATTTTCTGTGTCTAAGATACTCTATTGAAAAAAAAATCCAGGGATCATGTTTGTGTCATGTCACCTGATCTGTTACTTTTAATCATACTTTTGCCACTACTGCTGTTGCTGTTCTTGGGTGTGCATGTGTATGTTTTCTTTTTATAAGGAGTGACAATTCTGCTCCCTAGCCGATTCCTCTGGGAGTTGACTGTTCTCATTTACATGCATGTAATGTTTCTGTATCAGTGCATCCTATTACCAGATATCTCCATTGTCTGGTGCTGTTTAGGCATCCTCTTGGGAAGGAGCATAGCGTGGTGCTGAGTTTAAGATGTATGAGCTTGTCAGAGTCACTCTTGCCCTCTTCACTTTCATACTTAGCTGAAAGCCTTGTTCACTCATGGCATTCTCTCTTCCTCATTTTATTGAGCAATTTCAGAGACAATACTTAAAATCTTGGGACAAACTTGTTCTGTCCAATATGCAGTATAAAAAAAGGAAATGGTAGGGCAGAATAGGTTTAAAAACCTAGTATAATTGGAATTTTTATAAAATGTATGCGTATTTTGCTTCATTGTTTTTAAGAAATCCAAAAGCCAAAAGTGTAGTAGAGTCACAGATCACAATTATTTAAGAGCATGTAATAGTCACCACAGAAATGACACAATCTTTGATTTATACAGTATGTAAAGGTTTACTAAGCATTTTCATTTGTATCCTTTCCTTTTTATCTGTTGTTTGTTTTTTTAACTTTACACCTACAGTTATTCATCCTTAATTGAAACAATTGAATTCACACTTGCAAATGTAAGCAGAAAGTGGTTTATGTCATGGTGTTTGTTATCTTGTGCACCTGGCAGTGCTGGGGAATCCAGATTTGGATTCCCGGACGAGGTCCTCAGTAACAGTGCTCCCCACACCATATGACTGTCAACAGTGCTGAGGCTGCTCAGGGCTGAGCCCTCTGTGAGCACATGCAGATATCTTTGCCATCCTGCTTGCAGGAGATGGATCTTCTGCACAGCAATCACCTCATGTTTGTCCCCCTCACATCATCATTTTAAAAAGTCAGGTGACAGGAGGTAAAACTTAGATCACCTAACTGTACCCTCACTGCAAGGGAGTGTGGGAAATATAGTATTTTTTTTGTTTGTTTGTTTTCTCTCTGTTGAAGAAGGGTGTGTACAATTTGGGAACTACCACAATATAGAGAGATGGTTCAAAATGTTTGGGGCAGATGTGAACTCTAGGTGGTTTAAAAAAAATACTTGTATTATTCTATTGTTTCAGATGAAAATAATCAAAACTCATTTTGAGGTTCAATACTTCTAAAGAATACCAGATCAGCCCTGCGATTGTTAATATACTCAAATATAATATTTTAATATTTAAATTATCTGCATTATTAAGATCTCTTGGGAAAATGTCAACACTGAGGTTATCTCTATGTATTAGGAATATTCACTTTAAAATGTGAAAACTCAGTTTCATTTTAGTAGAGATGTGCTCATTATGTATCCCTAAAGCTAAAAGAATTTATGACACAAAGGCAAGATCAGTTGGCTCTGGTTCCAGTAAAAAAGTAATAATAAAAAAAATCAAGCTCCTTGCCAAAATATTGGCCTTGGTGTTTCAGAAATAAAGTTTCTTTTCAAGAGAAAATAATTATTTGATAGTAGATCTTGTATGGAGAAAAAACAACCTTAACTATGACAAATTTATAACTCAAACACTGTCCAGTGTTACTTATAAATTTTGGTTGATGTATCCAAATCTTAACTTATTTACAATCTTCTTACATGATTTCTTTTATACCCTGTACAATGATGCTTGCTCTTGTCTTCCCCTCCCTTCCTGGGCTTTGTGAAGTTATGTGTTTTCTGTTGCATTACTTTATCAGTTGCCAGTGCTGTTTTATGGCCATATAAAGAGTAGCCTGGGAGTTACTCCTTTGATATGGTCAATCATGGCTTCATTAAATTATAAAACTCTGTGGAGTATATGGCATTATCTTTTGTAGACACCTCTACCTCTGTTTAGTCCCAAAAGACTGAATTTTTGTCACCGATAAGAACCCAATGCAGCAAATTTATGTGAAAACGAAATATTCTGATTCATGAAGCTGGGGAGGATGAATTTTGTGTAGTTTCTATATGCATGGCAGAGACATTGACAATTGGCAGTTCCAGGTTCACACCATTCCAGTAAGTTGTGCCTGAGGGAAAAAAGCATCTTACTCCTGGAAAGCAGATTACCAACTTTAGAGGACAACGTAATAGAACATATTTGGGTTACTTGCCAATGGACCAATAACAATCACCAGTGGTCTGGGGCATGAGAATTTTTGGGGTCTGTGTCAGGTGACCATCCCTACAGCCTGGGGAAACAAATATTATGACAATCCCACTAGGAGCATTGAAAAATGAAGGAAGTCTTTCCCAAAAGAAAGTCCTACTGTTTAGAACACAGATGGGCTGAGACCACTGCAAAGTTAGCCAACATTCTTCCCTGTACTCTCTTCTCATTCCACAGACTCTGATGAGTCTCCTCATGCCATTAGTACATGCTTCAAAGTGTCTAGCAAATTCCAACTTTCACCAGCCTGGGACAACAAGTGACATAATAAATATAATGCATATTTCAATGGCTTCAAGCCTCTGTCTGTTAACTCAGCAAGTAGTTTAATTTTTTTTCCTCATAGATTTTTGGGGAAGAGTTTGTAAAGGGCAGAGAGAAGCCACATGGGTTACAGTAATTGAATATCCATTAGATGAAAAAAAAATCAGAACTGTTGAGAATTACTTCCATTACTGTATTTCTTTAATGCCTAAGTTAAACATTTTATTGCTCCCTTTCCCACAAAAAAACACAAGATTATATCAGGCCTCTTCTTTATGCTTTCAGAGCACTGTTTTCATGATATAAAGAGAGATGGAAAAAACTTAAAATTCTTTAGTACTTGTTGTAATATCTAGCCCCTTCCCCTACCCACCTATATAAGGCTGATCAAATTAAGCATTGCATAAAACTAAAGCTCCAAAATGATGTTTATTTATTTTATTTTATTTATTTATTTTTTTAAAGATTTTATTTATTTATTTCAGAGAGAGAGAGAATGAGAGATAGAAAGCACTAGAGGGAAGAGGGTCAGAGGGAGAAGCAGACTCCCTGCTGAGCAGGGAGCCCGATGTGGGACTCGATCCCCGGACTCCAGGATCATGACCTGAGCCGAAGGCAGTCGCTTAACCAACTGAGCCACCCAGGCGCCCCAAAATGATGTTTAAAGAATAGGTAAATCACCATATCTTCTCCCTTACTTGTGGTGGTGGTAGAGACTTCTTGTGAATATTTCTTACTATGTTTGGTGTCCTGTTAAGTACAGAAATGGTGGAATAAAATTTTCTTGGACTCATCTTAAATGCCTAGATGTTATAGGGTGACCTTAAAACTTTATTTAGGAATATCCTAAAGAGCAGTGTCTGAGAACTTTTTGGATGAACAGAAAACACGCATCAATTTAGCATCATGAAGCGTCTATATGGTTTCAGTGCTGATGTTTGACCTGGAGATTATAGGCAATACTTATATATATATATATACCTATATATATACCTATAATATACCCCAGATTATTTAAGGGGTAAAGTCTCTGGATTTTACCTTTGGAATTTTGTTTGGGGGGTGGGGGTAAGGAAAAAAGTCCAAAATCTCCTTCTCGTACAAATTTGCTAGACACAGAATCTTGTCAGCCCGCTTTCACTTATCCTCACAAACTGTTTAGATACATGTCCCAGACTCGGGATATTCCAAGGCATTCATTCAGTGGTTGGTTAACATTTCACAAATACTGCTTGGATCATTGATTGAATCTAAGATATGTAATCATTTCCATTCATAAGAGGAAACCCAGACATGACGCACTGATAATTAATGGGGCACATCTCAGGGGTAAGTATTTTCTGTGATTATTTTATTCCTTGACAACCTGGTATATAATCATGTAGTAACCTGTATAACATTCGTATGCTCCTTTCCTCTGTGTTCTTATTTGCCACTAGCTAATAACACACGCTTTAAAAACATTTTTATAAAGGAAGTATGTATACATACTTTTGAAGGCAGTAATGTATTCAGTACATGACCCACCAACAGTACATGAAATGTAGCAGGCTTATGTTAAAAACCTAAGAGCAAGCTATTGTGCCTTTTTTTACCAGTGAATTCTTATCCTTTGCCATAACATCTGGGTCATAGATTAGCAGGGTTTTATTAAATGAATGATATTATTTAGTTTTTTATCCAAATAAGATCATGGGCATACTCAGAGTCAACCATAGTGTGTTCTTTGTGTCTCTTTGTATTCTTTGGAGAGCAGAACACCATCTATGTAGTTCCTTAAATAGGTCAAAGTGAAAACATCTTTAAGTCACTCTCAAAATGAGTTGAAATGATCATTAGGACTTTTCAAAAACATTCTGGTTCTTTCTCTTGTAGACACATGGGAGAATTTCAGTGTCCCTGCCCCTTAGAATATACATGAGAACAGGAGATTGTTTTGACAATAAAAGATGAATGTAAATGATATGTGTGATTTTCAAGTGGTGGCATTATGAACTTGAGTTTGACTTACAGCATTGTTTAAGTTAAAATGAACTTTATTATAGAAACAGTGAAAATGAGATAACCAATCAGTATGGAATATTAATAAAAAAAGATTCAATTATGAGTAAGACTTAGAGAAACAGACTTTATTTATTTTTATTTTTTTCTCTAAGTATAGTTGACACACAGAGTTTCATTAGTTTCAGGTGTACAACATGGTGATTCAACATCTCTGTACATTATGCTATGTTCACCATAAGAGTAGCTGCTGCCTGTCATCATACAACACTATTACAATATCATTGACTGTATTCTCTATGATGTGCCTTGATTTCCTGGCACAGCTGAAGGCTGTATCTCCCACTCCCCTTCACTCATTTTGCCCATCTCCCTAACCCCCTTCCCTCTGGAAGCCATCAGTTTTTCTCTGTATTTATGGGTCTGATTCTACTTTTTGTTTGTTTATTCATTTATTTTATTTTTGAATTCCACATGTGAGTGAAATCATATGGTATTTATCTTTCATAGTCTGACTTATTTCACATAGTGTAATATTTTCTGGGTCCATCCATGTTGTTGCAAATGGCAAGATCTGATTCTTCTTTATGGCTGCATAGTATTCTAATACATGATATAACACAATATAATTTAATATAATATATACATATATACACCCCCCCACATCTTTATCCATTCATCTATCAATGGACACTTAGGTTGTTTCTATATCTTGACTATTGTAAATAATGCTGTAACAAATATAGGGGTGCCTATATCTTTTCAAACCAGTGCTTTTGTTTCCTTTGGGTAAATAACCAGTAGTGGAATTATTGGATCAATGGTATTTTTATTTTAATTTTTTGAGGAACCTCCATATAGTTTTCCACAGTGGCTGTACCAGTTTACATTCCCACCAACAGTACACAAGGGTTCTTTTTTTTTTAAAGATTTTATTTATTTGAGGCACAGAGATACAGAGAGAGAAAGAGAGAGCATGAGCAGGGGGAGAAGCAGAGGGAGAGGGAGAAGCAGGCTCCCTGCTGAGCCAGGAGCCCAATGTGGGGCTTGATCCCAGGACCCTGGGTGCCCCCACAAGGGTTCTTTTTTCTTCACATCCTCTCCAACACTTGTTTCTTGTCTTCTTGATTTGAGCCATTCTAAGAGGCGTGAGGTGATAATCTCATTGTGGTTTGGATTTTCATTTCCCTGATGATTAGTGATGTTGAGCATCTTTTCAGGTACCTGTTGGCCATCTGTATGTCCTCTTTGGAAAAATGTCTGTTCAGGTTCTCTGCCCAGTTTTTAATCAGATTCTTTGTTTTTTGGTGTTGAGTTGTATAAGTTCTTTATATATTTTGGTTATTGACTCCTTATTGATATATCATTTGCAAACAGAGCACAGTTGGTATTTATTAAACTCACACTCACAATTTGAAACGACAAATAGGCTTTATGTTATTTTGTCCTTCTCAGACAAGGAGACTTGAGCTATACTAAGCTCACAATAGCTTCTTCTTCTAGCTCTTAGAAATTATGTACCTATTTAGAATACCTAAAATTGTTGCTAGATTACAGATGACCACCTCATTATTTATAATATTTATGTTATCCATCACTGATAAAAGCTTGGTCTCTTGCTGTAATTCCTTATATTTATAGTTTGACTTAAAGAAGTTTTTTGTGTGTGTGTGTGTGTGTGTCTTTTGTGTGTGTGTGTGTGTGTGTGTGTGTCTTTTTTTGTATTTCAGCTTCTTTTCACTAAAACATAAAAGGAAAAACATCTCTTATTCAGGATTCTTCTTCAATTCTATGGCCTTCTACCTTCAATAAGAAAACTATTTTCTGTTCACTTTCAAGCAAAGGCAATTTCTATTATATTCTTTCCTTAAACTCTTGCCTGATGACTCTTTACAAATAATGTGTTGTCATATAATATATTCTTTCATAAAGAAGTCTAGTGACATCCAATCTACTTATTTTCAATTCCCATGATGGAATATTAAGAAAAGATTTTCATAAGATCCATTAACTTACCTTGGTGTAGGTATGTGGGGGGAAAAAAAAGCTCTTCATAATCCCAGGGATTTTTGAAACGACTTTTTGCTCAGTATGTAATTATAACATTTGTTCTTCTCATGTTGATTTCATGTCCCTGATTAGACAAACTTAGAACTCTATAATCTATTTCCATCAACTATATATATACAAGTTTCTTCTCTCTAGCAGATAAGAATTATATTTCTTTACTTTTCCAAAGCTGCTTGACAAAACCTCTTTTCTAATTCTGCCATACACTTTACTTTTTTGTCTCCCTAACAACAAAGTATAGACAGCTTGGAAATTGGGGCACAGTTTTAGCTGTTCGTTTTTAAAAGTTGATGTGGTTGTTAAGAAGATGATGGAAAGATCTTAGAGCAGAATTGTAAAATGCTTTTGAGAGTAATTAAAGACTGATTCTCTGTAACATGTTTTGTTGGATGGTTCCTAAGACCACTCCCAGGTTTCCTGATTCATTAGGAGGACTCATAGTACATAGCATCTAGTCAAACTCATAGGTAAAAAGTATTATGGCGAAAGATACAAAGCAAAATCAGCAAAAAGAAAAGGCATATAGGTCAACATCCATCACAAACTGGGCACAAGCTTCCAAGAGTCTTTGTCACAATGGAGTTTCACAAGCTGGGCTTAATTCCTCCAGCAACAAGTTGTGACAACATGTGTGAGTGTCTTCTGCCGAGAAGCTCATTAGAGACTCAAGACTAAGTTTTACTGGGTCATGCAGCCACTTATGGCTTATCACATACTGAAATTCCAGACTCCCAGAGGCAAAGTTAAGTTCCAGTGTGAATCATATTATTTGTACAGTTAACACACAGTGAGGCACTCTTATCATTCACAGAACATTTCATATCAGTGTGGGTGCCTATTTAACAGTCAAGTTCACAGATGTAAGCTGAGAGCCAACCCTTGTGGCTGGCCTATTTAATTCTTTTCTGTACACACATTCTTTCCTTTTCCCTACTTGTAACTCCCTTGATTTGTTTCCTGTATGTTTAAACCTCTGTGTTTGTCCTAAATTATTATTTTCCTGATTATCACCACCACCTTTTTCTTTTTATTATTCCTAGATGATACCTTCTGGGTAGGAGGTTTGTTTTTGGGTAACAAAAATGTTCTGAAATTAGTGGTGATGGCTGCATGACTTTGTAAATATACGAAAAACCACTGAGTGGTATTCTTTAAAAGGGTGAATTGTATGGTATGTGATTTATATCTTAAACATTTCTTTTTTTTTTTTTAAAGATTTTATTTATTTATTTGGGAGAGAGAGAGAATGAGAGAGAGAGAGTACGAGAGGGAAGAGGGTCAGAGGGAGAAGCAGACTCCCTGCTGAGCAGGGAGCCCGATGCGGGACTCGATCCCGGGACTCCAGGATCATGACCTGAGCCGAAGGCAGTCGCTTAACCAACTGAGCCACCCAGGCGCCCCTATCTTAAACATTTCTTAAAGACCCCTTTTCTTTCAGATCTATTTGAAAAGTTTCCTTGTTTCCTTGTTTGTTTGAAGAGTGCTTTTCTTATAATAATATCATTATACTTTAGTTCCCCTGGTTCCAGACTAAATGTTTTCTAGTCTAAAATGTTTCAGGGAGAAAAGTATTCATAAAACCTGGACAGTCTAGTACCTTATTTTTGGCATGATTTTAGACTTCACAAGGAGTTTATGAACATTATTTAACTTCATCCCCCACAACCACTCTCTGTTCCTGAGGCAATTGGAAGACCGAAACACATAATAGTTTTATCTATCAATGCAACGGTGTGTTCACAGGGCATGGCTAGAAATTTGTCATTTAGAGAGGTCTTCAAAGTCTGATGTCAAGACAGGTCTCCAGCTTTGTGCAGATTTATGTGAATTTTGAAAAGAGCAGTTTAGAGTTCTCCCAGTTGGGTACGAGAACAGGTTAGCCAGGCTGCTGAAAATGACAAAACATGCTTTTGTTCTGGTTATTAACTGCTGCATAATAGCTCCAAAACTTAGTGTCCTAAAATAACAGCCATGTTATATTATCTCATATTATTTTGTAGGTCAGACATTTGGGAAGGGCTTGTGGGTGATAACCTCTGCTGCGCATGGCATGGCAGAATGAACCTGGTGCTGTTCAGCTGCCAGAGGGACTGGTTTGGAAGGCCCCCGTCAGTTTCACTTAAATGCCTGGTATCTTGGAGGGACTGTGTTCAGCTGAGCTCTTCTCTCTTTCCATGTAGATTTCTCCATCATGGTAGTCAGACATTTAACGTGGTAGCTTTCTGCTCCAAAAGTACAAAACAGAAGCTGTCAGTCCTCTTCATGGCTGGGCCAAGGGTTTTCTGTGTTATTTTGGTTATACTCTCTCTCCTGATCAAAACAGTCCCAGCCAGTCCTACCTTCAAGAGAAGAGGACAGCCACTATGTTACAATTCAGAGTGTCAGAGAATATGTGGTCATATGCAATCAGTCACAATGATTCACACATGATTTTGTGACTTTGATTATGCTTATCTTCGGGGTGGAATCTCAGTGCCTTCTTCTAGATCCTTAGGTATTCAGCAGCAGCCTGAGACTTAATAGCCTAGTACTTTTCTAGCATATTCTTGGTCAGCAACGGGGCAAGAACACAGAAACTGGCTAACAAATCCCCCTGCACAATTGCTAAAATAAACCTTTTGGATTCCCCACTGCTGCCTTTCATGGTTTCCCCCAAACCATCCTTCCAGATGTGCATGCCAACCTGGAAGTGAAAATTTAGAATAAACAATTCAGTAAATTTTTGCTTACACAGGGTTAAAAATTAAGGTTTTATCAAAGATCAGAACAAATATATCTATTGCATGAAGGAGCTACTCTCTCTGCAGTGCACTCATTTAGCACATGACCTCTTTTGAGCCCTTGATTAGATGAGATAAAGGATGAATACATTTTATTTTTTTATTTTTTTATTGTTTTCTAAGATTGATTTATTTATTTTTAGAGAGAGAGAGAGTGAGAGAGCACAAGCAGGAGGGGCAGACAGAGAAGGAGAATCTCAAGCCGACCCCGTGCTGAGCATGGAGCCTGACGCAGGGCTCGATCTCACGACCCGGAGGTCATGACCCTAGCTGAAACCAAGTGTCGATGCTTAACCGACTTTGCCACCCAGGCGCTCCAAGGATGAATATATTTTAAAGATATGAGGAAAGTGAAATACAGATTTAGAATCCATGAAGGTGAGAATTTCAGGTCAAAAAAAAAAAATGAGCAGGGGCGCCTGGGTGGCTCAGTTGGTTAAGCGACTGCCTTCAGCTCAGGTCATGATCCCAGGCTTCTGGGATCGAGTCCCACATTGGGCTCCCTGCTCAGCAGGGAGTCTGCTTCTGCCTCTGACCCTACCTCCTCTCATGCTCTCTCTATTTCATTCTCTCTCTCAAATAAATAAATACAAAAAAATGAGCAGGAGTTAAGTTCTGTGGTGTTCAGGACAAGGCATTTGTCTAGGAAATTGTTCTGAAAGAACGGTATCATGAAGAAAAGGCAAATTTCATTTACTTTACACTTTTAACTATGACATTCTCTGCCTGTGGTCTGAGGTAAACTATTATGACTTAGTTTAAATATTTACATTCTCCAAACTTTCATGCTTAGTAAATGGGGATATGATCTTAACTATGCCCTATTTTAGGAGTTTTAAAAAGCCTCAGAATCAGTGAATATTGTTGAGTCATTGAAATAACTGGTTTTTGACTATAAAATATGCTATGTATCATTTAAATATTTCCCAGTATTGACTGTTTTTTTTAAGATTTTATTTGAGAGAGGGAAAGAGAGCATGAGCATTGGTGGCGGGGGGGGGGGTGTTGTGCAGAGGGAGAGGGAGAAGCAGACTCCCTACTGAACAGGGATCCTGATGCAGGGCTCAATCCCAGGACCCTGAGATCATGGCCTGAGCCAAAGGCAGACACTTAACCAACTGAACCACCCAGGTGCACGCCCCCCCGCCCCCGCCAACCCAGTGTTGACTTTTTATATAATTTATTTAATATATATTGAGCCTTTACTATGTACAAGGCCCTGTAAAATTAAGTTGAAACCGGAAATTGACAGTGACTATAATTTGGTCACATATAAATCACTATCTTTCCTTTCTTTAACTTTCTTTCTGTATTTTTTTTTTTTTGTATTTTTAGAATAGAATTGGGCTTTAAAAATATCTTTGACCTTCTTCAAGAAGTTTCTCCTCCATTAGAGAGACCCAGCCTTCATTGCTGATACCTGGGACTGTGAAATATGTACCTGCCTAAGGGGCCAGAAATATTGTCCTGTAGTGTCTGTTGTCATTTAAAAATAAACATTGTCATGTCCAAACAAGTGGAAAAAATAGCTCTCCCTGCTGTACTTCCAGCTCTCTTCTCTGTTTGTTGTCCAGAAGCTCTGCCTGAGGTTGAAACGCTGAATGCTTCTCAGATATGTCTAAATGCATTCCTTGCTGTGAAGCAGGATGGAAACTGGTTGCTTCTCATGGCCTGAATTTCTTTGCAATGTTATCAACTTTTTCAACTTTTTCTCCCAAAGGCCATGATAGAGAGTAAGCAAAGAAATAAAGCACATCCTTCGGCATGCAGCATGTTGTTGTCTTTAGTTTCTTCTTCTTTCACTATAACTCCCCATGAATCTATGACAATACAGTCTTCCTTGAAAACTTTTCCTTGATGTCCCATCTGAGTTTTACTTCACTCAGGTTCTATTACAGTATTTTACTTCATGTTCCATGTGCCTCTCTTAACAATATTTTTGTCTCCTCTCTGTTGTAAATTCTTGAAGGCCTATGAGAATTATTATTTCATATCTCTTTTTGGTAGTTGGTTAGCTAGAAAACAGAGATGGCATTTTCCAAAGAACTTTACTATACATTTGAACAAAAAAAATGTTTCTGAGCTATAGATATGGATACTTAAAAAAACAATTAGAAAACCATTCACTACAAGTATTCTGTATACACACACTAAGATAAGATAAAAATAATGAGTCAAGTGTGAAAATTGTTCAGATCTCTTTGTATAAAATCTCACATTAGTTTAATAGAACAATGAATAATTGGTTCTATAAAAGATAAGGCTGAGGATATTAAATGTCTTAAGACTATAGAATATCTAGTCTCATAGTCATGATTCCTGGCCCCCACACAGCAGTATGTTTGGAATTAATTGTCAGTCTTGAGAGGGTAAATAGACATTGCAATATTGCCATATACAATTGTAACTATAATTTTGGAGATATGGAGACATAAGAAATAGAGAAAAAAAGCAAGTTTTAATAGGGAAAGTACTGGAGGATAAAAGCAACACTGTTCTCTCTCTGCATCTACTGTCCCAGCCCTCCTTGAGCTACTCACAACTGCAACAGTCAAGTTCCAAGGAGTGTTGCAAAGCAAAGCTCCAGTTCAATTTCAGGCATGTGTCAATATATAAGAAAGATCTAATTAAGGAATTAGTCAGGAGTGTGACCTTATGATTTCTGGAAAGTAGCACAGCTCTTTATCAATGCAGATAATGTTGCTTACTGAGGAAGCCAATTTGGTCCGAAACAAGAGGGACTGGAAATTAGATACAGTCTCCTAGGAGATGGAATTGAGCAAGAGTAGCCATCTATATTCCAGAAATACAGAGTTGAAAACTCATAGGTATCCTACATACACAAGGATGAGAATACCCAATATTCATTCATTGATTGTTTTTTAAATTCTACATATGTTTATTGTCCCAGGCACTATGCTACCTAAACGTGAAGGCTAAAGTAATAAAGAAGACAAAAATGTTCCCTCTCCCATTGAATGTTACAGTCTCATTGGAAATAGAGATAAATTATAACTTTAATATATGATATAAAACAAAAATATAGCAAAGTATCTGAAACCATGAAGGAGAGTTTTTTGTTTTTTTAATTGTTTGTTTTACATTTTTATTGTTTGTTTGTCTTTTGTTTTTTCATTTAACTATGGAATTGGGTAAGGGGAGATGAACCAGGGAATGTTACTAATGTTGCAAAATGGCATGGAACCATTGCCTTTTAGGTGACAAGCCTAAAGCCTGGAGTGGTTTATATCTGTTTCTAAGTCCCTTGTCTGGAGGTCTTGTTTTGCCAAGCTGGGCTTCCTGGGTGCTGGAGAATAGACTCTCTGATCACTGCATATATCTGCCACAGACTTAAGACTAAAGAGAAAATTACACCATTGGTTGACTCCACAAAGAACATCAGATTTTCTCATGGAAACGCTTTTTCCAGGGTATAACATGTGACTGCAGTAGAGTGAGTCTTTTGAAGGTTGCTGTTCTTTTTCCTAGCCCACTTCCTATATCCCACTTCATGTCTTTTTTTTTCTGTCAGCAATACTCATTCCTAAATCTATTATTACCAATGATAAATGGCTTACTAATGATTCTTGGGCATTTAGAAAATATTCAAGTTTTGCTGTTAAAATACCACACAGACATTGTGGCCTTCTGCCGAAAATTAATTTCTGAGAAAATTTTAAGGTCAACATAGCTGCTAAACGGTTTAAATAACCATCATCACCCTTGTTAAATTAATCTAAGGTGCTAGTTGGAATAGCATGCTGCCTTTGTTAATGATCTCTGCCTCTGTTTAAATTGGTAAGGTAATATAGGTTTGAGGCATTCTGTGAGGTAACAAATATAGGTTAAAATTTTGAAGAATATGATGTCAAAATATTTTCCCCCTTAATATCTAAATTTTCAATGTCTTCATTATTACAAACTGTGTTTCCTTTTTTAAAAAAACATTTTTATTTATTTCACCACTCATTTTAGTATATATATCTCCAAAAAATATAAATCTCCTATATAACTGTAAAGTCATTATCGTATATAACCAAATTAACACAATACCTTAGAAAGTAAAGTACTCAGCTCATCTTCAAATTTCTTTGACTAAAAATGTGCTTCACATTTGATTTTTTTAAATGGAGTATAATTGACATATTATATTAGTTTCAGGTGTACAACATAATGATTTGACAATTCTATACGTTATGAAAAGCTCAGTACCATAAGTATATTTACCATCTGTCACCATACAAAGTTATTACATTAATGATTAGATTCCCTATGCTGTAATTTTTATCCCCATAACTCTGTTTATTTCCTAAGTGGAAGTTTGTATCTCTTTTTTATTTTTTATTATTATTATGTTACATTGGGGAGGGTATGTGCTATGGTGAGTGCTGTGAATTGTGTAAGACTGTTGAATCACAGACCTGTACCTCTGAAACAAATAACATATTATATGTAAAAATATAAGATAGCATGAGGGGAAGAATGAAGGTGGGGAATCGGAGGGGGAGACGAACCATGAGAGACTGTGGACTCTTGAGAAACAAACTGAGGGTTCTGGAGGGGAGGGGGGTGGGGGGGATGGGTTAGCCTGGTGATGGGTATTAAAGAGGGCACGTTCTGCGTGGAGCACTGGGTGTTATATGCAAACAATGAATCATGGAACACTACATCAAAAACTAATGATGTAACGTATGGTGATTAACAAACTCTGTTTCCATCCTTTCCTTTGGTATGTGCGATTAACATTTTCAGCTGAAGTGGAAATAGGAAATTGTCGTGGCTAAATTGCTTCTTGTTAAGTAGCCTTCTATTACAGAGTGTGTATAGTAGACTCTCCGTGTGCTCAATCATCTCTAGGAACAGAAGCACTTTATGTTTTTCATTCATTTTCTTTCAGAGTTTTGTTTAGATTCATCTTAAGGTGACTGAATGCTGGTTTCAAAGCTGTCTCAAGTATCTTATGTCACTGGGGTAGAAATAGAAATAAAATATACACTTTCATGTATTTTACAATGCAACATACAGATTTTTAAAGTCCTACTTCTGTGATATATCTGCTGTTTATGTCAGATTCAGACATCTCTGAAACCCGCAAATAAACATATCTAGATTTCCAAGTTAAGGAAACATTTGAAATATGCTTTCAGGCTCTCATGCCTGAAATATAGTTGCTGTGTTTTAAAACTTTATTACTAAAATATGCATACTGAAAAATGCTATTCTACTACTAGTCAAAATGATTCTGCTGTGATTAAATAATTATGTTTCCTATTTGATCCTTTACACATACACTCCCAGAACTGCACAGTGCGTGCTTCCGTTTGCTCAACTTTATCAGCCTGGCTCTACGTTTCTCACTTCACCTCATTAGCTAGGCGACTTTAGGCAAGTTCATTAACCTCCCTGGACCTCAATTACTTCATTTATGGGAGGAAGGGTTCAGACTAGACGTCATCTCCGTTCTAATCCAATACTGATGTTCTATGATGAATTGTGGCCTTTTGGTTAATAGTGAACCTCTTTCAGTACTCTGATTCTGAACAATTACTTTCCTGAAGTTAATTCGAATACAATGACCACATCCTGACTATATGTTGTCTTTGACCATACTATGTTAAGTATAGTTTCATAACATCTCAGTAAGTTATAAATTAGGGATCTTAGCAAACTACATTAGCTCATTAAGGTAATATTTCAATATTCTGAATATCTAAGATGTATTTTTTTCCAATCTAAGTAGTTGGCATGCTCATATAAAAATAATCTGCTCAGAGGAGTGATGGGAGTTCTGGGGGAGCCCATTCATTCAACCTCCTTTACTCTAGAGACCGAGCAATTGAGCAATACATTAAGGAGCTAAATGGGGATTAAAATACTCTGAGCACTGCATTGCTCATAAAACTGTATTTAAGAACTTGGCTTGGACGTGAAGCTCACACTTTCTCCCCTTGAATGTGAACATTAGGGCCTGCCAATAAAGAAAAATTGGGTCCTGGGGCTTACGAGACACAGAGAGAATAATAACTTATAATGACATTGTAGAAGAGCCCTATCTGGTGAGCGTGCAGTGAGGCAAGAAGAGAGAGAGAGAGAGAGAGAGAGAGAATGAGAGTGTGTGTGTGAGAGAGCGAGAGAGAGAGAATGAGAGAGAGTGTGTGTGTGTGTGTGTGTGAGAGAGAGAGAGAGAGAGAGAGAATGAGAGTGTGTGTGTGTGTGTGTGTGTGTGTGTGAAGGAGGGAGAGAGAGAGAGAGAATTTTGGAAGGTCTAAAAGGACAAGTGACTCTCACTATGATAAGATTAAGAAGGCATAAAAATGGTCTGATTTGTGCTGAATTTGGTGCCCTTCATTCCCACACTCTGTTGGTATTGTGTCATCACTAGCAAGCATGTCTCATGGGCACAAAGGAGATGCATATTGCTGCATATGTCACAGCCACGAAGCAGGTCTCCACTTTATACATAGATGCTTTCTAACCCTTCACAAAGAGAACAGCAATCTCAGTGTGAAGCCCAACCTAGGAGTCAGTATGATTCTAGGACATGGGGTTACCTGGTGTAAAACAGAGTCAAATAGAGAGTGTTTCACTCTTTTGAGGTGGCAGTCTATGTAAAAAAATAGAAAAGAATATATTTGGCAATACAGATTTAGGATATCAAAACTAGTTCTAACTCTAGTTTTTCTTCTCATAAGCATCGGTGGGGACTGGGTTGGCCCATCGTGAGCACATTGTACCTTGATCAATGGAGTCCTTGGATGGGCCCCTAGCTTTGACCCCACCCCGTGCCCCAACAAAAGGGTTAGCTGGGAAGCTTACAATCTCTGACCAAGGTTCTGGATAGATCAATATGAGGTAGGCATAGGCTGACCCAGTGTCTCAGTGATTTAACTGTTTTGTTGTGCAGTCTATTGAACAAGCCTAGTAATAAATGCTGTCAGGTTCCTTTGAAGAGAACAGTAGTTGCCTCGAGTCATAGGGCTCACTGGTAGGAGAGGCCAACCTTGTGCTTCACTAGGCTAACAGGCTCCCCTTAACCAGTCTGAAGCTGGAGAAGCACACTGGGAGACTCATTAAAAGCTGAAGCTATGTTTTCATAAAATCCTTCTACACAAAGAGTGACTTTATAGAATGGTCAGGATAAAGAGCATTTAGATTGAATTATATTTCTCAATGAACAAAGTTGCAGCAAACTTGCCTTGGAGCGATGCCTGAGCAAGTATTTTTTTTTTTTATAAGTGTAGTGGTTTGTTTATTTAATAATAATTTCTAATATATTTATAGATTGAATTTACATGTAATTATAGGTATTATGTTATATTGCATGTATTAAATATATTTAATAAAATATCTTGAAATGCTGATTAAATTAAGCAATATATTAATCTTAACAGTGGTTAGCCTACATTGCTATGGTAGCTTGCTGGAATTTGAGAAGAGTATTATTATCTCATAAAATGGGATTGACTCAGGTGACCATTAAGAGCAACAGCAATTGATACAAAGAGGAAGAAGAGTAAAGAAAAATATCCATTTTTCTATTAGACAGATAGTTGTCTGGTTTTAGTCTTTGCTCTTATTTTGGAAAGTATCTTAAGTCATGCCATCTTAATAAAAATTAAGAATGCTTGAAATAAAAGAACTGCAATAAAATGAAGCTAATGTTCTGAGTGAATGACAGGAGAGCCTTAGGAAAAGTCTAGCTTTTAAGCATTAAGATTGTATTTTCAGGAATAGCTTGGAATAGCTTGAATGAAAGAATTGATACTCTACTTTAACTGACAGGACCATTAATTTCTGTTTTCATTATCCCTGCCTAGGTTATACTTTAATAACGTGAGCTAAGATACTGAAAGTATGGTATATCAAACTTTCAGAAGTTTCACTCATGTGGGAAATAAAATTGGGAAGTGTGTGTATATATGTATTTTTTCTCAACATATTTTTTCTTTTTAGTCAAGAATTGAAACAAAGAAACTAGAGTATATAAAATAACTGTTTTTGGTAAACTTTGGAAAAATACAAGATGAAGGAACAGTTAATAAAAATAGAAATCATTTGAGTATATGATATTTAAGACTTATGATTTTCATTTTAGAGATAAAAGTGTCTTTTTGGAAGAGTGTTATTTTCAGGAAAAGAAAATGTACTGATAATCTAAGGCCCTATTATAATATGAATTAAAGTAAGACATATGCAAGTAGATATTTTATATAAATTATAGAATCACAGAATGAAATGAAATCTCAGATATCAATCAGTGACTTCTTTATCAAATCCTCAAGTCTATTCTTTTTTCTTTCAAGTTTTTATTTAAATTCTGGTTAGTTAATGTACAGTGTAATATTAGTTTCTAGGTGTAGAATTTAGTGATTCATCATTTACACACAGCACTGAGTGAGAATCACAAAAAAAGCACTCCTTAACCCATCACCCATTTAACCCATTACCCCCACCACAACCTCCCCTCCAGCAACCCTCAGTTTGTTCAATATAGTTAAGAGTCTGTTTCCTGTCTTGTTTCTCTCTCTCTATCTTTACCGTATCTTCCTTTGATTTGTTTCTTAAATTCCACATATGAGTGAAATCATATGGTATTTGTTTTTCTCTGACTGACTTATTTCACTTAGCATAATAATCCTAAACTCCATCCATGTCGTTGCAAATGGCAAGAGTTCATTCTTTTTTATGGCTGAGTAATATTCCATTTTATACACACACACACACACACACACACACACACACACACACACACACACACCCACCCCACATCTTCTTTATCCATTTATCAGTGAATGGGCATTGGGGTTCTTTCATAATTTGACTATTATTGATAATGCTGCTATAAACATAGGGGGCCATGTATCTGTTAGAATCTGTATTTTTGTATCCTTTGGGTAAAAACTTAGTAGTGCAATTGCTAGATCCTAGGGTAGTTCTATTTTTAACTTTTTGAGGAAACTTCATACTGTTTTCCAGAGTGGCTACACCAGTCTGCATTCCCACCAACAGTATAAGAGGGTTCCCCTCTCTCTGCATCCTCACCAACATGTGTTGTTTCTTGTGTTATTGATTTTAGCCATTCTGACAGGTGTGAGGTGATATCTCATTGTAGTTTTGATTTGCATTTTCCTGATGAGTGATGTTGAGCATCTTTTCATGTGTCTGTTGGCCATCTGTATGTCTTCTTTGGAAAAATGTCTATTCATGTCTTCTGCCCATTTTTTTTAAACTGGATTATTTATTTACTGGGTGTTGAGTTTGATAGGTTCTTTACAGATTTTGGATACTAATCCTTTACAGATATATCTTTTGCAAGTATCTTCTCCCATTCCATAGGTTACCTTTTAGTTTTGTTTGTTTTCTTCACTGTGCAAAAGCTTTTTATCTTGATGAAGTCCAAATAGTTCATTTTTGCTTTTGTTTCCCTTGCCTTTGGAGCTCTGTCTAGCAAGAAGTTTCTATGGCCAAGGTCAAAGACATTGCTGCCTGTGTTCTCCTTTAAGATTTTGATGGTTTCCGGGCGCCTGGGTGGCTCAGTTGGTTAAGCAACTGCCTTCGGCTCAGGTCATGATCTTGGAGTCCCGGGATCGAGTCCCACATCGGGCTCCCTGCTCAGCAGGGAGTCTGCTTCTCCCTCTGACCCTCTCCCCTCTCATGCTCTCTCTCTATCTCATTCTGTCTCTCAAATAAAAAATAAGTAAAAAATCTTAAAAAAAAAACTTATAAAAAAAGATTTTGATGGTTTCCTCTCTCACGTTTAGGTCTTTCATCCATTTTGAATTAATTAATTAATTAGTTAATTAATTAATTTTAGAGAGAGACAGAGCAAGTGAGCATGAGTCGGGGGAGGAGTAGAGGGAGAAGGAAAGAGAATCCTCAGGTAGACTCCCTGCTGAGTGTGGGGCCAATGTGGGACTTGATCCCAGGATCATGACCTGCGCTTAAACCAAGAGTTGGCTGCTTACCTGACTGAGCCACCCAGGTGCCCCTTTTTGTGTGTGTTGTATATGGTGTAAGAAAGTGGTCTAGTTTCATTCTTTTGAATGTGGCTGTCCCATTTTCTCCAGACCATTTGTTGAACAGAGTGTCTTTTTTCCATTGGATACTTTTTTCTGCTTTGTCAAAGATTAGTTGACCATATAGTTATGGGTTCATTTCTGTGTTTTCTATTCTGTTCCATTGATCTATGTGTCTGGTTTTGTGCTAGTACCATACTGTTTTGATCACTACAGCTTTGTAATGTAACTTGTAGTCTGTAATTGTGATGCCTCCAGTTTTGCTTTTCTTTTTCAAGATTGCTTTGGCTATTTGGGGTCTTTTATGATTCCATAGAAATAAAATATGTGGATTCCATATAAATGAAAAATTTTGGTGGTATTTTGATAGGGATTGCATTAAATGTGTAGATTGCTTTGGGTAGCATAGACATTTTAACAATATTTTTTCTTCCAATCCATGAGCATGCAATGTTTTTCCATTTCTTTGTGTGCTCTTCAATTTCTTTCATCATTGTTTTATAGTTTTTCGAATACAGATCTTTTACCTCTTTGGTTAGGTTTATTCCTAGATTTCTTATGTTTTTTTTTTTTTTTTTGTACAATTGTAAATGAGATCAATTCCTTGATTTCTCTTTCTTCTGCTTCATTATTGATGTATAGAAATACAACAGATTTCTATATGTTGATTTTGTAACCTGTGACTTTCCTGAATTCGTGTAACAGTTCTACAAATTTTTGGTAGAGTCTTTTGGGTTTTTTATATAGAGTATCTCAAGTCTATTCTTAAATATTCCTGGGAAAGAAGATTAGCTCTTCAGATAATAATAAACAACTCTGTGTTTGAATACCATTTTTGAGGAAGTTCCTACTAATTTTTATGCTAAATATTTTTTGCTAGCAATGTAATGTTGAAAGAGTAAAATTCCAATATATTTAGTATATTTGAGTTCAGATAATATTTTTGAAATATGTAATTACAATCTAAAGAAAGGAAGGTTTTCTCACAAAAAGAGAACCAGAAATATGAAAGCTGTATAAAGGGAAATGTACCATATTAATACCAATTGACATCGATGGGAGAGAAAGAAAAGCAGAGGGCTTGCTCTTTCAAGGTTCTAAGCTTGAAAAATAATATTGTTGACACTTTCTTGGAAGACAACAAACTAACATTAGGGTTACCTCCAAGGAAGGACTACTCAGAGTTAATTCAAGTTAGATTAAAGCCTCTTCCCATTCCTCATATCACAATGTAAAATGTTGATAATGAAAGTGTTGGCACAGTGCTGTGCGAGGGTCAGGAAAGATACCCTCAAAGAGGAAACAGGTGGAAATGTGGGTGTTGTAAGAGGAAGCATACGATGAAGGTTTTGCTCTTGTTTTTTGGGTGTTATTTAATAAATCCAGTCTAAGCATGTGTATTTTGAAATTTTTCAGGTGCTTCAAGGCTTCTTCACAGTTCCAGGAAACCACTCGGTATAAATAAATCAAGGGCAACACATTCATATTGCTTTGCCTCTTCTACTGATTTGAGTTACTGCAAACATATGCAAACCTTTACTTCCTTAGCAGGGCTTTGTGGTTGCAGTGATTGTAACAGCTTACACCTGTAATTGACCCACTTTCTCTATTCCTTATGGCAGGAGTGCCAGGCCATCCACAAAAGGGAAAAAGGAGGGAGTATTAAAACTCCAGGTTAGGGACTTGGGTGGCTCAGTCGGTTAAGGTTAAGCGCATGTCTTTGGCTCAGGTCATGATCTCAGGGTTCTGGGATTGATCCCCACATCAGACTCCCTGCTCAGCGGGGAGCTTTCCTTTCCCTCTGCCGCTCCCCTTGCTTGTGCTCATGCACGTGCTTTCTCTCTAATCAATAAATAACATCTTAAAAAAAAATCCAGGTTAACTTGATCCCCGTACATTAGTTTCATATGCTTTGTAGTCCAACATGTTACCTTAAAGATATTAACTGTAAGGTCACATCTTAAGCTTGGATAACATCTATGGTAATGCACCAAGTGACTCTAAGTGTGGCTTGAACAATTAAAATAACTATGAATTTGTTACCTCCAAAGTAGGTGTACTATATTTGTGGGGCTCTGAATATTAGGAAATTCTTCTTTATTAACATAAAGTTCAATCCTATCTTACTGTAGTTTTTATCCTTGGTCCTAATTTCAATCCCTGTGAGCAAGCACAAGTCCAATTTCTCTGAAGACAACTGTCTCATTACTCCATATTTATTCACCTGATTAAGGGCCCCTAATTCCTTCAAGCAATCATCTCTAATATGATAGGGTTTCTATTTTTCTCACCATCCTGCTTACTATCATCTAACAAATGTCATTTGATCTACATAAGGTATTTTGAGGAGCTAGCATCTCTGCTATTGTGTGTGTGTGTATATATATCTATTTTTAAGTTTAATGTAAATAAATATATATTTTGGTCTCATTCATCATTCCTGGCTCACAGTACCCATAACCCTTGGAATTTCCTGAGCAGTAAGAGCAATGGGAACATGTTTTGTCATAATATTTTCTCTTGTCCTCAATTCCTGAAACTGCTTTATGAAGGTGCAGTAGCTTTCTGGATATTCATAACATGCCCCATTTCACCAATGTCGATGGTGAATGGCTTATGTCAATGAGGTAACTTTTGGAAGGCACGGGATGGGACTGGCTACCAGGAAAATCAACCCATGAATAGACAATTGGAACTTTCAGTCCCAACCCCTGACTTCCAGGGAGGGAAGAGCTGGAGGTTGAATCAATCACCAATGGCCAATGATTTAATCCATTATGCCTGTGGATTGGAGACCAAAACAACAACAACAACAACAAACAAACAAAGACCCAAAAGAATGGAGTTCAGAAAGCTTCTAGGGTGGTAAACATATCCACATTCCAGGTGGGTGAGGGATCCCAACTCCACAGTAAGAGAAACTCCTGTACTTGGGACCCTCCCAGACCTTGCCCTATGTATATCTTCATATTGCTGTTCATCTGTATCCTTTTAACAAACTGGTAAACAAAAGTAACTGTTTTCCCTGAGTTCTGTGAGCCACTCTAGCAAATTAATCAAACCTGAGGAGGAGATCTTAGGAAACTGATTTATAAAAGAATCATAGAGGGGCACTTGGGTGGCTCAGTTGGTTGAGCAACCGACTCTTGGATTCAGCTCAGGCCATGATCTTGGGGTCCTGGGATTGAGCCCACATCTGGTTCCACGCTCAGCACAGAATCTGCTTGAGATTCTCTCTCTCCCTCTGCCCCTCCCCCCACTCACACACCCTCTCTCTGGAATAAATAAATAAATCTTAAAAAACAAAAACAAAAACAAAAAGGAAGAAGCACAGAAGCACAGATGACAGCCCAGACTTGTGATTGGCAACTTGAAGTGGGATGGGGCAGTTGGTGTGGGACTGAGCCCTTGGCCTTTAGAATCAGATATTATCCCCAGATGGAGAATATCAGAATTGAGTTAAATTATAGGACACTCAGTGGTCACTGAGAATTGCTTGGTTCTGTGGGAATCCTACCCTCTGCCCTCTCCCCTACCCCCCACACACATTAGAATTGGGAAGGGAAAGCTTTTATATACAATACTGATAAAGTTAATTTGTATATTGGGACTTACAAAATTGAGGCTGCCCAGTGGCCCAGTCCACATCACAAATCTACACCTAAATCAGCTTGCACTTTGGGAAACACCTGCAAGAAATCTTACATGGACCAATCACAATCCTCCAACTCAGCTTGAGTTGGCTTACATTACCTTAGAAAATAGGGCCTGCCAGCCTTGTAAGGAGATCCCTAAACTCCTCGCTAATCATACTGTTTTCAGATTGCCTTTTCTGACACTCTGTGAAAGTCACTTTTGCCCCCAAACCTTTGGGAACAGGGTTCCACTATCTGAAGGACACTATACCCCCCAAACCATCGGTTGCTTTCCTTTGAATATAGGACATTAAACTCGATGCTAAATTGTTTTAGTTTTGTCTTTTGACTACACATTATAATATTGTGGATATTTCTATTTGTGTTGCCTAAGGTTTTTTTTTTTTTTTTTTTTTATTGCTCTGTTTCATTTTGTGGAGGTTTTTGGAGAAGACAATTCATAGAGCAGATTAGCTTTTCACCAGCCACTGTAGTTGATACATATTTAAAATATTTATGCTCCTTTTTCTTTCTAATTTTTCCTATCTCCTGTTGTTTTAAAAGGTGTGTATGTTTTTCATCAATAGTTCCACAAAATCACTTTGTCTCTCGAACTGGATAGCCAACCTTTTTAGACGAAGAATCTATTATATTCCTTCATTTCTTGATCTATATTGTTTCAGTCTCTAAGGCTCACTCCCACCCTAGCTCTCTCTCTCTGAAAATATGTAGCAGTTCCATGGTCTGTATCATATTAGGAAAATAGTATATCAACAGGGCCTTGCTCCTCGACTGAGCTTTATTCTGAGTTGATATGGCTAATAATTATAAATACAAAAATAAAGGAAATTTTATCTCCCCCTTCTGAGATGGAAGGCATCCTTTCCTCATCATACTTTGGAGGAAAGAATTGGATCTCATTTGAGCTGAACACTCTTCCACTGATAGTGTATTTATTGGTCAAAGAAGACTATATAACAGAAAATAGGGTGTGACTAGTGCTAGGTATGCTAATGTCAAAATTAGTTCTTAGCTTCTTGTTAACAAAAATCAACACATAGAATACCTTTAGATCAATAATCCTAACAGTACAAAAATTAACTAAACTGATTATTTAAGGTGATAGCAGTAGAGATAAAATAGGGAAACCTATTCAAAGGCAGAATGGTATAATGTTAGCACATAAAGAACACCGAGGGAGTATATAGGATTTTTAATAAAAGTTTTTTTTGTTTGTTTGTTTGTTTTTGCTCCTACCATGAACTTGGGATATGCTGAGTGATTTTTAAGGTGCTATTTTCATATCATATACCATCTCAAAACTTAGTGACTTGAAACAATAAGCATTTATTTGACCTATGAGCTGGCAGGTCACAGGCAGTTCTTCAGCACTGGGCCAGGCTCAGCTGATCTTGACTAGGCTTGCTCCTGCATCTGCAATCAGTTGGCAACTGGCTGAGGGTAGAGGGTCATGGATCTGTCATTATCCAGCAGACTAGCCTGGGCTGCTTCCCATGGTGGTGGCAGAGTTCTAAGGAAGTGTATGGCTACTCTCAAGGCTCTGAGGCCTATGCGTAGAACTGGCCCACTGTTATCCACTACATTCTATCAAACAAACAGGTCACAAGTAGGAAAATAATATAAAATGAATCTTTATCTTCCAATATAATGCTTCATAAGAGTCTGTAACATACGTCTTTAAATAGATATAAGTATGAGTGCCATGAGGCTTAGGATTTTTAAGTCACTAATGAATACTGTGCATCCCAAGCTAACATTTTTCTCAGTGAATATGGTGTGATTTTGGAATTCCATAAATAAGATGTAAAAAAATTATGTAGATATAAAGTATTCAAAACAACTAAATAGCCACATTATTAAAACTGTTGATTTATCAAATTGGCATTTAAAAATACTAATCCAAAATTCAAATTCCTTCTATATTATTCACAAAATTTTCTCTACGTGAATATTTTCTCTTGGAGTAAAAGTAACCTTTATAATTAAAAATAATTTTTATTGACATCTGATATCTTTGATTTCAAATAAAAAAGCCAGTTGTCCAAACAGTCGGCTTTTGTTCTATATCAATAATAACAAATCTTTTAGGACACTTGGGTGGCTCAGTTGGTTAAGCATCTGACTCTTGATTTTGGCTCAGATCATGATCTCAGGGTCGTGAGATCCAGCCCGGTATTGGGGTCCATGCTGGGCTTGGAGCCTGCTTGGGATTCTCTCTCTCTTCCTCTCCCTCTGTCCCCACCCACGACCCCTGGCTCATGCCCAGTCTCTCTCTCAAAAAAAAATAATGTCAAATCTTTTGATAGATATTTTAGTTTCATCTTTTTTTGTTTTCGTATTTTCCACATACAGCTTGAAAAACACTTAAATGTAACATAGCACTCATAAATAAAATAATTTCAAAACCCAAGTATATGGTAAAATGTATAAATTAAGAAATAAAAATAGAAGTTTTAGTTATTAATAAGTCAAATTTGGTAGAAGAAGAGTTTTAAAGCTTTATCAGTTGGGTTCTGAACTTCTTCTCTCTAGTCTCTCGTATTTAGACCCGAAGATGAAGGAAGAACAATTTTGAGAGTATTAATTCACATTGGAAAACCAGTGTATGAATGCAGCACATTATTATTCTAAATAACCACCTGGTATGAATTTTTATGGCAAGCCTTTCTGTCCTCACCCTTTGTATCCTTTAAGCTTCCCTGAAACATTCAATAAGTTTCCTTATTGAATATTTCTGATACAAGTATCTATGGTCAAAATGAGGAGAAATTGAATACCATGCTTTTAAAGAAAAGCAAAAATAAACTCCAGTTTCCTGTGTTATGGAGGAATACGGATCAGTTCTCCACTGCAAAAAACTAATATCCTGGATAATTTTTTTTAAATGGAAATGCTTGGATATGCAGGCAACAAAGTAAGGAATTTTCATTTCTAAAATCTAAGTAAGTAGTCAGAGAAATTGAGCTCTGAAGTTGGCTTTGAAAATTGAGGGCATTCGTCAACCTGAATTTAAACTACACATTTCATAGCTTCACAGGTATTAGGACCCAGAAGGAAAAAAAAAATCCATGTAATGCAGGGACTCTCGTAGGAGAGTTTTCTTTCAAAAAATACATTGCATGCAAAAGTCTATAACTTCAGTTGAAGATTAAGTAACAACATCCAGCCAGGGGACTTAAAGGAGTCCAAATATATTGATCAGTGGGGATACAATGACCACAACCGAATCACCACTGATGAATGGAAAGCACAGATGGTCCCTCCCTTGGGTTTATAGCCTGAAATCATCTAATCTGACTGGTTCCAAAACTAATAAATATTAGAATTTAATTTAGAACTATGGCAGACACTACCGGTTTGTGCCATTTAGTTGTACAGATTTCTTTCAGACAATAGAGAGTACAGTGTTTATTTGCTTACAAGGACTTTCAAGTGAGCTTGCCTGGATTTGAATCCTGTTTCTATTATTTTCCTATTACCTATGTGATTTAGGTTAAGTTAATCTCCTTTTTGCTTTGTCTTCCCTATTTGTAAAATAACAAATAAGTAAATTATTACATGAAAAGTGCCTAGAACATTGCTCGACACATAGTACATACTACTTAAGTGCTAACATTTATATTACAAATAACACATGTCATCAAGGAATGAATAGTATTATAATAAAAAAAATTGATGACAGAAACTTGAGTACTGGACCAATTGACTTGGTAAATTAGATTTTTTTTTTAATTGAGCACAAACATTTATGACTAACATAACATCTTTTGTCAAATCAACTATTTGAAACATCTATCTGATAATATTTCAAGGTCTTAAACTTCACTATTGAGTTTTTAATCATTTGTATTAACACCAGAAATAATCCATTTAAATAGTTTTTTGAAAGGTTAAAAATTGAGCCCACAGAAATTATTAAAAAGCAATTAGAATGTTGTACCAATGAAGAAAAAAATAATTTAAAATATTCTATCAAAATCTTTACTGAATCAGCAGTGAAACAAAAGTATATACATGCATAATGATAGTGTAATTAGCAATTTAAATATTGTATTTACTACTACCAGGAATTAATTAATGAGTTTAGCCCAGAAGCAATAATGGAAAATCCAAGTGATTTAGATTCTTTTGGAAGACTATATGTTTGCATTTTAATATCTCTTGAAAATTATATTAGAATGATCATTGCATTTATATATAGAAAATGAGGATCTGAAGAACAGTATGAATTAATTAGAATACATTGTTACACAATTAAACTTAAAGAAACATTTCAAAGTCAGCTTTAAGAATAATCCTTGAAGAGTATTTAGTTAATATCATTACAAATACATTATAATGATCAGCTCTGAAGAATATGATCTCACTGATATGAGGAATTCTTAATCTCAGGAAACAAAGAGTTGCTAGAGTGGTGGGGGGTGGGAGGGATGGGGTGGCTGGGTGATAGACATTGGGGAGGGTATGTGCTATGGTGAGCGCTGTGAATTGTGTCAGACTGATGAATCACAGACCTGTACCTCTGAAACAAATAATACATTATATGTTTAAAAAAAGAAAAAAAGAAGATGGTAGGAAGGGAAAAATGAAGAGGGGGAAATCGGAGGGGGAGACGAGCCATGAGAGACTATGGACTCTGAGAAACAAACTGAGGGTTCTAGAGGGGAGGGGCGTGGGGGGATGAGTTAGCCTGGTGATGGGTATTAAAGAAGACATGTACTGAATGGAGCACTGGGTGTTATTCACAAACAATGAATCATGGAACACTACATCAAAAACTAATGATGTAATGTACAGTGATTAACATAACATAATAAAATAAAATAAAAAAATAGAATAGTTGAGAGACAACATTCTGTGGATAGGCACTCCCATTTAAAAAGAGAAACACTTAAGAGTGTTTTTTTTTTTAAGATTGTATTTACTTATTTAATTGACAGAGAGAGAACTAGAGAGAGAGACAGCGTGAGAGGGGACACAAGCAGGGGGAATGGGAGAGAGAGAAGCAGGCTTCTGGCCGAGCAGGGAACCCAATGCGGGACTCGATCCCAGGACCCTGGGATCATGACCTGAGCCGAAGGCAGTTGCTTAACCAACTGAGCCACCCAGGTGCCCCTTGGTTTTTGAAATCTTACAATTCACCAGGTTACTATTTACAACTTTGTTAGACGTGTGGCAACATAAGAGAAGCTAAATTTATATCATACTGGTTAAATAAATAAGCCTTTCAGTTCTAATGAACATTAATTTCATTCTAAAATAGAAGAATGTAGAAAGAGGAACAATTTCCTATGTGGTTATAACTGTAACAAAATACCATAAAGTTGCTCATAATATACTTGAGTTCCCTTAATGTCTTCTTTCAAGTGCAGTTTACAATATGAAACTGCTAATGCTTTTAGGAAATGTAAATCATAGACTGATACAAATTCTTGATTCTAAATAGATGGACTTTAGATAGTATTGAAACTCTTTTGGTATCATTGACAGCAATTCTGATCACTTTCTGTTTTAATAGCAAAATATAAACTAATTGGAAAATGCAAAATGTTATTTGCAATTAAATTAAATTTTAAAAAGAATACATTCATTATACTCCATGATAGATAATTCACAGGAAATTTAATATCCTCCTAAATACTGAAATAAGTGACAAATCTTTGTTTCTGACAGCTTAGCCTTCAGATAGAAAAAAAGAAGCTATTCTATTGTAAGAAATCAGGCAAACTTCACCCTAGCCCTATAAGCCATCTTTGTTTCCTCCTTTTCCTAATAATAGTAGTGATACTGTTGAAGGACATGGAATTTATGCAATACACAAATGATCGTGCTCCCAAATCAGAACAAATGCTGTTTTCCTAACTTGAATTCTCAGAATGTCAAAGTTTTGTTTTGTTTTGTTTTGTTTACAAATTCCATTACAAATAGGATAAAGTTCCTGAATTCAGTGGTGTTTGTTTTTACAAAGATTTTTGGGTGAAGGGTGACAGGAGCATAGCAGTAATATTATTTTTCTTTCTAAAAATTGATGTGGGGAAATTAAATGTAAACTGGTTAACAAAATCCAAATAGAACAAAAAAGAAAAAAGAAAGAAGTATATTTAATTTAGCTGGACCCTCCATCATTCCCCACCCCTATCATGATATGGTATTTGATCTGGTGTGAAGGTATATGTATATATAAATATATGTATGTATACATACACATATATTTTTAATATATTGTTACACATAAAATCAAATAGGCAAAAATGTTTAGAGATACAGGAAAGATTTGGCCTCTTTAAAGCATAGACAATTTGAATACTAATGACAGTACCGGCTTGGAAAACTACGAAGACTGCAGAACAAGGAAATTTTTCATTTTTTTTTTTACACTGAAAATCAGATGCTCTCCAAGGAAAAGAAGATGGAGAGAGGCAAAGATAATAGTAGAAAAGAAGAACAAGTGGAAACATTCCATATCAGTATCTTGGGCAGCCTAAAACTGACCTTGATTGTAGAGTGAGATGGGAACCTTGGGGTTATTCTAGTCTAAGTAAGGGCAGGGAGAGACCTAGTCTACGTGTCCTTGATAGTGGAAAGGTGCAGAAGGCAGAAGCTCAGAGTACTGGGAAAGTTTCTTGGGTTAATTGGACCAAAATAAATCTCAGTTTAATAGAACTGGATAAAGTAGTGGAAAGTACTGGGGCAGGGGGAGCATCATATTGTTAAGCTAAGAGCTCTAAGGAGGCCACGGGCACTGTTTGAGTAATCCTGAAGTTTTATCCAAGTAAACCAGTAGAGATTTATGCACACACGTGTGTGCGCGCACACACACACACACACACACATACACACTTTAGTTAATGTGTTTTAGTAGGTGAAATGTGACAAATAGGTTTAAATACTGTTGCACATATAGAAAACTCTGTCTTAACTTCTAGCTAATAATCTGGAGGGGAAAACCAGTGCTGCAAGGATGGAAGTGGTGGCTATGTAAAGTGCATATGGAGTGCCCAAGTGGAAATGACTTGTGTCTAGGACAGGAATTTTGTAACTTCCCCAACTTTCAAACATGATACATTCAGAACAGAAGGACATAGCTTTATTTTAAAAAAAAACAAACCAAAAAAAACAAAACAAACCGAAAATAACAGAAAAAGTTATAACCTTGCCTTATCTTTGCATAGGTGAAGGATTTTGTGAACATTGCAGCATTTCTCAGATATAGGTTGAACCAAGTTTAACCCTCAATGTTTTCATTTGGTAGCTATGTAAACTTGCATGTATTACTTAAACATTCTGAGTCTCTGCTTCATCGTTTGTAAATTGGGAATAATTCTCAGAATTTCTGTAGGATTTGCAAGTACTCAATAAATATTCTTTTAAAGAAAGAAACCAAAGGGATTTAAGGAACATATATTAAAGTATTTTTAAAGTGTGAAACATGAAATATAAATTAATACAACTTTATAAGTAAGTTAGGTGTAAACATTTTCTTTCTTGGAAGTAGTCAGGTGTATATATATATATATATATATATAATTCACTAACACTCATCTTTAGGCCACGTTTTACACCATCAAATTCATCTTATTGCAATTTACTCTTTGGATGGACCTGGGAGGGATGTGTGGGTGGCTCCATTGTTAAGCATCTGCCTTTGGCTCAGGTCATGATCCCAGGGCCCTGGGATCAAGCCCTGCCTCGGGCTACTTGCTCAACGGGGAGTCTGCTTCTCCCTCTGCTTGCCGCTCCCCCTGCTTGTGCTCTCTCTCTCTCTCTGACAAATAAATAAATAAAATCTTAAGAAAAAAAAAGGATAGACCTGGGATGAACTTTTTTGTGATCAGAGAACTTTAAATCCAATTATGTGGTTACTTTTTGTAATTTGTTTAACTTGATTTATTTTTTTAATTTTTTTAAAGATTTTATTTGTTTATTTGAGAGAGAAAATGAGATAGAGAGAGAGCATGAGAGGGGGGAGGGTCAGAGGGAGAAGCAGACTCCCTGCTGAGCAGGGAGCCCGATGCGGGACTTGATCCCGGGACTCCAGGATCATGACCTGAGCCTGCAGGCAGTCGCTTAACCAACTGAGCCACCCAGGTGCCTTGTTTAAATTGATTTATTTTGTGAATGAATGCTTACACAGGGCTTTTGTGTTGATAAGAAATTGTTATGGGTAGTATTTTTAATTTTCTTTCATGAATAATATTCTATTAAAGTGTAATCATTAAAGCTGAGGTCTGTAAGGATGTCAAGAGAACAGGCCACACTGTCTTCTGTTTCTTCCTTCGCTAGAATATGGTAGAGCAGAGAAAGGAGGCGTATGGCACAGTTGAGCCACATGGGCATATATGAGGCAAACCTAGAACATGCGTGGAAAGACTGGTATGATGATTCCCTGCAAACAGTCCAGGGAAGGCTGCCAGACTCCAGGAACATGGTCTTGGTAGCACATTAAAATCAGCTGGAGTATATTAAAAATACCAATGTTGCACTGTCTCCCTTGAAATTCTCATTTAATTTTTCTGATGGTGACGAATCCAATTAAATCAGTCTTGAAGAGTAGGTTGCAAGATTGGTGTTTTTCAGTGCCTCCTGCAGAGTTCTGATGACCAATCAAGTTTACAAATCAAACTCTGGGAGAAGCCCTGAAGGTAACCATGTCTGGCAAGAAAGTAATGATAGCACAGCAGTGGTGTGAAGTGAATGGCTATCAGCTCCTGGCTTCCCAGATCCCATGTGCAAGGGCCCAGATGTTTTTGTATACCTGGCAGCGGGTGTGAAAGTATTGACTGGACTTTTGTTCCACAGAGGTAATTCTGAGGATAGGCTTAGGCAGGGTCAATAGCAGGTATGGTAGGAGATTAGAGGTAGATGCCATTAAAAATCAAAAGGCATGAGAAGAGAGACTGTGGTTTAGAGGACCTAGTCCAGGATACCCACCTTTACTTCTACTCACTTCTACTCACAGCTGGAGAATGACACATATGGACCCTGTTCCCAGGGCACATAGTGCCTGGAAGACATACACTTGGAGACTTTCTCTGGCACCCAGATAATGTCATCCTGGACAGGAAGGCCTATTATGGAGTTTAATGTGAGTGTCTGCATTTGTACCTGAAAGCATCTAATCCCTCAGTAGAGACCATTAAAACCTGGAAATGCTGAGATGCACAAATTTAAAGCTTGTCCAATTATCACCCTTTCCTCTACTAGGTAGGGGGTTCAGAAGAGAGAAAAGAAATAGCTATAAAACTCTAGCTTATATGTATCACATAGGTCCACACATCTATATTCCACAAATATCATTTTACATTTCCTTTTAAAAATCATTAAAAAAATTATTTTGAAGACAGAAAGTACATCCTAGTTCTGCCATTTGCTGGCTATGAGACTTTAACTGTGTCAACCCTAGTTTCCTCACTTATAAAATGTGAATAACTAAGCTTATTTTCCAAAAGCTTTTTGAAAATTAAATGGGCTAATATATATTAAAAAGATATTATTATAAGTAGGATATAGTATAAAATGTTTACATTATTTCATGGGAAATGTTGCTTCTGCTTGCAAAAGAGCAGAAAGTCAAGTATACCATATAGTAGTTGGTAATTTTTTAGAACACTGTTTTAAGTTAGTAAAATTATAAGCCTCAATCATGATTTATTGTACTGACCATAGAACAATCTGCAAGGCATTTTTGTATTTGGGTAATCTCCTGTCAAATTCTATCTAATATCCATATATAACCCCTTTCTATTAATCTATTTTTAAGAAATATGAAGAAACTTCCAGAGTTAGAGTAGAATAAATTTATAGTATCATGTGCTTCATCTCTTCTATGGAGACATATATTTAAAGAGATAAAACTAAGATGAAGAAGGTTTTGGTTATCAAAAATGGCTTAATGAGAGGAGAGATCACAACCACCACCAAAGAAATACAAAAAACTATAAGAACATATTATGAGCAACTCTATGCCAGCAAATTAGATAACCTGGAAGAAATGGATGCATTCCTAGAGATGTATCAACTACCAAAACTGAACCAGGAAGAAATAGAAAGCCTGAACAGACCTATAACCACTAAGGAAATTGAAGGAATCATCAAAAATCTCCCAACAAACAAAAGCCCAGGGCCAGATGGCTTCCCAGGGGAATTCTACCAAACATTTAAAGAAGAATTAATACCTATTCTTCTGAAACTGTTCCAAAAAATAAAAATGGAAGGAAAACTTCCAAACTCGTTTTATGAGGCCACCATTACCTTGATCCCCAAACCAGACAAAGACCACATCAAAAAGGAGAATTACAGACCAATATCCTTGATGAACATGGATGCAAAAATTCTCACCAAAATACTAGCCAATAGGATCCAACAGTACATTAAAAGGATTATTCACCACAACCAAGTGGGATTTACCCTGGGCTGCAAGGTTGGTTCAACATCCACAAATCAATCAACATGATACAAAAACATCAACAAAAGAGGGAACAAGAATCATATGATCTCAATAGATGCAGAAAAAGCATTTGACAAAGTACAGCATCCTTTCTTGATCAAAAGTCTTCAGAGTATAGGGATAGAGGTACATATCTCAATATCATAAAAGCCATCTATGAAAAACCTACAGCAAATACCATTCTCAATGGGGAAAAATGAGTGCTTTCCCCCTAAGGTCAGGAACAGGGCAGGATGTCCACTATCACCACTGCTATTCAACATAGTATTAGAAGTCCTAGCCACAGCCATCAGACAACAAAAAGAAATAAAAGACATCCAAATTGGCAAAGAAGAAGTCAAACTCTCACTCTTTGCAGATGATACGATACTTTAGGTGGAAAACCCAATAGACTCCACCCCAAAACTGCTAGAACTCATACAGGAATTGAGTAAAGTGGCAGGATATAAAATCAATGCACAGAAATCAGTGGCATTCCTATACACCAACAACAAGACAGAAGAAAGAGAAATTAAGGAGTCGATCCCATTTACAATTGCACCCAAAACCATAAGATACCTAGGAATAAATCCAACCAAAGAGGCAAAGAATCTGTACTCAGAAAACTATAAAAGACTCATGAAAGAAATTGAGGAAGACACAAAGAAATGGAAAAACGTTCCATGCTCATGGATTTGAAGAACAAATATTGATTGTGAAGATGTCAATGCTACATAGAACAATCTACACATTCAATGCAATCCCCATCAAAATACCATCCACTTTTTTCAAAGAAATGGAACAAATAATCCTACAATTTGTATGGAACCAGAAAAGACCCTGAATAGCCAGAGGAATGTTGAAAAAGAAAAGTAAAGCTGGTGGCATCACAATTCCGGACTTCCAACTCTATTATGAAGCTGTCATCATCAAGACAATATGGTACTGGCACAAAAACAGACAAATAGATCAATGGAACAGAATAGAGAGCCCAGAAATGGACCCTCAACTCTATGGTCAACTAATCTTCGACAAAGCAGAAAAGAATGTCCAATGGAAAAAAGACTGTCTCTTCAACAAATGGTGTTGGGAAAATTGGACAGCCACGTGCAGAAGAATGAAACTGGACCATTTCCTTACACCACACACAAAAATAGATTCAAAATGGTGGAAAGACCTAAATGTGAGACAGGAGTCCATCAAAATCCTAAAGGAGAACACAGGCAGCAACCTCTTCCACCTCAGCCACAGCAACTTCTTCCTAGAAACATCACCAAAGGCAAGGGAAGCAAGGGCAAAAATGAACCATTGGGACTTCATCAAGATAAAAACTTTTGCACAGCAAAAGAAACAGTCCACAAAGCCAAAAGACAACTGAGAGAATGGGAGAAGATATTTGCAAATGACACATCAGATAAGGGGCTAGTATCCAAAATCTATAAAGAACTTCTCAAACTCAACATCCAAAGAACAAATCATCCAATCAAGAAATGGGCAGAAGACATGAACAGACATTTTTCCCAAGAAGACATCGAAATGGCCAACAGACACATGAAAAAGTGCTCAACATCACTTGGCATCAGGGAAATCCAAATCCAAACCTCAATGAGATACCACCTCACACCAGTCAGAATGGCAAAAATTAACAAGTCAGGAAAAGACAGATGCTGGCAGGGATGTGGAGAAAGGGGAACCCTCCTACACTGTTGGTGGGAATGCAAGTTGGTGCAGCCACTGTGGAAAACAGTATGGAGGTTCCCCAAAAAGTTGAAAATAGAGCTACCATATGACCCAGCAATTGCACTACTGGGTATTTACCACAAAGATACAAATGTAGGGATCCGAAGGGGTACATGCACCCCATTGTTTATAGCAGCAATGGCCACAGTAGCCAAGCTGGAAAGAGCCAAGATGCCCACCGACAGATGAATGGATAAAGAAGATGTGGTGTATATATACATATACATATGTACATATATATATATATATATGTATATATACACACACATACATATACACACAGTGGAATATTATGCAGCCATCAAAAGGAATGAGATCTTGCCATTTTCAATGACGTGGATGGAACTGGAGGGTGTTATGCTGAGTGTAATAAATCAATCAGAGAAAGACATGTATGATATGATCTCACGGATATTAGGAATTCTTAATCTCAGGAAACAAACTGAGGGTTGCTGGAGTGGTGGGGGGTGGGAGGGATAGGGTGGCTGGGTGTTAGACATTGGGGAGGGTATGTGCTATGGTGAGTGCTGTGAATTGTGCAAGACTGTTGAATCACAGACCTGTACCTCTGACACAAATAATGCAATATATGTTAAGAAAAAAAAAGAAGAAGATAGCAGGAGGGGAAGAATGAAGGGGGGGAAATCGGGGGGGGAGATGAACCATGAGTGACGATGGACTCTGAAAAACAAACTGAGGGTTGTAGAAGGGAGGGGTGTGGGGGAATATGTTAGCCTGGTGATGGGTATTAAAGAGGGCACGTTCTGCGTGGAGCACTGGGTGTTATACACAAACAATGAATCATGGAACACTACATCAAAAACTAATGATGGAATGTATGGTGATTAACATAACAATAAAAAATTTAAAGAAAAAAATGGCTTAATGGGTTTTAGGTGATGCATGAATTGATCATTTCTGGTAGATATTCAACAACTATTATTTCTTTAGATCTTGATCAATAGGTCTTATAATAATTGGTCTTTGAATTTTAAAGCAAAACATTTGCTTTCAATTTGAAGGAGGTATAAAAAAGGGAGAGGAATACTCCATAATGAATTGGCTTAGGCCAAGCCCCCTGTGAATATACCAAATAAGAATTCAAAAAGCAATTTATTTCTTTCAGTTGTCCATGACTCACCCACTATGCGTGGACTGCAGTTATAACAGTGGCCTCAGCACTGTTGTCAATTAAAATCCAGGGAGGTACAGAGAGACAGAGGCTGGAGCGAAGAGGAGTCACAGAATTATTGGCCCTATTCCATTTTACAGTGAGCACAGAGACATTTTATTCTCAGGCATTCAGCCTTTCCTTCAATTCCTTGTGTCATTTATCAAATGAAACTGTCTTCCTTTTAAAAGGCAGAGGGAAGTGTGTCTGGGTGTTTCAGTCCGTTAAGTGTCATCTGACTCTTGATTTCTGCTCAGGTCATGATCTTCGGGTCCTGGGATCAAGCCCCAAGTCTGGCTACTCACTCAGTGGGGAGTCTGGTAGAGATTCTCTCTCTTCCTCCCCTCTGCCCCTCCCCCTCTCAAATAAATAAATCTTTAAAAAAAGGCAAAGGGAATGTTTGAGCAATACTTCCATATCTGTTTTACTGATTAGTAACATATTGTTCTACTATGCACAAGAATTAGGTGCCATGGATGGATTCAAAACTGGATATTTTCAACTTTAATACCCCCCCAAAATTATGAGAAGGAGGGGAAGTTAAAAGAAAACTATGTTTGGCATCTGTTTGAAATATTAACTGACCCACAGAAATAAACTTATTCACTTCAGTAATTGTTTTTTTAAACAAATAGATATTATGATTTGCATTTGAATTGAACCTGCTGTATCCACAAAATTCTGATCATACATCTTTCATTTTGGATTTAAAATTGGCAGTAAAGCTTTTCAACAAGATGCGGGATAATTTCTGGGAAAGCAAAGTTAACCTCATCTATTTATTTATTCATTCATTATTTAGAGAACAAAGTTAACTTTAAATGAAAGTTGAATAAAACAAGGATTCTTATTTCTTTATAGTAGGAAGTTGATTGTGAATATGAAGATTTCAGTACTCTTAAAATTTTATGTAGACATAGTACTTGAAAATTCCTCATTGCTTACACCAGTAACCAAAATATTTGGTATGTGTAGATGTGGTATTATATTAGCTCATGCATAGATCAATAATTTTAATATTTCTTAATCTTTATTTACAGAAGTGGAATTAATTCAGTGTGTCTCATTAGGGATTTATTTTTTCAGAGGAAAGATTAGGCAACGGCTTAACAGATGTAGAAAATCATGAAAGGTTAAGTCTCTACTTCTAAGTAATTTGTAGATACATTCCCCACATTTATCAAAATACTGTGTGTTACAGAAATTATTATCTGGAATCAAAGCATATTAGAACCATAAGGGACTCTTGGATATGGTCCCATATAATCTCCTCATTTAATCAATGTGTAATTACAGGTAGAAGGGTGGAGCAACTTCACCGAATTTATCAGTGACAGCATTATATCTTTTGATTTCATTCATTCATTTGTACATATATTCATTTGTTCAGTTTTATGTTTATTTTAGAAAGTGCTTAAGAAATAGGATACTGATAACACCAAGGTCTTTGAAAATCTCTGTGTACCCATTCACAATCAGACCCCATGCCTTTGAATCCAAGGACAATCACTAATGCCATGTTATCTCCTTGCTTTACTTTATAGTTTACTACATGTCTATTTACTAGTAAAACGTATGTTAACTTTGCAAGTGTTGGAACTTTATGTAAGCCGGTATCATACATACTGTATCACTCTGAGACTTATTTATCACTTAATGTCATATTTTTCAGCTGTAATACTATTAATAATGTAGAGGATGTAGTCCATTCATTTGTACTGCTGCACAGTGTTCTATTTATGGATACACCATTACTGATTCTTCTCCTTTCCATATACACATTTCAGTTGTTTCAAGTTTCTTGCTATTACAAGCACTGCTGTTATGATCATTCCTGTACAGGTCTTTGGTTAACAAAGTCAAGAGTTGTTAGGGTTTCTCTAGGTTATACACTTGATATGGATTTGCTGAGTCAGATAAAGTTTTACTGGGTTATGTGACATTGTTTTCTGAAGTGACTCTATCAAGGTTCTCTCCCACCTTTAACAAATGAGAGTTTCTGGTCCTCTGTATCCTAAACTAATCTTGTCATTGTTTACCATTTTAATTTTATCAACCTTGTGTGTTTGCAGTCATCACTGTTGTTTTAAGTAGCATTTCTCTAAATTCTAATGATATATAGGTCATCTTATATTTATTGGCCATTCATATTTTCTCTTCTGCAGAATATCTATTTATTTTACCTGTTACACTGCCTCACTTCTTATAGACTTGTATGTTATGTATTTGTAAATTATTTGTTTGGTTATTTATGTGGTAAATATAATCCTGTTTTTGCCCTGTTCATCAACATTTATAAGGAAAATCACTTTTTTAAAATGCCCATTCTATATGAATGAAGCATTCTTAATAGGTCTTAATTTAAAAATAAATTGTATACATTTGAAAAGCAGAGTAATTTAGAAAAGAAATACATTTTCTCTACAGGAAAGCTTATATTGATATCTTAGGGCCAGCTTGAAACTGTTAACACTAAATGTTCCATTTTGGTAAGATTTTAAAAAATTTTACTTTGAGTGTGCTCAATGCCATAAATATCTGACATTTCTAAATAATGAACAGTCCCTGAAAATATATGTGCAAGATGTTAGTAGCCAAATCTACTTTATGAAAACAATAGTATATATCCACCTGCTCCTTAATGCCCCCTTTAAAGGAGAATTTTGGTTGTGTCCTGTGTAATTTTTCTGATAAAAGTGAGTGTGAGAGAAGAATGAAGGAATCTTTGGTAATTGGCAAATGTTCAAATGTTCAGATGGGAGAAATGTTCTGATGGCAGTTTTGCAGCCATTTCTTCCTGGGTGAACTGAATGTTTACCTATTTTCACTGTTTCACAGGATCTTGCCCCCTCTCCCCCAACACCTCCCCACCCATAACACAGGTACAAATCCTGAACTTTTTTTTCTGTTATTAAAATATGGAACTTTTGTTAATTGTGAACACTCTTTTTTCTCTCTCTACTTTTCTGGTTTTGAGAAGAGAGGACCTGACCATCACTTTATCTTTTATTTTGTAACTGAAACATTTCTGCAGAGATGAAAATGTTGATTCCTATTGTTTTATGATTAAAAAAATAAATGCACACAGCTGTCAGAGAGTAGTGGTCTTCAGTCTGCATTAGGCTAGCAAAGATTCAAACTTGCGACCTGAAGGTGATAAACTTGAGTTTCCTTCACCCAGCCGCAATCCCATGGGTTTATTTCCTTATCATTTGATTGTCTTAAACTGAGTTCATAACAATCATTTTTCTGTAAAACCTTATCTTTCCTTGTAACTGAAACCTTTAAACCAAGTAAAAATTTAATTGTATCCTTTTGTAAATAAAACTTTGTGTTGATTGGATTTTAGCTTCTTTAGGGAATGGTATTCATCATTGCTATAAATTATCTATTTGGGGAAAATCTTATCTTTGTGAAAACATGGGAAAATAATTAGTATAAACAATCTACTTCTGTGAATTAGGTATACATTATACAAAGCTTTGATTACAACACCATTTCTTGAAAGAGCTAAGCCTGTGTAGAAACATTGGCTCCCTACAATTCACCTTGGTGATGTTTAGAAGTTCCTTCCTCTGAGCCTTATTTCCTTATCACTAAAATGGGCTTAATATGGAACAGCATCATAGAGTGTTTTTGACCATTAAACAGATACTGCTTATGAACTGGAAGCTCAGAGAGCAAGGGGACTTCCACATTTGGTATCAGCAGAGGGCAATAGTTAACAGTTTGCCAGCAAAATATATATACACACTAAGTATGTGTGTATGTGCATATGTATATGTATTACAAAGTAAAAACCATAGGACAAAAGAGGCTTTGGAGTTAAAATTTAAAAATGATAATCCTAAAGAATAAGAATCATATTCCTTTCCACTCTTTGTCCATTCCTCTCTCCTCTTCTCTCCCCTTACTGCTTTGAGTTTTTTATTTCATAATATATTTTCAAAGAGATGGTATATGTCTTTCTGTTTCCACGCTAGATATAGTCTTTTAAATCCAATCATTTTTTTAAAGATTTTATTTATTTATTTGAGAGAGAGAGAATGAGAGATAGAGAGTACGAGAGGGAAGAGGGTCAGAGGGAGACGCAGACTCCCCGCCGAGCGGGGAGCCCGATGCGGGACTCGATCCCAGGACTCCAGGATCACGACCCGAACCAAAGGCAGTCGCTTAACCAACTGAGCCACCCAGGCGCCCTTAAATCCAATCATTCTAACTTTGAATAATGTATCCTCATTTGAGTTCACCATAATTTATATATACCTTCCCTTAACATTAAAATTTCTCTCCTGTCTGCGATGGTGCACCTGCTAATCTTGATTGCATCTCCTAGGGGGCAGGTTCAAGTGGATGTGCTAGGACATTTTCTATATGCTGTTAGAAGCATCTGCAATGTGGTTGCACCTATTTATTCCCCCACCAATGGGTATGAGGGCTCTTGTTTTCCTCACATCCTCACCAACACTAGGTATTATCAGTATTTTCATTTGACTGCATTTACGTTGAGAAATTACATTTATCTCCTTGTTTTTATTTGTATTTCCTTAATTAACACTGAGTCTGAACATATATAAGTTTCTTATGTTTATTCACCATTTAGTTTTCTTCTGTAATTTGCGTTTTAATATCCTTTTCCCATTTTCATTTTGAGTTAATTGTATTTTCCAAATTGGCTTTGAGGTCTATTTAAAATGCATTTTAGAAACTCATACCTTGTTACATCTTGCAAATACTTTCCATCTGCCTATCTCTCTTTTTTGAAACTTTAAGAGGTTTTCTTATTTTATGTCACACCAGTATTTTTTTTTAAAGATTTTATTTATTTATTTATTTGACAGAGAGAAACACAGCGAGAGACAGAACACAAGCAGGGGGGAGTGGGAGAGGGAGAAGCAGGCTCCCCACTGAGCAGGGAGCCCAATGTGGAACTCAGTCCAGGACCCTGGGATCATGACCTGAGCCAAAGGCAGACACTTAACGACTGAGCCACGCAGGCGCCCCTCACACCAATATTTTTAAGTGAATAAAAGTATGAATATTTTCCTTTAAGATTTGTAATGTATTTTCTTTTTTCAGAAAAAATAACTTTATGCCTCGAGATCAGAAAGTCATTTTTATACTTAATTAAAAAGTTATTTGGAGCACCTGGGTGGCTCAGTCGGTTGGGTGACTGACTCTTGGTTTCGGCTCAGGTCATGATCTCAGGGTCCCCTCTCCCTCTCCCTCTGCCCCTCCCCCACTCACTCATTTCCTCTCTCTCTCCCCCAAATAAATAAATAAATAAATAAATAAATAAATAAATAAATTTTTTAAAATGTCATAAATTTTTGCTTATTAATATATACATATAGTTTTTTGTGTATTTGTTAATACAGATCTGATATTTTTTCATTGAAAAGTCTTTTGTACTAATGCATTAAATTAATAATCTGTCTTCCATATTATTATGAATACATTTGTACCTTTAAATGTATAATCGGTTCTACTTGGGAATCTTTACTGGAGTCCATAGATATATATGTCTATATGTTACTGGCATCATACTCTCTTAATTATTAAGTTTTCTATTTAAATCTTGGTGTGTCAGAGCCAGATCTATTCATTACTCTTCTGTTTCAAAGTTGACTATTCATAGAGAATGACTGTACTTCATGAATTGAGACTCAGTTTCTTAGTTCCAAGAAAATTCTATTTAAATTTTTGTAGTAACATCAATGAATTTATAGATTATATTAGGGAAAATCAACATGTGTCTATTATTTAATAATACTTTGGTTTCTTCAATTGTTCATAATCTATTTTTATTTTTTAATTCTTTTTAAAGATTTTATATATTTATTTGAGAGAGAGAATGAGAGAGAGAGAGAGAGAGAGCACATGAGACGGGGGAGGGTCAGAGGGAGAAGCAGACTCCCTGCTGAGCAGGGAGCCAGATGCAGGACTCGATCCTGGGACTTCAGGATCATGACCTGAGCCGAAGGCAGTCGCTTAACCAACTGAGCCACCCAGGTGCCCCATAATCTATTTTATGATCATTAATGTATTTTCCTTCACAAACTTCTTGTGCTTCTTAAAAAAAAGTAATACAAGGTACTTGTAACTTGTTGCTATTATGTTGTATATTTTTCTATTACACTTTCTAATCATTTTTACTAATGTATAGGAATATCATTGATTATATAGATCTTCTATACAGCAGCCTTGCTCAACTTCATGGTCAGTCCTAATAGTTTGTACATTTTTTTCTTTAGGTCTTTATTTTTCTTGGTGAAAAAATCTAGAAAGTATCAAACAGAATTGGTGATTGCGGACAACACTCTTTACCTGAAACAGAATTCTTCTAGTTTTATATTAACTTTGCTGTTGATATTGTAGGAAAATATCTTTTATCAAATTAGCAAAGTTTCTCTCTGCATTCCTAGTTTGATATACATTGTTTTTGAATCAGAAATAGTTATAGATTTTTAAAATTTAGCATAATTTTCATAGTTTTTCCCTTAATGTTCTAATTTGGATAATTACCATATTGATAAAATTTTATGCTGAACAAATTTTATGCATGAATGAGATATGATGTAATTATTTATGGCATGATGTAATTTGTTATCATCTTATTTAGGATTTCCATAACTTCATTCATAAACAATAGTAATCTCTACTTTTATTTTTTTTAATGCCTTTGGTATGAAGGTAACTCTAGTATTGAAAATGAATCAAATAGCCCGCTCTTTTTTTCTACTTTCGGTTTTCTAAAACCATTAGTATATAAAAAGGATTTTCACTCTTTGGACAGATTTGTGATAACAAAATCATAAAACTCCTGTATGTATTAATACAAGAATATGTATTATATGTAAAACTCCTGTCTCCTAGTGTTTTTGCAAGGAGAATTTAGACCACAGGATTTAATTGCTTTAATAGAAATTGTCTGTAAATATTTTTTGTATCAATATTATATTGTTTTGTGGCTGAACATGTGATTTACTCTAGAAAATGTTCCATGTGCACTTGAAAAGAATGAGTATCCTGTTTTTGATGCAATGTTTTGAGTATATATGGTAGATCTGTCTGGTCCAGTGTGTCATTCAAAACCACTCTTTCCTTGTTGATTTTCTGTTTGATGACTTATCCTTTGGTACAAGTGTGGTGTTAAAGTTTCCTACTCTTATTGTATTGTTGCTGATTTCTTCCTTTAAGTCAGTTAATAGTTGCTTTATATATTTGGGTGCTCCCATGTTGGATGCATAAATATTGACAATTGTTATGTCCTTTTGTTGGATTGTTCCTTTTATGATCATGTAGCGTTCTTCTTTTTCTCTTATTACAGTCTTTGTTTTAAAGTCTATTTGTCCAATATAAATATCGCTACTCCAGCTTTCTTTGTGTTTTTAATTTCATGATGAATGTTTTCCATCTCTTCACTTTCAGTCTCTAGGTCTGAAATGTATCTCTTGTAGTCAACATAGATGAGTCTTGTTTTTTTTTACCTGTTCAATTATCCTGTGTCTTTTGGTTGGAGCATTTAGTCCATTTACACTCAAAGTAATTATTGATAGGTATGTAGTTATTGGTATTTTGTTTCTTGTTTTAAGCTTGTTTTTATAATTCTCTAATCCTTTCTTCTCTTGTTCTCTTCCCTTATGATTCATGAATTTACTTTAGTGATATGCTTGGATTTCTTTTTCTTTATTTTCTGCATACCTATTAAAGGTTTTTGATTTATGGTTACCATTAGGTTTATATATAACATCTATATTAAGTTGATGCTCTCTTAAGTTGGAACTCATTCTAAAAGAACTAAATTCTTACTTCTCTCCCCCTCACGTTTTATGTATTTTATGTCATACTTTCCATCCTTTCATTTTGTGAATCCTTTGATTTTTTTTAAAGATTTATTTATTTAAGGGAGAGAGAGAGAGAGTGAGCAAATAGGGGGAGGAGCAGAGGGAGAGGGAAAGAGAGAATCTCAAGCAGACTCCGTGCTGAGCACAGAACTGATATGGGGAACAATCTCCTGACCCCAAGATCATAACCTGAGCCAAAATCAAGAGTCGGATGCTCAACTGACTGAGCCACCCAGGTGTCCCTCCCTTGACTGATTTTTATAGATATACTTAATTTTACTGCTTGTGTGTTT